>NW_027514713.1:4808750-6055000 GCF_048772815.1 Callospermophilus lateralis | reverse complement strand
CAGTAGTTGAGGAGGCTGAGGGGGTGGATTGCAAATTGAAAGCCAATCTCAGCAACTTGGTGAGACTGGTGAGATCCTAAGGCAACTCAGGGAGACCATGTCTCTAAATAAAACATAAAAGGGCCTGGGAATGTGGCTCAGGGGTTCAGTAACCCTGGGTTCAATCTCCCTACCTCTATTGGCTTTGATTTCCCAGGCTTCCCTGTCTACCTTTACCAAGAGAAATTGTCACACAGTGAGCAGAATTCACAAAAGCAACAAGTAGAAAAATAACAGGTAACCTTAGTCATCACAAACTGTCTATATATTAATTGCATGTGTTTCATGTTTCACTTTACTCCATGTTCTTTGGTCACCAATATTACAAGATAAATAAGAAGGGTAATTTACTATTAAAAACCTTGGACCTTATCAGGAGGGTAAACATTCTACTAAATAATTAGAGGACTAAACATTCTAATAGAAGCTGAATATGCTCCCCTGGACTCAAGTCACAAGCACATTTTCAGGCTTAGTAAACTGTGTGTGTGTGTGTGTGTGTGTGTGTGTGTTTGTGTGTGTGTGTGTGTGTGAGTGTCTGTGTGTGCGAGAGAGAGTTAGAGAGAGACAGAAAGAGAAACAGAGAGATTGACAGAGTCAGAGAGTCAGAGCTAGAGAGCAGTCAGTTAAGTTGCACTGGAAAAAAATATATTTTATGTAAGATTCTGATGAAGTATGAAGAGAAATGAAATGGTAAAGAAAAGGGGGACAAGAGCAAGAGGATAAAAAATATGCTTCTCTGGATATTAAAGGATTTATGAATTCTCATGCATGTGCTTTTGTTAAATGTGTACGTTATTCTGATTGCATTATTTGTATAATAACTATCTAATGTTGTTGCCGAAGTGCTGAGAGGTCTGAAAAGTTAATTAAACAACACTCCAAAGTATGTTGCAAATGCCTGAGATTTCACCACTTAAATAATTTTAAAAGTTCATAGCAATAAAATAATTATTTTAACCTTACTCTGGATGTTATTTTGCTCAATAATTAAGTGAAATCACCTTTCAGATGAAGAATTACATATTTACATAACTTGAAATATATAATGTAGAAGTTATTACTATATAGAATGCCAGTTTTTAAGTCTTTTCTTTTTATTTTACCCTTTAGTTTGATAAGTTCCTGGGCCTATTTTCTTTAACATTATTAATATGACATAATCATGACTACATGATTTCTGAATAGGTGTTTCAGTAGAATCAATGAGCTAATATAATTAGAATTTAAAATATTGTATCTTTTAAACATGAGTCAGCAACATCAAGTACCAATAAAGATGTGTGAACTCTGCTCTTCTCTCATCCAAACTGGACATATTTATATGCATTAAAATAGTGTAATAAGTCTAAAATCTTAACAAGTATACCAAAATGAAGAGAATGAGATAGACAAAGGCAGAAGAGAGAGATTTCTAAATATGAAAAAACTGAAAATAAAAATATTATTAATTTGTAATAGTGTCATGGAAAATGTTGTGAAGTCTGTTTTATCAACAAATATTTTAAATGTAAGATCTATTTTTTTGAATGTAAATGCTAGTACCTAAATATTCATCTGATTCACTTCTAGCAAGGTGTATTAAGTCACACTGAGTATAAATCTTCTTTCTTAATATATTTTTATGCCCATGTGCTGCTTCTCAAAGTGTATCTGTTTTTATTTATGTATGCATGTCTATCTGCATAGATCTACACAGAGAGGCATATATATTTGTGCATTGAAAATAAAACAAATTTGGAATATACTTAAAAAGATAATATCACAGAAGATTTGGAAGTTCTATAATCTCAACACTCAAAGAAAAACATTATCATTCAATATAATTTTAATTATTAACATAATATTTCGATACTTGATCTAAAATACATATAATTAATTTTGCATTTATACTAGCATGAAGTTTGCTTTCTTTCACATAGCGCTGTTATGATTATTCTAGCACCATTATTGTGCTTGTTCTCATTCCATATGCATATATCATATTTATTTTCAGTGTTAACATTCTAACCACCTATGTAAAAAGATCACAATAAATAATATTTGATTAATTTTCCTCCCAGAGAAAAATATGTAGAATTTAATATTGGCAAAATGATAATTGTTATTATAGGACCTTTATGATTTTATTCTGTAATGTATGCTAATGATTTAGGGATCCCAAATCTGTTGGGTTTAAGCATGATTTTTTAAATTCATTTTAAGAAATTGTGATAGGATCTCCCTTTCTTATCTCTTGAAAAAAAACATAAAATTCTCATAGTTTTAAAATCTCACTTTTGTTAGTAAATTTCCATTTAAATTACTACTCATATATCAAGACTGGCAATATCTTTAAGAACCAAGAAAGTTCCTTTGGGTCTATAACTAACCCATATTCATTTACATAAGTAACCACTGACTTCTCTTCTATTACTATCAATGTATTTGGCATATGTTGTAGTTTCTTATTGATAAATCCTGCATCATTATTCTTTTGTATATAGATTGATTCAGTTAATATTATACCTATGAAATTCATTTTGTTTTATATTTATAGTTTGTAAAATTTGAATGTTGTGATTTCCATAGGAACAGACAAACATTTGTTTTTCCATTTTCTGTGCATGGGCATTTGGAATATTTCAAGCTTGGTGATGTTGAGAATTTCCTTGTTTATGTTTGCTTAACATACTTAGATACAACTCTCCCTGCACTTAATTTTCTTCCTTATTTTCAGTATTCTATTAAGTAAGAAATCACTAGAAAGTTTAGAATTTTACTTTCAGCATGCCCTTGATACTGCTGTTTATAGATGATAATTTAAGTAATTAAATTTTTATTATATGCCATCTACTTTCAATATTTGTTTTACTGCTGAAATAGAGACACCAATGCCTTTAAATCTAATCAAATAAGAACACCAGAGAAGCTTTTTTCATTATATTCAGTTGTTTATGAAATTTTTCTGGTATCAAAAGTTGTTTTATGTAATGTTGAATCCAGAAAATAGAAAGAATTTGCTTCTGTCTGATAATGTAACTGATGATCTATTATATCAACATTTGGGAGGAAAAAACAACTAGATGCAGAATACTGATTAATGCTGACAGTAACCTACAGTAACAGATTTGTCATCTACCAACATGAAAGGAAGCAGAGATCACATGAAAGCCAATAATATCTTAAAAATTTTATCTTGGTTCATTAGACCACAGTGACATTTAGAAATGTCAGCATTTTTGGTTTTGGAAATGGTTATGTGGACATCAGCATTTAAAAATTTCAAGGATATGATAGACAATTATTAGTTCATTCATCAAGAAATAATTGAATGCTTAAAATGGAACAACCAGGGTGCTAGTCATGTGGAAGGATAAAAAGCCAATTCATGGGAAGACAGCACTCATCAGTACAGCAAAAATGCTACCCTACTTCTTCCTTCCAATTTTCATGCACCTTTTTTCTTTTTTAATTTAACTATAAATGGGAAATATGTAGGGAAGGGAATTCCTGGAAACAGTAGTTCTACTTTTTTCAATTTGACATGCCACAGAATTGAGAGCTGAACAAAAATTTGTAACAGATCTTAAATACTTATAATAAATTACATAAAATATTAGTGAATTAAGGTTTTTGCCAGATTATAAGCACAGGGTTACTTGCATTAACTCCTATAATGTCTGCATATTTATATTATTAATGTAAGTAGAGTACAGTTGGTCATTTTAAGGTTTGATGATGAATAGAAATTTAGAACTTACAACTAGAGATTTAATGAAGAAACATCAGAGAAAAATAGATATCAGTAGAAAATCTTTTTTTATACAATGAGTTCAAATGCAGGCATAAGCAGAAATTGTAGTTGAGAATATTCACCTAAGAAAAGGAAGCAAAGAACTGAATTGAGGTTTAGCCTAGTAAATCTAATCTGTTTGCTTTGTCAAGAAATGCTGACATCTAATCAGAAACTTTGAGGATTATTATATTTTGCAAAAATATGCTTACATAATGTATAATCTTCTTTCCTTTTGATAAGAAAGATTGTAGCTTGAAACATATCTTTGTATCTGTATAGTTAATCTTCTGATGGAATCATAAAATGACTTTCCCAGCAAGAAATTATGTCAAAGTCACTTTTAACTTTGCATCAATTGAACAATAAATATAAAGATTTAAATATTTCTGGGAACACAAAGTTTTCTGTTTTCAAGTTGATCTTTCTCAGGGTTGTTCACCAGGGATATCATGACAGTGGAACTGGTTTTGAATTCTTAGGGAAATAGAGATATAATCAGTTTTCAATTTTTAGAGTGATTAGAGTTTGTTTTGTCTTTCAAATAACTTTACAAAACCATATACCCTGTGAGCAATAAATTTTTTTTAAAATTGGCACCTAATTACAAAATCTGTACATTTATCCCACACTAGAAAAAAAAAGTATTTTGTCCAACTATACTTACTTTATAATATGTGTTGTTAAAAATAATCTTTGGACTTTTTGCAAAATCCCATGGTCATCATTATACTCATAGCCTTTTTAAAAAGAGTTTTATGAACATAGAGCTTCTATATTTTATGATGCTAATCTATGGACGTTGTCAAATGAGATTAAAACAGCCTTATTTTTTTTTCAGATGAGACCCATTCTCAAATATAAATTAATAATTTCAGTACTGATGGTTTCTGCTTCTCTGTGAATTGGCTTTTTATTTTCTATTTTCTATTTTTTATTTTCTACACAACTAGCAGCCTGGTCAGCCTATATTAAGCATTCAGTTAACGAATTAATGGTGAATAAACTAATATATTTATATAGTATACTGGGAGCTTAGAAATGCTGAAACCTACACATCTATTTCTACACAGAAAGAGCCTTGTGTAATACTTAGATTTAAAATTAAAGCCAGTGGACTTTTGTTATTTTTTACTCATATAAATCTCATATCCCTAATTGTCTTTTGAGTCTGGAAATTATTTCTTACATGGATTTATAAGTTTTAATTAAGCAATGTTTCTGTGAAATTGGTGAGAAATCTAAAAATGCCAACAAATTAATTTTTCTTGACCTTTTGTTATAGTATACCATGCTTGAAAAGGAATTTCAAATCACCCAACTCAATCCTATTGTATTCATGTGAAATCTGTGATCTGAATCATCAAATATTTCCAGGTCTCAGTTTCCTTCCTCTATTTAGAAATGTATCCAGTGACCAACACTCAGATAAGATAGACACTGGTTAATAAACCAGCTTTAACACTTTGGTTTATGGCCATATGTATGAAACTTTGATTAATCTGAAATGATTTATTGACTTTACATTCTACCAGTGATAACAATACTTTGGAGTACACTACAAAAAATATAAGGAATATTAAAATTTTACTCATGGACATAAACAGACAAAATTATTTTTTGCTATGATTTATTAAGTAATAAGAATGAGTGTTTTCTCCTTATATCAAAAAAGTTGCACATCATTTCAAAATTTCAAATTTCTGTATCTTCTGAAATATTGTTTAGCATAACTTTTATCACTATAGTATGGTACATAAGCTTTCATTTGCATTATCTATATAACTCCATATTTTAAAATGTGAACAAATTCATCTTTCACTTGTGTTCATGCCACAAGTTGCAGTTCTGTGTTATAAAATAGTTTTTTCTGCTGTTAAAAAAATGTGTATTTTTACATGTACCAAAATGACTCAAGACTATTGATTATTCATTAAGTATCTTAGTCAAATTTAATTTAATAAATATCAACATAGGCTTACTACTCCTGGTTTATAAAATTTTCCATTATGCTTTCTTATAATAATATGAATTTTACGTTAGTGTTATTTTTCTAATTTCTCCCATATTAGAGGGTCATGACATTATCTTTTGTTTCTCTTTCTTTCAATCTTTGTTTCTTCCTTTTTCTTCTCCTTTCTTTTGATTTTTAAGCCAGAGACTAAAACTTGTTATACAAACACTCTTACATCTATTTGCATCCTTAACCCTTTTCTTTTATATAAAACCAATTGTGACTCAAGGTTGTTAAACATTGCAAGTGGTCTATAATTTGTTAAAACTCATTTACAACTGGTATATGTTATGTTTAGGTTATGAAGTGTCCCCCAAAAAGTTTATGTTAAAAAATGCAGAAATGTTCAGAGGCAAAATTATTAGATGATACAAGTTGTAAACTAATAAGTAGATTAATCCATTTGATAGATTAATAATTTGAAATGGAAACAGGATTGGTGGTAGCAGTAGGCAGGTGGGATGTAGCTGGAGGAACTAGGTCACTGGGAATGTGCCATTGGGGATTACTTTTTTTCCTGACCCTGGTTCTTACTTCTTGCACATGTACTCTCTCCCTCCACCCACCCCACAACCCCATCTGGTTTCAGACTACTATGAATTGAGAAGCTCTCCACCACCATACTGTTCTGTCATGATGTACTGCCTTACTTTAGGCTCAGAGCACTGGACTCAGCTGAATGTGCTGTGGATCGAACCTCTGAAACCATGAGACAAAATAAACTGTTCCTCCTTTAAGTTGTTCTTGCCAGGTATGTTGGTCACAGCAACAAAAAACTAGCACAGCATAAATTAAGTACATTCTGAAACTGATCTGTAATTGTTAAAAACTTAACGTATAATTGGTGTCTGTTATGTAAATTCTCATTCATCTTACATGGTATGCATAAATGTGTTTTTCTGTTATTTAAAAAGTGGTCCTTTATTTAGGTACATTGCATTTTAATTTTATTTTTATTAATATGGATGGTTCTGAATTTCCAACATAGAGTATCACAAAGACAATATTTACACAGAAAATAGTATATAGGTACATAGTTTTTCTATTTTATGAACAAAATATGCATAATAAAATACCACAAAAATGTAAACATAATACAGTATATTACATAACATAAACATAATACAGCATATGTGTTGTATGTGTATGTGAAACACACACATACATGTATGCTTATATGTAAATATATATATATATATATATGTGTGTGTGTGTTTGTGTGTGTGTGTATACATATAAACACATAACCCTATATTCATATACAATATTTCCTGATTCTATTAACTCATTTTTGTAGCAACTAATACTTCACTAGTTGATTAATTTGTGCCAGATCCTATTCTAAATATTGAGAATATAGTAGTAAATAAATTATAAATTGCTCTTGTAACAAATTACCAAACAATGTTATAACACAGGACAAATTTATTATCTTACAGTGATGGAAATAGAAGTATAAAATGAGTTTTGTTAGTCTAAAATAAAATGTATTTCTTGTTTGTCTAGTGGAGAATCTATTCCCCAGCCTCTTGGAACTTCTAAACTCCACCTTCATACCTTGAATTATAGCATGTACATTCATCTTTACAACCAGGATATTTACAGTATATATTTACAGTGTATTAAAATCTCACTCTGATCTTAATTTTTTACTTCTCTCTTACTTACAAGGGCAGATATGCTTTCACTATTTACATCAGAATAAGTTAACATATTTTGCCCAGCTCAAAATCTTTGTTAATGTAACTAATGTAATGTAATGTAATGTAATGCAGAATTCCTTTTGCCTTGCAGGATAAATCAGTTTCCTTGAACTAGAATGTAGATATATGGGGAATCATTATTTTGCCTACTGCAAGCTACTGCTTATAAACAAACAAGTCTAAGATATGTAATTCTTTTTACTGGTTCTTTTTTAGTTGTATAGTACAGTAGAATTTATTTTCATATAATTGTGCAAGCATGGAATATATTTTATTAAAGTTAGTACCCCATTTTATGAATATACATGGTGATGGGTTTTACTATGATGTATTTGTATAAATACACAGAAAAATATTTTGGATTCATTCTACTGTCTATCTTTTTCCTATCCTCCCCTCCCTTACCTTCATTCCCTTTTTTCTAATCTACTGAATATCTATTCTTCCCCTGTCCACCCTTATTGTAAGTTAGCGTCCACAAATCAGTGTTGGATTTTGGGGGATTGGCTTATTTCACTTAGCATGATAGTTACCAGATCCATCCATTTACTTGAAAATGTCATAAAGTTATTATTATGACTGAATAATACTCCATTGTGTATATTTACCATATTTTTTATCCATTCATCTGTTGAAGGGCACCTAGATTGCTCCCATAGCTTAGGGAAAATACTGATGTCACTGTGTTACTGTAGCATCTGATCTTAAATCTTTTGTACATAAACCAAGGAAGAGACTAGCTGGGTGAAATGGTGGTTCCATGCCTAGTGTTTTGAGAGATCTCTGTACTGATTTCTAGAGTGGTTGTACCAATTTGCAATCTCACCAGCAAAGAATGAGCACACCATTTTCTTCAATTCTCACCAACATTTATTCTTACTTGTATTCTTGATAATTTCTCCGACTGGAGTGAGAAGGAATCTCACTGTTATTTAATTTGCATTTCTCTAATTGCTAGAGATGCTGAAATTATTTTTCAGATATTTGTTGACCATGCATAGTTCTTCTTTTCAGAAATGTCTATTCATTTGCCCATTTATCAATTTTTTTTTATTTTAAGTTTTTGAGTCTTTATATATCTGGGAAAATAATGCTCTATCTGAGGTACAGATGACGAAGATTTTCTCCCGTTCAGTAGGCTCTTGATTGTTTCCTTTGCTGAGAAGAAGCTTTTTAGTTTGATGAATCCCATTTGTTGATTATTGATTTTCCTTCTTGTTCTCTAGGAGTCTTGTTAAGGAAGACAGTTCCTGAGCTTATATGTTGGAGTGTTGGGCCAACATTTTCTTTTGGTATGTGCAGGGTTTCTTATCTATTTTCTAGATATTTGATTGACTTTGAGTTGTGCTTTATGCAGTGTGAGAGATAGGGGTTAAATTTTATTCTATTGCATATCAGTATTCCCAGCACCATTTTTTGAAGAGGCTATTTTTTCCTCAAATGTATATTTTTGGTGCCTTTATCAAGATCTTTTTCTAAACTCTATTATTCTAAAATAGTATGTTTATAAGAAAGACAAAAAGCCAACCCAAGGTACATTTTATTTGTACCTTCTAAATTTTTCTTGATACCATTTCCCCCCCAAATTACCTATGTTGTAATCTTTTGCAACTAGTCAATTTTTATCTTTGTCAACACACATTTTTTCATGTTTAAGTTCATGTATATCTCTACCTTTTTTTATTTGATTGATTGAATTTGCTCTTCTTACCAACCTCAGTAATGTGTATGTAATGATCAATATTTGTTAATCTTCTTTATTTATATAAAGATTTAATATTAATAATTGCCTATTTGTATGGATGTGGTAGCATGTCATCATTATCAAAAGTGATATTTTAAAAGTATTAAAGATAAAAGATTTGTCTAATTTTTCCTTGAACCATAAATTATTGATAGGTGTGTGGGAGAGAGAATTTCCAAGAGTTGGTATAATTTTTTTTGTTGATGCAATTCTCATTAAAGAAAAATACACATTACAGTATTAGTTAGTTTTCAAATGTCATGATAAAATGCGTGAGGAAAACAAAGGAGAAAAATATTATTTTTCCTCACAGTTTCCGATCCAAAATTGCTGGTCTCCATTGCTATGGTCTAGAGTAAGACATAAAATGATGGTGGGAATGGTGTAGTGGAATAAAGCTGATCATGTCAATATGTCTCGAAAGCAGAAAGAGAGAGAGAAGGGGGAAAGAAGGGACTGGGATAAGTTGTACCCTCCCAGGGCTAGACCTCAGTGATGTAATTTCTCCAAATTGTGTCTATGTTTATGTTCATGTATATTTCTGTCTTTTTTTTAATTGATTGAATTTGCTGTTCTTACCAACCTCAGTAACGTGCATGTAATGATCAATATATGTTATCTTCTTTATTTATATAAAGTTTACACCATTTGCCACCAATGCCAACAAATTATGAATATAAGAGTAGATGAATCTACTTATGAGATTAGAGCCCTCATGACAGAATCACTGACCCAAAGCCCCACCTCTGTACTACAGACCAAGCCTTCAACATATGAGCCTTTCGGGGATATTGTACATCCAAACCACAACAATTAAAAGAAACTATTCATTTTAAGAGTGCAATTCTGTGTCATTAAACAAATTCAAAATATTTTCCAACTATCACTTCTGAAAACTTTCCAAAATACTCAAAGCCCCATTTGTCTTCATATCACCTCTTGAAAATCTCTGGTTTACTTTCTGTTCCTATGAGTTTAGCTACTCTAGCTAAACAATATTTGTAGAATCACACAATTTTTACCCTTTTTCCTGGCTTATTTAACTTAGAATACTGTTTTCAAAGTTCAATTTAAAGGAATACCAGCTAGATTGAATTGTGTTAAAAATAAACTTTATCTGTTATGATACCATTAAGAAAATATATTGAGATTGTTTTTTCACTAGTATTTAGTCATATTCTACATTTAACCCCTTGTATTTGTGATTTACCAAATTGTAAGGATAGATGAAGATTGTAATTGTCTTTTTAAAATATGATATATTCTTAACAGAATTTTGACCTTTAGGGAGAAAATTAAGTATGTGCACTGTAGCGAAGCTATAAATATTAAATGCAACCTTTTCCTGACATACCAAAATATATTAGAAGGAGGTGTTCTTTTACATGTAACTTTTCAGGAACATTATTAGACTTTAGAGATGATCTTGTGATTTTTTTCAGTCAGGTCAATCAAACTGCTTTTTGTAATTCACATGATTTGACTCAAGTTGGTCTCCTCAAACTTCCTCTCTTTTCTCAGATTCAATCCAATTTTTAAAAAGACATACACACATATGTTAAATAATTTGAGATTTCTTACTATTTACCTTCCTTCATAATGTATTGACTTCTTACATATACATGACTACACATTCAACATACATAAACACCTATATAATGAAAAAAAACTTAATCTTTCACTCTGTTCTCAAATATGAATTAGGATTCTATTTTTGCCAAATTTACTTCATGGCATAATTAAATATTTCTCTACCTCCTTAAAATATACAAGCTTTGCTTTACTAAGTGAGGATTGAATAAAAATAGGCTTTCTATATGTGTTTATTTCAAAGAGCTATACATTTAAACCCTCAATCTAGTAATATTTACGTTGATGACATTGACATAGTTTATCATGGTAAACAGAATAATGACCCCTGGTACGGTAAGGTCCACAAGACTCTTATTTTGAAGGCTTGATTTCCCAGTGCAGTAATACTGAGAGGCAGAATTTGGGGAAATGATGGATCATGATGGCTCTAGTCTCATCAGTAAATGATAGTCCATTTGATGGATTAGTAATTTGAGTGAGTTACTAGAGGTAATGGGAACTGTAGACAGAAAGGACATGGTTAGAGGAAATATATAACTGGGGCATTCCTTTGGGGACTCTGCAGTTTCTCTGGCCTCTTCCTCACTCTCTGCTTCCTGCTGCCATTAGTAGAGCACTTTTCATCTACCATGCCCTCCCACCATGCTGTCCTGATTCACCTTAGGCCCAGGGTAATGGGAACAGCTGACCATGGGCTGAAACCTCTGAAACTGGGAACCAAAATAAATCATTCCTCCTTTAAGCTGTTTATAACAGGTATGTTGATCACTATCACAGTTCTAAATTCCTGGAAATTTCAAGTATATCTTATTACTTGTATACAGGAATTTGCAGATGTGATTAAAATCTGGAACTGTAAAATAGGGATTTTTTTATCTTAGATTATCTGGATGGATCCATCTAATTTCATGAGTTCTTAGTTAACAGAGTTCTTTCTCTGTTAAGAGAGATGTGAAGAACCAGATTTCCCATGTCTGAGAAGCATTTAAAGAAGAGTTCTGTCTCTGGCATTTATATTCCCAAGTTTAAATAAACAAGAAAGAAATTTGATAGATGGAAGGGTCTCTGCTAGTTGGCAGCCAATAGAAAATGGAATCCTGGTCTGAGAACTATAAGGAGATGCATTCTACCAAGAATCTGGAGGAGTAGAGTGTATTCTTCCCAAAGCCTCTTTAGGTGAGGCCACTTGGGTGACTCCTTGATTGGTGTCTTGTGAAATACAGATTAAAGAAATCAGAAGACCTAACTAGATCTTCTGACCTATATCACTGCAAAATATTAGTTTTGTGTGGGTTTAAATGAGTAACTTTGTCTTTATTTGTTATGTTCCATCTGTGTCTCAGGAAAGTGAGAAAAATATTACTATTTCATAAGTGTGTATATGTATTGAGTATTAAAAGTGAACAATCAGTATATTATTTTTGCCATGCATATATTTAAATTAAAAATTAGATTATAAAAAAATCATTTTGTCCTTTGAGTGCGTGTGTGTGTGTATGTGTGTGTACATGTGTACCATAGCAATCATATTTAATTACCCCAAGGGAAAAAAATCTACCATCTGATTACTTAAGACTTTCATTGGTATATTCAATTCCAATACAGAGAAATATCATAGGGCAAAGTTCCTGACATGATAGTCAATAAATAGAGACATGCTACCTCGAATGCAGTCCAAAGGAAAAAAAAGATACTTCTGGCATACATAAATATACATTTTTATTCAAATTATCTTGCAAAATGTTAAATTATGTTCAAAAGTAGTAATACAATAATGAGTTTTCCACTTGTGTTTACTTTAAAAATAATCTGGCAACTTCAGCTTGTCTTCTGAGGTATTTAAGATGTAGTTATTTTAATAAAAATATAATTTATACTTTATTTGATATTACAAAATATTCAAATAAGTAGATTTATAAAGTATACTCTGATCCCTAAAATTATAATAGAATGTTTCCAGTTTTTTTTGTAGAAAACACACCAGAGGAGAGCTCACATGGTTTTAATAGGTTTTCAGTGAGCCCAATGCTTCAATTTCATTTTCACAGTTGGATATTTTAAAGCAAGAATGAACATGGTTTTCCTTTTAAATAAATAATTCCAGTTTCTTTTTTAGAACTTAAATTGATTTGAGAATGTTTTATCAAACACATATCAGATAAAGTGCTTACATGCAGTGATGCCTTCTGGCATTAAAATGATTTTATTTCTTGCTTTACTATGTATTAGACAATCAATTGTATGTTTTTTGATCTTATTCTCCTCTCCCTTTTTCATTACTGTATAGGATAAATTTGAATGGGGCAATATTTGCCTGAGATTTTCCATTACTCCCTCATTTCTCAGATTACATAATACATCATTATGAAAGATTGTGAACTTCATTTTACCATTTCAAAAAAAAATCACTTGAAAATATTTTTGAAAATATTTTGAAAAATAAAGTATTTAGGATGCAGTTTGTTTCCATTTAGCCAAATAATTGATTTAATTTTTTTTAAATGTGTTTTTTAAAAATTTTCTGTTCACTTTTTTCCACTTTGAAATTCATATTCTGATAAATAGCATGAGTTTAGAAGAAAACGTCCAAGGAAATATGTATATAGACCCTTCTTAATGATTTAAGAGACATAGATCTTTGAAGTTAGTAATCTTCATTTCAACTTATTCAAGTTCATTTGTGATTTATACAGGAATATTTTTCAGATTTTAATTTTGCATGCTATACAAACATTTAAAGGGTTGTTGAAATGTTGAGGGCATGGGGAAATAACTTATATGAGTTAATCATCTCTACATCTTTCCTGAAGGTGTACTGACATTATAAGGATGACTTTATGTTCAAAGGTAAGAAATTGACAAAGTAGATCACAAAAATATATACACACATGTACACATAAAGAACTTCATCCCGCAAGAAAGGCAAGCAAATTTGGCTTTAATCTTTCAGAATTCACTAAATAATAGATTTTTTTCTCATCCAAAATAAAATAAAGTTTATAAATGAGAATCAATTACTAAATTAAAAAAAACTGATACAAAATCTAAATAACAATGACAGATATGATATAAAGTTCCGACAGAATACAACAAACCTGAGGAATATGGAGATAGGCAAAACAACAGATGCTGGCAAGAAAAATATTTTAGAAATTGAATAGTATAGATTATGCAATAGTATGTATATATATATTAGTTTTCATTTATTCTGAATGAAATGTTTAGAAAGCACATTGTTCACTTTAAAAATAATAGCTTAAGACTGTATTATAAATACACTTCCAAACATATCTCCTCATGTGTTCTAGTTAAAGAATTAATAGAAATATATCTTTGAGGTTAGTAATTTTTATTAAGGGAATTTCACATTACGAGAAATTTCATAGATCAATATGAACTATGGAATTCTAATAATGTAAAATGATTTCAAAAAAATTCTAAAAATAAGCCAAAATCCTAATAAAATATTCTAAGGTAATTAATATTATACATACTACCAAATGTAATTTGTATCTTTGTCAGTAAGATTGCTGATGTGTTTTATGTTAAATTATATGTTGTGGAAAGCATAAAGCTTAATTAAAAACACTATGAATTTTGACAGTGACTATGTACAACACACCACTCTCAACTTCTTGAGCATTTCTCATTCCAGAAGGGTCCATTTCAACTTTCCAGTCAATTTCCCCAGATCAGCATTCTGCTTTCCATTTTCATTAGTTTTCTCTAATTCAGGAATGCATGTAAGCAGAAATGATCTGTTATATTATTTCAATCTTCAATTCTTTTGCAGAGCATTACTTAAGGATTGTATATGACCTTGCATGTATTAGTATTATATATATATATATATATATATATATATATATATATATATATATATATATAGATGCTGAGAGAGTTTTCATTGTTCAGGTATATAGCATTGTGTCTCTTCATTCCCTCTGAGTTAGATATTGTTTTGATTACAGTTTGGAACATTTTAATGCAGAAAATGCTGCACAAAACTGATGCAAATCTATTTGCAATCAAACACTCAAATTTCTCTTTGATGTAGATATAAGGATAAAATTTCTAGGTCAGAATATATGGGTGCTTAATTTCACATGTATGTAATCAGACCATCTCCAAGAAATGCAGTTTTACTTCTGTTTCCTAAAATGAATTTTTTGTCTTTTAAATCTTTGCCAACCCAAGGCCACAAATTTTATTCTAAATACTATTTTAGGAATTTCACAATTTTATATTTTTTTCATTTAATCTTTCTTACAATTCAAATAAATTTCAGTATATGGTATGAGACAATGGTTGATGTTATTGATGTGATAGAGAATTTGCCTAGAATATATGAGGCACTGGGTTAGATTCTCAGCACTGTATATAAATAAATTTTTAAAATTTCACTGGCAACTAAAAAGTGTTTTTCAAAAAAAGTATGTGATTGTTTTATTGCCATTTATTAAAGGAATATTTTCCTCCATAGAATTGTTTTGTGATCCTTGAAGGATAGAAACTGACCATGTAACTCAAAACATGTTGCTGAATTCTCCTTTGAACTGGTGATTTTAGATGTATACATTTGACAATATGACGCCATCTTGATTTCATCCACTTTAGAATAAATGAAGAAGTGTAAGTACTACAATTTTCCTTCTATGAAAATCTTTGTTATTCTAGGTTACCTCAGTATATATGTAAATACTTTAGAATCAATGTACTAATTTCTACAAATTATCTTATGAAATTTTGATTGGGTTTCCTTTTTTTTAAAGGCTTTTTTTTAAAGAGAGAGAGGGGGAGAGAGAGAGAGAGAGAGAGAGAGAGAGAGAGAGAGAGAGAGAGAGAGATGGAGAGGGAGAGAATTCTTTAATATTAATTTTCTAGTCTTTGGCAGACACAACATCTTTGTTTTATATGTGGTGCTGAGGATCGAACCCGGGCTGCACGCATGCCAGGTGAGCGTGCTACAGCTTGAGCCACATCCCCAGCCCTGATTGGGTTTCCTTTTAAATATATATATTTAATAAAATATAGTATATATATATATATATATATATATATATATATATATATGGCTAAACTTCAGACATAAGCATTTGAATGAGAATTTAACAAATCTCTCTCTCTCTCTCTCTCTCTCTCTCTCTCTATATATATATATATATATATATATATACTTAATTTCACATGTATATAATCAGACCATCTCCAAGAAATGCAGTTTTACTTCTGTTTCCTAAAATGAATTTTTTCTCTTTGAGCATCTTTTATATATATTGAAAGAGAGAGAGAGAGAGAGAGAGAGAGAGAGATTTGTTAAATTCTTATTCAAATGCTTATGTCTGAAGTTTAGCCCATAAGCCTTTTATATTTTCAGGTAAAAGCTGAACTAAATCCTTTGAAATTTCAGGTCAAAACAAGTTACTCATATGGATAAAAAATCAGTTTAGCATCACAATTCTCAACAAAGTAATACTATAAGGCATCACTGGAGCAAGGTTATTAAGATACCCAAAGGTATTAGTCAAAAGTATTGTCTCTGAAATTATGTTTTTTTCATATTGCCAATGTAGTAGAAAATGAATTTTAGAACATTCAAGCACTCAGGGTAGTTCCTTTTTGATGTTTGAGATATCACCCAGGGCAAACACTTTTGACTTTTTAAGTTCAAATAATATATATTTTTGAAAATACAGATCATTAGAACTCTGTCACATAAACTAAACTCTGCTACTACATTCTACTGCTGAATTCAATAGCAGTCAAAGAAACTTGCTCAGTGAATTGTCATAGTTGAATACCAATAAAGGGTTATTTACCAAAAGAGAAGACAATGATTTTTAATACAGTATGATGATTCTATCCTAGATCAGGTCTTGTCAATGTATTGTTCTCAAACTGACTTCAACAGCACTGGTATGTTGATGGGAATTTATTTTACACACCTCCCATACCTACTGAACCAGGTCATTGAATACTAACATTGACAACCACTAAGTTTTAAAAATCAGTTTTAAACAGCAGTAATTAAAGGAATATCAGCAAAATGACACTTGGTAAAAAATGAATGCATTGAATATAGATATATGGTAAAACAAAGTACACATGACTATGAAGTGTGCCCTAGTGAGTTGCCACTGTAGGAAGGGCAGGAGAACTTTCTACTCCTGTTTCTCCCAACAGAAGGAGTATCCCATCTGCCACCAGACCCAACACCTCCTCTGATACATGTAGAGATCTCTAGTTACTGGAGAAAGATCTGGAAGCCTTCCTGAACTGATAGCATTGCATTGAATATGAAGAAGATGGTGCTTACCATTAAGGAAGAACAAGAATGCTAAAAAAAAAATTCCAACCTTAGACATGGACAGTCTACCCTCAGGGAAGGAGGGGTATGGGTGAGACATTTTCTGTGGTACAGGTGAACAAGATATGTTGAGTTGTTGACAAGACAGAGAAAAATGCTCTAGAACTTGATTTCACATCAACAACTTATAGTGAAGTTTTTATCACCAGATGAATTTAAAGCTTCTAATGAAGTGTGAGGAATAAGAAAACAGCAACCAGATTCAATATAAGCACTGAATTGATAGATTCGACTTTTCCCTCAAGAGGAAGATTTTTTTTTTTAAAGTCATACTTAGTTCTAGGTGAAAATATTTACAATAGTGTTTGGGTTCTTTGTTACTTTTTCTCTCCCCACCTCCTGTGTGTGTGTGTGTGCCCTCGCACGCACGCACACTTGTGCACAAGCTGTTTGCTGGGATTAAATCTGGAATCCATGCCTAAAACATATGTGCCCTTTCACTGAGTACCACACTACTAGTTTCTAGTATGCATTTATGTACAATGTCTGACATTAATTCATACAACCCAAAAATAGTCAAGAAATAGGTTAATTGAAATAATAGAAAAGTCATGTTGTTGCAGTTGGGAAAATTCATCCTAAACATAAAAATTATAAGCAAGAAAAAAAATGTAATGTATTCTTAAGTGCTTTTCATTTTTATATAAATGAGGTAATTTCAAACATGATGACACTGAATTATATTTTCTTCATGAGTATTTTAGTTTTTACAAGCTTTACTTGTTTCACATTCATGACAACACTTGGGATTGTCATGCTTAGTGTATGTCATTTCACATAGCATATGAAAGAATAATATTTCTCATTCTTTTAGGAAGGAAATCTATCATTTCTGAAAATATGTTAGACATAGAATTATTCCATTTGGGGTAAAAATACATATAAAAAGAAATATATCAAAACACTTGTGTGAACCAGTTGGGTGGTGCACACCTGTTATTCAAGGTACTCCAGAGGCTGAGGCAGGAGAATCACAATTTTGAGGACATCTGGGCAACTTAGCAAGATCGTGTTTCAAAATAAAATTAAAAGGCTGTGGCTGTAACTAAGTGGTATTGGTATAGCATTCTTGGGTTCAATCCCAGCACACGCACACACACACACACACACACACACACACGTGCACACGCACACACACACACACACATAACTTCATGTAAATGTTGGATTTAAACTACCCAAGCAGATATTTTACTAAACGTTTATATGAAAATAGAATTCTTATGAAAGTTTGTAACCATCAAGATAAATAACTTAAGCTATTTTTCAAGGTGTCATAGAGATAAATGATCCCAAAATTAAGGTATTAAGACCTTTTTTCTCTCTTTGAGTTAGGAAAGAAAATGAAGCACTCCACTAGATAGAAGTTATTTTTGGTCTTAGGGATTGAACACAAGGTGTCTCACCATGAGCTACATCCCAGCCCTTTACTTTTCATTTTGTAAGAGGGTTTAGATAAGTTGCTGAACATCTCACTATATTGCTGAGGCTGGTTTCTTGCCTCAGCCTCCAGACTAATCCCTGGGATTACAGCCTTGTGCTGCCACAACTAGCCCAGAAGTAGGAGAAAAGTCAGATAAATAATACATTACTGGAAGCAAAGAAAATTATTCAAGCGGGTTATTGTTAGTATTGTCACATGATTTTGAATGGCTCTATACTCATTAGTTTTTTTGTTTTTAATTTGCTTGTTGGCTTCAAAAAGACATTTAATTTCCAAAGCTGTGGAGACTGATAACTCTGGGATGAGGGTTTTAGTGTGATCATGTTCTAGTAAAGACTCAGTTTCTCCTTTGCAGATGACTTTATTCTCACTGTATTCTTTACATGATGGAGAAGCAGAGAAAGGAAGTGCCCTTGTGCCTTCCATGTGTAGTGCTAAATCCATTCAAGCAGGGTTCCATTCTCTGGATCTAGTTGCCTTCCAGATACCTTGAACTGTCCTATCATCACCATGATGGTTTGTTATGTCTATATATGAACTTCTGGAAGGTACAACCTACTCATTCTGTAACACAGGGATATAAGTTGAGACTTTGCACATATCCCATCCATTGTGTTTTTACACACTAGTTTTTGAATCCATTAATGTTTTCTAACTTCATCAGTCTTTATTAATATTTAGGGTTCTGCCATAGAAAGACTATTTTTCCCCTTTATTTATTTTTATCATCTGGTCTCATTATTAAGTTTTCCAATAGTATGATCCATTACTATCTTTAAAAATAAAATTAGGCTTACATTGTCTCAAATTGGCCAATCAACTCTTTATCATGGTGCTTATGTTTCATTGACATGTCCCTGTCTTATTCTGTTTAAGCTGCTATAGAAAATGCCATCCACTCAGTAGCTTAAACTACAGAAATTTACTTTCTGACAGGTATGGAACCTGAAAATATGAGATGAGGGTACCAGTATGGTCAGATTCTGGTGTGGGGCCCCTTCTGTGTTATAGAAAGCCACCTTTATTCTATGTATTAGGATGTTGGATGTCTTTTCTTATGTGACCACAATATTATCAGATTAGAATCTGCAGTTATGGAGTGGTGTTGCTCCTAAGGTTTCAGGTGTTCAAAGCTTGATCTCTAGTGAGATGAGGAAATAGATAAACATAAGATCTTTAAAATGTATGTCCAGCTGATCTGGCATTAGATTATTGGGAGTGTGACCTCAAAATGGATTAACATATTTCTATTGGGATCATCAGTTTACAGAATAGAGAGTTGTTATAAAACAGCTTATTCCAGATCTGAATACCTATCTCAGCATAAGAAATCTCACTGTTACATGTCCTCCCACCATGGTGTCAATGCTAAATAAAATGCTTCCATTCATAAAATTTTCTAGCCTCAGGAACTTTATTTGAGTAATTAAAACAAAAGACTAATTCAGGTCACCTATTCTCATCAGTTTTTGTTTTTAAATTTTCATTTATTATTGCTGGGTATAATGATGCACACCTATAATGTCACCTACTTTGTTTGCTGAAACAGGAGAATGGCAAGTTCAAAGCCAACCTCAGTAACTTAGTGAAAGCCTGTCTTCAAATACAAAAGGCAGGGTGAGGGGCTGGGAATGTAGAGCAACGCTGAATTCAATCCTCAGTAACAGAAAACAAAAATAGAAGAAAAAGGCTACATTCATTTTTTTATGGGTTTGTATAAATTCCTTCTCATATTCTAGATCCTATTTTTTGTTTCTGACAATTACATTCTTATCTATTATCATATAATTATAAATTATATATGCATATTTTGTCTCATTTGTTTCCTCCATCATGATTTGGTCAAGGAAATCTATTCTCTAAGTACTATGAATAGTTATATGACCCAAGGAAATTATTTTCATCATATTTTTTCACCTAAACAAGGTAAGTATATATAAATTAACATTTTCCCCTAAATCTTATTGAATCCCATTAGAATTAATTTCAATTATTAATGAAAAATTCTTATCAAATAATTTTCTTTAATGCCTGTATCATTAATTAATATAGTTTTGCCCTAGCATATGCAATTATAGTTCATTGATAGTATTATAGCTATTTTTAAAAGCTGCACGAGTGTTTGTTCCATATGGAAGTGATCATGCATATTCACACCAAATTAATTCAAGCATACAAAGAAAAATATGACAGTAGAGTTAATGAATGTACTAAAAATCAACATCTAAGATTAGAGTTTTATAAAGGAGGCAATTATATTGGTCTGCTATGATTTATGATTAACTCTTGCTGTTTATTGCTCAACAATTGATTCTCATCCAGATGTTAAAAACTCTTTATCCCTCTTTTTAATTTTCAATTTAGTTTGAAGTTTTGTCTTATGGCTCCTCTCAAGGAAGAGCTTAATTTCCTTTCAACATAAGAATATATATTAAAAAAGAAAACTCATCCTCTGAGATTTTCTTAATTCCATAATCATTATGTCTAAAGGAGGTTTTACCATAAATTTGCAGTACCCATAGTAGCAATAGCACGCTTGCAAAATTCCTACTATCTTTGGTTAATTATTCTTTCTTCAGGAACTATGTGCATATGATCCTTGAAAGACCTATTATAAATGTTTAAACGTTTTTATCTAGCAAGAATTAAGTAAATGCATTCATCATGACTTAAATTTAAAGTACATCTTATTTGAATAGATATTTTACAGCAAACAACTTTACTGTTAAGAAAAACAAAGGTTATCCCCCTGCACCCAAAATGAAAAAAAAAGTATCCCAGTCTGACACATTTATTGAGTTTGATAATTTAATATGCATAACAATGGTTATGTCAAAAAAAAGAAAGCAACAACAGAAGGGGCCTAGTAAATGTACATACACTGAAGTTGAAAAGGTATTACTATATTCTGGCTAAGGAACAAAGACAGTTTTAATTCATGACTTTGGTGAATCTTCATAGGATTTTGGTTTACTCCATTAGGAAAATAGGTCTAATAATAGAAAAAATAGAAAAAATACTTGTACGTTAGGAAGGAAAATGAGACCTAACCATTGAAAAATAAATTCAAGAACATTTTATATGCTTATAGACTTTTATAAGATATAAAACAAACATTTTTGCTTGCCATTAATCCAAGACACAATATATTCATGCATACTAATGGAAAAAAGTAATCACCAAAAATAAATTTAAAAAGAAAACTGTAAATTAATTTGTTCAGACTGCCTTCAAAAAGTTTTTTATAGTGTTTTTAGATGTTCATCTAAAGACATACAACCTGTTTGAGGGGTATTGTATAGTACTTATCTTCCATAAAAATTTTGTATGATTTTGATATTAAGGTAATTCTGGAATTCTGGACAAATAAAATCAATTAGAAAGCATTCACTTCCCTATTCAACAAGAGTTTGAGTACAAATGTTTTCTTAAATATTAACTATAATTAATGAAGGGAGTTAAGTTTTATTATTAACTATAATTATTGAAGGGACCTAAAATTTTTAAGTGTATATGCTCAGTTGCTTAATATGTACATAAAAAACTTTAGATTAGCTTATTTATTTATTTTGTGTACATAACTTGCATGTTTCAAATAAATTTTTCATTTTTCAAAAACATGAGGATGAAGCACTTTTTGATTATATTTCCACATAAGAATTAATACATAATTTGTGTTATCTTTTTTATTTTCTCTCTGTGTTCACCCCAACACTGCTTTTCCTTCTAAATTAACTAAGAAATATTTATATTTTTAAGAAAAACATTTTTACTTATATATAATTTAATGAATGATACATTTGGTTAATGCTTCTTTCTTCTGGAACTTTGTGCATATGATCCTTGAAAGACCTATTATAAATGTTTAAAAACATTTTTATCTAGCAAGAATTAGGTAAATGTATTCATCATGACTTAAATCTAATTACACTTCTCATTTCTATATTCCAGTAACCAGAATATATGTAATCAGTGTCATTATATACAAGAGGAGCTGGGACTGTATTTGTGTGGCATTGTTATTGAAAATTGGGATTTTTATTTATTTATTTTTTGATTTTAACTATCAATGGACCTTTATTTATTTTTTATATATGTGGTATTGAGAATTGAACCCAGTGCCTCACTCAAGCTAGGCAAGAGCTTTACCACTGAGTTACAACCCAGGGCCCCAAATCAGGATTCTATTACTAAAAAAAAAAAATACAAGAACAAAATCTCAGAAGGAAAAAAAATCAGGAACCAATTCAAAGTATCTGCCTCAGCATACTTAAGTTTCTATGTATGACATTTTCAGTATTTTTTTAAACTAATGTACCAACTACTGAGTCCATCTATTGTCCATTTTCTTGGGAGAAATACTGTTATTTGCATCTGGTCAGTATATGGCTGTTTATTTTTTAATGGTTGATAGACTGAAAAACAAATGACCTGTTCTATCCAACCTAAATTGTGGAGGTAGAAGCAAGATAACTGGGGGGAAAAATGAAGACGAAGAAAGAAAAAAGACAAACAAGTCTAAAAACAGAAGAAAAAAAAAAGACTGAAAAGAAATGTGAAAACATATGATATTCACTATTTCTTAGTAGGTATTAAGTTACGCTGCCAGAAATTATGAAAACTTCCTGCTCTGAATGAATAGATTTTGATTATTAGCCAATCTTTTCACTCCTAATTATATCCTTTTGAAATTCCCTTGGCCATTATACTGTATGGCCTCTAACTTTTCCCTGTAGAGTATTCTGTATAACCCAACATCCATTTAAAAGGGTCATTGAAGTCTAAAGATTGGGCAGTTTATGTATCTTTTGGAATACAGCTCCTTTCAATGGATTTTCTTCTATATCCTTCCTTGATTTTGACAATACCAGATCACAATAGCTAGTCTCTCCTTTTAGGACAGAGTGGCTGGGATGACCAGCTTAGAGTGTTTTGAGGAATGCAGCACAACTAGTGTATTTTTTGCAGCTCAGCTAGCTTCCCCTGTCTGGCATATAACTGCAGGTTCTTGAAAAAAAGAATGGCAATCTTAAATCCTGCTACTTGGGTTTCAGAAGCACTTGACTTTTCCAATTCTGAGAACCCATAGTACCACATACTGAATGATCTCAAATTATAAGCCATATGCATAGGAATTTCCCTAGAATCAGGCTGAATTTCTTCAGTCTCAGTTTAGAAATGAACTGATTTTTGCATGAATCAAACACTTCTTTCTATTGCTCTCTTAGAACCATCAAGGAACACCAACAATTTTAGTTCTTTCATTGAAATACAACCTCAATAAGCACTTTCTGTCTTTGAAGTTATCATCAGTGACAGTTTACCACTAATATTATCAAGATGAAAATAACAAAATTTCTGTCCTATATTATATATTGTACTCACATGTAAACTGCTAAGTCAGTGGCACATATTTTATATTTCTTCATTAAGACAGCATGCAGCACCACACTTTTCCGCATCAGTTTTATGCTTAGTGGAATATAATTTAGGCCTTTTCAAGAAAAGACAGACAGATGGACATTTCTTTCTTCTTACATAAACATGGACAAAGGATGTGATGGTCAAGAATGAGTAGAGAGCTGTGCTCCACAAAATCACCTAAGTTTTTGGGAAAATTCTATCTTGTAAAGCACTCACTATGATATTACCCTAATCTGCACTGCCAAATGGTTCATTGACTGTGTCTTATAAACTGTAGGATAAAGGGTTTGAAGGACAATCTTCTTTTTAAAGAGGTGGATTATAATATGTCCATATCATTTCTGCACATGGCCCATTGGCCATAATTATTCGTAATTTTCCAATTCAGTTTTGCAAACCAAGCATAAAATGTGCTTGCCAGGACTCAGTAGCTCTTATTACAACAAAAAAGAGAATTTTGTGAAAAGAAATAACAATCTTTTCCATATACTCCGAAATAATGGAATTATTGACTTTATGCTGTGTTCCAAAACCCATTTAATATTAACATCTACTATTATGAGATACTTATTATTTTACCCACATAGGAAATGAGTCACTATAGTCCAATATTATGGACACAATGTCCAGATACTCATACCTAACTATAGACTTCAGAACTACAAAATCATACAAATGATCACTGAGAATCACATAATTATACTTTTTAAACAACAGATTAATGAATATTTACATTTCATCACTGTATAGACTAACTGTTATTTTAAAATATAGCACACATATAAATAAATTCTGGGACTGTTGTCAGAGAATATGACTTTTAAAATCTTATTGCTAACTAAAATACAACTTAATTGGCTCATGCTTACAATGCTACATATGGAGATCATACAAAGAAACATTCACACATGACAAACATGAAGGTAATGGTATGTATCTGTACTTCAGAAAATAATAGTCACTACCAAAAATAATTACATAAATTGAAATTTTAAAAATATCATTAAAATAACAATACCACTGCTAGTTCACAGTAGTCACATCTCAAATGCTCCTATATTGGACAACATAAAGCACCTTCCTATCTTTGTATGAAGATATATTGAATATTACTGATATAATCAATTGACAAAGTTCATTGCATACAAAAATAAATTGTATCTATAAGATTTGTTGTGACTAACTAACTGAATAATAATCATAAAAGTGGGCTGGGGTTGTAGCTCAGTGGTAAAGCGCTTGTCTCACATATGTGAAGCCCTTGGTTTGGACTCCAATACCACATTACAAATAAATAAAAAAGTAAATAAAAAGATACTGTGTCCATCTACAACTAAAAAATAAATAAAAAATTTAAAAACTCATGAATGTTTCAAGTGAAAAATGTCTGAGTGGCAAATGTAAATAAAATAAAATTTAATTAAAAAGTTAACTTTGCCAATAGAAAGGATAATTATCTAGCTAACTATTCATTTAATATTTTCAAAATATCAAAATAATCATGTGTCAATTGAATCGCTAATTCAGAAACTTTATGATTAAAATTTTATGGCATTGCTCCTTAAGTAAAAATCTGTGAAATAAAGGATGAATAAAATACATGAAATAAAAATTGAAATCCTTATTATTTAGTGACTGCTATTGTTCTTTTGAATTAAAAAATACATACAAAGCCAAAGGAGGAACTGTAAAGATGCAGAACATACAAAGGCAATAAAATCTAATTCCACTGTGCATACATACTAGATGATAACACGTCAATTTCTCGTGTTTGGACAAAAATTGTATCTTGATTTTTACTCTAAATTTAAATGTAAATTACTACATATTTTTGCTATTGACAATAATCGGTTTTGCGTATTTTTCTAAATGCTTTTTAATTGAGTTTAAACTTGTGAAATAATTCTATAAAAGGAAAACATGTTATTCACATTAGTAGTGGTAATTTTGTTGTCTGAACATATATTACATACATGATAAAGAACTAAATACAACCCCTTGGTCATAAATTTTTTATAAGAAAATAAATGAATCTTTTGTTTTTAGTTTTAAACCTCAGATTAAATTACTTAAGGATATCATAATTACATCTACTATACTATCCTTAATTTAATTCAGTGCCATGACCGTATTTATAGAGATAATTTAAAACTAGTATTTTATATTTAGGATTAATTTCCCCTTCTATTTTTTTGTTTGTTTTTTTGTTTAAGGTTTTATTAATTAGTTTTATAATTGATTTTCTTTATAATTATCTGAAAAGAACACATTTATCTTTCCTTCTCCTTTATTTAATTTTTTCTCTCTCATAAATATTCTCAAAATAAAAATTTCATATTATTAAGTAAATTAAATTTATGGTTCCTATTAAACTATGCTTAATTTATTTTGTGGAGACATTGAGATTTGCAGGGAAGAAAGAAGTATAACTAAGTTTTAATCTTTTCCGGAAAAAAAATTATTTCTCTTTATTTTGGATTTGATATTTCTTTCAAGTAAAGATCACTTTGTTTAATGTCACTGAGTCATCTTTGTATAACTGAAAAGTGGTTTATTGCTATATGTTTTTCATTATTTCTTATTTTACGTTTTTCAGTTTTAATCTCTGAAAACTTTTATTAAATGAGTTGGACTGAATCATTTGAAACATTTCCAGCATATTAGTTTAATTGTATCTACCTTTTTCTTCAACTTCTTAAAAATACTTAAAACGATTTCTTTATACACGCAAAATTTTTGTATGCTACTTATAAATATATTTTTTTTGCTTTAAAGAGCAAACTTGTTTATTTTATATTTTTGCTGTCACCCACTGATAGAAAACATCTCTTCTCCACTATTGAATATAGAAAAGATATATAAAAATGGTTATTATTATTTTCCATACTTTTGGTTGAAGCAAGGGCAAGAATTAATTTTCTGATGAAATCAGTCATTTAGTCCTTTTATTTACAACAAAGTTACTGCTTAACATATGTTAAGTGTTAGCTGGCATTAGTTTTCCAATTTAAACATCTTACTTTGCATTCTTATTTCAAATCTTCTCATTCTTTTCAGTTTGGTATTTCTTATACTGAAGACAGAAGAAAAAAAGAAATAAAGAAAACCTTGTATTTTCTGAGTAGATCCAGTTGGCTCCTATTTTTATTTTTATAATTTTTGCTACATTCTGTCATGCATTGTATGCTCAGAAAATATTTTAATTGATAAAGTAAAATATATTTTATTGATAATGTAAATATATTTTAATTAAATGCTTATTCAAGGAAACACTTAGAATGGAAAGAAAGACAAAGAAAAATAAATAACTTTAAGTAAGTTATTTTTCATACAATATTGTTATGCACAATAACAATAAACTCAGAAAAGAATTTTTTTTTTTTTTTGCAAACAAACTTCTTACAGGTCAATGACTCATTTTTTTTAAACCAGTGAAATAAAGTAACTTTTTGAACTCCAATTTGTATTCTTCTCAGTGACAAAAACTGTCTTGTTGTCTTTGCTTTCTATGAACAGAGTCAAATTTACCTTTATCTAACCCCCAATGATATAAATGAGGATTTTTTTATTGTTCTTAAATCCAATTTTCTCTAATTTTTTAAAATTTCTTTTTTTTTAAATGTCAGTTATTACCTATAGTCTACTGGATGAACAGTGGTCACTGAAAAATCAAATAATTTCTTTCTGACCCAGTTTATCAGTTTCTAACAGTCATTCTTTACTACATTGTGTTTTTATAAAGAATAAATTCTCCTCATGGACACAAATAATACACCTTAATTGTCTAATTCTAAGGCATATAGAATCAAATCTTGGTAATTTTACCAAAAAAAGAAGTTTCAGGAAGTATGTAGATGATCATGGAATATTAGGAGAAAAATGCTGGGACTCTTGAGGTGAAAAGCAAAAGGAGACAGAGAGCAAGACATTGGATCCTCCAAATGGAAATCAGACACAGAGATAGTCATTTGGAAGCCATGGGAACTTGAAGGTAGCTGTTCAAGCCAAAGATTGAACTTCTACCACAGTTCAGTAATCAGACAAGTATATAAATAAAGATAAGAAAAGTAGAATAGTAGAATCATGAAGTATGCTTATATCAGAAACTTTTGTTATTATTTTAAATTTGTTCACAAACAATAGATTTAAATTTTGTCATGAATTGTAATTATGCAAAAGATAAGTATGATTTCAATTATTTTTAATACTGAAGATCATTTTATACTAATATTAGCTAAACATAAATATATTTTAATTGACTATTGCAATTATTCAAAGAGAAAATGAAGTCAAGAATACTAGAAATAATATATAATTTTTCAATGTCCATGGAAGTATTGAAATAACTTTTTATTGCCATAGCTAAAATTTTCCTAAAATTTCCAAGAAGTCTTTCCATCTAATATCCATTCTTTGTATCTTCCACAGAGGACCTGAGCTTTCCAATGTGACTCTTATGTAACTAATATGATTTAAAAATTTGCCCTGATATTGTCATAGACTATAGCCTCTATGTTTCCTCAATTCTGAAGTCTCATTTTCACTGTATTTGGAGATGGGAAGTAAGTAAAGCTCAATAAGACCATTGTTGGAGTGGGACTGGGGTGGAATTCTCTTAATTGGGATTAGTGTTCTTATCAAAAGAGTCATCTGAGACAGGGGAGGTTCCCTCCCTGTGAAAGATACAAGGAAAGGCAATAGGGAGAAGTTCCACATTTCCAAATGATAAATAGAATGCAGAGCTCAGAAATCCAATCTCCAGAACTATAAGAAGATACATTTCTACTGTTTAAACTACTCTCTGTGGTATTATTCAGTGACAACTTCAGCAAAGTCGTGAATGCTATTCTTAGTGCTAAGTTAACCATCTAAGGCAGTTGATGACAGCGACATCGGTCTCTTTAACAATGAAATATATGCAGGAACAATAAAAATATGTAAACATTACTGAAGTTTTTAAATTTAAACATGAAGGGGGAAATCACAAACAAGCATTTTTCATATGGTGTCTGCAGAATACTGTAAATTTCATAAATCTATAGAAACTGCTAATACTCTATAAATACCCAGACTATTAAAATATGTAATTTACATATTAAATAGTTTTCTACACTCTTTGCACATATACATAAAACACTTATGAGAGATTTGAAGGTAATATTTGATTGTATTTAAAATAATTTAAGCATTGTTATGCATGTTTCCTTAAACTCTAGACAACTATACTACTTCTATATCTGTGGAGAGTGGTGACAGTGATTGGGAGATCAGTTTCTGAGATTGAAATCCCTGATGACTTCATGGCTATGGCATGCTTGGTGCCTGGGAAAGTTTCTGTGCAAAGGTACAGGATGCATGGTTGCTTTGGAAATGCTCTCCATGGGGAGACTCTGTGCTAGAGTCTTATCATCCTCCACCCTGCTCTCAGACACACAGTTCATGGAAATGGAGGAATTCTCTTTCTAAGACAACAGCAATATTTTACCAGTTCTGCTGTTCCTGAACCTGCACACATAATAGTAACTTTAAACAATGGACTCTCTTGAGAGCTACACAATGCTCCTAACATTGCACATTGCAACTGTAGAATGTAACTGAGAAATAAACTGCATACTGTTCCTAACTCTGTAACTTTCATGAATACAAAGAATAATACTTGCATAGTCTTTAAGCTGATAAATAAGACATATATAATAAAGATTGCTGACATGATTCTTTAGAACCTTCTCCTCCATCAGAGAGCAGTGCTCCACCCAATATGAGCTATTTTATCTTCAAGATCTGTGTATGTGAGTCTCATTTCTTCCAATCTCCCAACACCCCTCAAGAGAACCTGCTAGTTTGGCCACACTGGTTGAAGCATATATCCACATACTTGACTAGACAGTCATGTTGAAAATCCAGAAATATGGCACAAGGGATCTCCACTTGTGCCATAGATTTGAAAAAAAATTTATCTAGATATTCTTTAAAATTTACATAATCTTCAACTCTTTCTAATGCAGTTTTCAATGTCTACAAATATGACAGATCAAAAACATAATAATTCTGTGAAAAATGGTAATGTACTCTCTTAGTGTCATGATGGTGGAACACTGCATACCAAGAAATTTTTCTAATTAGGTTGATAATGTAATGTGAATCTGATAATTGAGTTGTTTGCACTCTGGATACACAAAACTAATTGTGGTAATCCAAGATTGAGCTGTTTATCTTCCAATACAAAAAGTCACATGGCACGTATAGCATTGTATATATTGCTTATCCCTCCCTCAACAGCCTCTAGTTTAAAAATTTTTGTTACTGCTTATTTTACATACTGAAATTTAAGGCATGATAACAAAATATATAACTCTGCAAACACTATGGAATTACAACAGTAATAGAATCATTTTCCTGCTTTATCTGATAATAATTTAATTCCTCTGAAATAAAAATGTAAAATAATAAAACTAACAATAATCCTAGAAAAAATAATTATATTTATTATTTCATTTTCACTTTAGGAAGAAGCTCTTTAAGGACCAGAATCTGGTAAGAATAAAGACAGTGCTTGGAAGTATAATTAGGAGATATCTTCATTTACATAAATGGTCATTTCCAAACTTCAAAGGTATTTTATTGTCTTCCAGGTACTTAAGGCCAGTTCCAATAGCCCCTGTTGTTCTTTTAGCCTCAACTGATGCTGTAAATACAAACAAACTAAGTGGTTGTAACAAAGGGATTTGTAAAATTTAAATCATTTTACATTATCTTCTCAGTTTAATAAATCTAGCAATTGGAATCACAACTTCTCTGCTTGCTGTTTTTCCTGAAGTTTTAGAACACAGTGAAACAAGGAGTGTTTCATTGGCAGTGATTATGATAGACATAATGGTATGGCATAGTATTGCTTGCCTAGAAATGCCCTGGAAGTTGGAGATAAACACTGAAAGAATTAAAAAGAAAAGTCTTCCTCATTTCTAGAGGAGAAGTGATGAAGATAGAGTATATAAAAAGCATAGATTATATATTACATTAAAATGATAATAAGTGCATGGAACAGAATAAATATTCTTAGGAATGAATTTTAACTTAATATTGATTGTCCACAGAAGGTTTCATGTTTGATAAATGAACAAGTACAATCTTCCTCATTTTTGACTTTCAACTCATTTTATGAACCTCTTCCCATAATAAGCAAATTCCAGCAAGTCTGATATTAAAAGGATTTATTTTCCATTTCCTCTATTTTTTCAACTCTTACGTACTGTCTCCTTTTCTTTCACAATTCAAGTTTTATGGAAGCCATAGGATCAATTCCTTTAATACTCTATCAACTCATGTGCCATTTATTTTTTTCTTTGCTCTTACTGGGAAAAACACTTCATCCTGATTAAATTCAACTTTTTTATACTGCATTGCTCTCGCCTATTCAATGAAAAGTGGCCAAAAAGAACACACACACACACACACACACACACACACACACACACACAATCACATGTGCATGCAGAGCTCTTCCTCCATCAAGATGAATTGGTTTCATATTCAATTTATAACTTGCCACAAATGGGATCTTTCTTCTACTTAGTGAGTCGATAAATTACTAATCCATTTATCTAATGCATTTAGCTGAATTTAATAGAAAATAGTAAAGATAGAAAAGAAATTAAAGTATGTCTACATGATCACTGTACATTTCATTATTAATTTAATTTTGTAATCCCCTTTTAAAACTCAACTTCACTCTCATGTACTGTATTTTCTCATGGTGTATTCTCTAGATTGTTGACTTACCATTAGAATGATAAATTTGGTCTCTGTTTACAGTGATCATCTTTAATATGAATGGAGATAAGAAAACCTATTTGTTCAGTAATATTATAATTAAAGTGTTTTCTACATTTTATTTGATAACAAGGTTAAATTATTGTCCTAATAAATGATGGGGTCAGATGTTTGTTAATGCTTAATAGTTCTAACACATTTCCATTATATTTCTTAAAGTTAAATTCAAACCTTAATTTTATTCTTAATACTCTTATTTAAATATTTTGAAATATAATAAAATATAAAGTGCAGTCACTTTTTGAATTTAATATTTATAAATAAGTAAAAATTTAAAAAAATATAATTGTTATATTTTTATCTTTTAAAGTTACCTGTAACTGAAGTAAAAAAATCCGGAAGGCAGGAATGTTATTCTCATTTATAACTATGACATTTCTCAATAAAAGCATAAGGCTAATCTTTAATCTCCTTGTTAGGGAAGAGATGATGAATCAGAACAGAGTGCTAAGTCTGTAATTTTGATATATTAAGTAGGATTAATACCTAGTTCAGGAAAAACTGTATGTTTGCACATTTAGCAGATCATTTGAGGTATATAAAAGTTTCAGTCAATATATCATTTATTTAGCTTGTCAACTCTGAAACTTTTTAAATTAGATTTCTAAACTTCCAGTAATAATAAAGAATGAAGGGCATGGGATGGAGCTTAGTGGTAGACTGCTTGTCTGACATGTGCAATACCCCAGGGTAAATTCTTGATAAATAAATTATATAATAAATTAATAACTTTTGCCTGTAAAATCAACTTTAGATCTACACATCTTTGTTATGAAGTAGAGGTAATGGATTCCTTGAAAATATTTCACTTATTGCTTAGTATAGCTCCTTTAAGATTCTACACACAGTTTTATTATCCCCCATATTGATTGTGTAAATAAATTGTTTAAAAATGTATTAATTGTTATGTTAAGTGACATTGGGAAAGAAGAAACATGGTTGGGCACTGTGATGACAAAGATGTGAGAAAGACAGAATAATGGCTAGGCAGCATGGAAGAACTATGATAATATTTATAAGGAATATAAGTCAAATTGTACATTTTCTCCTATGTATATTTCTTATAAGATTTATCTATGATATTGGTCAGAAATTATTGGGTATGTTTCCTCCACTATATCTTTTCATGGAGAATCCAGGTATCATCTCCTTAAACAAACTCCTATTCTTTGCCATTTTCACTAATATAAAGAAGCAGAACAGTTCAGACTCTATGAGCCTAAACTCTGAAACCAGAGTACCAGAGGTACTTTCCTATGGCCATTTGAATGGAAGCTTCCTTAAATTCCATGTGCCTCCATTTCTTCCCTTTGTAAATGTGGTAAATAAGAATATTTAATTTATTGAATTTTATCAGATAATTATCATGCTTCTACACAACACAGCCAACCTGGGAAAGAGGTAAACACTTAAAAATGCAATCTTTTCTTTCAAAAAATTTGAGAAGTTTTTAAAATAAAATAAAATTACTATTAATTTTTACAGATTATATTGTGCTATATAGGCAATAAACCAAGCTACCTCAGAAAAGCCAGACATGTTCTGGGGTATCAGGCACCCAGAGGATATTATTTTCTAGCACAAGGCACCTGTCCAGGATTCTTCTGCTGTGGCTTCCACAGAATACAATTTAACAATGTACCCCATTCGCCCAGAAATTAGAAAGCACATAAGATAAATATGGCACTCAGGGCTTTGTCACTGCATGCTGACGTCAGCCAAGGATACTCCAGTAGAATTTCTATGCCTCATATATGTTTGTTTTAAGAGTATCATAGACTTTTTTTGGTACTGACTTATTTCACTTAGCTTGATTGTCTCCAGTTCCATCAATTTATTGGCAAATGTTGTAAAGGCATTCTTCTTTGTGGCTGAGAAATACTCCACTATACCATGCCCATTTTATCCATTTCTCTGTTGAAGGGCACCTGTACTATTTCCTTAGCTTGGAAATTGTAAAGTCAGAGGGCAAATTTTTTCTCTGATATGCATAAGCTAATTAATCCAAAATGAGAAGGAGGGATTAAATATATAATAGAAAAAAAAAACAGTAGACATATGGGATCGAAGTGGAGGGAGGGAGAGTGTAATAAGTAAAGAACAGTAAATGAACTTGACCTAAATTTTCTATATGCATATATTATAGAGTGAATCTCACCATCATATATATCCACATGATACTAATTAACAAAATTATAAGTAAATAGTAGAAAAGTTTTAGAGTAGAGGAAAAGAAACTGGAGAAAGGAGGAAGAGATGGAAAGGGGAGAGGGAATACTGGAACTGAATTAGAACAAATTATATTCCATGATTTTATAAGTATGTCAAAGTGAATCTTAATGTTTTGTATAACTGAAAAAAAAAAGAACCAAATAAAAGAAAAATAATAAAAATAAAAGAGTATTGTAGGAAAGATCTTTAAAATCAATAGCAAGTCTCATGATTTAGAAGCCAGGAAGAATGATATAACCAGAAATGTGGCCCCTAATAAGATCTTTGAGCTGGTTCAGTTACAGGCAACAGTCCTACATTTTAGTAGCTGTTGTCCCTTTTGATAATATTCATACTAATCTCCAAATTTAGGGCCCAAAAAGACATATGGATGCTGCACATTCTGGATCTTAACTAATTTAATTTTTTAATGCAAATACATTCAAATGGCTTAATGACTGCATTAAAGGGATTTAAATTCGTTTAAATAAATTGAAATATTGTAATTGTTAATAGAAAGTGAAGTTATTAAGTCCTGTTAATTTTAAGCTGCTATAAAATTTTAATATTTAAGATAAAATTGATTTTGATATATAAAACACAAATTTAACATATCAATGAGCCACATATGAAGTTTCAATACATTATATACATTGTACAATGTTTAAATAAGATTAAATTTTTTTTTCTTATTTGTCATCTAATTTTGGCAAGAACTTTAAAACTGCCTTCCCCTAGAATGCAAAGATGGTTCAACATATGAAAATTAATAAGTACAGTTCACCACATAAATGAAATTGAGGACAAAAAATCACAACATTATCTCTAAAGATCTAAAAAAGTCCTTGGATAAAATTCAGTACACATTTGTGTTTAAAACATTAAAAAAAACTAGAGACAGGGAAAACTTTCTTAAAATATCATAAGAGCTATTAGTGACAAATGGAAAATTAACATTATAGTGAGTGAGGAAAACTGAAAATATTTCCTCTAAAACTAAGAAAGAAGAGTATTTATTAACCACTCACATTTATTGTAATACTGAAAACTTAGCCAGAGCAATTAGACAAGAGGAAATTAATGGGATACAAATAGGAAAGCAAGAAGTGAAATTACCACTGCTTGATCCTATAATTAGAATATTCAAAAACTCCACGAGTAGACTTCCAGAGCTGATAATTTCAGCAAAGTAGCAGGATAAAAATGAACATACAAAAGTTAATAGTATTTGGGGGGCTGGGGTTATAGCTCAATGGCAAAGTGCTTACCTAGCGTGTGTGAGGCACTGGGTTTGATCCTCAGCACCACACATAAATAAATAAAAAATAAAAGTACATCAATAAGCAAAAATATTTTTTAAAGAAGTTAATAGGGTTTCTATATATTAATAGTCAATCAACTGAAAGAGAAATCAGAAATATAATTCCAATCATAATTGCATCAAACTGAACTGAACTATAATACCTAGGAATAAATCTAATTAAAGAGGTGAAATGTCTCTACAATGAAAATTATAGAACATTGCAAAAAAGAAATAGAAGTCACTAGAAGATGGAAGATATCCCAAGTTAATGGATAGTCAGAATTAATATTGTTAAAATGATCACATTACCATAACAATCTACAGAATCAATGTAATGCTCATCAATATATTAATGGAATTCTTCACTGAAGTTTTTTTCTTAAGGCAGTCTTAAAATTAATATGATTGAATAAAAGACCCATAACAGCCAAAGCAAGACTGAGCAAAAATGTCAATGCTAGAGACATAGCAATACCAGATTTTTTTTTTCACTTTATATATTTTGTTGTTGTTGTTCTTTTCTAGATATACGTGGTGGCGGAATGTGTTTTGACATATTATACATACATGGAGTAAACTTATTCTAATTTTATATTCTTTAAAATTTTTGAGAAATAGTAGCTTTAGTTGATGTTGCACTATTTGGCTTCTATAATTTGCAAAATTTGCTACTTATACATTTAGTAATTAAAATTAAAATTTTACATAAATTGCTTGAATTTCTCATTATTGTTTCAGTTATATAAAATCAATGGGGCAAGTATCTTTAGAATAATGTCCAGGTGACTAACTTGTATTTAACTTATAAAAGATAACAGTTTTCTTATTGATTTTTTAAAAAAATAAACGGCAGCCGAATGCATTGCAATTCTTATTACACACATACAGCACAACTTTTCATATTTCTGGTTGTACATACAAGAGTAACAAAAACAGCACAGTATTGGAATAAGTTCAGATATATAGACAAATGAAGACGAACCCACAATTATACATTCATCCGATTCTTGAAAAGGGCTTCAAATAGTGTGTTGGAGAAAAAACAGACTTTTAACAAGTTTTACTGGGAAAACTGGATATAAAATTGTAGAAGAAAAAAAAATCCCCACCTTTTAAACTTCACTGATGACAACTTAAAGTGGATCAAAGACCTAGGAATTATACCAGAAACTCCACAACTTCTAGAAGAAAACATATGAGCAATGCTACAACATTTATGTATAGGAAATGGCTTTCTCAGTATGAATCTTAGAACATAGGAAAAATACAAAAAAAATAATAAATGAATAAATGAGATTACATCAAATCAATAAGCTTCTGTAAAGCAAAGCAAAAAATACAAATAATGATAAATATTGATGGGGATGTGAGGGAGAAATATTCATACACTGCTGGTGGCATTGTAAACTAGTATAATCACTATGGAGATAAGTATGGGGGCTACTCAAAAGACTAAGCATGGAAATAAAAATAAAACTAGGCATGCAACCACCACATGACTCAGCTACACCATTCCTCAGTATTTTAAGAAAATCAAATAAGCATACTATAGGGATATATGTGTAGTCATATATGTAGCATGTATGTAAATATATGTATTAATATACATATATATATATATATATATATATATATATATGTCTATATATAATATCAACACATGCATGAACATGCACACATATATATGTGAGGTTTTATTTAGCTATAAGGAAGAATGAAATCAAGTCACTTGCAATTAAGTAGAAGTGAACTGTATCAAGTAAACAATGTAAATCAGATTCAGAACTTCAAAGATCATATATACTCTCTCATACATAGAAGCTAGAGAGAATAAAAGGTTTTAAAAAGATGACTTGAAAACAGGAGATCTTCAGAAGTGACAACAGAGATAGATAAGGGTGGAGGGAGGTACTGGGGAGATGAAATTGATACAATTATATTAATGAACCAATATGTCACAATGAATGCCACTATTATAGATAGTCATAATGCATCAATACAAATACTTTTTTCTAGGTTTATAAATGTGCCTTTTATTACTTTTATTTGTAATGAACCTACTATGCAAAAGCATATCAGAACTTCTTGTTTTTATCTAACTTCAACTTCATACCCAAAGACCAACTTTTTACCATTCCTCCCTTTCCCTCTTCAATCTGGCCTCTGGAATTTCAACTTCAAACTTTATGAGATCATCATTTTTTTTATATTCCACATATAAATTAGATCATCTGGAATTTTCTTTTCTGTGTCTGACTTATTTCACTTAACATAATTATTTGCAGTTCTATTCATGTTTTAAAAATGACAAGATTTAATTCATTTTAGTAAATGAATAGCATTTAATTGTGCATTGGATCACATATTCATTCTAAATAACACTGATAATAATATTAGAAGACTGAGCTGATATCAGCATATATCTATGTATTATTTATTGAATTAATGAAATTTAAGTCTAAATATATATTGCCTTGTATTTCTAATCTTCTGAAACCTTCCTTGGCTCTACTACTGTTCTTGAAGCTGTTGGAATTCTACTTCTTCAAATTTCCCCTAGACAGCAGAGCTGACTACAGGCTACAGTTCTATACAGTGAGATTAAAGAAGGATTGGCTGTAGTCATTCCTATTTCCATTATTTTCTTGATGAATTGAGTACCATTATATAAACTAGAATTGTGTCAGCTGTCTTGAGACCATGAGAGAAAGACTCGAAAATCACTGAAGCATTAAATATGCATTGAAATCAAACTGCAAAATAAATGTCATTAAATTAGCAATTAAGGTCTCCTAAGTTCTTGTTTTATGTAAAAAAAAATTGTAATTACATGTGTGTAGGACTTATAATTTCTATCACAATTGTTTCCTGCACATGCATATTCTAGAATAATATTTTTTGTTTTAATTCAAACAACCATGAAGTGAACATATCTCATTTAAAGTAAAAGGTATAAAATATTTTGGAGTTCAAATGAGTTGCCTAAAATCACAATTTATAAGTTGGAAAACTGGGAGTTTTACAAACATTTGTATGTATCCAAAATGCAAATTCTTAGTCTATCCAGAGATACTGAGGCTCATGCTGTGGGAGACCAGGTGATGATATAATCTAGTCATCTCAGTCTATTTTTGGTGAACTAAATCTACTCTGCTGACAACAAAGCATATAATATTCATTACAGATATTCAGGGATTTAATTATTTAGACAATGCTTTTGAGGTGTGATTGCTCTATAGGTGTTCAATATACAAAACATCTAATTTTATATATTCTTACATCATGTTCAACACTTAATTTAGGGGACAGATATCTGATAATAGTTTACTATCTTTTGTAGAAAGTAGAAAAAGGTGTTAATTTGTGATAATTTGTTTATCTCTGCTGATTGGTGATCTTTAAAAACTTTTATGTAAGAAGAATTTGTTTGTTTCACTTAATACTCTAACAGTGCAAACAGAAAGTCTTTACTCTTTCACACACAGTGAAGAAATCACTGAATTTTAGAAAATCATGTCTACTCTCCAATGATTTTTCTTTCCAATTTTCACACTCAAAAAAAAAAACAAACAAAAAACATATACTCACAGGGAGTTAATTAATTTAAGAAGCAGTTTTTTCTTTTAATATTTTTTCTAATTTTTTTTTGTTAGCATGTAAATCTTCCTTAAGGTTTATATCTCTTGGTCCAAAAAGAATCAATAAGAACACAGTTTCCCCTAGGGAGCATCTCCTGGGAAGTGTGCAGAGCATGGCAGTACCACAGAGCCAACAACTAGTACCATCAATCAATATGCAATGACAGAGGTAGTGAATTTTCATGGCCAACCTGAATTGATCTCACTGTGTTTCCTCTGTCAGTATTGCCGTCTCTAATGATCTAGCCTTATTATAGGTTTTAGTATGCTGCATGAGATAGTAACTCACAATATTTTACTTCATCCAAGGTTATAAAATACTGTCATTGAGAAAGTTTATTAAAGTAGCCATCATGCCAACTAGAAACAGTGTGCTTATTCATCTGTCACAAAGCATATTTACAGAGCATGAATCCTGGCACAGTTGTTTCTAAATCATTTTAAAAGTGGAATAGATAAATAAAATGGAAAATTCCAAGGATAGCAGTTTGTTTATCTCCCTCTTTCTTTTTTCTACACATTTCAAATCAGAAACTATAATTTAATCCAATTATTGAACCACAGTGGTTACCAGACTCTAATCATAAATCTTAACCAGTTGTCTGGAAAAATGCAGATATTGTATGTCAAGTCTCAAGCTTGTTGGGTTATTCCTGTCTTACATTATTTTTTCTTAAAAAGGTTAACTTCAAAATATACTATGTTATTAAGTTAATAATGTGTCATCTTGTACTTATTTTGTCTATAGTACTATAAAAGTTCTAAATAGTATTAGAACAAGAACCAACTATTGTTTTGAAGACAACTGAGGGAAATGTGACAAGGTTGAAAGCAAATTGATGGAAAAATTCTACCACATGTGGCTGAACATTATTGCTTATTTGTTATACATAATTAAGACTACAAAGACATACTGTGCAATTTGAGCAGGTAATTGAGCCAGACTACCTTGATTCACATGCTGACTCCACAAATTTCTATTTTAGTGACCATAAGTTAGATTCTCCTCTGTGTCTTAGTTTCTATTTTATAAAATGGGTGGTATAATACAAATCATCTCACAAGATGGTTGGGAGGATCAATTGCTGTGTATAATAATCTGTAAAAAGTCCTGTCTCTGTTCTAATACATTTTAGTAATATATATATATATATATATAATTATATATAATTATATATGTGTGTGTGTGTGTGTGTATCCCTGTTGTAGTTTGTAACATTTTCGTATTTACATAAAATGAGTTTTTTGAGTCTTTTTTTTTTAAAACCAAGGATTTAACCCAGAGGCACTTAACCACAAAGTTACATCCCCATCTCCCTTTTTTATATATTTTATTTAGAGACAGGGTCTCACTAAATTGCTTAGGGTCTCACTAAGCTGCTATGGCTGGCTTTGAAATCCAGACCTTCATGCCTCAGCTTCCTGAGGTGCTGGGATTACAGGTGTAAACCACTATTTCCGGCTTGTTGAAACTTCATTAGCAAATAGAAGGACAGGTGTAATTATTCACCAGCCAAATCCTATGACATTATTCAGTGGAGGATAAATAGTAGAAATCCTGTCAATATTGTTACCACTTGCCTAGAAAACAGTACTGACAAAGGAGGCTAATTTAACTGGGTGTTAAAGTAATAAATGGTAAAAAAAAAAAAAATGGAACTTGCTGCAACTAGGAAGTAATTCATGAGACCCTCTCAGGGGAATAGAATAATATGCTCTCATAATCAATTTGAACTCTGTTAGCAGTACACTATAGATTTGGTAAATTCTAACATCAGAAACATATTCCTCATAGTTGTGATGGCTACAAAATTCACAATCAAATTGATAGGATATTGAGTATCTAAGAGGACATTCCTGGTTCATAACGGAATTTTATCATTCTATCTCATGTGGTGGAAGGAGAAAAGTGTATTTCAGGTCCTCTCTATTGAGGGCACTAATTCATTCATGAGGACTCTGGCCTCACATTCTAATACCCACATATTGGCCTTATTTTCTAATGGCATCACATTAGTAATTAAGTTTCAATATGTAAACTTTGGGATGACACAAACACTCAGACAATAATAATAATCTAACACAATTTTCTAAGATTTGGTGCTGTCAACCACCTTATGCTAAAAAAAAAGCAACAAAAAAATAGCCTAACAAACTATTCCTTTTTCCAGAAAAAAAAAAGTATAAATATTAGTCCTCTGCTTGCATGAAGTGTCTGCCTGAAGATTACATTTAAACAGTCTACATTTTGGATGTGGTGGAGCATTCCTTAACTAATGATTGGCTGGTCAGAAGTACTATTTGCCTCATGATTGTAAGATTATTTTTGTTAGGCACTAGAGAGAAATATTACCTTTGAATCACACAAGGTAAAGGTTGCTGAACAATTGAGCATATGCACACTGTGTCATTCTGAATTAACTGACAATTTGCCAAGAAAGATGTCTGGATACAACAAAAAAGCAGATTTGTGTCACCTTCCAAGTTTGTCACAGCTTCAGGCTTTTGACTACTCTAAATCTAATTTGAATGGAATATCTTAAAGAAAATAGAAAATGCATACTAGATAATGTCTAAGAGAAATGTAATAGGGATGATGTAGATGCCAACATCATTGGCCTTTATCTTTCTTTCTTTGTATGGGAAAATTGTGGTATATGTTAATCATCTTTGTTTACTGTAACCAATACCAAAGATAATCAACTATGAAGTGGAAAGGTTTATATTGGCTTATAGGTTTGAGGGGTTATGCTTATGACCAGTTGTCTCCATTGCTTGTGGTCTCCATTGTTTGGGCCTGTGGTGTTACACTACATTATGGTAGAAGCATTTGCCAAATTAAGCCTGTTTACCTCATGAACACATGAGAAAGCAAGAGAGGATGGGCTGGGGTTTCACCATTCCCTTCAAGGGCATGCCCTCCGTGACCTACTTTCCTCCTGTTGGGCCTCACTTCTTAAAGAGAGCTTAATGATGTGGGCTGAAGAACAAGATTATAACACATGGATCTTTGAAGTACATTTAAGATTCAGACCATAGTATGGAGTCCTGTAGCACAAATGGTTTGAGAGGCTTTTATAAAAGAATATGTTTCATAGAGCAAACAATGCTATGGTGTCTTTATTGTGTACAAAAAATAAACCTATGGGAGTAGCAGGAATGCTGGAATGTAATCAAAATGGACACCATTAATTCATATGGGTCTTGAACATATAAGAACTACAGCATTTTTGGATTATTGTGTCATCCATTCCAAATTGTTATTCCTGGATAAAAACACTATGCTAACCAGAAAGGAATGTTTAGGGGGTCTATTCTAAGATCCTCTCTGCAACTGAGAGACAAACATTATGAAATGAATCATGGGTGGACATGACTTATTTCCAAATGATCAATGTATCCCATTCATCCACAACATTGGAGTCTGTCTTCACTTTCACTGTGGAAAGGGTATTAAAGATATACATCACTATGAAATCTTAGCAAGTGGCCAGGAGTCCTTGAGACCAAGTCTGAGGCAAAGGTAAAGATAAATTCATTTATAAGAACACAATGGTAGGCGTAACCAATGTTAAAAAAAAAATCACTGAAGGATGTAACTTTAATTGAAATATGTAAAAAGGTATATTCCGTGGACAAAAATTACTTTTCCAGGGGATCATGCGAGTAGTTCAAAATGCTACATGAAAGTCTGTTTTCATAAACTTATAGCATGTTTATGTCTACAAAGTGGAATATAGATTTGTTAGCACAATGGTTTCTTGTTACCACACAGTAACTACAACTGTATGTCTCATGATAATTATTCGGTTTTTATCAGAAGTACAAAAATGATCCTGGAATTTTAAAAGACACCTAAAGAGTCAAACATTATTTTAATAATTATGCTATGAATATACATAGTGAAAAGGCATTTTCAAGACTAATGATAAAATTAAATGAAAATCAAACTTCTTTACATGATGATCACCATGATGGTATTCAAATTTATTTTTAAGCCTATTTGAGGTGCTCACCTCATATAATAACTAATAAATTTAATTGGCTGAAAGAGTAGTATAACTGACCTCACAAAAATCTCATGCATCCATTAATATGTAAGAAGAGCCAAACAATGATAATAAGAGAAATATTATAGTTAATGATGCAGGTCCAATTTGATCTGGTTAATTTGATCCTTGACTTCAAATCCAGTACTTCATGTAATTATTAGTGCTTCCCTTTTTTGATTACCCCCCCCTTTTTTTTTTCTTTGCCTGGAGTGAACCCTCAGGGACATTCATTTTACCACTAATATACATCCCCAGCACCACTACTTCTTTTTCTTATTCTTTTTCTTTTTTATTCTTTTCTTTTTCTTTTTCTTTTTTCTTTCTTTTTTTTTTAGACAGGGCCTCAATAATTTGATAAGGCTGAACTCAAACTTGTGATTTTCCCTGTCTCAGCCTCCTGAGCTGCTAGGATTATAGTCATGTGCCTGCACCCAACTTGCTATTGCCTGTTTTTCAGTGATCTCCTAACACAAAACTCAGACAAATACAATGTGTACACCCAAACTCTCTCTCTGACACATAAACACACCCCCCCCACACACACACACAATAAATAGGCAATAAATATCCCATGAAGTTACTGCTAAGTGATGTAGCCTGGGCCTCTACTACTGTTAATTTTTCTAGACTTATCTGGATTTTCTCAGGTGTTTGATGTTCAGCTAGCCATGAATAGGAAAATTTAAGGTCACAACACTTGACTCTACATAGTTCTGCTTTTCTAGTTGATTAGCTTAGGCCTGTACTTACACAATAGAAAGAGTACAAGACCAGGAAAAGTCCCATCATTCAAATGATATCAAAATTTCTGCTTTCAACATATTTGCTAAGATCACTGTTAAAAACAATATACATGTTCAAGCCAGAAACTTTACATTAGAGGATGATATTGAAGCCAGATTTAAAGGTAGGTAGTTAGTGTCCTTAGGCAAATTGGGTCTAATATTGAGTAGAGAATGAAGGCCAAATTAAGAATGGGGTCCAGGGAAATAGGAATTGAAAATGTCCCCAAGGCCCAGAGCCCATCCCAAGGAAATGTTAATGAAGCAGCTCCCAGAAAACACAGAGATGCTAATCCAAAAGTCCTTCCTGCTCAGATTACTCCTTAGGCCCACCTATCTCCCACCCTTTGGGCCTTTCCACTTACATTCCAACATTGCAAGATAACAGAACAAAGGACAGGAATGGGACAGGAATTCAGGAAACCTGAAAGAAGACCTTAGCTATAAAAGAGGGAAAACCTCCGCCTTCCATGGATTTCACCTCTTGGGTTCCTTTCTTCCTCCAGGGAGAAGTCTTTTCTATTGTCCTTTAATAAAGCCTCTACTTCCCACTCTAAATTTGCCTCGGTGTGCTTCTCTGGTGTTATATTTCAGCATCAGGGAAGCACAGACTCGTCACAGGTAAACAGCGGTAACAATATCAGTATATAGAAAACTATATATATATAGGTGTGTATGTGTGTGTGTGTGTGTGTGTGTGTGTCCGTGCACGTGCGTAGATGCATGTGTTAGTAGGTAGGTTGGTGGGTAGGTAGCATTATGTTCTACCAAAATTCATGTGAAGTCTTAGCCCCCCAAAATATGACTGCATTTTCAGATACCCTTAGAGAGTATTATAATTTAGATATAAGGTATCCCCAAAAGCTCATGTGTGAGACAGGGGAAGAAGGTTCAGAATTAAAATTATTAGATTATGAAAACTTTAGTAAGTGGATTAATCCATAATATGAATTAACTTGCTGGTAACTATAGACAGGTAGGGTGTGAATGGAGGGCATAAGCTACTGGAGTCATACACTTTAGGGTTTATATTTTGTCTCCATTGATTGGAGCTCTCTCTAATTCTTGGTTGTTATGTTCTGATCTGTTTTTTTTTTTCTTCCACATCCTTCTGCCTTGCTGTTCTTCCTTCCTTGGGTTCATAGAGTCAGCTGACTGGACTGAACCTCTGAAATCAGGAGCCAAAATGAACTTTTCCTCCTCTATGTTGTTCTTAGATCTTTTGGTCACAGTGATTAAGGAAAAAAACAAGCTAGCAAAAACAGAGAGGTAATTACTTATTTGAGTTATTTGACAGGTCATAAACTGTGATAACTTGTATTCCTATAAGATAGAGATTTGGACACAGACATGTACACTCAGAAGGACAACATGAAGATAAAGGGAAAGGAAGCCATTCATAAGAAAAGGACAGAGATTTCACTTGGAATTAAATGGAACCTACATATGCCTCACTTTCAGACTTGGCTCTTCCAGTACTCTAAGAAAATAAATTTCTATTGTTTAAACCACCCAGTCTATGGCACCCTCTTATGGCAGCCTTAGGAAACTAATACAAAGAGAAATAAGAAATGCATTCAAGGGGCTGGGGATGTGGCTCAAGCGGTAGTGAAAGACCCTAGCCCAGTAACCCCAGGCCCAATTGCAAAACCATCAGGGCGTGTTGCAGACCCACGAAAGCACCTGAGATGTTTATCTGATAATCAGTTAAGGGTAGCCAGTTGTGAAAGAACAGGATGGTTGGGAAAGAACAGAAAACCAGGTCCCAGGGCATGCCTGAACAAACAGGAACTGATAAGCAAGAACAGAAAAAGCAGAGTGCAAATATATGACTGTTATGCGGTTTTTCCGGGAACATAAAGTGAAAAACAACTTTGCCCTTTAGGTAACCTATATGCTGGGTTCAAAATAACCAATAAGGAACCTGTTGCTTACCGCGCACGAAACCTGCCCCTGTATCCTATAAAAGACCTGAACCCCAAAGCCCGGTGTGCCAGTTCACCAAAGCTCCGGCTGAGGTTTTGCTGAGCACCCGCAGGCGCCTGTGTATCAAAAAATTGCCTCTTGTTTTTGCAGCCAGTGTCTCCTGCGTTCTTCCTTGGACAGGGAGACGAAGGGTCTTTCAGTAGCACGCTCGCCTGGCATGCATGTGGCCCGGGTTTGATCCTCAGCACCACATACATACAAGGATGTTGTGACTGCCAAATTCTAAAAAATAAATATTAAAAAATTGTCTCTCTCTCTCTCTCTCTCTCTCTCTCTCTCTCTCTTACTCTCTCTTAAAAAAAAGAAATGCATTCAAAATATGCTCAGTACCAGATCTTGGCATCTAAAATTCTTATGGAAATACTTTTTTGAGCTCAGAGTACAAGAATGCCTGGGTCACACAGGATATCTAGATGAGTTTACTCTTAGCTGATTTACAAACTGAAGTAAATTATATGTGCCTCCCTAACACTAGATGATTGACACAGGGAAAGGACAGGACAACATCAAAAGGCATCTCTACTCAAAAAGATACAAAAGAGTCTGTCTAGAAAAGACTTCTGAGGACATTTGTTGCTCCCTTTCAGTCATATTTTTGTTGCTGTGAACAAAAGACTCAACAAGAACAACTTAAAGGAGGAATAGTTTATTTTGGTTCACAGTTTCAAAGAGTTAGTCTATGGTCAACTGACTCCAGAGCTCTGGGAGCAATGTAAGGAAGAACCTCATGGAAGAAGGACATGACAGTGTAAAGAAGCTCAGGATATGACAGTCAGGAATCAGAGAGAGTGCTCCACTCACCAGGGGAAAAAATATAAACCCCAAAGTTACACTCCCAGTGACCTACTTCCTCCAGCTACATTCCACCTGCCTATAGTTACCAGCCAGTTAATCCATACTAGTGGATTAATCCACCAATCAGGTTACAGCTCCTATAACCCAATCATTTCACCTCTGAACATTCTTGCATTGTCTCAAATATGAGATTTTGGGGTACACTTAATATCTAAACCATAACATTGTTCAAATCCTGCACAAAGTCTTATTCCCTTTTTCTAGCACCTGGAGATGACACCTGAGTCCCTGGAGCATATTCCTGATAAAAATATCCTTATGAACCTGAAGATTTGGGCCAAAACAGCTAGTTTATTATAACATTATTATGGCAAATATTATTGTGTGTGCTTGAAGGACGTCAATGTTTGAATGAACTTTTCTGGTTGGCAACACTGTGCACATGTTAGCATATACCATTTCTGTGGCATCTAGACAATGTTCATACAATCTACTGGGAGGAGACAGGTGGAAGGTGGTGTCTGATTTCTCTAGGACTCTATCCTCTTTCTCTTTTCTATTATTTATTTTTATGTTTCCTTTTTTCTGTAACTAAATTGAAATTGTGAATACTGTGATTTTTTTCAGTGCTCTGTGAGTTTACCTAGTGAATTAGGGAGATTCAGTGCAGTCTGTGGATCATGCCAAGAAAAAAAAAGTGTGTAATGAATTTTTATGATAAATCTCAAAATTGGCAAAATTTCTTATCCTATATCTAGTGACCAAGACAGGTAATATTGATGCATTCCATTTTTCTGGGTGTTATAACAATTTACGACAAACTCAGTGACTTCAAATAATATAGTTATTTTCTCAGCCCATTCTAGAGGCCAAAATACAAAAAAGAATTATTGAGACAAAATAAGTGTTGTCAGGACCATGTTTCCTTTAGGGAATTTCAGACAGAATCTCTCTCTTGCTTTTTCAGTTTTTGGTGGCTGCCAGAATTCTTTTTCCAGAACAAAACCATTCCAATCTGTCTCTGTGACAATTACCTCCTCCTCCTTTCTCTCAAAACCCCTTCTACCTCTCTCTTTTTAGGATATAGATGATTTCATTCAGATTTCAATAGTATAATCTAGGACAAACACTTCTTCCCAAGATCTTCAAGTTAATCAAATGTTTTGTCATGTAAGGGTCTGGTGTTATAATATTGGCCTTCCTTTTCTGGGGTTACCATTTACTCCACAACATTTGGTGGGAAACTGACACCATGCATAATAAGAACAAGGGAATACTAAAATGTCAAGACCAAAACGTTAAAACATATGTAGAAAAATTTGCAATCTCTCTCACAATTAGTCATACTAGCGTATTACCCTATGAAAACCTGCATACAGTCATATACAAATGTTCCTTTCCCTCCATTTGAAAGGTTTCTAAAAATATCATTTAATTGTGGCATTCAGCCTCAAAGGCCAGGTTATTATGATCTAGAGAGAAGTGATGCTTCATTTATATTAACTCATTACATTTTTTTAAAGCTTAGCATAATCCAACAAACACTCTCATTTTAAAAGGGGAATAAGAGGAGGTGTGTATCATACATTGTAAACGTTGTGAAATCCTGCTGCAAAATTTTATTTGGTCTTGAAATGTCCCTTCTCTTGATGAAATTATTTTTTCCCTGAGAAGGGTTCCTCCAAACATATTTATTGGATGTTTGAATTCAGTCTCTTGGAGAGTTACCTTCCCTATAAAATGCTGGTCATTTAAAGAGAACACTGTAAAAATACGTATTTCAAAAAATATTCTCAGAATACTTCCTGAGAATTGTGGGGGTATGGAGCAGAGACATTTTTAATCTTGTGTATTTCCCATCCTTTTAACTCCAGGCTGGCAATACTTTTCATAATACAACTTCCTAAATCTTCATGAGCTGTTTCAATTTTTAATCCAAATCTGCTTCCCGTAGGAGAAAAACAATTCATTGCTCAATATCTTTCTCTCTCTACACTAGGTCACTTCAATTATGGTTGTATCATTGCCCATACCAGTCCTAAAGTATACTTATCAAGTTGAGAGAATCTTCTGGTAACTGCCATAAATCTTTTAGAAATTGTTATGGTTTTACCCTGGAATGTTCCTCAAAAACTCATGTTTTGAAGTCATGGTCCTCTGACACAACAAGGTTCAATGGTGTGTGTTTTAGGCAATGATTAGAAAATATGACCTCTTTTGTTTTTCAGGCCTTGGGCTGAATTTTTCTCCCCAAAATTAATATTGGGAAACCCTAACATTTTTAATATGACTACTTAAAAGGAGGAAGTAATTATTAAATGAGGTTAAAAGAGTAGGATCTTAATCCTATAGGGCTGATAACTTCAAAGAAATAGAAAAAAAAAATCAGAGCACTTTTCTTTCAAATAAAGCCATGAGAGTACAAAGAAATATGGTGGTGATATGAAAGACAGAAAGAGAGTTTTACCAGCAATTGACTACACTGTCACCTTGACCTTGAAACTTGTAGAACTGTGGGAAGATAAATTTCTGATGTTCAATTCATACCGTTTAGAATATGTTTATGGCAACCATAAAAGACTTACTTAAATCATTACCATTGTAACTCTTAATTTGATTACTCTTACAATATCCTAAGATATCTTATATGTTTTTTCTTCTTTTTCTTCTTCTTTTTGGAATAGGAATTGAATCCCAGGGCTCTTAATCACTAAGCCACATTCCCAGTCCCTTTTTAAATATTTGGTTTAGAGATAGCATTGTGCTAAGTTGCTCAGTACTCTGCTAAATTGCTGAGGCTGGATATGAACTCATGATCCTCCTGCCATATTCTCCCAAGCCACTGGGATTACAGGTGTGTACCACCTGGCACAATTTCTATAGGTATTTGATTTAGAGTATCCAATGGTGTTATTTTATATTATCACATCATACAGTGGACAATCACTACTTTGTTTGTATTCTTTTTATTATCAATACAAAATGAGAGAAGAACCTGTGTTTTATTCACAATTGTCTCATTCCAGTGTAAACAGTACTACATATAAACTTTTCAATAATTATTATTTTATTTATGAACTATAATCCAAAGTGCTTTAAGAATAAGGCTTTTCATTATTTTAATTGTAGTAATGATGTTTATGATTGTTTTATTGCTTAATTGATTTAGGAAAGAATTGACAGTCTCATCATCATTATTCTCCCAATCTCTATAACGTGCATATTATAATACTGGCAAAGAGTCAAACCTAAGTAAACAAAATAAAATTATAAATAAATAAACAAACAAAGAAACAAAACCCACATGGATCAACATTAGTACAAATGCAGAGATTCAAATGATGACTATCATTTTCTTTTTCCTTTTTTCTTGATTTTCTAATATTTTTTTTAATAAAGGCCCATTTCTATATTTTAATCCAGGTTTAATAGAACACTTAATTCAATGATCAATACTACCAGAGCCCTCTGGTGTATTCTGGAAATATAACAATAGAAAATGATTGCTACAAATGCACTAGAAACAGTACAGGAAGTAATGTGCTTATAGCTACTTTCTTCATGTGGCTAAAAGGCATAATCATAGGTTATTCAGAGTGTATTACTATGACTCCATATTTTTGAAAATTAATTGCTGTATCTAATTAGATTTTTCTCTCTGGAACTGCTACTTATAAAACAAGACTTTGTATATGCATAAAAGATACAAAAATAAAAATCTTCACTCCTCTTCCCAGTTTCTTTGCTGATTTCTGTACTAAATATTTTCTTTTCCAAGTACAAGGGCTTTTATTCATTAACTTTACTTAGTTAATAGGCTCAATTTTTCTATTTTGAGTGTATTTCCTAACACATTACAAGAGTCCTCCTTTGCCTTCTCTTTCTCTCCCTTCTTTCCTTGTGTACCACTACTGTAAATAGGGGTTAAAAGAGCAAACTTGTAAAATCCAATTCATTTTGCATTGCAGAAGTGACAAGATGTGTCAAATAGCATTCCTCTTTCACAGGAAATAGGAAATGTATCAATTTTGTGCACTTTCTCTATGATTGTTGAACTTTAGACAGAATATATTCTCTCTGATGGGGTTGCACATATTAATTGAGATGTAGTATAAATAAATACAAATAGTATAAGTAGTATTAATTGAGAATAGTATCCTCACCTTTCTTTTGAAAATTAATGATATTACATTACCATTCTGTACAAAACTCAGAATACTACTCTTTTATGTGTTCAGGATCTACACTTGTGTTTCTATGTCTGTATATTTAATGCAATACATTATTATTAAACTTTATTTCCCATCTAGCAGTTGTGTTAATAAGTATTAGTGTTTAAACTGAACCCAAACAATTCTAACTGTTCATTAATATTCTGGAACATTCACAAAGTAGAATAATTAATAAAGGACTCAATATAACCTAATATATTTTGATAAGATTGAGTTCTCCATAAAATAAAAACTATTGCATTTTAAAGTAATTCCTGCAATACAATATGTGTAAAATCCTATATCAAATATACAAGTACATGTATAAAGACACAAATTGGTGTGAATGTACTTTGTATACAACTAGAGATATGAAAAATTGTGCTTTATATGTGTAATAAAAATCGTAATGCATTCCACTGTCATATATAAATAAAATAAATGAATAAATAAATAATAATAAAATATAAGCAGCCAGTAAATTCTTTTGATAAAACATACCAAAATTAATCTTTTATGTGATATAAAAACTTTATGTGAATTAAATAATACAAGTTAATTGTATAATATTTATTGTCAATATCTTAAATACATCAATTCATTTCAAAGTATAATATTATGCTAGTATGAATGCTGTATGCAGGATATTCTAGAAGTATTAATTAACTGCATTTTAGAATTGCATTAATATAGATTTAACAATATTAATATTATAAATTGATCAGATTAATCTTCAATTCTGGCAAAGTGGTAAATAATATTAATAAAAGAAATAGAATAAAAAACAAAATATCCACAAAAAGTGAAATTCATGTTTCCTTATGCAACAATGAATTTCAGTCAGATATTCATTCTTAAATTTATCTAATTAAAATGCTGGAGTAGGAAAAAAAGTTGAAAACAAGACAAACCTTTCTCTACTATAACAAGGATAAGATATGACAATCTTCCATAGACTCTGGTTCCTAGATCACTTTAAGACACTGAATTTCATGTTGTTTGGAGATTTAAATTTACATGTATCTGGGCTCCCTACCCAAACTGATTTTTTAGATATAAAATGTATTCTTTGTAATTCCACAGAATGTCATATTACCAGGGATTTTTAAAGAAAATCAAACCCACTAAATATAAACAAAATTTGTAGGTGTCAAATCAAAAGCATAGGGAAAACAGAAGAAAAAAGAGATACATGGGAGTAAATTAAAGTAAAAAGTTTCTGCAAAGTAAAAGAAACAGCGAAGCCAAAAACAGAATCTATGAATCACAAGACATTTACATGATGAATGGTAAATATCAAAATACATGTGATAAATGCAACTCAATGGAAAAAAAAAAACACCCACAAGTAACCCAAGATAGGAACAACAGACTTGAGTAAACATTTCTCCAAAGATGAGGAGCAAGTGGCTACCTGGCAGATGAAACCATGTTAAACAGCACTGACCATCAAATAATGCAGCACAAATGGAGACATCATAGAAGCAAAAATAAAATGGAGTTTATCAGAAGCAGGTTATAGAGGCTAATGGATTTTGCTGCTTAATGGGTGTAAGTGTTTTTTTTTTTTAATAATATAATATCGTGACTTCAACATTTGTTAAGAGAGTAGACCTCAAGTTATATGCTTATAATGTGTGTGTGTGTGTGTGTGTGTGTGTGTGTATAAATTAAGGCTACAAGGAAATTATTAGAAATGTTGTATATGTTTATGTCCATTACCTTGATTATGCTTATAATTGCATGAGTACATGCATATGTCAAAATTCATCAAATTATATGGACTAAAAATATATAGATTTTTTTCTCAAATATCAATTATACTTTAATAAAGCTATTAAAACTTTAAGGTGGGCTGGGGAGGTGGCTCAAGCAGTAGCACACTCGCCTGGATGTGTGGGGCGCTGGGTTCGATCCTCAGCATCACATAAAAATAAAATAAAGATGTTGTGTCCACCGAAAACTAAAATAAATAAATAAATAAATATTTTTAAACTCTCTCTCTCTCTCTCTCTCTCTCTCTCTCTTTCTCTTAAAAAAAATTAAGGTATCATAAAACGCCTATGAAAACATAACCCACCATAACAGAGTTGTGAATGTAAAAGAGAAGTAAAACATGGAAAATATAAAATACTTCTTAAGATATTAGAATATGTGAAAACCTACTTGTATGTCTAATCAGTATAACAGAACAATCTAAGTAAGAAAACGAAAACCTAATGATTTTTAAAACAAAAGTAAATACAACATATACAGTTGTATAACAGAATCTACATTCACAATTTTCTCTGAAAAACAATTTTTAAGATGTTCTTCATGAAGGCAAAACTAAAATCTATTTTAAAAATAAATAAAATGTATGAAATTATGGGTAAAGAATTAAATTGTCAAATGTGTTAGTATATATAAATATTTTACTTTTTCTTCTTAAAGAGTGAAAATCTTAAAACTAAAAGTTCAAACATAAATTGTAAACCATTGGGGTATGAGGAAAATACAGAATATATATTTTATAGAAATAAAAATTGCAAATTAGTATGAAAAAAATAAAGAAAAAAACTTAATATAATTCATGGGGGATAAAGCAAAATGAATATCAATAAATTAGACATTAAAAATCAACTACATATTCAGCAATGAAGTTTATTTAATGTATGTTGGGATTTTTTTCATGTTGGATTCAAATACCCATCTAATCTAGTTTTTTTAAAAAATTTTTTTAGTTGTAGTTGGACACAATATCTTTATTTATTCATGTGGTGCTGAGGATTGAACCCAGGGCCTCATGCATGAGAGGCAAGTTCTCTACCACTCAACCGCAGCCCTAGGTATTTGTTTTTATGAGTTAAAACCTGTCTGCACTGTAGGTTGAAAAATGAACTGTTGCAAGGTTTACTGAGATTAGTGTTATTTTAAAGTAAAGAGGACTAAAACTAAACCAAAATGAAGATAAAGAACTTATTGTTTCACCTATGAGATTTCTTATTGCAGAACTAAAAGGGAAGGGAAATGAAATGGGGGTTCTTAATTAAGGATTGACAATCATTGGTTTCAAATAACCCACTTGAAACTTCTCTAAATTGTATTTTCCTCAATTGCCAAAGTAGGCATTTATATTAAATGATCTCAATAGTCCGTTCACTTTTAAGCATGTGCAATTTAGCTCGAACAAGTCTTAATTATTTATGCTAATTGTGTGCTTGTAGTAAATAAGATTAAGAGATAACCATTTAATCCTCTAAACCCATTCTGTGCTTTCTTCTTTATTTATTCATAGAAAGCCTTTAAAACAATTATTTACTAAGAATAAATTTAACTGCTATAGGTTTAAAATTCATTCATTATTTTCCCTCTTAGAATTCCTTGGTCGGGATAACAATTATCAGTAAGAAATAAATGGAAATATAAAAGGACAAAAGAGTTAAAAGTAAGCCACAACTTACAGTTATTTTCTTGTTTAAATAATACAATTAAAAGAGAAGGAGGATTTTGTATTCATTTGGTAAATACTAATTGAGCCCAGCTGCATTCTTGGCATGGTTGTGGGTACTGAATGGACATAATATTTCACTGTTTACATATGTTGAACTCTATGTTCAGGAATATTGCAAAAATACTAGCTCAAAAGTTAAAGATATAACAGGATTGCATTGCCAATCTAGTTCTTTTCCTTTGCTTACCATTATAGAGTAAGGTAATAGCCACTTTACTCAAGCAGATTAATCCAAATCCCCAAGTACTTGGTTTCATAGTGTAAAAGCACATATTAAAGTAAATATATGTGAGAATCATGGTTAAGTGTTTATAGCATTTTTATGTACCGTTTTTGGTAAGAACTTGTGATCATCTTAATTTCAACTTATTATAATGTCCTTCATTTGTCATCTTCAATATATCAATCAAAGAAATTCTACCACTTCATATCCCAACAATTGTTTGGAATGTAAGAGATCAGTGTGTGAAAAGTCATTTCAAATTGAATATTAAACTCTACTGTGCCAATGTTAAGTTCCTGCAATTGTTAATAATGGATTTTAACTCAATAACCTTGATTATCTCTTGCATTATATCAGAGATGTGCAAGTTGCTCAGTCACTTTGTCTTAAGTTACACAGTGCCCCTTCAGAGTCCTTATTCAGCACTGTGGTGTTCTAGAATGTTGGGCCCTACAAACTGTTCCTTGCTTTCATTTCTGAGTATGCTCTCAACTGAAGTGAGAGGCCTTATACAGGTATCTCCTCTCCTAGCACAGAGCTCCCAAACCAGCTGCTTGCCACAGGATGGTAAAGGACCAGGGCTTTCCCACGCCTGCAGGATCCTATGGAAACAAAGGGTTGAATTATCTGTGGAACTTCACATCAGTTCCACTTCTTCCCTTGCTTAACCTGTTTTCTCATCCTTGACTTTACTTTCCAGTGTAATGTGAATTAGAGGAAAAACACTGAATTAGCAATGCAATCTTGGAATTTTGAGTTACTCTATTGAATTACCTCCATACAAATCAGTCTAATTTCCCATGTTTCCTATGGAAGACACAAAAATGCAATTGGCACCAGGGGTTATCCTAGAAATCACATTATAAAATGAGTTGTTAGAACAAATTATCAGACAGCTAGTATTTGAGAACATCGTTATGTATAAGAAAAATAACACTCCAAATAGCTGTGCGTGTTTTTCATGACAGATGCAATACTAATAAATGCTTTATCTTCTTAAATATTTATGATAATTATTGAAATTACAATAACCCAGTGTATGCTCATGAAAAATTTTTAAAGGAAAAAGCTGTAAATAAAGCTGATAACATGTTTCAGTTCCAGAAAAAAAATGTGTGTTTGTGTGTGTGTGTGTGTGTGTGTGTTCATTACCTAAATAATTAATTATATATTTTGTCCCTGGGTTCAATGTTTTTCTAGAATAAAACAGAACATATGTGCTATTATTGATTTTATGATGAAATAAAATTCCAGGTGATTATGAAAACAGAAATGCACTATGATATTGAATATAGACTTTCTGATATTTAATGTTTACATTTCAAATTCTTTCAAATCTTGTATTAGATGAGGCCCGTTGACCATAATGATGTGAAGTTGTTGTTTATCCCATTTGATTTCTGTTTTCATTTGTATGGTTTGCATTATTCTTTGACTCTCTTCTTTCTAATTTTCTTATATGTGCAAGGATAATCACTTTTCAAAGAAATGTATGCACATTGTCATATTCTATTTTACTACTGAATATTAAAGAACATTGTATTCCAAGTGCTATGCTATTGTACTTACTTAAACAATGCTGATAGTTGAGGAGAATTCAATTTTACAATATATTCTGGGAACAGTACACTGAATTTATTGGTACATTTTTCTAAATACCTTTGGTTTTTCTTCTTTGAGTAGAATTATTGCTTTTGGCTCAATGGTAATGATTCCTGCAAGAAATTCTGTCTTCACAAAATGACATTTATACAATGTTGCAAATCAGCCCAAACCATTTAATACTTATCACTCCTTTAATTTATTGAAGTGTAGATTCACTTCCACTGATTTTTATAACACACCTTATCTGAATAATATCATTATTTGTTAAAGATTTAAACATAAATTTAATATCATGAAAATATGTGGCATACAAAAATCAGTATTTTATAAGAAAGTAGAAACTGGCATGGAAGCACATGCCTGTAATCTTGGCAGCTCCAGAGGCTGAGGCAGAAGGATCACAAGTTCAAAGCCAGCCTCAGCAAAAGTGAGGCATAAGTAACTGAGTGAGAACCTGTCTCTAAATAAAATACAAACTAGGGCTAGGGATGTGGCTCAATGATTAATTTCTGTTTAATGCACCCCACCCCCAAATGCAGAAACTGAAGTATATTTCTAAACATTTTATTCTTCCATGTTCTTTAAAATATCCTTTTCACACTTTGTTTTTATCTAAATGCAATTCTTGAAGTCTTTGAAAATTTCTTTGGAAATATAACCATGAGTCAGTTTTGAATATATATATATATATATATATATATATATATATATATATATATATGTGTGTGTGTGTGTGTGTGTGTGTGTGTGTGTGTGTGTGTGTGTCCATAAATAGTTGTATAATAAACACACCTGTTTTATTTTAGTCCAGTTTGGATATCTTGTGTGTTTTTGTTTTGACTCTCTTGTTCTCATCTCCCTACTTCCATATCCATGTTAAGTTGCTAAATCATATTCACTTTTATGTTCATCTAATTATCTAATTACTTATTTTGTTCCTCTTTGCTTTACAAAATAGATTTATATTGTCTTAAAAACTTCTAAAATGACAATGGAGAACATTTGATTAGGAAAAATAATTGCACAATGACATTGTAAATCCTTAAATGAAAAAGACACAAGAGAAAATAGAGCATACCCTTTAAATAATTATGTTTGATATAAATTAATTTTATCTTTCATGCTTTACAGTTTCTTTTCCTTTTGACTTTTGCATCAAAGAGAAAATGAGTTCTTAATAGTATATCAGAAACATTTGGCAAATGCAATTTGTGATAAATTTTCTTCTATTGCAGAAAGAAAGCATGCACCTTGAATATCACCTTGCTCTCCAGTTGGCTTCTGATGCATGGTGACCAAAAAATAGTAGAATGTTCAGTGCATATTTAGTATGAGGGATATTTTCTAGTAAGAAAAATGAATTCTTTGACATGTTTATTCTACACATCTCCCAATGTGTCATTGTGAACATGCACAATAGCTCTATGTGGCACTTATGGACAAGTATAAAATTTTAAGACTTAATAATAGCAAAGATGACTACAAAAATATGTTGATTGCCTTTGTGTTAAATTAGGAATGCAAGTAATTTGTGTTTGTTAACATTTTTTTAATGTAACATATGCACATGGCATGTCACTGGGAAATATATAATTAGAAAAAAATAATTATACAATGAGATAGCAAAGCCCATTGATTAAATGACTTGGATGACCCCATGGAAACATGTACTAGGAAATTATTCCAATAAACTTTAAAGATAAAAAAATATATTTGCATTATGTTTTAAAATCTCAAAATCATAAAAAGACAGACTACATGAGTTAAATCTAAGCAATGCTCTAACTTAAAGTGATATAATGGAGACCCCAGGCCCATAGTGTGAGAATTGTAATTTTTTGAGGTCTTTGATGCTGAAAAACTTTTTTTATTTCAGTATAGGAAAATGTAAAATTACCTAATACTTAAGATGATAAAATCAGTTTCAAATTTATGACTCCACTATTAGCTTTACTATGTTTAGCAAGTAATTAAACTTTTGCGTATCTCAGATGCTTCTTCTCTAAAATAGGACAGTTATAGAAAATAATAGCAGTTCCTGTAAAATAGCAAGAATTCATATGTATTCATACATGTTTATGTAGGAAGCATTCAATATGGTTTATAGTTAAAAGATTTTGGTAAAGAGTGAATCCTACAGCAGAGCAGCTAACTTTCCCTTTATGTTAGGTCTGTGAAAAGGGAGCAAGACATAAATTCAAACTCTGGTAAGAGGGTTGGAAGAAGCTTTAAGAGTGTATCCAATGCCACATATCGTGATAAGCATACTGGTCAAAGAAGGGAAACTACAAAATATAAAGTAACAATATCAAAGTTCAATCAAAAAGCTTGGAAAAAAATATGACAACAAGAAATGAAAAATAACTGTGCTGCTGTAAGGGGCCACATCTCAATTATCAGACTGCTCTTCTGTTTGGTTAAAGGTGTCTGTGAGTGTGTGGCAGCGGGCATTGGAACAAGTTAAAATCAGGATCCAGACAGAACTTCCCAAATCTGCCAGGATAGATTTGGCATTAGAGAATGCTAATATTTAACACTCATTTTTCCCCCCTAAACTTGACAACGAAATTCTGGTAAACCATGAAACACGGGTAAGAACAGTGACACTAAAGGTGATCTAAGTCAAATGCACCCATCACCAAAATTTGAGAGGCATACATCCTGAAATGCACTAGATTAGACCCTGAAGAAAATCCCCCCAATTTTAAGAGTGATATTATTATTCTTTTATAAAACCAAGTCAAATTTGTTCTTGAGAGGTTGAATTTAGTTTTCAGGTTGTCTTAGTTTATTTTCTGTAGCTATGACTGAATGATATGGACTGACTGACTAACTAAACAACAGAAGCTATTTGGCTCATAGGTCTGGAGGTCTGAAAGTAGAAGACATGAGCTCAGCATCAGCTCAGCATCTGATGTGGGCCTTCTTGCTGCCTCAGAATGTGACAGAGCATCACATGATGAGATAGGTGGGCCCTCCAGGTCAGGTCCCTCTTCCTCCTGTAAAGCTCTCCGTGCATTTGTGGGGTCCTACCCTTACGGACTCATCTCATTCTAATTACATTTTAAAAGCACTGTTTCTAAATACCATTCATATCTAAATTTGGGGATTGACTTTACAGCAGATGAGAATTTGGGGAAACATTGAAACCACAAAACAAATTTTTACCTTACTTCTTTTTCCCTGTAATGAAAGACATGTCAACAAATGCATTTTCAGCCTCAGTATCTGGGTTTGGCATGTAGCCAGTTGGACAATTGGATGAAATGATCTCTACTTGTCATGGTCACAATTAATGCACTATACAACCCTCATCATTTATCACTATGAAATTACACCAGTATTAGCATTGCACCCTGAACATGATCACATAGATAAAAGAAATTTTTTAAAAAATGAGGGATTTCAAGATGTGTCACTTCTATAGCATTTCCATTGTATTTTCTATCTCCAAAAGTCATTATGAAATTGCAATCCTTTTCAAATCTCACGAAAGTTAGATTTCTGTTAGTCAAAAATAGTAAGGCATTACCCACTCCAGTACCCATGTTGCATGTATGTACCAATTAATAATAGTTTTAAAATTGACAAAATGAAAACCTTAAATTTCCTCAAATTCGTGACCCATATTCTAACAACTAGCAAAGGAGATTAGTAAGACTGAAGAAAGTCAAATATAAGTTAGAATTAATTTTTCTTCCAGTTTAGGTAATCTTTTTATTTTTTCTTTTATGTGACATAAATACAGGGAAAAAAGACATATAGACAAAAATGAACATAATAAAATTAATCAGTGTATTTTTTCTTTCCTTTTTTTTTTGGTTTTAGAAAATGTATTCTGTATCTGTGTCTTTAAATTTGATGGCATTCAATCTTTTCTGTGAGTTTCATCTTCTCACATCAATGGCCTTCCCATATCAATGGGTATACAATTCTTGCATCTCAGCCTTTTTGTGTGATTGTTTGGTATTCTGCTACCTTTGTGCACAAGACCTTAGAATACATATCCTCAGTCATAATCATATGCAAACACCTTGAACATCCTTGAGAAATAGGAAAACATCCTCTCATCTGTCACTTCCTTGTCAGTCTCTCCCAAACTTGTACTTCTACTGGCACTCCTCTGTTAGTTGAGCCTAAGCCAAACCACCAAACTTGACTTGTATTCCACAATCTGTCTCTTATACTCAGGTTCAAAGTCTTTTTTACGACTCTTTAACTGTATGTTTCTCACCCCTCCTGCTGTGTGATAGTAATAATATGGAATATGAATGAAGTGATTAATGGCTGCTCTAAAACACACCATTATGAACCATTACCTTAATAATTGTAATAAACTCTATTGTCTATTACTCCTCAAATTATACAGAGGTTTTACATAGATTAGAATATTCCATTTCTAAACTACAAATAGGTTAATTGTTTGGCTTATCTTTCTGATTTCTCTTTGAAATGAATTTCCTAAAGAGGAAACTTCTTTATGATCTTCATCATGGGCTCTGTGTGAAAAGAGTCTCTTGACTTTCAACATGGTTACATGATTTGCTAAAGAAAATGACATATGAAAGCAGTTGAATTTAGTATAATCCAACTCCAAGTCTAGGCTTGAAATATGTTCATGTTGTTTCTTATCAGAATCTTGGGAGCCTTTATATCATGACACACACACACACACACACACACACGCACGCATACACACACAAATAAATACACACACACACAGAGAGAGATAGATAAATAGATGCCATGCATCCAGGATTAGCAGAGTTGTGTACTCCAGAGCCATCAGTCCATCTATCCTAGTCAAGACCTGTATGGAACAGCAACTGACAAGCAATTATACAGGCTCTTAGGAATAAAAAAGTGAGTGCTGTTACAATACACAAGTTGTTGGATGATTTTTGTAATAGTTAACTGACCTGATTACATTGTTTCAATTAAATTACAGGAAAATAAGATTTCCTTTTTAAAAAATAAACACTTTAATAATGAATATAGTTTTAATTTAGCTTTACATTATTAGCATGTGAACCCATTCTGTAAATACCAAAAAATATAAAAGCACCAAGTACTGTTAAATATATGAGATATGTAGGAAATTAAACAAAGGGTGACTTTATATCACAAAGGATAAAGGGCTTATAGGTTAAAAACATTTAAAGGAATACGAAACACTATGTTTACTTGCATAAAATTGTAGATAAGTTTTCCTTTTGATCTTTGAAATATGAAAGCAGTTCTCAGTCCTCCCTGGAAAAATAACATTATTGGCAATCAATTATGGTGGCGGGACAGATAATTATGTGATATACAGTATGCTCCTAAAATATCTTTCTTTATATTTTCATCACAAGCAAAGCAATCTTTGGTAAGTATGATAAATTGATGTTGAATTGGGTATTACCTGAGACTGTGAAGAGAAAATGTCCTGTAATTAAGCTTTGCAGACTCATAAATTCTTCCATGTAAGGGTAAAAGTATTACATACCTCTGCCAAGAAATTCTAGATGTGAGCTCTTTGTGATCCATTAGAGCAGGCAGTATGCAAATCACATGAAGGCTCTAAGGTTAAGGGACAGCAACTATTTGTCAATTTATTTATATTCAAATGCTATGACATATTTTAATGAAGAGTGTGTGCCAGATTTCAGCAATTCTTGTCATATGCGAAACAGTTTACAGCTCTTATTGCCTGACCTCAACTGAAACATGTGCATCAATAATTCCACTTACTTTTAGCTAAATTGTCACTTAATTCATATTCCATATTAGTACTATCACCATTAAGAGTTAAACATGTTCATCAAGGTTGAAAAAAATATATGGCACAAAAATCATGCAGTCTTTTAAATAATGATACGTCACAGACATTTTTCAAGGAACATAATATAATATTGTATAAGAAAAACTTAAAATGTTATCATATTAAATTATTTTCTTATGCATGAATTATCAGTGCTTTTGCTCTTTTTATACTAGGAGAAATAAGAGTGTGTCATCATATGTCATCATAATGATGACATATATAATAAAATATTTTTAAGAAATTTTGCTGACATTGCCTTTGAAGTATAAGTTTCTGAATCTAAAAGTGTACAAGAAAAATTAAAATAAAGCATGAATCAGAAAGATATGAAATAAGAGGGGAAATTAAATAAATATTATATCATAGAGAATAAATATTTTTTAAAAAGTTGAATATTTAGTGTCATTTAAGTATATAGAAAAAATTATAAGAAAATTATAAAAAACACATAAATGCAAATTATGAAACTAACACCAAACTGTAATAAAATATGATATTAAAGTACAATATAAAGTATTATTTTGTAATACTATTTGATTAAAAATAGATAACAAAGTTGAGTATGAATTTTTTAAATATATGACAAAATAAATTTACAAAAAGAAAAAGAAAGCAAATTACTAACACTCTTTTCCAAAGCACTATTGTAGTGATAATAAATATTGTAATTTATCTTTCAACATCTTTCATTATGTTTAAAAATGTATGTTTAAAAATGTATCTCTCCTTTTTTAACCTTCTTTCCTCCTTTCATCTCTAACCCTCTACCATACTTTATTCCTTCTTTTCCATCAACTTTCTTCCTGCTTTTCTTACCTCTTTCCCTGCTTCTTCTTCCATCTTCCCCTACAGTAATGATGAAAAAAAAATAGCACTCATAAAATCTTTTTGTGTTTACATATAAAATATTAGAATCACATACAACTCTATATTTTCAATTTATATACATTAAATATGATTTGCAAAGACAAAATATGCTTTCTTTTAAAATAGATTTTTATATTTACAAATGATTTTTATTTTGAAAATTTCTCCTTTCAAGTTCATTTGTTGAAAATTTAATATGTTTAAATTTGTCTGATTTGTCTTTGTTTTCTACTCATAACAAAACTAACAAAATAATCATTCTAACCATATATATAATAGATTGATAGATATTCAGAGAAAAAATGAGTAAATCAATATAAGTTTATACATGAATATTAAATTATAAAGGATAAATTAATGTTACCTATTCAAAAACAATATTCATTATATCTCAATTACATTATAAAATATTATCATTAATAATACTATTTTCCATTTTTTCTATTTTATTTAGTTTATTTCTATTTTAAGTGTTCTCTGAATTTTGTCAAACATTTAGATGCATATAATGTCAAAGCAAAATTTTACCTCCACAATGGAAAAAATTACATTGACATTTTAGCAGGTTGCAAATTAGGAAATTAAGATAAGAGACAAGTATCTTTTGTATCTTTTAATGAGACTGGTTTGATAATGTAATACATGAAGCATAATTTTACTAAAGAAGATTTTAATTTAAATTATTTTATAGTGGCAGGATTATTTACATTTTTTCTATTTCTATGTTTTATGAAAAAAAATCATATAAGGAAAAAAGTGAAAATGAATCCATTTAAACAAAGATTTAATAAAACTTTCTCACCTTTATTAGTTTAGCTACTTGAAAAAAATCGATAAAGTATCTGTGTTTCAGATTCTAAGCTTCTGAAATAGATATAAAATTTAGTGGGGCATTTAAGTAATAAAGACTTCATATAGTTCATATTTAATTTCCTACCAAACATTGATTAGTTTATTGTAATTTATTATTGTTGCTGTTTTTGTATATGTTATAGTTAATCATTAACCTTACATTAAAAATGTCAAAAAACTTTAATTATTCTAATCATTTCAATGTCTATTAAAAATTTGCTATTTTTCCTTAATCCTTAGCCCTCTTCCTTCTACTTTATAAAATTTAGTAAAATCATTAGAAATATAAATAACATTGCCTATAACTTTGTTATTAGAAAAATTTATTTATTAATTTATATGCTTATTTATTTCAGCCTTTCTATATTGTCATTGCATGTTGTTGTACATTTCTAGGGAGTGACATTCCCCAAAATTACTTTTTTTTTCTTTCTTTTTTTTTTTTTTTATAAGTATGCCTACTGATAGTTCTTTGTTTTTAAAACAGGATTTGATAAAAGATCTAGTGGCTTATGTTGAAGAACAATAATGTAGTCACAGAAATAATTAAGAAGTAATTAACAGTTATCAAACTAAATAGTAAAATTAATGAGCAGAAGGATAGAGTATCAATGCTGCAATTACTGATATGAAACACAAAGAGATGTGTGTTTGAAGGCTGCTCCACAACCTCAACCCATCTGGTGGGGTAAGCAACATAGTTTCTTTAATCATGATTTTGCTTTGCTGGTTTTGAAATCAGTATATACAAAGAGATCCCAGACTATGCATAAATGTAAAAAGGAATCAGAGATGAATAAGGTAAGAGAGTTACAAATTGTACTGGTGAAAATTAGTAGTTATTCAGTGAGAACCAGAAAATCAGTGTGGCTATAAAATAGGGACTGATATAAACAATGAAAAGTGCTATTTGAGAGATGGGAAGTCATCTCAGAAAAATCATTAGATAATGCCAGGATAGAAAAGGAAAATTTAGAGATTTGAAGGATTAAAAAAAAATCTCTCTTTCGTGCCAGAAAAGAGGAAAATAATCTTGATTTATATTGTTCAACCACAGACATTTCCAGGGCTCTAAGAATAATATATTTATCTACTTTTGAGGAAAACAATATTTAAAAATTAAAGTATTTTGATTGTACTGTGTAGCCACAAAAAAAATTGAAGGACAAATTATCAGGTTCTTTACAAAATATCTCTGGAGTGCCCACACGCTTTTAATGCGAACCATTTTTTAGCGATTTCACATGATCTTTTTTTACTGTCACAATTATCCTGGTGGCCAGATATAATTTGCTTAAATATTATAAACCAAGACTTCCACTAAACACCTAGAGAATTCTAGAAAAAAAAATCATTATCTTTAAATTATCAAAAGCAATATTATGTATCAAAAAATAAGTAGAATTGAAATTTAAATTCACAAGACATTTAACTGAAAGCTCACAATCTATTTAAAAATGATAAACTTACATTATTATTGTTTCTGTTTTTTTTTAAGCTTGCTTTCTAAGAGGAAGAAAGAAAAAAAAGCAGCACTTTAGCTCCTCTATGAGCTTTACAGGTCTGTGCCTTCTATCACCACAATCCCATCAATCTTCCACTTTACTTCCTCTCCACCTTCCCCACATGTGCAGGTGCAGCTCCCCTCACTCCAAACTCTAAAGCATATGTGATATCCACAAGCATGGCTCTTCTCAGAGAATTACACCTTCTATTTTCTCTTCCTGAAACTTTCTTTTACAGATTACTGTTTACATGTTTCCTTAGCATCCTCTTGGTCATTATTTGTTCATGGAAAGGTAAATCAACATAAATGATAAATTGAACTCTGCCTTCAAGTGATCTATGGACCAATATTTTGTTAGTATTCTCTACCACAAATTTACAGTTCTCAGCTTATTTTGAATTCTTGTCATCTGACCTCAGTTCACCTCTTTCGCGTACATTTTTAGCCAATTATAATTTAAAATTTTTTGTGTGTTTTTCTATGTTATATCTTAATGATAACATATCATCATAAACAATGCTACATTGATTATCCAGTTAAATTGTAGCTTTAACCCTTACTTAGATTCTCTTTTCCTTTTGGTCTGAATTGCTCAGTGCCTAGCTTTTGCTGAGGCTGGCTTTGAAGTTGCCATCCTCCTGCCTTAGCCGCCTAATTCATAAACATTCTTAATTATTTTTATATATTTCAGCTAATATAATTTTGTTTCTCTGTGTAGCAAGTTTGCAGTAGATTAAGAAAATAGTTCAAAACTTTATGCACCCATCAATTTACTCTAAAACTAAAATAAATAAATAAATAAGTAAACAAACCATTTAAAATATCATGCAAATAGTTATTTCATAGTAAAAAGAAGTGGACAAAAGGTTAAAACTAATTTATATGCTTTATTTAAAAATGGTCAAAATATTTTAACCAGCTTAAAATTAACTCTTTCATAATTTTGTAATATAATGTCGAAAATAATACAAATGAACAATTCAAAATTTTAACCATCCTTTTTCATCTATGGTGGAAAAAGAATACGTAGAAGATTTACTGGTAATGTGTTTGCCTGTGTGGTGAAATTATAAATATTCCATTTTATGTTTTGAGCTGTATATTTAAAACAGTTAATTAGATAATGGCTGTTAGATTTAAGTCAAATCATACAAAAATATGCTAAACAGTGTTCTAATGTTAAACATATTTTAATAAAAGTATGAGTTATTATAATTGAGTTAAAATGATAAGTGTCAGAATTAAATATATCAATCTAAAAATAATTATTTTGAATATAAACACATGAATAAAGAGATCTTATAAAGTGTCTAAATATACATTAATTGTTCAACAAAAATTAGCCTAAAGAGATGTTAACATACAATTTATCAAGTGCTATGAGAATTGAGTTTAAATTGTATATAATTTCATAAAGATGGAGAATAACTTAATTTTCATCAAAAATGAAGCATGATGATCTATAGGCACACATCCCGAGAGATAGATAGATAGATAGATAGAGAGAGAGAGAGAGAGAGAGAGAGAAATTAAGATTTCTTAAAACCTTTATGACAAACCTGTGGACCTGGTGATCAATACATACAGATCTGAAATCAATGTTTTACATAATATTAAATTTTGTAAATCTCAGAATGTTTTCAACTTTAAGAAACATTTAAAAAATTGTAATATAATTTCTTTACAAATTAAAATGGATAACTAAAATAATTATATATATACTTATACTTCAGTTATGATTTATTTGATTTTTTGACATTAAATTGAAAATTTACAGTAAATTTAAATTTAGAAAATTAAACCTTAAATTTTATAGCAGATCTGGAAATGAAAATATTGTTCAATGTATATAAAACAAGATAAAGTCCACAAGCAAATATTAAGAAAATTTAGAGATATGAAGGATTAAAAAAAATTCTAAAGGGTCTAAGATATGAGCTGAAACTTATGAACTGTGGACTGTAAGTGATAATGATGGATCACTGTTGGTTCAACAATTATATGAAAAGTGTTCCTTTGGTGTGAGATGCTGATAACACAGTAGGATATATATGAACAATGTGCATGTGTGAACAACCTGTGTATCTTAACATCTTACTATGTGTCTTCAACTCCATAAAAGCCCAAATATAAAGACATTTTTAAAAATCTTTAACAAAGAAACCGTTACTACTGACATGAAAATCTAAAGAAAATGAAGGAAAAAAGATAAAGATTATCCTTTAAAAAAACAGATGGAAACCTAGAGACATAAGAAAATGTATCCAGAGTGTAAGATCAGGGAGAATGACAAGAAAATGTGCAGTATTGCCATGGATAGCTTTTGGCATTTTAGACGTACAGAGTATATTTTACAAATGGATCCACATTCCTGTTACCATGTAGTTAGAATAGTATGCTGGCAAAGTCAAGTCCTAGTTCAGGATCATCTTGAGAGAAAAGATAATTTTCATATTACCATCACTAGAAACAGTTATGTAAGAGGAAAAAATATTAATAGTTATTTTAAACTTTTATGTATTTTGTACCTTAAATTACCTTTATTACCTTTATTATAATACTGTTTTTTAATATCAGTTGAGAGTACCAAGATGAATCTTTAAAAAAAAAATAATTTTGCATTAGTTTTATGTATGATGACTCATCTGAGAATGAGGCATTCCTTCACAAGCAGATTAAATAACTAGCATTTCCTTCAGAAAACTGCTACAAATTTCACAAGCAACAACAAAAAGCATTATATAAATGTGAGTGCCATCTAAAGCACAATATCACATCATTCACTGAAGCCATAAAGTAAGTGGTAAATGATGCTTGCTATTTCTGAGGAATAGAATTGGCTTTGTAGTTTTCTTTCTTCCTTTTTTCTTTACTTCTTATTTGAATCATCCATTGAAATGTAGGTGGTAAAGATATCTGGAAATCTGGAAATCCATATTGGCCCATGTCTTCTAAGACTCTTTTCTAGGTTCTTTGTGATGTCTTACAGTACTCTTTATCCTTATAAACAGCTTAAAATTAGGCACAATAGTTAAATGAGATATTGGTACATGGGAGTTATGAGAATGACATATGCTTAGTGTAGCATGGTGTCCAAAATGGGTAATGCAATTCACTATAACCTTGAAATTAATCTATGCTTGTAAGTCAAATGTCTGGAATGACTTTTTACCCTTGTGTGAACTGGTTTCTGATTTTGGGTGATTTTTTTTTTTTTTGTATTGGGAATTGAACTCAGAACTCAAGGGACTGGACCACTGAGCCACATCTGCAGCCCTACATTCTATTTTTTTTTTTTAGAAACAGATTCTCACTGGATTGCTTAGCTCCTTGCTTTACCTGAGCCTAGTTTTGAACTCACAAACCTCCTGCTTCAGCCTCCCAACCTTCAGCCTACCCCTTGCCTTATTTGGGTGGAATATTTTATCTAATATCTTCTCCTCCATAAACAAGGGGGTTTTCAGGTGTGGTCGTTCTCTTGCCTCCCTTGCTCCCCTTGACCTCCAGCATGGGAGCTGACAACCAAGGTCTCAGAGCTGTCCCCTACCCTGGCAAAAGATATTTCTGTGTTTGTGTGGTCTTTTTGTTGCCAGCCCATTTCACTACATACTAATTTTCTTAAAAAGTGGTCACTTTGTCGTAGACTTGCTATTCTTTCCAAAACAATCTTATTTATTACAAACCAGACTGAGAATTTTCCAAATCTTTACATTATAATGGGTTTTTATTATAAATTCTTACTTTAAGTCATTTTTCTCCTCTCACATTTTATTATAAGCAATTAAGCAGAGGAATAGCACATTGAATTTAGTGCTGCTTCATGGTATTTACTTGCAAAATACACTAGTCCATTACCCTTGAGTTCTGCCTTCCTTAAAGTCTTAGCATATGGACATAATTAAGCAAAATTCTCCACCACTTCATAGCAAGGATGGACTTCCAAATAGTTTTCAAGAGATATTCCTCATTTCCATTAGAGATCTCATCAGAATTCTTTATATTATCCATTTTTCTACCAAAATTTTGGTCACAAACACTTAAAAACTCTTAGAAGAATGGACTTTACCCACATTTCTTTTCTTTGGCTCAGCTCCCCTCTAAATGACCCTTACTACTCCTTTCAAGGCAATGTAGGATTACTCTGATTAGCTCCTTTACATTTTCAAGTCTCTGATCATCACTGAGTTTGCTATCTGCTTCTATATTTTTAGGTATTTTGCTGTACTCATACTTTCTTTGTCTTACCTATTTCAGTCTTAGTACATTTTGTGCTGTTGTATTATAATAAAAACAAAATCATGAAGACCAAAAATGTTTTTCTCACAATCTAGATATTAGGTAGTTCAATACTGAGGCACTGGCATCTGATGAAGAGATTCTTGCTGGACCTGCCCATAGTGAAACTGGAAGAGAAAGAGTATTGACCAACTTCTTCTCTCAAGTCTCTATCATAATAATATTCACTCATTCATGAAGTTGGAACCCTAATAGCCTAAATGTTTTAAAAAAGGACCACCTTTCAACCAACACTAATCCATGAAGTATAAATTTTCCAGAGAATTAAGAAAATGAACTTTGGGAGATATCTGCATAATCTATCAATTTACACCTGTGCACCTTCTACTTTTGAAAGTAGAAGTGAAAATTTAATGTCCAAGATATAATATTGGTTACCTTTCTTTTCTATGAATAAAAATATGAGTAAGCCCAGAAGCTAGGCCTTGCTCTAGTTCAGGTACTACACTCCGAAATACACAGGACATTTGTTAAATACCCATATACATTTGACATTGTTTTTGATACTTTAGATTACAAAATTAGATATAAAGTCACTTCAGCCTTTTTAACACTAATATTTTTCTTAACAGAAAAACAGAGTAGATTTTATTCTACTCTGTGATATATTATTATGTGTACAAAAATTGTTACTGGTATTTGTATGATTATATAATTATATATATATATTTATTATATATATCTTCTTATTTCACATTTTAGGTATTCTGATGAGTTTTTTTGCACAGCATTTTTGTCAATATCTTTGAATTTCAGCAACTTTATTATGATGTGTGACTTTCTTTTCATCAATTCTTATTAAGATTTATTGAATTTCTAGAATGTGAAGGTTAACACCATCAATTTTGGGAAATTCTAGGAAGTGGTGATCCAAATAGTTTCACTTAAATTATATATATTCTTAATAAAGAATAAGAAATATGTGAGAAATACAAAAAAGTGTTTTTTTTCTACATCCAATCTACACCCAAAATGTAATCTCATGCTCTGATCTATCTCATGTTCTACAAACCCACAATTTTTTTCTGATCAGTTAATGTCTCAACTTGGTATCAACTGAAACATCAAAATAACATACATATATTTCAATTCAAAATTTTACAAATTTTCTCCACTAAACTTACTTTTTCTTTCTTTCTTTCTTTCTTTCTTTCTTTTTTTGTGGAGAAGGGGCCAGAGGTAGGGTAGGGACTAAACCCAGAGGCACATGAACCTTGAGTCACATCCATCATTTTTTTTTTCTTAATTTTAAAGCAGGTTCTCACTAATTTGCTTAGGGCTTTTCTCATTTGCTGAGGTTGCCTTTGAACTTTTGATCCTCCTGCATGACTAGAATTGCAGGTGTATGCCACCTTAACAGGCCCCAAAAAACTATTTTTTTTTTGCTTTATCTCCTTATACAACTCAAGGCACTTTCTCAAACCTTCCCATATTTTGTCAAGGAAAATTATATTTTTACTTAATATAAAGGTAAAATTTGCCACTCTTTATTTTTTTCATCCTTCCAATGCTTTAGATGCAACATAATTGTTAATCAATCCATTCACTTGTATTGGTATCCTTATTTATCAAACAAGTTGAAAATTGGTGTTTCTTCTTTCAGTGATAGTCTCAATCTGACGTTGTCTCATCTTTCAACTCATATATATCTTTCATAAACAATCCTGATAAACTTATTGGTCTTCCTCCATCTCTAGATTGTACTTACTTCTCACACAGGTGCATGTGTATACTCACACACATACTGATATAAACATATAAATATATAGATATATAGACATGGATACATATAATTCTTCCTGAAGATCATCAAATTGATCATGAGGACAAAGAATGGCAAACCCCAGAGATAAAGCTGAAAATCCTAATTTTAAAACTGTTTAATACAAATATACCATATTTTTAGTAGACTCCAAGAAGACTCTTACTGGACTCGTGTCATGAAAACATGTTTGTGTACAATTATGCCAACTGTTCAGTTCAAGAAACAAAAATGTTTGGAGACTAGAGACCATTATTTTAAGTGAAACATGTCAAAAACAGAATGGCAAGCATGAAATGATCTCATTCATGTGAGTCTAAAAAAGTTGATCTCATGGAAGACGGAGTAGAATGATGGTCACTAAAGTCTTGGAAGAGATAGGGGAACCAGAGAAACATTGATCAATGGATATTCAGTTATAGTTAGGTAAGAGCAATAAGATCTGGTGTGTTATTAAACTGGAGAGTGACTATAGATATTGATACTGTGCTGACATTTGAGAAATCTAGAGAAAATAATTTTGAAATTTTTCACCATGAAGAAATGTTGTTTGAGAAGATAACTTGATTTAACCTGATTTATACGTTATATAATACATACACATATAGCAACATTACATGGTATACCATTAAAATGCACATTTTTTATGTTTGTATATGTCAGTTAAGAATTAATTTTCAATATTTTTAGAAGAATAATATTTCAAGACTTGCACAAGGTGATAAGTGGGTTTCCTATTATCCAGGTTCTTGTGCTACAACCATAGAATACTGAATTCAATGTTGTCTCTAAGTCTTAATGATATTCAGAATATCATTATATCCTGACAAAGAGATCACAAAACCCAATAGTGAAGGTTCAAGTAATTGAATCCTTTGAGCAGGTTTGAAATTGAATCCTTTGAGCAGGATATATCTTTTGCAGAGAACCATGTGTCCCATAAAGGTGTTATCTTCATTATTAACCTGGTATGAAGCTATTTGAAGCAGTGAAGATTTTAGGGCTATCCAATAAAAACTCTAAGAACATTAGTGAAAAGAAAACAATACCCTGGAAAACAAACTAGTGCATCTCAAATAATCAGTTTTATGGCTTCTTTCTTTAGTATGTTTATCTGTTCAAATATGATAGCATGCAAAAATTGCTTAACTAAAGAAATGCAACAGAATCTTAAACTAATGGGTATGATGTGCTATGCTTCAATTTAATGATGTGGCACTTTTTGGACTACCCCACTTTATATGTAAATTTATGTAACCCTTGTAAATGGAAAATCTCATATAGACTAAGTAACATCATTGTGTAGCATAAAAATTATATCAAAATGGGTTTTCTTGATGACATGCGTCCATTAGAAGGAGCCCATAAAATGTTATAAACATATTTGGATCTGCTAGGTGATGATTTTTCCTGACAAGCTAATGTGCTTTGCTGTGAGTGAAGATGGAGTAATACTGTAGAAAAGAACAAAACAACTCCACTGCCTTTGTTGCAAAGAAAACCACAAGAGGAATAGTATACTCTCTATAAACAGAGCTGCTGAGTAACCCTTTGATTGTTTCAAGTTTTGCCTAATAATTCTTGCATGTTCTTTCTAGGTTGATAGGAAGTGCATTGATAAGGATACACTTTTCTTGACCTCACATTTACATATGTAGCTAAAACTCACAGAGATTTCTATAGTAACCCTTTCCCTGTGTTTTCTTTAATTTGAATAGTAGCTTTACAGAGCTAAAATTGTGGAATGCACATTTCAATTTCCTATAAATATAATCTTAAAATTTCCTCTTATTTATTTTTAATTTTTTGTTTTTATTGGTGATATGTATGTAGGATTTAATGTCACCTTGACACATGGCATATCCTGGAAATCTTGACCAAATTTTTGTAGTCTAATAAGTAATTGAGTAATCAGTCATTTTTTGTCACTGAAACATAATATTCAGGTACTAAGAATACTTACTCAATTAAAAGCAAAGATTGAAAAACCTATTAACCAGACTGTGTAGAAAATATTAAGCACTTTTAACAAAGAAATAATTTCTGATTCAGTTCATGACTATGAATAGAAAAATAGAAATTAAAAGCAGTGATATGTATGGAACATGACAATTTTAAATGATTCCAGACTTTAAAAAAACTATTTATAATGCTAGAGTATTAGATCTAGCAGTAGCTTCAGTTCTGAAAATATACAACGTGATCCAAAGTAGATGCTTATTGTGAATACAAAAAAATGTTTTTCATATTTCATATGTATTTAAATTCTATTTTAAATAATTCCTTTTAGAAAACAATTTCATTTAAAAAATAATTAAGTGCATTTTGAACTTACTTGATGAAGAGGACAATTAAATGCAGAGACAGAAGACCGTGAACCAAGGGAATATGATGTGGAAATTTTTTAAATTTTATACTTGTGGCCACAGGCTGGAATTTAAGACAAATAACAATTCAGAAATATGAGGGTTGGACCCAAGAATTCTCTGCACTTAGGTAACCACAATGGGAAGTGAAGACTATGGGAATTTTGTTCTGATTGATAAGGTGAAAGATTAATAATTGAAAAATTAAATAACTTAAGTCCATAAAAGTTAATATGTTTGTAATTCTATTCAGCAGAATTGAAAACTACACATATTATTAAAACTCATTGGGAATTATAAGCACAACATATATTACCTTCATTGACAGTGAGTCAAAATGTGTATCAACCATGGAGGTAAAAGGATATTTAGGCAGAATAAGCATTTTGAAAACTAATTCTACACTGTAATGGCACAAAGTAGATGAAATATAAACTAAAAGCTGAGAGAGAAAGTATCTTTCTAAAATTTGCTTTAGATGAATTTTAATTTAGGTTTTGATGCACACAAAACTGTAATAAAAGCAAATTAAAGACACAAGCTTACAGTTACAGTTGTTCAATCTTGCATGCACATTGAACAACCACCTTTTCCTGTATTAACTAACTACTACATTGCCCTCTTTACAGTGTCCATCAAAAGTTTTCATAAGAGAGACTCCAAAGACTTGGAAAATGAAAAGTAATTAGCTCTTAGAGTACTTAGATAAAAAGGATCTGTCAGTATTTTAAAAACTCGTTTATGGGCAGATTTTTTTTTTTGATCCTGGGGATTGAACCCAGAGGCACTTAACCACTAAGCCACATCCCCAACCTTTTATAAATATTTTATTTAGAGAAAGGTTCTCACTATGTTGCTTAACTTATCACTAAATTACTGAGGCTGGCTTTGAAATTTCGATTGTCCTGCTTCAGCCTCTCAAGCCACTGGGATTACAGGCATGGAAGATCCACCATGGCTGACTTACAGGGAATCTTTATTGTAATAGATATACTACTTGCCCTGGCACCTGAAACAATAAACATTTTTTTTTGTATATATTCAAAGATGTTTGTTTTATAGACAGGAAAAAATATAACAATGATGTATGAATAATGTAGTTAATAAATATTAATCATCCAAGTCTATTAAAAAAAACAATACTACCAAGACATACAGTAAAAAGAGGAAAGTTAAACAATAGAATAGAATTGAAAATAGTTGTATTTAAAGACAAAAAATGCAGAAAAAAATTTCCCTTTTTTTTCTTTTCTTATCAACAGACCACAAGCATGTATAAACTAACAGGTTCAATTTTTATCTACTGGTCTTCATTAATTCTGTACAATATTTTTAAATTTATTTTTGTATTTTATGTACCATTTTGTATTTCTATTATTCTACAAAGAGCAATCAAGGACTAAAATACCTGGTGCACACTTGTAATCCCAGTAGCTTGGGAGGCTGATACAGGAGAATGAAGAGTTTAAAACCAGTCTCAGTAACTTAATGAAATCCTAAACAACTTAGCAAGAATGTGTCTCTACATAAAAGTTAAAAAAAAGGTTCTGAGGATGTGGCAAAGTGGTTAAGTGCCTCTTAGGTTCAATAACTCTATATACAAACACACACACACACACACACACACAAGAACTAAAATAACTTTTGTATTTGAAGCATTAAGGGTATTGAAAGCAGAGTTTTTGAGAACATACAAACCTCACCAAATTTAGGAATGCTTAGTAAAATGTATTTTTATTCTATAGTTTCAAGATTCTACTAACAGCAAGAGTAGGAATAAATATGAATGTAAAGCAGCCCTACTTACTTGAAAAAACTTAATGAGGATTCTGTGCCAAATTGAGCAAAAATAAATTATAGAGAGGAAACAACAACAACAAAATCCTCTAGATACAAATTTTAGACAAATTTAGCAAAATGCTGTTACTCAAGTATGAGCTTCAATATGACGAATATACACTAACATCTCTTGTTAGAATAATATAAATTGATTGTGCAAACAAAAGCAATCTTCATTGATGCATGTCATCACAGAAGATCAAAAGAATCATAGGTAAGAAGAAAGTACACAGTGATATTAATACATGCATCAATGGGTCTGGTTTAATCTGTTGATATAATTGTGATAAAATACATAGATTCATTTCCATCTTATTATTCTGCATTATTTGTATCAGACATCTTTCTTCTTTATTGTTTGCAGCATATCTTTTCTTTATTTTCAGTACTTTCATCTTCTGTTTACCCATTTTTCTTTAGTATTTTGTCTAATTTTGTTCTTTGAATAGCTACTGATAAATTAAGCATGTTTTCAAGCAATCTGTCTTCTCTGTGAGCAATACTAAGAAAATATTTGATTTAAATTGAATTCACTGCACTGGAAAAATTGGAAATTTATATGTAGTAGAATTAACATTTAATCCTTATCTCTCATCCTGCACAGAACTCAAAGTAGTAAAAAACCTGCAATGTAGACCAGAAAACCTCCACACACTAGAAGAAAACGTAGGCTGCACACTCCAACATATTGGCTCAGAAAGTGACTTCCTTAACAAGACTCCTAAAGCTCAAGAAGGAAAATTAATAATTAACAATGGAATGCCATCAGACTAATCAAATTAAAAACTTTCTTCACAGAAAAGGAAAATTTTTCAAAAGCATTCAGAGATAGCCTACAAAATGTAAGAAAATCTTTGCCCCTGCATATCAGGTGGGGTGTTAATTTCCAGGATACATAAAAACTTAAAACCTTGACACCAAGGAAACAACCCAGTCAATAAATGGGCTAACAATCTGAACAGACACTTCACAGAGTAAGAAATACAAATGGTCCACAATGATATGAAAACAGGTTCAATATCTCTAGCAATCAGATAAATATAAATTAAAACTACACTGAGATTTCATCTCACTCTAGTCAGAATGGCAATTATCAAGAATACATGTAATAATAGATCGTGGTAAGGAAGTGGGAAGAAAAGTACATCCATATATTGCTGGTGGGACTGAAAATTGGTGCAACCACCCTAGAAAGTCATATATAGATTCCTCAAAATACTAAGAATGCAATGACCATTTGACCCAACTATCCTACTCATTGTTAAAAATTCAAATGATTTTAAAACCAGCGGTCTACAGTGATGCAGAACGTTGATGTTTATAGAAGCTTAATTCATAATTGCTAAGCTATGGAGCCAAACTAGGTGCCCTTGAACAGATGAATGGATAAAGAGATTGTGATATATATACACACACATGCACACATACACACAGACACACACATGCACATACATATACATATACATATGATGGAATATTAGCCACTGAGAAGAATGACTTTATGATATTTGCTAATAAATGGATGGAATTGGATATTATCATACTAGGTGAAATAAGCCAGTCCCCCAAAAAGCAAAGGTTGAATATTTTCAAAGATATGTGGAAACTAACAATAAGTGGGTAAGAGGGGAAGATTAGAAGTTCTGAAAGGAAGGGAAGGGGGACCAGATTAAAGAAAGTAGAATGAACCTGATGTAATTTCCCTATATACATAGGTGAATAGACCACCATGAATCCCACTGTAGTGTATATCCACAAGAATGGGGCACAAATTAGAATGATATATATTCCAGGCTTATGTAATCATATCGAATTACATTATACTATCATGTATATAATAGTTCTTATGACTGTTTTGAGATTGAATATTAAAATATAAAAGTGTTCCCAGATGATATGACTGACATTTCACTTATGACCATGACATTGTGCACTATGTTCACAGAATTCCTGTTTTTCAGTCATTTTCTGCCTGTATATTTTTTAAAAATGTATCTCTTAGATTTGGGATTTTTCTGATTATTATAAACCAAAAATTTTCAATTTTCCTCTGTATTATAATAATTTATTTTATAATAATTTATTTCTTCGTTTTGTATATTCTTTCATTTCATAAGTCATTTTTAATTTTTTTCTGTTTTTTAAAAATTATTTTATGTTACTTATTTTTACATGGTGCTGAGGATCCAACCAATTGCCTCACACATGCTAGGCAAGTACTCTACCACTGAGCCCCAGCCCCAGCCAGAGTTGTAATTATAAACATACCATGGTTTTTATTAAATTATTAACATAATAACCCTATATGATTTATTTATTTCATCTTAATGATGTATAGTTTCTAAAATCTGAAATTATTAATTATTGTTTAGAAATTAATACATGACATTTTGGATGGATTTTCACAACTTATTAGGGAAATAATGCAAAAAAAAAAAAAATTGGCTGTATTCTTTTAACAATGCCACCAGATATTTTTTATCTTCATCACTATGTGAACATTCATAAAATTTAAAAATTTAAATTTATTTTTTACTGATACATAAAAATATGAAATTCTACATATCATTGTGGCCAGGTTGTTTCAGTACATGTGTACATTACGTATCTAAATCAAGTTAAACAGGGCTCCTCGCACATGTGTCATTTCTTTGGAAAACTTTCAAATTTATTTCTTATCTCTCTGAAATGCGTGGTACTTTAGTCATCCTCTGTGCAACAGCACCCCAGAATTTCTTGCTCCTAACTGTAAGTTAGTACGCACTGCTCAACTCATGGCTTTCCTCCCCCTTTGCCATTCTCCTCCGCCTCAGGTAACTGCATTCTAATCTCAATGTCCATAGGTAAATGTTCTAGATTACACATATGAGTAAGATCACGTGGTACTTGTCTTTCTGTGCCTGACTGATTTCACTTATCATAATGATCTCCATTTCCATGCAGGTTGCTCAGAATGTTAGGATTTTGTGCTTTTGTATGACTGAATAGTATCCAATGTGTATGCTATATTTTTTTATGCATTTTTCAGTCAATTGGCACATAAATTCTTTCTATTTCCACATTATTGGGAATAGTGTTGCAATAAACATGGGAGTCCATATACATCTCTAAGGTATTGACTTCATTTACTTGGGAAATATACTGAAGAGTGGGATTGCAAGATCTTAAGTTAGTTCTATTTGTAATTTTTGGAGGAAGCGCCATACTATTTTCCACACTGGCTGTACTAATTACATGCCAATTAATTTTGACCCATAATTTGATGAAGAAAGTCAAAAGAAAACCAGAAACTATTTGACTCTAAACAGGTACAAAAATTAAAAAAAAAAACCTCAAAATTACTTAAAGATAAAATAGTAAAATATTATTTTAATATTAAATGATATTTTCAATCACATATATAGTTATCTCTATGCACTGAATATCAGTGATCTACCCCAACTTTTTATTAAATGAATGCAAGCTTCAAAATAGTAAGTAGGATATAAAAATATATTTTGAAGAAATAGAATTATTAATATTAATGACTGCATTATGTAAAGAGTCTTAAACTTGAAAGTTAGAAACCTTAGCCATAAATTAGACCTATGATACTTAAAAAGGCACTTACGTCCTCTATGCCTCAGTAAAAACATTTATATGATGAAGAGTGTGTGCTCTTAGTTTGGTAATAAATGTTACAACAGATGTTCAGGTATATAAATAAATCAATTCAAGAAATACATCTAAGCATTCATGCTACATGGTCGCCTTCTATGATACAGAGAAAATAATTTTAACTTGGTACATTCAAAGGATATAATTTGAGGTGTAAACAATTGCACTCCTTGTTTCAGCTCAGAGATTTAGAGAGCTGGAAAGAGGATTTGCCCTGCCCCTACAAACAGGAAAACAATCTGGGAAACTGTAGATTTAAGACTTTTCTTGAATCTATTTAAGCACTTATATGATAAACACCCAATCATTCAAGACAAAACGGGACCATAAGTGGAATGTCGTATAAGTCAGGTACTATGTATGTTCATAAGATTAAGCCAGAAAGTTCAATGAATTGATTAGATATTCTTCCAGAATGAATTCATTTTATTGATTATATTGAAAATAGAGTTTATTTGTATCCAAATTATTACCAATTGGTAAAAATTAAAACAAAATACAAAGTATATGACTCTATTTTATGAAAAGTAACAAGTTGCTACTAATATTAGTAGTAAGTTTACTTGTGATTTTAGAAACTTAATATTGTAAACTTGTAAATGTTAACCATATAAGTTCTAAAAGTTTTAAATGCATTTTCATGCATGCTAGAAGACATAAAGTCATTTTGAAGACAACTTTACTAATTATTAACTATGAAGTAGTGACATAAGTAAAATAGCATGAATTGCTGCTACTAAGTCCCTGAAAATCTAACTTGTTATGATATTTTGTTTAAATAAAAATTATACTCCTGAGTTTTTCTGCAATTAGGCTTTCCTCTTAGATAAATGTTCTAAATACATCTGAAAAATAAGCGAGATTTTCAGCCAATCATAATCTACTTTTATGTATATTCCTTATCTTAGTTTCACTTTTTTGTTTTTGATACCCTTGGATGTTTTTATAGCTCATTCTGAAGTTCTTCAAAGCAGTAAATGTAAATTTGTTAGAAAAAGAAATAAACCCCATATTTCAAATATACTTTTGACTTGTGGTGAAATTTACTGAACCTCATAATTATTTTTAAAGTTTAAAACTGGATTTATATTGGATCACATTAATGCATTTAAAGGTCTCTGTGATATTCTTCTAGCCATGAACTGAATGATTTCCTCTTAACTATGCACTGTTATTTTCATTGCAGTGATTAATAAACCCTGTCAGTTTGCATTTATAAACCTGATATTTTCAGGGTTGCATTTATTGCTTGCCTTTTTTCAAAGTGCCATTTCATAGGAGCAGTTTAACAAATGTTAAATTTCAGAGACATATAATAGATAATTACAAACATTTAAATGATGGATGTTAATTTGATCCTAATAAAGTGTCAGGTAAATTAAGGTCATGTCTACAGAAGACAGTCCTTTCAAAGTAAATTTTATTATTAGATAATAAATATGTCTTCACTTTTGTGTTCTACCCATACAGTAACCTACTCAGAATTTAATATGGTTTTTAAATAAGGGTTAGATATAACTAAATAGTTCTCATTACTCATGGATTTGAAATGAACTATTGAATAAAATATTCTAAAATACTAGAATGAAAATATTAAAATGAAACATATTCTAAAATAGTATTTAATAAATTGAATAATCTATTTGTAACAGACATAGTTAAAAATAATAGTTTTTCCACTTTATAAGTAAGATGATTTTGGCATAAAGGAATTTAACAACCTTCCTGGAGCAATGACAAAAGTTTTGTAACCAATTACAAACTCTTGACATGCAAACTGGAAAGTTATACTACAAAAAATTTTGAAGAATTATGTGTAATTGTAAGGGTATTATTTTCCAATTAAAAGAGTATTTTACACTGGACACAAAGGTGCATGTTAATAATCCCAAGAACTAAAGAGGCTGAGACAAGAGGATGGCATGTTCAAGACCAACCTCATCTACTTAGCAAGACCCTAACAGCTTAATGAGAGACTGTCACAGAATAAAAATTAAAATGACCTGGAATGTGGCTCAGTGGTAAAATGCCCTTCCAATAAATTCCCACTACAAATACCTACTGATTTGAAACTCAGACAAGTATAACTAAATGGAATGAATAATTTGCAACTACTCTCATTTTTGCCACCTTGGGAGTCTCATATGAAGCAAACAGTAATTCATAAAAATTCTGAGACATGATTTAGGGTCAGGGGGCAAACTTTGGTTAACTCAAAAAATTCCAAAATTATTTCCAAAATATATAGAAAGAAGTAACTTCAGTCATATTGTAACATCCTCTATCCAATTCATATCTCACAATATTTTCTTTAATTTCCTATAAAGAAATCTATCTTAGGCTTGAAGGAAAAAAGACACTATTAAACAAAATGAATCAAACAATCCTAATACTAGATGAGAACACTTTTATGTCTGAAGATATTTTAAGACAAAGTGGAAAAGAATCAAAAGAATCAGGAACTATCAAAACAAAGTTGTACATTGTGATGATGAATGTATGTACTCAAAAAGAAGGAATGGTATGATTTCTCATGTAATTCAGGCACCATATATTAGAAATATTTCGGGCAGTTCTCTGTTCATTTTTATCACATATTATTACAAAATGCATACTTTTATAACCTGATTGTTCATTTGGATAATTTTTTAAGAAAAGTAAATGGAATAATTTTATGACGTCTTAAGTCTTGTATGTCAACATATATAAGAATAAATACTTTGTGTGAAAGAGCATTTTGTGATTTTGTTTTTGCACACACCTACAATTAATCATAAAAAAATCTAAATTTTAACATTATTTAAAAAATAAAGTGCAAAAAGAAAATATGATTGTATAAACCCCTTTTATTTCACATATTTTCAGGAACATACTATACAAAAAAAATCAGGCATTTTATGTAATCATATTAATATTTCATGATCAAAAAACCAAAGAATTCCTCCAAACTGAAAACATGTGCCCTTTTTATCCGACAAAATAATGTTTGAGTATGCAATTTTAAGATTTCTAGGAAAAAAAATTGCAGAAAAATGGATGGAGCTAGTGAGCAAAATAAGTCAGAGTCAGCAAATGAAGAGTCATATGGTTTCTCTTATATTTGAAAGGTAGAGAGAAAAAGGAAAACAAAGGAATCTAATAAAACAGATAGGAGACAAATAGAGTAGAGGAAGGGGATCAGAGGGACGGAAGAGGAGAAGTACTAGGAAAGGAAGTTAATGCTATGTGCAGGTGCAAACGGACCACAATGAAACGTGCTGTTCTGTATAATTGTTATGCATAAATTAAAAAAACACATAAATGAAGTTTCATTAGAATATTATGAGTTTATTCACACTAAAACCAATGTATTTTACTGATCAGTATAGTTCATCTATTTTAATTAATATTTAATTTATATCCTCCATATAACCCACCGTCAACCTGGTAGAACTATATTGTATTATAAAGTGGAATATAATAAACATAATGCCATTGTTAATAAGCAGTATCCATGGAAATAATCATGCTGATATCGCTTTGATTTGGTTGAGCCATTTGTCTTTTTGAATTTTGATTTCCATTTATTTTATGGATGCCTAAAACATATGTTTCAAGTATTATAAGAAATGTTTTCATTGACCTAAATGATTTTGTTTTTATTTCTTTATATTTATCTGGAAATATGTTTGTGTTAGGCAATTGTTTAAATGCACTAAAATCCTGATGTTCACAGAGATTTCTCCTTTATTAAAATATTTATACTTTGGCCAAAATTGAAAAATTAACATTGTTGTAGGGTGCTGTGGTGCATACCTGTAATACCAGTGGGTCCAAAGGATAAGGCAGGAGGATCACAAGTTTAAAATCAGCCTCAGCAACAGTGAGACACTAAGAAACTCAGTAAGATACTTTCTCTAAATAAAATACAAAATAGGCTGAGGATGTGCCTCAGCAGTCAAGTATCCCTGAGTTCAATCTTGGTACCCCCCTCAAAAAATTAATATTATCTTAATATAGTCAAAAACTTGTTTTTTTTAACTTTCAATCTACATTTTTTTTATTATTTTAAAGAAGAAGAGTATTGATACTCATAATCATGATCCCAAAGGAGAAGTGAACAAAACTTTCACACTATGAGAATGTATAATGCTAGCAAAACATAGCTTTAGTGGAAACTTGAGTGTAGGTACAATGTTAGTGCTTGCAAATAATTTCTTAAGTAAACTATTAAGTTATTATTAAAGCACTATAAAACTAAAAAATAAAATTATGTAATGAAAATGGAAGATGACAGTGAAAACGACTGGGATATAAAAGACTTCATAAAAGGTCCTAAATAACGAATGATGATAAGCAGGGACTTTTTTTTTTAGTTTATATTTTATTTAAATTTTCATAACATTCTTGTCAACTTATATGAGAACTTTGTACACTAATTAATATTTAATTTTCAGCTTAATCTATTTTATAATCCTCAGTCATTTCACCAAAGTAGACCCTTAGTTTTCTTTTACATCATCACAGGAACAAAAAAACAAATAGCTACTGTCTAATTGCAGAGAATACTGTCACATTGACTAGACATGTACTCAAACTTAGTACATATTTACTCTAGAGAAATATCCTAAGGGGCAGTCTCTGAAACATAAAAGAACAAAGTCTTAAGAACTGAGGAAATCAGAGTATTTGCTATTTTAATTATAAAAAACTCTTATCTGACTAGCTTGTTATACTCATTAAATAGAACCCCTGATGATGGTTTATACATATTCTTTTTTTTTAAAATATCTTCAATGAGTGAAAATAGTGAAACGATTCTTTCATTATAGTCTCAACATAAAGGGAGGAAGAGGTATCAAAGGGATACTTGCTGTGGTTGTTTTTGCCAAATATTTTCAGGAAATAATGTACAGGCTTTTAAGGAGAAGGACATATGGAGAATGAACTAAATCAGAGTTTCCCTAATCAAGCTTTAGAAGCCAATTCCAATTAATTTAGAAGAAAAAGGATTTAAAATTTTTTGCAGCTTAATTGGTAGCTTCTCGAATTCATGTGATAGATAAAAAATTGGACTAAGAAAAAAAGCAAACTAATGGCACAGTTGAAACCAAAGCAATGGAAAGACATGCTTAGAGCAATGCCACAGCAAAATCACCACAAATGCTCTAACCTTATCCCTGGAAATATCACCAAAGGAAAGGGCTATGTGTATGCCAGAGCTGTACATCTAGAAGTCTCTTTTCTCTCAATTCTGGGAATAATCTTTTGCCAGTACCATAATTATGTGTGAATCTCCCAATGTTAACTCTCAGGAGAGAGACTTATAATTCATGCTTATACATTCTTACATTTTGAAAAGGGGAGGGAGTACAGAAAGATATATATCTCATTTTTTTAAAAAAAAAAAGTAGTTACAACCTCCCACTAAATTTATAGCATATAGATATAACCTCCTACATAATCTAGTGATTATGTTCCAATATAGGAAAAGGGCTGAGATGGTGGGTTGCTGAAACAGTAATAAAATTGTACTCGAGTAAAGTTTGTTATTTCTTTTTGCATTGATTTGATTGTCATATTTTGTAACTCTTAGATACATTTTAACTAATTATGAAATACTACATTGATGCATAACTAAAATGCATAAGAATTTCATAGAAAATATTGCCCAGTGTTTGAAAGACTGAGAGTAACTTACAGTCTGTCTGTTCTGATTATCTAACATTTCAACGTACATATTGAATTCATTCTCCAACATTTCAGTGTACTCTTTTTCAGATGAACTCTCATATAAAATAATATAATAGATGAATACATTCCTACATATTCAATTTTAAAATTATGTAATATTCCTTTCCTGTGTAGTTCATTAGTTCCCTGGGCTTGTGTATCTGAAAAGACTTTGTGTCACAGAGTTTTAAAAGCTCTGATTTGTTCAATCCATTCTCATATTATTAACATGGAAACGTTGGAGACACAGTTAATAAACTGTTCAAGGTAAAGAAATTGGGATTATAACTGTAAATATAATTCACAGGGCTTTCCTAATACATGCATTTGGACTGAGACTTAATTTTTTTTAGTTGCATTTCTGGGTATTAAGATACTCATGCTTCAGGGAAAAATCTTATAAAAGTCTTTGCTCACTTTAATATATAGATATGAAAGAAAATATTTATATACACAATTATTTTTTTCAAGAATAAATTATCCTTAAGTAGAAGTCATTCTTTAAACCGAGTAGACAATGCTTTATAGCTTGCATTCTTTAAAAAATAAATACTTTGCATATGCAAAGTTAAGTTTTTCTAATTTTACATGGCAATCTTATCATACAAAATTGCAGGAAGTTCAGGTACAATACTTAGAAATAAAGAGGTAACAGGAAGTTACCCCTAACTTGGGATTCTCATGATTTTGTGATAATTGTATTACTTTTTTTCTTCATTCTACTGCTCTCTCAAAATTTTATCTTATCTGTCTCTAGGTATTATTTCATTACTTTCCAGTATGCTTTGTTCTTTTAGTCTACAGAAACTTAAAGTTTGGTTTTGTTTCATGGGAGATGAAAAACAAAAAAAAAGTCCAAAACAAAAAAAAAGGAGGGAAAGTATAATTATTTATATGTGAATTAGGAGTCCCACTTACAACTGTTGATCATTCTATTGCTCAGGGAAAATTCTGTTAGAAGACACTGAATGATAAATGCTTTTCAGGTATACTGCCTGGCTAAAATCACATACATCACCCATTTTTCCCAAACATAAGTATTTAACAAGGTTTACAACACCATGATCTAACAAGGTAAACATGTATGAGTTTGGATTCTATGTTCTTTCACAATGATGACAAGTAAAATTGACAGCTTTTGATATTCAAATACAGAATCAATGGCTATTTGAGTGTTGTTTAATAGCTTATGAAACCATCTTTTCAAGCAAGTAATAATTGAACACATAAAATAATTAAAATGCTATGATATTTAGGGCATCAATAAAAGAAAAAAATAACCTAGGTCTTCCATAGGAAGGGAGTGTAGAAGCTAGCTAGCTACCCCTGGAATTTTCTTCAAAAGATTTCAATTAAATGGGGGAAGGGACAATGTGGGAAGAATACTGAAAAGATTCAGAGGTAACAAAACAGAAATTGGAAATTACTTAAATTAAAATAATAAGATAATTTATAAATTCTCAAAATCTGGGTTGTAACTCATACATTGCAACTAAAAATACACATCTTAGCAGAGAATAAGGCTGAACTTGAATCCTCTCCATCCCAATAGTATTTAGGTAAGCAGAGGTGCTAGAGTAGTTTGCTATTGCAATTGTGAACATTCTGAAAGGAGTTAACATCTTCAAAGAACTAAAATTACCTGAGATACATGAAATACACAGAATAGATAAAGTGCATACAACTGGCTCATTTGTTGATTCCAGAGCTTGGCTGTTCCTAAGAAAGTTGGTAGTAAAAGGCAGGAGCAACATGGAAGTGAGGAATGGCCTTAGCACATCTTCTTAACTTGTGCAAAAATCCTGATAGTTGAATGTGAAAGATAACCCCAACAAAATTCCTGGATGTAACTGCTGATCACCTAGCAAAAATGAACCACTACTTATTAATTTTCTCATCTTAATAAAAAATAACTAATATTTGATGTATCAATTACTTCTCCATCCCATTTCCTCAAATCACAATTTTCATGGTTTTATAATATTATGTCTGAACTCTGAGATTTCACCATGCCCACTCTTCATTCTCACAAATCCAAGGCCTATGCTAATCCTGTCTTTAACAGAAAAGACTGAGTATAGGGGTTTAAAGATTATTTTAATATCTACCTGTTTTATGCAATTCTGCTTGTATATTTCAAGAAAATGTTCTTTAAATATAACACAGACATATTATCTTGTTACACTGCTCATTATATTTAAAAATCACTTAGAATTTTAAATCGAAAATGTGAATTTTTCAGTCCTATAAACATACTCATTTGAGTATGTTGATATATTTTCAGAAAATACATATTTATATATATATATATATATATATATATATATATATATATATATGTTATCAATACTCTACCAATATTATGTCTTTTCACAACATAGCCTATTGTTACTTATTTAAGAGTATCCACTCATCAAATAATCATTTCCTCTGCATGAATTTTCCTATGATAGTTAAAGTTTTGGACAAAAAATTGAAATTTTTGTTTATAAGAATATGGACACACTGAACTATTTTTCTTATATATGCAATGGGTAAATACTGTGCTAAAAATTTCTAAATGCTAGTGAAGATAATGTTTTTACTTGTGTATGGATATTGCTCTATTATTTGACTATATTACTGACATTTTCCATTATTATGAAAGGTATGAATTTGCCTTCTGTTTAAGTACATAAGTATACTGTGTGCAATTCAAGACATTTCTTAACTTATCAATCACTTTGAATAGTGACCATTTTCTTTTGTATGGTAGGAAAAATTGATACCTATGTTCCCGACAAATTTTAAGTACAAAATACTTTATTTTTTAATGAAGTTGCTATGCTGTATATTCTGTCTCTATTAGTTAGTTCATCTTATAACTCAAAATTTGTGTCATTTGATGACTTTCTCCCTTTGTTTTCAATCTCCATTCTTACCCACTGATAAAATTACTTGTAAGGTTGGGGATATAGCTCAGTTGGTAGAGTTCTTGTCTCCCATGCACCACACACACAAAATGTAAATCAATAATTTTTTTTTACATTTTAATGAGCTATTTTACACTGTGTAATAAGCAAACTCTTAACTCTCAGTGGCTTTTAGCAATATTTGTTCCTCGGCTCCCATGTGTGAAAGGAAGCTATTGCTTTAGCCTTGGAGTCAAGTTGTTGACTTGATCTTCTCCAGTAATTCCCAGTTTTATATACTACTACTCATGTCACTTTCTTCTGATGGCAGATCACTAAAAGACAAAGAGGAAAATACTCTGTGGTGTGTGTGTGTGTGTGTGTGTGTGTGTGTGTGTGTGTGTTCTGAAGATCAAACACAGAGCCTTGCACATGATAAATACTTACTCTACCAAAGAACTGTTCTCCCCTTAGGCCCCAGAATTTTAAATGAGGTACAACTTAAACCTTCTGAAGTTCTCATCACAATTATTTTGTCTGGAAACAATTTAAATATTGAAATTCAAAAATTTTGTTGAGGTTCATCCAGTCTAAGAGATGTTGTATAAATAGATTTTAACTTAAAATAAGACAAGTTGTATAAACTATAAATAATTGAACATCCTGAACCAATTAACAAAGTGGGGTATAGGTCCTCTCCCTAATTCCTATGCTAGGAGAGGGGCTAATGTCTGTAAGTGCTTAAATTGTTTGAACAACTAGGTAGGCCACAGATTTCTAAAATTATTTAATTTACTGAAGATTGCCCAAAATATTTTAAGTTAAACTTTAATTTTTAATGTATACAGTTGTAATGTACCATCTTTAAGTGTCCAATTTGATGAATTTTCATAAACAGATACATCTATAGAGTTATCACAAAATGAAGATATGGATCATTTTAATCACTCTGGAAATTTTCTTCTTTTTTAAGCTATAGTCCCTGAGCTTAACTCCTGTTAACCCCATCTGATTCTGTTGTTATTGTTTTTAAAGATTTGCTTCTTTTAGAATGGTGCACAAATGAAATGATATTGTGTCTTTATTTTTGTTTCTGGACACTTTCATACAAGCAACTGTTTGTGTTTACCTAATAAATTCTGTTTTGTATACAAATGTCATTTCATTCTATAGAAGTTACCTATCTATTCACAGCAACTTTTTACCCATTTTTAAGCTGATGGGCTTTTGGATTGATACCAGTTTGTTATTATTGTATATAAAATTCTCTCAGTTTTCATATTCAAATATCTTATGGATATGTGGTTTTGTTTTCCTGGGGTGAATTCTAGAAATGGGTCCTGGAGTCCCCAGCTGATGCTCACGTTTTGGCCAATCCTTCTCAGAAGCATCTTGCTCTGGAACATTCTGTGCAGCACTTCTGGAGGGCAGGCTTCTTCTTTTAACCTCTTCATCCACACCTACTAGCCCTGCAGATTTGCTATGTATTTGCTATCCTTGTTCTTGTTGCTGTTTAATTAATTTTTATTTTAACCTTGAAAATGAATATGTTGGAGTGTATCATTGGAATCTCAGTTCCATTTCTCTAATGATTAAAGTTGTAGAAAAATCTCTGTTCTTTTGGCTCCATGTCCATCATTTGTAAAGTGCTGTTTAAGTTTTTGTTCTTTATTATATTCACTTTTGTCTTTTCATTTTTTAAAGTTTATTCCTTTTTCCCCCTTTCATTTTCTATAGCATATAGCTGGCATTTTCAGCTTAATAATGGTAAATTTTGAAAAGTAAAAGATTTTAACTTTGATAATTTATCACATTTTTTAACAGTACACTTTTGTAGTTGTGGATGGACAGAATATTTTTTTTTTATTTTTATGTGGTGGTGAAGATCGAACCATCTCACACATGCTAGGCACGGGCTCTACCACTGAGCTACAGCCCCAGCCCCTAGTTTATCACTTTTTAAATAAGGTTTTCTGAGAAATTTTGGAATATCCATTGTAATAAAACATATAATTTATTCCAGAAATTTTATAGTTAGCTATTATGTTTAGAACCTTTTAAAAAATATGTTCCAGAGATAATACACTGAGTAAAAGTAAAGTATGAATTAGAGTTTTCTGTTTTTTTATGTAACATATTAATTCAGCATCAGGAGTTGAAATGACTACTATTTCTTTATTAAATAAATTGGCACCATCAAAAAATTTCAATTGAGAGTATGTATATGAAACTCTTGTAAACTCCCTTTTTAGTTTTTTTTAGCTTTATGCAAAATATGACATAAATCTTCTTAAAAAATACTAAATCTTATAATTTTGTTTTACCAATCTGTGATTTCTTAAGAAAATATTCTCCAAAATTTGAAGTCATCAATGATGGATTTATTGATATGTCTCTTTATGATTTACTGGCATTCATATATATTATATATGTACCAAATTTTTCATTTGTATTGTTGGTTCTTATTCTTTATGTTTTATTTAATCATGTACAATTAAAACATTAAGTTTTCTAAGAGTTTCCTTTAGCTGCACACCTCACGACCCCTTAATAATGTTGTACATAAGCAACAAATATGACCATGTGAATTCATTCTTTAAAACCCATGTTGCTTTTCAGAGTTAATTACTTCTTTAAAAATCCTTAGAGATCACTGTATTGGTAGCTTGAAAGACATTGCAACAAAATAAATGAAATAACAATTTAACTTAAAAAAATCTATATTTTTAAATAATCATAACTTTTTTTAACAAAATTAACTTAAAAATCATAAAATGATTCTACTTATATAATATAAAAGTAGGAGTTGAGGGCAAATGAACAATCACAGTATATCTAGAAACTATAAAAATGATTGCTATATAATTGCTAATTTATTATAATTATAGTAAAAGAAATAATAGAACATAGAAAAGAAATGATAGAATGGCAATAATGACTATAATATTCTAAAGTAAAATAAAAAGCAGATGTGCTTTTCAGCCATAAAACTACCATGCTTTAATAAAAAATTTAAGAACTAGTTATTCCAAAAAAGGAACTGAGGAAAGTGGCCCCCATTCAATAAATGTTGTTGGAACCATCAATTCTCACAAAGGATAAGGAAGATAATCTGGACATATCTGGCTGTAAAATGATATAAATCCCAAATAAAGCAATATATCCTACTAAGAAAAAGAACTCCTGTGTAAGGATTTATGTGCTAATACCTACAATATGCTGTTACCTGTTGAAACAACTATAACAAAATATCAAAGCAATATGATCAAACCAAAACAACTTAAATGCCTATTTTGAAGAGAATGGTTGGGTGCATTACTGTATATTTACATAACTGAAATATATGCATGTACATTTTTTATGATCACTTAAAAGCTACACAATGCTCCCTCTCTATATTTGTGCATTTACTACCCATTTATTTACGGCCAAATATATGCGAGAGTGTTCTAAATATTTGAATTACAGACAAGAGTAAAACAGCCATTGCTTTATTTATTTATATATTATAGTTCATCTTCTGTAGAGTAGAAGACAATTTTACATGATATATATATATATATATATATATATATATATATATATATATATATATATATATATATATATATTAAAGAGTCAAAAAGCCCATAGGCAGTCAGGAAACAGGTCTCAGGGAAGAAAACCATGAGGCCACCATGCCATCCTAGCCTGGAGAACATTCTATAGCTGTCCCCGCCAGCTTCAGATTCAATGGCTGTACCAAAATCACCCCTACTCTTCCCCCTAGCAATAGACAACCACAAAATCTTCTCAAAAGCACTTCCTCACCTCCACCCTTTTATTAATAAAGGCTTAAAAATTTCTCTCACAAGATTTTTTAAAGAAGACAAAATTGGCCCCTTTCTGAATCCTGTATCCCACCAATCTCCTATAGGAACAGATGAAGCCCATAAAATCCTCTAAAAACCAAACACCCTTGCCAGCCCACTCTTGGGACCCCTCACTGCTGAGGAGCTCTGCTTTCTTTCTATTACTGTAATAAATACTGTTACTTTGCTCTTACCCTTCTTTCCCTGAATTTCATACTTCAAATTTGCACCCATTCATGCTTCACATTGCATTAGCATTCTTAATATCATATGTGTGTGTGTGTCCTGTGTGTTGCTAAAAGTGGCATTTTCAATACTAACATGATGAAATTGTGAAAATTGTGAATAAAAATTACATTATTTCAATTTTCTAGATTTTATCATACCTTCCAATAATCACAGTTGTGCATGGCTTCCATGATAGGGCAATAGTCATACACTTGTCATCATCATCAACTTACATCCGAGTCAAGGACCCACAGTTTTCCTTAAAAGTCCATAGTTTTATGAGAAAATGCCAAACAATGAGTTAAAGTTTCAAAACAAGAGATTTTGTAATCCTAAATAAATTATCAAAATACTATTTTTTAATGGCGAGTTTCCCTCTCTGTCAATAACTCCTTAGAGCTCTCTATCTTGCATGTAAATTTATTCACCATGATTGCTATCATTTTCTTTATATTTTTATGAATACTTTGAGTAATTAAAAGATAAAGATGAAATATTTCTTTGGAAAAAAATTTGTAAAAACAATAAAATGATTTGACCTTCTGTGGGTAAGTATATCAGGTATAAAGGCTTCTTTATTTTTTAATCTGATAAAACCATATGAGGGCTGGGATTGTGGCTCAGCCATAGAGTGCTCACCTGGCACGAGTGGGACCAGTGTTCGATCCTCAGCACCACACAGAAATAAAGGCATTGTGTTGTGTCCATCTACACCTAAAAAATAAATATTAAAAAAAAACCTCATATGAGTCAGCAAACACCTGTTCTTGGTTTAACAAGGACTGCAGAACAAATTCATGTATGAATTACTTTGAAATATTATGGTTGCTGTTATGTTACTATTTACAAGATTTTTATTTCATCATCCCAAGGTGAACATGATTTAACACTTAGGCAATCATGCATTTAGTATCTATCTTCCTAATAATCATCCTGGAAAATAAAGTAATTGTTGAAAAATACCGAGGGCTAAGAAAAAATAATAGGCAATTAAATCAAATTGGTGCCATGAAATTATCTGAAAGACAATGTCCTTTTGTTAATTGAAGCAAAGTTATAATATTTTCAGATGTAATTTGCATGGTATCCATTGTTAAGAGAAAGAGCTGAAGTTATAATGAGTGACTTCTACTTCCTTTAGAGTCCTTCTTTTAGTCAGGATTATTATATGAGGAGAATATTCAAATTTTAAACTTCAATCTTCACTCAAAGACAGATGCCACTTCTTTCTACCCTTTCACACATTTTTCTTACTACTTAGGATTAAATAAGCATCACAAGGAAATCTTTGAGACCGTCAAAGAAAAACACATTGTAAAGGACGGGACACTTCATAACCTTTGAATATGTTTGTTGACAAAACTTTTGCAAAGATTACATAGGTATAATTTATGTGCTTTCTTGTATTTTTAATAATCAAACCTCATCTTAAAAGTGTATCCCCAGGTTTAAATGATTCACCTTGTCTCTTAAGTTTTAACTATTTTTAAAGGAAGGAGTTTTAAAAATGTATAGTAAGTGTGAAATTCTTCTTCAATAAATTAATTTTAAAGAGTCAGAAGGTGTTAAGATAATTTATTTAAAAATATATGTATCTAGCAGGAATATCAGGAAGCTAAAGCTGTGCTTGCTATCAAAAGGTGTGTTGATATTTCCTTTTTCTTTTTTTATTGATTTTTATTTGTTTTAATTAGTTATACATGACAGTAGAATGCATTTATGCACTTTGATATATCATACAAAGATGAGATATATTTTCTCATTTTTCTGAGTATTCATGTTGCAGAATCATATTGGTCATGTAGTCATATATATATATAAATATATATAAATTAATAATCTCTATTTTATTGTACTATTCTTCCTATCCCCACATATTTTTCCTTACCCTCCCATCACTTTCCTCTACCTAATCTAAGGTAACACTATTTTTCTCTAGTGCCCCCTTGCCTTCTTAGCAATTAGCATCTCCATATTAGAGAAAACATTTGGCCTTTGGTTTTGTGGGATTGATTTATTTTGCTTAGCATGATATTTCCTGTTTCAAGGGGAATAAAAGTTAAAGAAAGAAAAATAATGGAACCCTGGAATTTAGGTGAAATAAGACAGGGGTAATTCCAAAAGAAGGGATGTACAAAATAATGAAAAAAGAATTTCAAATATCAAACTTTATGATTTACAATATCAAACTTTATAATTTACAAATCTTTAAAAATATTTTAAGATATTTTAAGTCAGGTTGCAGGATATGAAAACATGGAAAGCCAGAGTTAATTGAAAATGTTGTATCTTATAGGCATATAAGTTGCTAATAAAATTTAACATCCTAAATTTGACAAAATCAATTATTTTACCTTTCTATAAAAATATAAAAAATGATATTTTCAGTATAATAAAGGAAGCTTAAGATTTTTTAATAAGAAAAAAGTAAAGTATTTTCAGTGCAAAGATGCAAAGGACACTAAGTGCCCACTGATATGAAAATTACAGATACCAAAAATGTAAAAACATAATGTATCATGTAAGATACAAAAATTTTTAAAAAATGAAATGTTAATTGGAAAGAATAAAAATAGAAAATGACTAGGTTTTATTCAGAATCAGAGTGTTTTTACCCTAAAGTCAGTATGAGAGGACCTCAAAATATTGTATCATATATTTCATTTATACATACAATATAATCAACTAATATATTTTGAATGTTATTGATTAACAGATATTTTACATTAGATTAGAGTTTAAAAAACAGAGGGTGCATCGTGCATACCTGTAATCCCAGAGACTTGGGAGGCTGAGGCAGGAGAATCACAAGTTCAAAGCCAGACTCAGCAATTTAGTAGCCCTTAAGCACTCAGCCAACAACACCCTGTCTCTATGTAAAATTTAAAAAGGAAGAGGTGTGGCTTAGTGGTTAAGAATCCCTGAATTTAACCGCTGGAACAACAACAACAAAAGTTTAAAAAATAATAATTCCTGTTAATTTTGTTTAATCCTTTTCAAACATATATCTCTATTTCTTGGGAGACAGAGAGTGGTTCAAAGGATTGAACTGGAGGCACTCGACCACTGAGCTACATCCTCAGTTCTATTTGTATTTTTATTTAGAGACAGGAGCTCACTGAGTTTTTTAGCACCTTAGTTTCACTGAGGCTGGTTTTGAACTCCAGATCCTCCTGTCTCAGCCTCCTGATCCACTGCTGTTACAGAAATGCACCACCACACCAGGCTCACACTTATATTTCTTTACATGGATTCCTGTGTCTGACATATAATTTCCTTTCTCATTGAAAATTTTTAAAAATTAGTTGTCTGGCAGGTTTGCTACTAATGAAATGCCTTAATATTTCTTTCTTTCATTTTTTTATCTGAAAAATTCTTTTTTTATTGGTTATTCAAAACACTACATAGCTGTTGACATATCATATTTCATACTTTAGATTCAAGTGGGTTATGAACTCCCATTATTACCCCGTATACAGATTGCAGAATCACATCGGTTACACATTCACGTTTTTGCATAATGCCATATTAGTAACTGTTGTATTCTGCTACCTTTCCTATCCTCTTTTATCCCCCCTCCACTCCCCTCCCATCTTCTCTCTCTATCCCATCTGCTGTAATTTAATTCTCTCCCTTGTTGTTTTTGTTTGTTTTCCCCTTTCCCCTCACAACCTCTTATATGTAATTTTGTATAACAATGAGGTTCTCCTTCCATTTTCATGCAATTTCCCTTTTCTCTCCCTTTCCCTCCCACCTCATGTCTCTGTTTAACATTAATCTTTTCCTCTTGCTCTTCCTCCCTGCTCTGTATTAGTTGCTCTCATTATATCAAAGAAGACATTTGGCATTTGTTTTTTAGGGATTGGCTAGCTTCACTTAGCATAATCTGCTCTAATGCCATCTATTTCCCTGCAAATTCCATGATTTTGTCATTTATTAGTGCTGCATATTACTCCATTTTGTATAAATGCCACATTTTTTTTATCCATTCATCTATTGAAGGGCATCTGGGTTGGTTCCACAGTCTAGCTATTGTGAATTGTGCTGATATAAACATCGATGTGGCAGTATCCCTGTAGTACGCTCTTTTAAGGTCTTCAGGGAATAGTCCAAGAAGGGCAATAGCTGTGTTAAATGGTTTTTCCATTCCCAGCTTTCCCAGGAATCTCCATACTGCTTTCCAAATTGGCCGCACCAATTTGCAGTCCCACCAGCAATGTACAAGAATACCCCTTTCCCCACATCCTTGCCAGCACTTGTTGTTGTTTGACTTCATAATGGCTGCCAATCTTACTGGAGTGAGATGGTATCTTAGGGTGGTTTTGATTTGCATTTCTCTGACTGCTAGATATGGTGAGCATTTTTTCCTGTACTTGTTGATTGATTGTATGTCCTTCTCTGAGAAGTGTCTGTTCAGGTCTTTGGCCCATTTGTTGATTGGGTTATTTGTTATCTTATTGTTTAAGTTTTTGAGTTCTTTGTATACTCTGGATATTAGGGCTCTATCTGAAGTGTGAGGAGTAAAAATTTGTTCCCAGGATGTAGGCTCCCTATTTACCTCTCTTATTGTATCTCTAGCTGAGAAAAAACTTTTTAGTTTGAGTAAGTCCCATTTGTTGATTCTAGTTATTAACTCTTGTACTATGGACGTCCTATTAAGGAATTTGGAACCCAACCCCACAATATGTAGATCAGAGCTAACTTTTTCTTCTATCAGGTGCAGAGTCTCTGATTTGATATCAAGCTCTTTGATCCATTTTGAGTTAACTTTTGTGCAAGGTGAGAGAACGTGATTCAGTTTCATTTTGTTGCATATGAATTTCCAGTTTCCCCAGCACCATTTGTTGAAGATGCTATCCTTCCTCCATTGCATGCTTTTAGCCCCTTCATCAAATATAAGAAAGTTGCAGTTTTGTGGATTGGTCTCGGTGTCCTCTATTCTGTATCATTGGTCTACCTGCCTGTTTTGGTACAAGTACCATGCTGATTTTGTTACTATTGCTGTAAATTCTTTATTTCTCAGTTACATTTGGATGATGATTGATCTGAAAGTTAACTACTTTCTTTCACCACATCCTTCTACCATGATATTCTGACTAACTTCAGGCACAGAGCCATAGTACCCACCCACCATGGACAGAACTTCTAAATCCCTGAGCCAAAATAAAGTGTTCCTGTACATTGTTCTTGCTAGGTAATTTAGTCACAGCAATATAACAAAAAAACAATAAAAGAGAAATACTAAAGGAGCTGCCCGTTAGAGAAAGTTTAGGAATCATAGAGTGAACCTGCACTTCAGTTATTAACTGGTTCAGAATGTTTAATTATTTTAGTTTGCACAGCTAGTCTTATTTTAATTACAGGAAAAATCACAATCTCTTTACACAACAGATCTTAGACTGAATGAACCTCAACAAAGTTTTTGAATTTCCACCTTTATGTTCAGACAAAATAATTGTGACAAGAACTCCAGATCTATGGCTAAGGTGCTTAAGATGTGTCTTATTTGAAATTCTAGGTGTTAGGAAGCTACATCTTGTGTAGAGTGAGTACTTAGCAGGTGCAAGGCTCTGTGTTTGACCTCTAGCAAACACACACTCAAACATACAATTATGTCACTCGGTGGTCTATTGCCTGGTATTCATTTTGAATCAAGGATGTGCCGTTAAGCATCAAAATAACTCAAACATTTAATTACCTTCTGAAAACAACTAAAAATTCAACTGTTGGTACAAGTTTTAAAAATGGAATGATAATCACCTATGTGCACTCATGTGCACACTAAAATTAAGAAACAGATCTGGGTAATATAACATGCATGAAAAAGATGGAATATTTATCAACAACTATTTACTCCCTTCCTCTATGAACTTGAGATAGATTAACTTTTTTTGGCCAAAAGAGAGTGAAGAGGTGAGACATAAGAAAAGTTAGATGGTATAAAGGATTGTCCTTTTTGTTATCTGCCATCCAGAAGAAAATGACATGAGTAGCAGTCACAGACTTATACAAACTGGGAATTACTGGAGAAGATTTGCTCAACAGCTTGACTCCAAGGCCAGAACAAAAGCTGTCCTTCACACATGGGAGCAGAGAAACAAATATTGCTAAAAGCCACTGGGAGCTAAGAGTTTGCTTATTACACAGTGTAAAATAGCTCATTAAGATGTAAAAAAAAATATTGATTTACATGTAATTTTTACAGTGGGTAAGAATGGAAATGTTTATATTATAATTGCATGATAATTATATACAATCAACTAATTAAAAGGTGAACAGTTCTTTTGATCTAATATATGAAGCAAAGTTTTGCATAACTCTCACCATGATTGAAGATAAATAAAACTGTGTTATACTTAAAAGGGTTTTCTATGTGGTTGCTCATTGAATAATTGCTGTGTAGTGTACAGAGCATGAACTTGGTCATGGCAATATTTATTAATTGATAATTATAAATATTCTGATCAGGAGCTTTTTAAAGCAGATACTTTAAGAAAGAAATGTTGTGCAGATGAAAATTTCTATTTCTTCAAAAAAAGTAATTAATCACTATTTAATTTTAAAAAATCAAAGCTTTTCATATATCCTCCAAATTTATACTAAGAGTATTATTTAAGAATCAAATATTTCACTTTTAAAAAAAAGAAATTTATTTACAGAATCCTAAAATCTATCATGGAAACACCAGCATTCACTTAGACTTCAAACATACATGATTTAAACTTAAAAAAGTTTTTCTTTTAATATTGTATTTTTCTACCTTATCTTTCCTATGCCACATTTTTTAAAATTTAGACTCTATTTTTTTATGCAATCATAGGAAGAGTGTGTTTACCTCCAAACAGTATTCTCCCTAATCATTTTTAAATTTCCTCTCAAAGAAGTTGTCTATTTCTATAAGTGTGAAATAAATTCATACCAAGATCTTAATTTATGTGCAATATTTAAGCTAAACAATTATTTAACAGAATTCTATTAAAAGCAGATAATAGTATAAAATGACAATGTATTTCAAATATATTTACTTTTACAAATAAATATATTTCAATGTTGTTTTCCACATCCTCTGAATCATATTATGGTTGCTACTACTACTTCTACGTTAAAAAGAAATGATAGGTATTTTTTCATAATTAGTAAAGATGCTATTTATCAACAGGACATACCAATTCTATAAATTTGTACATTTCATAAAACAGCTTAAAAATACTTAAGGCAAAGATGAATTAAAAGACCCAAGAAGTTGATAAATTTTTAATTATAATAAAAATTTCAAATTTCAAACTAGCTCTTAGTGTAACTCTTATAAAAGATACAAAATCAGTAAAGACATAGATGATCTCAAAAGCACTCTCAATAAATTTGACCTCCTTGGAATTTATTGAGCCCTTCATCCAAAAATGGATGGAGACATGTTCTTTTCAGATGGAAAAGAAGATTTGTCAAATTAGTACATATTATTGGCCCTAAAAGAATCTTTATAAATATATGAAGAGTCAGTCAAATAAGTGTAAATAAACATGTGCTTAGAGCATAATGGTATTGAATTAGAAATCAGAAACTAAATATATATTTTAATGTACATAAGAGTTTTTAAAATAACTGATGAATAAAAGAAGGAATCAAAAGGAAGTTAAGAAAACAATGTAGAAGTAGTGAAATATATTTACATTTAAAGAAATAGATAAAGTTGGACTTAGAATGAAATTTAAAGCATCAAAAGTTGACATTAGAAAAATGTTTCCAATTAATGAACTCTGCTTCCCTTTTAAAAGCTACAAAAGAAGATTTAATATAACATAAAGCAAGTAAGAAGAAAGGAAATAATGAAGATCAAAATAGAAGTTAATGATGTGGAGAACAGAAAAAAATAGAAAATAAAAGAGCTGAAAAATTTAATCTGAAATGCAAAATTATGAATGGAACACTGCTAAAACTTATTGGAAGATGTGTTTTATCAAGCAGGCAACTATAGGTAACAATAACATGTGTGCTTCATTTCAAAAAGGTAGAAGAACATATTTGGAAAATTTTCATCATAAATTATAAGCATTGGAGAGAAAGAATCTAAACATTGCACAATGTATAATTCTATCCAAATATCATATACTACAATATTAAAATATATAATTTTTATGTTAGTGTGCATGAGTATGAATTACTTAAAATTAATTTAAATTAAAAAGTATTTTGAGGGGCTGGGGATGTGGCTCAAGCGGTAGCTCGCTCGCCTGTCATGCATGCGGCCCAGGTTCGATCCTCAGCACCACATACAAAACAAAGATATTTTGTCCGCCAATAACTAAAAAAATAAATAAATAAATATTAAAATTCTCTCTCTCTTTCTCTCTCTCCCCTTCTCTCTAAAAAAAAAAAAAAAGTATTTTGAGATATCACTTCACTAATGCTAGACTGGGCAGTGTGAAAAAGACCAGAGATGATTAAATATTGGAAGAATTTAGAGAAAATGGATTCCTTGCCCTTTATTTGTAGGTATTTAATTAATAAAGCCAATATGGAAAACAATGTGGAGTTTCCTGAAAAGCTAAAAAATACAACTCCCATTTAATTGAGCAGTCTCAACACTGAATAAACACACATTGGAAATAAAATCACTATATTGAAGCAATAACTACACTCCTGTGTTAATTGTAGCATTGTTCATGTTAGCCAATACATGTAATTGACTTAAGTGTCTGTAAACAGAAGAACAGATAGAGGAAGTGTGGTATGAATGAACACAATGAAATATTATTCAGTCATTAACAATGATATCCTTTCATTTGCAACAACATGAATGAATCTGGAAAATATCATGTTAAATGAAAGACACCAACAGAAAAAGACAAATATTACATGATCTCAGTCAAAATGTTTAATGAAAATATCTGATTGCACAAAGGTACTGAGTATAAGAGTGATTGTCAGAGGTGATGGTGATGATGGACAAGAAAAGTTTGGAATATATTTGTCGAAGGATAAACATTTTTGCTTTTATAAGCTTAACATATATGAGATCTTTTATAATGTGTGGTGATGATAGCTAATGATACATTGCATTCTTGAAAAATGAAAAAAAAGGCATGAATGTTAAGTGTTTTTATTAAATAACACCTATGAGAAGATACATTTATTAATAGATTTAAACATTCACCAATGTTTGTATACTTCAAAAACTCAGGAACCTTATGTTACAAGCAATAAATTGTTAAAATTTTGTTATTTTTTAAAAAATAAATGATTGGAACTAAAAAAAAAGTGTGACACTGTAGACATTCTCAAACACAGTTATAAAAAAATTTAAAACATTGGTTATTGTTCACCATAGAACAATATCAGAAGAGAGAATATAGGCACTGAAAAACAAATTACAGTAGGAATGTACTTCTTTATTATCAACATCTATTCTAATTCTTCCATGAAACATACACTTCAATAATTGTCTACAAATAAGTTTTTATCTGAACCAATATGTGTCAGGCATCTTAAATAATCAAGTAAAATAAATTAAAATAGATAGTCTTAAATTATCATTAGCAAATGCATGTGTTGTTTATTTTTATTCTTAAAGATAAATATTTCATATAAAACAATTACATTATAATTTTAAACCTCTGTCAAAATCACTACTTTTACTGGTTTTCCCTTTAAAAACATAATTTTTGAGTATTACAGGTTTATATATTAAAAGAAAAGGTGGTGCCTTATTTATAACTGTCAACAAAAGATCACATTTGTAATTAGAAGACTTGATTCTTCACAACATGTGAAATCCTTAATCTACCTAAAACAGTTTTATGATATCAATATAGAACCACTGGAGTCAATCTGACTTCATTTAATTAAAAATCATATTTTATTCCCTGCTTCAAAATGTAATCTGTCCCAATAGAACCAATTGAATTTCTAAAATCACATTAAATTCAACCTTTTTCCTACATCAGACAAATTATATTTTCTGAATTCTGTTGTTTTATGTTGTATGTCATTTTTTCTTATTTTGGCTCACAGCTATGTATCCAGTTGGAATTTCAGTACATAATTCTAACCAAACTTCCTGTAGCAATTTAAACAGTGTATTCTCTACTATATGAAGTTTTTAATAAATGCTTTATTATTATGTTTATAATTGAATATAAACAGTAGTAATAACCAGAAATAAGAAAGAAATTCAGGAGATATGATGTGATGATTTTAGAATTTAACAATTTTTACTTCTATATATTTCATTCCCCCATTAAAGTGAGTGCTACAAAATGTATCTGAACCATATCTTCAAAGCTTTCATGTATTTTTTCTTAAAAAATATTTATATTATGGCATCTATCATGAATAATATGCAATTTTTAATTCTCATATATTGTAATGTATGAATAAAATTATGGTGACAGTATTTGGTATTATGGATCCTTGAAAATCTAAAAGTAAGGGCATAAAGAAGTTTCAGGAGAAAACAGAAACTGACCTGGATTTTGAAGATAAAATGTCAAAGTTCGGCTATACATAGCAATGGTGCAAAAAGTGATAGGGGATCAGGACCAGGAACAACTTACTGAAAAATGACAACATACATTTCTCAGTCAAGAATTGTATTCTATGATAACAAAATTTATATCATTATTAGCATATTAAAGAAAATTGATATATAATGGAACTTATACTGAAATAGAATATTACTTTTATTGAGAAGTTAACATAACCCTTTAAAGACAGCAGAGATGGAATGGCATCATCTAGTAGGTTGTGTATGCTCCAACTCATGTTCCAAAGAATAGTACTGTTTCTCTCATACCCAGGATTCAAAGTTCCAGAAAACTGGGAATGGAAATGGAAGAGGCATCACTAACCATTAACAAAAACTTTGCTTCATAATTCTGTAAAGTCTGGAGTCTGCTTCTGTTCTCCTCTATTATATAGTATAAAAAAAGTTTAGTCTTCTGCACTATCTGATTCTGTTGAGGACTTTGTTCTGAAGGAAAAAATACTTCTACCAGAGATACAACACTAATTCCACTGATGGAATAAGATTTCCATTTAGTTATGTTGGGCTTCTTATATCTCTGAATATACAATCAAAGAACAATTACTTTCTTGACTGGGATTATTGATCCTGTTTACCAGAGATAATTTTAACTACTATACCACAATAAAGGTGAAGAGAAGTGTATTTATATTATAGTATATTTCTTTTTACTACCACTTCTTATGATTAATGTCAATGGAAAACTGCAACAAGTCAATTCAGGAAGAATAACTAATGCTTAATAGTTTGGAACAAAAATTCTTAGTATTGGACTTTTTATTAGAGAAATAAATGTTAAGATAGGAGTTTTCTGGTGGAATTTTTTGGATCTTCTAGATATAGAATCATGTCATTTAGCAAATAGTGGTAGTTTGAGTTCTTCTTTACCTATTTGTATCCCTTTAATTTATTAATTTTGTCTAATTGTCTGGCTACAGTTTCAAGGATGATGTTGAATAAAAGTGGTGAAAGTGAACACCCTTGTCTCTTTCCAGTTTTCAGAGGGAATGCTTTCAATTTTTCTCCCTTCAGAATGATGCTGAACTGGGATTAACATAGGTAGCTTTGACAATGTTAGGTATGCTCCTACTATCCCTAATTTTTCTAGTGTTTTGAACATGAAGGTGTGCTGTGTTATTTTTGTCAAATGCTTTTTCTGCATCTATTGAGATGATCTTATAATTCTTGTTTATAAGTCCATTAATATGATATATTACATTTATTGATTTCTGTATGTTGAACGAACCCTGCATCCCTAGGATGAATCCCACTTGATTGTGGTGCACTATCTTTTTAATATATTTTTATATGTGATTTGACAGAATTTTATTGAGAATTTTTGAATCTATGTTCACCAGGGTTATTGGTCTGAAGTTTTCTTTCCTTGATGTATCTTTGACTGGTTTTGGTATCAGGGTGATATTAGCCTCATAGAATGAGTTTGGAACGGTTCCCTCCTTTTCTATTTTATGGAATACTTTGAGGAATATTGGTGTTAATTCTTCTTTGAAAGTAATGTAGAACATGACTGAGAATGCAACTGGTCTTGGACTTTTCTTGGTTGCTAGGTTTTTGATGGCATTTTCTATTGCATTACTTGAAATTGATCTATTTAAATCATGTGTGACCTCTTCATTCAGTTTGGTAGGTCATAAGTCTTTAGAAATTTGTCAATGTCTTTGATATTTTTCATTTTAGTAAAGTACAAATTTTCAAAATATTTTATAATTATCATCAGTATATCAGACATGTCCAGTGTGATATTTTCTTCTTCATCTTATATTTTAGTAATTTGAGTTTCCTCTCATTTTCCTCTTGTTAGTATGTCCAGGGGCTTATTTAATTTATTTATTTTTTCTAATTTTTTAAATTTATTTATTTATTTTGTTTTGTCAGTTTTTTCCATTATTTCGTTTGCTTTAATTTCATTAATTTCAGCTCTTATTTTAATTATAACCCATATTTTACTGCTTTTGTTGTTGATTTATTATTCTTTTACTGGGGTTTTGAGATGTAGTGTTAGGTCATTTATTTGTTGACTTTTTATTCTTTTAGTGAATGTACTCAATGCAATAAACTTTCCTCTTAGTACTGCTTTCATAGTTTCCCAGAGAATTTGATTTGTTGTATCAGTGTTCTAATTTACCTCTAAGAATTTTTAAAATTTTATCCTTGATTTCTTCTACTATCAATTCATCATTCAAAAGTGTATTATTTATTCTCCATTTGTTACAGTAACTTCTATTTTTTTTAAATTTTATCATTGATTTCTAATTTCATCCCATTGTGGTCTGATAGAATGCAGGGTATTATCTATCTTTCTTTCTTTCTTTCTTTCTTTCTTTCCTTCTTTCTTTCTTTCTTTGTATTTTCAATGAGTTGCTTTGTGGCATAAGATATGGTCTATTTTATAAAAGGAGATATGTGCTGCTGAGAAGAAAGTATATTTGCTCATTGATGGATTAAATAAATTAAGCAAAGTAGCAGGATATAGAATCAACACCCATCAATAAAACACATTTCTATACATCAGCAAAGAATCCACTGAAAGAGAAATTAGAAATAACTACTTCATCCACAATAGCCTCAAAAATAAGTAAATAAATAGATAGATAGATAAAATACCCTGGAATCAATCTAACAAAAGAAGTGAAAAACCTCTACAACAAAAAATACAGAACACTAAAGAAATAAATTGAAGAAAACCTCAGAAGATGAAAATATCTCCCATGCTCCTGGATAGACAGAATTAATATTGTCAAAATGCCCATATTACCAAAAGCATTATACTAGTTAAATGGAATTACTATTAAGATCCTAATGAAATTCTTCATAAAAATAGAAAAAAAAAGCAATAATGAAATTTATTTGGAAAAATAAGAGACCCAGAATAGCTATCACAATCCTTAGCAAGATAAGTGACGCAGGAGGCATCACAATACCAGACCTTAAACTATACTACAGAACTATGGTAATAAAAATGACATGGTATTAGCACCAAAATTGACTTGTAGACCAATGTACAAATAGAGGATGCAGAGACAAACCCACATAAATATGGTTATGTTTTACTAGACAAAGGTGCCAAAAAACATTCACTGGACAAAAGATGCCCATTCAACAAATGGTGCTGAGAAAACTGGAAATCCATATGTAGCAAAATGAAATTAAACCTCTTTCTCTCACTCTGAAAAAAAAAAATCAATTCCAAGTAGATCAAAGATTTAGGCACTAGAACAGAGACCCTGGGCCTAATAGAAGAAAAAAAAACAGGCCCAAGTCTTTACCATGTCACCCTGGGTTCTGACTTCCTTAATAAGACTCCTAAAGCTCAAGAATAAAATCAATAATTAATAAATGGGATGTATTCAAATTAAAAAGCTTTTTCTCAGCAAAAGAAGCAATTAATAAAGTGAGGAGAGAGCCTACATATTGGGAGGAAATCTTTACCACACACATCTTCAATAAAGCATTAATCTCTAGGATATATAAAGAACACAAAAACTTAACACTAAAAACAATAATAATAACCCAATCAATAAATGGGCTAAGGAACTGAACAGACACTTCACAGAAGAAGAAATGAAAGTGATCAACAAATATAGGAAAATATATATCAAAAAGTTTTCAGCATCTCTAGTAATTAGAAAAATGCAAATCAAAACTATTAACCTCACTATTATCAAAATGGCAATCATCAAGAATCCAGGCAATAATAAATGTTGCTGAGGATGTGGTGAAAAAGGTTCACTCATACATTACTTGTAGGACTACAAATTGATACAGCCATTATGGAAAGCAGTATGGAGACAGACATTATTACTGTATGTATACATGTGACTGCATGACCAACATGATTCTCTAACATGTACACTCAGAAAAATGAGAAACTATATCCCATCTGTGTATGATAAATCAAAGTGCATAAATTCATTCTACTGTCATGTATAACTAATTATAACAAATAAAAAATTTAAAATAAAAATGTTAACATAAAGAGAAATAGAGATAAGATGGAGAAAATAGATTTGTTTTGATTGACTCTTGAGATTATGCGTGAGTCTGAAATTTGCAAGATGGCTTGCAGAATGGAAATTCATGCAAGAGCAAATGTTGCTTTCTTGGGTTTGAATGAATACAGTTTATAGGAAAACTTAATTTCTCTTCAGAGGACCTCAGTTTTTCTCATTAGGCTTTTTACTGATTTGACTTTATGGAGGGTAATTTGCTTAATTCAAAGTGTATTTATTTAAATAATAATTATTTCTGAAAAGTACCTTCCCAGAAACATAAAAATTGGTATTTGACCAAATTGGATCATAGTCAAGAAGACACATAAAGTTAACCATCACATCCTGTTCCTCAAATCTTGACCTCCATCACAAAATAAGAAATCTTAAATTTTCTAGTTTCTCAGATAAAAGTTTCAAAAATTTTATTATCAACAAGTAATTACAAATCACTATTAAAGAAATTCCATATATCATTTAATGTTGCTGATTATATAACTTCAAAACAGAAAGATAGAATTAGCATTATGATTTGAAGGCATAGAGAAATAATTGGTATTTTCATGCAGCTTCATTTTACAATAAATATTTAATTAGATAATTTTTATGTTTATTATCTCATCAGTAAAACTATGCTTCAAACTAGAAATGATAACATTTAGGTGTGATAATTCTGTCTCATATTTTCAGTTAATGTACTTTTGTTTTGCTTCATAGTAATAATATCAGGTAGCAAGTTTTTCTCCCTAAACTAAGATGGGAACCTAAAAACAGATGAAGACAACTTCTTATATTAACAAGTAGTATGTTCTGTTGGGTATAAGTAGAGCAGTCCATCCGATCTCCCTTTATGACCCTTGTGGTTCACAGATTGAATATGTTAGCCAACTTTTCATCACTGAGATCAAGGTACCTGACAAGATTTTTATTTTGAGCTCACAATTTTGCAGATTCCATTCATGATCAGCCAACTGTATCAGCATGGTCCCAAGGCAAGGAGAAGCATCATGACAGAGGTGATGGCAGAGGGAAGTTGCTCATCTCATGGTAGTCAGGAAGCAGAGAAAGAGAGAACAGCTGGTGGACAAGATATAATCCCCAAGGACACACCCCCAAAGACTTACTTCTGCCAACTATACTCTTCCTGCCTACAGTTACCACCCAGTACAGTAGCCCTTTCAAATTATTAATCCATCAAGTGGATTAGTCTACTGATTAGATTATAGCTTTCGACATCTAATGATTTTGCCTCTGAACACTTCTGAATTGTCTATAATATTAGTTTATTGGGTGACACCTCATATCCAACCTATAACTAAGTACTCTATGTGGGAAAAAAAAAAACAAAGATGTAGAATTTGCTAGAAGGAGAGCCATAACTAACTGAGCATCAAGAACAGGATCCTAACTCTATAAAACAGAGGCAACTGTGTTGAGAGGTCAGATTGTTCTTTTATCTGGAGTTTCCATAATTGTTTGAACAGGAATTTGGATTTCTTTGAATGTTACTTAAGCATTGCCATAATCACTCTTTTGTAATTTGAGTTGAAAAGTACATTAATAAATGAATGTAAACTATTTACTATTTATCTAATGAAACATGAATATTTGGGTTATTTTGAAGTTCACTATCAAAACATTTCTTATGAAAGATTCATTTTTCTATATTTTGGCATTAATATATTTCTATTTATCTCAATTAATTTAAGTTTGCCACAGATGAAAAATGAAGTATTCTGTTTTTTCATTTATGCACAAAGAAGCAAGGAAAATTTACAACAGTATTCATACTGGTTGATCATATTATTATATTGAATAAATGCATGAAAAAACATTTATAAAAAGTTACTACTGAAAAATTATTAAGAGGCTGGGGATGTGGCTCAAGTGGCAGCATGCTCGCCTGGCATGCATGGGACACTGGGATCAATCTCAGCATCACATAAAAATAAAATAAAGATGTGTCCACTGAAAACTGAAAAATAAATATTAAAAAAATTCTCTCTCTCTCTCTCTCAAAAAAAAATATTAAAAAAATCACTGGCATTTCCTGATGAACCAAGTAAATTTGGGACTTAGTAAAATAAACAACATATGTATATATGGACATATATATTTGTAAAGAAAGGTAGCTGTACAATATAGAGATAAATAAATCAGGAAGAAATAAGAACAGATTTAATGAATATAGAAATTCATAGATTAAGTAAAAATCACAAATGTAACAGATAATATCAGGATAAAATGCAGAAATATATAATGAAAATCACAAATGTAACAGATAATATCAGGATAAAATGCAGAAATATATAAGAGCAATATAGAGATAAATTGGATAAGAGGTTTAAAAAGTAAGAAGTTCACAAATACAAGTAAAGACAGTTTAACAGATGCAGAAAACTGTGAGTTAAGTGGAACCTAATCATGAAATATCATGATTAACAGCGAGCTCAAGGATAGCATCGTCCCCCAAACAGGCCCTGAGTATGACGAACTCTGAGGCCCTATTGCTCTAACAGTATGTGGGAGATATCTCACGCCAAGGAATGTAAACTCAGTGTCAATGGCTGAAAACACCTTTGCCATTCAAAAGCTAGAACTGGCATTATTGAAGTCAGTATCAGCCTCCCAAGAGTCAAGGCCACAATCACAGGATGCTGAGATAGACACAGTAAATAGGATCAGAATTTGATTTGTAAGAGCTAAAAACATGGGGGTTTTCTATGGTCAAGTTCTGAAAGAAACAATATGACAAAGACTTGGTCCTCGATGAATGGACAAAATATGACAAAGATTTGCTCCTCAGTGACACTTTAGTACAACTCCATTGAGTCGTCTTCTCAACTAGGACCATGAATTGGCCTGATCCCCTGCCCTGGCCTGCCAAGTGCAGTTTAGCAAAAATTTTTGCTAGGTCAGATTAGTAAGAAGCACCAAACCTGTGATGTGTAAATCTTCCAACTATAGGAAGAATCTGAATTATGCCAAATTACCCTTGCCTTTGAAATGAAGATGTTTCATTCACTAGCAAGTCCTTTGACCTTTTTGATCACTTTTCTATTGATAGATAGATAGATAGATAGATTGATTGATAGATAGCTATGGATATGGAAACACTAGGTGCCACAACTTCCCATGAGGGTATTTTTCAGTTCAAGCAAAAAGATTGTAAAAGCATTCAGAGGGAAGAAGGGAAATTGAAATATGTGGATCATATAGAGTAAGCAAATGTTTATATTTATATATATATATATATATATATATATATATATATTTATTTTTATTTGTATTATATATTATATATATATATTATTGATTATATAATATATAAATATATTTTATAGACACAAGTATATAAACATTTAAACATATATATTATATTATAATATATAATATCATATATTATATATTTTATTATAATGTATAATCAAATAATATATTATATTTAATTATATTATATATTATATATATTATAATATAATAAGATATATAATATTATATATCTTATTATATTATATTATAATATTATATATTATGTATTTTTGTTGTTGTTGTTTTTGTTGCTGTCGGGGGCATGGACTGAACTAAGGGGCATTTAAATCACTGAGCCTCATCAGTAGACAGGGTTTCTCTAATTTGCTTTAGTCTCTCACTAATTTGCTGTCCCATAGATATTTTATATATTTGCCAATATATATATCTAATATTCATTTTAAAATTAAAGTGTTATATAATACAGTTTTCTTAAAAATCTGTTTTTTTCTGTAACTTCTTATATTTTGCAGTACCTCCATATCACTGAATATGAAAGTGATTTATAATTTATAATAATTCTATTCAAATACATGAAGGCACCATAATTCATTCATTATTTTTTCTTCAAGGGCATTTAGGTTGTTTTCTAAGTTTTGTTTTATTTCAATGCAATGCTTTATACATTAATCATCCTCCTCAAGTGACACTTTATCAGTAATATAAATAACAGCACTCTAGCACAAGAATGATGTGCATGTCTTAAGTCTGGTAGATATTATCAAACTTTACAGGTTGTACAAGTTTACATTTCCATCAGCAATGAAGAAGAGTGATTGTTTACATCATTTTGGACCAGTGTACTCCATTTTAATAGTCATCTCCACTCTAATTAGCAATAATGGACATTCCTTAATGTATATTTAATAACACCCAATAAAAACATTTGAGATTAGTACTGTTTTTTTTTAAGTACAAGAGGATTTTTAAAAATTTATGGCTTGGATTTTGTCTTCATTTCACTTTATCTTTTTATTTTAAGAATACATTTCATTTTACTTCATTTCTATCATCCGGAGATAGTTTTAGTAAATTATACGATATTTTTTAAAAAAATTTTGAAACTATTGATGATTTTTTTTTTGAGTGGTGCTGGAGATTGAACCCAGGGCCTTGTTCATGCAAAGCAAGCACCTTATCAACTGAGCTATAGCCCCTGCCCATGAAATTATTGAAATGTGACATCATCATTCTCTTTCATTTTCCTTTAATTGCTTTTTTACACATTTGTAGTACTTATGCATTTTTGCATTTTGTAAAGTTTAATCTATTTAAGGTAAATCATTTTAATTATTTTGTGTTATTCATTCTGATTTATATTTTATAAATTTACTATTTTTATCATTTACTGTTTTATGTTCCTTAGAATCATATTATTTTGTTTTCTGGATAGTTCAATTGTTTGCCCAAATCATTTAAGTTTTGGTTTTTCTTCTTTAATCAGTAAACACCCATTGTAATTTCTGCTTTGCCATTGTTTTTTTTAAACTCGCTCATACATTTTCTTTCTTTTTTGGGGTTAGGGTGGGTATATAAGTGCCAGGATTGAACTCAGGGGCACTCAATCACTGAGCCACATTCCCAAACCTATTTTGTATTTCTTTAGAATCAGGGTCTCACTGAGTTGCTTAGTGCCTTGCTGTTGCTGAGGCTGGCTTTGAAATTTCAATCCTCCTGTCTCAGCCTCTTGAGCTGCTGAGATTACAGGTGTGTTCCACCAAGCCTGGTTCACCCATATATTTTCATATGTAGAAATTTTTTATTTCATTTTCTCTTTTATGATAGAGTAACTAATTCCTGAACAGCCTTCCTGTGAAAATAACTCATAAAATTACAGAAATTATTTTGAAAACACATTTCAGGAACTATATACCAATTATCTGTGCTCTGTGAGAAGAGAAAATTCACAAAGTAAAATCACTGTTTGCCAAGATTATTGATAAAGTACTAAGAATTAGAATCTCTGGAGTTGAGACCAAAACTATGATACTGGAGTTTGAACTCTTGTGCTTGACAAGGGCCCAAGTGTGTGGGAGATGGAAATTGTGATATGGAAAGTAGGATGTTCTTAACACCCATGGCTACTGAACTATGAAAACAGGTTAGCCTTAAAAGTAAAGACAGCACTGTGTAGCTAAAACATACTCCAGAAATTAAACAACACTCTTCTAGACTATCTATGTTTCAAACTGCAAATTGGTACAACCACTCTAGAAAAAAGCATGGAAATTTCTCAAAATACTAAGAATGGAACCTCGATTTGACCCAGCTATTTCAATCCTCAGTATATATTCAAATGATACTACATAGCCACATCAATGTTGGTAGCAACTCAATTCACAATAGCTAAGCTATGGAACCAACATCCTAGGTGACCTTCAACAGATGAATTTATAAAGAAAACATTACACACATGCACACACACACACACACACACACACACACACACACGGGAGCATACTTAGCCATAAAGAAGAAAAAATTTATAACATTTTCAAGTAAATGGATGGACTTGGTGACTATCATGCTAAGTGAAAGAAGCAAGTCCCAATAAACCAACAGTCAAATGTATTCAGTGATATGTGGAAGCTAACCCATAATAAGAGGGGAGAGGGAAATAATATATATATTCAGAAGATTATACCAAGGGCATGAAGGGAGAGGGGATAAGAAAATTAAACAGAGTGTAATGAGTATGGCATAATTTTCCAGTGTACATATATGAATAAACCATAGTGATCCCAACATTGTGTACATCCATAAGAATGGGGTCCTAATTAGAATTATACATATCTCATGTTTGTATATTTCTCTGTCATGTCTAACTAAAAATAACCAATGAACATCTTGTTTCAAAGAATAACTCAAAATTTATACAGTATGTAACACTCAATAGTAAACATGCATGTATCGACTTTTATAGAATTTGTCTAAAACAGTATTTATAGGAAATTTGCAGTTTTAAGCACTTAAAACAAAGAAGAAAGTTAAAAGTCAATCATCTAAATTTGCTCCTAAGGAAGACAGAAAAAGTAAACTGGCAAATTATAAAACGTTAATAAATTAAATAATAGTTTAGAACCATGAGAAAGAAAACAGAATTAAATTAATACAAAAATTGTTCTTTGAAAAGATGAGTAAAATGAATTAGCAGCTAGATAGAATTGAATGGAGCAAAAATGATGATATAAGAATTGCTAAAATCAGAAATTAAAAAAATGGAAGATATCTTTGTTGGAGCTGTAAATATTAAAGAGTAAATTAAGGAATAGCATAGACTTTTTTATACCACTAAATTCAGAATAATGTTATGGCTCAGAATGATGCCTTGTCCTTACCAGAGTTAAGAAAGCATTTGATACAATTCAATGTAAATATTTATGTTAAAATCTTTCACCTAAGTCAATACTGAAAGAATAGCCTTATAGTTTTAAAGGCTACCTGAAACCTCCATGACAAGTATCAGATTTAATGAAGAAATAATGAATAGCTTATATTAGATTCACAAGCAAGCCAATAATGTTAATTTATTTTTAGTGACATTCAGATTTACTCAAGTGATATGCATTTTCTATTCTGTATGTTACAATAGGTCCCAGGCAGTCAGTTAATTTAAGACAAAATTATACATATCAGAAAATATAGAGAAGAATTTTGTCCACAAATGACATGTCTTTTTATGCAGAAATATGATGTAACAATAATAACCAAAATAAGGAAGTGTCTAGAATGATTGTCATGTGAACAAAACCACAAGTTATGAGGTACTATTGGAACCATTAATTTTATATCCCTATACTTGCAATAAATCATTGGAAATATCATTTCTAGATACAATTTATATAAAAAACATGAAAAGTAAAATGTTTCATAATACATTTAATGAAACATGTAAAGATCAATAAGTAAAAATTATAAAATAATTCAAATGGAAGTAAATGAAATTCAAACAAGTTGATGTGGTAGTCAGGTTTTTAGGGGCGCTCATGGTTTATATTTATGGTGTATATACACTTTCCCATAAATTTGATCTGGATCCAGGACCACAGAGGAATATTCTCACCTTTGATAAGCTTATGACATAGAGTAAATATGAAAAGCTACATTGATTTAATGAAGATCTCAAATCAATTGATTTCAATTCTTTATTAAGTGAGGTACTTTTTATCATTTGCTCCTTCTTGGATTAGATTAATGTTCCTGAAAATGGCACTGGGCCTCTCTGAGGAAAAAGATGCTCTCATTCTGGATTTATTGATTCATACATTTTTGAGGTACTAGGGATTATACCCAGGGGCACTTTATCACTGAGCTACCTCTTCAACCTTTTTATTTTTTTGGTTGAGACAAGGTCTTGCTAATGACAAAGGCTGGAAATTGCAAACCATTTTTTTTTATTTAAAGATGCAAATAATCATGCTGTGAGCCCCCTGTGGAGATGGGCACACTGCAGTATCTGAGGAAATCAATCCAACATTATTTGGAATTTAATCCTGCCAACATCCTGAAGGAGCATGAAAAAGGCCTTAGCTTCAGATGAGAGGACAGATTATCCAACATCTTGATTGCAGCCTTGTGAGACTCTGAGCAGATGACATAGCTAAACCATGCCAGAGTACATAATTATAAAAATTTTGAGATAATAAATTGACATTACCTTAAAATAGCAAAATTGGAGAATTTTTTTGTAACAATAGAGCTAGTACATTAGAGCTATATATTACATACACAGGATGAAAGTCTACATATTATTATAATTTTAATCTCCATGTTAATTGAAGGAAATGTTAATGAAAATCTCAAGGTTTATTGCAAAAATTAGAAATTCCACCTGAAATATTTCGAGAAATATAAAAACCTAAAATTTCCATAATAAATTTTAAACACAAAAGGACAAACTTGAAGGATTTACCCTCTCTATGTTCACAATTTACTATAAATCTAGAGTGTCAATCATAATATGTAATTCTATCATGATTAATATAGAGACCATAGCATAGATTAAAAAGTACAAGTAAAACATCATCAATTAACTCAACAGAAACACTACACTGATTTAATGCATTTTAAAATGTTAAAAGAATTAATGCTAAACAACTGCATGTTTATTTGTGAAAATGAATTTCAATGTTCCCATTAAATAGCACATTAAAACAACTGAAAAATGACCAGAGACAAATTTTGAAATTATAAATATTGAACATCTTGATGTAAATGTAGAAGGAGATCTACACTCTTGGAATAGGCAAAATGTTAGTAGAGAGGATACAAAATGCACTCCCCAGAAGGACAAATTTGGTAATTTATATTCATTAAAATAAACCATTTCTTTTCTTCAAAAGATAATATAAAGAAAACAAAATTGAAAGTGTAAGTCATAGTCTGAGAGAAAATATGACAGAATACTTTTATTCACTAGATACAAAGAACTCCCACAAAGTAAACACATAAATAAAAAATTAAAATTGGTGAATGTCTTTATGAGACACTCCCCCAAAATAATGTATGACTGGAAAATAATCACTTAAAAAAACATGAAATCCTTGATCCTCATGGCAATGTGAAATAAAAGTCTTCAAGCACATTGCTCATATTCACAATAATCAAGGTATGGAAGTAACATACATGTCTGTTGACTTATTAATGAATAAAAAATATAATATTTATATAGTATGGAAGTCTATACTACAGCATTTAGAAAGAAAGGAATTCTGTCATTTGTAACAACTTTTTCCTGTGGAAAAAAATACTTTTATTCTTTGTGACTGAATAACACTTTATTGTGTGTATATACCATATTTTTTTCCTAATTATCTGTTGATGGGCTTTTAGGCTGATTCCATATCTTAGCTAATGTGAATAGTGCCACAATATACATATTATACAGGGATCACTTTTGTATGCTAATTTTATTTCCTTTGTGTACTTATCCAAGAGTAGTTTAATTAAATCATTAGTTGTAGTTTTAGATTGAAATCATTAGTTGTAGTTTTAGATTTCAAAGAACCTCCCCGTTGTTTTGCACAAAGTGTTATACCTTTGATATGAAGTGTTCCCCAAAAGCTCATGTGTGAGATAATGAAAGAATCTTTAGAGGAGAAATGGTTTGGTTATGAGAGCCTAATTCAATTAGTGATTAATGCTGTGATGGAAATAACTGAATGGACACTGAAGGTGGATAGGGTGTGGCTGGAGGAGGTTGGTCCATTGAAGGCATGCCTTTGAGGCACATATTTTATACCCTGAAAGTGGAGTCCTTCTGTGCTTTTTGCTCATGATGTGAGCTTCTTCTCTCCACCATTCTCTTGTAACATGATATTCTGCCTTCCCTGAGGAATGGAGTTGGCTGTGTATGGACTGAGACTCAAAACCCTGAGATCATCAATAAAACTTTGTTCCCTAAAATCATTCTGGTTGGGTCTTTCAGTCAGAAGAAAAGCTGACTAAAACTTTGAGTCTTTACTATTTTACCTGTTTGCCAAAAGTATGTAAAGGTTTATTTACTTCACACTCTCATCAGCAATTTTTAAAAAATTTTTGATAATTGCATTCCAGCTGGGGTAAGATGATGGAATCTCAGTGCAGTATGATTTGCATTTCCCTGATGGCTAAGCATTTTTTCATGAAATTACTGGCCATTTATAATTCTTCTTTTGAGAAATATCTGTTTAGATCATGTACCCAAATTTTATTGGATTTTTTTTGTTCTTGTTGGCTTTTTGAGTTTTGTTTATATTCTAGATATTAATTCTCTCTCAGATCCATAGCTGGTAAATACTTTCTGCCATCTTGCAGATTGTCTTTTCATTCTGCTAATTGCTCCTTTGCTGTACTAAAACTTTTTAATTTGATTTACTCCCATTTGTTAAATCTTGTTTTGGATTCTTAAGTCATTGCATTCAGGAAATCACTACTTGGTCCAACATCTTAGCCTGCTTTCCCTAGGCTTTCTTCTACTTGTCTTTCTATCTCCTGTCTTATATTAAGGTCTTTGACTCATTTTCAGCTGATTTTTAGACAGTGAGATAGAGGGTTTTATTTTTAATTTTCTATGGGTTGATACCCATGTCTACAAGCATCACTTGTTAATGAGGCTGTCTTTTCTCCAATGTATGTTTTTGACATCTTTTTCAATAATCATTTGACTTGAGGCATGAAATTTTTTTTCCGAGGACTTTATTCTGTTTCATTGGCCTAAATGCCTGCTTTTATGTCAATCCAATTTTTTTTCTGTTACTTTGGCTCAGAAGTACATTCTGAAGTAAGTTATTTTGGTGCCTCCAGCATTGCTCCTTTTTGCACAAGATTGCTTTGGATCTTCTAAGTATTTTGTGCATCAATATGAATATATATATATATATATATTTTTTTTTTTTTCTAAATTGGTATGGTGGCACTTAAGAGGCTGAGAATTGCAAGTTTTAATCCCACCTGGCCAGTTTAGTGTAATCCTCTCTCTCTCAATAAAATTAAATTAAATTAAAATAACAAAATAAAAGAGGACTTAGACTATGGCTCAATGGTAAAACACCTATGGGTTCAATATTTAGTATAAATAAATAAATAAATAAATAAATAAATAAATAAATAAATTTCTAAAGTTGTATTTTCCCCAGTTTTCTGAGGAATGTCATTGATATTTGATGAGAATTTCATTGAAATTGGAAGTTGTTTGAATAGAGTAGTAATTTTAACAATAAATATTAATACTCCTGATATCATACCATGGGAAGTCTTTCAATCTTCTAGTGTATTCTTCAATTTCTTTTTTCAATGTTTCATAATTTTCATATAGAAATAATTCATGAAGTTTATTCCTAAATGTTTTTGATGGTATTGTGAATGGGATTCATTTCCTGATATATTATTCAGACAGTTACTCTTGATGTATAGAAAAATGACTCATATATGTTGATTATATGTTTGTGTATGCATATATATATATATATATATATATATATATATATGAATATGTATATGAAATAAAGTGGTCATATTATGGCTACTTCGCTAAATTCCTCTATTTGAGAAGTCTTTTGGTACAGTCTTTAGAATTTTCTAACTATGAAAACATCAGCTAAAAACAAAATCTTGATTTACTTCCGCCCCTACTCATATCCCTTTTCTTTCTTTTTCCTTGCTGTGCCTAAAATTTCTAGTGCTGTGCTGAATGAGAGTGATGAGATTGTATACTCTTGTTTTGTTCTTGAAATTTGATGAAATGTTTTTAGTTTTTCTTCATTCAGTATGATACTGTCAATGGGCCTTTCATATATGGTCTGTATGGTGTTGGGGTGTGATATTTCTATACCGAATATATTCTGTGCTTTTTTTTCAAGAAGGATGTAGAATTTTACCAAAAGTTTATTTCTTTTTCTAATGAGGTTATCATGTGCTCTTCAAACTTAACTTCTTATGTGCATTCATTAATTTCTGTATATTGAACCATCCTAGAATGCCTGGAATGAAATCAAATTGATCATGGTTTATGATCTTTTCAATGTGCTGTTGAATGTAATTTTCATCTATTTTTTACTTTTACACTCATCAGTGATATTAGTCTATACTTTTTTTGTTTTGAGTTGTGTCTTTATCAGATTTGGGTAACAGGGTAATACTGCTTGTGTAGAATAAATGTGGCATGGTTTCTTCCTTATTTTATGGGATAGTGTGTTAGCTTCTTAAAAGTTTGGTGAAATTCAGTTGTGGATCCATCAGGACCTGAGGAGTTTATTACTGCTTTTTATTTATTTATTTGTATTCTCTTAGTTTAATTTTATGAGGTCAAATGTGTCCAGAAGTGTTTCCACTTCTTCTATAGTTTCCCATGTTTTGTCATAGAGTTTTTTTTTTAAATAATTCCTAACTATCCTTCAAATTCAATGTTATCTTTAGCATGCTTTACTTTTTCATTTCTAATTGTATTATTTGTGTGTGTGTGTGTGTGTGTGTGTGTGTGTGTGCGTGTGTGTGTGTGTGTGTGTGTGTGTGTGTCTTTAGGGTAGGTTAGTTAAAAGTTTATACATTCTGTTCATCTTTTCACAGAACCTGTGCTTTGTTTCATTGATATTTTATATTTCTCTTTTAGTCTCTAATTCATCAATTTTTGCTCTGAAACTTATTATTTCTTTCTATTGATTTGGGGGTTTCTTTTATTTATTCATTTATTATTACAAATACCTTTAGATGTATCATTTGGTTATTTAGGTGAACTTTTTTAAAATCAAGGCATGCATTACTACAAATTCCCCTCAGTAATATTTTGCTCTATCACAGTGTTGTTTTATGTTTTGCTTACATTTTCCGTGGCATCTAGGAAATTTTAAATCTTCTCCAATTTCTTCAAAGACCCACTCTTTGTTCAAAACTTTGTTGTTAAATTTCGTGTGTTTTCATACTTTCCACATTTTCTTTAGGTATTGATTTCTGGTTTTATACCTTTGTGATTTGACATAACGCAATAATCTTTCTCCAATGTTTTTGAATTTTTTAACATTTGTTTTATCAACTAGCATATGATCTACTGTGAAAAACATTCCAATTTATTAATGAAAATTGAAAGTATTCTGCAGCTATTAGATAGAATATTCATAATCACTTGTTAAATCCTTTTGATCTATAATTTAATAAAAGTTTATTGTTTTGTAGGGGTTTTTTGTCTGGATGATTTATTTATTGGTGAGGGGGGAATCATCTGCTATTATTATATTGAAAGCTGTATCTCCCCTAAAGCTATCTGCAATAGTAAAAATTGGAAAGAGAAAAAAGAAATTAAAATGTTAAAAAAGAAATTAGAACAAATAAACATAAAACAGTAACCACATAAAAAATACAAATAAAAAAACTAAAAATTTCCATTACACTGAGGTGATAGATTGAGTGGGCATGAGTGGACCTAAGCCACCCATGTCAATCAAAAGATTTTCTCCATCTCTACTTTTTTTTGAGAGAGAGAGAGAGAGAGAGAGAGAGAGAGAGAGAGAGAGAATTTTAATATTTATTTTTTAGTTTTTGGCGGACACAACATCTTTGTTTGTATGTGGTGCTGAGGATCGAACCCGGGCCACACGCATGCCAGGCTAGCGCACTACCACTTGAGCCACATCCCCAGCCCCATCTCTACTTTTTGTGGCTAGAGTCCATTGGGATAACTTTCAGCTCCCCGGATAAGGATTTTTTTCCAAGTTTATTTAGGCTGTGAACTCTAAGAGTAGACTAGATGGTAATGCCATAGCTTGTCAATGAGCCAGGGCAAAACACAAAGGTACCCCAAACTATCTCTGGAGCTCAGAGGATAAAAGTTATACTGGCTCTGTGAAAAGACCATGTATGTTCCTGAGGGTGAACAGAAATTGTGTTGCCTGAAATATCTGTGCTTTGGTGGAATTCTGGTGGGTTCCACACAATCCACTGCACATAATTCTGGTGATCCAAGCTCTGGCTCCTTTGTGTAGACAAATTATTCATTTTTCAGGATTCTGATAGCTAGCCAGCTAAATGGACGATTCCAAAGGGAAGCACTTGTCATTACCCTGGACTGCACAATCTGGTCTTCATCCCCAAAGAACTCTCAACAATTTTGTCAAGAGTCTTTCCTCTGATCCAATTCACATGAAGTCACTGCCCATTTAGTCAGAGCAGTGATACTTCATAAGGTCCCAGCAATAAGAAAATATACAGGCTTTTGTGTACTGAAGCAGTATGCTCAGACAATAAAGTTGCAGCACTGTGGCAATATGCTAGACAGTGTTGATAACTTCTTCAGGTCTAGTTCTTCATGAAAACTCAACATCTATTATGTGTTTAGATTATGTGTCTTCAGGGTGCTAAATTATGTGCCAGTAGATCTCACTGGGCATCTCTCTCTTTCACCTCTATCCCTATGAGTAGGGTATTTCCACACCCTGCTTCACTTGCATAGAATTAGTGCTGGGGAGCTGTGTCTCACTTATTCAACTGCCCAAAGTCTCAGAAGGCCTTAGATGTGTGTGACTCGATGGTAGTGTTTGACTAGTTAAGGTGAGTGCTATTTTTAAAACTCCTCTCTGCAGAAAAGAGGCATCAACTAAATGATTTTGATAAAATATTATTTAGCACAAAAATACAATAATTTACCTGATATTAATATAACTATGTATAAAGATAAAATGAAATTAAATATACTTCTTTATCATCATACATGATTAGTCATTGTATGATATTTTATTTTTACTATTAAAGACTTCATGGATCATTTTTTTTTCCTTTTTCTTGTTTTGAAATTTGTTCTTTATTATTATTTTTTATTGTGCAGAAATCTTGTGTATCACTCTACATTCAGAGATACAAGAAAGTGTGTCATGCTTTCTTACTTGAAAACAATTATTTTTCCTCCAAATATGAAGATATTTCCCTATTTTCCAATATGCCAAAAGTAAATATTATTCAGAACATAATTATTGTTATGTCACACAATACATTTTTACCCAACCACGAAAGAAAATATTTTTAAAAATTAAATATTTTATTGTACAACTAATTTTTATTTTTTATACTTAATAGTTTGCATTGTTTTCCTGAAAATTCTATGTTGGTAATTATTTTGATTTAATATAAAAACTTACTACCAGCTTAATTGTTCAAATATTTAAATTGTATTTAAATTTTGTGAGCTTGATATGGGTATCTCATGTAAATATCCTGGTTTTGTTTGAACTTTTAATTGAATAGATAATTTTACACATATATTTTATAATACAGGCATGCTTGTCCTCATGAGCAATTCACTAGTGTCTCTTGGTATCATCATTCAACAAATTCACTGACAATTCTAAATGAACACTGAATAAATAAGTAACAGCATATCTACAGGGAATAATATTTAGAGTTCACATTTCACAAGTCTTATTAATCAAAGAGTAAAACATGCAAGCATAATGAGACTAGTAAATTAGTGATAAAAAAGCAAAGGGAACTAATGTATCTAATGAATATCATAGATCATGACATGTTACTTCCAGGCTGTTAAACATGACCACGATGAACAATTGCAGGTGCTTAAAATCTCCATGACTTCATAAAGCATTAATTAGACAGTGAGTGTCACAGGAAATTCACTATTGTATTTCCCACAGGAAGGTGAATGACCACCTGTATCTGAACCACCCTCCTCCTGAGATGGATAAAATTGTAAATTTGTGTTAATTATCAGAGGTTTATGAATTGGAATATTAAATGCATAACTTTGAAGTTTCATTTATTTAGAAAATCTCCCAAAGGATTCTCTGCACATTACTGTTCTGTGAGTCACGTTTCATTAAGAAAGAGAGGCTAGGAAGAAGTCTTTGTATCCATGGTGATGATTAAATTCATATGTCAACTTTGCTGGATGGGCCTTAATGCCCAGATATGTGGACAAACATTATCCTGAATGATTCTTTGAAGCTGTTTTTGGGCAAAATTAACATTCAAATCAGTATATTTTGAATAAGGCTGATTACCTTTCAGAATATGAATGAGCCTCATCCAATCAATTGAAGGCTTGGGTAGAACTCTGCCAACAAGTAGTCTTGAAACTTAAAATGCAACATCAGCTCTCTTTGGTGTTATCCTTCCAGCCCACTCCGAAAATTTAGATTTGCCAGCTTATGTAATTGTCTGAGCCAAATCTTATAATAAATCCATTGGCTCTATTTCTCTGAAAAGGCTAAGAAATACAACCATGATACTGATTGAAATTCAGACTTCATTATATTTTCCCCATATTAACTTATATTCTTATTGAGTCTGCATTTGTTTCTATTTGAGAAGAAAAACAAACCATATGAATCCAATCAGAGATACTTCCCAGTTACTGCTTAAGGAAGAAAATCTTACTAACTTGAGTAGTTAGAGATCAGAATGCTGGCACAGCTGAAAATTAAGGGACAGATTAACAGAAGCTGTGGACAGGAAAAGAGCCCACACACCTGCAAAGGGTGCTCTTCAATATTTGGCTAAATATTAAATTGTGCACATTTAGAGTCAGCTCCAGAGTTCTAGTGTAGGATGACTAATCAGAAGCTTTAGGTACAATAAACACTGAACTTCTCATAAAGCAGAGCTGTAACAGTTTTGAATGTCAATGAACTTTTGTGGCATTAGTTACTGAGCACCAACAGAATACACTTTAGGTACAATGATAAATGAATCCTGCAAAAACTAAAGGAGATACCAGACTCACCTAAACAGGCACAAAAAGAGTACATAAAACCTTCTACCATAGTCAAAGTGAAAGATACATCCCTTGGACAAAAGAGAGAAATTTCCACTTATATAGGAGGTTAAATTTCTGATGATAAATAACATAGCATGATGGTAATAGTTAATAATATTATTACTTTTCAAATTGTTAAAAGAGATTATTTTAAATGTACTTACCTCAAAGAAATTATGAAAAATATATTAACCTGATTTAATTTTTCCATGTCATAAACATATATTGAAATATCTAATTATAAGGCACAAATAGAATCAATAATTATTTTATATTAAAATAAGACAAATAAGTCTGCAAGGGAAACATTAACAACATTTACAGCAAGATAATAAAATCCAAATCTGAGTTTGACCTCATAAAATAAACTGGCCAAGTATCCTGTTGTATATTTTGGTGTATTTTTGAAGAGACGTAATAAATTCTTTTTAAAATATTGGGTAAAATTCATCAGTGAAGCCATATTAATTTGGAATTTTTCTTGTAGAACTTTTTTATTATTAATCGGTATGATTTGGATATGAAACGTTCACCAAAGATCAAAGAAGCATGTACCAAAGTCTTGCTCCCCCGAAAGCAGGAGTATTAAGAGATGAGCCATTTCGGAGGCAATTGGATCATGAAGGTGGTAATTTTATCAAATGATAAATCCACCAAAGCTGAACAGACTATGGCAGCTAGTGGAAACTTTAAAAGTTTGTGCTCAATTCAAGCATGCACTGGAAGGATCTATTTGGTCCTTGGCCACATTCTCTCTTGCTCTTTTTCTCTTTGCTTCTCAGCTATGTGAGCTGAACAGAGTTCCTCCACCACATCCTTGCACCAATTTGTGACTGCAGAGAAATCAGCCTATCCCAGACTGAAAACTTTGAAATCATAGCCAAAACAAATCTTTCCTCATTTAAGGTGTTTTTCTAAGATATTTGTCACAGTGACAATAATCTAACATACATATTTAATATTTTAACTTATGTATACCAAGGTTTTCTACTTTTTTTTGTTTAGTCAGTTTCAGAAGTTTGCTCTCCCCAAGTATCTGTCCATTTCACACAGGTTTCAAGTTTTCAGGCATATTTTTTTATAATAGTCCTTAAACTACCCTTAGTGTTCTCTTCCCACATGCTTTCTCACATTTTTTGCTATAAGTGGTTAGGAATATCCAAATCACTCCTTCAACACTTTGTTTAGAAATCTTTTCGGCTACATATCCATTTTCATCATTCTACTTTCATCATTCTATTTCATCATTCTATTTTCTGCAAAACACAAGGACCTGATCCCAATTTCATTAAGTTCTTTGACATGTTACAGCAAGCATTACTGTTTTCCCATTGCCCAATATCTTATCTTCATTTTCATCTGAGACCTTACCAGAAAAGCCTCTACAATCCATATTTCCACCAACATTTTGTTCAGATTACTTATTATTCCTTAAGAAGATGGACATATTCTCTCTAGTTTTTATCTTCTTGAGCCATTATCAGAATCACTATTAATATTCTCACAGTGGCACTATTAATTTTTCCTACACATACTTCAAAACTCTTCTATATATGTACCTACTACCCGAAACTGAAGCTGCTTTTAATATGCTTTAAGCATTTGCTACAATACACCTCACTTCTCAGTATCAATTTCTTCCTCACTTTGGGTGGCTATGAAGTACCATATAATGAGCGGCTTATAAACAGTACAAATTTATTGTTCATCATCCTGGAAGCTGAGAACTCTCTTCCCTGCTATAGACTGTTGAATTCTTACATCCTCCCCTGGAAATATAACTAATTATATCTCCAGTTTCATTATAGGGATACTAATCTTCATTCATGATGGCTTCATTCTTGTGAACTAACTGCCTCCTAAAGTTCCATCTCTAAATATTATCATATTTGAATTAAAGTTTCATTATATGAATTTGGAATGAAAATATACAATTCATTGTAAATGATCATATAATGCAATGTTCATATATGTCTATATATTTTTATATTTCATATGTGTTAATTAGTTCAGATGAAGAATAGTTACAACAAAAACTATAAATTTCCTGAATCAGTTTATAAATAAGACTACCAAGAAAATGAATAATGTTCACACATATAGGCATGTAAAAATACACATATATATACACATATGTATGTATTAATACACATATATATTAATTATTCTCACCTAACTTTTCAGGTTTGATCACATGAAGTTGTCAATTTTATGCATCAAATAATTGCCAACAATTTCTTGATTTACCTTATTTAGAAAACTGCTTTTAATTAAATATAATGAAATGCACACATGCAACATATTTTTACATTTATAAAAATCAAAGTTATATAAGCAAACTTTAGGAAACATATGAAACCTTCACCAATATATGAAAGAAGAAAAAATATAAAATATTTTACATAGATGACAATAAGAATAGCAAAGAGTCATATGATATGCTGAACTGAAAAAGAATCCAGTGTCACTAATAAGTGACTTTATTTATAAAGAATTTCAATAGGGAGAACATGATGGTCTGGTACTGTGAATGTCTCAAATCAAACAGTGAAAAGGATTTCTTTTCAGAGTGTAGGGAGGGAAATAGAACTAACAAGGACCTTATAGGGAGTAGAATAAACTGGTTAGCAGGTGGTAAAACCCAGGTGAATCAATGAAACTATACCTGTTTGGGGTCAGTAGTTTCTTGGAAAGGACTAATCAAGGGGATGTTGTGCACTAGTGCTTGCTTAACCTTAGAATGAGCCAAAGTTTAGGGGCTAATGAGGAAAGAAACCTGATTCAAATTAATTCAAGACTCATTAATGGGTAAAGAATGGGCATTGGATGTAACCAGTCAGGAACATTCTAAGTACCAGGCACTGTCTTATATTCACAATAAATATTTATTTGGACAAAAAACATTGATATCCCCTAGACAAAGAAATTTGCCACATTGTGGATTTGGGGCCACAATTTACTTCAGAAAATAGGAAGGTGATAGTTTGAGAGTGATTAATAATTGTTAAGCATAGCAAATGATTATTTCATGAACATAGTTGACATCTGCATAGCAAATGATTATTTCATGAACATAGTTGACATCTTAGGTGAGTCACAAAATCTCCAGCAGGGAAATGGAAAGAGGCGATCCAAAAGCAAATTAATAAGTAGGGATGTATAAGAATGAAGCTAATTAAACAAAACTTTTATAAAATTAATTATTATCTTAACACTTCACACACTATATCATATATTCCAAGTTTTCTAAAGCATGTACATACTGCTTTCCAGAGTGGCTGAACCAATGTGAAGTCCCACTAGCAATATACAATTGAACATCTTTCCCCACATCATCACAAAAGTTATTGTTCCTTGCATTCTTGATAATTGCCATTTGGACTGAAGTCAGATGGAATCTCAGTGTAGTTTTAATTTGCTTTGCTCTGTTAGATATGTTGAACATTTTTTCATGTATTTTTTGACCATTCATATTTCTTATACGGTGAAGTGCCTTATATGGTGAAGTTCCTTGGCCCATTTGTAAATTGGGTTATTTGGTGTTTGGTTTTTGGTGTTTTTTTTTTTTTTGGTATTAATTTTTTTGAGTTCTTTATGTATCCTGGAGATTAATGTTCTATCTGAGATCTGAAAGGAAAGTGACCACAACACTCAGAGCAACCAAAAGATCTTTATTGCAGAAATGCAACAAAGAGAAAGGAAAGAAGGAAAGAAGGAGAGAGAGAGAGAGAGAGAGAGAACAAAAGAGAGACAGAGAGTGCAAGAGAGAGATAGCAAGAGAGAGAGAGAGCAAGAGGGAGGGGGACCTGGCAGGAGGGAGTTTTTATAGCCCAAATCTAACAGGGCCTCTGGGTCTGCAAGCTGCCTTGTTGGCCCAAGTCGGGGTTAAGTGTTCAGCCTTGAGCAGGGTTGAATGTTCAGACTTAAGGCAAACAGGTGATAAATGACCAGATAGAGGGGGATTTGAGTACTTGGGCTATCTTGCAGCCAACATCTGTTCAGCCTGCCCTGCAGACAACACAGTTCAGCCTGCTCTGCACCCAACAAGGTTCAGGCGGCAAAGATTTTCTCCCATTCTGTAGACTCTATTCATATTCTTGATTTTTTTCCATTGCTTTGAAGAAGTTTGTAGTTTGATAACATCCCATTTACTGATTCTTGACTTACTTCTGGTGCTTTAGGGGTCACTATGAGGAAGTCAATTTGTGAGCTGATATGATGGATAGTTGAGTCTGCTTTTGTTTCTAGTAGATGCAGGCTCCCTGGCCTAACGCCTAGGCCCTTGACCAAACTAGGTGCCCTTCAATAGATGAATGGATAAAGAAAATGTGGTACAAGCATGCAATGTAATATTTCTCAGCCATAAAGAAAAATACAATTATGGCATTTGCCAGTAAATGGATGGAACTAGAGACTATCATACTAAGTGAAATGAGACAATTGCCAAAAGAAGAAAAATAAAACAAAACAGATAAATGTTATCTTTGTTATGTGGATGATAACCCACAAATGGGGAGAGTAAGGAGGAAAAAAAGTTCATGGGATTATAGAAAGGGAAATAACAAGAAGGAAGATGAGAGGAAATAGGAAAGACAGTAGAATGATTCAGACATAACTTCCTTTGCTTACCTATGAATACATGACTAGTGTTACTCCACAATATGTACAACCACAAGAATGGGATCCCAATTGGAATGGGTTGTACTCCATGTATGTATGATATGTCAAAATGCACTCTGTTGTCATGTATATCTAAAAACAATAAATAAAAATATATTATATATTTATTATTATTTCAGACCATATAGTGAATAGGGATCTTATGTGGCAATGATCAAACATTATATATAGGATGATGTTCCTTCATATTTTATCCGTTATTATTCTTTAATTCTCTGTTGGTTCTCTTTAAGTGATCACATATAAGTGACAGTCTTGAAATTGTAATGACTAAAATTAAAATGCTTTAATACATTTATGTTAATACTATGAGGAAAACAAACATATGCAGTCAGACCTATAAGAAATTCATAAACCTTCACATAGTGAAGATAATATTTTCATGTAAAACAATATAATCTTCAATCATTCTCTGAATTGTTTTTGTCAATTTTTTATAAGTTTGAGTCAGAAATGTGGGTATATTAGTTTGAAAGGAAAAATCACTATGAAGTAGAAAAAGCATTATGAAAAGTATTTAGTACAGATAAATAGGCAAACTTTGTATAAAATATGTGTGCCAACACTCTATGAAAAAAGAAAAAGATAATGCCTCGTAACAATCTTGCTATTTAAGTTTGAATAATTTGTGCTAATTTTAAAATAATGCACATTATTGAAATGCACTTTACAGTGCATTTCCAAACATTATATTACTTAATATTATTTAAAAATGACTCACCAGAAAAAAGAAAATAAAAGATAGTTTTTGAGAATGCAGAATAATGCAGCTATTTCCTCAACTTTGGTTATTCCTCTTACACCATCTTCTGGTGACTTTTGAGAATGCCATGAATTCCCCCATGAAATCACTTGCTGTTTAAAAAATAAACCAACCACACTTTTATTGACAAAAGTTTATGTTCTTAATTTTAATTAAACTGACTTATATAATCAATCATTTACTCTAGAATAAATCTCTAAATTTCTATATCTGTCCTTCAATTACTACTCATTTTGACACTTATAATAAACATTAGAAAATTAATAACATTTCAATCCCCATGAGTTTAGAAATTGCATAGATAAAATAATTGCTAATTAGTAATTAAAATGAAGTGAGTTGAAATCAATACTTATGAAAAGTTCTGATATGTACTATCACAGGCATTGTAGTTAAGTTTAGCTTTATATTTTAGTTTTAATAGTTGCATTAAAATATGATACATGTGGGGAAATGAATATTTTCTGGAAATTTAATTAATATGCAATAACAAAGTAGAGGAGACTGGATGGCTTAAACAATAGACATTTATTTTTCTCACAGTTTTTAGGATGTGAAGGCCAAGGTCAAAGTACCATCAGGGCCAATGCTGTTGAAGTCTCTCTTTCTGGTTTGCACTTGGGAGCCCTCTCACCATGCCATCACACACCATGGGCTTGAGAGACACAGAATTAAGTCTAGTGCTTCTTCTCCACCTTAGAATTACAATGTTACTTTTGGTTCAGAGCATCATTTCTATGATCTCATTTAACCTTTTCTTATTTTATTTATTATTTGTTGCTGGGAATTAACAGGGCGTCCTTCATGCTAAAAAAACACTCTATCACTGAGATACATTCTTAAACCTGATTTAACCTTAATTATCTCTATAGAAATACTATCTAGAAATAGTCTTTGGAGAACTGATAGGATTTCAACATAAATTTTGACGAGACACAGTTCAACTCTTTAAAATAGGGATGGGAATTGACATAACATTTATAAAAAATAGTTTTGGCAATGTATGCTGTTCTCTTGAGAAGCTTTATTACCCTGTATAGACATTTACTTCTGGGAGTTCAGTTAAACAATTTATATGAAATATTAACTATGCTTTAATTTACAAATATATTCATCACAGTTCCTTCCTTCCCTCCTTCCTCCTTCCCTCCCTCCCTCCCAACCTTCCTTCTTTCTTTCCTTTCTTTCTTCTCAGGGATGCTTAACCACTGAGCCATATCACCATCCTTTTTTGTATTTCATTTAGAGACAGGTCTCACTGAGTTTCTTACAGCCTTGCTAAATTGCTAAGGATAGTTTTGAGCTTATGATCCTCCTGCCTCAGCCTCCTGAGCCTCTGCAATTACCAGCATGTACCAGCATGCCTGGCTCACCACACTATTTTTCCAACATGAGATTTAAGCAATGGTTCTCAAATATTTTCAGATTGAGGCAAGGATAGAAAATTCTAATACTGTATAACATGCTGAGTAAGTGGGCATTTATAATTAAGAGGCCTCAAACTCTCAGAGCCAATGAAGCAGCATGAGTACTGACTGAGGGGCTTCGCAACTTGGTGCACCTGCAGCCCACTTATGGTACCTAATTACTAAAGCACATAGGCAGGCACTGATACAAACAGAGTACCTAGTAAGTGGTGAGAACCTGATATTCTACTTTAGTGGGTCTTCTTATGAAGAATAAAATAGCAGAGAGATGAAATCAAGAAATATCAAAAGAATTCTGCCACTTATGTCCATATCTCTGCCCCATTTCTCTTTTTTGTTGTTTCTTTCTTTTCTATTTTTTTCAGGGATTAAACCCAGGGACACTTAACCACTGAGGCACATCCCCAGCCCTTTTAAAAAATTTTATTATCTTTTTTAAAAATTTTGATATAATCTTTTGCTAAGTTGCTTAGGGTCTCACTAATTTGCTGAGGCTGACTTTAAACTTTCTATCCAACTTTTTTATATGTATTCTTTGATTGTATTATTTGATACAATTTTGAACATACAAAACATGGCTTTAGTAAACTTTATTGTTATAAAAATATGTGACAATATAATTTTAAAGCTTGTTCTAATAAAATCAATATTAACAGAAAAATGACTATAACAAAATGTGTATCATATTGTAACTGTGCTCCTGGGGAGCATGACTCTAGGTAATTCTGTTCTTATTAACTTTTCTCTTTTGTCTATTATTAAAAATAAATAATTTATTTATGAATTCTATAAAACCTAACATTGAAATATATAACATGTTCATACAATGTTTGATATGTTGTAGTATACCCCCCACAAATATATATGTTGAAGCTTTATGCACCCAAATAACTGTTTTGGATATTGGGCTGTTCAGAAGATGATTAAGTTTAAATGAAGTCTTAAATGTGGAGACCTGATCCAAAAAAATCAGTACCCTTTTAAAAAGAGAAAAAATGAAAATAAGAACCCTAAGATCTCTCTCTTCCTCTGTATCTCTCTCTTCCTCTGCCATGTCAGGGCACCATGAGAAGTTCTGCAAACATGGAAAAGAGACCTCACAGCAACCTAACATGATGGCACCACCATTTTAGACTTCCAGACTCCACCATGAGAGAAACTACATCTCTGGTGTTTTATTATGGAAACCTGAGCTGACTAATACAACCTCATAACTTCATAAGCATCTCACTGCTCTTTCTAATACACACATATACATAAACACATGCATATAATTGTATATAATTAAAATATTAATATTTTAAGAACGATTTTATTCATAAGAATATATAATTTTCTGAGCTCCTAATTTATGTAAAAAAAGCCTAAAAGTATCAGTAATTATCTTTTACTTTCTTTTGAAATTTTTAAATGATAATTTATGGTAATTACTGCTGCTTTATCAGACATTGACACAAAAGGTTATGCTTTTGTGATACTGTCACATTGCTGAAGCTCTGAATTTTCCTGACATAGTTCTAGAGTTACTTTGTCTCCCAAACTATGGGAGCTCAATTTCTAAGGCTGACATTTTCTGAGACTGACATGCAATCAACTTAATTCTGACCTGAGAAGATTGGGGACGTTTTTTTCCCGGAGAGTCATTCTGTCTCTTGCTCTTATTTTCCTCTTTACCTAGGATCTTCATGGTGTCCCCACCCTTTTTTTTTTTTTTTTTTTTTTTTTTTTTTTTTTTTTTTTTTGCTTTGGGGTATTTAGTTGTTTACTTACTTGGTAATTGGATTTTGCTTCTGAGTCTAAAATTATGCTTATGTCCTATCATATCTTTTTCTGACATAACTACAAACTTACTATATACTTGAAGTCTGAAATGCCCTCATAGTCCCTATTCCACCAATTGTCTACTTAGACTAAATGTCTTTGTTAAAGTAGTTGATATCTGACTTTTAATGTCTAAGTTCAAAACTGCAAAATTGTGCTTGTTGGTTTAACACTGAAGACATGTAGCCTTGATCACAATACCATAACAGAAAATGACACCTAAAAGTATCTTTAGAAAATAACCCATTCAAATGCGTTAATTCAAAAGTGATTCGGCCACACTGCAGTAGAGGTATGTTAATTCCCAGTTGTATACATATGCAGGTGAGAAATGCTATGGTTTCAAAGAGTTAAATCTCAAATGACAGCTGTCAGCTTCAATCTGAAGGCTCTGGGGGAGAACCCAACTCCTAGCCTTTTTGCAGATTCTAGAGGCCACTTAAATTTACTAAGCATGGCCCTTTGCCATCAGAAGTTCTTTGCACTAAAACATTTCTAAAACACAGAAGTAGGCGGGGAGGGGATTTCATTGGTTGTCACTGCTTACTTGGATCAGAGGTCTTCATAAATTTCAACATTGTTATGTCTCTCCTGAATATTTTAGAATAATATCCCCATTTCAAATTACTTAATTTAATCAGACTTTCAAATACCATTTTGCCATATAAGGTAAAATAACAGTTTTCAGGGGTAAGAATATGGCTGTCTTTGGCAGGATATGAGGGCCTTCCTAAAAGATTTAAATGGTCATAAAAGAGAACTTATATGTTTAGGGTGAGACTGGCTACACCAAGAGATTTTTAGGGTAAAGTCTCCCATGTGAGAAAAACCAAAAATATGGCTTAAGCTAGGGACTTCTGGTCACATAGTATTAGTTGGCCTGGTACCTGAGATTACCTACAAAGAAAACAATAAATTATATTACCTAAGGAATCTCCATTAAAAACACTGAAGAAAGACTATGGTAAGTCTCTTTGTTTGGAAACAGAAAAATGCACTGTTACACCTGGATATCTCATACTTGGGATCCCCAAACACCACAGGGAGAGAACATCAGAAACCTCTTATTCAGAACTATTCAAAATACTGCCCTGTTTCTCTGCCTTTGACTAACTTTTATATGTGTGATTTCCCTGTAATATGATTTAACTTTCAGTGAATTCCATAAGGTATTATAACAAATTATCAACATGAGGGTCATTTTTTTCTTTTTTTTTTAAGGAGAGAGAGAGAGAGAGAGAGAGAGAGAGAGAGAGAGAGAGAGAGAATCTTCAATATTTACTTTTTTTTTAGTTTTCAGCGGACACAACGTCTTTGTTTGTATGTGGTGCTGAGGATCAAACCCCGGGCCGTACACTCGCCAGGCAAGCACGCCTCCACTTGAGCCACATCCCCAGCCCCATGAAGGTCATTTTGAAACTCCTCCCTCCCAAACATGCAGTTGCTGTTACAAATAAAGTCATTTTTTAAAATATTTTTTAAGTTGTTGGTGGACCTTTATTTTTTTTATTTTTATGTGGTGCTGAGAATGAAACTCAGAGCCTCACACATGCTAGGCAAGCACACTACCACTGAGCCATCATCCCAGCCCAAAAATAAAGTCATTTTTAAAGAGGACTCTGCCATCCAACTTTAGTTTAACTTTGAACATTTATCAGGAGAAGAAAGATATGGTAAAAATAAGCCTGACTTCTGAAAATACGTAGTTTGGGAAGAGGATGGGAGATTAAAAGAGGCCAAACATCTGATTTCTAGATGGCCATGAAGCCACTCATTTTATGACACTGCAGCTGTGCTTTAATCATTTGTTGCAGGTGGAAGTTAGAAATGATTGATCTAACTTCAGAGAAGCTGATTCATTAGATGCATAGAAAATGCAAATAACAATAAACAGGTAAAATATGAAATCCTTGTTATTGTTATCCATAATCACTTAAAAGAAAGTAAGAGAATGTAATGGTTAATTTTAGATCTCAATTAGACTACATTAAGGAATATTAAGCTGACAGAACATTAATTCTAGGTATGTCTGTTGGTGTTTCTGGAAGAGATTGGCACTAATGAGGCATAACTGCCCTCACCCAATGTGGGTGGGTTCCATCTCATCAGTGGAGAGAGTCCAGGTAGAACAAAATACTAGAGAAAAGGCAAACACTCTGTCTTTTAAAACTGGACCATTTTTTCTTCCTGCCTTTTAACATCAGAACTGCATGTTCTCCCGTCTTTGAACTCTAAGTCTTACACCAATGACCTTTGGGTTCTCAGATCTTTGGCCTGAGACTGAGAATTACACCAGCAGATTTCTTATTTTTTATGCTTCCAGATTTGGACTGAGCCACTATGCAAATATACCAGATTCCAGAGAGTCTATCATGGGATTTTTAAACCTCATAATCCCATGAGCCAATTTCCCTAATTATGTGTCTATCTATCTATCTATCTATCTATCTATCTATCTATCTATCATCTATCTATCTATCTAAAAATGACAGTGACTTGGACTTTGTGTGAGTAGGAAAATACTCTTATCATCTAATGAAGACAACATCTGAGAAATAGCTGAGGGCCTAAGAATAAACATAAGTATATGTAAAATTATCAAAGATGTAGAAGTTTATTCCAAAACTTTTTGAAATGAAAACAAATAAACTGTGCTTCCAAAATCTTCTGGCAAAATTTCAGCACTGGTCAGTTAGACTGGGAGAATTTAAAAATAAAAGGGTTTATAGGATTAAAGTAAAAGTTTACTTGAAAAAATCTTGAAAGACCCTTTATGTGGAGTGGCCTTGTAAATGTATTATGGTGATTGAAACTGTGTCTGTCTGGAGACAGTTTCCCCTATCCAGGATAATAGAACACAAAGCTCATAGAGCCACATTTCCCTACACGTTGAAAGTCATGCTGAATAGAAGCCATGAGATTTCCTGAAACTATACAGAGTGTACATTTGCTGAAAAACAAGAGTGTATAGAGTGTGGGCTTGAGCTAATGGCAAAAGTGAGTGTTACTCAGAAACAAAATGGATATTGTGAAACCTCAAATTCATCATCAGATTTTTTATACAATAATCAAAATAGTGCATATGACTGACATACATAATATTGGAATGAGATCAATATTGGCATCAGATTTGCCATTTTAGGTCAGGAGTCATTTGATCTTGAGGATCCTAAGTTTCAATTCTGAGACAATTTTGCTCAATTTCCTATAAGAATATGTGCCTGTAAAATAAATGATCACCCCACCCCAGCTTATGATGCAACTCCTAAGCAGCTTATGTTATTCCTCTTAGGAGGCTGCAAAGCTGCTCTGAGAATGCCACAAGATGTTGCTCTCCTTGGAGGGACAGCCTTTTCAGTTTGCCTCATGCTACTTGCATGAGATTCCAGTGTGTGGCGTGGTCTTTGGACTTTGCATGGAGTCTGCAAGTGTCTTTTCACACAAAATAATCCTGCAATGTCTAACACCTTTACTGCCTTGAATGATGTTGAAGAGATATTCCAATAAACAAGGAGTGGTAAGACTTCTACGGCAAAATAGAAATGGTTTTTACAGAAACATGTTACTAGGGAAAAGCAAGGACATACTATTGCACAAGAGCCTCTTTCCTTTAGAGAAGGCTTTGAAACCCACTGAGGAGCCATTGGACACTATGGTTTCTTGGACACTTGGGTAGTTTCCTATAAGTAGCTCATTGCTAACCAAGAAAAAAATTGTTAGTCTTATGAATGGTAGTTTGAAAGTGAATACACAGCAACCTATTTGAAAGATGGGTACCCTAATGGAAGAAAATAAAAAGAAATCAGCCTATTTAGTTATATTGCATGTGAGTGACCCACAGTTTTTGGGTTTTGCCAACTCAGGAGTGGTAACTGATGGATTAGCCATGTATATGGTCAAACAGAAGGACAAAAGATCTGGTTTACTAAGGAGATGTTTATATGGCACATGCCAAGGTGAATTACTATGGATATTTAAGGGTTTAACTAAGTAGGCATGTTAATCCTCATTAGAATAATCCTCATCTAAGAACTTGGACATCATAGGGAGAAAAATAAGAAAGCTCTCTATTTAGCACCCTCTTGGACTGTTACATTCATTTCTTTCTTTGATAAAATTTCACCAGTACCTTTCTCCTGTTGCAATCTTAAACTTTGAATATAATGGATTTCAGCAACCTCTGAGTCCCTTAAACAAAATTTTTTAACTGACAGTGATTTGGGGAACCCCATGAATTGCAGTTGGTCTTAGAAGTTAAGATAGTGCTCTATAACTGTGTAGTTTGCCTAAAATTCTATAAACTCTTCATACTTGCCTACTTCTGGTCATCCAGCATATTTTCAGGTTTATTTTTTTTTATTTCTGCAATTTTATCAGGAACTTTTCTGCAATAAAGCCTGATTGAACCTTTATCAATATAAGCAGAGATTGAAATCTAAAATGTATTAAATCAACAATCACAATTTGTTGGAATAACTTTCAGTTTACAGCTAGCAGCTAGCAGCTATGAGCAGCTCAGAGTGCTTGAAGAATCTACACTTTTTCAGGCCTGATAGGAATGCTTGCAGGATGGGATGCTCTGCTCTAGGGAGACTTTAGTGAAACCACATCCTTAACACTTGTGTTTAGCTGCCAGGCCAGGAAACAAATAGCCCAGAGCTACAGGCATGGAACTCCTAACTTAGAAATCTCGTCCCCTAGGGACAAAGGACCTTATTGATAATACCAATATTTAGAGCATCCCCATAGTGCAGTTACATTAGGCATAAGATGATTGACTTATAGATTCTATCTTATGATTGATGGGCGTGACCCACTCAAACCCTATAAAAATTGTAGCATTCCAAAAATAAACTGAGATACTGGACGATGACTTGAGGATTGTCTCCTGCCAGTTCTCTCACCAGCTCCCGGAGAGTCTTTGTGTTGATTCCACATCTCTAACCCACACTACAAGGTAGCCGAGCAACTGATCTGATCACATCAGTGACCAGATCCACAGCAAAAATTTTCTGTTTATTATGGCATCTAGACTTTGAAAGATATGCACATACAATGTACAGAAAGCACACATGAATATAATTTATTTTGTCACTTAATTTTGATATCAACTTTAACTATTATCATATTGAGAGCTGAATAATCTTCAGTCCTATACATGAAAATGAACTTCAATCATTTCTTTTGATCATGTATGGATTATTTCTGTTGTTGTTTGATCTTAATAACCAAATGGAGCATACAGTCTTTAAGTTCTGCTGATTTTTAGTCATTTGACACAGGTTGGAGATTCATTAAAAGTTATCAGAATATTAATTCTTATTATTTTTTTAGACACTAGTATTCTTATCAAATTGAACATAAGTGATCAACATGTATATTTTTTGAAAATCATCTTTTATTTCTTCAGTTTAAATTTTGTAGCCAAGCAGAACTGAATTTGAATTTTTACTTCCAGCTCTGACTGAGCAAGTCAACTTAGCAAAGCTTCAGTTTTTCCCACGTAAATATTTAGGACAATTGAGATACTATCCTTTGAAATAAATTATTACAACTATCATAATTACTTTTATGCTTCAGGGAAAACCTGTTAAAATGCAATTTGCAAAGTGCTTGCTTCTGTATATTATATAGCATCTGCACCCACCCCGACTTGTGTCATGTTTTCAGTGGGAGGGGTTAAAATGTAAAGCCATCAATCCTAAAGATTATAGAACTCAGGAATGCTTTTATTATTATAACTTCATTATTATGTAGGGAGATGGCCAGGAACCTATTTTTGGTAAAAGTACTTTGTTCCCCTGTTGATTACAGCTTCAGTGTTTAGTGATTAACCACCCAAGCTCTCTTAACAGACATGGACTCTTCTTGATTATTTACTGACTCTAGCCATACCCATATTCTCCTTTACAACCTTATTCTTCATGTGTTCCCCTGACCTGCTATAACTCATTCTTCTAAAGCTTGCTGCTTATCTTCTCTTTTGCCACTAGATGGTACTCTTATATTTTTTTGTATATTTCAAATACATAGGTTTGTTGTTTTAATAAAAAGATATAAAATAATTCTTAAATATAAATAACTTCAAATTACATAATTTTAAAATTATTTTCAAAATTTAAAGATAGATAATATATTTACATATATTATCTGTAAATTTACACACACACACACACACACACACACACACACACATGATGTAAACCTCAAATGTTTAAAGCATTTGTCTTTTTATTTTTCCTTTTTCTTTCCTGTATGAATTCCTTGTAATTGCTATCCCACCATACATCTGGGTATTAAAAAATCTTAAAATAATAATTACACACATTATATATTTAATATATATGTATAATCATTTTCTTATAAGAAGTAATACTTTGTTTTGAGGTAATCTTGATTTTCCTATAAAGCCACATTTGTTCATGTAGTTAAACATTTCAATATTATATACCTCCAATTTGATTGTAGATACTACAAAGGCAGTTTATATTAATTAATTCTATTAATTAAAATATTTTTTTTCATTTTGCATTTAGTTATAGCTATTTTTATTGATAGAGTTTAAAAATCAAATGTTGATGACGTTTGACATAGGCGGTTGCTTCATGGCATTTCTATATGCTTAGTGATTTGAGGATGAAGAAAAAATATTTTAAAAAAGAGTAACTTCATCAGTATGTAAGAAAAATTGTTAGGTTTCTCATTTTTGCACAGAGTGTTAGGAAACAAGACAGGGCATGAATCCTATGAATGAGAATGACAAGAGAAATGGAGGAGTGGATGAAAGGCAAAAAACAAGCAACACTATAGTCAGTAACAAATTGGGAAAATGAAAGCTTTGGGAAGAGAAGGTCATGAAAAATATCATGGAGCATGAAATACTAAGTGTGTATTAACATAATTTAATAAGTAATTAAAATATGGTAGTTTCTCAATCCCCACTTCTTCTCTCTAGCAAGTTCTATAACACATGCTTTCAAAACATAAATATCCTATTATCCTAATAGGAAGAGAGAGACACTCAATATTTGAGCAATCAGGGAAGTAAAAGTACAAATAGACCAGGAGGTAAACTGCCACACAATTTCCCCCCTCAGAAGAAGAAATGTCAAGGGAGAATTAATGAAGAAGTTAAAACATGCCTCTTCCTTACAGTCCCTGAAAGAGGGAATTTCTAACATAAATATGACTGAAAAATGTTGCTTGTTCAAGGAGTTAACAATTTTCAACTACCCAGTTTGACTACAATATGAACGAATGCATACATGCATAGATACATACACACACACACACATATATACACACTCACACATACATATTTTAATATCAGTTCTGTAATTATACTTTGGTAAATGTTTCAGCTATGTTGACATAAACAAATATATTTTAGTTTCACTTATGAAAATCACTGCCAAAATGTTATTAGAGTGGTTTATTGCAGAAATATGTATAGGATTAGCTATTTCAATTTTGCCTATTATAGGAATAAATATACGTGTATACTGTGTTAAGTTTCTATCAGTAAGAGACATGTTGAGAAAAAGTTTGATCAATGTATCCAAGAGAATGATTTGCTAAATAAATAAATGAAATGCAATGATGTTGAATAATTATATAAAAACAATAAAAATAATGTCTATTATATAACTTTTTCTTTTTCTTTTCTTTTCTTTTTTTGTGGTACCAGAGCTTGAACCCAGTGGCACATTACTATTGAGCAACACCACCAGCCCTTTATATTTAAATTTTGAGACAGGGTCTCACTAAGTGGCCCAAGCTGGTCTAACAGTTGAAACCCTCCTGTCTCAGATGAGGCAGGCTAAGATTTCAAGCTCATTTTAAAAAAGAAACAAGGGTTCATACAAGTCTTCTAATTTGTATAAGTAATAATAACTGGTAACACTATGAATAATAACTGCCTCTGAAGAAAGATTATGAAAACTTCTAAAATAAGAAAGAAAAGGTGAGTTATTTCTCCCTTTAATAGCCTAATTTTTTTCTCCCATCCATTTGTTTTACCTATTGCAATGAACAAAATATAAATATAATAAAATATAGTTATTTAAAGTGTAATAAAGATATCCTTTTTTTTTTAGTGGGGATTGCTTTCTGTTTCTCTTAGGCATTGCAGACAGCTTCTGATTACTCAGAAGTGTCTTTGTTTTCTCCTTGGTAGTCAGCATCAATCACCCCAAACTGCACAATAACTCCCTCTTTGTCTGTTGATTCCTATCAATGTACAGCCCAAAGTGGCTGTATGGCAGTCTGACTTCCAATTCAATGGAATTACAATTGTGTCTCCTGTTGAAGAGTTGCTCTTTGTAGCTAAGACTTCTAGATCAGTATAGGTTAAGGTCACAGGAACAGGAAATAAAAAAAAATTAGCAATTTTTCACTGCTTGATAACCAGATCCATGATTCCTAACTATGAGAAAAATAGCAACATACATTGGCCACTGACTGATTCAGAGCACAGAGGGCTCTGGAGAATCTTTCCTTAGTCTTACAAAGGACTGGCATCTTGCTGCCACTTCAACTGAGTCTTCAAAGTGTTATCCACAGCTCTATCAAGCCAGCTGTCCCTGAATTGTGGGAATATTTTTCTGCTTGGGCTGCTATAATGAATGCCACAGATTAGGTGGATTCTATAGAAATATGTTTTATCATATCTCTGGAAGCTAAAATTGTGATCTAAGGTATTGAAAAATCAATTCTAGTGAAGGCTCTTCCTTGTAGAGAGTTACATTCTAAGCCTTCTTAAGATCTTTCATGCATGAGCATGGAATAAGAAGAGAAAACATTTTGGTATCTCTTCTTATAAGAAAACTAATTTTATTGGATCAAGGACCCATACTTATGACATCATTTGACTTTAGTTATTTCCTTAGAGGTCTCATTTCCAAATACATCAACACAGAATTTTAGGTCTTCAACATAGTCATTTTAGGGATACACAAAAATTTGGTCAATAACAGTCAGGAACATGATAAGACCAGTCAATATATCCCCACACTTCATTTGATGTGCTATGAGTTCCTTATTCAGAATCAATGTTGTGTAAAGTATCATAATTAGAGTAAGATATTCTGCAAATCTCTGGGAGTTAGTTTTGGAAGAAGCATTAAGTGCACAGAAGGTAAATTTGTATTCATAATAAGCATTTACTCTGATAAGAAGAAATCAAACAATATTTGCCCCAAAATTCTACAGTACAATGGAATCAACCTTCTGCAGTGTACATGCTTGATCACTTCAAGAGTACCACAAAAAGCCCAGACAGGTGTGGGATATCCAGTTCATTTAATATTGGCTACCTTTTTGTCTGTTTCAGATAACCAAGCCAACAATATCTTAGAACTCTTTCAAACTCCTTGAGTTACAATATTAAATCCATAATCTCTAAGTGGATCTTTATTAAAATATTTAGCCTGACTCACATTTATGTTCTTTCTACAACTATCTCACAGTCTTAATATTCTTTACACTTATTTCCAAGATTCCTGTTTGCATTAATTACAAATTTCTAGTAGTTCTGTTGGAGTGTAGCACATCTCTTGATGGGTTGTACTTGGTGTCTCTTACTTTACTGGGACTTGAATCTAATAAGAAGTATAGAAGCAAAAAGTGGTGACTGGTGGTTCTTGAGGAGAATTAGCAGTGTCTTACAAGGCAACAGCTCCAGGGGTGGTCATTTGAATTTAGTCAGGCAATGCATGGTTAATCTCAAAGATGATAGAGATGCTGCCGCTACTGCTACAGAAGACACATCCTAATTTAGGGGTCCATTGTCCCAAACCTTATCAGTGTCTTTCTCCATGTCTCCATGCTATCTTTCAGAATCTCTTTTTTTCCTCATTAATGCTCTAGCTTTTTTTTTTTTTTTTTGGTACTGGAGATTGAACCCAGGGGTGCTTACCCACTGAGACACATCCCCAGCCCTCTTTTTTTTGATATTTTATTTTGAGACAAGGTCTTTCTAAGTTGCTAGGGGCTTCTCTAAGTTACTGAGGCTTGCTTTGAACTTGCCGTTCTCCTGAGCCACTGGGATTTGTCTCAACCTCCTGAGCCACTGGGATTTTAGGTGATGGACATTGTGCCATACTCTAAGCTTTAACATAGATACTCTGTCAGGCTGAGAAGTCAACTTGCCTTCTAATTCAGGTAACAGATGGATGAGATTCTGGGTTTGGTTTTCAACAATCTCAGTGCTATTAACTATAGGAGATAAGAACCTGTTTGGGGGCAGATATGAATGCTTTCAGGCCATTTACACAGTGTTTTTGTAGGGAATTTGAATTTGAACTCATCCTTTTCTTTCCTCGCATTGACAAAAACATTCAGAGCAAACAGCAAATCTCATTAGATTTGTTAGTTGAGGGGAAAATGTTCAAAGGTATGAGTAGGAAAAGCCAATTGAAAATGCCTCTTTCGGGATCTGGTTAGGACACAGTCATGACATTTTACTTATTTCTATTGCCACATCTTTACTACTGGAAATACATTTGTAGCATCTTAAACCTAATCATATTAAAGAGCCCTTTCCAGAAACCCTGGCCCAATTTTGAAAACCCATCTTATGAGTCTGGTCCTCTAAAACCACTCCTGGTACCAAAATTTATCACTCAGGTTTCCCTGGAAAAGCAACCACAAGCAATAGAATGTGTATGCAGATATATAGAGGTTTATTTTAAGGAATTAGCTCAAGCCATTATGGAGATTGTTGTTATGGTTTGTATGTGAGGTGTCCCCCAAAGCTCACCTGTGAGACAATGTGAGAGGATTCAGAGGGCTAATGATTGAATTGTTAGAATCTTAACCCCATCAGTGAATTCATCACCTGGTGAGATTTATTTAGTGGTAGTTAAAAGAAGGTTGGATGTGGTTGAAGGAGATAGGGTATTGGGGGCATGGCTTTGGGATATATGTTTTTCTATCTGGCATGTGCAGACCTCTCTGTTTCCTTTGCCACACTCTTCCTCCATGATGTCCAGCCTCACTTGGAGCCCTGAGGAATGGAGTCCACTGTCTATGGATTCAGACCTCTTTAACTGTGAGCCCTTAAGTTTTCCTTCTCTACAGTTGTTCATGTTGGGTCTTTTAGTCACAGCAATGAAAAAGCTGACTAAAAGAGTTGGCAAATCTGAAATCTGGATGGGCTGGCTGATAGGTTAGGCACCCAGCAAAGACTTAGGAAAGACCTAAGGGAAGCCATCTGCTGAGGGAATTTAGGGCTTTGTTATATTCTGGCACTCAACTGATTAGATGAGACCCACTCATCTGGAGCAGAGCAATCCATTATACTCACAGTCCACAGACTTAAGTGCTAATCTCATCAAATAGCCTTTTAGAAACTTCCAGAGAAATGTTTGATCAAATAATTGAGCACCATGGTCCAAACAAATTAACACATAAAGATACCATCAATCCTTACACTATATATAGGACTAAATAGTATAATATATACTATATATAGGAAGTATATAATATCTTTATTTCTTATTTTATGCCAACTTTCATTTTATTATAATAAATATTTCTAGCATTTTATAGGGAGAAATGATTTTTAAATAAGTGCTTAAATTGTCCTTTCACTCTTTTTTCCCCTTTTCTCCCCAAGATAGTGAAAGGAAAGGCAGTTTTCTCATTGTATACAAAGGCTTTAGCATATGTTCTAGTTTTTTTTTTTTGAGAGAGAGAGAGAGAGAGAGAGAATTTTTCAATATTTATTTTTTTAGTTCTCAGTGGACAAAACATCTTTATTTTATTTTTATGTGGTGCTGAGGATTGAACCCAGAGCCCTGCGCATGCCATGTGAGTACAGTGCCGCTTGAGCCACATTCCCAGACCATGTATTAGTTTTTTTTTTTTTTTTTTTTTTTTTTTTGTGTGTGTGTGTGTGTGATAACAAATAGCTATCAATCTCATTGCTTAGAAAAACAATATTTCTTCCTGCAGGACTGCGGCAGGTATATGCTCTGTTGAACTGCACAATTTCATTCATCCTAGGTTTAAGAAGCACCTGCTCTCTGGGATGGAATACTGTTATTAAAGGGAGCCCAAGAAGGACAAGTATACTCTGTTTCCTCTAAAATTGTTTATTTCCACTGAGTACTCTCCACATTCTGTTGAAAAAAAAACAGAGTCAATGTGGCGGGTGTGTGCAAAGAGGTACACATTTTCTACCCTATTGCAAAGCATTGGAGAGTCCCATAGGAAAGGCAAAGAACAGCAATATGAAGTTCAGAGAGAAGATAAGAATTGTGAAGAATAATCCAGTCCAACAATGTCACCACAAAAGGGCATTTTACCCAGAACTATAACATGGGACTGAGTGGGAGTCTTATCAAATCTTGCAATTTATCCAGTTTCTCTACTGAAAAAATGATATTATTTCACACCAATTCATGGTGAAAGCATAGTATCATGGCAATGAGACTTTTTCATATAAAACAAATTGATGGGATATTATTGGAATCTGATGTAAAGTCACATAATTATAAAAATATTATCCATAATAGTTGTCTTAGCTTTTTTGCTACTGTGACTAAAGAATCTGACCAGAACAACTGTACAGGAAGAAAGGTTTATTTGAGGGCTCACAGTTTCAGAAGTCTTAGTCCATAAAAGTCCAGCACCATTCCTTCAGGCTGCAAGTGAAGCTAATTACCATGGTGTAAGAGGTTGGCAGAGGGAAGCAGCTCACATGATCTGGAACCAGAGAAAATCTACTTGCCAGACACAAATATATACATCAAAGCCATACTCCAATCCCTAACACCATACCTATTCAGTTAGTTCCATAAAGGATTAACTCACTGATTAGGCTAAGGCTATAACCCAATAATTTCTCCTCCAAACTTTCTTATATTGTCTTACATGAGAGCATTCAGGGCACACCACATCTAAACCATATCAATACATCTACTAATAGATTATTTATATTGTCTCAAACTCTTCAATGTGGTTGACTTGCATGCATCACTAAAAGTCTCATGAAATGAAAATAAAATAATTATTTTATTCTCTCCATTAAAAGATGAGAAAACTGAGCACAAAAAAAGTTTACCTAAATGCTCATGATTACTTAGGAATTAAGAAAATGATATTTTCATTACAAGCCTGTAAGTACCACAATATCACACATTACACTTAGTAATAAAGCACAGAAAATTATAAAATCCCACCTTTCAATGTAAGAAGATAACTGCATATAATCATATTTAAAATGCCTGAAAGAAAAGCTAAAATGATATTTAAGAATTTGAACATTTTTCTAAAAGAGTATAAAAATACAGATGCATAGGAATCTTAGATATTTTTTTCTGAAAATCTCTGAAGTCATTTATGCATTTAATTTAGAAAGATGTTATTAACATGGATAATATGCTAGAGTGATGGATTTTATATTCACAGATTTAAATTTAGGTAATAGATAATTAATCCTAATCAGAATCCACAAGAGTTATTTTAAAATCATCCCTATCATTCATCACTTCAGTTTCTATTAGATATTCATGTTATGAATATCTTTCTGTCATGTACATTGATTAAAAAACAAAACATCAGTTGTAAATGTGTTTTCAAGATTATCTTTGGAAAGGTAAATATTAGCACGTGTGTTGATGAAACTATTTTCTTAAGGTAATCATTTTCTTTAAAAAGTTAACAGCAAGATATTTAAATATAGAAATAATAGTCTTATGTGACAACATAGGCAGTATGCTTTTAAATATGCTTAATTGTACAAAAAATGCAACAAAGTATATATTATTGGCAAAAGGGATATTGTGTCCATCTTTTGGGGTTGGAATGACAAAACGTTAGGCACTTTCAAATATATATAATATACATACAAATCCATAAATATTGCAGAATTCTATTGGAACAATCCAAAGAATTGATTTAGAATCTTTGATTTGCCCTGTCTAGCATATTTATTGACTCATCTATATTATCATATCAAATAAACTGCTGTATCTGCAGCAGTTTCTTGGTTCCTTACTAGGTAGTTGACTGCACATTTTTTTAAAAGCATACAAAATTGGTGCTGGGAATGTGGCTCAAGCGGTAGCCTGCTCGCCTGGCATGCATGTGGCCTGGGTTCTATCCTCAGCACCACATACAGACAAAGATGTTGTGTCCGCTGAAAACTAAAGAATAAATATTAAAATTCTCTCTCTCTCTCTCTCTCTCTCTCTCTCTCTCTCTTAAAGAAAGCATACAAAATTAAAATAAACATTATTGGAGAAATAAGGTATCAAATGACAGTTATGGGCCTGTGTTTTTTTGTTTTTTGGTTTTTTTAGAGAGAGAGAGAAGAATTTTTTTTAATATTTATTTTTCAGTTTTTGGTGGACACAACATCTTTATTTGTATGTGGTGCTGTGGATCGAACACAGTGCTGCTCGCAGGCGAGCATGCTACTGATTGAGCCACATCCCCAGCCCTGTGCCTGTGTTTAACACAAGAAATTCTTTTGTCTACTTTTGAATATTTCTTAAAATATTCATAATAATAATAGTAACTTTAGTGTTCTTATATACATTTTATATTTTCTATCATACATTTTATTTTTTATCAATCAATAAGTTATATTTATTCCAATGTTTTGTAAACCTAATAACATATCACCACAGTGTATACAGTAAAATTTCATAAAATAAATCAAAGTAAAAATTTAACTCATGTTTAATCCTAGAAAGTTATAATTAACAAGTAGAATATGCATCAAACACAAGTTATAGATAACTATATAATGAAAACAAATATTTAAAAAAATAGAAAATAAGCATTCAAAAAGATAGAATAAAACCTTTAAACTTTAAAATGAATAAATGTATTTTTTATTTGTTCTTTTTTAGATGTACATAACAGTAAAGTGTATTTTGATGTATTATATATACATGAAGTATAACTTATTCTACACAGAATGGTATCATACACTTTGAATGGGTTTATTATATTGTGTAAAACGCTATTAAAAATGAACTTACATGTGTCTGTTCAAAATAATGTAAGTTTGTAGTATTCCTGCAAAGGAAGAAAGAGTGAATTCATTTGATTGGTTACAAATCAGTATACATAGTTATCATTTGAAGGAAAAGCTTCCATTAACTTTTCTTTTACCAGCAAGTAAAATAATTTCCTGTAGGAAGAATTCAATTAAGAATTGTAAAGCTTCATAATTCAGTAAAGAAGCCTATTTTTGTCCATTTATGTTCTAGGAATCAGCATTACTTGTCAAGATTCAGCAACTATTCTTCTGAGTGTAAGTCCTCTATCACTTTCATGGCAAGACATGGAGAAATCTAGAATGAAAGAGGGCACTAATAAAGCCAAAATGCTATATTTCTGGTTATTGTATTTCTGTGTATGCGCCAGCCCTTGAGACTGATATTTTTGAAAATATAGTGAGAAAATATAATATAAGATGTACCTTCTTCACACATTTTTAAGCATATGGTATTGTTAACGTCAAGCATGTATTCTATAGCGGATCTCAAGAATGTGTTCTTATTTTATAACTGAAACCTTATACCCCTTGAACAAAAATTCCCCATCTCCTTCTTACTCTAGTCACTAGCAATTTCCATTCTACTTTCTGGGACTGTGCTTTGACATTTTAGGTACCTCATATAAGCACCTCATCAGATGCTGTTATTATTACCACATTTTTGGAAATGAGTATTCAAGGAAAAAAACCCCTGCAATTTATAAATTAATAATTTTTGTGTCTTTTTTTTAAAAAAAATTGGGGATTAAACCCAGGGTTGCTATATCTCTAAGCTATGTTCCTTGACCTTTTATTTATTTATTTTAAATTTTGAGACAGCTTCTCACTGAGTTGCTTAGTGCCTCATGAAGTTTCTGAGGCTTGCTTTGAACTTGGAATCCATCTGTGTCAGTCCATTGAGTCACTGGGATTACAGGTTTGCAACACAATGACCAGCAGACTACTTAAAAAATTCAGTGTTAATCATACACAACCCTTCAGGTTCAACTTAACTCATATTTTAAGTCCCTTTTCATATATTGTCATTCATGGTGCTCTGCCAATTGCAGATGGTATAAAAATAAACTCAGCAAATTCTTTTAGATTTGTACCCTAGATCAGTGCAATTAAGGTGCATTCTTCTCTCTCTCTCTCTCTGTTTTGTTTTGTTTTGTTTTGTTTTGTTTTTTGCTATCGGAGATTGAACTCTGGTTCACTTGGCTACTGAGTGACATCCCCAGCCTATTTTCTATTTTATTTAGAGCCAGGGTCTCACTGAGTTGCTTAGTGCCTAGCTGAGTTGCTGAGGCTGGCTTTTGAACTAGCCATCCTCCTGCCTCAGCCTCCCCAGCTGCTGGAATTATAGGCATGCACCACTCTGCCCAGCTTAACTATTTATTTCTATACAGAAATATTATAACAAAACTAATGGATTTAAACAATACACTTTTATTAATCACATAGTTTCTGTGAGTTCAAACTTAGGGCACATTTTAGTTTTGTCCTCTGCTTCAAGGTCTCATAGGATGACACCAAGTATCAACCTGTATTACAGTCTCATTTGAGGTTCAACTAGCAAAGACTGGCTTTCAAGTTTACATAGCTGATGGCAACCAACAATCCTATGGAATGCTTGACTGAGGACCCTAGTTGCTTTCTAGGTGTTGAATTGAAACACGTTTTGGATGTGGTCTTTTGTACAAGATAGCTCAACAGCATGGCACCTTGATTCTTCAAGACAACAAGAGAATCTTCTAGCTACATAAGTGATGATACATTAAAAAATCATTAATACATCAATCCAATTAGTCATCACATGAATCTTTTCACATTTGCTGTCTGCTATGGCCCTATAGGGTCTATCTTAGATCTCATTTGCATTCAAAAGAAGCGGTTCACACAAGGGTATGAACACTTTGCAATGGGTCTCATGGGAAACCCTCTGGAGATTGCATGCCATGACTACATTATATGGTCCATGTCCTTTCTGATACTTTACTTCTAGTGTTTTCTATGTTTTGCTTTTTCATTTCTGCACCTGTAATAATATATCCAAATCTTTCTCATCAAGAAGCATCCTCTGCCCAATATAACATCATAAATACTAAATAAGTTATTAAAACCTACCAACAGATAATTGGGCATTTAAATAAAGGTAAGAATTTTATGAGTTTACTCGTAGATCTACCACTTGTCTATCATTACACAGAGAAGAAAAGTGCTGATAGATTGTAGGAGAAATCTGTTTTCTAAGTTAGTTTTTAATCTTCTCACAATGGTTGATAAAATCAAGTTTATGCAAGTGTAACATAAGCAATTTTATATCAGAGACCATATCCTATATACAAACTTCATAGAGGCACATAATTTCTTATGCAACAATAATTCAAAAATATGTATGATTGATGGGTCAAGTCAAGTAGCTCATAAATATTCGTACACAGAATGCTAAATTACTTTTAACCAAGCAATTTAATGTGATTTTGTAATATAATCTGCATAAAGACTATGTTAGGAAGATGAATATTTTAAGAGTAGCTTAATGGCTACTAACCCAACATGATAAAAATTGCTTTTGACATAAAGAAATGCAGTACTCTGTAAATATTTTTGCTGAATAAATGAATTCTTTAAATTAAATTTAGCATCAAATGGCACCAACTTTCCCCTTTTTTTCTTCTATGGTAATTTGCAGCAGAGTTTATTAGTTATTTTAAATTTCTGCTGAAACAATCTAAGAAGAGAGAATCATGCATCAGAATATAACATAATGACACATAATATGGGCTTGGTAATAAAAAACCAAATCCTTTCAACTGCAAAAAAACATCACATTTAATAGCATTCACTCTAAAGGAAAAGTATGGCTTCCAGACAAATTACTAACACTTCTATATTGAACAGTGGCATGCATTCATTAGTGGTTGCCAAAAGATACTTATGCTTATGTTCAGGATTGAACTTCTTATTATCTAAAACTCCATATTTTTAATCACTCAGCATATATTTACTAACAATTATTTGCCCACTTCAGTACATGAGTCAAATATTTGATATATAAAATTGTTAATAGATTAAATTTAATGTAGTTTTTAGATCTGTGAAAAGTAGGCTATATGATTAAAATGATTTTTACATGGTTAGATACCAAAATGAAATTCTTATAATAGTAATACTTCATTTGAATTGGTTTATAAATGTCATGTTAGCTATAAGGCAATGAATTGTGTAATGGATTGTAGAAAGCTTTTTCCTAGTCATGTACTGCACGTCAGAGGTGAAGTTTCAAAGTCATATAAACTTTTTATCAGACTAAGGTTAGTAGAAGTTTATAATAACTTAAGTAGTTTTTCAGCTTATGCTTATTTTTCATTATTAAATACCTGTATTTCAAAACACATGATTTTTTTTATGTAAACAGGACCTAGTTTTCGGTTATGTGGATATTTACATGTGTTTTTATTTTAATGTATACACAAGAAAAATAACTTTGAAGATCTGGTATGAGTACATTGATAGTTTAAAAATAGAATATTAATTTATTAACTGATGTCATTTAGTAACTAAACTAAGTTTGTAGACAATTGCCATGTTTAAGATGACATGCTACACTCTTGAGCTAATACAATAATGAATATAATGTTTATTTATCCTATCACAACTTAAAGTGAGATCTAATTTGAATAAATAAACACACATAGATATACAACAAAGGCTTGGAGACTACATTCGTATTAGTGAACAAAACATTGCTTTAAGAATTAATAAAACAAGATACATTTTTTAGTTGCAAAGTCAAGAAAATATTTCGAGGAAGAAAGGATTTGTGCTGCACACAGAAATTTCTAGTTTTAATACTAAAATACAATAAAATATAAATAAACCTCGAAGAGAAATATGTACATGAGCAACCTTTCAGAGGAAATTAAATTTGAGAGTTATGTCCTTTTTTATTTAATATTATATTTTTTGGTTGTAGTGGGACACAATACCTTTGTTTTATTTATTTATTTTTATGTGGTGCTGAGGATCGAATCCAGGGTTTAACATATGCCAGAAGAGTGCTCTACTGCTGAGCCACAGCCCCAGCCATTTCATCTTGTTTTTCAGTCTTCCTTGTATCCACACACTTGGACTCATGGGCAACTTTGAAGTTCTTCCTAGTCATTGGCATCCATTATATTTTGACTTTGGCTTCCTGCCTTGACTCATTTTTACTAGATTTATTCTAAGTAATCAAGCTATGCTGTTAGGGGAACATGCTGGGGTTATGCTGCTTATCTTATAGGAGAATATGAGACAAATAAAGCAATCACAAAAGACTAACAGAGGGCTGGGGCTGGAGCTTAGCAGTAGCACACTTGCCTGTCATGTGTGAGGTACTGGGTTCAATTCTCAGCACTGCATATAAATGAATAAAATAATGTTCAATCATACAAAAAAATAAAGAAAGAAATACTAACAGAGTCACACAGAGCAAACACACAAAGACTCCTGGAGACAAATAGAGACCTATGCTAGCCACCCAAACCACCCAAACTGCTTCTAAGAAGAGCTTTCTCTAAGCTGACTAGTAAGCATATTTATGACTCCACCTATGATTCTGGAGCTGCTCAACTGACAGCATCCTATGAAAGTTTATAATTGGAAATAAGTGACTGCCACTTAGTTCAGGTGTCATTTGATGCACACGATGGGCAAAAGATTTTAAAAAGTAAGAGAGAATATAGCTAAAACAGAAAAAAACAACGATAAGGCATTGCCACAAGTGGTGAAGAAACAGGTTAAGGAGGCCAAAAAATGTTGATCTTTCCTATCTAGTTTTGAAATACTGGGTAAAATTAAAAATCCAATATTCTAAAAGTTGAAAATGTGTATAATATTAATATAAAAAAGTGTTTTAGGTAGAATATTAGGATATTTAGACTTTTATTTGCATATTATAAAGTACTACAAGGAGGATACATTCAGAATAAAACTAACCAGTTTGAAAATTAAATTAAGGAATACAAAAATTAAAATATTTTTCATTAGGTAGACTGTTTAATGAGTAAAATACCTTCAATTCAGTCACAGTATGTGATCCTACATTGAATTCAAAGTATTATCAGTTTCACAACGTTTCCATGTAAAGACCTACAACTTATGTAAAGAAGACCTCTTTAGTTTAAAAAAATCCATTTAAGCATAGAACATTATTCTCTGGCAGTCTGATTTCTTTACATCTCAAGAGAGTGTTATGTATATTAAAATGTTAGATATAGCTTTTGACAAAAGGACTGAAATCAAATACATAGAAAAGTTTAAGTTTTTAGAAAGATTTGTTGAAAAAGTTCTCTCTCTCTCTCTATAGATATAGATATAGATATAGATATAGATATAGATAGATAGATGGGAAAGTGATAAAATATAAAATGTGTTTCAGGGTTTGAACATTTTAGAAGTTGAAAGTAGGCTATGAACACAAAAGACATATTTTTTCTATATTCTTTTTTTATGGGCAGCCAGTGAAGACAATATAAAAGGAAAGACATTCTGAGAGCAGATGCAGAACCCTCTGAGGACAATGAACAGGGAGACAACTCAGTGGGAAAAATTAGGGCCTACTTAAAGAGAAACCCTATTTGCATGGTGGAGCAACTGCAAACATTACTCCAACAGAAAGATTTGAGAATGACTAAGAACCAATGGGAAGGGAGGGCTCGAAACTAGCTAATTGGGTCCATAAGTGGCCTGGGAACAGGCATCATATTAGAATATGGTGTAGTTGATAACATCTGGATTTGGAGTCTTGTGATATAATTGGGTGAGTATACTGTGTTTCCTGGGGGCAAGTACATTTAACACATAGGTGGTACATAACTAAATTATTGGGTCTAAGTTTTTCATTATATTCTTCCTTGGTGAAGTACATTTCCCCTCTTGACTTGAAATGCCATCACTATGAGGTAAAATAAAAAGCAGTCTGGGGCTTAGGTTGTGGCTCCGCAGTAGAGCCCTCGCTTCACATGTTCGAGACCTTGGGTTCCATTCTCAGCACCACATAAAAACAAATAAATAAAATAAAGGTATTGTGTCCAACTACAGCTAAAATATAAATATTCAAAAAAAAGCAGTCTGCCTAATCCTGCAGTTATTGAAGACACTGGAGGCAAGTGTAGCCTCTTCCACAAATGTTCTTAGGGAAGCTGAAACTTACATGCAAAATTCAATCCTATCATATGCCATGCACAAAAGTGAACTAAAATAAAAATGAATGAATAACTTAATCATAAAAACTAAAACTATATAAATCCCAGAAGAACACAGGAGAGAAACTTTTTAATGTTGGTCTTGGCAATTTTTTTTAATACAAATCAATGATGCAGGCAATGAAAGTAAACATAGACAAGTGGAATTACATCAAAATAATAAGCTTCCACAAGACAAAGAAACAGACAAAAATAATAAAAATGCTACATACAGAATAATACAAAGTATTTGTAAGTCATATGTTTGATAAGGGTCAATATACAAAATATATACAGAACACCTACAACTCAATAGCAACAAAGAACTAAATGAGTTTTAAGATAGGCAAAGAAATATCTTAATATCTGAGTCCTACATATTTGCAATGTCTTTGTCATTTTATGCTCCAGCAGTGGCCCTTCTCCTGGGCATTCTGTGGAACTTCAGGTTCTAGTTGAAGCCCCAAAGTGGCAACAATTCCTAAGAAACTATAGCTATCTAATTATCACTTTACCACTGCCTTAAGCTTTCTGCCGAATGCCTTTTATAAGTAGGCCCTCTCTGTTAGCACATTTTTGTTCAGAATTACAACCATAAAAATCAGAAATCAAAGATACATAGAATAGGGATAAAAAACTGAAATTATCTTCAAAGGTGAAATATGACTTATTTTCTACCACAAAAATAGTAGTTTGATCAAATAGGTAATAACATGGAATTGGGAGCAATAGATGCTCAGTTTGAATTCTGGCTTCTGCATTTACTTATTGAATATCCTTAGAGAAGATATTTGGTTTCCTGTGCCTCACATCTCTTAATTTGAAAGCAGGTGAAATAATGATAAAGTATAACTAACTGGTATTTTTGCAAATTAATTGAATTTAAATATGTAAAGCATTTAGCTAAATGTCTGACATATGATACTCAGGCTGGTACATACTATTGGAAAGTCATGAGATATGGCGATAAATGAGTGGTTTGTCTCATGACACTATAATTTATTTTTATTTTTGTATTTTGGTAATGGATTTATTAAACCCGGGTGTACTTTATTTCTAATTTACATTTTCAGACTTTTTATTGTTTTGTTTTGAGACAAGGTTTCACTAAGTTGATGAGTGCCTTTCTAAGATACTGAGGCTGGCCTCTAACTTAAAATCATCCTACTTTAGCCTCATCAGTCCCTGAGATTTCAGGAATATACCATTGCACTTAGCCAATGAACTGCAAGTTTTTTCTTTCTTTCTTTCTTCCTTCCTTTCTTTCTTTCTTTCTTTCTTTCTTTCTTTCTTTCTTTCTTTCTTTCTTTCTTTCTTTGTTTTGCTTTGGTTTGGTTTGGTTTTAGGTACTGGGGATTGAACTCAGGAACACTCAACCACTGAGTGACTTCTCCACCCCTATTTTGTATTTTTTTTATAGATAAAGTGTCACTGAGTTGATTAGTGCCTCACTTTTGCTAAGGCTGGTTTTGAGCTCTCAACCTCCCTGCATTAGCCTCCTGAGCTGCTGGGATTACAGGCATGCACTACTCCACCTGGCTTCACTGCAGTTTTTGATTCATCTTTCTTTTCCTTGAGAAGATAAGATCTCTAAGAGTATGATCTTTAACTTATTAGAAAGGCTTTACTCCAAGATTCAATGCATTGATTGACACATTGTGGGTAACTTCAGTTTTTGATAATTGTTTTTTGTTTGTTTGCATTTCAAGAATTTAAAAAGTGAAGAAGATTGTCATTATGTAGAGAAATAGAGTGGAATCCATGCCTAAACTTAGCATATTCATGAACACTGTGTTCTGTACACAATATGTCAAATTTCTTATATAACTTTGGACAAATGTTAATAATTACTAATGTATTTATTTATCATTTATCTGTCTGCCTATCTGTTCATCTATATGTTCATTTATCTTCTATGTTCATGGATATGTGTTCTCAGGTTGATGATAAAAACTCCTTTCCTTTCATTCCAGATCATCATTAAAAGTGAAATGAAGAAGGGATTTTGCTAGGTGGTAGAATGATGGAATTCCATGCATGAAGTTTTAGGTTCTATTCTCTTCCAGCACCACTATAAATAAATAAATAGATAGATAAACAAACAAACAAATAAATAAATATCAAAATCATTAAAATTACATGTCATTTAGTTCAGAGATTAAAGGAAGTGAGAAAAAAAATGAGGAAAACTACAAAAAATTAAAATCTTGAAAATAGCAGTGTTTACATTAATAAAGAATAATCATAAATATAGTTTTTCTTTCATTATATACTTTATAAAATATTCTATGAACACTATATACTGATTGCCTCATGCATTGCGTCTTTGGCCAAAAGCACTTCTTCTATGGATTTTGGCATTTCTCCCAGGAAAATCTATTCCAAATTTTCACAAAGTGTTTATTGATAAAGTCAAGTAAAGGACAAACTATAACTTAATTTTCCACAAAATAAATTCAATTATTTTACAGGGAAGACTTAGAATGTTATATATGAGCTTAATATTTCTCAAAGAAACAGTTTTTATTTCAGCTGTCCCATAATAAAATATACAATGTATACTTTGAGAAAATACTTTGTACTTAAGCACTGTTGCTATAATTAGGAAAACATAATAGAATACCTAGAAATAAAGCTTTGTTCTTTCTTTCAAAACCATTGGTAGGTTCAGTATAAACATGAGAGGGAAAAATCATGAAAACCAACCCATACCTTTCAAAAAACTGAATTTAACATATTTCTGTATAAAATAGAAGTCATTGTTTCCTAGAACTACAGAAAAATCATATCAAGCATATGTTTATTCTTGAAAGTGGTTGCAAATATAGTTATAAATAATATATATATATATATATATATATATATGTATGTATATTAAATATATAAATAAAATGTGTTATTTTTTTTCATTAAAATTTTATCAGTATTGAACTCCTGTTTTAACCTGTATTCGATATTGAGATAAGTATTTTTCATCCCAATGTCATTGATATTACTTGGTGTTTTAGCAAATGTGATAAAATAATTAGTGGTTTACACTAACATTTGGCACATCCTAGAAAAAAAAATAATTTAAATGGACATTAATTATTATAAACTAGAGATCTAAAATTAGGCTTTGATTTATAGAAATGAAAACTAAAAACAAAAGGATCATATATACATATATATGATTATAATAAAAGAGAATTTATCAGATTGATTGACATGACCAGAAGTTTGACAGTCCTAAGATGGCCATCTGCACACTAGAGAGCTGGAGAAAACACTCACTGCTCAGTCCAAGAAGCTATAGCTAGAGCTAGAGGGATCAAAGATGCAGCCTCAGTTTGGGAGCAAAGGCCTCAAAACTCCCTAGAGAGCTGCCAGTTTGAATCCCTTTGAAAGAGTGAAGGAGCTGGTGTCTGATGTCCTCAGGTAATGGCAGCAACTATCTAAAAATCCACTCAAGATCAATGAGCCTGAGTCTGCTAGGGCTTCCTAGTTCCTCCAACTATCTGTTCCATTCCCTCATTTAGGGTGGGTCTCTCCCTCAGCTTATTGTACCAAATGCCAACCACTCAGAAGTCTCTTAAATTTTGGCACCTCTTAATTCAATCAAGTTGACAACTGAGATCAACCATTACCTCTTATCCATGGATGTCACTCAGACTGTGCCATTCACTTTATAGACATGATATTCAGCCTTGACATAAATGCCCAGGAAACCATAGTTAAACCTTGGTAGGAAGATTTACTTTATATAGTTAATAAGAAGTTGCCAAATTAAAGTATGATTTCTTTAATATTAAGCTGTATCAAACACCAATACTTTTCAAATACAGACATTCATTTTAAGGACTAGTATACTTTTAAGAAATTAGCAAGGTATCTCTATTTTCCTGAGCAATTCAAGAATTATATTACCATATAAAGTGCAGTGTGGTTTGTCTCTTGCTTCAAATTGGCACATACTACCATAATAAATAACACATATTATATTTTTATGACCACTTTCCACAGGAAGTCTCCCCTATTGTAAGGTGCCGCTGTATGGCTGGGCACAAGATCACGAGCCACTCAACCAGGAACAAACTTTATTTGAAAAAACCGCCAACACAACGTCCGTGCCCGGGAACCTTCCCGATCCACCCACGCAGCGTTCCGCCGGTTCCTTCCCCGAACTCCAGCGCAAGCGCCTCCCCCGGAATTCCCTCCTACTGCACTTTCCCAACCAATGGGAACTCTCCAGGAGTCCCGCAGCAGGAGTCCGGTATCCATATGAATGTAATTTTTAACATAATCATATCATCTCAATGGCTAGCTGGCATCACCTTTCAATCAAAAATGCCATGCATCATATTAATTGGCTGTGGCTCCCAGCATCTCCCCCCTTCTGTTTAATTAAGCAACAAGTAATGTGGCTAGGGATCATGCCTGTTAGGTTTGTCCAATTCAACATATGGTTCTTACCCGTCATTGGAAAACTGATCTTTAGGCGTCAGCCTCTTGTCTTAGGTTGATACCACTGCAATTGGATCATACCCGTCACTGACTACCGGTCCAGCATATAGCCATACTTGTGGATAGGCCTATGCACCAGTGGGGGGGTGAGGGTCTTTGCCTCACCTCTGTTGGCCCCCAGATTTGGCCTTGGTGCCAGTGGGGGGGGTGAGGTTCTTTGCCTCACCTCTGTTGGCCCCCAAAATTAGACCATCACTAGTAGAAATGCCACAACACCAAATCAATTGATGACTCCTAGGGAAAATTGTATCACTGGTGACACATCAGCAAAGATACGCCAGCATTACCATAATTTGTTGTATCAACAGATAGATCACAGTGCATACAAGTGATACATAGTCCAGGCAAGTTTTGTAAGCAGTTCAAAGTGGAGAAATCTATCAATATGTCCATTTCCTCTCAAGATCATTGATGTATCAGTTTATATAGTTTGTTGTGATAATTATCGAAGAAGTTGTAGTTTGGTTTCATCTTTGTCTTCACCGGCACTGGGATGAAAAATAGGAATTCTGACAATGATGTTAAAGAGAGAAAGAAAAAAAAATGTAACATTTTAATAGGTACTAAGAAAACATTTTTTTTTTGGAACAATTTACATTATCTTGAACAGAATTATTAAATATAATAAAAAGGAAAGATGAAAATAAACAAACAGATTTGTTAACCTGCTTATTTGTACACATATTAAAATAATTTTAACAGCTGTTTACCCAATTTAAATTAAACCATTAAAATTACGTGAATAATAAAATGTACTTGGATCCATTTTTTTATAAGCACTCCTCATATATGATCTATGGACATACGCACATATAGACATATAACACAAAACAGAAGTGTGTACATATAACATACAACACATAAGACAATAGTAAAGGCCTTGTAGTTTCACCTAGGTGAAATCTCCATTGCAATGTTAAAAACTCCACAGTCAAAAAATAAAACTGATCAGAAAAACATCAACCTAGGTCTGTATGAGCTCAAAAATAAACTAGAACTTTATGATGTGGGAAAAAGCAATAATAAAATAGATATTGAAAAAAGCATCCTGGTTAATCACTGTTGCAGATGTAAAAATGGCCAAGCTGGAGTTCTGGATATCAGCTGTTATGGATTTGAGTCAAATCATCTTTTTTTCGATCTGTAGAAATCGTTTTGGTTAGTCTTTCTGGAATCCAAATCGGCTGCTGTTCTCCCTGTGGAAACACGCAAACAGAGCCCCGACTCCAGACAATTACTGGGTCAGGACCTTTCCATTGTCCTGTTAGAATATCTTTCCAAAGAACTTTAGGCTTATGCACATTTTTTGGATACATATGTCTTTCCGCAGCACTAAGTCCTGATGAATCCAAATTTAAAAAGTTTAGAGTAAAGAGGGTTATTTTAAGTTTATCTTTGGGGGATATATACCCCTTTCCAATTCCCTCCTTTTGTTTTAATAAGTACATTTTAATAGTTTGATGAGCTCTTTCAACTATGCCTTGTCCCTGTGGATTGTATGGAATTCCTGTTATGTGAGTAATGCCAAATGATGAGCAGAATTGTTTAAAAGAGGTAGAAGCATAACCAGGACCGTTATCTGTTTTTAACTGTTTTGGAACACCCACAGTGGCAAAATTTTGTAAGCAATGAGCTATAACATCTTTAGTTTTTTCTCCGGCATGAAGGGAGCCCATCAAAAATCCAGAAGAAGTATCAACTGTAACATGCAAATATTTTAATTTTCCAAATTTTGGCAAGTGTGTGACGTCCATCTGCCAAATATGGTTAGGTATCAGTCCTCTAGGATTGACTCCAAGATTAACTTGTGGTAAAAATGTCACACAATTTTGACATTGTTTTATTATATGTCTGGCTTGTTCTTTAGTTATTTTAAAACGTTTTTGTAAAGTATTAGCATTGACATCGAACCTTTTATGAAAATTTATAGCTTCTTCTATTGTGGAGAAAATATGTATGTCATGTGTAGATTTATCTGCTAATTCATTGCCCAAACTAAGGGCTCCAGGCAATCCTGTATGTGCCCTGATATGTCCTATAAAGAATGGATCTTTTCTGTCCCAGATTAGACTTTGTATAGTGGAAAACAAAAAGAAAACAGTAGAAGAAGGGGAAATCCTACCTGCATCTTCAAGGGATACTATAGCATTAACTACATATTGACTATCAGAAAATAAATTAAATACAGAATCTTTAAACATCATAAAAGCTTGTAATACTGCATTAAGCTCTACCTTTTGAGCTGATTGTTTGGGTACTAAAAATGTAAAAGTTTGATCAGGGGTAACTACTGCTGCTGTACCATTATTTGACCCATCAGTGAATATATTTGGAGCATTCATGATAGGGGTCTTTCTTGTCATTTTTGGAAAAACTACAGGATGCTTAGACCAAAAAGACAACAAAGGATTAGATGGCAAGTGATTATCAAATGAAACATTAGATTTACACATGATTATTGCCCAAGTATTTAACTCATTGGCTAACTCATCAATTTGATCCATAGTATATGGAGTAATAATTTTATTGGGAGAAATCCCAAACACTCCCTTTGCTGCTTTTATTCCTTTGAGTATTAATTGTCCTACAGCCTCAGGATATCTAGTAAGAATAGTATTAGGAGAATAAGATAAATGTATCCACAATAATGGACCTTCTTGCCAAAATACTCCTGTAGGAATATTTTTTGTTGGTAGTACAATAAATAATAAAGGCAAACTTATATCAATTCTATCCAAGTGCATATTTTCCATATATGTTTCAATAATTTTTAATGCCTTTCTTGCTTCAGGCATTAACATGCGGGGTGAATTTGGATCTGATGGACCTTTTAGGATATCAAATAAAGGTCCTAGCTCTCCTGTTGGTATGCCTAGATAAGGCCTTATCCAATTTATGTCTCCCAATAACTTTTGAAAGTCATTAAGTGATTTGAGTTGATCTACTCATATTTGAATTTTTGGTGGACGGACCATGGTTGAGGATAACAGGACTCCTAGATAATTAATTGGAAGATTTAATTGTACTTTATCTATTGCTATCTCTAGATTATAACCTTTTAATAAATTTATAAGTGTGGCATAACATTCTAGCAGTGTGTTTTTATCTTTATGTGCCAATAACATATCATCCATATAGTGAAATATTTGTAGTTCAGGATTTTGATTTCTAAGTGGTTGGATTGCTTTGTTAACATAAATTTGACACATAGTTGGACTATTAGCCATCCCCTGAGGGAGTAGTTTCCATTCATATCTCTGATCAGGACCTTCATGATTTAGTGCAGGGATAGTAAATGCAAAATGTGGACTATCCTCAGGATGAATTGGAATTGAAAAAAAAACAATCTTTAATATCTATAGCTAAAACATACCAGGTTTTTGGTAAAGCAGACAATTGGGGAATCCCTGATTGAGCAGGTCCCATAATAACCATCTCATTATTAATGGCTCTTAAATCTTGTAATAATCTCCATTTACCAGATTTTTTTTTAATGACAAAAATGAAAGTATTATGGGGAGATATGGAAGGTTGTATATGTCCTTTCGCTAATTGTTGTTTGACCAGATCATGGGCTACTTGTATCTTTTCTTTAGTTAGGGGCCACTGAGGAACCCACACTGGTCTTTCTGATTTCCAAGTAATTTTTATTGTCTCAGTGGCCCTTTCTGAAAATCCAACCCATGTCTGTCTGTTCCTTGATCTATTTGAATTGGTGCTGCTATATTTTGTCCTTGTTTTCCTAATTTTTTTTCTTTTTTAAAACCTTGTCTAGCCCTAGTAGTGGGCGCATTAGGATTGATGTTATTTGTTAACGTCAAACCTAATTGATCTAGGACATCTCGTCCCCATAAATTTATAGGAAGATGATCCAATACATATGGCTGTATAGTTCCCTCACATCCTTCAGGATCGTTCCAATCTAATACCATTGCACTTCTATGGGGATTAGTAGCCACTCCTAGGCCTCGAAGCGTTTGAGTGGCTTGTTGTAATGGCCAATGTTTTGGCCATTCCTGACTAGATATGATGCTAAGGTCTGCACCTGTGTCCAGTAGCCCATTAGAGTCGTGTCCTTGAATATTTAGTTTTAGCATGGGGCAAGAATCTAAATTTAAAGACAGCATAGCCCAATCTACACCTGTGGAGCCCAATCCCCTGGTACCTCTTTCTACAGTACGACTGGAAAATTTATCATATAGGCTGGGTATTATTAGTAACTGTGCTATTCTATGCCCTGGTGAGATAACTGATATGCCTCTTGGAGAACTAGCTATAATTTTTATTTCACCTTCATAATCGGGATCAATTACCCCGGGACTTATCATAAGTCCTTTTAGTGTAGAAGAACTGCGTCCCAATAATAAGCCTACCGTTCCTTGGGGAAGAGGTCCTTTTACTCCTGTGGGAATGATTTGAATTCCCATCTCTGGAGTTAGTACTGCTCTTGCAGAGGTGCAGATGTCCAGCCCTGCGCTCCCTCTAGTTTGTCTGATGAGGGATTTAATGGATAATGTGTCCTGGGCACTACCTTGATGGTGCTGCTGGGTTCCTCCATTGCCCCGTATATTTGTGGTTTTGGGCCCCGGAGCATTGGGCCCTCCAGTCTGTTTTTTGGCAATGGAGCCTGATGCCTTTCTCCATGATATCATGGGTAAACACTTGATCCTTGTCCGTTTTTTGATAACGGAGTACCCTCTATGGTGGTTTGAGAACGGCATTCATTAGCCCAATGTCTCCCTCTACGGCATCGTGGGCAAATACCTGGTATTCTATTCTTTTGATACCTAGCTTTGTTAAACCCTCCTCCTATGGGGCAATTCCTTTTAAAATGTCCTGTCTGATCACAATTGTAGCATGTTTTTGGCCTGGCATCTAAAGCCTGTTGTACTGCTGCTAAGACTTGTCCTTGTTCATTAATGTCTCTACATAATTTAATATATGTGTTTAAATCTTCATGTTTCCATGGTCTAATGACCTCTCTGCAGCAACGATTTGCTTGGTCATAAGCCAGTTGTTTTATAAATGGCATTGCCTGTTCTACATCTCCAAATATTCTAGAAGCTGTCTGAATAAGCCTATCTACAAATTCAGCGTAAGGTTCGTTAGTTCCTTGTATTACCTTAGATAACTGTCCTTGTAAATCTCCATGCCCCTGTAAAGTTTTCCATGCCCTAACTGCATCTGCATCAATTTGTGCGTATACACCAGGATCATATTCAATTTGTTGCCGTTGACCCTCATAAGGTCCCTTTCCTAACAACATCTCCAGATTTCTTTGAGGGTAACCGGCTGCTGTATTTCGCCTAGCTGTCTCCATGCAGAATTCTTCATTGGCAACCTTCCATAACAAATATTGTCCTCCATTTAGCACAGATCGACACATGTTAGCCCAATCTGCTGGTGTCATGTCTAAGTTGGTAATAGATTCGACCATGCTTATGGTGAAGGGTGCTTGCGGGCCATAGGTTGTTACAGCCTCCTTTAATTGCTTTACTGTTTTGAAATCTAAAGCACGGTGAATTCGTTGCCCTCCTGCCTGCTCAAGTACAGGGCATGCTAGTCTTTGGGATCTTGCCTTAGGATTTTGTGCATCAACTACGATAGTTGAGGGCCACTCAGCTGTAGGTGGAGCTGATGGTTGAATTACGCCCTCTGGTGATAGAACGGAGTTAGTAGCAGCCTCCTGTTGTAACTCCCCAACTGATGGTCGTTTTTCCTCTAAGCTTTCTTTCTTCAAATTTTCCTCTGTCTGACTAGCTGGAGAGACCTTTTCTTTTGCTTGACCTGACATGTTTTCTACCACAGTTTGGACCTCTAACAATTTACTTAACAGTTTTTCGGTTTGTTTTTTACTAGTTTCTAATCTACTATAAAGGTAACGCAACCCAATAAGGTAGCATAAAACAAAACCGAAACAGAATAAAACAAAAACGGAGCAAAGAATAGTTGTATCAATTTTCTCTTTCTCTGGGCCAAACAACTTCAAGCCTTGAGCCAACCATTTTTCCCAGTTTGCCTGAGGAAATTCTAGGGATAGGCAGCTTGAAACAAAAACAAAATAAATCAAAAGAAGAACACATTGTTTTTTGAAATGGTCACCCATTCTGTCGCCTTCCCTCAGGGGCGAGCAATTTTACTCACCTCCAAGCTTCAGGCGCTCCCCGTATGGGCCACCAGTTGCCGCTGTCTGGCTGGGCACAAGATCACGAGCCACTCAAACAGCAACAAACTTTATTTGAAAAAACCGCCAACACAATGTCCGTGCCCGGGAAGCTTCCTGATCCACCCACGCGGAGTTCCGCCGGTTCCTTCCCCGAACTCCAGCGCAAGCGCCTCCCCCGGAATTCCCTCCTACTGCACTTTCCCAACCAATGGGAACTCTCCAGGAGTCCCGCAGCAGGAGTCCGGTATCCATATGAATGTAATTTTTAACATAATCATATCATCTCAATGGCTAGCTGGCATCACCTTTCAATCAAAAATGCCATGCATCATATTAATTGGCTGTGGCTCCCAGCAGTAAGGAATCAAATAAGTTTTGCTTCATTTTCCTTTTGCAAAGGGAAGAAGATAGTAAATTATTCCAGTAAGATTGAAATCAGCAACATCTGTTTACAAAGTAAAATATCTAAGTTTGTAAGCTAAATAAACCACAACCCAACAGTATTTAATCATTCCGAAGAGTGAATGATTATATTTAGTCACAATTTATATTCATGTGATCTGTCTAGATCAATGGCAGTCTTATTTAGAAAATATGTCTAAATGTCCTTCAGCTAAAACCAAGTTATATTTCTGATAAATGTCCATTTTATCTACTTCAAATAGAAAAGGACAATTTATTCCTACATTTAGATAGGTTAAAATATGCTTTGCTGTTTTGTACTTCCAACACACATCTATTTTTTATGGAGAAAATGGTGATTTACCAAAGATGACATGTTGCAAAATAGACTTTGCTAGAATTTTTGAATTGCAAAATGCTCTCTTGATAGTAATCAATGGTAGAAACACTGTTTAAATTTTCTCATTTATTTTCAAGTTCGTACATTATGAAGTTGAAAATAGAATCACTCCCCTCTAAACTTTCCATGTTAAAAAATAAAATTCTGCCTTTTTCACAAAGGAATTGAGTTAAGGACTTAGAGCTACACTTTTATATTAGAGAATGCCATTATTCTCAGACAACTAAGAAATGTTCTTTTTTGCCCTTATGATTAGTGTCTCAAGAATATGGTCAATAGAGGAAGAAAGAGGGGATTTTATCATACATAGTTAGAAGTGCATTTCTAGGTTAACATCAAAGGCTCAGACAAAAGCAAAAATGTTGCACTTAATAGTCAAAGTAGTATAGTGAAAAACACTAATTAACATATTATTTTTCCATTGATTAATTAATTAATTATTTTTGGTACGAGGGTTTGAATCTAGAGACACACAACCATTGAGTTACATCCTCAGTTCTTTTTATTTATTGATTGATTTTTTGAAACAGTGTCTCACTAAGTAGCTGAGGGCCTTGTTAATTTGCTGAGGCTGTCTTCAAACTTGCAATCCTACTACCTCAGCCTCCTGAGCCACTGGGATTACAGGCATGCTTCATGGTGCTTGGCAATATATTATTGTTAGTTAATAATCATTTAATATTAGACATAGAGAATAATTGGTTAAATTTTCACATTAGGTTTCAGGAGCCTAATATAATGAACAACTTAGTAATATTCATATGATCACAGAGGTTGGATACCAAATGTTATTTTTATTTTGTATATAATATCAAACCAAATTTTCTTAATACTCTCACCTATGTTTTTATATCCCCATTGTGAAATGGCCCCTGCCTTTCCTCTCTTCCCCAATCTTTTTGAACTCTTTTATCTGATTGCTTCTCCAACTGGCGTTCAAAATTTTCTTTACCATTAAGTTTGATTCCATCCTAGTTTCTTTAATTTTTCTTTTCTTAGAAAGGCCTTCCAATGGTTATTTCCCAGGTCTCCAAGTACCAATCCACTCCAAGCAATACCAAAAGTTCTATGAGGTTTGGGCATTGACTTAAAAAAAATGGAATTTTAAAGAGACTTTTTTCTAGCTTGGGTTATTCAGCTAATAAAACCTCTTTTACCTGCATGCTTTTGGGTTACCACACTTTTGGGGAACTTGTTGGTAATTACTAGGTTTCAATCTATTAGCAATATCAAAATTCTCACTTTTGTTCTCCTTCATTTTTTACAAACTATTTATACTATTGAATTGACTACCAAAATCAGTGATTTTTAGCAATGAATCATATTCTGTGATCCATATAATGAATGTCTTTCCACCTAGTTTGTTGATGAGGATTTCTGTGTATATGTTGGTGTGTGTGTGTGTGTGTGTGTGTGTGTGTGTGTGTGTGTGTGACAGAAGGAAATTTTAGAGAATTAAAATCTTTTTACTTCTATCTAATTCTTGTCTCTCTGATCTTACCTGTATTTATTTCATAACATTTGGTACATCATTTTATAACTTTATTATAAAATTCAATATTTATACTCAAATTTCTAGGTATAATAATCAATTTTCAGCCTGATGTGTCTCATATGATCTGTTAGCATTATTCAACACAGTCTATCTTTCTGTCCTAAGTGCCACTTTCCCCCCAATGTGGATTTAAAATTTTATTTCTATCTCACAGGGTGATCCTTTGATGTTTCATTTCCAGATTCCTCCTCATTTTCTGAGTTTCAATTTTGAAATATCCTAAGCCACAGTCTTTGTTCTCACCTATAAATACTTCTCCTATTTATGTGTTGCTTGGTTTTAAATACAACAATGTGTTAATGACTACTGAATTACACATTCAAGACTAGATGGGAATATCATAGTGTTTATTCAATATGCTTCCTTATATAATAAATATATTTCTCAAAGCCAGTCCTTGCAAATTGAAATTCTTTTCATAATTAATCTACTGTATGCACATAAATGGTCACATAAGTGGTAATACAATCCTTCAGTATTTAGGGAACACTGTGTTCTTTTACTCCCCTCTTTCCCTCATGTTCCATATCCAATCCACTGGAAAGCAAAGATAGTTCCAGTATAAATTCCTTTTAGAATATGACTACTGCTCAGCAACTCTGGCAAAGGTATCTTGATGCCACCCATCATGTACCTTTTCTTGATTAATGAGAGAAATTCATATTCCTACCATCTGTTCTTCACTTACTTTCCACAATATCTTTTGCTTAAGCACAACAAAGAGCCTGAACTTTGGAGAAATTAGATTATTGAAAACTTAGAATTCATCTGTGGAAAACAATATATCTTTTGATAGATACCTGGCAAAAATTGTCCTGCTATTCTTTCCCCTGGAACACAAAGACTAAAATCCTTAAATCTTTGTTTTTTGACCCCAAATTCAAGTTCCAAGTTCAATGTTGCTCATATAAAGAACTGATATAAATTTTTTGAGTTAAATAAAATGAAGGAAAACCTATTTGTCTAGTGACTGATGTGGACAGATGTGTTTGGTATGCAGTAAACAAATACAGGGTTTTCAATAGCTTCCATACACATTTCTAGTGGCCTTCCCACTTTGGTATTGAAAGCAACTGAAAATCTGATTCATTACTTCAGTGTGATTCCTGAAATGCTTCAAAGCTATAAATAATATCTTGATTATTCTTCTCAGTAGCTTTAAATTATTGCAATCTCAGTATTAAAACATTCTTATTTGAAAAATCCAGAGCAATATGTTCTTTCCCATCTAAATCCTATGGCATTCATCTATGTTTTAGACAGAGCATAATGAATATAAATGTGTAATTCCATATATGACTTGATTTGATTTCATATAGCAATATTCTTAACATCACTGGTAAATTGTTTGTACGAATAAACACATAGTGTGATAGCAAAACTTTGACTTAAGTTATAATCTACCATTGTTGGAATGAATAATTTATCAAAGGCAAGCCTTTAGAAAAGCTGCACATACAATATTAGAAATAATTATGAAAGTGAATACTCATTACACTGGAGACTTTATAGAAATAAATGGCCAGAATCTTATTTCAAATTTCATTTCAAGATCAGATAGCACTACTAAAGACCTTCTATGTTTATCTTGAAAGAATGTCTTATTTCTTGTACCTCTGGAGTCAATATATACAAATTCCATTCCAGATGTATATGGCTACAGTATAAATAACTACACAGTAAATAACATTCAACTCTTTGAAGATCATTTATACCAAACTTAAATAATTGAGAAAATTTGAAAACTGGATTGTGGGCGCTTGGGGTGATTCTAATTAATCTGCCTATTGAATCTCCTTGTCCCCCTGAGCTTTCCTTTCAAGATAAAGCCACTGTTCTCTCCACTATTAGAGCGACAAGCCTCCCTGTAATTATAGAATTCATGCTTTCCAAATCAGGGTCTTATGTGAAGACACCAACTTTCTCAAAGTTCTACTTCAGCTTCTCTCATTGAATCTAGAACCAAAACTAGAGTGAAATAAGCAAATTACCCTTGGAGAGGACAAAAACCTTACTTTGAAATAACAGACTAGCTATTAAAAGAACCACAAGGTTTCCATGACCTGTGTTGGCAGAAATAAGAAATACTTGTGGGAATAAATTTTATCATGGAGGAGGGTAAGCAATGTTGGGCAAAGCTGAACCAGCTTAAGTGCTTAAATTTATTGTGGTAGTCCCTGCCGTTGAAGTAGAATTAGCATTGAACCCAATTGGCTGACAGAAATGGAGATTCCATTGTAGCCTAGAATAAAGGCACTATAGAATTTTGTTTTTTATACTCAAAAAAATATAAGAATAAATTTGTCATAGTTAAATCTGAGAAATATTTCTACCTGTGATGTCACTCTAGTACCTTCTGCTGAATAAGGTTAGGTTTGAGTTTCTTATAAAGGAGATGTACTTAAAGAAACTACTGGTTTTTGCTGAGCAAATATTGATGGGTGAATTCGAACTGAAGAGAAAACGTAAGTTGCACAGTTGATTGGAATACACTTGAAGAGTTTCCCCTGAATTTATCTTCATGTTTCCACAACAAATATTGTGCTATTTCCCTTGTGCCTGAATACACAGTGGGGAAATAGCAGAATCTCTACATCACTTCCTTGACCATAGGTAAGGGTTAATTACTGTTAAAAAGAAAAACAAAAGCCCTTGGAAATTTTGGTTCCTAAAAATACACTTAAACAAAAGCAATGTACCATAGCTGACAGATTACAGATATTATTGCCACACTCAAAGACATGAGAAATGCAGAGATGTCTCTTTTATCACTTCCTCTTTAGACTTCTCTGTTTGACCTCTGCAGTTAAAAGTGATGATAAATGAATGTGTATTATTGTTATTTTATCAGAGGTTAAATTCTATGACAGTTGTTTTATCTTTACTGGAGTGAATCAACCAAGGCTTTGATCCTTGGTACACAAATGTTATTTATGTTTCATTTATAAAATGGGAAATGTCAAGGGCAGTATTCTCATAATGTGAGTACTTTAGTACCAGTTTACTGCATAAGCTTAGGACTAAGACTATTCAACATCCCTGTGTCAAAACCAGGCTCACTATTATCTTGATCATTTGTTACACTACAAGGAATTTTTTTCTTATGAGTTGGTGGCTTCATGGTGATAACCATAACTAAGAACCAGCAAATGCCTATGTAATTCCCTAAGAAAATACATTATACAGGAGATAAAGTAAAATTCTCAAGAAAATGCTGAGACGTTTCACCTTAAAAAGAAGCTCAATAATTGCTGAGCCTCTTAGATTTATGGAGGTAACTTTTATCATATCTATTTATGTGTTGCTTTAAACTATTTACTGAGAAAGTCCTTAAGCTCTTTCTTGTGAGTGGAGACCAAAGCCAGTAATACTGGTTATTGCACAAATTGTGCCTTGTAATTTTACAGATATAATTGTGCTTAAACAGTTTCTGGCAGTTACAGATGTCATATTATAACTGTTAAAATCAATAGGAAAATAACAATGCAATCTTTTAAGATCGGAAGAAAATTGCCTTGCTGCTGCATCCTGCTTGGACCTGAATACCTGTTTATGAGGAGCCAAGTAAATAACATACCTTGACTGTATTTCATAATCTAGGCATTATCTGACCCACAAAGTCACAAAATTGTTTTGTGCCACTAAACTTAATAATCAGGTGGAAATGGTAAGTATGAAATTGGGCTGTAGCAGACCCTAAGACTCAATGAAGTTGTACAGTGACATGGTTCACATTCCCAGGACACTCCCTGGTTCTCCCTTGCAACTTACCCCTCAACCCACACCTCTAGCTTCATTGGCAGTTCTTTATGTATGATAGTTGTAACTAAAACAGAGAAATGTAGTCTTGCTTTAAAACCATTACATATAAGGTACAAATACTGAAGATGACCTAAAATACCATAGCTCTTATTTGAGTATTTCTAATTGGAATATATATATTTATATATTTTTTTTCCATGAACTTCTCAATAGGTAAGTGACCCATTATCAATATATTATTCTTTTCTATTTTCAGTCTATCTATGACTTAGATTTTCTTAACTAAATACTGAGTCATACACTTCCTGTCTCATCCAGGGTTTAAATCAAAATTCTTTAAAGGGCCTATGTTACCTTATAATCCTGGCCTCCACTTACATTGTGGACTCTCTCTTATTTTTTTGATTATTTAACCCCAAGCATACTGTTCTTAAATTTTCCAGACATAGCCCTATCTTAGGATCTTTGCACAGAATATTATATTTTTTAAATGTTCTTTTCTTACATGACCTTACACCTACCCCAATTCATTTTTTCTCTATAAGAAAACATTTGCTCACATATTATCCTTTTAATGAGTACCATATTGTAATCATAATTAAAACCAAAATTCACAATCTTCACCTTGTTAGGTACTATTTATACCCTTACCTTTTCTTTTTGTTCTTTTGAATAGTATATACAGTCTTATAACATTCTCTGTAATTGATCATTATAGTCACCCTTCAATGTCTGTTTATATACCATAAGGTTTTAGAGCACAGGACATTTTTCCTGTTTCCCTTTGGTCATATATTCAGGTTTTCTGGAAATATCCACATGCAAAATATTTATCAAGTGCCTGAGTAAGCATTTATTAGATACATTGGCAGATACAGAGGCAGACAGACACACACAGATATTTCATATCTGGCTATGTATGTTTATATGTTTGTACAAGTGTATTTGATAAAAGTTATAGGAGGGGACCTCGCTGGGGAAACTTAACTGGATTAATTAAAGTGTTGGGTACTGAGTTAACATTATTGGCTCTAAGTATGAAATTATAGGTATCACACTAATACAGAATGTTTTCCCAAACTCAAGAAATTGAACCTTATAAGCTTATGTTTAGAATTGTAGACATAGGTTATTGGAAATTAAAAAAAAAAAATCCTAAGTGGGAAACCTAAGGAAAAAAAAACAGAAATTTCAGGGAAAAAAAAGATATGGAGATTTTTATGAGAACAATGATCAATATAAGACAGTATATATGAAAAAATGATGACCAATGTGACAAAGTGTCACATCGCAATTACACTAAGCAATTCCATGCACTTACCACCTAGAACCTACACCTGGAAACCTGAATTAATGTGGCATGACTTAAAATAAATGTGTCAATGATATATGTATTTGAAAGAAGTACTAGAGTGAGAGAACTTTTTGGGGAATAGTATTAGACTTTGATTATTATTTCCACATGGTATGGAGCACATAGTAACTGATTTGGAGGGATAGATTTATTTATAATACAAAAAAATGGAAAACCAAATTTAGGTGGCATAGACCAGGTAAGAAGACATTCTTTGTCTGTCTGCAGCAATAACTATAACAAAATTTGGAGTATAATAATTATGCATAATCCTTCACAATCTGGCGAATCAAAATAATTGGGATTCTATGTTGTGCTTGTTATTTGTCCCCAAATATTTGTGTGTTGGAAACTTGATCCCCAGTAAGCACATGCTGAAAGGTAGCAGGATATTCAAGAAATGGGAGATAGTGGGAGGTAAATAGATCACTAGTGGAATACTCTCAGAAAGGATTAAGATGTTTTATGAAGTTAGTTTCTAAGATAGCAAGTTGTTGGCCAAGAGAAATATTGCTCCCTCCTCACCCACTGGCTTCCTGCCTCACCCTGTAATCTGTTGGGTAAGCTCACTGTGATGTGATGCTCCCTGAGGTCCTCACCAGAGCCCCACAGAAACCAGTGTTACCTCTTGAACTCACCAAACTATAAACTAAATAAAAGTCTTTTTCCTTATAAAATATCCATTCTAAGGTATGCTGTCATATCATTTAAAAATGAACTAATACACAGGATATAAGAGAAAAGAAATCCATAGAAGAGTTCACTTTCACATCAGAGAATTAAAGAAGAATTCATCTAAGATATCCCTATTATTAGAAGTCAAGGCAATTTGATTCAGTTTAACTTGTTATTTATGGTTTGCAATTTGTTCTCGTCTAAAAAAAATGGATTGTCTAGATTTAAGACATTATATTTCATCTTAAAATTATCATCTCATGAAATCTTTACCTTTGTTTTTAGTAACCACTAGTTTGAAATGTAACTATGAACAGAAAATTAGGCCTTTTTACACTAATATATGTTATATAAATCTCCTGATGTATTCAATGTTTTCTAAATTTGGAAGAATGTAAGAACTGCCAATTCATGTCCCCATGTAAGTGTGTCATGGAAAGTCTTAATTTCAATAAACACAACAAGAGAAAACTAATAATGCTATTCTTACAGTGTATCTTTTGAGTTAAAGCAGTTACAGCCATCTTATCTTGTTAATATATACAAGTTACTAATTTGTATTCTTATTTATTTATTTATTTATTTTTGGTACTGGGTATTAAACTCAGGGACATTAGACAACTGAACCACATCCTCAGCCCTATTTTGTATTTTAGATACAGGGTTTCACTGAGTTTCTTAGTACCTAACAGAGTTGCTGAGACTGGTTTTGAATTCGTGATCCCCATGTCTCCGCCTCTCGGGCCACTGGGAGCCACTGCGCCCAGTTAAACTACTAATTTGTATTCTCACAGCAGAAAAAAATCTGCACAAATTTATTCATAGTAAATAAATTTGTGTACTGTAATAACCTCAGGAAAAAAAATAATATTTTGGATCTTGTTTGTGTATTTTGATGACTTCTCTGTCTCACAAATATATATTGCTTCTAATTAATTTTTCAAATTATGAGGTCTAAATGATGACCAATGCTACAATAAGCTGCATAATTTTTAAGATCAAAATGAAGTAGCAAACGTATACAACACAGAAATCACACTTAGGGATTTAAAATATGTATCAATCCCTAGTAGCAAAATGTTAGAAAACATTGCTATTTTAATTTTTTTCAGGAAAATTCTAAAATTATTCTGGATATCACATACTAGTATTCAGTCCTAGTTATCTCAAAATAATTTAAATCTACTTATGCTTTTCTACCATTTTATCCTATACAAGAGATAGAATGATCAGAAATGTTTTAATGTATGCAATGTCTGAAATATACACATTTCATTCACATTTGCTGACTGTAAAATGAAAACCAAAGAAGGTGTGTTATTGATATACAGTTCTGAGAGTTATTTCTTAAGACATCACAATGGCACTGATCCTAAAAATGTTACAATGAAATAAAACAGGGGAAGCAATTGGCAGGAAATACATGAAGAAGAAATAAAAGCTTAGTATTTTTACATGAAATATGATAGAAAATGAAAAGTTCTATACTAATATAAATTAAGCCAAGTACAGATAAATACTCCTCTTCCTGAAAAATAGTGTGACTGAAGTGCATACAAGAGTAAATGACTTTTCCAATTCCTTGTAAAAGTCATAAAGACAACCTCAGAAGAATTCTTAGATTTAAGTTCTTAATAAATTAAGGACAAGGAAATGCTGTTATATTTTTTCATAAAAAAAGGAAAAAATATTGTTCACGGTGGAAGTTATGGGCTTTGATTTAATAGAATTTTCAACCTTAACATTCTTAAAGGAGGGCCAACTATTGTCCTCAGATTTTCCAGCAGAACTTCAGATGTGACTTAACAGCACTGCAAATATTCCATTCCTGGTAGAGAGGAGTCAGTGGGAGAAGACCATCATGGCAGATTGCAGACCTCTAGTTGTTTCTTATGGGAAATTCCTTTGAAATTTGCACACACTTTACCTTTTTCCAGTTTGCTTTCTTGTGTCAGCTCATTGATTGTCCACCGATAGCATTTGGAAGAGAAAGAATAAATTAAGGTCTGGATTACAGTTTACTTTCATACTTTACCTCTTCTAATTAATGTTCTTCACTCAATGGACACACAAGCACATGCACATGCCTTCCTCATGGTGCTAATTCATGGATGCATTCCAATCAATGTGTATATGCAGTGAACACAAACAAAATTTTTAAGAATGATTGTTAACATTTGGTGTAGAGTTAATATTGAACTGCAGGATCTTCTGGAGCTGGCTATTTATATGGGAAGTTATCTTCAAATGTCTCTGTGAAATAATCAGTCACATGGTAGTTTTGCTGGTTCTGTGACTAGCTGTAGAAATTGGTATTATTTTTGTAAAAAAAAATTCAAAAGGAGCAGGTTACATTAATTCATCAGATCTTTTTGTTTGTTTTTTAGTGGTTTATTTTTATATTTACTAATTTGATTAAAGAGAGCATTATGTCCAATAATACTTAAATCTCATAAAGGCACCACAATTTATGTCAATGCCGATATTAAAATAGTATTAGATTCAATATGAATTAATCACATTGTTTTTTAAAATTTTAAAAATTAAATGCATATACATACCAATAATTTAATATTTTATTAATATTAATAAGTTGTCCTATAATTCAAATAGATTTATTTGCCACATGTCATAATCACTCATGATTTAAAAGTAAACAAACTTTCAAAAAGTTTTTTAAAGCTCAGTTTGTTAAACAGGGAACACATTTTCCAATATAATCAGCAGTTTTTTCTTCTATTATTTTAGGCCCACAATAGCTACAAACTGATTAAATCTAATGATCAAAAGCCTTCATCTTAATTGCTGATGAAAATTAGGTTATTGATTTTATCTTAGTTCATTTTTGTGGTATGTGCAATTTTTTTCTGTATTCCCAATGAGTTTGCATGATCTTATTTCCTCTAGTTGAAAACAAGCACATTATTTAAAATAACTTCTATGAAGTTTATAAAAGAAAAGAACATTATTTAAAATAACTTCTATAAAGTTTATAAGAGAAATAACAGTCATATTTTTTGGCTTAGAAAATGGGAAGTCTGTAGAAATATACAAAGAAAATATAAACTTTCGATCATCAAATTTTAAATTTTAAATTTAAATCATTATATTAAAAAATTGTTAAATTATTATAATTATAACCAAATATTTTGTACAATTTTTTTGATTTCGATCACTGTCCTGTTCCTCTAGGATTTCTGTGAGGTTTTTTAAATATTTAACTTTTAATTGTAGTTATACATAATACATTTATTTTATTTATTTATTTTTATGTGATGCTGAGGATTGAATCCAGGGCCTTTCACATGCTAGGCAAGTGCTCTACTGCTGAGCCACAACCTCAGCCCAGGATTTCTGTGTTTTTGAGGACTGGTCTGTCATTGCTGTGTTAGTATTTGGTACAAAGGCACCCCTTTATTTGTTGAGCTATATGTACAATAAAGACTGATTCAAGAATTAACATTGAAAAAAGTAGAAATAAACTGCCTAAAGATTAGTAGAGTACAAGGAGGTGACCAAGAAGAAGAAGGAGGGGGGAAAGGAGAAATGCAGAGGACTGATTAAAGCAAAGTATATGCCATGCTTTGTGATTATGTCAAAATGTATCCTAATGTTATTTACAACAAAAAAAAAAAAAATAAAAAAAATAATACTACAAAAAACGTGTAATTTTTAAAATTTTTTTATGTACTAGAGATTAAACCCAGTAGTGCTAGTCCCTTTTATTTATTTATTTTTATTTAAAGAGACAGGGTCTCACTAATGTGCTTATGTTGGCCTCAAGCTGGCCATCTTCCTGCCTTGGCTTTCTTGAATTCCTGGGATTACAGGCAAATCCCAGAGTACCTGACTGTGTAATTAAGTGAATATATATACTTTTTTGCATAAGACACCTTAGGTTTTTAATTGTCTCAAGATGAATATAAATAGTATCCTCATTTTGCTCTCAAGTTGTCCCATTTTGGATGGTAAATGAGATCATCTACCTACCGTATGCTGGCTTATGCACTTGGTGTTTTTATATTTAACAACCTCCTTAGTTCTTATAAGAGCTATAGGTAGTGGGGTCAACTGTCATCCCCAACTGACATTTAAGGAAGTTAAGGAATTATCTCATTCCTGATCGTACCTTTTGAACATGAAGAATCTGTGATCTCAACCTACCTGGCATTTACACCAGAGGTCTTGCTATTAAATCACTCACTACTCAATGATGACTAAAGGTTGATGATATGTAATACAGATGAGATCAAATGAGATCAAATGCAAATACTAAATTTTAGAAGGAGTGAAATTACTACATGGAAGTAAGACAGAAGGACCTTCAGTTATACATGCTGAACTTTGGGTTTTCTCAAACATTCATATGATTGAGCCATCGTCATCTGGTAGAAGCTACTTGTATTTTATGTTCTTACCCCGAGGGAACACAGGTTATCTTTAGTATTTGAAAAGGTTCTGAGTTTTGAAGTACCTTTATATTTCCCTTGAAGTTAATGTATTTTTTTTCCAAATAATACATGATCATAACACTCCTTTTGGAATAATTACAAGGTCACTGTTTTCTTCTTTCTTTATTTCTTTATTTTTTTTTAATTACAACGTAAGAGATTAGCTCAGTTCACTGGCTTTAAACAACATAGATTAATTATTTTTTAAAAAATTCTGAGGATCTGAATTCTGTATGCAGAATTATCAGATTCAGAAACTATTCTATTTTGTAGACTGGTATAGGAAAGGATCCCCTTCAACCTCTTTTAAGATGCTGTGTGAATTGACTTTCTTGTGACAATGACTGATAATTTCAGGTTTTTATGGGCCATTGTCCAGAGGGCACCCTCAAATTCTAGAGGTGACATTACTAAAAGTAGCTTGCATTTCCTTTCCACTGGGCTTCGCCAAAATGGCCATTGAAGTCTGCAAGGAAAATCTACAGAATAAATGAATCAGATACATAAAATCATAGGTGTGGTTACATAATCTCAGGAATGGCATTTTCCCATTTTTAACATGTTCTGATGATCAGACTAAAAAGATAAATAATGTCTATGTTCAATGGGAATTGATCATTCAAGTTTGTGATCATTAAAAGATAGGAAACACTGAGGTCATCTCAAAACTCTCATTCATATTTTCTTATGCCTCTTTATTCTCACCACACTGAAAAATACAATAGATTTTCTAAACTTGGATTGGGAAAGAGTTTTTACCTTTGCAAAGTATTACACTGATCCAGTCAGAAAAGACTGAGTATTGATTAAAAATATTCAAGACTTTTTTCTGTCTCAACTCTGAATATCAGCACAAAGTCTTGCATGCATACTAATAAATTCTATTTTATCAAATTATAGATATTGATTCTATTGTTAATCTTTGTGCCCCTATTTTTAAAGTCTAAATTCTTTTAATGCTATAGTTAACTAGCAGAATGTTAAATATAGGGAAACTATCTGAGAAAAGCATATAGATTCAAAAACATGAATTTTCATTATATCCACATTTCTATAAACATGATAAAAATATTATCCTATAGTAAATGCTGCCCATAATATATCATTACCCCTAGTTCCCTAATACAGGTATGACTAGAATTTTTGCATTTTATGGAGGCAAAAACTTGGACCTAATGGCATAGAGTTAATAGGAAAAGGTTATGCAGAGCTGGAACTTGATCCAAGATAATTCCAAATATGCTGGTTTTGTTGTTTAACTGAAACATAAATAAAATACTGGACATGATTCCTAATGAAAATAATAAACACAGAATTTGGCTTGATATATGCAAGGTAAGTGTGGTATGTATTTCAAAATTTTAACAGTAATATTTCATAATTTTAACCTCTACTTTTCTTTAATACCTGTTTTTTGTTTTAATTTTATTTTTGAGAATAAAGAAATAACGAAAGCAATGAACAATCAATTACCAGAGGAAAGTACTTCAGATTTTTTTATGATACAACATAGAGAGAAGTTTTTCAATTTTCCCTTATTCTTAATTCCAATGAAATAGTGTTATAGCTAGGCACAGTGGTTTGGGAGGCTGAGGCAGGAGTTTTACAAATTTGAGGCCCACTTCAGCAATTTAGTGAGGCTTTAAGTAATTTAGCAAGATGCTGCCTCTTAATAAAAAAAAAATTAAAAGGACTGGGAAGGTAGTTCAGTGGTAAGACACCCCACTCTTCAATCCCTAGTACTACTACTACTACTACTACAAATAATAATAATAATAATAATAATAATAATAATAATAATTTTAAAAGCAATACATATAGGAGATCTTTTATAATGACTTTCTTTTGTTAAGTGTAGCAATTGTGTTTTAAATACTTTGTGTATGTGAACTTCTAGGTTATACCAAAATGATAAAAGAAAAATAACCATTTTTCTATGTGTTTTATGCAATCTTCGTATGACTCAAACTATACTTATTAGTTAAGGTTTTGATGTATTTTTTTTCCAGTGTTGGGAATGGAAAAAAGGAATTTAAACATGCTAGGCAAACTTTACCACTAAGCTGTATTCCCAGTTTTAGATGGACACGAATTAAAGAAAATAATTCATCACTGGTCAGCTCAAAAGAAAAAATGAACTTGATATATTTCATTTAAACAATGAAATCAATGTTATTCAAGAAATTAATGTTAAGTGTTTACTGATAATGTCACTACTACTATTACTATTACTATTACTACTACTACTACTAATAATAATAATAATACTAATAATGTTAAAAGCAATATTAGGAATTCGTAACAGATGCAGGATCAATTCTTCTTGAACTAGTTATTTGATTGCTTCTATGATTGCCCCAGGATATCAGACTCTCACTGATTCACTGCCAGTGATTCTCCAGGGAGTTTCCATAAGCCTTCCCACTGGACCTGGGGTAGAACTATTGATCCTGCTTGTTCTGAGGCTTCAGCTTCTTGGACTTCTCAGTTAATGGTTCTTCCAACAGGCCTGCAGACAACCATTGTGGACTATCCTCCTACTGGCTGTGTACACCAATCTAATAAATCCCCTATTCATAATTGTACTTCCTGTTGGTTCTGTTCCTCTAGAGAACCCTGACTAATATATCAGGTGTAAGGACATCATTTTTTTTTCTGAAGAAATTAATTTCTTTTTTTTTAAAGAGAGAGTGAGAGAGGAGAGAGAGAGAGAGAGAATTTTTAATATTTATTTTTTTTTAGTTATCGGCGGACACAACATCTTTGTTTGTATGTGGTGCTGAGGATCGAACCTGGGCCGCACGCATGCCAGGTGAGCGCGCCACCACCTGAGCCACATCCCCAGCCCTGAAGAAATTAATTTCAAATTGGGACCTGAAAGTAAATAGCTTTCTGAACATGAATAGATTATGCAGAAGTTAAGATCTGTCTACATATGAATTCCATAAGGCAGGGACAAGTTTGGCCCATTTGAGGAAATGAATTAGTGTCCTGAAGCCGAAATAATGATTATGTGATGTGAAATAGGAGCAGATTGCTAAACATTAGGGGAAAAACATTGTGGATGCTCAAGAAAGTGAAATAGGAGTGATTGAAGAGAGATTCATCAATGTGATTACACAAAATAAATAGGAAAATTTACAAAAAATAAATAGAAAATAAATACCTGGATGTTTTTCTTGGATAAGAAAAGATGACTAAAGGAGTAAAAATTGGAATTCTTCTCAGGCTTCCAGCATGTGCATATGTTTAGTTTCTAGCCTAAGGAATATTAGAGGTAAAAATTAAAGATGATAATTTTATTTTTCTTGTGAGGAACTTAGAAGCAAAACATATATGATACTCAGTGGCAAACTGAATGCTGTAAAATGCATCCTGTCACATCTGTCATAACTGGCTCTTCGGTAATAACTTTATCATTATTAAATTTTCAGGCATTTGCTCCTTTCCCACTTATTTTTTTTTTTCTATCTTAGCTTTCCTGAAAGCTATTGTATACTCTCCCTTTTGCATTATAAAGAAAATAAAAACATAAATTTCTGTGTGCAAATTTCAAAATGTGAAGTTCATGTGATATTTGATGAACACAGTTTTACCCCCTTTCTTGCTTATAGTTCTCAAGAACGACTATAGAATGTGCTGAAAACTCGCCATCCTCAGTAAGGGGAAGTGGGTCAGAAAAGCTTGGCGTCTGTTTCTGGCCCTCTGCTCAGAAGTGGGTATACATCCCAAGATAGGCTATCTTTCAGCATACCTCAGTTCCAGTTCAAGAGAAGTATGCATTGATAAGACTAGAGAAAACTTCAGGAAGCTTTCTTAAACCTTAAGGACCAACAAGCAATTAATCCTGGATTCTGTTGTCCCTAACCAGTGGTGCTTAACCGCTGCACTGCATTCCTGACTCCTCACCCATTTTTTCTTTTTTTGAGATAGGGTTTGTGCTTTGCCTGTTCATAAATCCTATCTCAAGAAGAGCACTGTGAATTAGTTGCACTAAAAGTTGGTAACAATGAGTCTGCATCACTCAAAGAGGCAGCAGCCAGGGCTAGTAACTCTTAAGAGTCACCAGGATCCAGAGAATGGCATGGAGTCACAGAGAACTGCCAAGAGCTGATAACTCCAGCCACTAGAAGTGGTCCAGGGTGTTGTCAGTAGCACCAACTCCAGCTGCTAGAGGAGCAGTGAGGAGGGATGCTAACACTAAGAGCTGAGAGCCACAGGCGTTCAAAGCCCAGAGCTTCTAAGGAGCTGCACTTTGCCTACTTGTAATTTCTATCCAAATTGAGCAAAAGAATCCTCAGCCAGTTGCTAAGGTGTTGTCTCTCTCCCATCTCAGATTCTGCTACTGTTTACACCCAGAGAGAGCTGCTTCTTTAGAAGGGCAGCCAGACAAGTTTGTGGGAACCCCCCTGGTAGCCTGGAGGTCCTGCAAGCTTCTGTTGCAAATGGCTAAGTCCTGTTTCACAGGTTCTTTCTCACTGAGCCACCAAAGCTTTTTGTGACAAGAAGAAGAAGGAGAAGGAGAAGGAGAGAGTCTGAAAAGTAAGATAAAAATAAATTTTCAAAAATATATTCTTATGAAACTTCTTTTCTCTACTATGATCCCCACATCTCTTTACTCACCTTGTTCTTCATGTCCCTGTTCCTACCAACAGCCTACTCTAAGAAATCTTGATCTTGTTTCAATTATTATCATCAAAATTCTTCCTTCCTTTACCCTCTATCATATTGTAAAGCCACATCCGTAATTCCAGGTATTTGTTAGAGCAGGACTCCTCTCTAGGTACTAAAAGTTTTATCAGTTAGGGTTCAACAAGATATGGTAAACAAGTGGAAAGCTTACATATTGACAGATCTACTGTGAAAGACAGAATGATTCCAGGGCAAGTTACATTAAATGGTGGTGTGGTATATCATCAGCCCTGAAATTTTTCAGTACTTGATGGTAGTGGGAATTTCTGCAGTCTCTCCAAGAATACAGAACTGCTTTTGGTTTACTATTTTCATTGCAGAGGTTGTTCTAATGACTGTCATTTTGCCTTTCCTACCAAACGGCTCTGACTTCCCAGGTCCAGAAATCATGTGGGAGTTCCCCCAGTTTCTGTGTATTTCTATTCCAATAATACATTCTAAACTGGAGAAATACCTGAGAGTAGGTCTGGGGACCCAGTGAATTCAAGGTGATGCAAATTTACAATAACCCTTAAACTCTCTCTGGCTGATAGATGACAGTGAACTTTTAGATACCATGGCATAAGGGATATTTCAATGTGCATATTCAGAAATAAACAAAAATTTTGATTGATGCCCTTTTTCAAAGTAACATCACCCTGTAAATTGTCATATGTGCCTTTGGAAAATACTAAAAGATATATTAACTGTAGAAATATTTATTGGTGGTTCAAAAAGCTACTTCAAATGGACATAGCCTGCTCTTCATTATTGACACTCTGGGTATATAACCTGGGAAAAGATGAAGGTCTAAGACTTTCTGTTTTGGTGAGTCAATTTGGACTTGTATTTATTTAACTTAGGACTATTCTGCTTACAAGTGAAGTAAGACATGTATTTTCTAGAAAAACTAACAATTTTAAGTGGGCTTCAGTAGGAGAAGTCTCTGCACATTCCATGTTGCATTCAAGCTTTTCTTCCCCTGAAGCCACATGACCTGGAAAATCTGACTGCATTTAAAACATCAGTGGTAGATAGACACACTAGCTGGATCTATGGCAGACACTTTCATGGTTGAATTACTGTCTTGGTTCTAGAATTTGTCAGCCTAGTCCTGATACTTTCCAACTGAGAAGTCCCTTTAGTTTGCTATAGGGCCTTCAGAGAGACATAGGCTTTACTAATGTGCCACACAGATATCCCATATCCCAGGCTGCCCAGATGACAGAGAAACAACAATCCTCAAATTTAACCTAAAAGAATGTAAAAGAATGATGTCTAATAAGTTCATGAAAATATGTGAAAAGAAAATGAAACATTTTTATATATCTTCTTGGAAAATTACTTAAGACCAAGATCAGCAGTTGTATGTTTTTGACCCACAAGATACTAACTTAAGAACAACATAATATTTCAGCCAATTATTTAATTTAAATATAAGCTTAAATTAGCAGTGTAATAAGCCTCTGATTATGTAAGTATTATATTTTGTTGGTCTACATTTAGTAGTTTAATCAACCACCCTCAATGGTTGCACTGTAAGAGAATACCAAGTCCTTTAATTACATTTTAATGCCCCTCACTGAGTTAGCACCATTGAAGGGAGTTTAGCAGATTAATCATATTCTTCCTTTTAAGATGCTTTTGGAAAAAAAAAATTACTGGAGCCCTATTTCAATTTTTTTTAGGTTATTATTCCTCAGAAGCCATTAAAATAAATAGAATTATTTTTTTTTTTACTCATAGAGTGTGAATAATACTAGCATACAAATCAAGCATTCAGATAATTGCAGGAAATATGTTTCAGTTCTTTAATTGGAAGAAAGAATTACTGTGTAGTAAATGAAAATATGTTGTTAGATATTCTTTCGCTGATGGATAGACTTGGCATCACCTTCAATGAAAAATTTATGGAAGAATCATAAGATATATTAACTTCTGTGAATTACTGTGTGCTCCTGGAACAAATAAAATGGTTTAAATTTTGTCAAAGGCCTATTAAACAATGATTAACAATTATTAATGTGCAGTTTATGGTGACATATAATGCCAAAATATTTAACTTAAGGTACAGTAAAATTTGGTGGTTTTGTTTTTGCTCTAAATTGTGTATTGACTCACTTATGGTACATAAAATAATTCTGTAATCAGACGTTATTGGATGTTTTACTGCTTTATTACCTAAGTTTATTGTTCAATCAAAAAAAAAAAAACATATATTTTAGTGCCCATGTTGACAGGAAGTAATTCCAAATTCTTCATGCTGAAATTCCTCTTCATATTTTTCTCCTACTGCCCTTAGTGAATGAAAGAGGAACTAGTCAGCAGATTTTATATTTTCTCTATTTGTTTTCTCTCTTTACTTTATGTAATATCAGTCATTATTAAACACTAGCATGAAATGCTGAAGATTTCAAGTGTGGTTTTAGAACTAGTAGCAAATATAAACATTGAAGATGTTGTAGGATCTTTTAAATCTACTGATTAGTTTTAGTAAAAAGTAAGAAAATATAAATTAAGTATAATGAAGAGAGATATGAAGACTTTTTTTATTTCACTGAGTCAGTTTTAATAACATAAAATAAAAAGTTAATTTTGCATTATATTTAAGTAAAAGATTGCATTTTGAAAATTTCCATATGTGCTTATTTGTTGAAAGTATTTGTTTCCTACATACACTGCACAGTACAATCTAGGCTACCTTTATTAGAAAGGTATTTTTAATGAGAAAATAACATCCTTTAAGAAATAGAGTTATTTATTTTTTTATTTTTATATATTAAGAAAAAGTCAAAGAGGTTACTATTCTACATAGTAAATTTTGTTTCCTGTTCAGCAAATCAAAAATTATATCTTATTGAGCCTTAGGGATATGAAGGCCTAAACAGTTAAACAGTCTTGATGGATTTGGTCAGGTAATTGTTATATCAGTAATTATTTCAAAAACAAAGTCTCAGGGGCAGATGGTGGAGAAAAGATCCTTCATTCTCAAGCATTAGCATAAAATCCATGAAGGACAGATCAAGATCATTTGAATAACAAAATGTAGAATGACTTTTCTCAGGATTCCTGATGATCTGTTGACAATTCTGAAAGAAAGAATTGAGAGAATGTAAGAACAGTCTTAGGCAGACAAACTGAGCAATCACAAAGCCCACAGTGATAGTGTGTTTACTATGTAACCAGGGACTGTTCAATGTATTTTAAATTATGAAATCCTGTACAACAACCCCTCCAATCCATTAGGTTAAGCTAATCCCATTGGAATTAGGAAGAAAAAGGTAAAGAACAAATAAAGAAATCTTAAATGATTTAAAATGGAAACAAATACAGATGAGTTCAAGGAAAAATATAAAAGAGGTTGATTTTTTGAAAATCACACTAAAGAGTAGGCTTACACAATGCCACATAATTTTCCTTCTGATTGCATATTTTCAAACTATGTTGTGTTTTCCACATGAAAAAGAAAACTCAACAAACTATACTGAGCAAATTATACAAATTATCCTTCAGAAAATAATCTATTTTAGTATAATAGGAAATTTGGAAAAGGCAGTTTAATCAGATTTTTAAAATGTGAGTATTCCAGGCACTTCTTAACATAAGTAAAATTACTCAGAATTCAACAATTATTGTATTCATAATTATTGAATTAAATGAAAACAGAAAAATGACAGTCATTACATTTTTATACTTGCAAACCTTTGTCATTATCTGACAGAATACGCATAAAATTAAATCTGAAGAGAAATTATGCAAACTTTTATTTATACTTTAAAATATGCTTATTCAGATGGTAAATGTTTATAAAACACTAAAAATAATAACATGATCTTAACACATAAGCAAGTGCATGAAAATTTGTAATTTTCTATGTACTTAGTGGTAGTTTCTTAGTGTCAGATGCCTTTGCTGAGAAAATGATTGTATGATTTACAAGTGTTTGGGTTTCTAAAACTTTTCCAGTCTTTATGCCATCATCTGCTTTAAACTACTATTCTACTTCCATTCCTAATCTCTATGATCTTGAGATTCATTGTCTCTTCCCTCAGGAAAATGAAAAGATGGTGATAATTTTTTTTTTTTCTAATCACAGTTTCTAAGAATACTAGAAGTTCTTGTGATGGTCTCGTAAAGAAGTGGATGGAATGTAACAAGTAGTTATAAATAAAGATGACTGGATAACCAAGATAGTCAGCTAGACAGTCAACAAGCAGAGAATTGCTAGAAGACTTTCAGAATGTTAATCACTTTCAAATTTTGGAGCACATACATCATGTAAGGTACCTATTGACTTTAAACCCAAAATCACATGTTAACTGTTTCATTAAACTATTGGCAAATAATATAGAAACGTTCATTGTTTTTTAATTCTATACCCTTTGACCATTAGTGTCAGAGGCTGTGAGATATTGTTTGGTTTATATGTATTTTAATGTGGATTCCTAAAATAGATGCAAAAGTAAGAGAGACAGAGAAAGGGAGAGAGAACCATTTGTTCTCTTCCTTGGTGGCCCTTCAATGATTATAATTGTGTAAAGCACATTTACATTGCAAATCATCCTAAAGTACATTCATGGTTTTTAAAGGTAGACTGCTTTTTTTTAAATACCTTTATTTTATTTGTTTATTTTTATATAGTCCTGAGGATTGAACTCAGCCTCACACATATTAGGCAAGTACTCTATTACTGAGCTACATCCCTAGCCCCTTAAGGTATACTTGATGAATCCCTAAAATGAATATTTTTTTAAAAAAATAAGTAAATATAAATAATAGCAATGTCAAATCATTTTATTACAATTTTATATTTCTAGTTACTGCTATTTTAATTTATATTGTAAGATATTAAATGTGACATAACATAAATACTAATTTCTTTTTCTAATCTGTTTTCATTTTGATCATTTGTGTGAGATTTCCATACTGTTATTGTTTTACTTTATACATTCTGAAGGCCACTGGTGTAATTGTGTAGAGGATATGTTAAACATTTAGCAATTAAACATTAAACATTAATGACTAAGTACATAGAAAATTACATAATCAGCAATGATTATCAATGTTGCAAAGACATATTATGCTATAATTAAAAGTATTCTAATAAAAGTGTTTAGGGCAGCAGTGAGATCTGAATTCAGTAATGCTTTTGAAACTCAGCTCTAAACCATGACGAAGTTTTTCTTAGATGATGGGGCAAGGTTGTCTTCTAAAGAAAGATAGGTATATGTTTGTAAGTGTCTTTGCAGGTAGATGATATAAAAATAAAAGTCATGGATAAACAATCAATGTGGAATTAGATAGCAATGAAAAACTTGCAAAAAAATTAGAAGTTAAATAATAAGAATACCTGCTTAATAGACAAGTTGGTTTGGAACATGAAACACTGGGAGGATTATTAACTGCCATATGTATGGCTGGTTGGCCACTACTCAATATAACCTTCGTGACAGACTGATGGAAGCTTTGAAACTAATACCTAAATTTATTTAGATAAATATGTGTACCTCATAAATACTTGGAAAGTATAATCAATGTACTATGCTGATTATCTTTTATGGTGGCCTTGGTGAATTTTGATGAACATCTTTTACTCAGTAAATTGCGAATTAACTTATGGAAACAAGGGATATAAGGGACATGATTATGAGAGGAACTACCATGAATTTAATTTGATACTCTAAATGGTATCCGTTATGTGTTATCCACTGAAATGTGGCCTAACAATCAGAGGAGGAACATAAGCTGCAACATTGTATTTGATAATTATAAACCCACTGATCACTTAATTTAATTGTGTGGGAAGTTTATAAGACTATGGAATGATAATAGAAGAGATCCCAGGATTGAATTTTGAATTATGTCATTTCATACTGCTTAGATAGAGTAGGATGATGCAGCAAAGAAAATTATAAAATGAATGAAAGACATAAAAAGGAGAACACATCATCACTTCAGGAATGTAGATAAAAAAGAGTATGTCTAGATGGTATGTGGTGGCATGTGTCAACATGCTAATAAATGGTAATTATAATGTCAGCCTGTTTTCTGGTGTTATCAATAACTAAAAAGAACAAATAAAAAAGAGAATAATTAATAAAAAAAAACAAGGAAGAATATATCAATTTGAATTACTTCATGGAATTAACTGATAACTTTTTGTTACATATGGTAATAGAATAGTGGATAATTTAGGGGATTTTCTATAGACCTAAAGTGATACTAGAAACAATTAAACTTATCTTGGTTCTATTACTTAACAAGTTATGTTAATTTTAGACTTATTTCCTCCCTTGGTGATCCTGTTTTACCATCTATAAAACAACAAAATGTCTACTTGATTCCTACAAATGTTATATACATTCTATAGCCTGCATATTACTTGTTCCCCAAAGGTTCATGTGCTGGGAGATTGGTCCCCAATATGCCAGTATGGAGAAGTGGTGGGATCATTCAGAGGTCAGCCTAGTGGAAGGCAATTTGGACCACTGTGAGAAAGGTTTATGCAGTTCTCTCAGGACCTGGCTTGTTACCACAAGATCAGTTTGTTATAAAGGAGAGAGCCTGGGCTCTCTCTGCCCATTAGCTTCCTACCTTGGACACACACCTCTTCTGCATACAACTGCTCTTTATTTCTACTCCTCTGCCATGTTGTGATGCAGCCAGATGATGGCATCATGCTTTTCAGACTGTCTGTCCACTGTATCACCAACTAAATAACCCCCTTTTATTTAGGTATTATGTACCAGGAGGTATTCTGTTATAGCAATACAAAATGGATTAAGTTGACCTCATAGTTTAACATATGTAGAATGCTGATTCTCATTGCTTCATTCCTTCACTTCCTTAGGGAGGAAACTCAATGACATCAACTCTTCCCTCGTTCGTATTGACTATTTTTTCCCCAAGTCTTTTTTTTCTGCATGGGCCAATCTGCACCACCTTTCAGAAACAAGCTCAAGCAAGTAAGTGAATCATTCTGACAGTGCCTAGCAATATATCATAATTAGATCAGCACTGTGCTTTAAAGTCTGGACATTAGCTGGTTTATCTCTGACTCAAGTATGCAGTGCCCTTTATTCCTATTCACCTTGTCTGGAATGTATTTATAGTTAATAAACTCGGGGTTTAGAGTAGCTGTGGATTCTCTTTGTGCTACATGTTCACTCCATGGATAAAATAACAACTCATATCTAGTTTGTGGGTCAGTCCTTTTCTCAGGCCTTACTTTCAACCCCAATTGCCACCCAATCAATTTCATTATTTTTCTGAGACACTAGTTTAAGATATTTTCTCCAGAATAGAATTCTCCTTGTATAAATAATCTCTTTCACAGTAATTTAAAACTTCTAATTTAATACAAATATTAATTCCTTTTTTAGTTTTCTGAAAAGGAAAGGGTTGCCCCTGACAGCTACCATAAGTGTCATGACCAGACCCTAATAGGTGGGATACTGTCACTGATCAGCAAGGTTAAACAATGTCACTTTGTCACCTGGATAAAGAGAAGCAGAAAAAAGGTCCCTCAGTAATCAGGTCTGAGGACAGACAAAAACAAAACACAGTGCAAACCATAACAACCTATTTTTTTTTCATCTTGGTTGCCATAAGCCTTGCTGTTTCTCTGCCAATTACAAACTAGCTGCATTCTGTTCTTTCCTCCTCCTCCTCCTCCTCCTCCTCCTCCTTATCTCCTTCCTCCTTTTTTTTCTCCTTCTTTTTTCTACCACTCTTCTTCTTCTTCAGTGCTAAGGATACTGGGGATCAACCCTCAACTTCACCACTGACCTACATCTCAGTACTTTCTATTTATTTAGTATTTGTTTATTTATTTATGGGGTAGAGTCTCAGTCTCAGTTGCTGAGGCTGGCCTCCAAATAGCAATCCTCCTGCCTCAGCCTCTCTAGTTGCTAGAATGACATGCTTGTGTCATAGTGCTCAGTCCCACCCAACTAATTAAATTATAATAATGTTATTAATCATCAAATTTTCCCTGCTTCAGAGAATATCTTATCCAAAACAAAGTGGTACATTTCTGAGCTCTCCACAAAATCATCTAACATGAGCCAAACCCAACAATAAGCCCTCCCAATATTCTCTTCCTGAGGCAATCATGAATCCACATGCTTTCTGGTTTCCTTTTTCCTTTTGCAACAAGTGTTGTTCTGGTGGGCATCTATATTTGTTTAACAAGTACAATGGAGAACATGATATAAAATGGCATCTTATTGCCAATCTGGTGGTAACTTTAGTAGAAAGCATATTTTTGCAACATAAGTAGTTTAATAGAAAAGGAAGAAGGTTGAAATATCTTTTTTAGTAGCTTCTTTTAATGTAGCAATTGAAAAGATTAATTTATTCCTATGCCAAATATTGCAGAAATAACATCATGCTTTGTAGGAAGACAGGATCTGGAGTTAGCAGATGTAGAATATATTGTAGATAACTTTATATGATGAGATGAAATAAAAAGGTGATAGAAAAGTTTAAATCTTTCAGAGAAGTAAACATACTTATTCAAAGTTAAAGATATCTGTATTTATTGAATTTTGTTCCTGGCCCAAAATAACTAGTGAAGAGTGTAGAAATCTAAGAGGGTTTATTAAGTAGCTGTGCTTCACTGAGACCAAAATACCTGATAAGAACAGCTTAGATGAATAAAAGTTTATTTTGGATCATGGTTCTAGAGGTCTGTCTATGGTTGGTGGACTCCATTGCTTTGGGTCTGAGTGAGGCAGAACATCTTGGTGGAAGGGCCTGGAGAATTAAAGCTGCTAAGTTCATGGCAGTCATAAAGCAAGGAACCAGGAAGAAAACATAAACCCTTCTAGGACAAGCTCCTGGGATCCACTTTCTTCAGCCACAAGTCTATTGTTACCACCCAATAGTCCATTCAAATTATAAACCCATCGAATGCATTAATACACTGATAAGGTTATTATTCTCAGAGTATAATTGCCTGAAAGCCTGACCTCTGAACCTTCCTTCATTAGTGATTATTCTTTTAAACATAATTTTTCAGGGGACACTAAATATTAACTGTAATATTGGTGAGGTATTAATACCAGCAAATAGCATTGTAAAATTTAAAGAAGAAATTGTACCAGGAGAGCTTGCTCTTATTTTTGTAAACGGAAAACTACCTTGAGAAACTTCTACTGAAATAGAATTAGAAAATTCTTATTGCTTTTTGTGTCCATCAAACCAATGTGTTGAAACCACAGAAATCAAGGAAATGAACTCAAACCTTTCATTGTGGGGGACCACATCCTCATAGAAAGTAACTTTAATTCTGGTTCTCTAACCAGAGGTATGTGTATCTGATCTACGTGATGAGCTTTTTTAATTTTTTTTTTCTTTGTTTCTTCCTGCTTGAAGAGTTAGAAAGCTATTTCAGTACTATATTTCATGGGTATTGCTTTATCTTATTCATATCCAGAATAAACAAAGCATCAAAGAAATGTCACCTGAAAAGAAGATAGACTCATTCAAACTGAGCATAAACTATCCCAATTAAAAAAAAAACTTAAGAAATTGTGATTTGACAAATCTCTCTGAAATGATTTGCAGAGATCTACTTAGTCTGTGTCTGTATTATAAATATTTTACTTAATGATACTTCTGTTCTTTCTAACAGTATTCAAGGCAGGTTAACTATTATCATAACCTTCATTCTCACATAAGAAAAGTGAAGTATTGAGAGCTGCAGTTACTCAAATTTTTAGTCCCAGAAGTGAAACAGTGGAGATTTGAACCCATGACATCTGGTTTTATTTTTTTTTTTAATTTTTTTATTGGTTATTCAAAACATTACAAAGATTTCAGAATCACATCGGTTACACATCCACATTTTTACATAATACCATAATAGTAACTGTAGTATTCTGCTACCTTTCCTATCCTCTACTATCCCCCCTCCACTCCCCTCCCATCTTCTCTCTCTACCCCATCTACTGTAATTCATTTCTCTCCTTATTTTTTTCCCATTCCCCTCACAAACTCTTATATGTAATTTTGTATAACAATGAGGGTCTCCTTCCATTTCCAAGCAATTTCCCTTTTCTCTCCCTTTCCCTCCCACTTCATGACTCTGCTTAATGTTAATCTTTTCCTCCTGCTCTTCCTCCCTGCTCTGTTCTTGGTTGCTCTCATTATATCAAAGAAGACATTTGGCATTTGTTTTTTAGGGATTGGCTAGCTTCACTTAGCATAATCTGCTCTAGTGCCATCCATTTCCCTGCAAATTCCATGATTTTGTCATTTCTTAGTGCTGCGTAGTACTCCATTGTGTATAAATGCCACATTTTTTTAATCCATTCATCTATTGAGGGGCATCGGGGTTGGTTCCACAGTCTAGCTATTGTGAATTGTGCTGCTATGAACATCGATGTGGCAGTATCCCTGTAGTACGCTCTTTTGAGGTCTTCAAGGAATAGTCCGAGAAGGGCAATAGCTGGGTCAAATGGTGGTTCCATTCCCAGCTTTCCCAGGAATCTCCATACTGCTTTCCATATTGGCCTCACCATTTTGCAGTCCCACCAGCAATGTATAAGAGTACCCTTTTCCCCACATCCTCGCCAGCACTTGTTATTGTTCGACTTCATAATGGCTGCCAATCTTACTGGAGTGAGATGGTATCTTAGGGTGGTTTTGATTTGCATTTCTCTGACTGCTAGAGATGGTGAGCATTTTTTCATGTACTTGTTGATTGATTGTATGTCCTCCTCTGAGAAGTGTCTGTTCAGGTCTTTGGCCCATTTGTTGATTGGGTTATTTGTTTTCTTATTGTTTAATTTTTTGAGTTCTTTGTATACTCTGGATATTAGGGCTCTATCTGAAGTGTGAGGAGTAAAAATTTGTTCCCATGATGTAGGCTCCCTATTTACCTCTTATTGTTTCTCTTGCTGAGAAAAAACTTTTTAGTTTAAGTAAGTCCCATTTGTTGATTCTTGTTTTTAACTCTTGTGCTATGGGTGTTCTATTAAGGAATTTGGAGCCCGACCCCACAATATGTAGATCGGAGCCAACCTTTTCATCTATCAGACGCATAGTCTCTGATTTGATATCAAGGTCCTTGATCCATTTTGAGTTAACTTTTGTGCATGGCAAGAGGAGGGGATTCAGTTTCATTTTATTGCATATGGATTTCCAGTTTTCCCAGCACCATTTGTTGAAGATGCTATCCTTCCTCCATTGCATGCTTTTAGCCCCTTTATCGAATATAAGATAGTTGTAATTTTGTGGATTGGTTTCTGTGTCCTCTATTCTATACCATTGGTCCACCCGCCTGTTTTGGTACCAGTACCATGCTGTTTTTGTTACTATTGCTTTGTAGTACAGTTTGAAATCTGGTATCGCTACACCTCCTGATTCACACTTCCTGCTTAGAATTGCTTTTGCTATTCTGGGTCTTTTATTTTTCCATATAAATTTCATGATTGCTTTATCTATTTCTACAAGAAATGCCGTTGGGATTTTGATTGGCATTGCATTGAACCTATAGAGAACTTTTGGTAATATTGCTTTTTGATGATGTTAGTTCTGCCTATCCATGAACAGGGTATATTTTTCCATCTTCTGAGATCTTCTTCTATTTCTCTCTTTAGGGTTCTGTAGTTTTCATTGTATAAATCTTTCACCTCTTTTGTTAGGTTGATTCCCAAGTATTTTATTTTTTTTTGAGGATATTGTGAATGGGGTAGATGTCCTCATTTCCAGTTCAGAAGATTTGTCGCTGATATACAGGAATGCCTTTGATTTATGCGTGTTGATTTTATATCCAGCCACTTTGCTGAATTCATTTATTAGCTCTAGTAGTTTCTTTGTAGACCCTTTTGTGTCTTCTAGGTATAGGATCATATCATCCGCAAATAGTGATAATTTAAGTTCTTCTTTTCCTATTTTTATGCCTTTAATTTCTTTCGTCTGTCTAATTGCTCTGGCCAGTGTTTCGAGAACTATATTGAATAGAAGTGGTGAGAGAGGGCATCCCTGTCTTGTTCCAGATTTTAGAGGTAATGCCTTCAGTTTTTTTCCATTTAGAATGATGCTAGGCTGAGGCTTAGCATATATAGCTTTTATAATTTTGAGGTAAGTTCCTGTTATCCCTAGTTTTTCTAATGTTTTGAACATAAAGGGATGCTGTACTTTGTCGAATGCTTTTTCTGCGTCCACCGAGATGATCATATGGTTCTTATCTTTAAGTCTATTGATGTGGTGAATAACGTTTATTGATTTCCGTATATTGAACCAGCCTTGCATCCCAGGGATGAATCCTACTTGATCATGGTGCACAATCTTTTTGATATGTTTTTGTATACGATTTGCCAGAATTTTATTGAGGATTTTTGCATCTAAATTTATTAGGGATATTGGTCTATAGTTTTTTTTCTTTGAGGTGTCCTTCTCTGGTTTGGGAATCAGGGTGATATTGGCCTCATAGAATGAATTTGGGAGTTCTCCCTCTTTTTCTATCTCCTGAAATAGATTATGGAGTATTGGTATTAGTTCCTCTTTAAATGTTTTGTAAAACTCTGCTGTATATCCATCCGGTCCTGGGCTTTTCTTGGTTGGTAGTCTTTTGATGGCTTCTTCTATTTCCTCCCTTGATATTGATCTGTTTAGGTTGTTTATATCTTCCTGATTCAATCTGGGTAGTTCATATGTCTCAAGGAATTTATCTATGCCTTCACTATCTTCTATTTTATTAGAGTATAGGGTTTCAAAATAATTTCTAATTATCGTCTGTATTTCTGAATTGTCTGTTGTGATGTTGCCTTTTTCATCCCGTAAGCTAGTAATTTGGGTTCTCTCTCTTCTTCTCTTTGTTAGTGTGGCTAGTGGTCTATCAATCTTATTTATTTTTTCAAAGAACCAACTTTTAGTTTTGTCAATTTTTTCAATTGTTTCTTTTGTTTCGATTTCATTGATTTCTGCTCTAATTTTAATTATTTCTTGCCTTCTACTGTATTTGCTGCTGATTTGTTCTTCTTTTTCTAAGGCTTTGAGGTGTAGTATGAGGTCATTTATTTGTTGGCTTTTCCTTCTTTTAAGGAATGAACTCCATGAAATAAATTTTCCTCTTAGTACTGCTTTCATAGTGTCCCAAAGATTTCGATATGTTGTTTCTGAGTTTTCGTTTACCTCTAAGAATTTTTTAATTTCCTCTTTGATGTCTTCTGTAACCCTTTGTTCATTCAGTAGCATATTGTTTAATCTCCATGTGATGTAGGGTTTTTCCTTTCTCATTTTATTATTGATTTCCAATTTCATTCCATTATGATCAGATAAAATGCATGGTAGTATCTCAACTCCTTTGTAATTGCTAAGCTTTGCCCTGTGACATAATATATGGTCTATTTTTGAGAAGGATCCATGTGCTGCTGAGAAGAAAGTGTATCTGCTTGATGTTGGGTGGTATATTCTGTATATATCAATTAAGTCTAAGTTATTTATTGTATTATTGAGCTCTATGGTTTCTTTATTCAATTTTTGTTTGGAAGATCTGTCCATTGGTGAGAGAGGTGTATTAAAATCTCCCATGATTATTGTGTTGTGGTCTATTAGACTCTTGAACTTGAGAAGAGTTTGTTTGATGAACGTAGCTGCACCATTGTTTGGGGCATATATATTAATGATCGTCAAGTCTTGTTGTTGTATGGTTCCCTTGAGCAGTATGTATTGTCCTTGTTTATCCCTTTTGATTAACTTTGGCTTGAAGTCTATTTTATTTGATACAAGTATGGACACCCCTGCTTGCTTCCGGGGTCCGTATGAGTGATATGATTTTTCCCAACCTTTCACCTTCAGTCTGTGTATGTCTTTTCCTATCAGATGAGTCTCCTGTAGGCAGCATATTGTTGGATCTTTTTTTTTTAATCCATTCTACTAGCCTATGTCTTTTGATTGGTGCATTTAAGCCATTAACATTTAGAGTTACTATTGAGATATGGTTTGTATTTCCAGCCATATTTGGTTATGTATGATACTTAACATGATTAGTTTTTCCTCTATGCTTAGTTTTTCCTTTATTGTACTACCTCCCGTTGTTGGTTTTCATTGTTATTTTTCATTTCCTCTTCCTGTAATGTTTTGCCAAGGATGTTTTGAAGAGCTGGTTTTCTAGCTGCAAATTCTTTTAACTTTTGCTTATCGTGGAAGATTTTTATTTCATCTTCAATCCTGAAGCTTAATTTCGCTGGATACATGATTCTTGGTTGGAACCCTTTTTCTTTCAGCGTTTGAAATATGTTGTTCCAGGATCTTCTAGCTTTCAGAGTCTGTGTTGAAAGATCAGCAGTTATCCTGATTGGTTTACCCTTAAATGTAATCTGCTTCCTCTCTCTTGTGGCTTTTAAGATTCTCTCCTTATTCTGTATGTTGGGCATCTTCATTATTATATGTCTTGGTGTGGATCTCTTATGATTTTGTATATTCGGTGTCCTGTAGGCTTCTAGTATTTGGATTTCTTTTTCATTCTTTAAGTCTGGGAAGTTTTCTAGTATTATTTCATTGAATAGATTACTCATTCCCTTGGTTTGGACCTCTGTACCCTCTTGTATCCCAATAACTCTTAGGTTTGGTTTCTTGATGTTATCCCATAATTCTTGGATGTTCTGCTCATGATTTCTTAACATTCTCGCTGAGCTGTCTATGTTCTTTTCAAGTTGAAAAACTTTGTCTTCGTTGTCTGAAGTTCTATCTTCCAAGTGTTCTACTCTGCTGGTAATACTCTCATTTGAGTTTTTAATTTGGTTTATTGTTTCCTGCATTTCCAGGATTTCTGTTTGTTTGTTTTTTATATCCTCTATCTCCCTATAGAGTTGATCTTTTGCTTCTTGGATTTGTTTATGTAATTCATTGTCAAAGTGATTTTTCATTGTCTGAATTTGATAAATAATGTCTTCCTTGAGACTCCAGATCATCTGAAGCATGTATATCCTGAACTCTTTGTCTGACATTCCATCAGCTGCAGATATTACCTCATCTAATGTTGAATTGACCTGTATTGTTTGTGGTCCTTTCTTTCCTTGTCTTTTCATACTGCTCATGATTCTTTCTAGCTTTGTGAAACTGTTGAGCTAATGTTTTTCCCCTTATATATTTGTATTGTTCTTGAATAGCTCCAATATCCCTCTTTTTCGGAGAAAGACAATGTTAACAGATCCCAATATCAACAGTACATTATCTAAGGACAAGTTTTCATTATTAATACATTTATAGTTAGATTCTAAGACTATAGATATTGGATTTAATTATTACTTAAGAATATATTCCTTAGTTTCATAAAAGGCGTACCATATCTGGTGGCATATAGAAAACTTAATTTCAGACGAAGGATATTATACTTAAAGAGAAAGGAGTGAGGGAATGAGGTTAAACTAACTTAGCACCTTTGGAGAACTCTAACCACTTGACTGGTAATTTATGGAAGAATGTATAGACTCAACCTCCTATTTAGATAGTTACCCTATGTATAGATAGCAAAAGTTAGGAGATTGAAAGTGGTATAGAGAGAATATGAATTTAAAAAAAAAAGAAAAGAAATAACAAGGAAGAAAAGAGAAATAAGAGAAGGGAAAGGGAAGTAAGATAGAAATACAGAAAAAAATGGGGGGGAGGTGGGGTATATGCAATTCCTCTATATTATATTACTTTGGTAACTCAGTTGTTCATGCTCAGTTCTTGGTTTCACATATGCTGAAGTTGTGGAAGAGAGAGAAGAAAAGAGAAAGAGAGGAAAAAAAAAAGTCTCTCAGAACACTGTTTTCCTTGCTTCCAGTAGGTGGCGTTGTCTATTCCTAGTTTGAGCCTCTGTATTCAGGGTGGTGGGTATAGCCAGTGTGAAGGGAAATGAGCTTCCACCTGTATCTTCCCTACTCTAGTCTCTGAGGTAAAAACCAGGTGCCTCTACAGTTGTTGTTTTGTGTTGATAGCTACAATCCCCAAAAGCTTGTGGGAAATATTTTGAGTTATCGCAGCTAAGGGTGGGGGAGTTGGAAACCGCGTACCTGGATCAGCCGCAACTGTGCTGGTAGCCACACCCACTTTGATGGGTTTTAAGGGTTGATGGGCTTCCTGGAGACTAGCGCTCGGGGCGGGACCGGACTTCCTGCTCCGGTCTGGCTGGCGGCTGTCACGGCTTCCTGCTCCGGTCTGGCTGGGCGGCTGTCGCGGCTTCCTGCTCCGGTCTGGCTGGGCGGCTCATGACATCTGGTTTTAGAAAAGACTGCATATTCCTCCAAGAACAGCTCATATTCTCAGCCAGTGTTTCCTAATCTACTGTACAAAATAAAGTAATGAAAGTATATAATTTGTCAATAATCAAAATCTTAGATTCAAGTTACTATCTTAAATGTAAAGTATGAAAACTTTAGTAATTATAAATATGACATAATATTAATTATGCTTTCTTAACCCAAGAGTTTAAAAGAGTTAACATATTCCCCTTTTCTTTTTTTAACTATTTATTTTTTACTTATAATTGGACACAATAACTTTATTTATTTATTTATTTTTATGTGGTGCTGACAATCTAACCCAGGATTTCGCACATGCTGGACAAGCACTCTACCACTGAGCCACAATTCCAGCCCAATATTCTCATTTTCTTACTAACTCCAAATATATAATTTTTATAAATAACAAAAGGCTATGTTTTCTTGTGAACAAGTAGTTAGTAACATGAATTAGAAGCAGATTATAAAACAGAAAATCTGCTTAAACCATCAGAAAGATCAAATATAAGATAGTAAAAATCAGCAATGTAATGAAACATATAACAGTTTAAATTAAATATAGCATTTGAAGTTATTTTATGATCAGAATTAATTTGCCATTTTATAATCATAATTATTTGTCCTCATTAATTCTTTGCGAACAGGTTAGATAAAAAATACAACACTGAGTGAAGGAAAAACTCAAAATCCCTTTTTTAGGTACTATGTTTTCATTATTCTCGTTAGTGATCATTGTTAGCCAGTATTGGAAAGTTAAATTCTCTATTCAGGTGTGCTACTTAGCCCTTATGATACATACAGTCCATTAAAAACATTTTAATCAACTTTTAAGCTATTACATCCAAATTAGTTATCTTCAACATGTTACGAATTATCAGCATTTCTTGTTGAAAAATCTCAATTTTCATTTTTGCTTTAGAATATTTTTAGTAAAAAATATGCCAGCCACTGATAACTCTATAACTGTCCACACTTATTTGACCCTAGTTAAATAATGCATACTCACTCTGTCCTTAGTATCGCCTGGCCTTCTTTTGTGCCTTATACTATTTAATTTACTGCCACTTATTGTTCCACTTTTAACCAATATGGCAAGTTGGTTTTAAGAAAGGAAGCCTCTTTTCAAATAAATGCAGTGGTATGCAAAAAAGAGAAAAAATTCTTTTTTCTCCACTTGAATGACCTTTGTATGGAAAGCTTTTGAACAGATATATATTCATATGATGACCACAATAGGAAAGACATGTCCTGTAACTGTGAAGAGTAACACACACATGCATGCAGCCACGTCTGCCCTAGTCCCACCAATATCCTTTTGGATTCCCTATATAGAAGCCACTCCCACACTGGATCTACACATCAATCTCTTCTGTCTCTTCCTTTATATTCAATGGAGGTGGGGATTTTAGCTTTATTAAGTTTGCTAATATTACACTTTTTTTTCTTTATGGGTTTCATCAGTAATAGAAGACAAGTTAATTGTCCAATGTCCTTCTAAAAATGCAAAATATGCTTTATATTTCTTCTCTCTTTTGGGCAATTTAGTGTTTCTTTTCAGAACTTTCAACCATCAATCTCAAGTATCCTGTTGACTTTTTTCTTTTGTCTTTCTATATACTTAGGTCACTCTTTGAACAGATAAATATAACTTTTTATTAGTTGCTCATGACAATACAATGGTCTTGACATATCATACATTTGATTCAAATGGGGTATGAATTTTCATTTTTCCACGTGTACAGGTTGCAGGATCACATTGGTTATATGGCCATGTATATACATACAGCAATACTAGTGTCTATTGTATTCTGCTGCCCTCCCTATCCCCCCTCCCCTCCCCTCCCCTCCCCTCCCATTACCTCTCTCTACCCAATCTACTGTGACATATTTCTCTCTCTTTTTTTTCTTCCCCCTCACATCATCATACATGTATTTTGTATAACGATGAGGGTCTCCTTCCATCTTCCATGCAATTCCCCTTCTCCCTCCCATTCCCTCCTACCTCTCTTCCCTATTTAGTGGTAATCTCCTTCTCATGCTCTTCCTCCTTACTCTATTTTGAGTCACCCCCCTTATATCAGAGAAGACATTCGACATTTGTTTTTTAGGGATTGGCTAACTTCACTTAGCATAATCTGCTCTAATGCCATCCATTTCCCTGCAAATACCATGATCTTGTTATTTTTTTAGTACTGAGTAATATTCCACTGTGTATAAATGCCACATTTTTTTATCTATTCATCCATTGAAGGGCATCTAGGTTGGTTCCACAGTCTAGCTACTGTGAATTGTGCTGCTATGAACATTGATGTGGCTGTGTCCCTGTAGTATGTTCTTTTTAGGTCTTTTGGGTATAGTCTGAGAAGGGAAATAGCTGGATCAAATGGCAGTTCCATTCCCAACTTTCCCAAGAATCTCCATACTGCTTTCCAAATTGGCCACACCAATTTGCAGTCCCACCAGCAATGTACAAGTGTACCCTTTTCCCCACAACCTCACCAACACTTGTTGTTGTTTTACTTCATAATGGCTGCCATTCTTACTGGAGTGAGATGGTATCTTAGAGTAGTTTTAATTGGCATTTCTCTGATTGCTAAAGATAATGAGCATTTTTTTGTGTATTTGTTGATTGATTCTATGTCCTCCTCTGAGAAGTGTCTGTTCAGGTCCTTGGCCCATTTGTTGATTGGGTTATTTATTTTTTTGTTGTTTAAATTTTTGAGTTCTTTGTATACTCTAGAGATTAGAGCTCTATATGAAGTGTGAGGTAAAAATTTGTTTTCAGGATATAGGCTCCCTATTTACCTCTCTTATTATTTCTCCTGCTGAGAAAAATACTTTTTAATTTGAATACATCCCATTTGTTGATTCTTGATTTTAACTCTTGTGCTATAGGTGTCCTATTAAGGAATTTGGAGCCCAACCCCAAGAGATGGAGATTAGGGCCAACTTTTTCTTCTATTAGATGTAGAGTCTCTGGTTTGGTTCCTAGCTCCTTGATCCATTTTGAGTTGACTTTTGTGCATGGTGAGAGAAAGGGATTCAGTTTCATTCCGTTGCATATGGATTTCCAGTTCTCCCAGCACCATTTGTTGAAGATGCTATCTTTTCTCCATTGCATGCTTTTAGCACCTTTGTCTAATAACAATACATTCAAAACACTCTGACTTATCCTGTCATTCAAATGATATATTTATCCTTCATTTCTTAATCAAATTTCAAATCTATGTGTTACCTATAACTATAATTTTTTCACTATATCCATCCAATACATCTCTAATTTTGCATGAAAAAAAAACTGAGTTAAGAATTATATCACAAGCTTTGATTAGTTAGCCTATTACAGGGAAGAATATTCAGGTTAGTTTTTTTTTCCTTTTTTCACCATTTTTGTGTATAACCATTAGGATACAGATACACACTCCTTAGAAAACTCTATACATTATTCATAAGATAATGATTGAAGTATAGTTTTATTATCATTTCTGATATTCTTTTTTTAATTTTTGATTTTGTTGTTGTAGATGGACACATTACCTTTGTTTTATTTGTTGATTTTTTTTTAAATGTGGTGCCAGGGATTGAACCCAGTGCCTCATGTGTGCTAGGCAAGCTCTCTGCCCCTGAGCCACAACCCTGGCCCTCTGATATTCTTTACATTCTATTTCCTTGAGTTAGTATCTTATTTTACTATTGGATAATATCTGAAAAGATCCTTTTTAGGTCTCCATTTTATTTTTCTCTTTCCTTATAAAATTCAGAATACTACAATGTATTTAAACATATTGATATATTCTTTTATTGCTAACATATAAATGGAAATGTAGTGTATTTGAATTATATTTGCTTTGCCCATAAGATATTGCATATAGTAAGTGCACCATTAATATTTGTATACACAAAACTTTTTTCACGAAATTAATGAAGACTCAAAGGATCACACTAATTCTTTCTTTAAATAGATAAAAAATTATATTACGTTCACAAACTCAGAAATATATAAGCAACCAGAGCATTTTATTTTTGATTAGAGGTACTGAATGATTAATAATTAATGAAATAATGCATTTTTAAGTTAAGATGTTTTGTTAAGTAATTGAGAACGTAAGCCCAAGAGGCCAAATTTTATATGGCAAAGCATTTCTTCATGTGTTTTTTCAATATCTGATAGGAACTACGATCTGGTAAAAAAAAAGTTGATAATATGGCAAATATCTTTATATCTAAGCCTTGATTCTTATGACTGCATTCTACTAAATGTACATGTGTATCTTTATTTATTTAACAGTAATGAAAATAATATAACTTCTCAGTGGATAATTTTTAATACTATCTTTTCTGTCTTCTTATTGCTAGAGAGCTGTCAATTTAATGCAGAAAAGGATACTATTAGTATTGAGATTTATAATAATAGAAATGAGTTATCAATTTACCAAACAGTTGCATGTCTTATTTAAAATAAATATTTCATAGTATATAAAACCTTGTTTATACATGTATGTGTACAAATATATATTTAATAGTATATAACATCTTATACAAGCAAACATTCTCATTAGTGGACTTAAATATGGCAGTTAACTGTGAATTTCTCCATCCCTAACTTATCGTTGTTAAGAATATGTGTTAACACAGTATATAGTTTGAGACTAGGGTCAGGTAGTGCACATTTTAATACATTTAATATATGATTCACATGCTTACTAAACTATTTATTTATTTTTAAGGCACCGAGGATTGAACTTAGGGGCACCAACCACTCAGCTACATTCCCACCCTTATTTTGTATTTTATTTAGAAATAGGGTCTCCCTGAGTTGCTTAGCACCTGCTTTTGCTGAGGCTGACTTTGAACTGTCTATTCTCTTGTCTCAACCTCCTGAGATACTGGATTTACAGGCATGTGCTGCCTCACCTGGCCTGAATTTTTACATCAAATGTATTAGAATATATTTTTTAAATTGTAATTTGTTATATATAACAGAAGAATGCATTACAATTCATGTTACACATATAGAGCACAATTTTTTATATCGCTGGTTGTACACAGCCATTTGTGTCTTTATGTATGTACTTAGGGTAAGGACTTTCATCCGATTCCACACTCTTTCCTACTCCCATTCCCCCTCCCTCCGCCTCCCTCCCATTTGACCTATCTACAGTTCATCTATTCATCCATGCACACCCACAACTACAATTCTGAATCAGCATCTTTAAATCAGAGAAAACATTTGGCAATTGATTTTTTTGGGATTGGCTACCTTCACTTAGCATTATATTCTCCAACTCCATCAATTTACCTGGAAATGCCATGATTTTATTCCATTTTTACGCTGAATAATATCCCATTCTGTATATATACCACATTTTCTTTATCCATTCATCTATGGAAGGGTATCTAGATTGGTTCCACAGTTTAGCTATTGTGAATTGTGCTACTATAAGCATTGATGTGGCTATGTCCCTGTAGTATGCTTTTTTAAAGTCCATTGGGTATAGACTATGGAGTGGAATATCTGGTTTCAAATGTTGGTTCCATTCCCAGTTTTCCAAGTATTATCCATACTGGAGTCCCCACATTCTTGCCAACATATATTGTTGTTTGTTTTCTTTTTTTTTAAAGAGAGAGAGAGAGAGAGAGAGAGAGAGAGAGAGAATTTTTCAATATTTATTTTTGAGTTCTCAGTGGACACAACATCTTTATTTTATTTTTTATGTGATGCTGAGGATCAAACCCAGCACCCCACGCATGCCAGACAAGCGCGTTACCACTTGCGCCACATCCCCAGCCCTGTTGTTTGTTTTCTTAATAGCTGCCATTCTGACTAGACTGAGATAAAATCTTAGTTTTGATTTGCATTTATGTAATTGCTAGATGTATTGACTATTTTTCATATATTTGTTGATTGATCATCGTATATCTTCTTCTGAGAAGTGTCTGTTCAGTTCTTTGACCCACTTATTGATTGGTTATTTGTTATTTTTGTGTTAAGAGTTTTGAGTTCTTTATGTATCCTAAAGACTAGTACTCTATATGATGTGCATGTGGTAAAAATTTCCTTCCATTCCATAGGCTCTATATTCACTTCATTGATTATTTCTTTTGCTGAGAAGAAGCTTTGTTGTTTGAATCCATCCCATTTATTTTTTCTTGATATTAATTCTTGTGCTATAGGAGTCTTATTAAGGAAGTTGGGGCCTAGTCCCACATGAAGGAGATTTAAGCCTACTTTTTCTTCTAATTTGATGCAGTGTCTCTGGTTTAATTCCGAGGTCCTAGATTCACTTTGAGTTGAGTTTTGTTCATGGTGAGAGATAGGGGTTTAATTTCATTTGTTGCATAAGGATTTCCAGTTTTCCCAGCACTATTTGTATAAAAGCCTCTCTTTTCTCAAATGTAGGTTTTTGGCACCTTTGTCTAATATAAGATGACTTTAATTATGTGGGTTAGTTTCTGTGTCATCTATTCTGAACCATTGGTCTACCAGTCTATTTTGTTGCCAATGCCATGCTGTTTCTGTTACTATTGCTCTGTGGTATTGTTTAATTAATCTGGTGTGGTGATGCCACCTGCTTCACTCTTCTTGCTAAGGATTGCTTTAATTATTCTGAGTCTCTTATTTTTCCAGATAAATTTCATGACTGCTTTTTTCTATTTCTATGAGGAATGTCATTGGGATTTTGATTGAAATTGCAATAAATCTGTATAGTGCTTTTGCTAGTATAGTCATTTTGACAATATTAATTTTGCCTCTTCAAGAAAAGGGTAGATCCTTCTGTCTACTAACATCTTCATTAATTTCTTTCTTTAGTGTTCTGTAGTTTTCATTGTAGATGTCTTTTATCTCTTTCATTAAGTTCATTTCCAAGTAATTTTTTTTGAGGCTACTGTAAATGGGGTAGTTTTACCTTGTTTCCCTTTCAAAAGATTTGTCACAGAAATGCCTTTGATTTATGAATGTTGATTTTATATCCTGCTACTTTGCTAAATTCACATACTAGTACTAGAAGTTTTCCAGTTGAATTTTTTGGCTTTCTAGTATAGAATCATATCATTGGCAAATAGTGCTAATTTAAGTTCTTCTTTTCCTATCTGTATCCCTTTAATTTATTTCATTTGTCTGATAGCTCTGGCCAGTGTTTCAAGAACTGTGTAAAATAGAAGTGGTGAAAGACAGCATCCCTGTCTTGTTCCAGTTTTTAGAGGAAATGCCTTCAATTCGCTTGCTGAAAGATGAAATATCATATATATATATATATATATATATATATATATATATATATATATATATATATATATATAAATATAATAAATATAATATATATACCGGTTAAGTCTCAATTATTGATTGTATCATTGAGTTCTATGAGTTCTATTGTTTCTTTGTTCAGCTTTTGTTTGGGTATCTATCCAGTGATAAAAGAGGTGTTTTAAAGCCACTCAGAATTATTATGCCATTGTCTATTTGACTCTTGAACTCGAGAAGAGTTTTGTTGATGAACATAGACATTCCATTGTTTGGGGCATATATATTTATTATTGTCATGTCTTGTTGATGTCTTGTTCCCTTTAGCAGCAGGGAATATTTTTCTTTTTCCCTTTTGATTAACTTTGGCTTGGAGTCTGTTTATTTGATATGAAGATGGAAAACCCTGTTTGCTTCTGCAGTCCATGTGAATGGTATAATTTTTTCCAACCTTTCACCTTCATTCAATGGATGTCTTTTCTTATAAGATGAGTCTCTTGGAGGCAGTATATTGTTGTTTTTTGTTTTGGGTTTTTTTTTTTATCCAATCTGTCAATCTATGTCTTTTTTCTCTCTTTTTTTTTTTGATGAGTTTAGGCCATTAACATTCAGAGTTTTTATTGAGACATGATTTGCATTCCTGGACATTTTGGTTTATTATTTATATTTAACTTGATTTGGTTTCTTTTTTTTTCCTTTAGTGTAATACCTCCATTTACTGATTTTCATTGCTGTTTTTCAATTCCTCTTCATGAATATTTTGCCAAGGATGTTCTCTAGTGCAGGCTTTCTAGCTATAAACTTGTTTAACTTTAGTTTATCATGGAAGGTTTTTATTTCATCTTCAAATCTAAAGCTTAACTTGTTGAAAATAAGACTCTTGGTTGGCATCCATTTTCTTTCAGAGCTTGGTGTATGTTCTTCTAAGATCTCCTGTCTTTAAGGTTCTGGGTTGAAAACTCTGCTGAGATATGTATTGGTCTCCCCCTATATGTCATCTGATTCCTGTCTTTTTTGGCCTTTAAGATTCTATCCTTATCCTGTATGCTAAGCTTTTTCATTATAATGTCTTTTTTTGTTGAGATAATGTAATTTTTATATTGGTCTCCTGTAAATCTCTTTTATTTGATTTTCCTATTCATTCTTCATGTTTGGGAAATTTTCTAATATTATGACATTAAGAGAGTCTATGTTTCTTTGGGTTGAACCTCTGTGCCTTTCACTATCCCAGTAACTCTTAGGTTTGAACTTTTTATACTATTCCATAATTTTTGGATGTTCTGCTCATGATTTCTTACTATTTTCACTGTGTGGCCAACTTTGTTTTTCAAATTGTATACTTTGTCTTCATTATCTGATGTTCTATCTTCCAAGTGATCTAGTCTGTTGGTGATGTTTTCTATTTGGTTTATTGTTCCCTTCATTTCAAGAATTTCTGATTGTTTTTTTGTTTTCAGAATTTCTCTTTCTTGAATTAACCTATATTTTCTCCCTTACCTCTTTGTTGGTGTGATCAATGGATGCCTGTATTTGCTCCCTTATCTGTTTATTGGTGTCATCAATGGTTGCCTGTTTTTGCTCTATTATTTCTTTGTTGGAGTGATCAATTCTTTTTCCTGTTTTGCTCATTTATGTCATTCCTTAATTCACAGATTATTTTAATTATGAAGATTCTGAACTCCTTTTCTGACATTTTATCAACTGTGCTGTCCGCAGGTTCTGTTATTGTAGTGTCCTGGTTTGTTTGGGGCACTTTTCTTCCTCTTTTTGTATGTTGTCTATGTGATTTCCTTTCTTGCATTGTGGATCTGAGGTATTACATTTTCTAATTTATAATCTTTTAGTATCTGTGCAGGTTATTTGTATCTAACCTTGGTGTTAGTCTTCCAGATCCTGCTGATGTCGCAGGATGGATGCTACTGGCACTATAGGTGGTGCCAGCAGTATTAGGAAGTAACTAGAGATAGCAGTAGAAGTGCCCCAAGATGGATGCAAAGTCTTTCAGAAATGAAGCTGAAAGGGTGGGCCTTACCCTGGCTTTGGGATGCCTGCTCCAGGATCCAACTTCTTCTAGGCCATGTCTGTTGTCCCAAGGTAGAGGCTACCACATTGGGAAAGGCTGTGAAGATGGTTGCAGTGTCTCAAGATGGAATTGGTTAGACTTGGGCCCTGAAGTGATGGGGGGGTGGACACAGTCTTATCCAGAGCACTGGCTCCCATTCAGATTGGTGAGGCAAATCTGACTAGAATATAAATTTTATACTACAAAATACACACATTTTATGTTGTTTTTAGTTTAGAACACCGTTATAAATAAAAAGTTTTTTTGGATAACAATATACATGTTTTGCACAGACATACATTTTTGGTACTTTTGAGTAAATGCATAGGAGTAGAAATGTGACACATTTTAAGTGTATGCTTCAATTATAAAAAACACAAAGGAGTTCTAAAAATTATTATTATTATTTTTGTTATATTAATCACAATGGCAGAAAGTGTCAGTTGCTTTGCATATGTGTCAGGACTTGAAAAAGACAAATTTTTCATGGTCGTCCCTTAAGTGTGTGATTGTTCATACACTTTTGTGATTATAATTTAAACTTAACTGAGGGTTAATACTGTTAGCATTTATTCATGTGATTTTTATCTATTTTTCATAATTTTTAAATGACTCTCTAGATTTTTACTTTTTGAATAGTTCTGGTACTAATATATTAATATTCCTTCTTCCTTAAATGTTTGATAAAATTGACCAATGACTGAGTCTGAATTATTTTAAGCCTTTTAATTAAAATTGCACTTTATTTAATTAATTCAGAGTTTCTAATTTTCTTGATTCTATTATGTTCTGTTTTGTCTCTCAATAGTTGTACTCTCATCAAAGTATTCCAGTTTATCAGCATAAAGATTTTCATACATTTGGTACATTCATCTATATATAAGTAGCCTTAATACTGACATATTCTATTTTATTTATGATATTCATAAGTTTCTTCTTTTTGTTAGAGCAGGCTAAATAGAGATTAATAAATTTTACTGATCTGCTCAAATAACTAACTTTGATTCCATGATGTTATTGCATATTTTATTTGTTTCTATTTTCTCTATAATATTTAATATATTTTTCTATATATCACAGTTCTCAGATTATCAAGAACCTGATGTTAGACAGTGTTAAATTTCATATATGCCAAGCTGATGCTCTTAACATATTACCCTTATGAATCCCAAGCATTATATCCTATAAAAGAAAACTGTGAATTTCTTACCAGTCACCCTGGGAAATTCCATATTTTTAAATTTATAATGATGCAGCCTAACATTTTCTTTCATTAGTACCTTCTGAAAACTCCTTCTGTATCTTCTTTTATGCTGTTTCAGCATTTTTCTCATATAAAGAAAACTCTTTTCATTCAAATTTTATTCCATTTTTGAGTGATCAAATCAGGGAAATAAATGTTGCTTTTATAACTCAGGCCTCTAGTATGATGAATTCCCATCAGCAATTTTCACAAGCTGTCTTCATTTACTCTTCCAAGAGCTTTGAAAACCACTAAAATGATTGTTTATTTCCTAAGCCACTAACAAGAATCTAGGCAATGTATCTTTCCAACTGCCAATAATACTGATTTATATGTTCTGTTTGGTGTTTTCCTTGTTACAATCAAATGGTACTTTTATTTTACAGAACAGTAACTTGCTGAAAATTAATAGAATTTGTTTACAAATAGCTTTGCACGATAGTGTACTTTAGGCAAAAAATACATTTTAAAGGAGAAAAGTAAATTTTGCTCACCACTCCACAAGCAGACAAAATCACTGTGTAAGTCTAGTGCTAGCACGCTGATTAACTAGAAAATCAATTAGTCTAATCCAGTATGATAAGTATATGGTGTGTAAGTCTTGTGCTAGCACGCTGATTAACTAGAAAATCAATTAGTCTAATCCAGTATAATAAGTATATGGTGTATGTGGATAACTGGGTTTTAGATTATGCTAATATCAAATTCTTTATCTATAACATGTAATCTAAAAGACATGAATACTACATTTGAAGCAATACACTAGGCCCGAAAGAAGTGCAAGATATCCACATTTATCATTACTAGGAATAATATAAATTAATTATCAGTACCTATTTTAGGTGATCCCCATAAAGAAGTTTACAAATTCAGAAATAACTATGAGAATGAAATTACTACAAATAATTTCCAAATACAATATATATATTGAACTCAAGTTCTCATTATATGTTACAGAAGTCAAGAGGTATCCTTAATCATAATTCAGTTAAATGCTATTCCTTTTAAATCTTTCATAGTAGAATATGTATAAGGCATCATAGGAGACCAGTTCTTTCAAAATAACGTAATGAAGATTTGAGAAAGATTAATGAAATAATTCTCATTTCAGTTAGAAATCATTTTGCTATTTTGCATGATGAATGAATTAGATTTCTAAACTCATTAGTGATTTTCATGGAATATAAAGTATTGTTAAGTACAAAAAATTCTGATGTACATACATAACAATAAACTTTTGTCTCTTTTGGCTCATTCATACTAGTAATTCCCCGCACCCTCCAGGGAATTGTTTCTTTAGCATTAACCTGAATTGGAAACTGTTTTTAAAGTAATACATAATCTCCTAAAATTTAAAATTATTTGTTTATTCATTCATTTGGCCATAACATAGCCCATTAGTGTGCATTTGCAATCAGACCAGTAATTCAGAAGACTTAGATTTAAAAAAAAATCAAATTGCCTGTCTATCCTTCCTCTGTTCTAACCAAGCAAAAGACTCTTTGCACCTTGCAACTAATACCTTAGAGCATGTACTGTATTGAATTTATGTCAGGTCATGCAGGGCTGGTAATGAACTCTGAGCAATACACTCCTGACATGACAGGGAATGTAGCTTTGAGTCATTAAATTAGTTTTCTGTCATCTAAACCCATACTAAATGGCATTTGTTTTTTCAAAGTCTTAAAATGATTGATAGTCTAGTATTTTAAAATACTCAGAAGGAATTCTTAACTATAACTTCTCCAGCTGATTACATCTGTTATAAATAACGTTTTCTCTTTCTCTCTCAAAGAACATTGAAAATTTGACATTGGAAAATATGTTACATATGCATGGAAGATTACTGGATTTGTTTTAGAAGCTTTCTGGTGTACAAACAGCTATAATGTATGGTAAATATGGTAAGTACTAAATATAGATCTGTACTAATTAATGGTATACTTACTTAATAGAGTAGGTATTCCATTAAAAATTCTATAAAACATAAATTTTTAATATAAAAATTTTATACCGAAAGAATTATATAAAAACTGATGCAGAAAATATCAGGTATAACCAACATCTAGACTCAAAAAAAAGTTCATCTTTTGACATGTTGGCCTCCTTTGCACAAACATAGAAACAAATGCTAAAATATTTAACATTTTATCTCAAAAACCTAATCTTTAACAAGTATATTCAAATCATAAGGAAACTGTTTCATATTTAATCACAATTCACTCATGCTAACAAAATTGTCAATATAACTCATATGAGCTAGTGTATATTTAATTTCTTATTTTCCTAAGATATTTTGGAAAATGTTCCTGAATATTTATCCTCAAATATGTATAGCAATGCCCACACATTATTTTGTTGTTATGTCTCTTTAATCTATTTATTGGAGTATAGTTCTGGCCCTGCTATTTTTTTGTTGTTGTTGTTGTTATTTAATACATTCCTCTATCTTTATTCCTATAAACTTGAAATTATTTCCAGAGAAAAGGTTAGATTCAATAATAGGGTTAGATTGATAAGTTTAACACCAAGAGGCATATAATGTTCTTTTATCTCTCCATTGTACCTTTACCATTTCCTTTTTATGAATAATAAATACTTCATGCCATGATAGTTCGGAGCACTATGAACATTTAATTCTCCAACTATATTTTTCCTATTGCCTTTAGCACTGATTGACATTTCTTTTCTGAATCAATGAATTCCTTGAGGGTCATTAGGGAATTTTGACTTCTGTGTTTCCCTTTACTTTTATCCTCTAACATTATTAGTTTGGGAGTATAATTTTTTTAACATCTGGAGTGATGTGTTAAATGAAATTCTGTTTCAAAATAAATAGCAGAACAAGAATTTATTCTATAATATTCCATCATGACAGCTGACAGAGGCAACAGATGTGCTTCTACAAAAGAGGAAGAGAAAAATGAATGAGTACTTTTATTTGATTAGAATATTTGGGAGAGAAGTCTGGAGTACAGTACTGAAGAATTGATAAATCTGTGGAATAATAAGACTTGATCTAGCCAAGAAGTTGGAACTAAGCCTCTGGAAACAACTCAGCCATTGCACCTGTCTGGAACAACTGAACTGAGAAATACTTGCGTGATGTTTTCAATGGATTCCTTTTACCATGTGCAGCCATCCAACAACTCAGAGGTTTCTGCAGCCATGGTTCAAGCATGTTTGGCTAATACTTGTGCTGTCTGCTGAGACAGGTCATGTGGAATTCACAATATATTGCTACATGCTCTAGATGCCAGACATGGGGCTTCATAATTTAATATCTTCCCTGCTGAGTTTTAGTCTTGGTTTGGTTCTATTACTCATTTTTATTTTTCTATTCCTCCTTTACAGAATAGAAATGTTTACCCATGCTACTAAGGCTGGCCATCAGCATTTATGGTGCAAGTCACATGGTAATAGGGGCACAATAACTCTGTGGCATGGAAAGTACTTGTCAGTCTATGATGAGACTGTATGGTTAAGTGTTTTGGTGACTTCTCTGTCACTGAGACAAAGTATATGAGAAAAACAGGGGGAAAGTTTTATTTTGTCTTACAGTTTCATGTTTCAGAACCTGGTGACTGACCGCATTGTTTCTGGGTTTGTGGTGATGCATTACATAATGATAGAAGAATTATAGGGTTGAATAGAACAAAGTTTCTCAGATTTTGGTTTAAAAATAGAGTGGGGGAAAACATCAGGAAACAAATATAGCTTTTATGCATCCCTAGAGACTTAACTCCTCCAACTAGATCTCACATTCTGAAGTTTCCACCAGCTCCCAATAATCCATTCAATTATCAACACATAAGTGGTTTGAACCATCAAAACCCTCATGATACAGTCACTTCCCAAAAGTTCAACTTGTGAAATTTTTTTTTCATTGGGACCCAAACTTACCACATATAACCCTTTCGGGGAATATTCCAGATCTTCCTATAATATCCTGCCCTATCCCCAAAGACTCATGCCCATCTTATAAGACAAAATGCATTAAGCTTATCTCCAAAAGTCATGGTCTTAACAATTCCAGCATTGTTTAAATGTCCTAGTAGAAATTCTCCTCTGAGACTCAAGGAAATTCTTTGTTGTGAGCCCATATAAAAACCAAAAGAAAAAAAGTCACATAAGTCACCAGGTTCTAAAACATGAAACTGTGAGACAAAATAAAACTTTCCCCCTGTTTTTCCTCATTCTTGATTGGGCTATTTGAGGGTTTTTTTGTTGTTAAGTTCTACAACACCTTCAAAGAAAAGTTCACACCAATGTCCCTCAAGTAATTCCATGAAATAGAAAAGAAGGTAACCCTTCCAAACTTACTCTATGAGGCTAATATCACTCTAATATCAAAATCAGACAAAGACACATCAAGGAAAGAAAATTTAAAATTAATATTCCTGATGAACATAGATGCAGAATTTCTCAAATAAAATTCTAATAAATCACATAAAAAAACATATTAAAAAGTGCATAAGGATTAAGTGGTGTTCATCCCAAGGATGCAAGTTTGGTTCAACATATGGAAATCAATAAACATAATTCATCACATTAATAGACTTAAAGATAGCAATCATATGATCATCTCAATAGATACAGAAAAAGCATTTGACAAAATACAGCACCTCTTCATGCTCAAAACACTAGAAAAAGTAATGATAGCAGGAACATACCTCAATATTGCAAAAGCTATCTATGCTAAGCCCAAGGCCAACATCATACTAAACAGAGAAAAATTGAAAGCATTCCCTCTAAAAATTGGAAGATAGGGATGCCTTCTTTCATCACTTCTATTCAACATAGTCCTCGAAACTCTAGCCAGAGCAATTATACAGTCAAATGAAATTAAATGGATACAAATAGTAAAAGAAGAACTCAAATTATCACCATTTACTGACAACATGGTTCTATATTTACAGGATCCAAAATATTCCACCAGAATACTTCTAGAGTTCATAAAGTATCAGGATATAAAATCAACACCCATAAATACGATGTATTTCTATACATCAGTGATAAATCCTCTGAATGATAAATTAGGAAAACTACCCCATTTGCAATAGATTCAAAAAAGTAAAATATTTGGAAATGATAAAAATTTACAGATACATAAAACCATGAAGCCACAAAGATTAAGAAGTTAGAAAGAAAAGAAAAGCAAGTGTAGGAAACACTGGATAGCCACATGTGGCTAAAAGAATCTTAACCCATAATTCTGACCATAGAAAGAGCAAATTCAAAATAAATCAAAGACATTTAAATCCTAAATGTAAGATTTAAAACTCTGAAGCTATTAGGAAAGAATGGCGGGGGGTACTTCAAAACATTGAATTTGACCATTAAAAAAAAAATAAGTTCCCAGAAGCATAGGCAACAAAAGAAAAATAGACAAATGAGATCATGTCAAGCTCAGATGCTTGTACACATTAAGGCAACATTCACCAGAGTTAAGACAAAACCTAAGAAATGGGAGAAAATATTTGCACATCATTTGGTTGACTAAATATTGATATCTAGATCACATAAAGAACTAAAAAAGCAAAAAATAATATAATTAAAATATGGACAACTAATATAAAAATATATTTCTATATATTTTTTGGATCCTGTAAATGTATAAATTTTCTTTTAATTATCAACATCACTGGGCAAAAGGAAATGCCCATCAAAGCCACAATGAGAAATCATTTAATTTCTGTTGAAATGGCTATTTTTAATAAATGCAAAGAAATAAGTTATGCTGGCAAGTATGTTGACAATATTAAATGCTCTGTACTGGAAGTTGAAATGCAAATTAGAATAGCAATTTTGCAGAAGTTCCCTCAAAAAGTAAAAATAATATTACTGTATGTCCCAGCTATCACATTTCTGGGTACACAAGCAAAGGTACTGGAGCCAGAATATCAAAAAAGAATACTGCACTTCTAGATTTATTGGTGCACATCTCAGGGTTAATGTATAAATCATCCTAGTGCCCATTGCCACATAAATGTATAAATAAAATGTATATATATACAATATACACAATAAAATATTACTCATCCATAAAACCAATGAATCCTGTCATTTACAATGACATCAGTGGAATGAAAGACACTATGTTACGTGAAATAATCCAGGAAGAGAAGGAGAAATAACACATGTTTCCCTCAGATGTGGGAGGTGAAAATGTGATCTCAAAGTAGAAGAGAGCATAATATTATTAGATTTCTTTAATACACATTTTCACATTAAGAAGAGAATGTATGAGAAATCTTTAACAATTATTTTTTGTCTATTTGGTGTCATAGTCACTGCATAGTAACATAACAAAATATACTATAAGCCAGATACCTCCTAAAAAGCAAAAAATTACTTTTTAATGCTGTGAATGTTGAAAAGTCCAAGAGCAATAAACCAGGTGTGAAGTGAGGCCACACTTTCTAGTTCACAGATGAAAAATTCTAGCTGTGCCCTCTCATGGCAGAAGAGGCAAAGCATTAATGAGTGTTCTGCCTTCATGATCTAATTAAGTCCCAAAGGTCACAGCATCTGATGCCATCATTTTGTTTATTGGGTTTTCATAAAATGAATCTTGAGAAAACACAAACAACCATAATATGGTATTTGATACTTGTCTTTTTCTTTTCTTTTCTTTTCTTTCTTTTTTTTTTTTTGGTGGATGGAAACAACAACTTTATTTGTTTTTATGTGGTACTGAGGATTGAACCCCAGCACTTGTTAGGCAAGTGCTCTGCCACTAAGCTACAACCCCAGCCCTGCCTTTTTTTTCAATTTGAAATTATCCATGGATTTTAATTTATGCATTCTGATCTAGTCAATTCCAATTACTACTTTGATACTCCAATTTTCACATATTTAGCAAATAGGATATTCATGCTAAATTCCATATGAGTCAATTTATTTTTCTTAGAAATCTTTGCTCCTCAAACATTATGCAGTCTTACACACTCCTTGTGCATTGACTAATTCAGGCCTAGCTTCTACAATTATCCCAAGGACACATTTTTTTTTATATTATTGAGAAACTCAATATCTCTGTTAATTGTTACTGTAGTACCAATGTTTCCAATTATTTTTAAGGGACAGGTATAAAATAAGCATTCATAAAGTTGTGATACCCTAATGATATGTAAAAATGCCAATATATCTAGTATTATACACATTTTGTATAACATGTATTTTATTTTTCCCTTCTACTTCAGTAAAATATTGATTTCTAATTCTTTTACTTTAGTTTTTAACCTACAATATATACCAAGAATGTATTTTTATATAGATCTAGAAGCATTGAATGTAATTTAGGATTAATCTGTAGTTGATTTCAGAACGTTTTACTGGCTTTATTGGTTACATGTATTATAGTATTATAATTGTGCATAAAATTGGTTTTATTGTTTATATTCCATGTTTGAAACTTTGTTTTTTATGATTAAATGGAGTTTTCTCTGCCAATAAAGCCTGATGCAACATTCAAAAATTAATCAAAGTAATTCACTATGTCAATAGAACATATGGACTTGACAGATGACAAGAAACATGACAATATTCAATATCTACTCATAAATATTGAAAAATAAGAAAGCTAGGAGTAGAACTTTGTCAACCTGATAAAAGGTATTTATTAAATTATAAAGATAATGTCTTCTTTTGTCTTTTCTTTTCTTTTTTCTTTTTTTTTTTTGGTACCAGGGACTGAACCCAGGAGCACTTAACCATTGAGCCATGACCCCAGCCTTTTATATATATATATTTTATTTAGAGACAGGATATTCCTAAGGTGTTTAGGGCCTCACCAAGTTGCTGAGGCTGACTTTGAAGGTGTGATCTTCCTGCCTCAGTCTCCTAAGCTCTGGGATTACAGGTATATGCCACAGTGATCAGATAATAAGGTCATATTTTTAAAAGAATGATTAAAACATAAAATAGAAGAAACAATGACATTTAACCTTCACAAATTAATATTCATAATTTAAAATTCTTGATATTGTAAGTCTGAGCCAAGTGCAATGGGATAACAAAATTTTAAAAAGCAAAAACAATGAAAGGAAATAAATCAATTTAGATTTATTCACTGATATAATCTTCTATGTAAAATATTCTGGAAATATCTATAAGAGATAGCTGAGTTAATCTGAATTTGTAACACAACAGGTCAGTCTACAAAAATCAATTTTCTTTCTACATAGCAGCTGTGTAACAATACAAAACTGATAGCATTGGTCAATCAACTATAAATGTCCTAAAGGCCTGGTCAAGGTAGCTCAGTGGTAGAAGAGTGTCTACCATGAAAAAGGCCCTAGATTTTATTCTCATAATCACAAAAAAAAGTAAATATTCAAAAACAAAACTTCATCTGTACTGAACATATAAGGGTTTGTTCCTCGTTCTTATTCCCTTAAATATAGAGCATAGAAAATCTATTACATTTACTTTGTATTTGGTATAAGCAATCTGGACATAAAGAGTAGGGTACAATGTATATAGGTTTCAAGAAAACAGTGTACCATTTTGCCTAAGAACACGATATGTGCATTTTGAGGTTATGAAGCAAATCTCCCATAAGTATTGACAGATGACTGTAATCTTAAGAAATCTTTATATTTAATTTAAACTTTTTAATATTTATTTTTTAGTTGTTGTTGGACACAGCCCCTTTATTTTATTTATTTATTTTTTATGCGGTGCTGAGGACAGAAACCAGGGCCTGGCACATGCTAGGCAAGGGAACGCTGTACCATGGATCACAAACCCTGCCCACATTTACACTCTTTACAATACTACTAAGCCTAAAGGTAATCCTTTTTGGTTTGAGGACAATTTTCTCATAAAAATAAATTTGTGTTCCAATTTTTATAGATAGTTCAAACAAATATGTTTTATGCATTACCAATGCAAACCAAAGTAGTTGTATTAAAGTACATATCTAAGAAAAAAAAATGTAAGTTAGCTTTTAGTGAAATTGCACAATAATTTTTATAATAGGTAAACTTTAAATAACATGATGCAAAATTGTCTTACTCATATTTTCTTCTCAAAAAAAAAGTTGTTCCTAAATTTCCATAACTGATCCATTTGTTTCTGAATTTGTGACACTTCTGAGAAGCACAGACCAGCAACTACGTTAGCCTTTTGCTCCTCTGATTACACAGGAATGCCATCTAGTGTCAGAAGAGTAGCTGCATTCTTTCTGTCTCATGGAACACTGCTCATTGCTTCTGGAAGGATATCAAACATTTTACATCATACTTGTGTAAAACACACTTGAAGGGAAAACATCACAACAGATAGATGAGCATTGCCTGGATAGAAGCTGACAACGTGAAGAATATAGGCCAAGCTGACTTCAACTATTTTTGAATTTTTCTTTTTGTAAAACTGTGCTAAATTTAATTTAATACAAAACAAATTTATCAAGTTGTTTTTGATGAGTTTAGCAAGCAAAGTGTATTAAGGAAAACAAAGAAAATACTATCCAGCAAGCTTAATGTTTTAGAAATTCATGTTTTAATTTTATTATTGGACACTTCATAAATACACTAAATATATGTTCCTTTTTGTTTTTTATAATTTATCTGGCATTATCATTTTTCTACTGAAAATGAGAAAAGCACTAATGTAAATCTAGTTGAAAGATTGTCTTAAATAATGTCATTTTAACTAATGCCATTAAATGCTTATTATAAAAAGGCTTTTCCATTTATATATTTTTTTAAATTAATTTTTATTGTAGGTTGTTCAAAACATTACATAGTTCTTGATATATCATATTTCACACTCTGCTCATTTACTATTGGAAATGTTCCTTGTATATCTCTGATGAAAGTACTGAGACAATCCAAATGAAAATGAAAGTTTATTAATTGTGATTATTAGTTTCTGCTCTTGTAGCTGATTTATATGAGTAAAGCAATTTTTAGATATTTCATTCTCTTTTCTGGAAAGACAGTTTCATTGTGCAAATGTAAAGTATCATTTCTTTAATTTCTATAATGTAGAACAGCATTTTTAAAAAGTTATCAGGTACTTGATTAGAATTTGCTAATGAATATCAATATCGGGAGGTAAAAGCACAAAGAAAGTGAGGGTAGTAAAAGTGGAAGCAATCATGTAAGAAAAAGAAGAAATATACAATGGGGTGAATAATAAAAAATGGCCACAGTAGTTTATTTTCCTGGATACAGACAATACCTTTGCATCAACTATTAGTAGAGGTTTGACCGTCCACTATCAGCCTCTGCAAACCTTCCCTAAGTAATTCTAACACAGAGATGCTATATGAAAATTCTGTGGAAAAGGGCAGCATAGAACACTGGCAACTACAGAAAAGCTGGCCCAGAGCTAAAGGCCCCTACAATTGTCATTCTGACACCAAGATACATGAGATCCATATTCAGGTACAGATACTGAGGCTCACTGAAGCTGAAGTGGTAGAAGATAGTGTTAAAACTCCATTCTGAAGTCAAGCATACCCAATTGTGATTTGGGGCTTTTCTACAATACTATGTGTAACATGAAGAAATTATTCAACTTTTCAGATTTGTTGAAAAAAATTGCATACCATGACAATCATGTTCCAGAGGAATATGTTGTTACATATAAAAAGTCCAGATGAATTTTTGTATTAATAAAAGACAAAAATCTGGATTCAAACCTAGGTCTAATTTGTTTTAAAATCCACATTTTCTTCATCTCACCACATATCTCTAAGCCAACTTCTATGATTAACTGTGCACATTAAATCATTGTACTTGTTCATATAAAAAGGCCTGTGTATGTTCTATGAATTATTTTCTTTACTTACTAAAGATTTTTGATTACAAAGAAAACATTGTATATATATTTTTCCATACTGCTAAAAGTTCATGAGAGGATGAAAGGTTAAGCAGTATTTTAGAGTTGGATGTGGTAGCACCTGCCTATGAGTCTAGTTATTTGGAAGGCTGAGGGGAGAATTATCTATGCCACATTAGGGATGTCCATTTCAAAAATGACAAATATTTTATTAAAGTATTAGAGCATCTATGAGAGAAATATCTAAAATTATTGGTGATCAGCATGTCACACTAAAGTCCAAAGTAACAAAAGAAAATAATAGTTAAAAGAAGTAATAAAAGAACTTAAGTCTAAATGCATCAGCAGGTATTTATAAAATAGCCAAGGGGAAAAGAGGTCATTTCATGTGGACAGACTGCTTCAACTAAGCATTCATGATCCTGATATAGTCTAGGTATTGCAAGTAGTTTATTAAAGTAGTGAGGTTATGCAGATTACAAGAAACAATACATAAACTACCTTTTGGATAGGTTCTCTCATCGTAAATAGCAAACACTGCAAACATGTTAGCTATTCTATAAAGTAATAGGATCTTGTGAGATACAAACAAATCAGAAGACAGTGCCAGAAATAAAAGGATAAGAATAATTTCCAAATACTTATTGCAATGCTCCATAAGTATTCATCTTTTTTTTCTGTATATAATGGAAAGTCACAAAAGAATTCTAAGCCTAAACTAAAAGTGTCAAGATGAGTTGGGAATATTGGATGGACTACTTTTTTAGCTAGAGTTGAAAAATTGTTAGAAAACAGAATGAGATTGTCAAATGATGAAAGGAATGCTCAAGGCCAAAACACCAATAGAAGTATGATTCAAAAGAAAAACCTGTAATTTAAATTTGACAAAAATGAGCTGACAGGATATTGTCAACAACAAAACCTAGGAAGAGGTCAAGGATGGCTCCCAAATTTCTGATTTTGTTTCTTGGGTGAGGGTTTTACTAGGAAATTCAGAACCATGGCAGCATTTCTAAAGAGATACAACATTACAGAGCTGGGTATCATCTATTATCCCAGCAAGTCACCAGGCTGAGGCAGGAGTATCTTGAGTTCAAAGCCAGTCTCAGCAAAAGCAAGGCATTAAGACAGTGAGGCCCTGTCTCTAAATAAAATATAATATAGGGAGGGATATGTGGCTCAGTAGTCAAGTGCCCCTGAGTTCAATCCCTGCTACTCCCCAAAAGATATAATGTTACCCAAATACTAAAAAAAAAAAAAAAAAAAAAAAAAAAAAATCTTATGCAACTTTCAAAATTGCCAACTCCTACAAGTTGAATTCCCAAGGAAATATAGATTGCATGCTGTAATTTTATTAGGGGAGAGGGGGAGTCCCTGGGATTTGTGAAAAGGAGAGAAAGCAGTCACTGGACAGGGAATGGAGTTGGTAATACAGTTTCAGTAAAAATGTTTTAGGGCTATATCAGAAAGGTCTATAACACTCACATGAAAGCTTCTTCAGCTAAGGGACTCGCTAAGAGAGCTCAAAGATGAGGAATACTGTCTGCCAGCTTTCCAGAACCTAGGAGAGAACATCCCTTAAGTGCTGAAATCTGTAGGATACATGCCAATGTTCCCCCTTCTACCATTTTTACCATTCCATATCTTAAAATGCCAAGATCACTTTTATTTATTCTTATAGTCTATTGTTGTCAAATATCACTTATGTCCTTAAAATTGGAACTTTTATCTCCTTCCTCTCCAATACTTCTAATTAGTACTTCTCCTACCCAGACTTTCTTTTTTTCCACAAGTCTCCCTTGGAGTAGTCATGTTTAGGTGTATAATGTTCTCTAAAAGGCTCTGTGTTGAAAGCATGATCACCAGCATGGCAAGCTTCAGAGGTGATGCTTTTAGAATATGATGAGGGTTCTCACCTTGTCAATGGATGAATCCATTTAATAAATTAACAATTGGAGCAAAGCACCAGATCCCAACTGTAGGCAAGTGGGGCGGGTGATGTATCTTTGGAGATGACATTTGTCCCTGGCTTCTCTCTCTCTCTCTCTCTCTCTCTCTCTCTCTCTCTCTCTCTCCCTCTCCCTCTCCCTCTCCCTCTCCCTCTCCCTCTCCCTCTCTCTCTCTCTCTCTCTCCACACACACACACACACACACACACACACACACACACACCTCTTCTCCAATGCCATGAGCTAAGCAGCTTTCCTCTTCCATGCCCCATGGACTGAGACCTCTGAAATGAAGTTTTCCTCTTTGAAGTTGTTTTACTTCAGATATTTTGTTCACAGCAATGAAAAGCTCTGCAGTTCTTGCAGTCAGCTTTTTTTGGGGGGCGGGGAGGGGTTTGTTTGTGAACATAAATATGCTTAAGCAGCTCATAGCTATTTTTAGAGTTTCTCAAACCCACGTTGGTTTTTCTCATCTTTAAACCCTTAGTGAGATTTACTCCATGTACTCCGGAGAGGACTACTGTTAAAGAGGCAGTTAATAGTGCTTATATAGCTGTCAAGATTTAAACATTGGCTTTTTCATTTGTCTGTTCTCTGAAATTGATCTTTCTCCTACCTGTTCACTTGTTCACACATTCTGAAAGCAGAGATAATATTAATACCTACATCATGAACTTGTAAATTTCTGAGTTTTGCTATTTCTGCATGTAAACAAACAATTCAGGACAGGGTTGCCTCTTACTATTCATTCAGGACATTTTAACTATTATCTGATATTATTTATAAATACATGCATAAAACTTACTTTTACCATGGTTAATCCCCCCCAAATAGACTAATTTTCTTATATTTTGTTACTAAACAGATTAATACATCAAATGAAACTACTGATATGATTTTTAAAACCCTGTATTCTTCTTGTGCATATGCTAAGGTACATAATTTAAATAATAAGTTATATGTGCTTTAATTTATCTGTAGAGACTAAATAATTGCTAAGGATATGTGCTCAATAAATTCCTTAAGATTTGTTTAAATATTGAAATAATTGTAAATAGACATGCAGCTGTCAATCACATTCACTCAGCTTCTACTAGTGGCAACATTATAGCCACAGTACAACAGTACATTCAGGGGATACACACTGGAGGTGATCCACTGAGGTCATTAAGATTTCACAGTGGGGGTTGTGGCTCAGCAGTAAAATGCTTGCCTTGCATGTGTGAGGCACTGGGTTCAATCCTCAGTACCAAATAAAAATAAATAAATAAAACAAAGTTTTTTTAAAAAAAAAAAAAAGTAAAAAAAAATGATTTCACTGTTGTTAAAGCACTTCTGTTTGCCTTTACATGTATGTTCTAATTTTAGCAAATTTATTATATCAAGGCCTTCATGTGAAAAAATTAAAACAAAAACAAGGTAATCATTAGGATCCTTACATGGCATTATTTAATGTCATTGTTACCTTCCCTTCTCCATTTTCCTTAACCAATACAAGAAAGTAATCTCTTTTTTTTCCTGCAACTTCATTATTTCCATTATATAAATGCATTCATATGGCATGTAATCTTTTAAGATTGTCTTTTTTCACTTAGCATAATTTCCATGAGAACTTTTAAATTTTTTAGAGATTTTTTTTAAAGAGAGAGAGAGAGAGAGAGAGAGAGAGAGAGAGAGAGAGAGAGAGAGAGAGAATGAATCTTTTTTTGGAGATGGACACAAACAATGCCTTTATTTTTATGTGGTGCTGAGAATCGAACCTGGGTCCCAGCCTGCTAGGCGAGTGCTCTACCGCTGAGCCACAATCCCAGCCCAAGAACTATTAAATTTTTAAATGTTTTTAAAGCCAAAAAGATTTTAATAATGAGTTGTATTCCATGGTAAACACAGGACCACTGTCTACTGAACCACCATGTATTGAAAGACATTTGGTTGTTTAATTTTGAAATTAAATTAAATTAATTTTGAAAATTAAGAATAAATCTTTTATGAACTATCATTTATAGGTTTTTGAACATGAATATTCATTTTCTGGTGTGAATTTCTAAAAATGCAATTGCTGAGCCATATGGTAAGTACATGTTTAGTCTTGAGGTAGCTGCTAAAATGACTATTTCTATTGCTAAAATTTCCATGATGATTATAGTATTTTACATTTCTACCATCAGTGTATGAATGACTTAGTTTCTCTGCATCTCATGGGTATATGATATTTTTATCTAGCTATTCTAATTGATATGTAATTGTTAGGATCTGTAAACAAGTCATGATGGCTCCTGGCATTTTGCCAGAGGGAGTGGTTTGTGAAGTAATGTCAGCAAGCTATTAAGTGTAGAGATTCCTTATTGGTTGACTGCTGTATCTAGTTTATGTTAATTAAGATAAGCTGTGTGGAATGTATAAATACCTCTGTTGTCCCACAATAAACGGCTCCCACTCCTGCTGTATCAATGTACACAAGTTGTTCGTCATCCCCTGGTTATTTTGCTGCAGCCGGACTGCGGCATGTAATAATAGCCCTTAGGTTTTACTATGCATCCCCTGATGAAAAACAATGTGTAACAAAATAGTTTACAATTGCTTCATTTTAAACTAGTTTTCATCAAATAACCATTCTTTTATTAGATTTAAATGACTGTACAATAATTTTGTCAGTGTTCCTATATCTATATCTACATATTTAGTAAATAAAGGGCAATTACTCCTTGCCAATATTACATAAAATAAGCAATAAAAAAGTTTCAATCATAGAACAAGATTACAAGATTATATTATCTAATTTCAAAAACTATGTAAATAAAATTCTATCAAAACTATGACTGTAAAGAGAAGGCAATTAGTTAACATTAGTAAGAAAGTATGTAAATATAGAAAAGTTTAAGAAAAGTTTTGTCACATATTCCTTGAAAGTGTGAGTAAAAGAATTAACATAAAGTTGAACTGATATAGCTCTTTACTTATTTCTAGCAATCGCTCCAAGATAATCAATGGAGAAATGAAGGTGGGCTAGTTAAAAATGTAAAATCTGCTGACTTGCATTTGAAATTCTCCTGGAATAGCAGGCTTAGATTATTTACTTAGTGATGATTAGTCAACACTTTATTTCCTCTTTAACAGGTCACAGCTCTTTTTATGGTTATGCCACAAGTAAGAAAAGCCTTTCAGGAAACTTTTGCTTCAGGTTCTGGGAATTCAAGATTCCTCTATAAGACAAGAGGCTTTCATGTTTTCTGCATTTGAGGAAGGAACCTGAGAATTACACTTGGAGGTGTCTTGGGCCCCATGGCTTGTGCATTTTTTCTCCTACTGTACTATGTGCTGTACCTGTAGGAAAGGTTTAGTGAGGACACCATAAGGGTCTTTTGAGTCCTTCCAATTATCTGATCCTATAAAATCAATGCACAGGCCACATTTAGATTAGGGGATTTGCGGTTTATTATGAAAACATTAAAGTCATATAATTTTTAAATGACAAAGCAAATATACACTCAAAATACTACAAAGTAAAAGCCTGTAGATTGAAATTTAGGAGTTTATTATTATTCTGTGTTCTACTAGGATGTAATGTTTTGTCTTCCTTTTAAAAAAAATCGTGCACGCACATTCAATTGTAGACTAAGCATTTTAAATGGACATGGTTCTACCTCCGGCGGCATTTGGCAATATCTAGGGGATGTTTGCTTATCAAAAGTGGGAATAGTGCTACTGCCATCTATGTAGAAGGGGCCAGGCATACTGTTGAATTCTCTGCACTTCACAAGACAATGAGTACTTATCTGTTCCGAATATCAATGTGGTCAATGTTGAGAAACTCAACTTTGTTTAAAGTAAATGTTTGCAATTATTGATGCATAAAATTTCATGATTCATTATTATAGCTATGTTAAAATATGAAAAAATAGTTTAGACAATGTAATTTCAACCCCACAAAAAACACCTTCTCAAAGTGCTTTCTGTGTTTGTTTCTTAAACATCTAACCACAGAAGCACTAATTAAAATTAACACTTTTCCCCATAATTTGCATATAATAATAGAGAACTGATATGTTCCTTTCTCTTCAAATAATTTCTCAGTCTATGAAAAAATTAAAATTAAAAAAAGTAATAAAAAGATGCTTGTGTTAGCATTCACCTATCAAAGAAAACCTTTGGTTTTGGGGGGTTGGCTTTTATTTCACTTAGTATGATAGTCTCCAGTTCCATCCATTTACCAGCAAAAGTCAAAAAGTCATTTTGTATGGCTGAGTAATATTCCATTTTGTATATATACTACATTTTCTCACAATAGGTGGGTGGGGGGAGAATAGAAGTTTAATGGATTCGACAAAGCAAAATGAAGGGAAGGGAAGGGAGGCAGTAATAGGAAAGACAGTAGAATGAATTTGACATAACTTGTAGAATGAATCTGACATAACTTTTCTATGTACATCTATGAATACACTACCAGTGAAACTCCACACTGTGTACAAGTACCAGAATGAGATCCTAATTAGAATGTTATACTCTATGCATGTATAATGTATTGAAATGCACTCTACTGCTATGTACATATAATTTTAAAAATTAAAATAAAAAAGATATTTGTAAAATTCTCAAATTTGTAGATTAAATGATGCAACTCTAAATAAAGAAATAAATTGTGAAAAAGATAGAAAGGAATTAAAGTAGTTTTATTGCAATTAATTGAAAGTAAAAGGTACAAAAATTAATTAAGCATATCAAAATTAGCAATTAAAGCAAATTTGATTACTAAGTGTTTTTTGATAAAAGTGTTCTCAAGAGAGTAGGAATGGATATGTGTGTGTGTGTGTGTGTGTGTGTATACACACAGTTGCTCTTGCTCCTCAACTTATAATGTGATTACATCCCCAAAACCATAAACCCATCTTAAGTGGAAAATACACAAATTGAAAATATATTTAATATACCTAACTTTGAAACATCATAGCCTACCTTAAATGTTCACAAAACACATTAGTCTACAGTTGGGTAAAATCATCTAACATTAAATCAATTTCATAATAAAATGATGAACATATCATATCATTTAGTGAAAAACAAAGTAATTATCTTTAACACCACTGAAAAAACAAAAAATCTCTAAATCTACCCATTGTAATTGGAGACTGTTACATATATAAGTTAAACAGACATACCCTCATGCACACACCACAGAAATCTTGTCAAACATTATTAAATGGGAAATTTGCAAGTATATTATTTCAATCTCTAGATTTGGGGCTAGATATGTTACTATAAGGAAGCAAAAATCAAACAAACATTTGTGGTCAACATTTTAACAAAAACTTCATCGAAAAGGTTGCAAGTATAAATTTTCTGTGCCTCTTCTTCAGTTTGTATTTTGGGTTTATCCTCCTCTGCCAATGTGAACTTCAGTAATGTTAGAGAAGTGCAAATTAAAGCCCAAATTTAAAAAGAAAAAAACAAGAATAAAAGAAACCTGTCATGTGGGTGATGGGGGGGTCTGGGGTTATGACTCAGCTGTAGAGTGCTTGCCTCCCAAGTGGAAGGCCCTAAGTTCGATCCTCAGCACCACATAAAAATAAATAAATAAATATATATATATTTATTTATTTATTTTAAAAAAACTGCAGAATAGCTGGCATCTTCTTGTACTCCTTGCAGGAATATGTAAGAGTGCACTCACTTCTGAAACTGCTCCAGTTTCATATACAATGAAACATACACTTTATATGGTCCAGCAATCCTACTTCTAGATACTCACCTAAGGCTTAAGGGGAATAAAACTCATGCTCACATAACAATTGTACAGAAATGTAGTATCTTATTTTCATCATCAAAACCCAGTTTCTGCCCATAGTCTTCAGTAAATGGCTTAGAATAGATGAAACAACCTGTATTGTAGTCATACTCTTCAGCAATAACAAAGGATGAAATATTGATATGCACAGTAAATGAAATCCTCTTAAATGAATTTTGCTAGGTAAAAGAAAGCACAGGCAACAATATATGTGTCCATTTATATGACTTTCAGGAAGAGGCCTCAAAATGATTGGCAGGGGAGAGAAGTTGACTAAAAAAGGAGGCATGAGAAAATTTTATGCAGGTGGATACATTAGTTTTTGCACATTTCAAAACCAATGGATATATGCCATAAAGGACAATGTAATATATACAAATTTTTTAAAATGTCATTTTTGTGTTTTACTGGTATGAATATTAATGCCCAGGTTAAAAAGAGTTAACATTGTTTCTTGTAAGCCACTCTTTTATGGAATTAAAAGATTTTTAAGATTTTTTTTTTGCTTTAATCAGTTATACATGACAGTAGAATGCATGTATGCAATTTGGTATATTTTAAAAGCAAATTTCAGATATACGTTACTCTTTACCAGTTTGTGATTTTATGTATACTCTAAAGTATGGTCACAATGAATAACAATATATCTTTCAATTTTGTACTTTTCTTAGACAAATGGATTTATTAATTGTAGCTTACTGTTAGGCAAATTGAAGTTTTTTTTCCTTTATTTTACTTTATTTTCACCTCTGTGTTGCTGTTATTGCTCAATTTGTTGATGCTTTATTATAATTTCTGAGGGATTTTATTATAGTTTCTTGAATTATTTGTTTAATTTCTTCTTAAAATAATAAATACTGCTTTATTTTCCAGATTTCAAAAACAGTAGCATTCAAGCACACATACCTATCTTAAGAAAACATGTCTCAAGTAATTCTGCATATTAATGAAAAAGTTACTAAAATTTAAATAGTATGAGTATGCTACAGGATTTTATTTGTCATATTTTTATTAACTAGAATATTTGGTAATAAAATGATGGCATAAATTTAACAAGGAAGAATTTTTATTGTTGACCCTATCTCTTTCATATATTTCTACTTTCCATTAAGTGTCCTTCTGAGAGTTTTCTTGGATAATTGTGCTTCCCTCTGCTTTCCCGTGTGATTCAATTTTATTTGATTAAGTAATAGCACTCATTTAACAAAAGAGGCTAACAAAACATAATTTTCTATTCCATTCCCTCTTCCTTAGCCATTGGCAATGTTTTAAGTTCTACGATCTCATTAAATAGAGTACAAATCATGAAACTTTTCAAATAACTCCTTTAATAGTTATTAAAGGCCATCATTTTCAAAACAAATATGTATAATGTTATTTTCAACAGCATATCAAGCCATTTATTTTGTTTTTATAAATTAGTTTTGCAAATTGATGTCTGGTTTATCATCCCTGCTAAGCTCCATCTTCCTCCATTCTGGTATGTTTCATTAGGGCCCCTCTTTTGTTAATGTGTCTTACAACCCAATTTATGAAACTTACTTTTACTGTCAAGCAATGAATGATTCAACTTAATGCCTTTCAAGATGTGAGTCAAACACAGTCCATAGAATTTGAATTGTTTAATATAAAAATGATTAGATTGCTTTGTATCTCAGAGCATGATTGAACATGTCTATGTTGAGTTTCAGGGCATGTAAAACACTGTCATAGCTTGTCATCGCTCTGATCTTTTGCAAAGTGAACAACCCACATCTGTGCCGATGGCTCTTTTCATTAGCCTCTCAGTGATCTGACTCTAATCACTCTTTTGTGCTGTGTAAATTATATTTACTATAGACAAAAGCTGACATTTTATAAAATCTACCAATTTTACTTCTGTAACAGCTTAAAGGCATCTTATAAAGCCATTTACCATATTTACTTTACATCTTCAAATGCCTTTCTAAATCCCATTCTTTTTAACATAAATAGGACAAGCTCAAAAATTATGCTAGTATGTGAAAATACTGATAAAATAAGGTTGTATAATTTTGCTGAAACTATGTAGCATTAAATATATTTATTGGTTGGGCCTGGAAATTAGTTATGTATTTTTAAATAGGAACATGGATATTTCATCTGAGGATGTGGAGGAAATAAATAGCTGTACTAGTCATATTTACATGATTCTTTCATTGGTAATAATGTTTCAAAATCTATTATCTGTGATAATTTTTAATAATATCAAGCACATATGAAAGCTGAAAAACTTTTGTAATGAATAAATGAGATAAGGATAAATTTCATTTTGATAATATGGAAACTCCCCAAACAATTTCACTGATAAAGTTTTAGTCACATTTTGATTGCCAAATCATTATAGTAATATTGTACATACATTTCATCTTTCTCATACAAAATGATTTTTTTGTTTCAATTTGGTACTAAAGATGTATAAAAACAAAATAAATTTGACATTAACCTATCTCTGTCCTTAAGTGATAAAATTTGGCCCTAAAAAGCCTCAATATGCAGTAAAATGTAATCTATCATGATGTGTAAACAAATCACACACTTAATGTTGTACACATGAAGCCAAGCAACTGGATCTCAATTACAGCATCTGAACTTCTAGCCAACCAGAGATTAAAAACTACCAAAACATGAACATAAATTGTTAATGTTAACTGAATCCAATCAGGTAGTTTGTTGTTGCTGTTACTTTCTTTTCTTTGACACTAAATATAACTGATACAATTGATTGGGTGGGACACCTGAACCATCCTTAAGTGGGAATTTTGCCCAGTCCTACAACCTTTTGCGGCTCTAGAAAGTATATTAAATTAAGTTATTTTAGTCTTACTTTTAGCACATTTTAATGTTGAATGCCTATCAATAATTTGCATTATTGAGTTGGTCACATGCTAATATTCAATAACAAGAATATTCTTATTTATAATAAAAATACTGTTTGAGATTTATAAATATATTGCTAACAAAAACATTGCATTCAACAGTTTCTTCTGACTTAGATTTTAATCAGAACTTTGATAGGCAGTGTTATCTCTTGAAGGAAAGATATATTCGATAGAAAAAAATGCTTACAAGAATGGATTCAGGGGGCTGGGGTTGTGGCTCAGCAGTAGAGTGCTTGCCTAGCGCATGTGGGGCCCTGGGTTTGATCCTCAGCACAACACATAAAGAAAATAAATGTAACGTACCCAGCTACATCTAAAAAATAAATATTAAAAAAGGACTGGGGGTGTAGCTCAGTTGTAGAGCAACCCCACCCCCCCAATAAAAAAAATACCATTTTAAAATCACTACCTTATAACTCAGAGGGTACATAAAATTCTAATTTAAAAATTCACACACCTCCATAAAAGAAGAAGTCAGAAAGATAATTTTAAAAGTTTAAATTGTGCACAGGAAGAAATAAGGTCAACAAAAGCAAGGCAGAAAAATATCACAACATATATGAGAGGCAAAGAGCTATTATTCAATATCCAAATTGCTCTTACAAATAAATAAGAAAAAAGATCCACAACTCAAGAATGGATCCAGGTACAAAGATATATTTCATTTTGCTTGAATCTGGTGTTACATTACCATGATCAATACTGAAGCATATATTCATGTATAGCTTTAAAAATATAAGTCTTGTTTACCTGTGATTATATGAATAGATGAATTGGGTATACATATTTACATATTTGTATGGGAATTATATCTATGTATTTACCATATCTGTGATCAATCCACTGATTAGGTCACATCTGTAAGTATTTAATCATTCTTCATCTGAGCATTCTTACATTATCTGATGCAGGACCTTTTGGTAAACACCTCATTTTTTATTTTTTTTTAATTTTTTTAGTTGTAGTTGGACACAATACTTTTATTTTACTTATTTATTTCTATGGGTTGATAAAGATCAAACCCATTGCCTCACATTTACTAGGCAAGAGCTCTACTGCTGAGCCACAACCCCAATGAAACACCTCATTTCAAAGTAATAATAGCAGGATAAAACAATAAAATGTTAAAGAAATGGGCAATAGAAAGGATAATATCAGCCATATTTTAGAAGAATACAAAACAAGGTTTATACCTAACAATATTGAAAAAGAAGAAAACAGCAAGTATATATGATAGAGTAAATATAAAAAAATATATTATGAACAGTAGGATGACATATGTATACATAGCTTCATTCTATTAAAAAAAAGTGTTAAGCCTATAAATATGAAATGCATTTTAGAAAAGTTCAAAGAAAAATAAATACAACCAAATAAAGTTAATCTAAAACAAAAGTTTAATAAACAAATATCACAAAATATGCATTGATAGATTGTTAAGAGAAAATAAAAATTTGGTTGTATGTTCCTAAAGTATCAAGTACATTATCTCTGACTTTTCAATCTTTTTATGAGGTCAAGAAATTTCTAATATGTTCCTAGTGTGCTATTTTCATTTTATGATTAAGTACTGGATTTTGTCAAATACTGATTACATGGGGCTGTAGTTGAGGGGCAGAACACTTGCCTACCATATGTGAGGCACTGGTCTGATCCTTAGCACAGCATAAAAATTAATAAGTATTATTAAAAATACTGATTCTATTTATATTAATATGATCAGGTGTCCCCCACCCTTCTGATGATTTGGTAAACTTTATTACATTAATTTATTTTCAAATATTAAACTAACCTTTCTTCTTGGGAAATGATTCATTATACTTTACATATATTTCTGGACTCAGTTTCCTAGCACTTATAGATAATTCCTTATCTGTAAATAATATTTCAGTCTGCAATTTTCTTTCTTTATTTTTATCTTTTTATTGCTGCATTTTTTTTAAATCACTGAGCTACATACCAGTCCTTTTTAATTTGTATTTTGAGATAGGGTCTCTCAAATTTGCCAAATCTGACATTGAGCTTGGGATTCTCCTGCCTTAGCCTCAAAAGTTGTTGGTATAACAGGCAAGAACAACTGCTCATGGTATATTAATTCTTCATTAAGTGTTTCATAAAATCATAAAATCATCAGCAATGCCATATGGGTCTAGTTTTGCTTAATGTGCTTCTGGGAGGTAGAATTATTGATTTACTTTAAATTAAATGAGGTATATTTTTCAGGGGAAAATCATGGCATATCTTTTCAGTGTTTCACTTACCACTTACACTTAGAAATTTTTTTTCTTTTGTTCTTTTTTTTTCTTAGCTCTTTCTTCTTAATTCTTGCTGGCAAAATTCCTGGCCTCACATTTAGTTTATATTTTGATGAAGCTACCACTCTCCTTTTAATTAGAGTATCAAATATCCATAAATTTTGAGAACATATTTAGTTTTCAAATTACACTTATTCTATTTTAAGAAAGTCAGTTTCTCTGGTAAACCTTGAGGGCTATTTTGTGACACACCTTTCCCAAATGGGCAAAATTTCTGACCCATGAGCCATGATTTTAGCACTATAGGCAGAAACTGAGGCATGAAACTAAGTGACATTGCTTTAGGAGCAGGGCACTGAGTGGGAGCAGGAGACCCATTGTTTTAACCATGTTTCCAAGCAAAGCTAATTTATCCTATAAATCAGCAGCTTTGGTGTGGAGGCTGAGGTATCAGCATTGCCCAAAAGCTGTATCTGTACATGAGGAGGAGGGTGTATGTAATTTTTTTTGACTTTTGCAAAAATAGGTATTTAAGGAATAATAATAAGGGGAACACAAAGACAAGGTGCAGAGGCAGGGAAGGTGGCAGAGTGGCTCATTGTCCAGGAGGCCACACTTATTTATACCAGTAAGTTACATTAGGTCATTACTACCATAACCACCTTTTTGTTCAGAGTATCAGTAAGGTTGCTTATTCTTCAGTTACATTCTACAGTTACAATATGTAATGTTAGGAGTTTCTTCAGCCCTCAAGAAAATCCATTGTCTGAAGTTACTGTTAGGCAGTCAGATCCAGGAGTTCCAGAACTTGATGAAACATTGTAGTTATCAATCAAGCAAGTTCCTTTATTCCCAGGAGTTATGTGCCTAAGATCAAGGTCAAAACCTTCCTGAAGAACATTGCTACAGCGGCCAGGCATCCCTTGTCTTTTACAGGGAAGTTTTCCAGCAGCCAAGCATTCTGTACCTTTGCACAGAAATTTCCTAACAGCCAGACATCCTCTGTCTTTGCACAGAAACTTCTGAGCCACCAAGTATGCCACAATAATGAAGTTCATCAGAGACCTCAATCCCAAGCATAGAACACTTATATATATACTTTACAATAGTAGCTTAAGATATTCTAGGGAATAAGATAAAAATAAGTGGCCAAAATTTAAAAATCAGCCAATTAAAATCTCTTGAAAATTATTCTAAGGGTAGACATTGAACAAAAAAAAATACATTTTATTAAAAAAATAAATAAAAATTTACATAAGAATAGCAAGAGTCTGTGTCATTGGAGCCACTACTTGTTTCATTCCTGCCATAACTCCCAAGTTTTTTTCTGACTGAACTTTCTTTCCATGAAAGAAGAGCCAAGAACACAGGGTTCTCTTCTAGAAAAATTTGAATTATTAGATATTTCTCCATTTATTTCCTTGATTTTAAATAAAAGTATGGTTTTCTTTTTCCTATATTTTAAATTTTATTGTAATATGTTCATATCTTATTTAGTGTGTCAAAAGTCATACACACTTACAAATATAATACTATATATATTTATAAATATAATAGTGCATCTGAATCTTCAACTCACATGCATCTTTTTCATTTCAGATGTATTTTTTTAAATTTTATTCTATTTTATACACAACAGTCTTTTTCAGATTTTTCTATTGTTTCCTTTGAGATAAGTTTATAATAGTTAGCTAATATTAACTACTATACTCTAAATTATGTTTTGCCAGAATCCCAGATGAAAAATTGTATTTCATATTAACACTTAATATATGTGAAGTATTTTCTGCTTAAGTACTGGATGGAGAAAGTCAATTTTCAGAAAGGAGTTTTTGGTCATGCTGATAAGTTATATCATCTTGGATCCAATCTATCTAGCTGTTATTCTATCAGCTTTGTTGAAAGTGACTTTGCATCACCTCTCATTCACTAGAAACCTAGGTAAGTATGAGTTTCCTTCTCTAGCAGAGGATCTGTTTGAATTGAGCTAAGTAATAGTGATTTTCAAAGTGCTATTCACTGAAAGTTCAATTAACTCTCCAAAGAGTTGATATTGATTTAATCATTAGTCTCATTATTGCTTCTTAAAGTCAATTCTCTGATAGAACAAAGAAAATTTTTTGTCAGATATTTGACACGTTTTCCTCATCTCTTTTTCAATGAATGTTGAGTATTTTAAATGATATTAATTTGTGTAGAAAACTAGTGAAAATATATATAAAATTCCATTTGATGTACCATGTATCATTCAAAAATGTTTCATAAAAATTCTTCTATAAAATGAATTTAGAACTTTTAGCAAATTCACATTAGCCAACTACCTATATTCCCTTTGATGCGTGAAAGTTAATAATGATCTTATATATATTTATAGCTAAATAATTCATATTTCTTCTGATGTTAAGTCAGGTATGACTAACACATGAGACATGATTGTTAACAAATGATCTGCTCTGGACCCTAGATTTATTGGTTTTCCTCTTTTGTATGTACCTTTAAAAATTCAATATAAAGGTAAAAAACAATACTATTGACTGTTGTGCTTCCACAATTCATTTGTTGAAGTTCTAACACCTAAATTGGTGATATCTGTCTTGGGAAGGGTGTTTGGAAGGTGGTTATGAGGGAGCAGACCATATGGATGGATTCAGTATCCATGTTAAGTAGAGTCTCTCTCCTTTTCCTTCTCCTTTCTCTTCCTCTTCCTCTTTTCTCCTTTTTCTCCTTCCTCTTCATCCTTTCCCTCCCTCCCCATTCCTCTCCTCCTCCTTTTACCTTTTCCATTTGACAACACAGTTAGAAGAAAACAATTTACAAGTCAGAAAAAGAACTCATGAACAAGAAACAATGCATAAGTGTGTTGATGGTGGACTCCCCAGTCATCCAAACTTAGAGAAAAATAATGTCTCTTTTTGAGGCACTCAAAAATATATTCTGTCACATCACCAGCACCCAAGAAGACTAAGACAGCCAATTCAAAAAAAGTATCACAAGAAATCTTAGTTTATTTCATCTCAAATCAATCCCCAGCATGGATCACATCCTGTTCCTTTAAGGTATATTTGTGAATGTGTCTCATATATTTTAATAAGTGGTAGGTATTTTCATGTCATCAAATGTTTACTAATATTTTATTCTTTGAGATCCTCACATAATGTTCTTCAGTAGCCATAATGATATGTGCTGAATTGAATTAGTGAGAACAAATTAATTTTAATATGAATTGTTCAAACATGTGTTATATCAAAATTAGAATATAATTAGTTTTATCTGTCTGTTGTCCTCTTTTTCAGTTAAGTTTTTATGGTAGTTTCTAAATAAAACATTCTTAATAAAGATATATATTGGATTTTATTTCTTATAAGAGATCTGATAAGGATATAGTTGATACTCCACTCTAAACAGATAAATTACCTTCAAAATTAAAATACAACTTGCTGATTATATGTTATCAGGTGAAATTGTTATGACATATATGAATCTAAAAAGCTTTGCAAACATTAATGCATTCAATAAGGTCATCATATTTAAAGATCTTTTTCTAGGTCCCCTCTCTTTTAAGTCTTCTTCAATGGGGGAGATATATGTAAATATGTGATTACATACATATAAAATGCATAAATATAAATTTTCTTTTTAAAACATTAAACTTTTATGCATTTGAAATTATTTATATTAATTATCTTCCATTTAAAACATTCCTGAGGATAAGGAATGCAAGTTGAAGATTATGTATTTTATCCATTGCTTTATTTGATTATATTCAAAGGACATGGAAAATTATAAGGCTATTACTGATTCACAATTCTAAGAGGTTGTTTACAGGAATTTTAACTACTTTTTTATCCTTTCTTACAATATTAAAATTTTTTTAAAGAAAGGCAGAAATATGTGCTATTACTATTTGCTCTGGACAAAACCCAAAAGACTTTAGCTTTCTGTAAAGCATTTTACTCATTTTGACCTATCTGCATAATTCAATATTTCTGAGTCCAAATTTTTTTTTTCATGATGACTGATTTTAAGTACAATGTCTTAGAAAGAGTAGATATCAAGTGATAGTTTTCCTTTTTATGCTGCAGGCCTTAACTCACATATTTCCATAAAGAGTCAGTGAATAACAGGTTCTCCAACTTGGCACTACTTGGTACTACTAACAATTGAGGCTGTATAGTCCTGTGTTGTAGGTGATCAAGCTGTACACTGTCAGACTCCTAATAGTACTCAAGATCTCTCTACTCTGGGTGCCAGCAGTGCATCAACTCGGTTGTAAGAACAAAAAAATTTGCCAAACTTAAAAACTATCCCTCAAGGGAAAACAACATTCCTGATTGAGAACTGCTGATACATCCTAAAAGTGCTCTGCAACACTGAGGTTTGAATTGTCCACACACACCATACTTTAATGATCAGAAGGAAGACTTTGCAATTTCTTTGAAAATCACTCTTAGTTGTTGTTTTCTATAAAGTAAAACCAAAATAGTAAAACTCCTAACAAATGCATGGTTTTAGTGCCACTTTTTTTTTTGGTTCCTATAAAATTCTATTCATTATAAGCCATCTGAAGTCAATGCTAGAGTGTAATTAACTTTGAATTCTAATGATTCTAATGTTCATTAAAAATGAACAAATTATATAAGCATAGACTAAAAATGAATCCTAATTATTGCAGAGGATATCTTTTTCAAAGACAAAAATAAATACATAATAAGCAACAAACAATTCAGTCCCTGACACCGTATAGGTAAACATTGAATTAGAGGCTTGCCTGTGAATCTGTCCATTTGAACAGTTTTTATATAAATTTCTATAATCATCCTAATAAGTCTACCAAGATTGCTAAAATTTTCTGAATCAATCAACAGTTTTTATTTCCAGTTATTCTACATTACCAAGAAAGTTTCTAGGCCATCATATGTCCCAGGAAATTAAGAAGAAAAATATTCTCCTTAGGGTCGTAGAAATCTTAACACTTTTTTATATATTCTGAATTTTAATTCATTGATTTAAATAATATCTAATAAACACCTTCTGTGTAGAAGAATTGTACAGTGGAGACATTTCAAGGTATAAGAAAGCTACACCATAAAGCTGACATTCTTCAGAGCATATTTAATTCTGTAGCTGGGAGTGCAGCTCTGAAGTGATCAGAAATGAGGTTTGAGATAAGACTACAACCACATTAGCATATGTTAAAATTAGATGATGGTCTCTTGAAGGTTTTCATAATTGTGTGTCCACACTTGTCATTCAACTGTACAATGTAGTTATTCCTTCTGCATCTAGGATGCCCCCAAAGACGGAGTATAGGTCTATCCATGGATAAAATGTGCCTTCCTTTGAGCTAAGCCACTCAGAACCTCATGTCTATGTTTCAACTATCTTTCTCTCCAGTCTTCTCAAACTATTGTTACTCACTTGACAGATTGTAAAATGCTATAGCAGAGATCTTTTTACCTCCTGATTTCATATACTTGTCTAGTGAGGGCTAACTGATTATCTTTATTTGTTTGTATTTCTATAACAAAATACCTGAGACTGGATAATTTTGAAAGAAAATAAATTTATGACCTAACAGTTCTAGAATCTGGAGTGTCTACTGCATGGGTATCTGTTGAAACTTTCTTTTTTGCATTCTCACATGGCAGAAGGCTGAAGGGCAAGACAGACTTTTTACTTTTTTCAACACTTTTATAAGGACTCCTAATCCCAGTCCTAGAAGTGGAGACTTCATGAAATTACAAGGCCTTACATGCTCTACTACTTAATTCTATCCCATTGAACATCTGAATTTTGAAGGAAACTCATTCAGACCTCAACAATGATATTGCACATCTGAATTCATTATTCTTAATCAATATTGTTATTTATATCCAGGTGGACTGCTTCAGATCATTTGATATCTAAAATCATGTTGGCCCAGTTGTGGTGTAATCTTAACTACTCAGAGAGCTAAAGCAGAAGGACTGTAACTTTGAAGTCAGCCTGGGCAACTTGGCAAGGCCCTGTCTCAAAATAAAATACAGAAAGGATTAGGGATGAAGCACAGTGTTCAAGCATTTTCACAGCATGTATGAAGTCCAAGGTTCTATCATCAGCATCATAAATAAAAATATAAATTAACAAAAAAAATATTTTAACAAATAATGTTGATAAATTCATTTGGATAGTTTCTAAACAATAGTGCCTATAAGTTTCTTGACAAGGTTTCAACAATTTCATTAATTTTTATAAATATTTTTATTTGAAGAATAACTTTATTTTGTTTGTTTATTTTTTTACATGGTGCTGGAGATCGAACACACTGCCTCACTCATGTGAGACAAGTACTCTACCACTGCACCACAACCCCAATCCAGCAGTTTCATTCTTGCACAACGTAAATTGTCTTGCACTCAGTGAGGGATTTTAAGTAATATATGGACTGGTAGACATGAAGATAAACACAGAGATGAAAATATAAATGATTAAATAAAGATATTTTGTAATCATATCTGTTCTCACAAAAAGTTAAGTATAAATACTCAGAAAAAAATAAATTACTGAACATAATGAGCAGAGTGTCTTTTATTACTCATAAGGCATATTAGTAATATAAAATAAAATATAAAATAAATATAAATATATATTAACATTATATATATATATATATATATATATATATATATATATATATATATAAATTTTATATAAAATGTAAAAATAAGTTGAAGTGAGAGAATAAATACCAGAACATATCTATACTTTCACCATGTTGGGACAAAGTTGAGCTAAACATTGTGTCATTACATTTTTTCCCACTAAATAAGGACTTTTATAAGGACTCCTAATCCCAGTCCTAGAAGTGGAGACTTCATGAAATAAGTAACAAATAACAGCATTGAAATTCACCTCAATAAATAATATAAATTATAGAACCTTGGTATTTAAATGTTATTCATTTTGTTATATCACCCAATTTTTCTAGATTTCAGCTCTAAATATAACTCAGAATTCCATATGTAAACACACATTAAGATATACATATTTTGCTATCCATATATCCTGTAATAATATGAACTGTGTCTTCTTTAAAATGCTAGAGTAAAAATGAGGTTCATAAGATAGAAACCATTCTTCTCAACTAGATTACATTTCCACACAAAGTATCTTCTCACCTTTATGCTTTCATTAAATTCTTCTGGCTCAGAATTACATGACAACTCAGGTCTGATTACATTTCATCACATGATCTTGAGAAAGGTTGTATTTTTGAGTCATAGTCTTCCTACCTATAAGCCAGGATTTGGCTTGATGCCTGCCATCGTCTGGTCTAATTCCACTTTAACCAGCAGAATGCAAGCACAGCTATCTAAAGGAACTGAAAGAAAAAAATGTTATTTTGATTTATAGTGTATATTTGGGGTAAATAAAATGATTTTCAGATTTTAAATATTCTCAGATTTAATAATTATTGTTAATCAGGAATTATCCAGTCATTAATATCACAAAGCATGCTGCATATAAACACTGCACAGTAAAGAGCAATGTTGAACCCTCTCCTCTCTTGACATTATACTGCCACTTCCTTTAAAACATTATTAATTTATTTTTTTAAATTTTGTTTTGAACATTTTTAACATCTTAATTGATCTCATTTATTTACTTCATCCATTTCCTCTTTTGGTCTTCCACATTAAGTAATCTCCATTTCACCAATATTCTGATGACCATTCATAGATTTTTTTGTCTGTAAGAGGAAGATTGATTTCCTATTAGTTTTTTCATCTTCTGTGCCCTGACTATAATATACCAGATGCTTAGTAGTATGTATTTAATAGAACTAGAGGAAATTAAGGTATAATTCACCCACTTCTTTTTCTCCTTGTGTTTCATACTTATAATTGAACTGTGTGGGCATTGATCATATCCATATAAATGTTCAACACACCTTTCAATTTCAATTTTCTAAAAATACACCCTTCTATTCTGTCCTTCATATCATGCCCCAGACCTGTTCTGTTTGATTTCCTCACATGGTTGAGTCCATACCATCGACACAGTTATTCTTCATCCATTACTTACTTTTTACACCTGATCAAACATCAATTCCTGGAAATTTTAATTCCTATATCTCAAGTCCATCCTTCATTCATCATTGGTATGCTATTAATAATTCACATACAATCATCTCTAAATTGTGTTCCAGCCTCTAGTTATAAGACATTGCAAAGTTTCCCAGCACAAAGTCATCAGATCTTAAGCATTTATCTTCCACCTACTAAAAATAATTAAATAACTCACTGAAATAATTAAGAGAAATACAAAGGAAATTTACACAGGTCATCAGGATTGTCTTGAAAAATATCTAGGGGACTGACTTTCCAATCCATTTGTTTTGTCACTGGTATTATAAGTTTTGCAAGTTAATTGAGGTAGTTTCCCATTTGTAAAAATGGTGGAACAATAGAACTTTCACACAGAGTTGTCTTGAGGATTAAATAAATGATCCAAGTACAGTGCTTACAAAATGTTAAACCTAAGAAATTACTGAATACCTGTTAGATCTTACCATTTTCACTCTTCAATGAGATAAACTTCTTTGCTTTTCTAACATTTACTCAAAATGTCCTATATGTATCATGTACACTAAAGATTAAAATTGTTTGATGTTTCTATTACACTACATGTAATATCATATAAAAAAAATGTTTGTTTTTCCAATCAGAGGAGCAGGGAATATGTTCATCTAACCTCCCTATCTCCCACACCCTAGAAAGTGTCTTGTAAATTGTGGCTTTTAATTTAATGCCTCCAGAACAGAACTAAAATGATTCTTTATTTCTCAGACCTCAACAGCTTGAAGGTACAAAAATGCCTTGAAAGAGTCACAGGCTTCCGAGGTTCTATGCTCACTTTTCAAAAGTTTCAGCTCTTTCAAGTCATTTTGAAATATAGGATATTATCTTATTCTTGGAAAATTGTTTTCTTATGACTGCTTATGGAATTGACCACATTCCTCTATTCATCTGTACCATTGTCTGGTGACATTTTCAGACACCGTAGTTATTCAGATATTATAGTTTTTTTCATATAAATGGCTTCAAATAGATTTTTTTCATATAAATTTTATACTTTTCTCTGTATTTTTATTATATATGGCAGTCATCCATATATATCATAAATTACTTTCAGAAAAGGAGCAAGGACAACAAATGACAATGGAGGGGAAACACACACACAGAATGTATTAGCACAAGTTTTAAAAGTGTTGAGAAAAAATAAATATGTGCTATACTGTAATAGAATAAAATCTCAACTGGGTATGTCAATCTTGTTTTAAAATTTATATGAAAATTTTCAGTCTTAACTCTATTATAGGCTTAATATTAGAACTTGAGTGAGGAGAGATAAGATTATGTCCATTTCTGTCTATGTGTTCCTAAAGAAAGCATTTTTAGAAAGAGTTTTATCTGTGTTGAAATAAGCACTAAAATTTTCATCAAATTTTAATTCACCTGCAAGTAAAGGAGAAATAATCGTCATTCATAAAACATGATTACAAAATTTCAATTATAATCTTACCAAGATTTACACAATTTTACTTGGATTTTATTGCTTACTTAAATGTCAGTTTGAACTAATTTAATAACAAGTTCCATTTGCAAGTTTGTAGATAATTAAAGCCTTTAATTTGAAAATGATTAAAACATCTTTGAGCTGTTCATAGCGGCATACACCTATAATCTTAAAGGCTCCAAAGGCTGAGGCAGGAAAATCACCAGTTTAAAGCCACCTTCAGCAGCTTAGCAAGGCCCTAAGCCACTTGTTAAGACATTGTTTCAAAATGAAAAGGGCTTGTTTTTAAGCATTCCGGTTTTGTCCCTGGTACAAAATTACAACAACAACAAAAAAACCTACCTATTTGAAACCTGATTTTATACCATCCTACAAACATTGTTTATGGTGACTTATGTAATATTACAGTAAGTTCACATTTTTCACATATCTTCTAATAGAACACCTGTAAAGGTACTTGAGAACCAATAATAAGATTATTGGTTTTTTCTCTTGATTTCTGAAAGTATCCAATATTAAATAATTTCTGGCTATATAATAGTTAATTCAGCAAATTATTTTAAAAGATTTTCTTTAAAAATCTATAGTATGTTTTATTACATTTTAATATAGATAATATCATATCCATGTAGTTTGACTTACATAATTAAAGTGTTGTTTAGAATTTTGTTTAGACCATTTGCTTAAACCAGAAGTATGTGAAAATAAATATAAAAGAATTGGAAAATCTGACCTGGGTAGCACTATGATTTTTTATCCATAATACTATTAAACATATGAATGATGCAAATTATGGGATTTAGATATACATTTTGATAATCAGGAATAGACTCTCAATTTTGTTCCAATGTTCTATTCTTTTATTCACATTGCCCGTTCAAAAAGATAATCAAACAAGCAAATAAACACAATGAAAAGCAAACCATAACATATTAATGACTGAAATACATCCACCAGAAAACCTTTTTAGTATACCACAAGCATTAATCACTCACTTCCTCATATTCCAAACACATGAAAATGCTAGATTAAAAAGAATAAATAGTGCTTAAATCAGGAAAAAAAAATGAAAGAGATTAATTTTCACACTAGAAATAAGATTATATAACTCATGTCCAGATAGAGAAGTGAATTTGATGAGTTATTGATTCAGATATAAATTAGAAGTTGCTGAGTTCATAGAAGCAATCTGTGACCATTGCACAATGGTCTGAAATTTCAGGTAACATTTCCAACATTCTATTGCCTTTTATTTTTGAAGAAATATTTTCATGGTTTCTATTTCACTTCTGTTTCTCTTGCTCTCAATTTCACTCTAACAAGATTAGACAGTATATTTGCAATTTTACAATGAGATGAGTCAAAGAAGTAATCTGTATACTTAATTAATTAAGATATAAAACAGTCAGTAAAATTTTCAATAACCAAAATAATACTATGTCATTACCATTCTTAACAAAAACTAAATAGATCAATATTACACAGATTAAAATTGGACCTATACTAAAGTCAGTTAAGGTAACTATGGAATATACTGGCAGTTTCAAATAAACAACCCTGCAATCTAAGAAATATTTTATATTTTCAAATTTCAAAAATTTCTGAATGTTGATAAATGCATAATTTTTCTTTTTAGGAGATTAAATAAGAATGCAAATATATCATACAATAAGATATATTCAAGTTAGTGATATGTTTAAGGAAATTTAAAAATTTATTTAATTATTCATAAATGTGTTTCAAGCATTTTCTAAAGATAATAAAATAATATTTTGGAATTTTTTCTTGTACTTAAATAGGCATTATCAATCTTTTATCCAGCACTATTATGTGTGTGTGTGTATAACACTTTTATGTAAGTTGAAATTCTATTCTCTCTTAATAACGTGTTTCATCAGTATATTTGTATAAATTTAGGTCACAAGTTAAATAATTAAAAATGTTATAATTGTAATAAAAAGAAATTATTTTAACACAAGTTCTCTATATAACTAATATCTTAAAGTATAGTTTGTACCACAAAACCATGTTCACTATTTTGATTAGATCTGTAGCTCTAATTTAGAAGTCCCTTTAACGGATAGTATAAACAATATGTTCTCTATGGGAATGTTTTAAACTAGGCTCTAAAGAATAAATTCCAACTGTAAGTGTTTTCTAAAATACCCATAAGTGATCCTGCTATTTTTATCTGTCCAGAATTTCATGTTTTCTTGCCTGTTTAGTAAAACACATATTTCCTTTCCATCAAAAGTGAGATCTTTTGCCTTCATCAAGTTGAAATACTTAACCTCATTAGCAATATTGTTTTCCAATTACTGTACTAGTTTCCTTATGTTAATAAATAATATATATCTTATTGCTTACAAAGTCTGTATTACGGCACTCAATTTTGCTTTGAGCTCTCTGTGGTTCCAGGTTCAATTATCTGACATCATCTGAATTATGTTCTCATGCATTATTTTTTCAGTAAAGCAATATTCTGTTCAATTTCAAGGGGAGAATATTTATAAAATAGGATACAATAAAGAGCTAATAATAAATAATCTCTTTTCCCATTTCTAGTCATTTGCAAATTTTTCATAAATATAAACTTAGGGACTAGTCATGTGCTTAGAATTTGACACTTTATGAATTATGAAAGTTACATACATAGGTATTTGACTTTTACTAAGAACTTCTGTCTAGCTTCAAAATAATAAATAATAAACATTTTTTCAATACCTTCTAAGACATTTTGGAGGTTGACATGACATGCAGGTAGCTCTTAAGCTCAATGTACAGTCCGGTAAGTCTACCACATTTATAAGTTTTTCTTCCTCAGATTTAATCATTCCTGAATTGAAAACATTGGGAAAAAAGTATGAAAATTCCTATAATGCAAAAATTCAGTTTCTCATGTTCTAATTGCTACACTAAATATTCTATATTCATATATAATCAAGAGATTATATCTTGGAGGATGTTCATAGATTATTTGTATACACTATAAAATTTTATATAAAAGATTTGAGCATCCATTGATTTTTAAGTCTGTAGCAGGTACTTGCATTCATACCCCCAACCCAATATACAAAGGGACTACTCTACCTACAGTCTCATAACAACTAAGAAATAACATGCCAAAATATATTTTAAAATACTATTAGTTATCATATAAGATAATTTTGTATATTTACAATTAAAAGAAAAATAGAAAATAAAACATAGTAAAAATATACACTAAAAATAAAACCTATTGAATGTTTTTCAAATATGAAAGTTATTTTCACACACGGAACAGGGAATACACAAATACCAGGTATGTGGGACTGTTCACACAGACACATAGTTTATATTACATGTAAGAGATTGCATGAACATGAACATGATTTAGCAGATATTTCCATTAGGCAATGATTGTGACTACTTTTATACAGTGGTCTAAGTGGAATAAGAAAAAGCTGCAGTTTTCCATTTATTTTAATAATCAAGATAATTGAAGAACTTTTTCTTTGTAAATATAGCAATGACCATTGGGTAAAATGCAGGTAAACACTTAAACGCAAATCCCTACATGCATAGTAAAGCAAAAGGTGGATATCTCTGCCTTTCTGTGTCTGTGTATATGTTTGTGAGCACATCTTTGCACATATGCATTATATGGTTTCTAATCAAATAAAAGTAAAGACACAATGGGTAGTTTCCATATTTAACACTAGGTGACTTGAAGAATTTTCATGCCTAGCCTACAAAAAAGGAGCTAGGAATGTATGCTCCTATCTTCAAATGGACGACTACAAATCAGTACAGTTTCAAATGTGTTTTTAACTGACTACAAAGTATTTTTGGACCACTTTTTCCAAATCTGTGCTGAAAATTATTTTTCTCTGAACATATTTTATCCATATCTACAGAGTAGTCTGTTTTCATCTGAGCTTTATCTACTTTCTCATTTACAATACACAGTTTCCAAGTGAGTTCCTGTGAATTATTTTCTTTGAGTGTTTAGGCAAGTGATGACATTGCAGATGGTTTTCTTATATTCAAGAAGACTTGGATTTTTAGGGCAGCAGCAGTTCCCTTGACTTATACAAATCCAAACCTCCAAAAGAGAAAAAAAACATCTAATTCCCTGAATTAAATATTTTCTTTTTTTAAATGTCTAGACCACTTTAGAGTTTTTTTAAAATAAATTTTAACTAATAAATCATCCTTTAAATTTTATTGTAGTAAGAACATTTAACATGAATTCTAAATAATTACTGTACAATAAATTTTTAGGGTCTGTAAACAAGTCAAGATGGCACCTGGCATTTTGCAGAGGGAGTGGTTTGTGAAGTAATGCCAGCGAGCAATTAAGTGTGGAGATTCCTTATTGGTTGACTGCTGTATCTAGTTTATGTTAATTAAGATAAGCTGTGTTTAAAGTATATGTACCCCTCCGGTCCTACAATAAACGGCTCCCACTCCTGCTGTATCAATGTACACAAGGTGCTCGTCACTCCCTGGTTATTTTGCCCAGCCAGCCAAACTGCGGCAATAAATTTTCAGTATAGGGGCTGGGGATGTGGCTCAAGCGGTAGCATGCTTGCCTGGCATGCATGCATGCGGCCCGGGTTCGATCCTCAGCACCACATACAAACAAAGATGTTGTGTCTGACAAATACTAAAACATAAATATTAAAAAAAAACAACATAATACCTTTAAAAAAATTTTTCAGTATAGGTACATTGTTGTTAAGCAGATATCTAGAATTTATCATCTCTTAAATTATATAACCATTGATTAGAAACTTTTGGCCTTACTGAACCCAGGATCAGGCTCCAGACATCTAGGGGCAAGGTTGTAGGGCCTGCAATATCACTCTCATTATTCATTCCATAGGGATCACAGAAAACCTAGCTACCTTCTCCTTGTTTTCTTTAGTAAAATTCCTCTCTATAGCCCCAGCTTTCTTTATAAAGTGCAATACACTGTGTGGCCCTACCTTGGGGCCTTTTCTTTTGAAGCTGTAACAAAGAAGCCACGTTTCATGTGAGTATTACTGTATTCTGTCTCGCCATCAAAAGAATCTTTAAATCTTATAAAGCAATGAAGGGCAACTATACAAGCAAGTGGGTAATGAAGCAACAAACCCTATTAAGCAAAAGTTCTATTCTGACAAATGAATGGGATAATAAGGATTAGCTAGAAATTCATGATGATGCAACGTGCACTTTGAAAAACTGCTTCAAAGACAAAAGGACGGGACATGATTAGAGAACCATATGGTATTGATCATTTTACAAAAGCAGGACGAACTTGAGATATAAACTGCAGTGGCTATTGACTATGTTAACAAGGTATTTTTGCTCACACGGAATGTTCAAGAGACATAAAAACAGGATTGGTCCAAAGGCAATAATTGACTAAAGACATTATTATAAATTTTCAAGGTGACCTCAGATGAAATAGGTTGTGGGTCTTCTGTTTCCACATAAATCAATTCCATGGCATGAAAATGGCTTCCTGATATTCTAAAATTCTATTTTATAGTTTATTTTTCTCAGTGACATTTCTGTGCACAGTGATTACAATCTCCTGTCCAGGAATTAATAAATATTTTTCACATTTAGATTTCTATCTTGTTCCTTGTCCTAGTTCAAGAGTGTCCTTGTACATTTCCTAGATTTAAACCATTTTGATCTCTAGGATACATGAATGAATGTAGTTTATTAATTTTCCTTTTTTGGTCATATATTCACAATTATTGTAATATTAATGTGTATGATTTTTAATTAATCATAAAATTTGATTATCATCCTACTTGAAGTTGGGAATAAAATAGAAAAAAAATACAGTTGCTACTCCTCCATTATTAAGGCCTATTTTCAATTTTTTTCCTCAATTATTTCCCTTGTTCTATGACTAATAGGATTCATGTATTCACTCGTTTTATATCTTCTCACTTTATAGAAACTGTTACTTGTTTCTTGCCTCATAAAAATGACTTTATATAAAATGATGAGTTAACTGTTGGTCTATCTTTACAGTTATTTTTTTCTGACTTTAGAGTACATTTTTGAGACTATAAATTATTTGAAATCACCAAGTAAGAGAAAAATAGTTTTGTCTTTAGATAAAAAAAACTTCCCATTTTTAATTGTATACTAGAATTGGCCCTCAAGTAGAAATATATTGCTCATGGTCTTTATCTGCATTAGGAATCTAACTCTCTACCCCATCGCCACAGAGACACATACCCCCCAAAAAGCAAAAACATCAACAAAAAGAGATTAGCAGGTAGGCACAGATTGTGCTTTCCCTGATGCATTGTAACCATTTTGAGGTGTTGATCTCTGTGGAAATGCCATACAGACTTCCACAAGAATCCTACCTTAAGAGAATAGAAAATTCAGGCCAGGAAGTCTAGAGACTGCAGCATTATCCAACTATAGAGGCCCTTGTCTCCCCAGCCTGGCCTCAGCTGCTCTGCAGCACTCCGCTCCCTCAGGCCCCACCTTATATCATGTACCATTTTGAGTTTTTTATTTATCTGGCTCACTCTTGGACATCAGATTTTTTACTTTCATACTGTCTATCTTTGTCACTGTATTTTAACCAATATGTTATTAATATTTATTTTCAAAGTTATTCCAAAAATCTGAGGCAATTACCAGACTTAGAATTACAATTATTATTCATATTAAGCATCTCAAATTTATTAAAAACAAAACAAAACAATGAGAATGTTGAGATGTTAATGCCATACAGAGTGGGTTTCCTGCATCTGATGAAAAAGCTAGGCTAACCTGTTTTATCTGGTCAGAAAATACAGTAGTTGTTGAGGAACTATCAACAAGGAAACTTTCAACTGTGTTGGTAAAGTATCAAGAAGTTTGAAGTGAACTTTCAACAAACAAACCAAACTTGGAATGAAAGTATGAAATAATAATTTGTAGAAATCTAAAGTATAAAATAATATGAAATGAAAGTATGAAATAATAATTTGTGGAAATTTAAAGAAACTAAATTTTAACATAAAAGTGAAGAATTTCTTAGGAAAATATTCTTTAGCAGAATTGATCACCATCAAACCACAAATTGTGTGATTTTTTTTTTTTGGCAAAATATTTAAAAGTTGTCTACAAGACTGTCTTTTTTTTTTTCCTCCCTGAAGGTTCCAAGAAAGAATTAGGTTTCTTTCCAATCATCCCAGTGTCTAATGGCTCCCTGAATTTCTTCACTCATGACCTTTCCTTGATAACAAAATCAGTAAGCACAGCCTCTACCTTTCAAGAAATTTATATATGTATATAAAATATGCAATTTTTATTGACCTGGATTTTGTTCTTAATGTTTAACTTGTTTAATCCACAATAATAAAAACAAGTGCAGAAATTAATAAAATTTAGTAGAAATAATAGAGATTTGATCATCTTTGCATATATTTAGAAAGAAAAGTCAACACAGAAATATTAAAGCAATTACAATAAAAAAGTGGAAAAATATAAATTATCTCTCAAGAGATTTATATTACTTGGGTGTAAGGAAATGCTTTGTAAGTATGTCTCAATATCCAGATGCAATAAAGAAAAACATAGGGGTTGGGGTTATGGCTCAGCAATGGAGTGCTTGCCTAGCACATGCAGGGCACTGGGTTTGATCATCAGCACCACATGAAAATAAAATAAAGGTATTGTGTCAAAGTATAATTAAAAGAAAATATTTTTAAAGAAGAAAAAAATATAAATCTTACAAGAAATTCTAAAAAAAATTAAGAAAATTAAGATTATAAGAAGGGTAGAAATTATCTGTGACACTATCACAGGATGTTTTCAAGTCTCTTAAAATTTGTGGAAATGTTAGCAAAAAAATGTATAAAATATAGAAAGTGAAAATTCACAAAAAAGAGAAGAGATAGAAATTATATGTGTGTAAGTGTTCAGAAAATTATACACTGCCATAACCTGAATGAACCTCAAAAACTTTATGCTTCAGAAAAGAAATCAGATTTTAAAATCAGGCACTTTATAATTCCATTTATATAAGTGCCCTCAAATGACAAATATACAGATAGAAAATATTCATCTGGGCTGTGAGTGGAAATGGGATTCACTGTAAGTAGGTAGAGATTTTCCTGAAGTGATACAATTATTCCAAAATTGAATTACAGTATTTCATTGGTTGGTAAATTAACTAAAGATCATGAGTTGTATACTTTATGGAATATAAATTAAATCTCAGTAAAGTTATTTTTAGAGAAATGAAAGATAATTTATAACCTTTGATTTTTCATAAATAAGCATAATTTTATGAGAAAGTAAAAAGCTAACTAGTTTTCAATCACAAGTTGGAGCAAGTATAGAAGAATTCAGACTTTGCTAGGTTAAAAAATAAAAACGGTTTTCACTCTGTCTATTCGAGCCTCTTGCATCCATGAAAGGTTTTCTATGTAATTAAAAATTTCATAGTAATAAGCAAATCTATGATATGCATATGAATCCTTTTGTTAAGGCTTTTGCATACCCAAGAGATGCAAAAGGTCATTTGGACCAATGGAGGTGTGGGGCCCATCAGCCTTCATGACCAAAGAGGCATAGATGAAGTCCATGAAAATCTGAAAAAAAAAATTATAACTTTTGCCACAAGGTATAGAATAAAATGATGAGGCTATCACACAGGTAATGAGGTTGCTTCAACAGGCCATAGATACCAACCTTGACAAAACAGTTCTAATGTACTTTAGAAGGTAACATGCTCTTTATCCTCTTTCCCAGCTTCTGCTGTTTTGAAGTAGGCTGGAAGTTTGCTCAAAGGCCATGTTTCCTAATATAATTTTCACAAGTGGTCAAAGAACACGATAGAAAAATATGGCTATATCATATAACCGAGCTAATAGTAATGGGGTACAGTGAAGCACTGAAGAACTATCATGGAGTAAAACCAAGACTTAATTAGGGCACACATCCTCTGTACCGAATAGGAGGCCTAGCCACAATTGCCTAGAGAAATTGAAACATTTCTATGGGAAAATATTGCTAGGAACCTTCTATTTCTTCTGTTTCAAACAGGAGTAGCATTATAAAGTCTTATCAGTTCAGAGAATTCCAAATCAAGAGGACCCACATCAGAAGCTGTAGATTATGCATTCCTGATCTATAATCTTGCTGGAGAAATAAGTAAATAACTGAGGTCTCTAGAATAGAGATAAAAATATTTTGCAATGCATAAGAAGCATAGATAATTGTCGCTGAATCCTAAATATGGTATAATGACATCTCTGGTTTTCACCTTCCTTGTAATTGCATTTGCCTTGTTACTTCTTGGTGCCCTTCTGCTCTGACTTTGACCTGCTCTTGTGACTCTCGTTGGCTGATGGGTTATTGACCAGAGATGATGCCAGAAAAAGCCTAAAGAGCTTGCATATTTCTAGTTGTGCTCTTTCTTTCTGCAATGGCTATGATCCAAACATTCTCAGGAGAGCCTACTAGTTCCTGGGAGGAAAAGAAACACACAGAACAGTTGGGTCACCCCATTTGTTCACCATCCTAGACCCTATGAGCAAACCTGTCCAAGATCAGCAGAGACTCCTAGTTAAGTCCCTAAATATGTCTGCAGCATATGCTTATTTGCTTAAACAACTGAGATACTAACATGATTTTAATTAATCATCATATATTTACATTAAGAGCCATTTCAATCTTTTCTCAAATCATATTACATTATTTGAAAAGCTCTTAGCTAGTAATGTCATTATCTGCTATCTGGACTTATATAAACATCTTAATTCTGATCTTATTTATGTGTATAACTTCACTTTAATTACCAGTGTCATACATTGACTTCAGGGAAAAACCAATATTTTAAAAGATTGCTATTTTTTAGGTAGTTTATATTTTGCCATTAAAATATTTGAAGTAATAAATTTTAGATAGAAAAAAAGTTATTCAAGCATAAAACTATTTAACAAAATATTTCTATAACCACAGATATTTTTGTTTCCTAAGAAAGGTCACTGGAGTATTAATGTGACATTTTGAAAACTTTGGCTGTTATGAAATAAGATCAATTTTAAGCCATTCATCACACAGTATTAAAAGTCCATGTTTATCCAGTTCTAATTATCAGTCAATTCAGTCATGTCTACTTAATTATTAGTTCTGAAAATGACCTTCTATTCTCTTCATGAAATTAACATTTTTCTGCTTATGCTTGCGTGAGATGTAGACCTTTTTTTTCCAATTTGTATGTTGAAATTTGCATGATTTTAATGAAATTTCTATAGCCCATATTTAGGATTTAAAACATGCTTTCTATGTTTGCATTTAACTAATGGATATAGTTATGCATTTTTATTTTATCTTTCACATTTCATTAGAGGATTTTGTGATGTATTTATTGTATGATTTCTGTACACCACACCCCACACTAAAAATATGTACTATGGATAATGTGTTTTCTGCCATATTTCTTCCTTACAATTCTACTCCTGCTTGAATGCCCAAGCTCATTCTTGTTGTTCTAGGAGAAATCCAAGGGTTTCTTCCTTTGGAACACGTTTCTACCCAGGTGCACTGAAGCAAGACACTTCAATATTCTGCCTCAGGAATGTCTGGGTGAGAGATAGACATCAGCTTCTCCATTCAAAAATCTTGGGACTCACATGGACCCATGTCAAATTCTCTGAAGAATTTTCTGAAAAATTCTTACCTCAAAGCTGCAATGATTGATTCTGCAGCCAAACATACTTTAGGCAGTAGAGAGAAGCATTAGTGTCCATTTCTTCAGTTATGACAATTCTGGGTTTCTTAAGATAGTGTTGATTATTAAGCAGCAGTGTACTAACAACTTTCCAACAAAATAACAACTTTTAAGTCCTGTGATTCTCTCTCAAGCTCCACCAGAGATTTCTGCTTATACAATTGGAACACAAGAACAAGTTGAGAGTTATGAATCTCAACAAAGTTGTGGATTTCAATATTCCTTAATAAACCTTGGAGAAGGTGTCAGTACCAGCAGTCTGAGGCTTGCTTTAGGATCATCCTCAGCTTCGTAGTCTAGCTGTCAATCATTCAATTATCCAATCATCCAATCAGAAAATCCACTCACATTTCACAGTTATATAAAAAATTGAAATTTCATGCAGTGGTTATTTTTAAAAAATGTATGTATGCTGCCATGAGTATCTACTTGTTGATTTTTTACTATTTAAAAATACAAACTAAAAGATTCTACTAAAAATGGGGGGGATCAAGTATTACTGAAAAGTCATATATAAACTAGAGAGAGCATATTAGATTGTTATTTCTTTTGTAACAAATAAGTTGCTGTAAAGGTGAGTTTTGAAGAATACAAATTTATTACCTTACAGTTCTATGGGTGAGAAGTTAAACAGATCTTATTGGGCTAAAAGGTGTGCATTCTTTTCTGTAAGCTTTTTTGAGAAAAAAATAAATTTCTTTGCCTTTTCAAAGTTCTTGAAACCAATATATATATTTAAACTGTAGAAGTTAAAAAAAAAAAAAGGGTAGACTCTCTCCCTGTTCCCTACTGGTTTAGAATCTTCAGTGGTGAGTCTTTATGTTTATTTTAAATATTTCTGAGGTTCTGTTAATTTACAAGCATTACTACAAAAACTATAATAATGTTTGTGTAAAGGCAATATTTTTGGTACAGGGATGAGAATCAGTGAGCATCAGTTAGCTATTTGAATACATATATATGAATATGCATATGAGAAGAAGTTGGGATCACCCTATTTTTTCAAGGGAATTAATTCTAAAGAGCTCACCAAATGGAACTAGAAAATTTTATTCTACACAACTTTTTAAGGAGCACTGAAGTATTCAGAGTTACATGCAAATACAAATATGAATATATGATATATATTCATAATAAATATATTTCATTACACCAAAAATAATTGTAATTATTAGTTTTAATATCAGTGGCTACAGAAAAATCATGATGTCGTCTCCCCCCTCTTTTCTCGCTCTTTCTCTTTCTCTCTCTCTCTCTCACACACACAAACACACACACACACACACACACACACTCACACACCTATATTTAACACATGTGTCTATTATCTTACAGTATAAATTGAATGTCACTTGCATAAATTAAAATTTGTCACATGTTGAAAGTTGTGCATACATAGAAAGAATACTATAGCAGACCAAAAGAAAGTTGGATTTGTGTGTTGATATAGATGAAATGTTGACATCATTATTTCTAGACATTCTTTTATTGAGGTTTTGTACATAAGAAATTAAGATTTTCACTGACTCATAGAGAGATGACATCTGAAAATCCCATAGTAAGAATTGGTCATGTATTCCTAAAAAGAGAAAAAAAAAAAGAGGATTGGAGGAATGTGATAAAAGTCAGTTCCACTTTCATACCATTTTCATGGAACCTGAGTAGTGTTTTACATTTTTATATTCATGAATGGGATGATAAAATCTATTGGAAAGTAAGCTGTTTTATAATGTGTAGCCTCAGATCTTCTTTCATTTTGAGAGGAGATATATATTCAAACAGCTAACTGATACTCATTTCTGTACCAAAAATATGTTTAAAGATGATTTTTTTCCACACAATTCTGATTGCCTTCTGATAGTCATTATTTGTTTGAGAAAGAAGTGAATGGAATTCAAAGGCAGACAAATGAATTCTACTAGAATCTCATGGGGTATAGACGGGGTACTGCCTAGAGAAAATGTTGGGATCACCCTATTCTTTTAAGGCAATCAATTATAAAGAACCACCAACTTGAACTAGAAACTTATTACTATACAACTTCCTAAGGAACCCTCAAGTACTCAAAGTTACATGGAAGAGAGACCGAGAAAGATGTGCATTCCACAGAGGTAGCCTTATGCCTCAATGCTCAATTTAAATATATTCTCAAAGGAATAGACAAAGATAATCTCAAAAGGTTTTACTAGGAACCACAGAAAACTAAAGACTAAATGATTCTTTCAGGGAAAATAATTAGTGATCAGTTTTTTTTGTCCATTTCTTAGGAAAACATGACTTCAAAAATTTAATTACCAAGATTATAGAACAACCTCAGAGAATCAAAATTTTTAAATTCTATGCTGAGACTTATTTGAAACACCTTGGATCTTCATCTGAGAAAGAATGAGCATACTGAGTTTGCTATTTTGTGACTAGAAGAGCAAATTGGCAGAGTGTGGTAGCACAGAGGAGGAACTATTTCTCGAAACTATTTTGTCTCCTTTTTTTGAGGCACCTTCTTGTGACAGAGGTAGGATAAGCAACATGTGAACAGATACTAGCTGATCATAATTCCCTTTTTTTGAGTCTGTCACTCTTATCCATGTGCTGATTGGATACTGTCTCACAGCAATATTGTGTTGAAGTAAGGACAGATATCAGCTTAGTTCCCTGAATGAGTGGAATTGAATCCTGATCAGAAATTCCTCACTTAGAATATACATGAATAACAAATTAAATTCTATTGTTAAATAAGCCTCTGCTTACTTATCCTTTTCAGGAATTCAGTTAAGTAGTCACTCTACCTTATGGGGCTGTTGAGAGAATTACCTAATATATGTAAATCCTTCACAATATAAGCTCATATTTTGCAAAAATGTTTGTAACATTTTATATTTCAGAGTACATGAGTGCTGCTTTAGTTTATCAATGATGTGTTAATGGTTTATTAAAAACATATCTAATTTACAATTAAGAAAATAAGAAAAAGAACATTTCTCTCTGATGCAAAATATTATTTCATGGACTTGGGAAGAATTTATTAGAATTTAAAATTTGAAGATGTAAGAAGTTTAAACAATTTTGTAAGTAAACAATTTATGTTTCCCAAACATCTCTATAACACAAGAGTAAACAGGGTTGAGACTATCAATATACAATTTTTAAAATTTTGCTCATATAAACTCCATTTGCCCTATTGGTCTAAGATCAAACTATTAATACTGGAACAAAAACATTAAATAAAATTGTATTATGTTGGGGAAATTTTACATTATATATGAGTATTTTAAATAAAATATATGTTGATAATTTTTCATATAGGTAGAAAAATATGATTGTAGAAAAGCAAATTTTCTTGAATATTAATCTCTGTAAATGATGCTTAATGATTCTTTAAGACACCTCATGTAATATTTTATTCATAATATGGTAAAACATTTAATCAAAAATCAGTGTAGCTTGAATGTATTAATACTATGCTCCAACAGAACACTCTGGAGTGAGCTTTATTGCTTAAACTGTGGAAAGGTCAAACATTTACAGCATATTATCATATTTCAAAAATAATTACATTATTCTTGTCAGTTGGGGAAATAGGAAGAATGATAAGATTTACAATGTATGCAATTAAATTTAACCTTCTTAATGGGATATTAGCAATCTGGGATTTAATTTCAACATTTACTAAGAAAGTATTCATATTAGACATATTTGTATAAACTTCTCAAGTAGAAGATAGTATGTGACTGGTTTTTTGATATCTAGTCATCACTTGTCATATGCTTTCCAGACATATTTTGTTTTTAATTTCCAAATGTCAAATGTCACAGGACATAGAAAAGTGAGAGCTCATTTTTCTTCAGTTTTATCATTGCATTATTAATAATTAATTTCATTGATTGTTCTAACCACAACTATTTAAAATTTTTTTTTTCCTGAGAAATATCTTTTTCTGGATGATGCACAGAAAGGCATAATATAAAAGCACAGTTGTCCACCACTGCCCTGATGAAATTGTATTTGACTGAGTCAGAAGTTTACTCCCACTTATCAAATTATATATTTAAGCTCAAAATATTTAGACATCACTATCTCCAACTTGATTTTAAAAGAAAATAAAACCACCAGAAAAAAATTCTTGTATGAGGTAACTTGAAAATAATGGATCTGTGGCATTGGAAGCCTTCTTGAATATGCAGGAGATTCACTCAGTCATGTGACCAGCTTACAGGTGAGAGTCACTACTAACTCCAACATTATTTTACTTAAAAACAATGTAAATATCGTTGAAAAGGAATCTTTAAAAATATTTATACTTCTAATTCCATAGTTCCTTAAAACAGAAATCCTAACAAGATTACATGCCATTGAACTGCTGGTTAAAGAAATTGACAAAGATAATTAACAAAACTTTATAAAAATGATGGCATTGTCCCTTAAATGTTGTTATTGATATTATCAATTTTGCTGTTGAAATTTCTTCTGTAGAATGACAAAGTGCTATGTGCAATAAATTGAAGTTCAGATAACTAGCTTGGCTTGCTAGAATTCAACACTACTATGAAAAACATGGTGAAGATTAATCATAGAAAGATTAAAATCTGTTGCAGGAGTTCAAAGAAATGGCACTCAAGACTACACAACAATTGATGTCATTGTGAGTATGTGCACAAATATTTTTTTGACTATGGAGATACATATTTTAAATGGTGTAATTTTCTATGACAGCATCTACATGGAAATAATATCACCTATCCAATTATTCTATTCCATAAGTAATTTATTTATTGCATAAATTATTTATAGAATAATTTGATAGAAAATGACCTTGTGCAAAGTGGTCATTTCTGTTTCCTTATGAAAGACCAGAATGTGTTTTGTTTTGGGCATTGTAAATCTCTACAACAATTCAATACTCTGAGCATCACTCTGCTTTTTGTCCTTAGAGAAGCAAAGATGGAAGATGGAAGAAACTTCTGATTGTATAGTTACATCTCTTTCCATCTTTTTTTCTTTGTTCTAATTAGTTACACATGACATCAGAATGAATTTTGACTTATTGTACACAAATAGAGCACAACTTTTATTTTCTCTGGTTATACACAATGTAGAGTCACACCATTCATGTAATCATACATGTGCCTAGGTTAATGATGTCTGTCTCATTCCACCATCTTTCCTATCCCATGTCTCCTCCACCTCCTTTTGCTGCATTCAAAGTTTTTACACTCATCCCATGCCCCCCACCCCACTTATGGATCAGCATTCATTTATCATAGAAAATATTTGACCTTTGTTTTTTGTGGGGGATTGGCTTACTGAGGTTTCATGCTATTCTCCAACTCCATCCATTTACCTGCAAATGCCATAATTTTATTCTCTTTTAATGCTGAGTAATATTCCATTGTATGTATATGCCACAGTTTTTTTTTTTTATCCATTCATCTATTGAAGGGGATCTAGGTTGGTTCCACAACTTAGCTATTGTGAATTGAGCTACCATAATCATTGATGAGGCTGCATCACTATAGTACATTGGTTTTAAATCCTTTGGGTATAGACCAAGGAATGGGATACCTGAGTCAAATGGTGGTTTTACTCCAAGTTCTCAAAGGAACACCCATACTGCTTTCCAGAGTGGGTGCACTGTATGAATGTACCTATTCCCCCACATCCTTAACAATATATATTGTTCTTTGTATTCTTGATAAGACCATTCTGACTGGAGTGAGAGGAAATTTTAGAGTAGTTTTGATTTGCTTTTCTCTAATTACTAGAGATGTTGAACATTTTTTCATATATTTGTTGATCAATTGAATATCTTCTGAGAAGTATCTGGTCCACTCCTTAGCTATTTATTGATTAAGTTTGTTTTGGTTTTAAGTTTTTTGAGTTCTCTATATATCCTGGATGTTAGTATTTATCTGATGTGCATGCAGCAGAAATTTGCTCCCAAAATGTAGGGTCACTCTTCAAATTACTGTTTCGTTTGCTGAGAAAAAGCTTTTTAGTTTGAATACATTTCATTTATTGATTCTTGATTTTATTTCTTATGCTTTAAGACTCTTCTTAAGGAAACCTGGCCTAATCCAATATAATGAAGATTTGGGCCACCTCTTTCTTCTATTAGGATCAATATCTCTGATCTAATTCCTAGGTCTCTGATGCACATTGTGTTGAGTTTTGTGCATGGTGAGAAGACAGGATTTAATTTTGTTTTGCTGCATATGGATTTACAGTTTTCCCACCACAATTTGTTAAAGAGGCTATCTTTTCTCCAATGTATGTTTTGGAGTCTTTGTCTAGTATGAGTTAACTGTATTTATGTGGGTTTGTCTCAGTGTCTTCTATTCTGTACCATTGGTCTGCATGTCTATTGCTTCCAGTACCATGTTGTTTTTGTTACTATAGCTCTGGAGTATAATTTAAGGTCTGATATTGTGATGCTTTTTGCTTCTCTCTTTTTGCTAAGGATTGTTTTGGCACTTTGGGGTCTCTTAAATCTCCCAAATGAATTTCATGATTCCCTTTCCAATTTCTATGAAGAGTGTTGTTGACATTTTAATTAGAATTGCATTGACTATGTATAATGCTTTTGGTAGTATGGCCATTTTGACAATATTAATTTTTCCTCTCTAAGAACATCTTTCCATCTTCTAAGATCTTCTTCAATTTCTTTCTTTAGTGTTCTGTGTTTTTTATTGTATAGGCTTTTCACTTCTTTTATTAGATTGATTTCCAAGTATTTTACTTATTTTTTTGAGACTATGGGGTAGTTTTCCTAATTACTTTTCAGAGGATTCATCACCAATGTATAGAAATTTATGGGTATTGGGCTGGGGTTTTGGCTCTGTGGCAGAGTATTTGACTCACATGTGTGAGACCCTGGGTTCAATCCTCAGCACTACATAAAATAAATAAATTAAATGAAGGTATTGTGTCCAACTACAACTAAAAAAAATATTTTTTAAAAAATATATGGGTATTGATTTTATATTCTGCTACTTTGCAGAATTCATTTATTAATTCTATACGTTTTCTGGTGGAATTTCAGGGTCCTATAAATATAGAATCATGTTGTTGGCAAATTGTAATAATTTAGTTCATTTTTCCTATTTGTATCCCTTTAATTTCTTCCATATGTCTAATTGCTATGGCTATAGTTTCAAGAACTATGTTAAACAGAAATGGTAAAAGAGGACATCCCTGTCTTACTCCAGATTTAGATGAAATGCATTTGATTTTTTCTCCATTTATAATGATGTTGGCCTTGGGTTTAGCATAGATAGCTTTTACAATGTTGAGGTATGTTTACTATTCCTAGTTTTTTCTAGTGTTCTGAACGTGAAAGGTGTTATATTTTATCAAATGCTTCTGCATCTATTGATATAATACTATAATTTTATCTTTAAGTATATTGATATAATGAATTACATGTATTGATTTTCATTTCTTGAACCAAACTTGCATCTCTAGGATGAACTTCACTTGATCATGGTGCAAATATGTTTTTAATGCAATTTTCCAGAATTTTATTGACAACTTTTGCATCTTTATTCATCAAGGATATTGGTCTGAAGTTTTTTTTTTTCCTTGATGTGTCTTTCTTTGCCTGCTTTTAGAAGCAAGGTGATACTAGTCACATAAAATGAATTTGGAAAGATTCCCTCCTTTTCTATTTTATAGAATAATTTCAGAAGTATTGGCATTAATTCTTCTCTGAAGGCCTTATAGAACTAAGATGAGAATCCATCTGGTCCTGGGCTTTTCTTGATTGGCATATTCTATTCATGTCTCAAAATTGAGCTGATTAAATTGTGAATGTCCTCCTGATTCAGTTGGGCAGATAACATGAGTATAGAAATTTGTTGGTATCATCAAGATTTTCTATTTTATTGGAGTATAAATTTTCAAAATGGTTTCCAATTATCTTCTGTATTTCATAGTGTCTGTTGTGATATTTCCTTTTTATCATGAATTTTAGGAATTTGAGTTTTCTCTCTCATTCTTCATTAGAGTGGGTAAGGGTTTATCAATTTTATTTAATTTCTCAAAGAAGCAGCTTTTAGTTTTGTCAAAATTTTCAATTGTTCATTTTGTTTCAATTTCATTGATTTTAGCCTTCATTTTATTATTTCCTGTATTCTACTACTTTTGGTGTTAATTTGTTCTCTTTTTTTTTCCTAAGGCTTTGAGATATACTGTCAGGTCATTTATTTGTGGACTTTTTATTCTTTTAAGGAATGAGCTCAATGCAATAAATTTTTCTCTGTGTGTTGTTTTCATAGTGTCCCAGAGATTTTTATATGTTATATTGGAGTTCTTGTTTACCTCTTAGAATTTTTTTAATCTCCTCTCTGATGTCTTCTGCTATCCATTCATTATTCAAAGCATATTATTTAGTCTCCAGGTGTTGAAGTAGCTTATGTATTTTATCATTGATTTCTTATTTCAATCCATTATATCTTATGGGATACAGTGTAATATCTTTTCTTTTTTATATATTTGCTAAGACTTGCTTTATGACATAATTTTTGGTCTATTTTAGAGAGGAATCCATGTACTGTTCAGCAAAAAGTATGTTCTGTCATTGATGGATGAAATATTCTATATATGTCTGTTAAGTCTAAATTATTGATTGTATTATTTAGTTCTACAGTTTCTTTGTTTAATTTTTGTTTGGAAGATTTGTCCAGGGATGAGAGAGGTGTGTTGAAGTCACCCAATATTTTTGTGTTGTTTTCTACTTGATTCTTGAAATTGCAAGGGTTTATTTGGTTTACACAAATGCTCCATTGTTTGGAGCATGTTTATGATTATTATATCTTGTTGTTGTATGATTCATTTAAGCAGTATGAAATGTCCTTTTTTGTCTTTTCTGACTAACTTTTCCATCAGTGCAGTTCTTCCCATTTTTGATATTCATTGTTGTTTTTCATTTCCTCATCATGGAATATTTTGCTGAGAATGTTCTTTAATGCAGGTTTTCTTGCTGTTTTATATATATATATATATATATATATATATATATATATATATATATATATATATATATTAAATTTTTGTGTATCATGGAGGGTTTTTACTTTGTCATCAAATATGAAGCTTAATTTTGCTGGATATAAGATTCTTTTTTGTCATGCAATTTCTTTCAGAGCTTTGTATATGTTGTTCCACAACCTTCTAGTTTTGAGGATCTGGGTAAAAAAATCTGCTGAGATCTCAATTGGTTTCACTGTATATATAATCTAAAACTTTTCTCTTTAAAATTTTATCCTTATCCTAAATGCTATGCATTTTCATTATAATGTGACTTCTTGGGGATCTGTTGTAATTTTGTATATTTGGTGTCCTATGAGTCTGTTGCATTTGATTTTCCAATTCATCCTTCATGTTTGGAAAATTTTCTGTTATAACTTCATTGAAAAGATTGTGCATTTTTTGTTTGTTTGTTTGAATCTCTGTGCCTTCCCCTTCCTTGATAAATCTTAAATTTCTTCTTTTCATGCTATCCCATAATTCTTGGAGGTTCTGTTCATGGTTTCTTACCATCTTTTCTGTGTGGTAACTTTTTTAAGAGAGAGTGAGAGAGGGCAGAGAGAGAGAGAGAGAGAGAGAGAGAGAATTTTTTAATATTTTTTTTTTTTTTTAGTTATCGGCGGACACAACATCCTTGTCTGTACATGGTGCTGAGAATCGAACCCGGGCCGCACGCATGCCAGGCAATCGCACCACCACTTGAGCCACATTCCCAGCCCTGTGTGGTAAACTTTATTTTAGAGATTTTATATTTTTGTCTTCATTGTCTAAGGTTCTGTCTTCCAAGAGATCTAATCTGTTGGTGATGCTTTCAACTGAATTTTTAATTTTGTTTACTATTTCTTTCTTTTCAAAAATTTCTTGTTTTTCAGGATTTCTATCCATTTCTTGGCATAATTTTTGTTTCCTGTATTTGCTCTCTTATCTCTTTATTGGAGTCACCATTTGTTGCTTGTGTTAGATCTTTTATCTCTTTATTGATCAATTGTTAACTGTATTTGCTCTCTCATTTTATTCTTTACTTGGTAGATCATTTTAATTATACTCATTCTAAACTCCTTCACTGATATTTCTTTTATTGTGCTCTAAATGGATTTTATTATTGTATCATCTTTTGTTTGGGGCATTTTCCTCTCTTGTTTTTTCATGTTGTTCGTGTGTCATCCCCTCTAGCAGTGAGGATTAAGATTTTACAGTTTCTGCCTGTAATCTTATAGTGAGTGCCTCTGCCAGTTTCCAATACCTTGCCTTTAAAGTGGAGATCAATATTAAGAGTGCTTAATGCCAACAATATGCATCCTTAAATGATATGGTTCCTATTTAGTCATTTACAGGTTTGTGACAATACACAAAAAAATATGTATTCAATTATTATCTGCAATATAAACAGTAGGTTTGCAAAATTCTATAGTTTCTACTGGTGGACAAAGAGAAACTGGGGATTGTAGGTTGTGATTTTATTTGGTAGGTCATAAGAATATAGAGGTGTTAGATCCTGTGAAGGGTGAAAGAGAAATCACAAGAAGTTGGCTGTTAACAGGAGAAAAGAGAGAAAGAGGCAACTACATGCAAGGATCTTTCTTGCTTGTGCAACAAGATGGTGGCTGCTAGCACAACTAATAGGAATACCTCTGGTGTAATGACGCTTGCAGTAACCTTGGTGATTATATTCCAAGTTCTGGCTGTTGTCCCTAAATAGAAGCAGCTCCATAACTAGTTGGAGGTGGATGTAGCATTAAACCTGGTGTTGGGCTTCCAGTCCCTGGTCAGTGTCCCAAGACGGAAGCTTCCCCAAACAATGTTGGTGGCACCGGCAGTGGAGGTGGTGGCAGCATTGTGTTGGAGGCATCTCAAGATGGAGGCAACCACTTCCAGACATGGAGCTAAAAGGGCAGGCTGTGCAATGGTGTTGGGTGGCCTGTTTGGGGATGCAGTGCTGTGGCTCACAGTGCTGCTATGGGCAGCTGCCTCCAAGCACTGTTTGATGCCCCAAGGTGAAGGCTACTCCATTTAGAAGGCTATGGCAATGGTTGCGGTGTCTCAAGATTCAGGAGGCCCAGAGGGTGCTATGCATTGGTAGATGGGGAACCAGCTCTCCAGGTGGGCATGGTCCTAAGCTCAGGTCTTGGGCTCTGTGCTCCTTGTGTGTGTGTGGGGGGGGGGCTGTGCTCCTAGGGGCTTGCAAGGGCAGACCTGGGCTCCAGTTTTCTTCTTAATAATAGAATCATGTTCTAGCTTGACTAATATGAAAGACAGTTTTTTTAAAAGTTTTTTGTGGCATAGGTCTAAATTTCGGTGTCGTATATAAGTGCACCACTTACTGGTCATTTCTGAATAGGAATAAACATATTTTACTCTATTACCATGTCCCTTATCCATTAATGAATGGAGATGATTACCATAAATTTATTTATAAATAAATTTATAAATAAAATAAACTTTTAAAAAGTGATGGATATAATGTATTTCAGATGCACAGAATAAAAAGAAGCATATGTATAATAGAAAAAAAATTAATGAAATGAAATTCTAAGAGAAAATTTCAATTAGATATAATTTTCTTTAAAATTTACTATTATATAACTAAAAAAAATAATATAGGAGATCTGAAAAATATTCAACTTCTCAAAGAACTTATTAATATACAGATTCATATCTTCTCAGGAAGAAAACTCAAATCTCAGGTAGGTTTTACATGTGTATTCCTTCAAACATTTAAGAAACTTTACTTTACACAAATTCATACAACAAAAAATCTTTAGATAGAATATATTCATACTTCCTTTTGCAAGGTCATCATAACATGGATTAAAAATAGAAACAAATTTTTGAGTGAAAATATAAATGAAAATACTTTGTAAAACTTACCAATATAATATATATATAACCTTTACATGCTTATGAACTTTTGTGATGCCTTCTTGAATAAATCTCAGTACTAAACATTGGGTTTCACTGTGACTAAGGACTTATTATTATACTAGTATAACGTATATTTTAAATATCAGAAGTGATAAAATTGTGTACCTACTTGAGCATCATGTTCTCAACTCTTAGTGTTTTATTTTTTTGTTGTTTTTGCGGTGCTGGGGATGAATCCCGCTTTTTTTTTTTTTTTTTTTTTTTTTGGAGATATAAGTCTCACTAAATTGCTCATGGCCTTGCTAAGTCTGAGGCTGGCCTGGAAGTTCCAATCTTCCTATGTCAGCCTCCCATGTTTCTGGGATTATAGGAGTGTGTCTCCACTCCTGGCTTAATTCTTAGTTTGATTATTAAGAATTTTCATTGTGTAGTCTTTATGTAGTTTCATTATTTTGCTAAATCTTCAAGCCTTCTACCTACCAATTAACCTACCATGTCTGTTTTTAATCTCTCATTGCAGTGATGAATTCAAGTGGCAGCATATTAACTGATGGGGCCCATTTCATATACTCTGTTCTTTGTTTTTTATTATACATTTGTGAATTAGTGGTAGAGATTCTAATAATTATTCATATATATGGGGAATATGAAGTACAATGACAAGATGTGCCGCAGTCTCTGGCTGGGCACAAATCACGAGTCTCCACACAGCTTGTAGATTCAAACAGCAATTCTTTATTCCCGAACTCACACCGGCCGTTTACAAACACGCTCTAGGGGAATCCACGTTCTCTGCCCAAATCCACTTCTCCCAAATCCACTACTCTGTCCAAATCCACTCCGCATGGGCTTCTGTCTCCCAAAATATACTGTCTGACCCTAAGAACTCAAGAGGAACTCAGCAGCAGGATACGCCCTATTCTAAAGGGGGAACACCCTAATCTCCTATTATGCTAAACTGCCCTATTCTAAAGGGGGAACACCCTAATCTCCTATTATGCTAAACTGCCCTATTCTAAAGGGGGAACACCCTAATCTCCTATTATGCTAAACCGCCCTATTCTAAAGGGGGAACACCCTAAACACGGATACTGCCCTGGTCCTTGAGCAAGGTCACCTTTCAGAAGTCCTTCCACTAGACAGCATGGGAGTAAGCTGGCAAGGAATTTGTCATACCTACTTGGCTGATGGCTCCCAGCATCGATGCAATTGAGATGAATGTTGATACAGCAGAGGTCCAGGAATCAAAGCTCAAAACTACTATAAGAATAAATACGGATTTTTTCTCCTTTTGAAATCATATGATTATTATGAATTTAGAAAAGAATAATTTTGAAAATGTTTGTATGACAAAGAGGATATATATCAATATTAAGTTGATAGGTGCTAGATTCTAGACATTGTTATTGTCTATTCAATAATCCTTCAATCTCATTCATTGTGCAAAATGCTATATTTTGGGGGAATAATTACACATAATATAGAAGGATATATTTTAAATTGTTTAAGAAAACCAGCACTATCCCATGTGTAATATGTGTGGTTCAAAGTCATTATTTGGGTTCTCAAATGATATCCCAAAATATGTCATTTTAAATTTTGGGCACAGCACCTGGGGAGCCAAAAATATAGGGAATTACTTTCCTTGTAGTTCTTGCCTTATCTACTCAACATCAGGTCTGCTAAGGAAGAATACACTTTTTTTTCGATCTTCTTACTAAAATTTCATTAATCAAGAAAGATTAAGCTTTTATCACAAAAGAGTAGACTGAAAATCAAACATCAAACCTACGATCTCAGTGGACCTTTGTCCCAGATCATTATGTATACCTCAGGCCAATTTGTCTCTCCTAAAATCATTTACTCTCCTTTAGATGACTGCTCCCCAATTCCATCTCCCCTATGAAGAGAATAGTCAACCCTCAACATGGTCCTTCTTTGAGTTTCATATTTTGTGTACGTGTGTGTGTGTGTGTGTGTGTGTGTGCACTATTATCTGACCACTTTTTCTCTGACTAATCTACTGTGAGTTTACTTCTCCAGAAACAATTACCAAACATTAAGAGGGAAAATTGCATCTTACCTACAATGTAGAAGTTCCAAAACTTTCAACTAGAAGAAAACAAAAATTTTATGCAGTTATGGTCATAGGATATATTTTCTATTTTTCCTTTGCTCTGAATAATAAAATATATACTCATTTTTTGGTAGTATTTTTAAACTTAGAGGTTCAGGATACATAATGACAGAGCCAAGAGATTCAACCAGGAATTGTAATTAGTATTCTAAAAGAATTATTCCTGTATTCCACCCAACCTCTCAACTATTAAGTTAAATTTGTTGATATATTGACTTTGGTTGAAACCAGCTAGAATTTTCTACTACTTGAAACTAAAGTCTTTGGGTATAGAGCCAGATAGAAAGATGTTATAAGGATGATCTTTTGCTATTGTTGTTGCTTTATTTTCTAATGAATTAACAGAAGTGATGTTACTTAATAGAGAATTTAATTTTGAAAAAAAATACATAAATTTAGTATATGCTTGTTGATTTAAAGCAACTTTGAAACCACAGATAGATTTGTCAATTATGCCATTGATCAGGCATTCCAATGAGAGGACTAGAAGATATTGATTCCATAAATAATTGAAGAGCTTATTTTCCGAGGAAAGAAATTACAGAATAAGCACAAAGAGTAATTTTGACTGAACAATATAAAACTACATCAATTTGCAGACGGAGAGAAACAAAAAGCCTGAAAACAAGAGTACTTAAGAGTCATGAAAGAAGCCTAGGGAAAAGCAAGATGGGATGATGTCACAAGAAAAAATAAAATAAAAGAAAAGAAAGGTAACAAAATATTTAAAGAGAAAAAAATGTACAGTTTTACTAAGTTCTGCTTCTAGGTCAGGGGAAATGATAGTTAAACCATTTGATTTTGAGAAATGTATGTCCTTACTTGCCTTACACAGAGTTTTCCTTATCAAGAAAACATGAAATTAGGACTGGGGCTGTAGCTCTGTGGCACAGAACTTTGCCTAGCATGTGTGAGGCACTGGGCTCAATCCTTAGTACCTCATAAAAATGGACAAATAAAGTAAGGGCATTCTGTCCATCTACAGCTACAAAGATTTAAAAAAAAAGAAAAAGAAAACATGAAATTAGAAATCAGACCAAAGGTGTTTGAAAATGCATTACAAAATGAGGACATAGAGACAGTGTTAAGTTTGGGTGGTAAGGAGAAGAAAACAGAGTTCGTAATTATGTAGATAATGTACTTTGATAAGTTACATATTTTTAATATTATATATACATATATAGTTTTTGTGTTTTTAATTAATACACAACATTTGTTACAGTTTAATGTTGATAAAGAAAAAAACCATCAAAACACAGAATTTCCAAATGCTCTTTTCCTGTCTCAAAAGTTATTTCTATTAGCATCTTGCATTAATATAATGCATTTATAATAACTGATGAACAAATATTGATGTGTTATTTTTATTAAAATGCATACTGTACATTAGGGTTTATTCTTTGTTCTTTGTGACATGTAGTTGTATGTGATTTGACAAATGCATTACTTCATGTTTCCATCATTATAATATTATACAAAATACTTTGTACTCTCCTAAAAATTATCTATAATACTCCCTTAGTTCATTCCTTTTCTTTCCTTGTCAACCACTGGTCCTTTTATTGTCTCAATAATTTTTCTTTTTCTAGAATTTTATATCTTACAGCATGCCTTTTCAGATTAGCTCCTTTAATGTAGAAATATTTATTTAAAGCTGACAAGAATGCAGGGAAAGAAACACTTATAGGCTGCTGGTAGAAATGTGAATTAGTGCAACAACTATGTAAATAAGTATGGAGGTTCTTCAGAAAGCTAAAAAGAGATAAGACCCAACTCTTTGGTATTCATCCAAAAGAAGTAAATTTAGCAGATATTAGAAATACATGCATATCCATGGTTACCACAGCACAATTCACAATAGCCTTATGAGCCTGTATGTCCTCATTTTGTACTGAATTTTCAAACACCTTTAGTCTGATTTCTAATTTCATATTTTCTTAATATAGAAAACTCTGTGTAAGGCAAGCAAAGACATGCATCTCTAAATCAAGTGGTTTAATTATCACTTACTTGATCTAGGAACAGAATTTAGTAATACTATACTTTTTTTTTCTCTTTAACTATTTTGTTCACAATTGTTATAAGAATCAGCCTAGGTGTCCATCTAAAGATGAATGAACAGAGAAAATGTGGTATGTATATACAACACATTTTTATTTACCATAAAGAAAAACACAATTTTGTTATTTGAAGAAAAATTGGTGTAGTATGAGACCAAAATTTGAGAAAAAATAAGCCAGTCTCAGAGAGAGAAGTATCACTGTCTGCCTTCATATATGGAAGCTGGAGGGAAGGGGATAGGGAAAAAGAGGATGCCTTGAAATTATAATAATTATATTGTATGGTTATAGTAGAACCATTTATTCCTTTATTTATTTTATACATTTTTGGATAGGCCTACTTACATATATTTATCAGGTTGATAGCCTTCAGAAAAGAAGTTTCTGAACTTATTGAAGAATGAGGAAGAGGAATTTTATTTAACTGGAGAACAGATACTATCTGTACTGAAATCCAAGAGAAGTAAAGGAAGTGTCCAAGTCCACAAAAATTTGTAAATTTGTGGGAATGAAGAGACTTTTGTCTTATTAGTTTTTATTTAATCTTTAAAGTGAGGTCTGAATCTATCAGGCAATAATGAAGAAAACGAAGAGGAATTTAAAACTGTGTGAGGATGGGTGCTGAGGATTGTGTTTGTTTCCTGTTTCACATATGGTGATATTCTCAGCCCAGAACTCAATATATTTATTTCTGGTAAGGTTTTATAAGAATCTTTTTTTCTTGCTCTAATTAAATTCTAGGTGCTCCTGTAGGTGATTACATGAAGAAATTTATATTTACATGAGGAGTATTTTCCTAAAATAAAGTTGATTGCTTTTCCTACATTTTGGTATTATTGAAATTCTTCACTACTCGTTTTGATTTAATAGTACTATATTTTTCATTACTCAATAAAAGATTAAGAATTGTGAAGCATATTTTATTTTAAAAGCTTTAAAAATGTTCAAATTATTTAATCTCAAAATATATGTTTTGTGGGGGTACAAGGGAGTTAACTCAAGAGGCACTCAACCAATGAGCTACATCCCCAGTCCTATTTTGTATTTTATTTAGAGATAGCGTCTCACTGAGTTGCTTAGTGCCTCACTTTTGCTGAGACTGGCTTTGGACTCTGGATCCTCCTGCCTTAGCCTCCTGAGATGTTGGGATTACAGGCATCTGACACTGTGCCAGGCTTATAATTTTTTAAAAAAAAATTTTTCTTAATTGTTCTCAGATCATACCATGTCTAAATTAAACATTCATTTTCAATTATGTAAAAGTATTTTGAAAAAAACTCCCACAAAAAAATCATCAACACATACTAATTGATAATTATAAATTAAAATATATGATTATGCAATTCTAAATTTCTCAACTTAGAAAAATATGCATGCATACAGATATTTCCAGATAAACAATGAAAATACAGTTAGACATTTATGTGTTTTTGAAAACTCTGTAGTAATACATATATCAGCACAGAATATAATAGTATTCATAAAATGAATAACACCTTAATAAATTTTTAGAAATTTTATACTTAAATGCATACTTCTTTTCTCAATTTACATGTACTTAAAATATAATATCATTATTCCTATTACCATGAATATACATTATATTTAAGTGATGGTTTTATGACAATACTTACTCTAGAAATTATAATGTAAATCAAAAGATATGAAAATTATTTTTTAACTTATTAAATTTGAATGTATCTGTTGAATTTTCAATGTTATAGAAAATAAAGTATATCCAATGTCATAAAATATATGATATTATTTAATTATAATAAGTAGTTCAGTATGCTTTTTGGGTAATAAAAGACTAATGATCCCTTAACTGATTTGAAAGTAAATATTAATAAGAAAGTTTTCAGACATAAAAGTTCTAATAGCTCTCTAACCTCCTGCATTTCCTTCCTCTAGGTAGATTGAAGTTAAGCAGATATTCCTGTTTTAATTGGAATTTATAATATATGTCCATTATAGTACTTTACTTACTTAAGTAACAGGAGAATAAAATATAAATAAAGTAATACTAGAATAAAGTGTATTTTTAATACATACCAAATTACCAAATAAATAAATAAATATAAGAAATTATGTATCTATTTATATCTGCAAAGCTAATATAAATTTTACATTATGTGTTTGATTATTCTTTGGTTGTGAACATTAATTAAAATAGAAAAAAATAGGCACTATGCAATAATTATCATAGGAAGAAGATTAGGTAAATTTTTTGGAGGGTGGCTTAATTCAGGGGCACCAGACACCTGAACCACATACTCAGCCATATTTTTTGTATTTTATTTAGAGATAGGGTCTCACTGATTTTCTTAGCACCTGACTTTTGCAGGGCTGGCTTTGAACTTGAGCTTCCTGAGCCTCTGGGATTAAAGTCATGCACCATCACGCCTACCAGATTAGGTCAATTTTGAATGTACATAGAAACCTATTTGTATTTTACCCAGATAACTTTAGGTATGTAAATACAATTAATGATTTATTGTACCAATATCAATTTTAGTAATAACTCTATAATACTTATTTATCCAAAATCAGTAAATCATAATAAAATTTAATGTATAAATTTAATAAAATGAACCTTGACCTTTGAGTTTTAAAATTAGCTTTAAAATTACATTGACTACCTAAGTGATGATTAGTTAATTTTTATTAAAATATGGATTTAATTGTTATCTCAGAAGTACCAAATTCCCCCTTAGATATGGTCACTTGCTGGAAGAACTCAAAGAATTTAGAAAAGTTATCATACTTTCAGATATAATTTATTTCAGGAAAGAATACCAATTAAAATCAGCAAAGAAAGAATTACATAGCACTGAAGCCAGAAGGGAGCCTCCAGTCATCTGCTCCCTGTGGAGTCAAACAGACAGCATCTAATTCTCCCAAGGCGGATACATTATGCTGCACAGAAAGTGCTACCAAATAGTTTTCACTGATGGTCAGACTTATATAGAGATGGAGCCCACACATAATTCATGTAAGCCTTAACTGACTTGGACCCAGAATGCCAAGGGTCACACTGATAACAGAGTGGCCCAAACTCTCAGGTACACTATGTGGTCCAGAGTCTCAGGTATGTGAACACAGTCTTACGAGGCAGGACATTCCAAGGGTTCAAAGGTGATCTTCCTGGACCAGCTCTTTCTTTGGAACATATAGGATTTGAGTACAGTAAGCCCACTAACTTACATTTTATAGAAAAAAATAGCATGTATACAAATTTTAAGATGAAGAAAACATTATATTAGATGCTAGTTATTACTGTGTGAATAAAATAAATCAGAAATAGGAAGTGTGTTCAAGGGGTCCTTTGTAAATTGGGCTTTTCGGGAGAGCCTTACTCTCATGGCAGTGTGTCAGTAAGTGTGTATACATGGAGACAAAGCACTATTTGTGCAGTGCAGGGTAGAGGACTTCCCTACTGGACAGCAACAGCTTATATGCATGTCCAGTTGGTGATTCGCTTTATGTATGAACAACAGTAAGAAGACAGTGGGGCTACAGCCCAGGAAGAATGAAACTGAAAGAGAATACATGGGATCAGACATGTCAAAGGCTGCAAAACTGTTCTTAATCATTATTTTCAGCAATAATTCTTCATTGATATTCATAATAATAGAACTATTATTGTTCTGTTTTGAATTATGTCAAGATGCTTAGGAGTGACATGGATTTTTCTATGGAGATAAAGGCTTTTTTGATCCTGGACTATTGAAACAAAGGTCTGAGAAAAATTATTTTTCCTGTGTGGCTTTTTAAGAAATTTGTTATTTGCAATGTTACATCCAAATTATCCTATAAACAGTAGCCTTTTGTGAATAGTGCCAATAATCGAGGATGTCACAGGTGGCCCTTTTTGAAGGAGAACAAACTGATCTTGGCACCACAGAGCTACTGAAAGAGATTGCCATGGGTCACTGTCATTATACAATGCTTGCTCTGCTCTGTTCTTTCCTGGCCATTGCCTTTTCACATGCTTTCCTTCACACAGCTGGACATCTTTGTTGTATGTAACATATCATGTGGTGCATATTTTCTCTCCTGTTGCCCATGATTGAGAACAGATGTTATATGCCTTTATAATTGTCTTCAGGAAATCTTGATGCATTTAGTGACACTCTGTACCTTTTGTAAGCTGGAGGGTTAGCTGCATGCTTAGAGGCCCATGAAGTATAAAACTTTATTTTATTGTACATAGTTATATGCAACCTCTGAGCCTGCTGTTCCCCTTTCACTGCTTGCTGGAACAATTAGCACTAGTAAAGGTTTTTCACAACAGGTATTAATGCCATTCTGGAAGAGGTAAAAACATTTGGTTTTTCTTCCAGTAGGCAAGAACTGAACTGTGGAAGATAAAATGTGTTTTGATAGAGAAATTTGTTATTTTACTTGCTTCATCTTTTCAATTCAAAATAAGTTATTTCTTATTCTTTAATTGTACACCATGAAAGATGAAGTAAATAATGCTTTATTCTCAAACATAAGTCATAAAAATACAGAGCATATTTTCATAATTTATAATTGTTTTGTGAGATAGAAGAGAATAATACCAATAAAATCATACAGAAAAACTTCTATGGGAATGCTGGGTTGTTTTCTGGAAAATGTTGGATAATTTATTCAGATAGGACTGAGGCTGTAGCTCAGTGGCAAAGCGTTTGCCTAGCCTATGTGAGGCATTGGGATTGATTCTTAGCACCACATGAAATTAAATAGAATAAAGGCATTTGGTGAATCTAAATCAACAAAAAAAATTTAATAAAAGAATTATTCAGATAAATTATAAGAAATTCATTTGTAATTTTTTTTTAAATAAAATATTTATTTAAGAACAGGGTATTGATCAGGATGAATGCAAATGACCTTGTTCTCTGTGTCTCTCTGTTTCTGATTTTTATTTTAGGAGAAAATAAGATAAAGCATGATCTGAATTTGGGAAATTTTTCAATAAAACACTATCATCTGCATTCAAATTTTGGGGGTCTCTAAATATGACTTCTTGATCACTACTCTTACCCTACAAAAATTCTTTCAACTTTGAAACCCTCATTCTTAGATTTAATTCTAACTCTATTTTCTACATATGCAACCCTACACTGCACAAATTCTCAGTGCTCTATAATTTACAGCTTGTAACAGTATATGGTAGCAGTGCAGTTTAAAGCACAGGGTCACTACCTTTAATTCATAGCCTTCTTGATTCCTGTAAAATTTTCCTTCAGTTGTCTCCTGGTTGGCATGCTCAATTCTTATACTTATTTTATAAAACAACCCTATTTTTCTAGTTTCTGTTGTACCTTGAAACAATATGTATTAATTAATGTCTACACCATTTAGCTGAAATTAATTATGTCCATGTAATATAAAATCTTTCCATTTAATATGATTTCTTGGCACATAAATAAATTTGATATAATTTTTTAAAAATATTTAGGGTCAATTTGAGAAGAGTATGTATCTTAAAAATATTGGGTCTGGGAGGCTGGGGCTGTAGCTCAGTGGCAGAACACTTGCCTAGCATACATGAGGCACTGGGTTAGATCCTCAACACAATATAAAAATAAACAAACAAAATAAAGGCCTTCTGTCCATCTACAACAACAAAAAATTTATTTTTTTAATTTAATCTTCTAAATCAGGAGCATCAAATATCTGCCCAATTGTAAACATTTTCTTATTTTAAGTACTATGAGTCAATTTTTACTGGCCCTATTTAACGACTTGGTGAATATTTCTTCTGACTATGTTACTGAAATTATTTTATAAATGTTGATGTTATTTTTTAAATATCTGGAAGAAATTAATTAAAATGATATTGAGATCTAAAATTCCCTTCAAATAAAAAGTTTTTATTTTTTTTTCAATAGATCATCTTGTTTTGTAGGTACATGGCAGTTCAGACTTTCTATTTCTTCTCATGATAACTTTATATATATTTTTTTCTTTCAGGACATTTTTCTCATTTCTTTTAAAGTGTTAACAGTATTTGACATAACATCATATCTCATTATTGACTTTTTAATATCCATTAATTTTGCTTGCTGTACTGGCAATTCTGTCAACTACTAGTGAAATTGGAAGACATCAAACCTTAAATGAAATTGAAACCCCTGGTGGCATATTGATTTCAATCTAGCTAGGATTTCATGAATTTGATTAGTCTATTCAATATGTTGCTTTAAATTTAATTGGCATTTCTCATATTTTTTCTTATTTTATTGATTTTATCGCTTATGCTTATTCATTCCATATATTAACCTGTTCAGGTTGATTTTTTCTCCTCTTTGTTTTACTTCTGATGATGAAAATTTTGCCCATTAATTAAACATTTTTATTTTTATTCACATGATATTTAAAACTATAGAAATTCCTTTAAGGACCACTGAGATTTAGATATAATTTTCCTCCCAAAGATCATGTGTGAGACAAAATAAGAATGTCAGAAGTGAAATAATTAGATTATGAGAACTGTAATCTAATCCACTGATACGGATTAAGTGGGTGGTAAAACAGGCAGGTAGGGTGTGACTGGAGGAAGTAAGTTACTGGGAGCATGCCTTTGTGGTTTTCATTTTGTACACGGTAAGCTCTCTACTTCTGGTTTCCAAATGTAGAATTGCTGTCCCCTGGCACACATTTTTACGCTGTTCTGCCTTACCTCTGCCCCAGAACTATGGCATTCGCTGAACCTCCAAAATCATTTGTCAAAATTAACTTTGCCTAGAAGTTCTTGTGATGATTTTTTGGTCACAATGACAAAAAAATCACTTCATTTTATATTATCAGATCCTTAAACACAGATTCAGATAAATCCCAGAAATTTTATGTTTTTGTTATCAATGGATCTACACGTTTTCATATCCTTTATTCATCCTGATATCTATGGTTATACACAATGTATACACAGGTATTATTCATTTTTCAATGGCATGAGTGTTCTCTAGATAATATTGCTTGCTGATATTACTAATTTTATTTTAATTTGATCAGAAGACATACTTGGGGTGATTAAAATTCTTTGAGGTTTGTGGTGTTATTCTGTGTCCCAAACTATGGTCCATCTTTGTAAACATCCCCTGTGTGCTTGAAAATTTTGTATTCTATACCAAAGTCACTCCATGTTATATGAAGAGATCTTCCGTGGCTTTAATAAACTCTTCAAATCTTGTAATCTCTCATTTACTCAGAAACCTTTAACATTATTCTTTGCCAAATCTTGCAGGATGTCCCCCTTTAATATGCATAACTTAATACAGGACACAGCTAAAGAAAGCTGTTTTCTGGATCTCATAAGGGACCTTTCCTATGATTAACTATCCTTCAATTCAAGGCATCTCCAGAATCCCGATCTGATTTGAACTTATTTACCCAGTGTTTTAGCCAGCATTTTTTCTGTTGTGACTAAAAGACCTGACATAATCAAGTTTGAGGAGAAAAACTTCATTTGGGGGCTCACTGTTTCAAAGGTATCAGTCCATAGACAGCTGGCACCATTTCCTGGGGGCTCAAGATGAAGCACAACATCATGGCAGAAGAGCATGGCAGAAGGAAGCAGCTCATCTGATGATCAGAAGGCAGAGAATGACCAAGCTCATCTCACCAAATATATACCTCAAAGGCACACCCCTCAGTTACCCATCTCTTCTAGCTATACCCTATCTAGCTTCAGTTACCACTCAGTTAACCAATATCTGGAGATTAATCCACTGATTGGGTTAAGTATCTCATAACTCAATCATTTCACCTCTGAATGTTCCTGCTTCACTTCACAGATGAGCTTTTGGGGGACACTTCATATCCAAACTGTAACACCCAGCAATACAACTGCTTTGCAATTAAGTTCCACTTTCTGTTCTTTAGCTTGAAATAGTTAACTCAAGCACAGTGCTGTTTTGAATGCATCCTCCTTCTTTCTGGAATTTTAGCATTCTGCTTTCTGTTATTCAATGGCTGAAGCTAGGTGCTGCATGTTTTTTTTTTTAGTAACATGGTGAGGGTTTTATAGAAATAAAAATCACATGTCTATTTTTTCCTTATAGTCCAAACTAGCACTAGCCTAAGATTGCTTTCTTTCATTGGATTACTAAAATATATACATAGTAAGGAATGACTCTCATCATTATGGAGACTAACAGGTTCTAAACTAGAGGGAGGACTGGCAGGAGACGAGTAGGGTGGTCTGGTCCTATTAGCAGCACATTCCTGGTATATGTGAGGCTCTAGGTTTGATCCTCAGCACCACATAAAAATAAAGAAATAAAGTGAAGTTATTATGCCCATCTAACTAAAAATAAATAAATAAATAAATAAATAATCAGGAGAACAAAATTGCAATTGTGGTCAGATGACTGTCAGGCAGTGAGAGACCTAGCAAAATCATGGTTACAGATAAAGTCCAAGAGTTCTGATGGAGAATTCCTCTTACTTGGGAAAAGGTCTACTATATTTTCTTTTTTCTATTCTGGCCTTTAAATAATTTTATGAAGATCACCCATATTTTGACTATCTGTCTCCTTATCTCTAGGGATTTAAATATTCATATTATAAAACAACACATTTGCAGAAATATCCAGAATAACGTTAGACTCAATATCTTGTCACATTATGGCCTAGTCAGTTTGACACAGAAGAGTAACCAACAGATTCTCTTAGACTACATATTGTACTGTTATAAAAAGTTTTCAAGTACATTTATACAAATTTTGATATTTGCAATGTAGCTCTTACCTCATAAGGATATTATTTTCTCTATCCCATGATTTTTTTGAACTTTCATTTTCTCCCTTTTGTTCTCTTCATCCTTCTCCTCTTCTTCCCTTTAAAAGTGTTACTTTTTTTTAACAAAAGCATCTCTATCTTTTCTTTTGTTTTAATTTAATATTCTATATTGCATAAGTAATTGGTAGAAAAATAATTGTTTTTATATTCTGGATTTTTAATTGTTTGCTCTTTTGATGTTATTTTCCTTATAAATTTTATTTTCTCCTTTTCTTCTCATTCTACAACATTTTTATTTAAAGTAAAAATATTTTGCCAACTGTTTCTGTAAATTTTTACAACTGCATTCTCTTCTGGGTTTTACTTTAATGAAAACAGAATGTCAGCTTCATCACTCCTATTAGTTCCTACCCTATTTTGGGAATTGAATTGGATCTTAAGAGGGACTTTACTTAAAGACCCTCCTGACACAATTATCACAAAAATTTATAATGAGTTTTTTTTTAATTTATACAGTTTCACTGATTTGTTGTCCAAGTTTATACCAATAGGAGATCCTCACCTCTCAGTCCATTTTATAATATCTGTTTGTGTGCTTTAGTTTTCATGAGTGCTGGTTAAGGTTCTGGTTGCTTTACCTACACAGGCAAGACTCTAAATTTTTTGAAGATGTTTTTGAATTATTAGAAGATAGTTTTCAAACTTTTCTGATACTGCACAATTTGTATATTTTATTTAAATATATAACTTTTTATGAAGATAATCTTACTCTTCATTTTATTTCTAACCACTACAAGTTTTTAACCAGTTTCTTTAACATCACTATCTCTGAAAATGCTTTGTTCTCCAATTCAAAATGTCTTTTGTATTCCAATACAATTTCAACACTTGTCTTTCTTTTGTTTTTAATTTTTAAATTTATTTTAATTAGTTACACCTGATAGTAGAGTACATTATAATACATCATACATAGTGGAGTATAACTTCTCATTCTTCTGATTGTACATGATGCAGATTCACACTGGTAGTGTAATCATATGTACATAGAGTAATAATGTCCAATTAATTTCATATTGCTTAATGGAATTATACAGCAACAAGGAAAAAAACATTGTAAATATTTATCCTTTGAACAATGGAGCATCTATGTACATCAACAAATCCTTCTCAATTTCACAAATAAAATAGACCACAACACAATAACACTTGGATAGGTCTTCCAAACAAAATTAAACAAACAAAAAACTATGGAACTAAATAATACAATTAAAAATTTGAACTTTATATATATGTATATATATACATATATATATATATATATATATATATATATATATATATATATATATATATAATTTTATCAATCAATGAGCAGCACATGGATCCTTCTGTAGAATAGACAATAATTTATGCCACAAAGCAACTCTCAGCAAACACACAAAAAGTAGACATACGACTCTGCATTCTATCAGATTATAAAAGAATGAAATAAGAAATCAATGATAAAAATTTTAAAAAGACAGAAGCTATTCCAATACCTGAACACTGAACAATATGTGATTGAGTGATAAATACATAGCAGAAGAAATCAGGGATAAAATAAAAAAGAAATACTTAGAGGTAAACGATAACACTGATACAATATATAAAAATCTCTAGGACACTAAGAAGGCAGTGCTAAGAGAAAAGTTGAATGTAATGATCTCATTCATTAGAAGAATGGAAAGTCAACAAATAAATGACTTAACATTTTATCTCAAAGTCCTAGAAGAAGAAGAACAAAGCAACACCAAAAGCAGTAGAAAACAGGAAACAAAACCAGAGATGAAATTGGAAGAAAAGAAACAATTCAAAAATTGGGAAAACAAAAACCTTGTTCTTCGAAAAATAAATAAAGTTAATAAGCCCTTAGTTGTGCTAATAAAGAAAAAGAGAGAAAACTCAAATTACTAAAATTCATTATGAAAAAGGAAATATCATATCAGACTATTGAAATACAGAAGAAAATCAGAAACTTTTTTGAAAATGTATACTCCAATAAAACAGAAATTCTCAATGACATTGACAAATTTCTAGAGACATATGACCTACTCAAACTGAATCAGGAGGATATACACAATTTTAACAAATCAATTTCAAGCAATGAATTAAAAGTCACCATCACAAGCCTGCCAATCAAGAAAAACCCAAGACCAGATTGTCAACCAAGTTCTATAAGAACGGTCAAGAAAAATTACCACCAATATTACTCAAATTATTTCACAAAATATGAAATCAGGAGACCCTTCCAAACTCATTCTATGAGGTGAATTCCAAAACCAGACAAAACCACATCAAGGAAATAAAACTTCAGACCAATATGCCTAAAGAACATAGATGAAAAAAAAAATCTCAATAAAATTCTGGCAAATTGCATACAAAAACTTATTTAAAAGATAGTGTATCATGATCAAGTGAGGTTCATCCAGAGATGCGAGTTTGGTTCAACACATGGAAATCAATAAACATAATTCATCACATAAATAGAATTTTAAATCACATGATCATCTCAATAAATGCAGAAAATGCATTTGACAAAATAAAGCAACCCTTTATGTTGAAAACACTAGAAAAACTAGAGATAGTAGGAACATAATTCAACATTGTAAAAGCTATGTTTATGAAACCCAAAGCCAATATCATTCTAAATGAAGAAAAATTAAAAGCTTTCCCTATGAGAACTGGAATGAGACAAGGATAGCCCTTTCACCACTTCTATTCAATATAGACCTTGAAATCTAGCTAGGGCAATTAGCAGAAAGAATTTAAAGGGATACACATAGGAAAAGAAGAAATCAAACTTTCACTAGTTGCCAATGACCTGATTCTATATTTAAAATATCAAAAAATCCTGTCAACACTTGTCTTAATGAGAAAAAGAGTTGTACTTTCATGCTCTACCAATAACTATTTAGTTGAAAGGCAAAATAGAACTCCTATGTATGCACAGAAACTTCGGTATTTTTAGAGTCTGTCGTCAAATGCTTGAAACTTCTTACTTATGTGTGTGACTCTGGATAAATTACCATTTTCATGTGCCTGATTCCTCAACAGGAACTATAATTCTAATGAGCGTCACTCATTGATTTCAATGAACAATTAAATTAATTCATTTAAAGTACTCAACAAAATTTTTAGCACATAACAACTACTCAAAAAATAAAAGCTGTTCTACTATGACCATTTCCTAAATGTTATGGCTTAGATATTAGGTGTTCCCCCAAGGCTCATGTATTAGACAATGCAAGAACATTCAGAGGCAAAATTATTGGGTTATGAAATCCTTAACCTAACAGTAAATTAATCCCCTAAAGACAGATAGATGTGGTTGGATGAGGTGAGCAGTAGGATTATGACTTTGTGTATATATTTTGTATCTGGTGAGTGAAGTTTCTCTCTGCTTCCTTATCAATTTGTGACTCACTTCCCTGCATCACACTTCTTCTCCATGATGTTCTGCCTCACCACCCACCGCAAGCAGTGGAACTGGCTGTCTAGGATTTCAACTTCTGAATCTGTGAGTCCCCAAATATACTATTCCCTCCTTAAATTGTTCAGGTCAGATCTTTCAGTCTCAGCAAAATAAAAATCTAAACAAAACGCTAAATTTTTAGTTTCTAAATTTTTTCTATACCTGTGTGGTTCTTTCTTTTAACTTGTACCAATGAGAAGATAAATTTATTTTTATTTAAGCCACTAAATCAAAAATATGAGCTTAGATTTCTTTTGTACCAATATTTAATTTGGGGTATTCTTAATTTTCCATAACAATTCCCATTTCCTTTTTTCTTTCTAATTAGGCTTCCAAAATAGATTTTAATTTTCAGAAGCTTTTAGGTTTATAGCAAAATTGAGCTTATGTTCTGTGAATACATATCCAAATGTAACAGTGAATTTTGATTCACTAATGTTCAAACAGTGGAAATTAGCATAAGCCTTACATGTTCTCTAACAGTGACCCTAATTCTATTCCTAATTCTATTCTTGAGAATATCCTACATTAGTAATAAATAAGTCTAATAAATATAGATTTATATGTGATCTATAATTATTAAAATTGCATTCAATTTTGATAGAAAATGTTACTTCTATTTTTGATAGAATTCATTCTTTAGAACAGTTTTAGTTTTACAATAACATTGAACATATGTTGAGATTTCTTTGATATTTTCTTCTTCCACATTTACACAAACCTCTATCATAACATCACCCATCATAGTGGTATGTTTGTTACAATCGATGGACAAATCTACACTAATGTGTCATCAGCATAACCTCACAGTTTTCATTAGAGTCTGTTACGGTTTGGATGTGAAAGTTTCCTCGAATCTCATGTGTCCAGAGGTGTGGCTTTGGGAAGGAGTTGGATCATCAGAGATCTGATGGTGATGTCTTCCACTTGCTCTCCTACCTTTGTGATGCCATCTGCTATATAAAGCCTCTACCAGAGGTCAAGGGGAAGAGGCCACCCACTCTCACACTTTTTTCTTCTAAAACCGTGAGCTAAATAAACCTCTTTTTTTCCTAAATACCAAACCTCTGATATTTTATCTTAGCAGTGGAAAATGAACTAAATCAGGCATAAACTATCCCATACACTTGAACCAGAAATATTCATTATTAAATATTATTGAGTATTCTTTGGAAAAAAATGAATAATAACTTATTTTTAACCAAAGATATCTGAATCCTGATGTCATTTGTTTGATAATTTGAAGAGATGAAATCTTTTTTTTTATTTCAGTATTTTACACTGTAACTTCCTAATAAAAGTAACTACCAATCTTGTGAGATAAGATTTTTCTGAGATACTAGGGAAAGGCATGGTATCAATTATTTTAAAAAAGAAACCTCTATTATACCTTCAGCTGAGTAAAGTTCACATAATTTCCTCTTGAACTTCCATGTTTGCTCTGTGTCTCAAGACAGCCACTTTCAGAAGACTGAAATTGTTTCTATGCTAGCCTCTTTTAAGGATTTCATCAGAGAAGGGGCCTGTGTGCCCTGCATTACTGCCACTTACGCAAATAATTTTATGAAAGAAAGTACACCCTGTATATTAGCTTTTTATTATGCTGTAACAAGTCACCACAAACTTAGGGGCTTAAATCAAAATAAATTTATCTTCTCATATTTCTATTAATCAGGAGTCTTGTCATGGATTAATAGTTTCTATGCTTAGGGTCTCATAAGGCTGAATTTAAACTAACTGGGAGTGAACTCTAATTTGAATCTTGTCATTCTCTTTCAAACTCACTGGTTGATAGCAGAATTAATTTTGTTGAAATAATAAAACTGGGGGCTGGGGATGTGGCTCACACGGTAGCGTGCTTGCCTGGCATGCGTGCAGCCCGGGTTCGATCCTCAGCACCACATACAAACAAAGATGTTGTGTCCGCCGAGAACTAAAAAATAAATATTGGAAAATTCTCTCTCTTTCTCTCTCTCTCTCTCTCTCTCTCTCTCTCTCTCTCTCTCTCCCACTCTCTCTTTTAAAAAAAATAGAAATAATAAAACTGATGTCCCAAATCCATAGTTGCCATCTTCTAAACCCTGCCATACAGTAAATAAATTTGCTTCTTCAAACTTGCAAAAGAATGTCTCTGACAGGGCAACTTTCTTGAGTATTCCCTCTCTAAACTCTCATTTTATTTCTTATTTTTGTAAGAACACTTAATGTGAGAACTATACTCTTGAAAAGCTCTTAAGTGTATATTAAAATATTTTAACCATACTATTTTAAACAAGAATTCATATATCTTATATATCTGAAATGATATGTCCACTGAAGAGAAACTCTCATTTACTTCCACCTCCCAGTCCCTGGAAACCATTATTCTAATCTTGGTTTTTATGAATTTTATAATTTCATATGGTTCACATAATGAAATGATGCAGAATTTGTTTTTCTGTAACTGGCCTATTTCATTTAACAAAATATCTTTCAGATTCGTCCATGTTGTCACATACAACAGAATTTATTTTAAAAATATATTGTATGGCATATGTGCATTTAATTTCTTTCATCCATTCATCCATCAATAATAATTAAATATAATAATGTTGAGTTGTTTATATCTCGAATGTTGTGAATAATGATACAGTTAAAATGGAGGAGCATATACTTCTTCAAGAATAAAATTTTAACTATTTTGAGAAAGGAATCGTTAGATCATAAACTAGTTCTATGTTGAAGTTTTTTTTTCCCCATACAGGGATTGAATCCAGGTGTGCTCTGCCACTGAACTACATTTTCAGTCCTTTTTATATTTATCATTAGAGGAGATCTAAACTAAGTTCTCACTAATTTGCTGATTATGGCCTCAAACTTGAGATACTTCTGCCTCAGCTTCCAGAATTACTGGGAGTACAAATGTGCACCACCATGACTGGCTGTATTTAACTTTTTAAAAGACATCTCTATACTAATTTCCATAGTGGATTACACTAATTTACCTCCCCTCTAACAGTTCACAATGGTCTGGTTCTCACTTTTCAAAACCTTATCACTAGTTTTCTTTTATCTTTTTGATAATATTCCTCTGAACACTTTTAAGATACTATCTCTTTGTGTTTATGATTTATAATGCCTTATAACTAGTGATATTGAGCACTTTTTCATATTGCTATTGATCTTTTGTGTGTTTGCTTTCAAAGAAATGTTTATCTAAGTTCTTTACCAACCTATTAATGGGATTTGTCTGTTATTTTTTTTGTTTTTGCTGTCTTTGTTATTGAATGGTGGGAGCTTCTTAAATATTTTGGATATATGGTTTGCAAATATTTTCTCCAGTTCTGCAGTATTCCATTTGCTATATAAAAACTTTGTACTTTGATGTAGTCCCATTTGTCTCATATTTATTTTTTCTTATTCTTTTGATAGCATATTCAATAAATCACAACATAAAATCATGAAAATGTAAGACTCCCTCTATTTATTTATTTTTAAATATTTTTCTAAAATTTTACAGTTGCAGCACTTACATTTAAGTGTTTAGTGAGCTTTCGGTTCATTTTTGTTTCTGGTATAAGTTAAAGTCCACATCCAAACAACAACTTTTCCTCTTTGGTAAAATATAAAAACTATGTATTCAACATGATTAATTTTTTAAAATAATTTTGTCTATTATTATAGATATTCTATGTGGTTCAAACCCTAATAGATGTTTTCTTATAGTGTATTATAGCTTCAAACTTTGCAATAGTGATGGAAAGCTATTACAAGTTATTTATTTCAGAAAATAAACTTCAGCATTTCTAATCCCATGAAGTTGTATACTCTTTTGGTCCTGGACTGCCCCAATTAATGACCATTGGCCACATGTGGCTTTTTAGCTTTCAACAAATTAAAATTAATTGACATAAAGATTTTCTCCCTCATTTGCACAAGGCACATTTCAATTACTCGGTGGAAATATGTGGCCAATGGCTACTGCAAAGGACATGTACATGTAGAACAATTTAAGCATCACAGAAAGATCTATTGCACAGCCCTGGCTCAACACATGGGTCCTAAATTTTAATTTTCCTTAGAATCACTTAAAGATCTTGTTCAAACAGTATTTGAGTCCCCTTCCTCACTTCTCCTAAGGTGAGCTTTGAGAATTTGAAATCTATGAAATTTCCAGGTGAAATTCATGTTGTTCTTCTAAGAACCATAACTGAGAAGCCATTAAGTTATAGATTCATTTGCACAAGCTTCCAGAAAACACCAACTAACAATATTCTCAGGGATATAGGAACAATGTATCTAAGTATGTGTTTTACAATAAGAATCCGGATGACAAAGGATAATTGGCCTCAGTTAATAGTATTTTGCTGCTATCTACAGGTAGAAATGGATATAAACTACCATGATTCCAATTTCTGAGACAAATTCAATATTAAGATAGGAAAATATTCTCAATAAATAAAATATAGTCAGCATTATTATTTTGATTATCAAGAACTTCTTGTGATGAAAGAGTTGGGAGAGTAACCATAAATAAATATTATCATTTAGTTGTACTCTATTTTCTAATAGATAAGAGACTAGTATTTACAAAGAAAGAAAATATTTGTTTTTTAACAGATACTGCTATAGATAGCCAATGTGTTTCCAACTTAATTATATCCTGCTATATCATTAAAATTAATTTTATTTATATGAGATAGTAAATGGAAAAAGAACAATACAGTATTCTATAAGATGTGTTTTATAAAGATTCTGAAAATCAGTTATTTAGTATGCTATTTTTTGAAGAAACTCTGTAAAGACCACATGAACTTCAAAAGTTCAAAATACAAAAATGTATGTATTAGTTATTAATTGATTTCATTTGTTTTAGTAATATCCCTAAAAATATAAAATATACATTTATTAAATTCTAATCAAAATCTATTTATCTTTTTCCCAATAAGAATCATGTGAGAAAAACAATGCAAATGTGACAATGTTCATTATTTATATTTTCAACATATTTCATATTGTCTAGTTATAAGTTTGTTTTCTTCTTCTCAAATACATACCTGATAGTAAAATTTTTCATGAAAAAAGAGCTAAAAATCAATAAATTATTAATACATGTATCACTCTACAGAAGTACCAACAATAGCCCTCCACTATAGTGCACTAATAACCAGAGATACCACAATACATACACATACATATATAAATACATGTATATATGCACATATATACACATGCATACATAAAAACATTTAAGAAATACTCATGTTTCAAATAAGAAATCCATATATTTCAAAAAGAGTTTACCTTTTTCAAAAATAAAAGTTATATTTATCATTAAAAATTCCCTTGATTTTATAACAAAGGCTTCATCAATTTTAAAAATGCTATATATTGAATTGAAACTAAATGGCTTCTGTTCAAAAAGCCCACAATTCAAAAAAGAGTTGTAAGATATGATGTGTATCCCCAGAAATCACAAATTCTTATTCTCAGAAAAGAGTTAAACATAGTTGTAACAAAACATGTACATCTACATTGTTCCCTGTCATTTAGCAAGTTGTAAAATATGCTGGATAAGTTTATCACACAATAATTTGCAGACCAGTATAGTGAGATCTATCACAGCTTAATAACAAATTACAAGTAAAGTTTGGAAGTATAGATACTACAGATAGAAAAGCTATGTTCAGGTCCACAGAAGCATAAAATAAGTTATGGTAACTTTGAATACATATTTTTATATATGTGTACAAGTGCAAAAATATATGGATGTATAAACACAAATACACATAAATGTATATATGTGTGTGTTTATATGCACATGTGTGTGTATACACACAGAGTCTCTCTCTCCCTCTCTCTCCCTCTCTCTCCCTCTCTCACACACACACACACACACAAATTTATTTTGGATTTTGAATGAACCCTGAAGGCAATGTGTTGGAGGGTTGGTTTCCAGCCTAAGGCACTATTAGAAAGTGTTTGAGCCATTGGGAGGTTGGGCCTAGAGGAAAGAAATTAGGTCACTGGAGCCATGGCATTGAAAGGAATTAGAACCCAGTGCCTTCTATACATCCTTTTTTGCTTTCTGACCACCTTGTGGTGAACAGTTCCACTGCCATGTCCTCCACCATGATGCACTATGCCACCACAGACCCTCGGGCAAAGGCACAAAGTGGCCATAGACTGAAATCTCTTAAACAAGATCCAAAGAATCCCTTTCTTTATATGTGTTAATTTTCTTTGGTATTTTGTAATCATGATGCAATTCTAAGACATTCCAACATTGATTATTTATATATTTACATATGGCAAACTGATACTCAAGCAAGAAGCATTTTGAAGGAGATTCTCTTAAATTTAGATTTTCCTTAGAAGTCCAATAAGAGCTATAAGTGATGCAGGAAGGTCACTTCATGAAAATTTTGTTTTAGAAAGCCCACATCTTCTATGGTGAAGATTTGCAGAGCACTGTGGCAGATTAATACCAAAGAGGACTTTATTTGGGAAGTTGTTCATTTCTGTTGGTAATTCATAGCTTGATGGTTAAAGTAGGGGAGAGGATAAAATGAAAATCTGAATCAACTATACAGATGGGGATACTAGAAAATGAGTAAGGGAACACACTTAGGGAGGAAAAGAAAAATAATTAGGGAAAAATATCATAATTCAATTTTGAAAATATAGATTCATGGTATCTGTTGCAGATAGAAGGGGGAAGTTTCAAATGATAAAAGCAATATTGGATGTGCTCTTTTCAAAATAATCTAGAATTTGGATATTAATGTAGTAATTATCTTTGCTTTATTTGCTATGAAAATTCAAGAGAACAAATGAGGTAATCCAAGGGCATATTGTGGATATAAAAATAAAGTGATCACCACAGGTAACAGGTGAGCTAGGGAGAGATGACTTATAAGAGACCAAGTACACAGTGAGTGAATAGGGAAAAGGTGTGGCACAGGTACTATCTGGAAGTCAATTATTAGTAGGGATATTTTTAAATGCCCAAAATTATTCAAGCAATATTAGCTCAAAATATCCCTGCAATTCGTTTTATCAAAGTAAAAGCATTTTCCATGGATTTTTAGATGTTAGATGGCTCTCTTTGTTTACATGGTGATTTTTTTTCCTACCCAAAATTATGGCTTCCACTTCTGTATTAACATTTCCATGGGCTATGATAGTACATAGTTTAATTAATATATTTTTAATGAATAACTGAGAATACTTAACTTATTTATGTCCCTCTTCAACTTGACAATAAGAAAGTCATTTCTCTATAACTTTTCAGCAATTAATTTTACTGGGGCTCACTCTTCAGAAAGAATCCTACTCCAATAAAATGGTGATATGGCTCAGTAATAGTATTAATTTGGGAGCTCTGCTGTAATAATGTGATACAAACTGAATGGTGACAGAAATAAGTTGTCTCATGGTTCCACAGAATTTGAAATCAGTATGTCAGCAAAACTTGTTCTCTCCATGAGTTTGAAGTTGAATTTTTCCATAATTTTTTCTAAAGCTTTTGGTAGTTTTTGGAATTCATAGTTTGTAAATTGTGTTCTTCTTGAGTCTTCACAGCCTTTCCCCTGTATTTATCTTTCTCTGTGTTCAACTATCCTGTTTTCATAAAAATATCCATCTTATTGGAGTAGGACCCACACTAATTTTTTTATCTTAACTTGTAAGTATTCTATTTCAAAATAATGCAATTTTAAATTAATAATATTTTGAAGAAAAATTTACCTAATTAGAGTGGTAAGTCTGCTTGATGATGGTCCTTCTACATTGGCTAACAGAAATGAAATAATATTTTTCAATTCAGTCATTTTCATCAAAAGGGTGATTTGAGGCTCCTATTTATATATTTTTTTCTCTGTGAATTTCTTTCAACATTATGTGGGGAGAGAGATTTAGTACTTATTTTGGCATCCTTGAAGTTCCCAAAATTGAGAACCATGTAGATTATACAACTATTGGGACAAATACGGGATAGGTTGGATCTAATTTGTACTAGCTTACTGCATATAATAGTTTCATTTTTCCAGAAATTTTGAGAGTTGATTGTTTAAGCAGTAATTTTTAATAATTAATTTATATAAATTTTAAATATAATAAATATTCAAAATTCTTAATTTCCGATTTTTTTGCTGCATTTTCTTATTATCTGTTCTCATAAATTATCTCCTTCTAGTCTATCTATGTGGCATAAAGATATAAATATATACATATGAATATATAAACACATACATATATACATATATAAACAATCATGATATACACACACACACACACACACACACACACACACAAACACACACACACACCATGATGTGCTACTGAATATCTCTTTCCCACTTCGCACTCAGAGACCTTAAATCAGCAATTTGAAAATGACCATGGTGAAAGTCTTAGGTTTCTTATGGTGGTATAGAGCATGAGGTCAGCTTCTGCATGGTTTCTGTTAAAGCCTCGTGATAGAAGGTCAGCAGGTACAAATGTAAGAGAGTTCACAAGGGGCAAGGGACTGATGAGAGATGCCAGACTTACTTCATACAAACCCTTTCTCAAAAAAATCTACATTCATGAGAACTTACTCATTCCCACTAAAACAGTATCTTACTTTCACAGGAAAATCATTAATCACTCCTGAAGATTGAATAACCTTTTACAAGCCTCACCACATCTCAAAATACAAAAATATTGTGTCCAAGACTCAACATGTTTTTTGTGTGGGGATAAACCACATCCAAATTACAATGGTCAGCATTTTTCATTAATGTAAATATGAAACAGCAAGAAGTAGAAATCAGAATTTTCAGAACTTGACTTGCGGTTTTGTTGTGTACACAGACTTAACAGTGTGAATGAGAAAATGTTGATAACATTCATTAAATATATTTATTAATGTATTAAGAGACATACTGCATTTTGGAACTCCAGAGGAACAATTTACTTCCAATTCAGCCATTGATGGTCTGTAAATTATTGAGCATACCTTCGCAATAGGAACAGTTAATGTAGCTTTGCTTTTGAGGATTTCACATTTACAAATAATCTGCATAACATTTTCACACCAAATATTAGAAAATGTACTACTTCATTTCAAAATGTGACCTCAGGGGTCTAAAATTCAAACATGGAAATTCATGCACTAATAACGTCACTAATGATCTTAATGAAGTCAAAAATCAGAAAAAAAATTTAAGAGGGGGTTAAAGAAAGGGAAAAGGTTAGATTTGATAACTGTTATAGTCAATCAACAAACATTTACTAAGAACCTATATATGCTAAATGCCAAACCTTCCTTCCTACCTAAATAAATTCTACTAATTCTTCTATAGCTTCATACCATGCTCTGTTTACTAAATGTTGTTATGAGCATTTTTTTCTGTTAAAAAATCTTTGCAAATATTTTGTGGCTATCAGGTTTTTTTAAAAGTACTCCCCTGTTTTTAGATATTTAAGGTGTATTTTCATAGGGCTTTATTTTTTAACATAAATAACACTGTGTCAAACATCTTTCAGGATGATTTTGGGCAGATGATTTACAAAGGGCATAAAATATTTTCTGTGGTCTTGTTACATATTACCGATATGCTTTGCTATTAAAAAATATCTAATAATTCACCTTCCCATAGGGACCTACAAAAATATCTGTTGCATTCTATCTCACTGATGTCAATCTTTTAGTTCTGTAAACATTATAGGCAATGTCTTAGCTTTTTCACTGCTGTGACTAAAAGACACAACCAGCACAATTATAGAAGAGGAAAAGTTCATTTCAGGGCTCACGATTTCAGAGGTCTTAGTCCATAGAAGGCTGGTTCCCTGGGGCTCGAAGTGAGCAGAACGTCACGGTGGGAGAGTGTGGCAGAGAGAAGTAGCTCACATGGCAACCAGGAAGCAGAGAGAGAGACTCCATAGCCACGCCCCCAATGAGCCACTTCTTCCAGCCTCAACCCACCTGCCTCCAGTTACTATCCAGTTAATACCATCAGAGATTAATTTACTGATTAGGTGTTAAGACTGTAACCCAGTCATTTCTCCTCCAAACCTTGATTGTCTCACACATGAGCTTTTAGGGGATATCTCGTATCCAAACCATAACAGTCAAAGGTATCTTTCTTTTCTATTGTCTTTGAATTTTAAATATATAGAATATGTTTTTATGTTTATTGGTGATTTTGATTTCCTCTCTAATGAAGGGATTGTCTACTTTCTACTGGGATTTCAACCTCTTACTATCAATGGAGTGCTTTCCTTATATATCAATACCTTAAACCTGTTGTCTATCATTTTTGTCAATTGGTATGTCTTGCAAAACACCTCCAGTAGAAGAATTGTGTGTTTTTTGGTTCTGTTACTAGAGAATATAAATATAAATATGCATACCTTACAAGCAGAAATCTGTGTATGAAAAACTGACACAAAAGATTTTTTAAAAATTCAGTCCATCTGGAGGATCACTCAGCCTACACCATGGTACCAGAGGACACAACATGGGCAGTATAGTGTGATCATTGAGGTTTCCAGCAAACTCCTGGGACTGAGTGTCCCTGGCCCCGAAGTGATTACACCGCTTCTGGACTTTAATGACTCCAAGCAGTTCACAAGCAAGAGGTTGACCACCTTCTCAGCAGGGAACTGAATATCTGGTTACCGCATGCCGTCCCTACTGACTGGCCACAGCTGATGTGATGGCAGAAATTTCTCTCCATTTCATTTATGCAGTAGAGTTCATTGACTTGTTCTGACTTTTGTGTTTTCTAGAGTCTTAACCTTTTCCTTCATACTAGTGAGATATAACCTGAATGCCATTCATTCTTTTGCTCATCCATTCTTTCAAATAAATACTTATTGCATGTCTGTTATTTGCTTGGCACTTAAGATTAAATTAGTAAGTAAAGAAACCAAACACAATCTCTGATTTCAGGAAGCCTAGAGAGAGGAAAGGGCATCACAACCACCTAGTCACACCAATAGAGGCAGCAGGTGCCTGTTCTGCAAAATCACAACAAGAAATAAAGTTAGAAAGAAAACCTGAGGGATCCATCCAGGACCTTAAATGATAAGGAGCCAATGAATATTATAATCAGATTTGGCCTTTAGGAAGATCTTCCTGGCTGCTAGGTGGATAACAAGTTTGGGTACAGGGGACAATACAACATTTGGAGCCTACTGCTGTGGTCCAGGAGAAGCAATGAATTAGCTTCTACAATGCAGACACAGAGAGGAAGTTAGAAAGCTTCTTCTCCAAAGGTTCTTATTACTTCTTTGCTTCCTCTGCATTGTTGAAGCAGGTCCCTGGCCTACAACTGAGAAAGGCAAAATCACTCAAAAGGAGAAATATGGGACACACTTCTGAATGAAGTGCAAAAACCCCTTGACATGCCCTTTTCCTAGAATAAGTTTGGTGGTAAGAAGCCAGCAACTCAATGCATTAAAGCTAATGAATTTCAACACTTCTTTTCTCATGTTTGGTCATGTTAGTGTCTCTCTGTTTGTCAGAAAAAAAGCAATAAAATCACCACTCTCCTTCAGATAGAAAAATAACATCATGCTGGGAATTTATTCTGTCGTTCAAAAATCTCTTTGGGGGCTTTCAAAATGTGTTCATTAATTCATAATATGTGTTTGTAAGACGTCTCCTATGTACCTGGTATTTTTCTAAGAACTGGAAACATAGTGATCAAGACAGGCAAGATTTACACTCTTAGAAATTTATACTCTAGTGGGGAAGATAGACATGTATATAAAATGGACAAATCAATAAGTGAATATAAGCTTATATTCATATTTATAATTTTAGTGATAAGTATTGTGAGGAGTTAAAATATGGCCTTGGATAATGTAACTTTGGGAGGAACTAGTGTAGATACAGGGATCAAAGGGTAGAGGTCACATTTGAGCTGAACCCTAGACCTTGAGAGGGAAGAAGCCAGATAAAGGTCTGGGAAAGATCTTGGGAAGAGAATTTTTAGAAGAGAGAAAAAGAAAGTTTGAGAGTTTTGTATTTCTCAGGTTGTTCTAGCAGTGGACAAAACAACCCCAAATTTCAGTGGTATAGTACAACGAAAGCATGTTTCTCACCTAGAAGAGATCATAGGCTAATGCAAGTCTCAGCGTGGTGGGAGGGGTGTCCTGTTCCACATAATGGCTGAGTCTCAGATTCCTTCCAAAATGTGGTTCATCATATTTAAGGACTTTCCTCCTTCATTCAAGTAGCATATTAGAGAAAGAAAGCAAGAGAGAATATAAGCTTGCACATGGGCCAGATCTGGAAATGATACGCATATCTGCTCTCAGTTGGCTACAACTCAGATACCTGTGAAGGAGACAAGGAAATACATGTGTGGCTAGGACTAAATGAGAAAAAATTTGGTGACTAATAATCTTGACATGCCTCCTGGTCATGAAAAGAGGATGAAATTTATTCTAACCGGCAACAAGTTTACATAATACATATTATTCATTCTTGGAGAAGCTCACGCTAACTGCTGTATGGTGAAAGCCTAGAAAGAAGTAGAAACTGGCATCAAGACCTGCTTAAGAAATGCTTGCATTGGTTTCAGGCAAGGAGCTGCATCAGGACTTTAGCCATGGAGATGATGAGCAGTGGTCAGATTCAGAACATGTTCTGAAGGCCTTGCTGACACAACTTTCTCATAGACTGAATGTTAGTCTGAAGCACTCCTGGAGAACTCTAGTTTGGGATCTGTGTCCAAAGCAAAGTGGTGAAATGTATATATACTCAAGGTCAGAAACACTGTGAGCATGCACCCCTTTATGTAACCTGTTAGCAGTGTGCCTTCTTTGTTTGGCCTCAGATGGCATGGACAGATGTAGGGTAGAAAAGCTCAAAGGCTGATGGATTTGGTGAATGAAATATGAAGTCACTGTACTGCAGCCATCTGAGAGAAAGGCTTGTAGAGTTGGGGCAGAAGGTGTGTGTAAAGAAAAGTGCATTCTCAAAGTCAGAAGAAGGGGCTGTCCTAGGGAAGCGCAGTAGGACTGTCTGGCAGTGCAGAATGCACTGTAGAGGTGTGTGGTAATAAAGTGAGATCACCTTCCTTGGGTGAGGGTTCTCTCTGGAATTCCTCAGCAGCTTAGGTTCAGGCAGACTAGAGGAATAGTTGGATTTCATCAGGTCAGATTTTAAGCAGATGAGTTTAATGGGGGCAGGGGGCAAAAAAGGATTAAGGTTGTATAATAAGGATTTTGGCCTTACCAAAAAGAAGTTTTAGGCTTTGTCCTGGCTCCCTAGAGGTAAGCTCCACTGGAACTTTCTCAGTGATAAGAGGCTCCCTTTCGCTCACAAAGAATTCCTCAAACTCCACCTAAAAATTTATGTAAGCAAGACGAATCAGGTTGGAACTGGCCACACCTGAAAGATTAGAGTGGGGGCTAGCTGCTTCAGAAAAATCAACCACTTGTTTTTGCTTCATGTGGTATTAATCAACCTCAAGGCTAAGTGCAATCATGGAGGCAATCAATCAATCAATCATGCCTACATAATGAAGCTCCAATAAGCTCTAAACACCAAAGCCTAGATGAGCCTCCTCAGTTGGCAGTACACTATGAGTATTGTCACTCATCAGTTCTGGCAGGATAATGTTGAACAAGCTTTGCATTTGGAATTCTCTTGGACTCTGCCCCCTGAATCTCATCATTGGGCTGATTTTATTGTAGCTTTCCCCTGGAATATACGTATAGTGTGTGTAACTATAGCTTTAAACGAGTTCTTTGAGTTTTCTAGCAAGCTTTCCAACCTGTGGATGGTTTGGGGAATGCCCTTTGTGGGTCAAGAACTTTGTAGCAACTCCAACAAGATTTGGAGTCCACTTCTCCATTCTTGAAATTGGGCTAACCTGTTGACTTACTTTGGGCAAATGAATGGAAGGTGATATTAAGAGAGACCTATTCACTTCTGCTCACTGTGATAGAACCTCACTACTACCAAGTTAATAAGCCTGGGCTAGTCAGCGGGAGACTGAGATCACATGGTATTCAGGTCATTACAACCCTCTTAGATCATCAGCTTCTAGACTCTTCCTTGACCTAAAAGGGGCCAAAAGAAAATTCAGCCCAAATCAGCTGGGTGTATATCCGATATGTAAATGAATAAACAAAAATAACATTTTATTCTTTTAAGTCACTAACTTTTTTTATTTAAGTCACTAACTTAAGTTACCAAGTAATAATTACTTTATGAAACTGAATTTCAGCAAATATTAACTATTACATAAAACAATGAAATTAATCATTGGAAAAAAAAACTGAAATCCTTCCCAGTATCTTCTGTTTAATAAGGCAGAAAAGCATGAAGACATTTTAGAAAAATTTTCATCTGAAGTGGCCATTAAAAATACATAAAGAAAAATCTAAAACCTGTGAAAACAAGCTATCCAGTGCAGTTCATTCCCAAAGTTGCCAACTATAGTCTAAATTTTGCTGGAAACGAAGATCAGAATTATAAACATGATAAATTATATGGTGCTAGACATATTACATGATATTTTATGCCTTGTAAATGATCTATTAAATGACTCTAATACACATTTAAGCTATGATCCAATTATTGAAATCTACTTTCCAAGCAATTTTTTAGAAGCATATTGGTTACATGATACAAGAAGCACCTCAGGTCTACAACTATTAAAACCTAAGTCTATCCTAAAACATTCTAAGGTATTCTAAGACATTTTAAGGTATTCTAAGGATGTTCTGAAGTATTGGTAAGCATTGACTACAGATGCCTTTTCCCTCTTGGGAAGACCTGAGATAGACACAGAATATTATAATTTAGGACCAGCTGGGGACCACTCACTCCCTCATAGACTTACAGAACACTTTCTGAGCACTTCTTATGTGCCTTGTATGGTACTTTGTGTATGTATATGTATGAAGATATGACTAAGATGGGTAGGTTCATGTCCTTGGGGAAATATAATCTGTTTAAAAAGACAAGTAATCCCAAGTCAGGGATCTTCAGGCTAAACAAAAGACCTGAGGGCAAATATCAATAGAAACATTTTTTTGGACTTCATATCTCAACTGCCATCTATTATCAGTTGGAGTGCTGGGTTAAGAGCATTTCTTAGACCATATCCAAGATCACTGAAAAAGCAATGGTCAGTTACCCAATGATGTAAGAAATGGGCAAAATAGTGTAATATGGTGACATGGGTCACTTTACCAAATAAATACATTTTGTTATGTTCCTTTGAGAATGTAGTCAGTGAGATCCTACATGAGCTAGGTATGGTGCTAGTCACAAGTATGTGCATGCCCTTAGTTTCATCTGTGTCGTACTGCCTCTGAGGTGACGTGTGACAAAATACAAGGGTTTCATTAAAAGCAAGAGAATCTTTTCAGTAGAGAATTGTGAACAACAAGTCTACATTTTATCATACTTTAAATTTCACTCTAGTTTCTCTTGGTATAAATGTGAAATATTAAATATAATAACAGTGTTGACAAGAACTATAATGTAGTGCTTGTTGAGTATCAGTGCTTAAAATTATCACTAAATCTTCACAACACACAGATCATCCCCTTATGGGCAGCCAGGACTGAGAAAGGTTAAAGTAGCTGTTTAAGGTCACACAGATCCTGAATTACAGAGTTCAGATTTACACCCACAACTTTCTGTCTCGCAGCCCAACTCTTACCATGTAGGCTACACTCCTCGGACCATTGTCAGATTATTATGGCTAACCTAACCTAATACTGCATATCTCAGTAAGGAAGAAGAGCTCACAGGAATCATTTGTGTACCCCTTGTGTGTTAAAATATGTTTCCTAAGCCCTTCAGTGAGCTGTCAGATCTCTTAGAGCATCTTTAATACCCTTCTCCTGGAATATTTATTATAGACTTTACAACTGTACACTCATTTATGTATACACCCAGGTGCATGCAACGCGTGCATATACGTACACACACACGCACACACACACACACACACACACACACACACATACACACACACTCTCTTGTTACATGAAAAAAAAAACTGAGGGAAAGAGCTCCTTCTCATATCCTAACATGTGCCCCATGGGGTGCAGCACAGTTTTATACAGAGCAAGAACTTATGACCCACCGAAGATGAATTAAAGCAACCCTAATTACTTCAGTTACTCAATTAGCTTCCACAAACTCTCAACTAGCAACAGTCTCTTCAATGTTACAATGATGTTATAATAAGTCAGTGTGTGTTTCCAAAGCTGTGCTCCATGGAACAATAGAAAAATAGCCCAATCCAATGCTTTGTAAAAACAGGATACTGCATTCACACAACTTTGGGGATCGCAACTCAGTGACAAACCTTCTGTCACACAAAGAGTGCATGTTAGCACGTTAGTGGCTCTGAGAATTTCCACAATCGGCTGTTTCAATATTGATTAGCATCCTGAAGGACAGCTTGGTCACATAACACTCAAGGAGACACTAACTTTAGGAAGAGAGATCTGGAGATTGTACCTATCAAGAGACTCCACTTGTGCAGTTATAATGACCAAGGAAAATGAATTCTTTCTTGATGCTATTTTTTAAGCTGTTTTGAGGTGTAGACATTGCTATATCATTACAAGTATTTTAGCATAACTCTGAATTTATTTAAAATAGAATTTTAATCCTCAGTGATATTTTAAGATGTAAAAAAAATAAAAAAATTAAATGTATAGCAACAAGGTAAGTATTCAATCATTGGATTTATCTTTAAGATGTTATTTATTTTATGCCTTAAAACAATGCTTATATGATGCTTTGAATGGTGCCTGGCATAGTAAAGATGTTAAACCAAAAAAAAAATGCTTATAAAGACTTTGGAAAATGCTTCTAATACTTTTCTAAATGAAAAATGGAAAAAATATTTCATACTGCCATATGTCAATTATATAAAATTTACAGAGAAACACAGCCATAAAATAAACTATAATATTAACAGTGCTTTTCTTTATTTAGTCAGTGGGATATGGAAAAAAATACACATGCATACTATATAATATATATGTATTATATGTATATAAATATATAATTCTACATCTTCTAATATGATTTAATGTATATTTAAAAAGTCAATTCTATGTCATCAGAAAGAGTCAAAGTATATTTACCTGAGTGGCTCCTAACTATTTCTCAAGTTAAACTTAGATATAAGTTTTTTATTTTTTTTCTGGGAAACCATCCAGGATCACATAATTATGAGAGAATCCATAGCATACTATACTCTCCTCTCATGGTGCTTATCATTGCATTTTTAAATTTACTTGCTTATACACTGTCTAGACTATAATTTCTCTCTAATTCATCACTGTAATCCCAGTGCCTGGCCTAGTGACTAGAATATTCAATTATTATTGAATAATTGAAATTTTGTTTTTTTTTTTCAATTCTGAAATATGGGGGTGGGGGGAAAGGGTACATACACTCATACATCCCCCTTTGTCTAATTCACTGAATTTATATCCCCTTCCCTTTGTTGTGTGTTAGTCTCCACATAATAGAATACTTCACCTTTGAATTTTTGGGGATTGGCTTATTTTACTTAGCATAATATCCTTCAAATCCTTTAGGTAGGATCAAAAATTGGTACAACCATGCTGGAAGGCAGTGTGGAAATTCCACACACACAAAAAAAAAAAAAACTAAGAATGGAACCACCATTTGACCCAACTATACCACTCCTCAGTATGCATCCAATAAAGTTTAAATCAGCATACTACAGTGATACAGCCACATCAATGTTTATAGCAATTCAATTCACAATAGCTAAGCTATGAAACCAACATAGGTGCCCTTCAAATGATGAATGGATAAAGAAATGTGATCTATATACACAATGGACTATTACTCAGCTGTAAGGAAGAATTACTTTATGACATTTTCCAGTAAATGAAAGGATCTGGAGAATATTACACTAAGTAAAAAAAGCCAATCCCCAAAAATTCAAAGATGCAATTTTCTATTATGTGGAGACTAACTCACAACAAGAAGAGGGGGATAGAAATTCAGTGGATTGAATGAAAGGAAGGAAGTGGGGATAGGAATAGGAAAGATAGTGGAATGAATCTGGCATAAATTTCCTGTGTACATCTATAAATATAACCACAGTGAATCTCAACCTCATGTACATCCACAACACTGGGATCCTAATTAGAGCAAGATATACTCCATGTTTGTATAAATATGTCAAAATAGACTGTACTGTCATGGACAGTCAAAAAGAACAAAAAAAATCAAAATATATGAGGTATTTAACAAATTTTTAAATGAATGAAAAATTATAAATAATTTTTTAAAAGATTTTCAAAATTATCTTCAAAGGACAAAAAGATCACATATTTGTATATATGAAAGCAAAAAATTTAAAACTCCTATGTATAAATTTTCTAAACATTTAAAAAACATAAGCAAAAAAATGTAATATCTGTATTTTGAAATAACAACATTTTTCTCTCAAATGACACTGCTATTAACATAGCTGATCTTGTTCATATACTTGTCAATAATTTATATTTTCTATGAAATTTCATCTACAAGTCATTTTCTCCCCAACTAGTTTAAAGGGTAACAGGGATACCTGCCAGTCATTATCTAATTTTATAGCATAACTGCTTTAGCACTGTTGGGTTGTAAATGTTTCAGTTGGAGTCTCTTACTTTGCTTCAGTTGGAATACATTTCTCCAGGCTTAGGAGGCCATTAAAGTGAATTGTTTTAGCATCAAACTCCTATTTAGATCAAAAGACAACCATATTAATAATGGAATCCCTTTAAAGTCCAGAGATGAAACTCCATTCAATTATTCTCAAAAATTCATGATATGGTGAATATGCATAGGCATATATACACACAAAATAAGAAGGATAATACGAAGGAAAGCAGCATTTATTGAAGGTTTCCTATGTGCTGGGTGCTAATCTAAAAAATATGCAGATGTTATCTCATTTAAATCTCAGAGAGATTATTTGATTTTCCACTTTGATAATGGAAAAATTGAAGTAAATATCCTGAATTTACAAGGCCAATGAGTGTGAGAGAGTTATGACTTATTAATCTTATTGCTCTTCATTCTAAAAATATGTATTGAGTTCTACTGCCCTTTGTTCTAAAAATATACTAGTGAACAAACAGGAAAGGCACTAGACTCCTGGAATTTAAATTTTAATCAGGACAAATGGAATTTTAATCAGGACTATTGGAAATTTAAGAACATACATTAAGCATGCAGACATAAGGTGTAAAGATGGCCAAAATATTCACCAAAACATATATAATCTCTTTCACAGAATATTGTGTTATCAGGAGGAATTCAGCCAGCATTCAATTTTTCAGTTCCTCTCCCATATAGACATGGCCATGTGGCTACTTTTTCCAACAGAATGCAAATTAAAGAGATTTGTGTTCTTTTTGGACAAAGCCTTCGAGGAATCACTTGTGGAGTATATTTTCTTTTCTCTTTCTCTTCTTATGAACTGCATGACAATAACCAATGCCTGAGAAAGAAAGGAAAGTCTGCTGGAATATGCTTCAGTCTCCAAAATCACTACTTGAAGAAAAGATGCTTGCCCACTAGGAAGACTTGCCTTGTGAGCCAGAAATAGATATTTACCAATTTATCCATTCTACTATGTGGTTTATTTGTTAAAACAATTAGCACTATACTAAGCCCTACAGAAATTGGTACCCTTGATTTGGACAGACAGAATTCAATTCCAGTTATGAACCTGCTTAATAATGCAATCATATGAAAAGTGTTCTATCTATCTGTTTTTGCACTTTAAAAAATAGCTACCTTCATAAACTTTTTATGGAGAGTCAATGAATTAAAAATATTAAAAGTTTATACAATATTTTTGTGAGAATTTGTTTTAAAAATGTATTGAATAAGATTCAGTGAATGGAGAAAGAATAATTAGGCTACAGTATAAATAAAGTTAAAAACTTTGACAAAAGAAAATTATATTTGTTTTGTATTTTTGTTGTTGCTGCTTTTACTAGGGTAAAGGCTTCTCTTGTATCCAGCATTGTTTTGTAGATATGTGCTTCAATTGTTTTCTCCATAGATTTGTTCTTGTATGTACTCTCAGTTCTTTCTCACACAGAATATCACCTGTCCTGTGTTATGGATTAATCTAAAACAAATTAAAAGTCAATAACCAAGGATTTCAGATATTGGAATATAGAAGTATAACATGGCAGCCCAAAATATCTTCTTTATGTGAAAACTCTCCTTTGTTCTGCAATGATCTTGTCAAGATGAGGGCTCAGTATATTCATACCACTAGGAATTTGAATACAGAAATAAACATCAGAAAAAAATCCTTTCATTTGAAGTAAAATGCCCACTAAGACAAAAGGTCTTACTGAAATCTTTTCTTATATTCTGTTTTTCTTTTACAGTATGCTTCCAAATACAAAGAAAGTACCTCATTTTTGCCTTCCCATAGGGGCCACACAATTGATGAGTCTGATTACTTAACAATCAGAGACACAATTTCCCCCTTAATATTAGGTATGGTTCATCTTCTTTGTTCTTATTTTGTACCCCAGTATCTCACCTTTTCCCGAACAGTTGAAACATCTATCAATTAAGAAGCTATTACAGCCCACAAGATGATTATCTAGCCTTTGGCCCATTGTAAAAACCATGGCTATACATTGAATCTATTCAATGATATTCTCAAATAGTCCAGATTTCAGGCCAAAACACTCTCCAGGTATTGGCGACATGTCAAGGTTTTCTTTGTCATTATTGACAACCTGTCACTAGAGTTCTATGGCTTTGACCTGACAGATTCAAACCACATCATCACCAGGGGTAACTGATGCATGTGGAAGCAAGGAAAGGAAAGAGGTGCATACTATTTTTAGGAGCTTCTATTGATACTTTTTGGGTGAAACATATGAAACTTGCATTTATTTTATTTTATATTTTACTGTAAGCAAAGTAAAAGTAAAAACATTTCCTTGGTATTTAATAGGGTGAGAAAATGGATAATTGGATATTGGCATTGTCAAGCATTACCTTTTCCAAATGCATAAGAAAGTGAGAAATTAATAAAACGGTTTTTTTTTCAACCTCTCTCTGTTTCTCCCAAAGAATATGATACCATAAAAAAAGTTTTTGCATATTTTTGTCCAAAAGTGCTAAGATAATGTATAAATATATTTGATCAGAAGGAGAAATGGGAAGAGGGAGAAAGGGAGACAGAAACAATAGAAAAGAAAGGAAGAAACTGAGGAAGGAAGGGAGGGAGGGAGATGAAAAATTCTTGGTTTTTTTTTTGTTTTTTTTTTTTAAAAGAGAGACAGAGAGAGAAAATTTTTTAATATTTATTTTTCAGTTTTTGGTGGACACAACATCTTTGTTTGTATGTGGTACTGAGGATCGAACCTGTGCCGCACACATGCCAGGTGAGTGCACTACTGCTTGAGCCACATCCCCAGCCTGAAAAATTCTTTTTTTTTTAAGAGAGAGTGAGAGAGGAGAGAGAGAGAGACAGAGAGAGAGAGAGAGAGAGAGAGAGAGAGAGAGAGAGAGAGAGAAACAGAATTTTTTAATGTTTATTTTTTAGTTATCGGCGGACACAACAACTTTGTTTCTGCGTGGTACTAAGAATCGAACCTGGACCACACACATGCCAGGCAAGCGCACTACTGCTTGAGCCACATCCCCAGCCCGAAAAATTCTTAAAACTACATTCCTGCAGCACACAAACCACTTAGGATAAGCATAAAAGTTCTTTAAGATTATTTTAAATGAAGATTTAAAAGGGGGGCTGGAGTTGTAGCTCAGTGGTAGAACACTTGCCTAGCACATAGCACATGTGAGGCACTGGGTTTGATCCTTAGCACTACATACAAATAAATAAAATAAAGGCATTGTGTCAGACTACAACTAAAAAAAAAAGACTAAAAGGACAAAAGAAAGACATTCTACCATCTCAGGAAACCTTCCAACCAACCAGACAATACTCATCACCTTTTGATCAATCTCACTTATATGTCAATAATCCATAGCTAATCTGAAAACTGTTTATTTTTCTTCTTTCTTTAATTAATAAAAGCGGAAAATTCTAATGGAGACAAAACAACTCTCACTTTGTCAAATTATAAAATTAAAGTAGCATATTTATTTACTCTTTTCAGAAAGAAGGACTGATTTATCATATAGTGAGTCAGAGAAGTTTCAGAGCCCCTGTTTTTAATACCCACTTGCTGATAATCACATTCAAATAGGGCGTCTCTTCTTCCTAGGATCTTAATAAATCAATTCTAGTAATAAGGGTATGTTTTTATTTTGTTTGCTGCTGTTACTTAGTTTATAACTTCTGTAACACCAGTGACATAGTATTGTCTATGCATTGTCCATGCATTGTCCATAGTATTGTCTATGCATTGTCCATGCATTGTCTCTCATTACACACACACACACACTCACACACATACACTCTTACACACCCAGCCTTGACTTTGCTAATCTATTTACCTGAAATGATCTTTTCTTTACCCCTTAGAGCAAAAGTGCCATGAGAGAAATACCTTTACTCAATGTGTTTATTTCATCTTGTTATTCTCTGATGAACCCTAAGTCAGCCCTTTAATGCCACATATTTATTTTACAGGTTGTCAATGAAATAGAAATTTTGATCCACATGTTCATCTTTCTCCAACCAACTGAATTTGGTGGCATTGACCAACCACATTTACCTTCAGAACATCTGTTTTAATTGGATGCTGAAATAGTCCTCTCCTTTGCCTCTCCTCTTACCTCTTACCCTTGCCACAGTTCGGCTACAGCAAAATAACTGGGGTTGATGAACAACTTGTGTACGTTGATACAGCAGGAGTAGGAGTCATTTATTGTAGGGCAGGAGTGGTATATATATTCCACACAGCTTATCTTAATTAACATAAAATAGATACAGCAGTCAACCAATAAGGAATCTCCACACTTAATGGCTCGCTGGCATTACTTCACAAACCACTCCCTCTGGCAAAATACCAAGCCCCATCCTGACTTCCTGACTTGTTTACAGACTCTAACATACCCTCTCTGTTGTCTTCATTATATTTACTGTATTTCCCCAATTTCTTGATTTCAAAGTGTTCTATGAATCACTCTTTATAACTCTAATTTCTGCTTATATTCATTATTTAATTTTTCTTATTAATTATTAATACTTCTGTGATTACATCACCACTTTGTGGGTCTGCTCTCCACCTTGTCTCTTCTAAGGACACTTGCAGTTGGATTTAGGGACCACCTCCATAAGTGTATCAGTTCATTCAAGCTGCTACAACAAAGTACCATAACCTGGATAGCTTATAAACCACAGAAGTTGGTGAACCTGCAGCTATCAAATTGAAAAGTCCAAGATCAGGGTTCCAGTATGATTAGATTCTTGAGAGGGTCCTCTTATGGGTTGCATATGCTAACTTTTCACCTAGTAAAAAGAGAAAAACAGCTGCCTGTGGCATTGTTATCTAAGGTCACCAATCCCAAGTCTCTAATGTGTGATCTAATCACCTTCCAAAGGCTTCAAATATCACCTTTGACTTTAGGTGTCAACATGTGAATTTTTGGATAGTCACAAACACAGATCATAAGAAAAATCCACGATGATCATCTCTTCATCTCAAGATTCTTTACTTAGTTACATCTGCAGAGACCTTTTCCCAAATAAGGCAACATTCATAGGTTCCAGGAATTTGATGTGGATATAATTTAGGGAGACATTTTGACCTTCCACAAAGAAATAAATCCACTTTTTAGCATACTCATCTCCTTTAGTATTTAGTTTCAGTTGTCAAATATATAAGTAAAAAAATATCTCCCTCTGTGATATTTATACTTATACCAAGAAAAAAAATACTACCAGGGAGCTGGTAGTACATGCCTATAATCCCAGTGGCTCAGGATGCTGAGGCAAAAGGATCATGAGTTGAAAGCCCACTTCAGCAAATTAGTGAAACCTAAGCAACTCCGTAAGACCCTTTCTCTAAGTAAAATATTAAAAAGGGCTGGGAATGTGGCTCAGTTTTTGAGCGCCCATGGATTCAATCTTCATTACCAAAATGTGTGTGGGGGGAAGAGAAAGAGAGAGAGAGAGAGAGCCACAAAAAAATAAATAAATATAAACAGATATTAACTGCAAAGAACTGGCTTACACAACCTTGAGAGGCAGTTCAGCTCATGCTCTGAAATTCCAAACTTCCTTTCCAACTTTTCCTTTGATTCAGAAATTATGCAGCCTGCCTCCTGATTTGTGTAATTTCTAAATCACAGGAAAAGCTTAAGGGGAAGTTTGCAATTCCAGAGCATGAGCTGAAGCTGCTGACCATAGGTAGAATTTCATCAAAATCAGGAAAGCCTTAGCTTTGCTGTTAAGGTTACTAAATTGACAGAGTCAGGCTCACCCAGTTAATCCAGGATATTTCCACTTCCTTTAAATTAACTGACTTTAATCACATCTGCCTTCTTCATAACATCAGATTGGTGTTTGTGTAATTGGCATCTGTAACCTGACCCTGTTAACTCTCCCATCACCCTTCAACCTGTTTATTTGTATGTCTGCCAATCTCAACAATGTTTTAGAACTCTTTTTTCTATAACTCAGGCCAAACAACATGGTATCCTGATTGACCCTTGTGACTGCCTCATAGCCCACACTCAGGTCATCAACAAATGTAAAACATTCAGATATGATCAACTTTTCAACACCTGCACTAATACCACTTCAGTTTAGGATGTTATAATGACTCTTTTAACTTTGTAAATGGTGTGCAAGCTCCAACAGATTATATTCAGCACCATTTGTGATTCTTTTCTTTGAATTCTTTTCTTGTGGTTCAGAAAGTATACCATTTCACTCAAAAAAAAATTTTTTTTCACCTAAAAGTAGTCTTTCCAAAGAATGCTCATCCTTCTCCATAAATCTCTTATCTATTATGTCAAAATTCTTCACCTATCATTTTTAAGACATTTGACATGAGGACTTGCTTGCTTTTCATCTCTAAGTTCTAGTATATAATTGTGGCATGAGCTAAGTCATTGGCACTTTGATCTTAGCTATATTTTCAATGATAAAAAGACTGATTATTAAAAAAAGAAGTAATTTTCAAATGCATAAAATGACAAATCACAGTGCAAAATTACATTAAGACAAATACATTTACTGAGATACTTTTATATTAAATTTAGTCTGGTCTACATTGCCATAAACATAGTATACTGTAAGCACTGCATTCTTCAAATATTTCTATTTTTAGAAAAACATAACAATCGTATTTGTCAATGTTCAATATAACTAAATAGTGAAGTCCACTTATTCTTTTGTGCTTTATAGATAGAATTTGTATTATATAATATAAAATGTTTTAAGCATTCTTTGGTAAAATTGAAAATATTAAAGAGTAGGTTTTAATTTTTTTTTTTTAATTTTGGTCTGTGTCTTAAAATGAACCTCTCCAAAACAGATGAATTTATATTTCACTTTGAATTTATAAGTCGTTTTATGTCCATAATGACTCCAGTCATTATTGACTTTTTAACTACTGCTTTCTACATTGTGTAAATTTAGACATTATAAAGCAAGAAATTAGTCAGTAATGTGAAAAAACATTTAAACTTATATATGTATTAAAATTACAGTAATATTACACTTTAAAAATAAATTTAAAATAAAAATCTAAGCATTATTTATCCTTTAGTCAAAAACTCAGTGAATGTTGCTAAGAAATTCTGTGTATAGAGATACCTGTCCATGCCAATTCATTGATTAAGATAAGCAAAATGAATGAAATAAATGATAAGGTGAATGTCAGATGATGTTTTATCTCATCATAGAGAAAGTAATAGAGATAGATTGTGCAAAGTGGATTACTATTTTATATAAATTGATTAAGGAAGGCTTCTCAAATATAGTGACATGTAAGTAAGAACCTCAAGGCACCCAGTGGTTAAGTCATTATATATCTGGAGTCAAGAAGAGCAAGGAAACTGAGAATGTTCTAGAACAATAGCAGGAAATGCAGTCAAAAGATGTGACAAAAATAAATCCTAATCATGCATATTCTTGAAAATTAATTAAAGGAGAAATTTTCAATTCCGTGATATGATCAAATGTCAGTGAATGGCATTCAGAGCTGACTGACATGATTACTTTTACATTTAGAAAAGATAACTTGCTGCTGAGAGATGTAGGATTACAGGAGTGGAGTCAGGAAGACCTATAAGGTCATGGAAACAGACCAGGCTAAAGAGGTTTAGACTTGACAGGAATCACTTTTCTTAAATTGATAATTATGTATTATTTTATATTAAAATACTAGCAATGTAATAACATAATTTGGAGGATTTAAGATATTAAAATATCAAAATACTAAATTTTGTGCCAATTACATTTAATGACAGTAAAATATGCAACACCATTTATTAACCATCCACATTGATAGGTTTAGTAAATCTTTTCTATGTTTGCATATATATGTAGGTTAACTTAAAATAACATTTATGATATGCAGTTAGGAATAATTTGAAATACAACTTTCCATAGCAACAGAACAGCATATCTATCATGACAGACTGCTCACTGTGGAGTGAAATCACAGTGCCACTGGATTTGATGTTATAAATTCCTTTCATTATTCTTTGAGTGAGCACAACCATATGATTAGCATAGCTCATAGAATAAATAGATAAATGAATGAATATTTCCACCAATTCCAAATTTCTTCATTATGCTTAAGTACTTTAGAGTCTCTAAGCATTGTATAGTGTTTTGTAATTGGAACTTAATTGGCTCTGTTAAAGATTTACTCTGGTTTCCAAAAGTACTAATGTTGAATGCAAGAAATATGATCTTATTAGAATTGTTCCAGTATATAATATACATATTGAAAAAATTTAGATATGATTACAAATTGCTTTGAAATATTTGAGTTAACATGATATTATTAAAAAAAAAGTTGTGTAAGTATAAAAATGTTATTCTTAGTACTGAAAAGAATTGACTTTTCTAATGGGAGTGACTAAAAGGCAGAAAAAAAATTAACTTTGATAAATGGCATCCCTGGTGCTAGGGCAACTATTTATGACACAAAAATGCTTTTTTATCTTTTCAAGTCTTATATTTAGGTCTTTGACCTATTTTGGCTTGATTTTTTGTATGGTATGAGATAGGAGTCAATTTTTAATCTTCTGAGTGTGAATACCAAGTTTTTCCAACACTATTTATTGAAGAAGCTGTCCTTTCTCCAGTGTATGTTTTTGGCACCTTTTTGAAAATCAGTTTGATGTAAATGTATGTAATTATTTCTGAGCTCTCTATTCAGTTCCATTGTTCTGTGTATCTGGGTTTTTGTTGTTTGTTTTGACAGTAGTATGCTGCTTTGAAATTATACATTAGAAACTTTTTAAAAGACAAGCAATTAAATACTAGAAGTTCATGTGGATCTTAATTTAGATGAATTGTTTTAAAAACAAGATAATATAAGCATATATGAACATATACACATTTGAAAGAAATTTGTAGACATGGATTTAATTTGAGACTTGAAATACCAAAGACATCAAAGAATTGATATTCAAAATTTGCACTCACAATCCTATATCAGAAATAAAATTCTGCTAGATAGAACATGAAAAACAAGTATCATTCCAAATCTAGATTACTGAATATAACAATTTCAGAAATATTTTTTAAAGTACACTTCAGTATTATAAAATAATTCAACAAGAAAAGAGAGAGGAGCATGATGAGAATACCAATCAAATAATTTTACTGGAAATATTTACATAAAGTAAATAAAAGTTGTACAAACACTTTCTTATTAAATTAAAAACAGATGATGGCACAGTTTAAACCAAAAAACAACCAAAAAAAATTGAGCTCAATTCGGGGTTGAGTTTAGCTGAGAGAAGACCTTTCTCATTTGGGTCTGCTTTAATTCAACATTGATGGCTAATGATTTGGTCGAATGCTCAAGAACTTTAAAATAACATTCCTGAAAATGTGATTACACTGAAATCTGGGAAATAAGTATGCAGAGAGATGTCTCCAAAGAAGGTAAAAAAAAAAGTATATTCCCTTGCAAATATTTATGAAACTATATGTACCTTATCCACCATCCTGGTGTTCCACATAGCAATACTTTAAATCAAATAACTCATTTCACAGAAAATAAGGAGTGGCAATGTACTAATAAACAAAATTTACAGAGATTGTCATGTTCTTGGTCATCCCAAAGCAGTTGGCTTAATAGAATTGTTGGATAGCATTAAAGATTCAATTACAGTGCCAATCACATGAGAACATCATGCTGCATTGGGGCAGGGGCAGGTAATATGCAATATATGCTCTAAATCAGCATTCAACACAGGGTATTGTTTTACCCCTTGCTGATTTCATGGGTCTGGAAATCAAGAGATATGAATAGAAACGATTTCATGGAGATCCAATAGCAAAATATGCTTCCTGTACCCATGGCTTTAGGCTCTAGGGCACGAGAGCTCTTAATTCCAAAGGGAGGAATACGGCCATCTGAGGGCACAATAAAAGATGAGACTGCCACAGTCACATAGGGTTTTTAACATAATTGAGTAGACAGGTAAAAGGGAATGATCCTGATTCTGGGTGATTTATCTTTAGTATAAAATGGAAATGTGTTGTTATTCCACAATAAGCATAAGGAAACACTGTTTTTCTTGCTGTGAAGTCAAGCATGATTGCCCTCCTGTAAGGTTATTTCAATGTCAAAACAGGTGACACAACCAGCTTAATTATGAACAGGAATCAAATAATGAAGGAATCCCAACAAACTGAAAATTCCCAGAAGATGAAGGACTTTCACAAATTTCATATAAAAAGGAGGGCTAGGGTTAGGTGGGGGAAAAAAACTTGCACAAATTCTAAAAGGAATTTGTATGCTTTTATGAGGAAAATGAAGATTAGTCTATATTTTTGGTTGTGTGTGAGATATTTGTATTATGATACATGAAATCATGACATTGTTACTGTCTTGGGGGGGATTATGTATTAATAATTGCCAAATTCTCAAAGAGTAGAATGTAGTGTCATGCCTTTATGTCCATTTGAAAGGCTGGGCTACATTTCCCAGAATTCTGTTTCATTAAAGTTTCTGATTAGAGTGAACCACAGTAGAAATCTCTTGTGCAATTTTGAGTACAGAAGTGAACAACAACAACAAAAAAAGACTTTTGCAGCACCCAATTATGTTGTCATTTACCTACAGGCTCAGCTGTAGGTAAGTAATGGCCATAACTGCCACTCTCCACCCTCACTAGAACACTCCTTCAATTTCTCCAAATCCTGGCCCAGGTGTTTGTACTTATTTTCATGATGAAACACTCAATACTCTGCAGTATGTGAATGTCAGATAAATCGGAAGCTATAAGGTCTGACATGAGTTCTGTTCACATTCACTAATCTAGCTCATGTTTCTGAGTTCCCACTTGTTCTTGCATTCTTCCACTTTTCATGATTCTTTTTACTTTCTGACTATCTGCAGTGTGGATTTGAAGGTCGGGCAGCAGATATTAGGACATGCCATGGTAAAAAAGTACCTGGTAAAATTAAAAAGAAAACACAGGGGAGAAAATGTTGCCTTTGGAGTAGCCAAAGATTTGCAACTCATTAATAAGATAACCCAATTAAATGAGCAATGGCAAGAAATTTTAACGTATAATTAGCAAAGAGGAGAATGATAGACAAAAAATCCATGTAGGTGAAATGTTGTCATCATTCATGAAAAAAAAAAACACATTCTTTTTAAAAGAGAGAGAGAGAGAGAGAGAGAGAGAGAGAGAGAGAAAATTTTTTTAATATTAATTTTTTAGTTTTTTTGGCAGACACAACATCTTTATTTGTATGTGGTGCTGAGGATCGAACCCAGGCTGCATGCATGCCAGGTGAGTGCTCTACTGCTTGAGTCACATCCCCAGCCCATGAAAAAAATACATTTAATGAAATACCACTAAATATTTACCACAATAGCTAAATGAAAAAGACTGTTAATTCTAAGTTTTGCATACGTTTTGCTGTCAGACATTCCTGAAAATGTAAAATATTATGGCTAATCTGTGAAATACTTTTGGGGCACTTTCTTATTAATAAAACATGCATATATTATATGATCCAGGAAGTACGTTAATATGTTTATTCAAGAGAATACATTCTAAGTTCAAAGACCTGTAGGCAATGTTTTAAGTACAAACTCCCATTGTCTTTTGGCCAAGAAAATGATTTTAATTAGTTCTTACTAGTATAGGCCTGTTATTCCAGGATCACTGAATTGATGACTTCTTTTTAGTATCTTCTGCTTAAGATCAATTACAATAAAAGAATGCATTTAATTTTAATATTCCCTGGAAAATCCTGCTATACTAAAAATTTTTCTTTTCATGATAATCCTCATTATGCATAGTTTATTTTTAAAAAACTTCTGTCTAATTTGAAATTTATTTTCTTAACACTAATAAAATTATTTATTTCTAAAACTTTTAGTTTACTTATTTATTTTAAAGCCAATTATTAAATTATTAATATATTCAATGGCAGTTATCATTTCTTATGTAAAATACTTACCTTTGAATTTAGTGTTCATTGTTGTTTCTAGATGCATAATATCTATAAAAAACCTTTTAAAATTGAAGATAAGCATACACATGTAGATCTAGATAGATTTATGTTAATAGTTTTTCTAAATACATCATTATAAGACCAAACATAGGCAAAAAGGAAGATAAATACACTTGGTTTTTCCCTTTGACACCTATTCATTATATTTTATTGAACTTACTTAAAAGTATATATTAAGGTTGACCCAAAATATGAAATTGATTAGTTGATCTGATTTTCACTTTAAGCATTAAAAATATCACAATACACAGTACTCATATTTAAACAGCAGTTCAAATCACTGTAAGTATGTGATTCTAACTTAGAGAATTCTGACATATTTTAAGTTATTATCTGTATAATTAAAATAGACTGTGAGGGAGGAATACACTGACAAAATATTCATTAGCTATATTAAATGTAATAGTAAATACACAAATTTTGATTTGAAAAATATATTCCTAAAATTCTACAGAAGAATATAAAAAGTATTAACATGTCATTTCTTGCTACACTATATAATATAAGAGTGGGAAAGAGTTAATTAATTAGGTTCATCTAGTAAAATCTGTATTTTTAGATTATTTATAGAGCTAAATAGTTAACTTTCAAAGCAAGAGGCTAATTTTGGAGATGCTGATGTGCTCATGGTTGTATCATACTATATCTATGCTTGCACTTGTAACTTGAGATGGCCTGGATGAAGTAACTATGTGTTGGGACCTTTTACCTCCCTTGGGATCCCGGCCATTATTGGGTGTTGGCTGAGGTGGCCTCATGGGTTCTTCCAGAGTATTTTCAGATATGTGACCTGACTGGATTGGTGCGTGCGGACTAAAAGCCCCGCCTAATGGTTTAATCTGAAATCTGCCTAGGCCCCTTAGTGATAGTGACATACCTACTCCTCATTGGTTCTTGCTACTGTCTTTTCTTACTCGCTCCTTTTATCACTATATAACCTTTTCCCTGACACAATAAAGTGGAGATTATTGCACATTCACAGTTGACTCATCTCCCAACTCTTGTGATTGTGGGCCAGGTTGGGTGGCAGGCCAGGTCGGGATACTTACCCTCTCGCTCAGCCCAGGAGACACTAGCTGGTCTAGTGCACCTCACTAGGAGGGCAGTTCCCACAGCTGGTGCCTAAGAGATGGCAGGTTGGTCTCCCACATACCCTTGTTGCAGGGAGCGACAAATATGCTCCTTTTTCTATTATATCATCTCCAACCCCTGGCAGGATTATGAAAATGTGGAAAATTCACTATCATCTATGCATAAAGGAGCAATTACAGAACAAAACAGTCAGGAACAAGGTTGGGAACATGTAAAGTGGAACTTTAAGATGTCATCATTGAGCCTACACATATTTTCTCTACTTCATCTGCACTTTTGCTTAATATGCCACTGATGCTATATTACTAACTTTACTTGAAAACTTGCCTATATCTAATAATTGATCAGTGAGCAGATATAGATTAGCGTTCTTTTTTACTTAGTTTTATCCTCTACTTATAAAGTAGTGTCTAGTCTATAATTAATATATCAATTTACCCCTTGTTAATTAATTCAGAATATGGGTAAGTAAATAAATCCATGGGTATTTCTTCAGGCCAAATAGAAATCTTGTTTATGGAATGATTCTTAAAATGAGTTTCTATGTTATTTCATTATCAAGTGTTTGTTACTTATAGAAATGTTTTTTCTTTATTTCATAGTTAACAAATAAAAATTAACTTTAGAGTAACTAATAAAATATGCCATGTAAGTCATTAGTTTTAGAAAAATCTTGACACCAGGATTATCTATTTGTCTAATTTGTTTTACATTTTTTGTAGAGTTGGAACAAAATTAGAAATATATACATGCTGAATTTACGTTTGCCTTTGACAATTTTAACTCTATTTGCAAATTTTATAAAAAATAATCAAACTCACTGGGAGTTCAAACAACATACTGTCTTAGTCCTTTTGGTACTGTTTTAACAGAACACTGTAGTCTAGGTTATTTATAAAGAAACAAAATTAATGTCTCACAATCCAGGAGAAAAAGAAGTCCAAGATTGGGTTTCCTGTATTTAGTCTGGTGAGAACATTATTGCTTTGTGCTTAAGGGCAGAAAGAAGTGCAAGGTAGCCAAATTCTTTCTGAATTGTCTTTTCTAAATGCTGTAATTCCATTCACCAGGGAGAAGCTCTCATATTCTAATAAATGATAACACAACTAAATTTTAAAAGCATTGCATTGACACAACCTGAATTTTGGAGGGAACTCATTCAAATCATAGAACATACCACAAGGACACATACTTCACGCTGCAATGTGTAAAATGAACAATATAATAACTTGAAAGATGGTTACATGTTGGAAAATGTGATGACTGTTCAACATTAAAACAAATTACTTATTTTTAAGTCCAGGCTGTCTGGTGTTATCAGTACAATAAGTGTCTTTTAAAGACATGTTCTTGACCTCTTATATTTACATTATAACTTCCTATCTTTTTTCTAAATTACTGCTAACTTCCAAGAAATCATTATTTAAGCAAATCACTGCCCTATAATAGTTATCTTTTCAATGAAAAGAATTTTAGAGTATATGAGCTATAGTTGATCACATAATGATAACTCCATTAACAGATAAATTCACAATGCTCTCAAGTATAACATATACAAATTAGCAAGTAAAAAATAGTAAAGTCTTCAAATTAAAAATATGACTGACAAAATCTGTTATGTCTCTCAGTCAATGTGTAAGATGTCTTCATATAGATCTTTAGCCCAAATTTGTTTTTTAGCAGATCTTCATTATATAGATTAAAAGCTGCCTAATTTGCCTATATATGCAAAAACATTGAATTTGCTGACTGCATCTGCTTAAAGTTTGGGACATCTCAAAGATTTCAGATTTTTTAATGAGTATAAGGGGGAAAAATCCCTAACAGCTAATATAAATTTATAAGAGTGGATAAAGCCAAATATAGAGCACTCAAAAACCCAAGGTAGCATAATATGGTAAATAAATAAATAAATACAAAAACTGATAGGAATATTGAATAAGTGGTTCCATGGGAGAAAGGAAATCAACCCCTAAAGAAACAAAAATTAGAAAGAGAGTGGTTTTTGGCAGAGACTGCACAACTATGAAGAGACAGGATTAAAATATTCTGTGTTGGAGAATTCTGAACAAACAGCAAAAGCAACAACCAAACCCAGAATTCCACATATAGTGACACCATCCTTTTAGGATAAAGGAAACATAAAGACATTCTGTATCTTCAGCTTAAATCTCCTGAATTAAGATAGTAGTAGTTCATGTATTCCAATGAAAGTCCAGTATGAAGAATTGCACAATATCATAATTTGACCTAAGAAATCACTTATGGAAGGAAAGAGATACCTAAGATGGAAATCAAGCTGGAAGAGCAGAGGAAGAGAAGTAAGAAAAATAATATAACATATAAATCTTGAGTAAATTGATGGGTGGCATATAAAAAGAGAATGGAGGAGGTTGGAAAAAATATTTTTGTCTATTTAGTTTTTGTGATGTTTGAAAGAATTTATCATGGGTGAATGAAAAATGAGAGAAACACCTTTGTAAATACACTCATTTTTCATATATCTTTAGTATTAATTGGCTTTAAAACAGCATAGCATCATTTAGGAAAGAGTAGATAATTTGAGTAACCTGAGACCAACTATGATTGGTGAAAACTTAAAAGGAGCCTTTTCATCATAGAGGAATTCTACGTAATGATGAAATATTTAACTCAAAGAAAGACTTAACAGAGCTTCACATGCTTAATTAAATAGCCTCAATAAAAATAAAGAAAATGTTAGCAAACCATACATGGAAACTATAAACCCACAAAGTAGAATATTATACTAAATCTCCCTCAACTATTGATTGGGAAAACACAGAAGTCAGTGAAGATACAGAAATTTAACAAACTTGTCCTATGGATTACGCTATTAAATACTAAAGAATCTGGGGGCTGGGGATGTGGCTCAAGCGGTAGCGTGCTCACCTGGCATGCGTGTGGTCCGGGTTCGATCCTCAGTACCACATACAGACAAAGATGTTGTGTCCTCCAAATACTAAAAAATAAATATTAAAAAATTCTCTCTTCATAAAAAAAAAAGAATCTGTACTGTAAACCACATTTTCTAATGACAATAAGATTATGAAAATAATCTTCCATATATTTAAAAGTAAATTATCAATTCACATACAAACATTTAGCTACATTCTTCTAAATAATATATTAATTGAGGCAGAATACCAGAGAAAAATTTTAAATTACTGAGATAAATAATTTTAAAAAATACTAAATATCAAAACTCACTGGAAACCATGCATAAGATAAATAGCAAGAAGTTTTGTAGTAATACTGAATATTAGAAAAGAATAAATATAAAAAGTTAATAAGTTTCAACTTAAGAGAAGTGAATATGAAAATGTTGAAAAATCAAAGAAGGTAAGGAAAATACAGAACCTGATGGATCAAATTAGGCCTAATTTAATCCTTTGAAAATAATAAGGGCTGCAGCTCTAGCTCAGTGGCAGAGCACTTGCCTAGCAAGTATGAGACACTGGGTTCAATCCTCAGCACCACATAAAAAAATAAAGAAATCAAAGAGAGGCATACTGTCCATCTAAAACTATATAAAGGATTTAAAAAATAATAATAAAATATTAAAACTGAGAATATTAAAAGGAAAAAATATATGTCACAACTAAATAATAGCAAAAAATATGTCACAACTAAATAGTAGCTCCATATTTTGCAGAAATAAAATTAAACATAATAAAAAATTAATATATTTGAAAATTTAGATGAAATAACATAGAGAAAAAGATATATCTTACCTATATAAATCTGAGATAAGTAAAATGATGTAGCATTTTTACTACTAAAGATAATCAAACAAATTTAAAATCAACTCAAAATAAAAAGACCAATATGAATATATTATAGGTTCTTTTTTCAAAATTTCAAGAAAAAAATTGTTCCAATTTTATTTTTTCTTCAAAGAGAGAAAGCCCAAATGTTTTACCTCATTATAATAAACAAATATATGAATTATATGTACATATAATATGCATATTATATATGGAATGTCTGAGATAATATATTATGAAGTAGGGTCCAAATCAGAAATAGAATATCAGTATATCAGTAGAAAATATCACACACACACACATATATATGTACATTATATGTACACACATGCCCGCATATACATGGTCAACTCATAGCTCAAGAAAGAGTATTTGATAAAATTCCAGAGCCACTCCAAATAAGGTGTCTGAGGACATGATACTTAGTTATATGTGCAAAGGACATATATACCAGGAAAATGTTCAAAGTATTCATTGTAAAAATAAGATACAATTAATAAATTTAAAATAAATATGTATACAAGTAAATTTAGTGTCATTTTTTGGTGCATGGTTGATAATTCCAAGAAAAGTGAAGACATAAGTTCATGAACTATGGAAACAATAAAAAATATTTGTGAATGTTATATATATATATATATATTCTTTAATATTTATTTTTTAGTTGTAGTTGGACACAATACCTTTATTTTATTTATTTCTTTCTATGTGGTGCTGAGGATCAAACCCAAGGTCTTGCACATGCTAGGTGAGCACTCTACTGCTGAGCCACAATCCCAGCCCCTCAAATAATATATTTTTTAAAGAAAATATTTTAAAGTTTAAGTAAGGGATTTATTAAAATTATTAAGAGAGTTTAGTGAGAAACTATTCCTTGGATCTATACTGTCTTAAGTACAATTTTTTCTTCAAAACTTCCAACAATGCAAAAATGTCAATTTAAAATCACAAGTTCAAATTGGTGACTACAGGAAAGAGATACCTAGAAAGAAATTTAATGAAGTGTAACTGATACCTCTAACAATATACTGTTAACCTTAATTGTATGAAGTTAACTGAGAAAATTTAACAGAGGCATAGAAAGTCAATGACCAAAAAAAAAAAAAAAAAATAGTCTACCATTATATTGCTATCTCCCTCAGATTGTTTCAGGATTTGTTATTTAGCCTAAGACAATTATGAAGTTAATTTATTAGCTTTTAAGACATTATATTAACAACCAAATCTTCAAAATAATATGCATCCTTATTATAAACATGACTAAAGAAAAATTGTACTGCCAGATTACAAAATTTTAATAAACCTACAGAAAATAAGTCAGTAATGTATTAATAGGTAGATAATCAATTGACCAATAGGGCATATTAGAAATCCTACAGAATCATACACACACACACACACACACACACACACACACACACACACAGAGACACCTATATTTCACATGTATAGAATGTAGAATTACCACATAATAAGCTTTGCAAATCACTGGAGAAAGGAGGACCCCATTTTCTCATCCTTGTCCCACCCCCACCCCATTTTCAAGACCTTCTCAACTTTCATAGATTTGATAGCACCTTCACTGTAAAGTCACCAACTTAACTCTTTTGAATATATATATGTGTACCTGTTGTTTTGGGACTAATGGACACAGTGAGAAATTATTTATTATTTCATAAGATTTGATAACTTTCATGGAAATTTATAAATATTATTTTATATATGTAATATATATTATTAAATATCTCCTTTATCTGAAGTGTTGTCACAGTGAAGAACTTTTCATGAAGTCTCAACATGTTTTCAACTTACATTTTCTTATGTTTTCTCTTGCTTAAAAAAAAAATCCAAGATTTCAGCTAAGTTCAAGAAACTACAACAGTTGTTTCATGTGCTTACATGTTGAAATGATGCTGTATGAAAAAGAGCTCCAGGGATCACAAGACAGCCTGTTCAAGCCATTAGCATCATTTGATGGGGAAACAAATGTCTGTATGTTTCCCTGTCCCAAGTTGTTCATGCATCTCATGTGAATTTCATCCCATGTGAATTTCTTCGTAAGAATCTCAGGGTGTGACAGGAGGATTAACTAAAATCCCCAGTAATGTATGGATAGGATACTTTCCAGTATCATGGTGCTATAAAAAGAAAAAAAGAAGAAAAAGAAAAAAAAATGCATGTTCTTTGAAGCTTAGGGGGCATTCTTGCACGCCACTGAAAAAGCCTAAAGAGCTCCTGTGAAACTCTCGGTGGCCAGAGCAAAGAGAAAATGCTGAAGAAATAGAGCCTGCACTTACAGAATTTGTTCCCAACAAATATTTCAATTTTTTCTATTATTGAAATAGATTCCACGAAGAATGCATATAAGGTATTCTGAAACAACTGAATGCTGAAATGATTTTGTAAAAGCTAAAAGAAGTAAGGTGGGTATATCATTAATACAAGAACATTCACGAAAGGTCAAGTTTGAGAAAGTCAGCTAGATATCAATATTGATAACATAAATCAAAACACTCAGAAATGCTTCAAGAAAGGAAAGCCAGCATTTTTATCACATAAGGAACTAATGCTACATAGCATCAGCATTCAAGTAAAGCCTGAGAATTCTCCTTTTACTAGTTGAAAAACCATGTATATGAAGCAGTTTGGGGAGAAATTAGAATGGTAAGTGGAAGATGCAAGTGGATTTATCAAGAGAATATAGCATCTGCCTTCCTTATTACTGGAACCTAAATTCTCCAAGGAATAATGCTAAATTGCTAATGTTAATTGAGTGCATACTATATGTCAACCAATCTCCACATATTAAATACTTAATCTTTGCAATAACTCCATAGGCAACATTATTACTATAATTGTAGAATTAAGGAAACTAGGGCACATGGAGGTTGAATTAACTTTCCCATAGTTACTTTAAGCAACTGTTATAGCTGCTTTTCAATTTCAGATATTTTCCAGAGTATGTCCTCTTAGCCTTTATTTGAAAGTACATTCAGTTGTAAAACAATCTTTATATATAAAGGGACAAGATGCTTTCAGCAACAATCAGTGACTGCAATAGCCATTAGAATTTCCAAAGAAACAATCAATAAGCAGGACAGAAGATTCAACTAAGTTTATTGAGTACAATATTGAGAAAAATTGAAAATTGGTTTTGCCTGTTAGTATGTAACCTAATCCAAGCATTTTATATGCCCAATATATCAATTCCCTATTAAAATATTTTATCAAAGCCAATGTAAATCTGTGCAACCATATTAAAGTTTAAGTAGAATATTGTCAATTATACTGAAGTCAAGCTTACAGAGATCTATTTTCCCTAAGAGAGTATGTTATTGGCAACCTAGTGTTTCTTCTTAAGGAGATAAGCCAATTTTGTTTATTAATCCTAAATGTTGCATCAGGAGGAGAAAGGGGACAGAATCCTTGAAAATATTAAAACTAGATTTGATTCTTTTCAGAATGCAAGAATCCTTTTAAATTCTGGTATATTTCTGACAATTCTTATTAATTCAATGACATGCTCATAAGGCTCATGATTAATTAAAATTCAAGAGAAATATGTTATTGCAATTTTATATTCATTATTAAAAAATAAAAAGCATCTGTGAAGATTTCTTCTATGCACCCGAAGTAAGATTTTGAGGATTCCAGTTTTCCTGTGGTCACAGTTCCTACAAAGCATAAATTTGCTCACATATGGAAAAGTGAGCAAAAGGATGAGGCATTATAATATTAATTTATTTATCTGACAATGTCAGATAACATTAGAGGACAAAAAAGTTATTTTTAAAAATAGTGTAATAAGCATGTTGTAAAGAATACAGACCTTCTTTTTGACAGGAGATATCACAAATATAAAGGAATCAGACAAATGGGTGAATATAGTTAGGAAAAAAAATATGGTTCTTTTTTGTTATAGTCTCATCAGCTTGATTTCCTGAGTATTTGCTTTTCTGGAAAACTAGATTGGACCCATAGATCCTCCAATCTCTCAAGCTAAAAGGGTAAATATTTTATTTGCTGAAGTAGTCAGCAAACGTCAATGTGTCCATAAGACAGAGGAAAGCAGAAATGATGCAATTCTACTTAAAAAGTTTCACTTCTGAATTTTAATGAAAAATAAGTATTCCACAAATGTTAGATAACCCTGGTATTTACCCTAGGACCAGGACAACTGTTTCTGATAACCATCACATAGGTAGAGCTTTTGAGTCAGTGGAGAGTCCTTCAAGGCAGAACAGCAGTGAAAGATGTCTAGACTCTCACAGTGGGAATAACAAAGCACATAAATTATGTTTCATGCCTCACAGCTGGAAATGTTTAAACAATTGAAGAAAAGTGAACTTTACTATAGTTACAGAAATGAAAACCAAAATGGACAGGCTATTCTTGGATGGATTTTGCGTACTACTATATAGATATAACCAGATATATAAGTGCAGAGGCAGGCAATGTTTGTTTTGACTTAAGTTTATCACCTTATTCCTCTAAAGTATTTAAAGTACTCAAAGTTGCTTGTGTAATTCTTACAGAAAGTCAAAATAACATTGAGAAGAAATCTTCAGTTGTTCTCTTGTTTATTAAACCTGCCTTGCTCCAAATGGAATTTGAGGAAATATTGTTTTGCTTACTTACTAGTATTTCAAGTTATAAATGATAGGTTAATTGCCCAAGAGTTTATACTAACAGTAAACCAAGAAATGGGTTGGTAAGGATTTTTCTCTGTACATGCACCTGTAAATTATTATGTGTAATCCACTTAGAAGTGATAAAGTAAAATGGATACTTTTATTGAGAAAAAAAGCAGTTCTATTTTTATTTTAAACATTGATTATAACTTTTTAAATATCACCTGTATATATGACTAAAAAATTTGAGTAAGAAGTATATGAAATATATATTGGCACAGTTTTCAACAGTGTTTAAATGCAGCAAATTTTGAGCACTATAAAAACTTTCTGAACAACTATAAAAAGATAAATAAATATTTTACTATGATGGATATCATACAAAATGAATCCCTTAAACCTTTCTATTTTTCTAATATCCTATTTTTAAAAAAATATATTTTATTAAATTCAATGCTTTTCTCACAAATATAAAACTACTATTTTATCTCTTTAACTTGTTGTAATATACTTACTAACAAGATGCAATTTTAATTTTTTTCATACTATACTAATGTTAGTGTTTTAACATCTAGTTGGCTTTAAAATTTCAGACAGTCAGTTTTTAATTTGTTTGGCCAGGACTTAATACTCTCTAGAGGAGGCAAATTTGACTAGTGAACTGAATTTGAGACTGATTGATATGACAAAATTATAATTTTAAATTATAACATGTTGTATCATCTGACCATTAGAATGGAGAAGTAGTAAATGTATTATATCAAAATATAGAATAATTGAAATATATTTTATTCATAGAAGAAGAAACAAATGTAATTAACTTAAGACCAGTTTCTACTCAACTTCACCTGGCAAATGTGTCTTCTCAAGTTTAGGGATATAACTTTCTTAAAGATGTAACCTCTCATTAAATGTCGAAGTATTTCTATCTGAGACATATGACCAACACATGATTTTTAAACTTCCTTTTTCTGATACATTTTGCTCTGTGTAGGGAAAAAAGCATATTTATATGTTCAGGATTATATATTATTTTGCCTGGGTTACATTCAGATGTTATAATTCTATTTTAGTAAAGCATCCCCACTAACTAGAAAAATAATCACATTTAAACCATAGTTAAAGATGTGTCAATTTTGCAAACACCCTTGCATTCCCATTTTTAAAAGAAATTGATGTTAAAAAGAGTGACAATCTCTAAATTTCTATTCATACTGTGGATTTTTGCAATATTTGAAGTTTAAAGCCAAATATGATTTTACTGCACACACTTACTTGTTCTTTTAAATATGGATGAGATTATTTTTAAATTAAAAATACATCTTATTTGTTAATTTTTTGGGGCATAGATTGCCTTAATTTGTATTTGGTATTTTAATTGTTAAGATTTAAATTTCTGTAAGATAGCAAGGCAATGAATTAAACCTTTAAGATAAGCCAAATTATGAAAAGTAATCAACACTGTTTCTCATCAGTTTCTATCAATGTTTACTTTTCTTAATTTTTTTTCAGAAATAAAAACTGAAACAAGATAGGGTTTATTGAATCCTTAAGTAAGACATATTTGTTAAGCAAACATATAAATAACTGATATTCCATTTATAATTTCTCCACTAAATTGTAATTCTTCTACTCTCTGACATTGGCATAACTCATTCCCTTACCAAGGTAGATTATCTCCTATGTACAATTTTCAGACTTTTTGAGGAGATTAAATCACTTACTAAAGTTCAAAAAGTAAAATTACTATCAGAATCATTACATATTAATTTTAAATAATTCATTTTAATAAAGACTAATTATGGAAAATTAAATTTTAATACTTTAATTTCAAATGCTATATTGCTGGGAAAATATAATAGCTTAACTTTGGACTAAAGAAAGAAAGGAATTAATTATTTTTGTTATACTTCTATGTATACTGTATTGTATTCTGAAGTAGGACTTTAAAAATAATCTTGAAACTTCTTAGACTATTAGCTATACACTAAAAATAATACTATAACTGCTGTCATACTTGTCTGGCGTATAATTTAAATATCAAATTATTTTTAGCAAAGATTATTCACAACCATGCTGAATGAGCAGTGGTTGCTTAATTCTTAACCATAAAACACCTATGTAATGTTGATGTCATTCCCTTTATTCTTCCTGTTGTATGAAATCATAAAACTCTGAGTAGACAACCTATCCACCATACTCACAGGTTCCTGCTGGAACTCCAACATCAATAATCCTGATAGCTAGGATACTCCCATATTATCTTTCCCATATAGTGTGTTCCCATATTAACTTTGAATACACAAGCCATGATCACAAAATTTCTAGGTGTCTCCTGGAATCATTAACCTTGCTTTAAGCAATATGTGGATTTCTGCTATCCTTGAGCTTTCCACGACTTCTTCCAATGGATACCTGATTTAGTCAGCTTATGTAAACACAGACTGATTTCCAAAGTAATAAAAGTAACCAGCACTATTATTATTACTACTACTACTACTACTACTACTACTACTACTACTAATAATAATAATAATAATAATATTTTTTTGAGATGAGGTCTTTTTACATTGCCCAGGCTGGCCTTGGATTACTGGATTCAATCTGTCATCCTACCTCAGCATCCTGAGTAGCTGAAACTCATCATATCCCACTGAACCTGGCTAAGAAGCATGTTCATTTAGAACAAACATCAAGAGGAGTCCTGAAGAAAAGATCAGAAAATGTCAGACTAGTGGCATCTGAAACATACTGGCTACACCCTGAGATTGAATCAAATCCACCATTGTACAGCTGCACAATTAGGGAAACAGTGGGAAATAGGTGGATTCCAACTCAGGAGTGAGCAAACAGGTGGAAATCAGAAATAGCTGTTTTTCTTTACTTTTTTAATATAAAATAAAGTTAGAAAAAGAATAAAAAAATTGACTACATCAGCAGAAGGTGAATGGTTGCTTAGTTGAGGAAGAGAAGATCCCTTCTGGAGAGCTAGAAAAAGGAATTATAAAGACTTAAAGAAATGCAGCCTGCATTACCAGGGAAAGTATGCAGTCTGAACTGAAAATAGATTTAAATACTTCATGGGGAAAAAGGATGGGATAAGAACATACCTCAACTTGCTGAACTTCCCTGCATATTCAGTGAGAGCTGGGAAGTAAACCAACTTCAAAAAAACTTGTTTTAGGCTGTATTAATGGGAGATAGGAAACCTCTGTTTTTATTTATTTGTTTCCTTTTTTGTATCCTATATTAGTCCAGCTTTTTGTCATTGTGAACAAACTACCTGATGAGAACAACTTAGAGGAGAAAAAGTTGATTTTGACTCAGAGTTTCAAAATTTCAGTCCATGGTCAGCTGGCTCTACCACACTGGACCCAAGATGAGAGAGAACATCATAGCAGAAGACATAGCAGAGGAGATATGCTTATCTCACCACTACCAAAATGCAGACAGACAGGAGAAGTGACCAGGAGGGACATGATAAAATTCCCAAGGGCATAACCCAGTGACCTACTTTGCCCAACCATACCCCATCTTCCTACATTTACCACCCAGCACTGTAGACCTTTAAAATTATTAATGCATCAAATGCATTGACCAGGTTATGGATCTCATAATTTAATCATTTCTCTTCTGCCATTAACACAAACCATAACATATCTCCAAAGCCCAACAGACACATTTTTAATTTCTTGCCATTTCTTTGGTGCATATTCAGACTAAAACACAACCCAGACTCAGGAGTGAGACTGTTTAGGAGCTCTGGACTATAGGAGGTTGATGGCAGTTCCTTTGGGAATTTGTAGTCGATAACTACATGGCATGGGTACACACACACACACCTGTCAAAGTCTGTCACAGTTTTATCTATATACATAGAGGGATTACAAATACTAGGATTTATCACAGAACTTTCAGGGTCACTTCTGCTGCCCTAAAAAATGGCAAGATAAAGTCTCTATTAATGGTCCCTAGGACAAGGAGTTTCCCAGAGGGAACACAAAGCCACAGTTCCAGCCAGGAAAAAATCTGACCATAAGTCTGCTGGCAATCAGGGCAGGCTTTTTAGACCTTTTTGAGAGCTTTTAGGTGCCAAGAAATGCCACAGAAATGCTGAAGCTGCCAAGTTCACATAAGAGGTAGGTAAGTTACTATGAACAGGCACATTAACTTGAATTCTGAGCAGCTTTTAAAGCTGAAGGCTAGAGGTATGAATAACTAAACATACAGCTCACTAACCAACATGAAGATGGCAAGTATGATCTCTACTTCTGACCTGGAGACTAAAGAGACCATATAATAGATTACTGGACATTATTCTACCTCCAAATATCTAGTCAAATTCTCAGTGGAAGTCTAGTCCAGTTTTCAGCAACACTGGAAATTCTTCCACCTTGGTCTTTACCGGTACTGGGACGAAGGCAGGAACTCCGGATGGCTAAAGAAAATCCTGTACCATTCTACTAAGAAAACAATCTTCTGAACAATTTAGTACATTATCTCAAGGTTTTTTACATTTGAAATAAGCATTAATAGTGCTCATTACTCATTAGCTTTCAGGTGTGGGAGAACCATTGTAGTTACTAGCCTTGGAAATGCTCAAACTTCATGGACGCCATGTGGGTCCTCCTACCGGCTGCAGCAACGGGGAGTGTCCGGGGGCTCAAACTGCCATCAGGCATAGGGAGCAAGAACCAGGAGACCTGACCCAGAGGCACACTACACTGAGACAAAACAAGACACAAACATACTGTATCAATCCTCTCCATTTTTCCTCTAGCCCTATCTGCCTAGGGACGAGCAGATTGTTCCCGTCCTATCTATTGACGGGCAGCTTTTTTTTTTTTTTTTTTTTTTTTTCGTCACTTATCCCCGAGTGTCCTGGGGCTCCCTGTAAGGGGCCACCATCAGCTGCAGTCCAGCTGCAGCAGAATAATGGAGGGGGGGGGTGACGAGCAACATGTGTAGATTGATACAGCAGGAGTGGAAGCCATTTATTGTAGGATAGGAGTGGTATATATACATTCCACACAGCTTATCTAATTAACATAAACTAGATACAGCAGTCAACCAATGAGAAATCTCCACACTTAATGGCTCGCTGGTGTTACTTCACAAACCACTCCCTCTGGCAAAATGCCAGGAGCCATCCAGACTTGTTTACAGACCTTAACAGAGGTCCAGCAGATATTTGCATCTACCCAGCAATAAGATATATGGATCTAATTACAAACTTACAAAAGGCAGTCAAAACTAAACCCCAGCTGCAGAAACTTCCCATTTAAAGCCCTGTATCAGTTGTGCTCTGGAGTTTGATTGACCTAGTCTGTCCAGAGGTAACTCCAATTGTCATTGCTCCCCAAACTATCCTACCTTATAATAATGTGAGATTGGAAGCTCAGGGCTACTACAACCATCTGAAGTTCCAGGCCACACTTGCTGGCATCTTGGTGAGAAACAAAAAAGAGATCAGATTTAACAATCCCCCAACCCTTGATCCAACTGGTACACAGCCCAAAATGAAACTCAGGGAATGGTCCAAGAGCATAAGCAAAAATATCCATCTTTGCCAACAGTTTTGACCACCTCATTGGGTATATGCCCTTCATTTTTCATTAAGAATTGCTTTCCTGCAGGGTACAGTGGTGCATGCCTGTAATCCCAGCAGCTCAGGAAGCTGATAGGAGCATCATGAGTTCAAAGACAGTCGCAGCAACAGCAAAGCACTAAGCAGCTCTGTGAGACTTTATATCTAAGTAAAATACAAAATAGGGATGGGGATGTGACTCATTGATCAAGTGTACCTGAGTTCAATCTCTGGTTAAATCCCCCATCCCAGGAAAATCAGAATTGTTTTTCTATTTTCTTGCCTTCAGTTTTTTTTTTTAAACTTTTTCCATATTGCAACATGCACACCCAGAAAAATGAGAAATTATAACCTAGCTATGTATGATATATTAAAGTGCATAAATGCATTTTATTGTCATATATAACTAATTAAAACAGATTTAAAAATAAAAAATAAAGTAATCACATAACCCAATATTTGAGCTATTATAGGCTATTGCTCCCCTTTTCAACTTCTGAACTAGTTTAGCAGTAGAGTTACCTTTGATTATTATATCACCTCAAAGAGAAGAAGGAGTAGCAAGAGGAACAACAATACAGATAAGACAAATAAATTCAAAATATAAAAAAATAAAAAACAAATCCATTGAAAATGCTACACCTCTTATGCAAGAAAAGGCTCAATAATAAATGGGTAAAGAACAAAGCAATTAAAATGAAAGAAAAATATTTATAAATAATATATATAATTATAATATATGTTATAATTATATAATACATAATTAAGTACATGCATATATTACAATTATATATTAATATATTATATAAAATATTTATGTATTCTGAAACTTATTACGTTCAATGAGAACATACACACACACACACACACACACACACACACACACACACACAAACACACACTCTCAGGATCAACCTGGTCAAAAATCCTCTGTTTTTCTTTCTATCACAATGGTCTAGGCACAGGTTGGACCTCATTACTGGCAACTTTACGGACAGACTGGCAACACCCTTTATGAGGTCACAGTCTCCTGCCTCATTGCTATATGCCACTTGTATATGATTTCTGTCAAGACTCAGAGATTCTGACCACTTTTCACTCTTCAACTTGCCCCATTGCCCCTGGATTAGTTAAGATCAGTCTGCCTTGCTGTCATGAGTTGTTTCTATAGACTCAGTCTGAGGCACAGTTAGATTCAACTAAATCTATTAATTAATTATTAATGTCCATTGCACTTCAGATACACATCCTAATTCTAAGTTTTTACCAAGTCTATACCCAACATGTCTTAAGTCTGTGTTGTTGGGACTCAATCTGGGCCAGAGGAGTCTGGCTCACTGGGGCAATAGTGATGGAGGTCTTGTCTCTCTGGGTCCTCTTAGTCCTGCTGGCCCCCAAAAGTCTGGATTTTTAAGTCCTAGTTCAGTTGTGCTTGCAGCTGTGTGAGGTTTGAAGTGTATTCCCAGGGTGTAGACACTTACATCACTAAGTCTATCTAAGTTCTGCAGTTTACTTAAGTTTTGCAGTTCACATTAGATCATGGACATATTGCTTATAGTCTTTTATCCAACACACATGTTAATTAATATAATCATCAGCCAATAATCCCATATATTTCTGGTACATATATCACTCTATTCTACAGGTTCTCCCAAGCAAAATTTATTCAAAGTGCTTTTCTCTGTTTCTGTCTATCTGATTAGTCAGCATTTTTCAGCTTTTTCCCAACCAGAACAACTGTAGCAGAGAAAAAGTTTTTTGGGGAGGGCTCACAGATTCAGAGGTCTCAGTCCATGGAGAGTAGGTTCCATTCCTCAGCACTCCAGATGAGGCAGAACATCATGGTGGAAGACTATGATGTTGGGAAGTAGGTCACATGATGATCAAAAAAGCAGTGAGTGAGAGTGAGAGAGAGAGAGAGAGAAAGAGAGAGAGAGAGAGAGAGAGAGAGAGAGAGAGACTCCACTTTCCAGGTATAAATATATACCCCCAAGCAATGCTCCAAATGCCCCATTTCTTCCTGCCTCACCCTACCTGCCTTTAATTACCATTCAATTAATCCCATCAGTGTTAGAGTTGTAAACAAGTCAGGATGGCGCCTGGCATTTTGCCAGAGAAAAGTTAGAGTCTGTACACAAGTCTGGATGGTGCCTGGCAAAATGCCAGAGGGAGTGGTTTGTGAAGAGAGCCATTATTGTGGAGATTCCTTATTGGTTGACTGATGTATCTAGTTTATGCTAATTAAGATAAGCTGTGTGGAATGTATAAATACCACTCCTGTCCTACAATAAAAGGCTCCCTCTCCTGCTGTATCAATGTACACAAGTTGTTCATCACATGTCACACACACCCCCACCCCCGTTATTTTGCTGCAGCTGGACTGCAGCACATCAGGTGATTAATTCACTGATTGGGTAAAGGTTCTCACAACCCAATCCTCTCCCCACTGAACCACCTTGCATTGCTTGCATTGTCTCACACATGAGCTTCTGGGGGACACCTCATATCTAAACCATAACTCTGTGTTACCCATTCCAAAACCACCACCAAAAACTAAATTGGCATGTCTCTAATATATTATTCCTTATTTTATGTTCAAAGTTTCTGACTTTCTGTGTCTCTATGATTAGTTTGCTCTCCAATGTTGAATTCCAATGGATTCCCTAAATCACCCACCTCCCTGAGAAGCCATATACTTGCTCTTTAAATCTCAACCTAAGGAGCAACAGAAGAGTACACCCTTTCTCTAATCTGTCATCTTTCCTCCCAGAACATTTCTTTTTAAAAATATGTTTATTTGTTTATTTTTTTCATGTAGTGCTGAAGATTTAACCCAGTGATTCACATGTGCTAGGCAAGTGCTCTACCACTGTGCCATAACCTGAACATTTCTTATTAAAAATATAAAGAATTGTGATGTTTATATTTCTTTTCAGTAAGAAATTGTGAAATATTTGAAAGATTAAATCTAAAATAAATCTCTATAGTGACCTGTTCTAGTTTCATACTCTATTTTCCACTTTTATGTTATATAAGGATCTGGTCTGTGATGTGGTAGACATTTCATGTTTCAACCTTCATTGTTAATTTTGGGCTTGTGATCAGTTTGTCACATATTTGTTAAATACTTTTAAGCATTCTTTCATGTATGTAGTATAGGTTTACAACTCCTATATAAAATATATGAAGGCAAGTGATCTTTTATTTATTTGAGTTTCCTCAACAAAGACTATTGTGTCTGGTGTTTAAGGCATGCATATTTTAGAGCATTAAAAAATGTATGTATTGTGCATGTTTTACAAGTTTCAACTATATTTACTACACATTATTTTAGCTCCCTAATGGAGATTTATCTTAAGACAGAAATTTGAAAGCTTTAAGAAGTTTAAAAAATTATTAAACTCTAAAAATTCAAAAAATGTTGACTTTTTTATGAAGAATGGACATTCATATTTTCAATAAACTATATATAAAATAGATCTTTGCTTACATTTTTTGTTTAAAAGAGACACACTTTTTTAAAAAATGATATTATTTATGTTTTTCTTTAGATCAGAGATAATTTGTTATTATGGATGAATCCTCCTGCCTGAAAGTGAGAGAAATTTTTTTAGTAGTTACAAATTAGTATTTACAAATTTTAATAATTTACCTGGTTCCTCTGTAAAACATCCACCAAAAGCCAAAAAAGCAGTTCACACTAAATAGTACTAAAATGGTTAATTCCTTACTTTTAGACAATATTGTATGAAGTATTAAGACATGTCAATGTAAAATGTATTACTTTTTTGATATTTTTAAGTTATACATGGGCACAATATCTTTATTTTGTTTATTTATTTTTATGTGGTGCTGAGGATCAAACCCAGGGTCTCAAATGAGCACTCTACCACTGAGCCACAACCCCAACCCCTGTATGACATTTTTAATCATACATTTATTTCAAAATGATTATACACACATAACACATGTTATGGCCCACACTATATGGGCAATGGCCAAACAGACTCCATTTTACCCTGAGACTCCATATCATGTAAGAAATGCTTCTCCTGTGGGAAAGCCCCACCTCTGTACCCATTAATAGTTACCTAGCATAGCATACTTGCCAACACAAAATAGTAATTCTTATACAATGTAAAATTGTTCTCTTTGGTTTCCATCTTTCTTGGGCAATGTACCTTGTCAGAAATAAATTGTCTAGACGTTAGTAACCAATCTCTAAATTTTACGAAACTAAGGTCATTTTGACCCACTTTCCTTCTGCTTGCTTGCCACTATGCCAACCAGGGAAATCCTGTGGGGAAATACCAATGTACCCATTGATATTTTATCACTAACTGCCCAATTCAGCTTCTGTACCTCCTTGCTTGCAGCTACATCAACCCTGATGTGTTTTTTGCAGTGTTTGCTTTTAAATATCCTAAAACGCTCTGGCTCAGGGCTGTTCCTTGCAGAGACAGTCATGGGTCCTGTGAGTAGTCATCACCAGCCAGCTGGCTAAATAAAGGCTCTTCAATTTGGACAAAACAGGGACTTGGGTGTGTTTTCCTGCCCCAGAACACACTGCCCCACAACACACTGCATACACTTAGAAAAGAGCTGCTTCATTTTACTTTAAAATCTTAGTCTATTTTCTTGATAACAAACATGGACACAGCCTAATTTGGTTTCTTTATATTTTTATATACCATATTTGATTTTTATATCAATCATTTGGGATTGCTATAATATTCAAAAAGAATTGCTTGATTGACAGCTAAGGAATAGTTTTGAAAGAATATTACATGCATAAATATAACTGTAAATGGAAGAAATCAGTACTCAAAAACAGAATCTGTCAAAATTTCTGTGTTACAATTCCAATCAAGTGAAGCCCTCAATATTCCTTTTAAAAGTGTACTTTGCTATCATAAAACACTCACATGAAATATGAGATAAAATTCCAAGTATAGTTCATGACATTTTTTATTCATGATAATCCTATCATTTCTTTATGCTATTTCAAATGTTATTACCATAATCTCTTAAATATTTTTGCTTTTAGCTTCTATAATATCTTGGAATACTGAGTGAAGACCATTTCAAACAAAAGGACATTTTCCATTTTATGATTAGATGAGAAATTGAGTTTCAGATAGATTCTCCTGATGTATTCATATATCTTTGTAGGTTTGAATTATATAAAGTATTAAACTTTCTTCTCTTTTAAAAGTGTATTTTGAATGGCAGTATTTTTAACCTATCTCAACATGAATTCTCTTCTAAACTAGCTGACATTATGATTTCTGCATTTCAAGCTTTGATTTATCACTCTTTTATTTGCTAAAAGGACTTTATATGCTTTGGTCCTGTTTTGTCTATTAAATAAAGAACTTAGTCTTTTAATTTACTATTTTTCACTTGATTTCTTCACTTCATTATTATTCCATTTTCTCTAATCTCTTTATCTCTCAATAAGCTGTTTTTCCTCTCATGTGTTTTCTGGACAACATGGGAGCATACATTTATGTAGCAATCATTTTTTGTGTGTGTAAGAAAAATACTTTGGTTAACACAAATTCTTAAGGAGTAATTTCTACTACCATTAAATGTATTTAGCGGCTGGTCTTGAATAAATGGTCATTTCAATTTTACAAATACCTGAGAGAAACATAATTTATTTGTTTGTTTTATATTTAGAATAATTTTCATTATTTATCCTGTCCCTTTTTTTTTCTTTTTTAATAAGTCGGCTAAATTATTACAAAAAAAAAAAAAAAAAGAATTGAAAAGTTTTTCCTGGGTATAATATATATATATGAAATGCACAAAAAGAATGAGAGTAAGATAAAAAGATAAATGGAAATATATTTATACTACATGTTAAGCTATATACTACTAATTTTTAATATATAAAATAGTTATATTTAAAAAAATAATACATCCCAATACAAAGAGGGTTTAGTGGAATTTTTATAGGTCTATATCAGTATAGTTAGGGCCCATACCTCTTAATATATTTATAAAATAGATATAGTTTTACATATTATTTAGATTCTACCAAAACTTTACTTATTTATAAGTTACAGGGAACAGTAGATAATTGTATCAGAGTAATAATCCAATATGCTAAATAAATAAATAAAATGTTAGAAATAGAAAAATATCAAATTTAATCATTAAACATATACTTTGGAAACTATAAAAAATACTATGAACCTTGGAAAGACTATTACAGGGTTATTTGAGGAATGTAAAAATTAATCTATTCACAATTAATATAATTATACATACTGAGTATTTTTAATGCATTTATGCACTCATACATATAGCAATGTATTTAAAATATGAGATACATTTAATGACTTTAAGAAAATATAGTTTGATGAAAATGATTCAATAAGTAACACAAATTTGAATTATTCAAAATTATATCACAGGAATGAAAAGACATTAAAGTTATGTTCTTTCATATGCATAGTTTTAGCATATACTCAGTGATAGATCACTTCCCCAACATTTACATATCTTTGTATAATTAAAAGGACAAATAATGAAAAGACATGATTTCCACCTTTGATCTTCCTTATGAATAAAAGTGAAAAGTTCTACATAAAGTATCAGAAAATCATATCCAGCTGAGTACTTAGTTTGTTACAGCTATTCAATTTTCAGCTCCACATATTATTCTCAGTACATGACAAAATCATTGATTAAATTTCAAAGTCTATTCCTACATAAAGACTTATAAACCTAAAAATAAAAGGAATACTTCATAGATTTCTATTGCTTGAAATAGAATAAATTCACAGTCACATTATGGAGATAAGAATTCCATTAATGTCAAAAAGATGAACCAGTACTGTTCACTGTGCTTGTTAAATTTCGTTATCCATCTTAGACTATGCTCTAAGTGGAAAATAGAAACTGAAAAAAAATAAATAAAAATAAATAAATAAATAGACAAATACTTAAAATGAGCAAATCACAATTGAATTTTCTAAGAAGATAACATGATATAACTTGAATATACAAGAAAACAAATTATAAAATATTACATATTAATAACATTCAGTACTTTACATTACTATCAATATTATAAGTAGTCCACTTTCTGTATGACATCATTTAAAATAGGAGATTCCAGATGAAAGAAAACAAATTACATTTCACAAGGAAGTTGCTATGGAGACAAATGTTTACAATCTTTTAAACTTCAATTTTCTTTTAGGATTTTTTAAAATGATGCAAGTCATTCTCATTTTTCACAAACAGGGACAAGAATGATAAGATATTTATGAAGTAAGAAATTACAAAAATAAATAGGATAAAAGTTGGAAGCTCATTTCCACTACAACCAGTTCTCCTCCTATTAAGTAATTGGTGAATATTCTTTGGTATCAATGGATTAAATCATAAGTTCCAAAAATGATATGTCAAAAATAGCAAAATAAAAAAATTCAGATAAATTTTAGCTTATAAAAATTGCATCAAAATCTTTTTAGTTAATTTTTAAAAAAGCAATAAATTTGAAATGCTATTTTCTGTGCTCCAGCCCTAGTTGTCCTCTGTATGCTAGACAGGTGGATGGAGAGATAAAGAGAATGACAGACATTCTTTTTCTTGCTTTCTCATTTTTTTTTCATACCAGGGATTGAACTTAGAGGCACTCAACTACTGAGTCAAATTCCCAGTCCTATTTTGTATTTTATTTAGAGACAGGGTCTCAATGAGTTGCTTAGCCCCTGCCTTTGCTGAAGCTGGCTTTGAATTTGTGATCTCCTGCTTCAGACTCCCGAGCTGCTGGGATTACAGGCCACCGCACCTGGCGCTTTTTCACTTTTTATTTTTCTAAAAACAATTATCATGGAGAAAATCAGGGTTATATCACAGCATATTGTTATGTTTCAATCCATATATGATCTTTTAAATTTTTGCACCAAATTTTTATCATGATAGTTAGAAGACTAAGAAAGCATTCTTGTGAAAGTATTACTAGTAGTAATGAGAGATAAATATGGTTATTAAAAAGTTTTTGGCTTAAGGTTGCAGAAAACTTATAGTTTTTTTTATTCAAGCAGATCAAAAGCACTTTGCTAAAATATTCTTACCTTTTAGCAATGGCAGATTAAAAAAGTGCTTTGCTAAAATATTTTTAAGTTTTATGTAGTCAGCTTCATTTTCTAGATTTTCCATGAGTTGAGATGTAGAAAGAACCAGATGTTCTTTCTGCCTTATTGGTCATTTAATACTTTTTTTTTTATAATAACTAGATGTCAGATCACATGGATGATCTTAAATAATATTGATCCAGAATACCATATTATCCAATTCATCTGAGGAAGATCCAGGTATTTATATTATATTAAAGTCTCACTAGATAAATTAGGTTTGAAAAGATTTGATGATTCTTAAAATTCAAACCAAGTAGCTATGTTAGATATTTGATATTATGACTTTCCAGATATAAAGATTTTCTGGTTGTCTTTCAAACTGAAAGGGGCGTTATCTGTGGACTAAAGTTCTTTTGAGCTCCTCAAAACTAGCATGTAGGAATCAAGGTCATTGCAAAATACCAATTCTTCTGTAAGTGAAACAACAACTACCACAACAAAACAGCTTTGTATTTTCAAAGAGCTGCACATAGAAACTGAAATGAACTAGTTTTTTGAAACATTGTTATGATGATTGCTTTAAAATCTTTGTTAGATAAGTCCAAGATTTAGATTCATCTGACTTGCTATCACTTTATTTTCATTGTCTTTTATAGTTCTTGATATTAACCTGTGATCTTTGATTGCTGTTTGGATGTTAAATTAGAAGATTATTGATTTTTCTTAAATCTTCCACACTCAGCCTTCTCTTAATTTAATTAATGTAATTGTTGTATATATTTATGAGATACAGTATGATATTACCATACAAGCTAATTAATATATCCATCAGCTCATATATTTCATATTTTTTATAGTGAGAACATTTAAAATCTATGACTTTTGTAATTTTGAAATATACAATAGATTATTATTAAACATAGTCACCATGGAATAGATCAGTAAGATTTATTCTTCTTTTGCAAAGATACTTTGTATTTTTTGATCAACATTTGCTTTATTCTATACGCTTCACCACCTAATGGCTCACAACTTGTAAGCCTGTTCTGCTCATCTTTCTTGTTCTGGCTCCTGGAAACTGCCTTCTGAAGTCAGTGGGTGCTGGTTACTGAGACAGAAGGTTCTACTCTAGGATTCCCCTATGTTTCTAGGTAGACAATATCGGGTACTGGGTGGAAAGTGTTTCCTTTGGCCTCTTGTTCACACACCCAGTACCATGAACACCAATTTTACCTTTGCTGGTTCTATTGGGGGAAGGTATCACTTACCTGGTCAGCCAACAACCCCTTAGTGAGAACTAGGAGTTTACCTTTGGCTGTTGGGTGGAAAAAAAAGAGGCAATACTGTACCTATGGGAACTGGGATTTTGTCATATCCAGAGATGTTGGGTGATAGATGTGCCACTCTGTGACATTCACTGGTGCTGTCATTTCCATTGAATATAGGTTGATGGATGAGTCCCTTTTTTAGATGTCTTTTGATCTTCCCCTTTCATAGCAGTTTGTCCAGAGATTGAATGGTGTGTGTGTGTGTTGTGTGTGTGTGTTTGTGTGTGTGTGTGTGTGTTTGTGTGTGTGTGAATTTTCAATTCTCTAATGCTAGTTGGCAGATCTGCCCAGTGTGCATACTGGGGTTGGGTTGTAGGGAATAAGAGTAAACATCAACAAATTCAAAAAGCAGGCTTTGGGCAGGGGATGGTAAATAGATAGTTCTGCAAGAAGAAAATCTGTCTTTGGGGGTGAGACCTTCATTTAAATCTTATTGTGGGCGGTACTAAGACTAGACTATAATAGTCTTAAGCAGCAATTTTTGTCATTGCTTCATAAAATAGAAATGTATTAAATATAAATTTCTGACCATTATGTATTCTTTAACTAGTTCCTTAGTGAAATTTTTCATGACATTCTTCTTCAAGTTAAAGAAACATAACCAGTTTATTTTCTTCTTTCCACCTTTCAGAGACTCTTTATAAGTATTTATTTAATTATTTTAATATATTTTGTTAAATTTTAAGGACAGGAGGAGAATGTAGTATGCCTACATTCTGGTCACTAGAAATCTGGAACTAGAAATCTGGTACTAGATATATGGAAATTAAACACTTTTCACCAGTAGAAATGCTGTTCAAATTGTTTCTTTAATATTTATAATGACACAATCTATACTTTCACATTCTGGATTTTATCACCCCAAATAGTAGAAATTCATAGCCAAATCTAACTTTGACATGTACCTACCATTTTATATTCGTTCAATAAAGATTCAAGTATCAGGTAACTACTTCAGTGTCCTGGCTGTATATGTTCATGATTTATGTTAACTTAAATCCTAAAGATATGTCAGATATACCTCTCTTTCACTTTATTTTTCTTTTCCTTTATATATTCTACTTTTTCATTATATATTCTACATTTCTCATTATGTCCTCTGTGATTTTATTTGCAAATATATTACATTCTTAGTGGATGACTTATTCAAATTATTATTGAAAAAATATAAAAAAATTATCAACCAAAAATGAAAATACATTATAATTATCTGCCAATAATAAAATGTGCATTGAAATAGGAAAGATAGTAGAATGAATCAGACATTATTTTCCTATGTTCATGTATGAATTCATGACCAATGTAATTCCACATCATGTATAGCCAGAAAAACAGGAAGTTGTACTTCATATATATATAATGTCAAAATATATTTTACATGTATAAACTAAAGAACAAATAAATAAATAAATAAAAATAAAACAAAAAGTGAATTGATATATTCTAATATAAGTAAATACATGAGAGAATTCCTGTAAGAATACACATCTTCTAAAAATGCTGAAGAAAGTTCTTTAAGAAAAAAGTTCAACAAGGTGAGATGGTAATTAGAGCAAAAACAGAATCAGTTAAGATTATTATCTATTATAATAAACAGCATGAATGCATATTTAGTTTTTAAATTTTTTAAATTGTAGATGAACACAATACCTTCATTTTATCTATTTATTATGTGGAACTGAGGATAAAACCAGTGCCTCACACATTCTAGGTAAGCACTCCACCACAGAGCCACAACTAAAGCCCAAATGCACATTTTTTATTCTTTCTTCTCTTGACTGCTTAAAGAGAAATTGTAAGTAAAACTATATTATTGGTCTTATAAAATATGGAAATGTAATATATTTGCAAATAAAATCACAGAGGATGTGGATAAGAGCAAAACTGTTTTTGAGTAAGGAAATGATCCAAGGTAGTAGCTTGAATACAATAAAATAAATGAAAAGACTAGAAATGCCCCACCCCCAATATATACACAGACATATATATGTATACACAGCACATATATACAAACACATAAATGTCTACATACCTGTAGATATGTAAATATAGTTATATAGCAAGTCCTTTGACAATTTGGGAATAAAATAAAACGTTTAGGGGTGGGGGTTGTAGCTCAGTGATAAAACACTTGCCTAGCATGTGTGAGACACTGGGTTCAATCCTCAGCAACACCAATAAATAAATAAATAAATAAATAAATAAATAACGGATTTTTTTCTTTCTTTCTATTCATTTGCATTGCTAAGTATTTATCAATTTTATTTATTTTTTCAAAGACATGACTTTTTTTGGTCAATTTTTTGAATTGTTTCTTTTGTTTCAACTTCATCGATTTTAGCTCTGATTTTAATTATTTCCAGCTTTCTATTGTTTTGTATTGTTTAGTTCCTTCTTCCAAGGCTTTGAGATGAAATGTTAGGTCATTTGCTCATTGACTTTTTATTCATTTAATGAATGAGCTAAATGCAATTAACTTTCATAGTGTCCCAGATATTTAGATCTGTTATATGAGTAGTCTCATTTACCTCTAAGTATTTTTTTTAATTTATTCTTGATTTCTTCTCCTATTTATTCATCATTAAATAGTTTATTATTTAGTCTCAAGGTGTTATATAGCTTCTATTTTTCATTTTATCATTGATTTCTAATTTCATTACATTAGGATCTGATAGAATGCAAGGCATTATTTCCATTTTTTTGTATTTAGTAAGAGTTGCTTTATGACATAAAATATGGTCTATTTTAGAGAAAGATCCATGTGCTGCTGAGAATAAAGTGTATTTGCTTGTTGATGAATGAAGTATTATATAAACATATATGTCTCTTATGTCTAAATAATTGAATGTATTATTCAGTTCTATAGTTTCTTTATTTAATTTTTGTCTGAAAGATCTATCCAGTAGTGAGAGAGATGTATTAAAGTCACTGAGTATTATTGTGTGGTGGTCTATTGGATTCTTCAATTTGAGAAAGGTTTGCTTGATGTACATAGATGCTCCATTGCTTGGGGCATATATAGTTATAATTGCTATGTCTTATTGATGAATGGTTCCATTAATCACTATGAAATGCCCTTCTTTTTCCATTTTAATTAACTTTGGTTTGAAGTCCACTTTATCTGATATGAGGATGGAAACCCCTATTTGTTCAAAATGGACACCATTGAAATACAGAAGATAATAATTAGAAATAATAATTACAAAATATAATAATTATCACAAATAATTTTGAAAATTTATACTCCAATAAAATAGAAAGACATTGAGAAATTTCTAGAGACATATAAACTACCCAAACTGAATCATGGGGACATACAAGATTTAAACAGATACATTTCAAGCAATGAAATAAGACACAATCAAAAGCCCACCAACCAAGAAAAGCCAGACATATTCTCAGTCAATTTCTAAAGACTTTCTAAAAGAAACAAGAAGAATTAACACCAATGCTACTCCATTTATTCCATAAAATAGAAAAGGAGGAAGACCTTCCAAACTCATTCTATGAAGTTAATATCCCCCTGATACCAAAAATCAGAAAAAGACACATCAAAGAAAAAAAACTTCAGACCAATATCCCTCATGAACATACCTGCAAAAATTCTCAACAAAATTCTAACAAATCACCTGCAAAATCATATTAAAAAGATAATGCACCATGATTCATCCCAGGGATGCAAGTTTGGATGAATATACGGAAATCAATAAACATAATTCATCACATAAATAGACTAAAATAATTTTAAAAATCATATGAACATCTCAATAGAGGCAGGAAAAAAAATTAGACCAAATTCAGGAACCCCCCCCCATTTTCAAAAACACTAGAAAAAACTAGGCATAGTAGGAACATACATCAATATTTTAAAAGCTGTCTATGCTCAACCTGAGGCCAACATAATTCTAAATGGAGAAAAATTGAAAGTATTTCCTCAATGAACTGAAACAAGACAAGTATGCCCTCTTTTACCACTACTATTGAAAATGGTTCTTTAAACTCTAGCCAGAACAGTTAGACAGGAGAAAGAAATTAAAGGGATATGAACAGGAAAAGAACAACTCAAACTATCACTCTTTGCTTATGACATGGTTCTATATTTAGAAGTTTCAAAAAATTCCACCAGAAAACTTCTAGAAATAATAAATGAATCCAGGAAGGAGCAGGACATTAAATCAACACCCATGTTGGCCTATGATCTGACTTCCTTAAAAGACTCCTAAAGCACATGATGTAAAATCAAGAATCAATAAATGGGATGGATTCAAACTAACAAGCTTTTTCTCAGCAAAGAAAACAATCATAATGTGAAGAGAGATCCTTACAGAATGGTAAAAAGCCTTTACCATATGCACCTCAGCTAGAGCACTGATGTCCAGGATATATAAAAACTTAAAAACATAACAGCAAAACAAACAAACACGCAACCCAAACAATAAATGGGGTTAGAAACTGAGCAGTCACTTCATAGAAAAAGAAGTAAAATCTATCAACAAATATATTAAAAAAAAATGTTCATCATCTCTAGTGATTAGAGAAATGCAAATCAAAACTACTCTAAGTTTTCATCTCACTACAGTCAGAATGGCAATTACCAAAATACAAGCAATAATAAGTGTTGGCAAGGATGTGGGGGAAAATCCACTCATACATTCCTGATGAGACTCAAATTTGTCCAAATCTTATGGAAAGCTGTTTAGAGATTTCACAGAAAACTTGAAGAGGAAACATCATTTGACTGTGTTATCCCACTCCTGGGTTTGTACCCAAAAGTATTAAAATCAGTATACTACAATGACAGAGCAAACTCAATTTTTATAGCAGCTCAACTCACAATAGCTAAATTATGATGCCCTTTAACAGATGAATGGATAAAGAAAATGTGGTATATATAAACAATGGAATATTACTCAGCCTTAAAGAAAAATTAAATTATGGCATTTGCAGGTAAATGGATTAAACTAGAGAATATGCTAAGTGAAATAAGCCAATCCCCCCCAAAAAAAGAACAAAGGCCAAATGCTTTCTGTGATATGTGGATGCAATTCATAGTTACAGTAGGGGTGGGGAGGGATAGTGAATAATAGAGGCACTTTAGGCAGAGGAGAGTGAAGGGAGAGAGTGGGAATGGGGGTATGAGGGATAGTGGAATGAATCAGACACTATTAACTACATATATGATTACATGATGGGTGCGATTCTATATCATGTACAACCAGAGGGATGAGTAGTTATACTCCATTTATATATCATGGTCACAGTGCATTCCACTGTCATGTGTAACAAGTTAGAATAAATAAATAAATAAATAGGTTAAAAATGTTTATACCAACTCCAGATTTAGTGGCATGTGGATGTATCAAGTTACGTGTGTGCATAACTTATGTGTGTGCACACACACATACAACAGACACCACTTAAGAAAACATTTAATAGCAACATTTATAGCAAGAAAGTATAGACAGTTTTAAAGGAAGAGTTTGGAATAGGTGGCTTTCTCCAATTATAGACCTTGAATTTAAGAGATCAAGGGCAATCCTGAGTATGGAGCTTTAGGGAAGGGATAAGAGATATGCAAATAAATTTGATGAAGAGGTTCCAAATTAAATGTGTTGTACTGTGAGAGCTAAAAATTCTTCAGTGATTGAGGGAAGCAAGAATGTTTAGGGCATAATGAGATATTTTCTGGTGGCTTTTTAGAAAAAAATATCTGATGATTAAGCTTATTTCAAAAATGGCCACTCAGAATATAGTAATGGTGAAGGAGGAGCTTTGAGCAGGGGATGGTTGAGAGAGAGAGAGTCAGTTCTGCCAGAAGCAAATCAATCTCTGGGAGTAAGATTTACTTTTAAATATTTCAGTGGAAGCTAGATTATAAATAGCCACAGGCAGCAATTTTTGTCATTGTTTCATAAAAATAGCAAAGGAGTAAATATAATTTCCTGACCATTACTTATTTCTTCAACTCATTCCTTAATGCAAATTCTCCCTGTTCAATGTGCAAGCAATTAATCTCAGATTTAAATTACATCAATGTCCCTACAATTAATTCAGTAGATTTGGTAATAATAAATATTCACTCTTTCAAATGTTATTTTACTTTTATTTTATTTCTTAGTACTGGAGATAGCTTTGCATATTTGCCACTATAAGTTGTGCTTTTCTTTTTGAGATGAATTTTTGGAAGTGGGATTGTTGCACTTTCTGAATCAAGGTTACCTTCAAGTTCATGTTAACACCTAATAACACATTGCTTTTAAGTTGTAATGAATATTGTGTAGGAAATAAATGACTGCCAATACATCTCTCCTTCTAATCCCTACTGGTTGTATATTAACATGAATTTTATTGTATTGTTTCCTCAGTTTGATGAATGAGAAATTAATAAGTACTTCACATTGATATTTTTGAATCCTATGAAGGTTGATGCTCCCTGCATTTACCCATTTACTTTTAAGATAGGTGTGCTCTTCTATGAATGCTTTATTTTTTGTATCTGAAATTGAAGCCAGGGGTTCTTAACTGCTGAGCCAAGTTCCCATCCCTTTTTCTTTTTATTTTGAGACAGGGTCTCACTACATTGGTCAGCATCTTGCTAACCTGCTGAAACTGGCTTTGAACTTGAGGTCCTTCTGCCTCAGCCTTCTGAGCACTGGAATTACAGGTGTGTGCCACCATGCTTGGATGTCAAATGTGTTTTTGAATGATTTTTATTTTTAATATTTTGTTGTAAAATCAGTTACCAATTTAAATGAGCAATTATTGATTCTAGATGAATAACATGCCATTTTTCTAAAAGTTAACACACTGGTATCATGCATATAAGGGCATTTTCCAAAAAAAAAGCCATTTTCCAGATTTGGTATTTCAGTCAGACTGTCAACTCAAGGGCTTAACATGTGACTCCTGGTTATTATATTGAAATCTCAGATGTAGAATATTTCCTTGACTCAAAAAAATTCTAATAGATAACACTGGACTATGGAATATGTAATTTTTGTGGTCTCTAATGTGACTATATTATTATAAATTTGAATTTTCTGGTTTGCTTATAAAACATCTTATCTGTATAATGTATGCATATTTTTTCTAAATTATTGATAAGTGTTACATTGTTTTTAAGTTTTGCATTCAAATTTTAATCTCCTGGAATAGATGGAGTAAGAATGCAGTCACATTTAAAATTTCTTCTTCATATGGGAAAAGCAATAAAACACATATTGCCAGACAGAAATACCTTATATATTAGTAGATGCTTTAAGTATTGTATTATTTTCCATTGGTGTACTTGTTTGTTCCTGAGTCAGTGCTGAAATCTCCTTATTAGCATACAATATGTTTTCAGCATTTGGCCTATTTGAATATCCTTGTGTTTCACAAAAGAAAATGAGAGTGGATCTTTGATTAGACCACTGACTTTTATTAGGATATTGGTTTAATATGTATTTAAATATATACCAATAGATAAAAGAAGGAAGATTCACATTTGCCATTTTAGAATAAAGAAAAATTGTTAGAACAGTATAGGTTTGAATAAATTAAAAAAATATAAGAACATTATAGGTATGAATTAATCATTTGTAGTTAAAATTGAAAAAAAAAATAGAGCAAGAGTTCTCACTCTTAACACTTTTATTTTGATGTGGGCTGTGCTATTTGCTTTATTTCCAAGTAACAAAAACATTCCCAGGATGTGTGCTCAATGGACAGTTGACTCCTATTATCATAAATACTATGGTATGTTAGGAGCAGTGACTGAACTGTGGGTATTGAACTGTCCTGTGACAGAGGCCATGCCCCCCTGGGGAACTTTTGGGGCGAAGGTGAAGGAAAAAATAGCCCAGTTGTTATGGTGATGCCCTGATCAATGGGGGTTCTGTGCCCAGCACAGAGCTATTTAGTTCTTAACCTTGAGTTTCAGATGACAGCTGCTCAGGGGTAAAAAGTTATGTGTGTAATCTGACACTCATAACCGGGTTGCTCAAACTCATGACCTTAATGCTTTAGCTTGCTTTGAATTAACTTTCCCACAATAAGCCTTTTAATGTAAAACTTATATAATAAATGTACTGAGCTTCCTCATGGTCAGGCTTTCTCCATCAGAGTCTGGCTGAACCACCAAGCCCCAGATTTTTTCTCTATGTCTGTCTTTTCTCCATTCCTTCATCAACAGGTTTGGTTACCCCTGAATGAATTGTCTTGCTGGTTGTGACAATGGTAGCTTCTCAAATGTTTTGTGATTTCACATGTTGTACTTTGCATGAAATATCACTAAATAAGTATAAAGTTTTGAGGAGGAGAATGAATATTAAGGTAGTAGTCTCCTCAATATAACATCAAACTCTATTTAATATTGAGGAGACTACTACCACTGAGCCATGACCCCAGCTCAGCATGCAATTATTTTTTAAAACCCTTCTTGACAATAAAATAAAAATTGAAATAGAAATCAAAGTAAAAGAGGTAAGGCCCTACTTCTCTTTCTAATAAACATATATCTTATTTTATATGAATATTGTTTTAATAATAACTATATTCATCATAAATGTGGTCATTTCTTAGATTATTTTTAAATTAGAAATAATATTATTGCCAATATTTCATTTTAAATTTTATGATAGCAAAAAATTTTAAAATGCATTCTTAAATATCTCCAATACTTTTTCACTGAAATGTTCATTATATGGACATGTTTATCTAAAATTAATTCATTTTCTATTTAATTTCATTGATGGGAAGATAATTGAAATTGCTTTTGTAGAAATTTTAAAGATATTAAAAATTTCTGAATTCTATGATCACTTGTACCCATTGTGGTTAGTGTTCAAAACTCTAAAATTCTTTTTTTTTTCAGAAAATAAAATTATTTGCACTCTTCTTTTAGAATTTAAATTTTTAAAACTTGTATTTTGAGTGCAAATGCTACACATATAAACATATTATTTGCAATATATTTTTCTATGCAGTGTTTGCCCATAGCTTATGCACATTTTCTTTCTGTTGATCTTTTATTCTATATTTAAAAAGATCTTATTTGGGATGTGGGGATATCTCAGTGGTACAGCACATTCTTAGCATAAAAAAAGTTCTGTTAAGTGTTTAGTGCGTGCTTTCCTCTATATGTGGTTTGTATTTTTAATCCAATGTGATGATTTTTAACATGAATGTATATGATCAAATTTGTCACTATTTTCTCATTAAACACATAAGAGTTTAATAATATCATAGACTCCCAACTTATCTATGAGTGAGTCACCAAGGTTTTTGTTTTTAACTTTTCTATCTTTATTTTTATGTTTAAATCTAATTCCACTTGAAATATCTATCCTGATATTTGAGGAGCAGATCCAATTTTAACCTTCTCCATATGACTCTATAATGACACTATAGCTATTCCAGAATCACTTACGTAAAGCATCATATGTTTTATGCTTATTTGAGAATTCGGCATTATCATATATGAAATTCCATAATCAATTTTTTTTGCAATTTCCAGAATGATTACTTAGATAGATACTGCTGTGCAAATGACTATAAAATGTCAATAATATATTCTATTCTGATGCAATTTTGACTTGATTTTTCCAGGAAGGCAATACTTTGTATAGCTACCAATATAAGTGAGAAAAGTCTTCTATTTGTTTTTCCACTGATCTCTACAGTGTATCACCCATTTTTCAAAAATAACACTGGCTTTTTTTCCTATGCTTTAAAGAATCCTGCTTAGCAGTTCAGTAATGAAAAGAATGTTGAGTCCTTCAAAATGTTGAGTCCTCGTTCTGTGATCTCTCATGGTCACCAGGTAAGCAGATGACATTCTAGGCAGTGGAATAATGTATAAACTGATAACTTTTGATTATGATCTCAAACAGTAAAAATTTCATTCCTAACAAATACCCTAGATCATTTATAATCAGGAACACTCCTCTTGGTGTCCTGGAAGCAAGCCTAACCACAGCATTTCCAGTGGCCATCTTGAATTTGTCTCCTAGTGTACATGCTGGTCTTGGTTGTTACAACATAATTGACTCAAAGACAAGGAGAGACAACACCAAAGTTAGGCACATTAAGGGAAATTAAATGTCTTTTCTATAAGAAATATTAGCCCAATTTGTCCTTCTGTGCATTAATTTTCCTGCCTGATCCCTATTTTTTTTTCCCCAAAAGATGTCAGGAAATAGAACAAATTTACCTAAAATCACAGTGAATCTTTACATCATGTACCACAACCACAAGGCTGGGATTCTAATTAGAATAAGATTTACTTCATGTTTGCAAAAATACGTCAAAATATACTCTACTGTCATGTATAATTATAAAAAACAAATTTTTAAAAAGCAGTTAAAACTCTAATCATCTGTCTCTGAATATTCCTGCATTAACAAAGGAACATTTTGGGAACACCTCATATCTAAACCATAACACTCTACTCGGTCTGTTTTATACTGAAAATAGTTGTTAGAGTCTCTGATTATTTGTTTATATCTATTTCTCTGGAAATTTCTATATGTTCCCTATACTTTGTTCTTCTGTTATTTGGCTCATACTCAAAAGTGCTGTTTTCATTGTGAAATAATAATTTTAATATTTTAAGTATCTTTATTTGTCCCTTCTAATCCTCTTTCTTTGAACGTTACTTTGTCTGTAATTAGGATTGCAAAAATATACATTTTTGTGTGTTTAAATCTCTCTTACAAATCTTTGTCCATCTCCTTATTTTCTGTTTTTTTTTTTTTTTTTTAATCATACTTTTTAGGTTTGTTTCTTATTCAGCAGCAGCATGATTTGGGCTTGTCTTTATGAGTCAGTACAAACACTAAAATTATTTTAATAAATAATTAACTTTACATTTATTAATGACTCTTATCTATTCTCAATTCTGTCATTTTATTTTGTAGTTATAATATATATATATAATTTTATGTATAACTTATGTTTACTTGTTTCTTTGGGGAATACTTTTTGATTTTTAAATGTAATTTTTTTTTTTTTTTTTTTGCTATTTAGGAATGATAGACTTTGCATTTTAGGGGTTACCTATATATTTAACACTTGTTGTAGTGCCCTTAATTCTGTCACATTTTCTACCCTAATGCGTTAATACCTACTAAATTTGTTTTAAATGATTAGCACTTACTACCTATAATTTTATTTTTCGCTCCCCATTTTTTTATCCTCGTCTTTCCATGTTATCCATTTTACTTTGTTAGAGAGTGTGATATTTACATATTATTATTCTGCCCATTACTTGCCTAATTGTTACCTTTGCTGTGCAGTTATGTATTTGAAATGCTTAACTTCAGTCATTTTACTAAGGATTTCAAAGTGCTTTAGTCAGCTTTTTCATTGCTGTGACTAAAAGACCTGATAAGAACAATTTTAGAGGAGGAAAAATTTATTTGGGAGCTCACAGTTTCAGAGATCTCAGTCCATAGACAGCTGGACCTGAGATAAGGAAAACACTGTGGTGGAAATACGTGACCCAGGGAAGTAGCTGACAATATATTCAGGAAGCAGAGAAAGACTAAGCTCGGCTCACCAAATCTATCCCCCCAAGGCACACCTACATTGACCTACCTCCTCCAGTTACACCATTCCCACCTTCAGTTACTTCTCACTTAATCTCATCAGGGGATTCAATCACTCCTCCTCCAAACTTTATGTTGTCTTACAGGTGAGCTTTTGGGGAACACCTAATATCTAAACCATAACACCAAGTTATCTTTGCTTGGATAAGTCTCAAATTCTCATAGATTCTTCAGGAAATTCACAATGTATAATATTTCCTTAGTATGTTAAATTCAAAACTGAAGAATCATTTAGTTGGATATAATATTCTTACTTCACACTTTCTCATTACTTTTATTGAAAATTCTATTCCACTACAGCCTTGACGTGTATGGGTTTTATTTTGTTTTGTTTGTTTCTGAGAACTTTTCTGCTGGTTTAAATTTTTATGCATTTTAAAGTTATTTCATCTTTTTTTTTCCTAAAAACTTGACCCCCCCCCTTTATTTTTTAAGGTTTAACAGTTTTACTAGTGTATGTCTAAGGGTTGATTATTCTGGATCATATTTCTATTAGGTACATGGCATATACTTTCAATGTATAGATTCAGATATTTTATTTATTTTAATTTTAGGGACTATAATGATTTTAAATAGCCATTTGTTATGCTGTTTTGATTTTCTTTATCAAGGACATGAAATATATATAAGTTAGACCACTCTACTTATTTTCCATATCATTTACTTTCTCTTTTTATTCTTCCACTTAAAAAAAAAAAGAGCCTTATAATTATACATGGTGGTTGGAGTCATTCTGACCAACGCATACATGCATGGAAATTGATTTCAGTTCATGACCCCCCTTTTTCCCTTTTCCCTTTTACCTCCCATCCTCCCTCCCCTTTCTCATTCTCCTTCTACTCTACTTGACTTCCTTTCACTTGTCTACTAATTTATATTCGATTGGTTCTTTATAATTATCCTTCATCCCCCCTTTCCTTTATCTTACTGTAGCTCCTGCATATGAGAGAAAATATTCGACCCTTTAAGTTTCTAACTTTGTCCTGTTTTAGTTAGCACGATGATGCTCTCTATTTCCATCCATTTGCTGGCAAACACCATAATTTCATTCTTTTTTATGGGTGATTAGAACTCCATTGTGTCTCTCTGTTTGTATCACAATTTCTTAATCCATTTATCTCATCTATTTTACTTCTTCCTCATTTCTTTTTTTCTTTACTTTTTAAAGTTCTCTTTCCCTTAATATGGTCCATTTCATTTGGATGTGTCTTCCTTGTGCATCTTTTAGTTCAAAATTCACTTTTGAAATGAATTTTTCTTTTATTTTCTTAGAACAATCAACTCAAGCCCCCCCACCCCAAATATCTGAGGATATTTTCCTCGGTGTATTGTGTTGTATTATACCATTTTCTCAAAGTTACGCTTGCTAAGGAGGAGATATTTTATTAGTAGAAAGTCTTTTACATTTTCTAATATTGTATTGACTTTGGAATATATTTTGGTTAAATTTGTGTCCATTTTATTAATAGGGATTCTGTTTCAAAAGCAATTCTTTTGTCATTTCTGCCTTCATTTGTGAAGTTTCATTTATGGATATTGCTTCTGGTAGTGTTATTGAGGAAGGGGTACCATGTCTCATTTCTCCTTAATTCCCTCCCAATTTCCCTTTTTTCTTTTTTTCTGTCTCATCTCTAAGGATTAAGTACCAGCCCTTCTCTCTTTATGTTATTATCCCTCAAAGGAATGCTTCTCCAGGACTGCCTTTTCATTCCCATACACTTCACAGCTTTTCTCTGTATCTGTGTTGTGATTCAGAACTGCCAAGTTCTGACCTGTATTCTGTGTTTTGAAGTCAGTGGTGAACTTTTCTATTTTGAAAGTGATCTTTTTCTATGTTTTATCTAAGTCATTTATACCTCTGTTGCCCTTTTCATGTAATATCTTGGGACTCACCTCTTCTTTTCATATCCACTGTGTTGGCTCTATCATGTATAATCTGTTAGAATAGATTTATTTTTCACTTACATATAATTTGGAGGTGTGTGTGTTTGTGTGTGCGCATATATTTTATGTTGCTAGTAATGGGGAATGCAAAGGTAATGTGTGGTTTTATTTGTTCTCTTTTTTTTGTCATGAGGGTTGTTTTGATAGAGGAATTCCCAAGTTAGGTAACTGCCAATGTTTTCCAAACCTGGAGGCCAAGTAGGCTTTTTCTTTTTAATGCAACTTTAGGATCTTATAAATTTGAGTCTGTAAACAAGCACAGTTCTCCCATGTCAACATGGTTTTGAACTAAAAGGCACAGTAATTCAGTTTTAGCCTTGGTCATTCTATAGTTTTGCTGTTTATTCATTAGAAAATTGCTTCTCTTTTGGGGAGCCTCAGTTTCCATCTCTATAAAATGAAAGTAGTGGCCATAACCTTCAGATGATTGCTGATACAGCTTTCATCTCTAACTGGTTACATGCACACCCACAAATACGAACCAACATATCATACTTAGTGCTGTGTCCAAGAAATTTGGTGAAGATTAAATCTGTTATATTCTGAAACTTGCACTGCATTTTAAATCTGCTGAATAATGTTTTCCAGTGATGGGAAATGATCATGATACTGAACACATTCTATTTTGATATAACATCACACTCAAGGATATTCCTTTTCAAAAATTTAATGTCTCCATATATCTGTATGCTTATGTCTATATCTATAGAACAATCTTTGTGTTCCACAGAAGAAACTGAACAGCATATTTAAAACCTAATTTCATATTGCTACTTTAGATTTACTATGTGATTTTAGGTTTATTACCTATTGAAAAGTTTAAAACTGTATAAATGGAGATAAGAAATTAAGAGAGGTTTTGATCATACAGTTTTATCTGAGAAGTAAAATAAACAAACAAACAAAAAAAAAAACAGGCTGTATGTCCCAATTTGTGCCCCTGTTAGCTGTAAATACTAACCTTAGATAAATAAGTCATAAGTACCAGGTTAATTTGACTAAGAAAGGAGGCCATAGAAAAAAAGAAAGTTCATGCACTCTTCCAGCTAAGGTTTCTCAGTAATCCTCAATGATTTTTCTTGGTAGGTTAACATTCTTGGTAAATTAACATTTTCAAAATTATCTACAAGTCTCTATTTATAAAACTCTGTTTATTGAAATATCTTTATTTGCTGAATCTCATGTTGTAGTAGGTGGCAAGGCTCATTTTGGGTTCTGTTTTCTCAAGCAGTTGGGGATTTACGTAAGCCTTGGCATATGCATATTTTCCTTATTCCAGTTATCATATTTGTCATTTTTTTCATACATTCCTATTAGCTGGACTTGTGGCAGAAAAATGCTACCAGTTTGAAGTCAGAATCATTAAAAGTAATACCATACATCCTATCTGATTTCCCAGATCTAGGCTCCTTTAAGCTGGTCTCAGTTCTGGCTCATTTGTCTTCATTTTTTTTTCCACTCACATTTTTATTCCTTGGTGTTATTTTCATGATGTGATCTTGCAAACATTCCCTAAGTTAGAATCTGTAAGCTTCAGGAGCAACTGTTCCCTTGTTGTTATGCTCTGATTTGGGTATGGGGCTGCCATATGGATAGTAGTGTTTTTGCTAAATAATTGCAAAACAATGCTTTTGTATGGCCCACTGTTTTATTAAGGGTTTCTAAAGTGCTTTCTTAGTTGCAATTTCACGTTTACAAAGAATTGCTTTTTAACTATGAAGTCTATTTTGTAAATATTCAATGAGATATACTGATTTTATTTAATTTAGAACAAAAGTAAAAGAAATGGAAATACTTTCACAATTAGACTCTTAACTCATACATTTTTAATTACTCTAATCAGTACTTTCTCCCTGTGTAAGGTAAATTTAACTCTCTAGGAATACATTGATTTATAGATGGGATTAATATATGGCTTTAGCAAAGCTTTGTGTCACATAACTTTTCTGTTTCTGGCCATAAATTAGAAAATGAACACAAACATGTATTTCTGCTCTTTTCTGGAAGCCTTTTTAAATGACAGTAATGAATAAAAAGACACAAACTCTTAAGCACAAATGTGATGGCCAAATATATGTCCACTGAAAAGAAAGATCAGCAAATTTAGGGAGCTGAAAACCAGATGAGTGGTAAATCATGCAGCAGCATGGAGAAAATAGAAAGCCCTCCTTCAGTTGAAAATGTGTTAGAAGTGACACAATTTACATAGCATAATTGCATTAGATACACATCCATTGATTTATCATGTTTGCCTCTTCTATCGTGCATGGAAATTTATCTCACTGTCTTTTTTGTAGTTATATTAGAGCCATTTGTCTGAGTTCTGGTCAGTGGCAGAAGTGAGAGAAGCCACTTCCAGTCAAAAGTCATGAGTCGCCCTGAGCCATCTTCCTGCTCGCCCCTCCCTTTTTAAAGGTGAACTTGGAAGCCACATATTCCAGATGGTGAATCTCTAAGGTAGACACAAGCTGAATCCTTAAGGCTTAAGTTAGAGGAATGAATGCAGAAAGCTGGATAACCTACAACAAATTTTATGAAGATACCAAAATGGAATAAATAATGAAAATAAAAATAAAGGAAGACACTTTTTTAAAGACATTTTTATTGGTTCTTTTTAGTTATACTTGACAGTAGAATTCATTTTGACATAATTATATAAACATGGTATATCTATTAATCTAGCTCACACCCCCCATTCTTAAGGCTGTACATGATGGTAAGATTCATTATGGTGTATTCATATAGGAAAATTATAAGATATTGATTTTGATAAAGTGTTGAAATTCCAGTTTGTTACAGTACTGTAGCTTATTTTGTTCCAACTTTAATACAAGATTCTTGGAAGTACTAGACATTATAGATGCTAAATGACCAAGGATGAGCATGTTTAATGGTTCTAAACATTAACCTCTTACCTGCAAAAGATCACATAAGTATAAAACATTATCGATGATCACACATGTTCTCTAAAAATCCATACATACTTTTTAAGCATGCTTCCTTTCTCTAGTCAGCTACCAAAAATCTAACATCCAGATCTACACAGGTGAAGCAAATGACAGGAGATTTTTATCTTGGGAAAGAAGCAAGCTAAAAGTAAAGCCTGATGGAGACCAATATTTAAATTGCTCCAGTAAAATGGCCTGACCTTTGCATTGTTAGCTGATGGTAATATCTATCATTTGATAAGCCCTACCTATAATCAGAAGGCTTCCAGTTTGCATTTCTTATCCCAGTCCCTATCACAAAGGATCACCAGGTATTTGAGTCCAATGTGAAACAGACCAAAATAAACAGAAATCAGAATGAGATAATGTAAGGAGCAAGAAATAGTTTTAAAACTCATTTTAATATTGTGAAAGATACAAGATGAAATATGGTAGTCATGAAATACAGATAGGATGATATTTTAAAAGAATAATTTAAAATAAAGAAATCATGAACATTAAAATCTAATTATAAAATATGCTTAAAATCAGTAAATAATTTTGGCAAAGTCATTTGGAAAGAAAAAAAACATGGAAAGTAGGGCAAAGACATAAAAATTACATAGGTTAAACATCTGCCTGATAATGGTTTAAAAAATGGAGAACCTATAAAACATACATGAAGATGAATATCAAATTGATGATTTAAATAATGAAGAAGGAAGGTATAAAATTTTCTGGAAGAAAAATTATGAGAGTAGGACATTATGGTACTGGGATAGGGGAAAGTTCCAAAGTATGGCATGAAAAGCACAAGCTACAAGAGGAAAGGCTGAACAAGGAATTAACATTTTTGCCGCAATAACATATCACATGCAAAATCAAAAATCTAATTGTGGGAAATATATATTTGTATTATGTAAAGCCAACAAGTTACTGTTTAGAATAGATAAGTATGTATCTATCTATATATTTGTTATGTCAGTATCTATATATGTATATATGTGGGTGAATACACTTCTTAAATTCAGTAAGAAAATAAATAGAGGTAGAAACATAACAGATAAAAAAAATATCTTAAATGGAGGTAAGCAATGCATCGTCTTTCTGGAGGCCCTGGGGAGAAGCCATTTTCTAGCCTTTTCCTGCATCTGGAAGCTGTCTGCATTCCTCAGTTCAGAGACCTGCCTTGCTTCAACCTTTGCTTCTATCTTCACATCTCCTTCTTTGACTCTCTGACCCTTTTTTCTCATTCTACAAGAACTCTATGATAGCTTTGGGCTCACCTGGATACTCTGGAATTATCAAACCATCTCCTTAACTTAATCACATCTGCAAAACCCTTTTTGCCACATAAGGTTACATATTCACAGATTCCAGCCAGTACTTGTGAACATCTTGGGTGGTGAGGGAGTGGGGGCATTATTCTGCATGCCCCAATATGCAGGCACTGTGGGCAGATTCACAGATTAGAAAATCTGAGTCATCACTAAAGGGATGAAGAGAATATGAAGCTCAATGGTAATCTGGAAAAGAAATGAATTTTCTCAATGTTTTTGAAAAGTAAGTTCAAGAATACCAAGAACTGAGAACAGGTAGGAAAGGAGAAATAAGATCATATCTAGTACATTTGAGAATGCAAGTATTCATGACTCAACTCTAGGCAATAATAGTATCTCTTGCATGTACAAGCAGGTTCAAAACATTACCTGTGGAATTGCAAGACATTGAGCACAACCAAAGAGCCCCTAATTGGGGAATGAATAAATGAATTGCTACATACTAGAATATAAGTCAGCAATAAAAATAAGTGAACTCTATCCATATTTATTAACACGTAGATCTAGAAGTCACATTATTCCACAAGGAAAATATTTTCTAGGACAAGTGGTGTAACAAAATAAAATTGATTCAAGTTTTAAGAAACTTGTGGCAATGCTATTTGCTACTTATGAATGTATGTATATTTATTTAAAGTGTAATATATAATCTAAAATAATGCAAATCAATTTGAGGAGTTGGGGATTACCTCAGTGGCAGAGCACTTGCCTAGCACATGCAAGGCCCTGGCCCTGAAACAAAAACAAAACAAAACAACAAAACAATTTGAGAATAGTGGTCATAAAATGGAAAACAGAAATGGAACTACAATTGCAAAGATAATGTGAATTTTCCTGGATTTGTAATTTTTAAAAAATTTGTATGAGAAAATTTTGTGCCAAATTTTAGTATTTACTTGAAAGATATCAGAGTATTTGTTTTATTAATCTATTTTCTGTGTATTTGAAATATTTAATATTGTTTTGAAGTGCTGGTAACTGAAGTGCTAATGAATGAGGGATACTTCACTACTGTTTTTTTTATTTTGGAAGTGTTTCTGACCTTATTTGTAAGTTGAGAGATTTCCTTATATTTCCAGAAAAAAAAAAAACCTATAGTAATTTTTAGGTTTCAAAGATTCTCTTTACAGTTGAATACTTGCGAAGTAATTTACAGATGACAGCATGCTCTGTAAATGTCAAGGAGGTATAATTACCATAGCATCTCCTGTTTAAAAGAAAAATCAACAGTGTCTGAGTGTCTGTTTCATTAAAAAGACACACCTGCCTTCTATGAAATAATTGATTCCCATTTCTGTCTCTGGACAGTTTTCTTTGTGGACTATAGTTTTTAAGGTGATTCTACTTACACTAAAGGTTACCACAACTCTTGGGGGTGAGCAAATCACATTGTATTAGTATTTTATTCTTGTGCAGATTACAAAACTTAGGTAGTCAAGAAATTAAAATCATACTACTATACTACTGAGGTAGTCAAGAAATTAAAATCATACTACTACTATGCGATACAGAATCTAGGATCCAGGTATTTGTGATTTACCACCTATTGTTCCTTCCTCTATTCCAGTTAAATGGAATCTTACTAATCAAATTAGAAGGGGCCTGATGTTTTCATCATTTCAACCAAGGGGATGGATTATTGTAGCTAACATTAAAATAAGTAAATCTGTAATCAATGGGACATATGATTTATCTTGACAAAAAAAAATTCTTCAAAACAAAAGAAGATCCCTTTCTAAAAATGCAAAAGCCTCACTTAGTGTAATTCCATGCACTTACTTTTGTTGTTGGAGACTAGTGATTCCAGTGGGAACAGTCCAGTCCATGTGAGAGAGATGGGAGTAAAATCTGGTAAGTGGGAAGAACCAAGCCACCACTTCTACCACAGAGAACTAAATCCTGCTGGACTTTATAGGAAGAAGAAAGTCCATCTTGTAAATTGAAACTCTTTTCTAAAAACATGTACACATTGAAAAGCTTTATTAAGTTTATTCATTAGTTTGCTCAGGCTGCCATAATAAATGGCACAAACTGAATGGATAATCAACCAAAATATGTTTTCCATTTTTTTGGAATCTGGCAGTACAAAATGGAGATGTTAGCAGTGCTTCTTTCTTAGACCTCTCTCTTTCAATTTGTGGCTGTCTTCTCTATGACTTTTCTTAATTTTTCTCCTGTGTCCCTGTGTCCTAATATCTTCTCATAGGACACCAGTCATTTTGCATTAGATCCACCTTAATACCTCATTTTTAATCAGCCACCTCTTCAAAGACCCTATCTCCAAAATTGAGGTTGCATTTTGAGTTGCTGAGGGTTAGAACTTAGTTTATAATGGTTTCAGAAAAGTCAAAACCTAGAAACTTCTTGTTGATTGACGGTTTTCTATTGTGTCACACTAAAGAATGAGGTGGCTCCCTTACTCCACTCCACAATACCCAAAAAAGTGACAATACATTCGTTGGGTATAGTTTTGAAGGAGACATTCTTCCTAGTGCAATTTTACTCCAGGTCCTCCAAACACCACATTTGAATGGCAATGAAATGTATACTACTATTTTCATTTTAGAATTACTTATATGATCTAAATAGATTGTACAAAAGTAAATATTGGACCAAAATTTGGTTTATGTCATTTTTCTCTTTTTCTATTGGAATGACCTATTAACTCTCAATGGCTTACTGATGGATGCCAGTATGGAAATCTCACTATAATTTATTCATCAATGTGGACAAGTATGAACTTGTTTTACTCCCTTCTGATTACTGTCTTTTATAAATAGTAGCTCCTTTATACGTGTGTTTTTCCATGTTAGGAACCGGGAAGCAATTTAAGACTTCTCTCTCTGGGCTCATATGGAGGGGTCATTATTAAATCGTCTGTAGCCCCTTATTCTACCAGAGTTCACAGGCTCAATTTTGGAAGTCAGCATTAGAATATTGACTTTTCTTTATTGTACATTTCTATGAAAACCATACTTTTTTCTCCCAAAGTAATGTGCTGGGAGCCATCAGCCAAGTAGGTATGACAATCTCCTTGCCAGCTTACTCCCATGCTGTCTAGTGGAAGGACTTCTGTAAGGTGACCTTGCTCAAGGACCAGGGCAGGATCCGTGTTTAGGGTGTTCCCCCTTTAGAATAGGGCGGTTTAGCATAATAGGAGATTAGGGTGTTCCCCCTTTAGAATAGGGCGGTTTAGCATAATAGGAGATTAGGGTGTTCCCCCTTTAGAATAGGGCGTATCCTGCTGCTGAGTTCCTCTTGAGTTCTTAGGGTCAGACAGTATATTTTGGGAGACAGAAGCCCATGCGGAGTGGATTTAGGCAGAGTGTGGATTTGGGCAGAGTAGTGGATTTGGGCAGAGAGTGGATTTAGGCAGAGAACGTGGATTCCCCCAGAACGTGTTTGTAGACGGCCAGTGTGAGTTCGGGAATAAAGAATTGCTGTTTGAATCTACAAGCTGTGTGGAGACTTGTGATTTGTGCCCAGCCAGAGACTGCGGCATTAATGGATGCCTTTGAGTAAATAATGAAAGGCTAACAATGAAGTGATGAAAAGAATGCCAATTAATGTTTGAAATATTATATTTGCTATGAGTTTGATTTTATTGCACATACAGTCAAATCCACGTTTCTTAGGCCATGACATGAAACCTTTCTAGGCCGGCTTTTGAAGAACTCTCATAATATCTATCTGATTTCTTAGTTTTAGCAAACCAAATTAGCTTTTAGTGTTTCCCAAGAGACCTTGTAAAGGTTTAACAATTCATCCTCAGGGGTTAGGAAGAGAGGATTTGATTTATAGCAGTTGCCAGTTTCTGTAGTGTAAATATTCCCACCTTGGCCAATTTCAGGTTACATAAATGTAGTCAAGTGTCTTGCAAAATTCCTAAAAGTTAAACAGTTGGCTCTTGGGAGATGTGTAGCCAGCTCCAGTATTTTCGTTTTCATGATGTGTGATTTCAAGGCTTGCATATGCTGCCCCTTGACTTATAATAGTGTTCTCTTTGTGCCTAAGAAGCTTCATTTATCTTTAAAATTGCAGCTCAGATATCCTTCTCCCTAAGCACTCCCTGTCTGCCCCTGGGTTCATCTCCACTTTACCAGTGCTGGTGCTCTTCCTCGTAAATGCTTTTATGTTGGCTTCATCACCATGTCACATTATCTCATCCCTTTATTTATATTTTACAATTAAAGTCTCAGTCTACTTGATTTCACTCAATTTTTGCAGATGAGGAAATTGATGCTCAGAGTCTAACAGTGTGAGGAAACAACCAATGCCCTATTTTAAAAATTTCTAAATATTTATAGGAATAGATAGATGACTCTAAAGCTTCCCTTACCTGTTTGGAGAAGAACAGATTATATAGCCTTTCTGGACTTAAATTTTCTAATCTGCAAAATGAAGATAATAAAATCTAAGTTCATATAATTGTTGTGGCCTGTGAAGTGCAACACAGTTGGGAACCAGTCAATAAATGGTAATAGTGGGCTGCATCTTCAGTGAAACACCCTATTAAGGACTTCTGTTGTTTCTGATAATGCTCTGAACAGGGATAAGGTGTACCCACCTTCCATATGTATTTTGCTGAAGTAAAAGAGCTTCATTGGTTCCAGTAAAATAGAGTACACAATCTTGGTGTTTTTTTTTTTTTTTTAAGTTCCAGGGATACTTAACCAAGGAGCCACACCCCAGCCCTTTTTAATTTTTTTTTTTTTTTGAGATAGGCTTTTTCTATATTGAGGCTGGCTTTAAACTTGTGATCTTCATGCTTTAACCTTCTTAGTCACTGGGATTACAGGCATGTACCACCAAACCTGCCTAGAGTACACATTCTTAAAAGTGATGTCCTCTATTATGCTATCATTGATGTACTGTTAAGAAGTAAATATCTTCTTCTTTAAAGCTTACGCTAAATTTAAATTTTTTTCTTCTCATGGTCAGAACTTAATATTATGTTGATTGCATTCATTTCATCCTGTCCTCATGTTTTCTGCTATTGTCCTTTAGCCATTGTATGCAGGACTCCTTCCCGCTGACTGTTCAGTCCTGCCTCATGCCAAAAGACTGTGAAACCTCCCAGTGGACCTCCTGGAGCCCCTGTTCCAAGACATGCAGTTCAGGGAATCTATCGCCAGGATTTAGGAGCAGGAGCCGGAAGGTGAAGCACATTGCCATTGGGGGTGGAAAGGAGTGTCCAGAACTTCTAGAGAAAGAGGCCTGCATTGTTGAAGGAGACCTCTGCAACCATGTCCCAGGTAGTGTGCATTCTTTGGTACGAACATTTTTATTTTATTTTATGACTTCATTTGAAGTGGTGGTAGGGATGTTGACAATAATATAATTAGCTAAGACTCACGTATTGAGTCTTTCCTTGGTATAGAAGTTCCATACTTGTCATTATAGAGTGGTGGGTTAAGAGCATAGGTTTTGATGTTGACTCCTTGTGTTCAAGTCCTGTTTCTGTGGCTTTCTAATTATATGGATTTAAATTACTTAATTCTAGTGCCTTGCTTTACTCATCTACAAGCAGTTCTTACTTCACCTAGTACTTGGCACATAGTAAATGCTTAGTAATTATTAGTTCTTGTTATCTGACAAGGCACACCTAACTCTAATAAAAACCTCTGAAATCTTCATACTAATTTTGAATGAGTCCATTAATGGTCATAGAGTTTAAATAATTTCTGAGGTTGCATTCTTAATGAGTGACAGCACTCTGGTTATAGTGCATTTTTGACTGCAAATCTTACTGCCATTCTGTGGCATGATTTCTATTCCAGAATCCTTAGGGAGCTAGAGGGGAAAAAGGGTTATCTATTAATAACTATATTTCAACATGTTGGTATCAGTTATAGTTTGCCAGGTTATATTTCACCAAATAAAGGCCTCCTGCATATCCTCCTTTAGATTGTTGGCTTATGGAGGCCAAGTGGGTCTGATACTAGTAGATCTTTTTTTTTTTACATATTTTTGTCAGTTATTAATGTACCTTTATTTATTTATTTGCTTTTATGTGGTTTTATTTGCTTATATCTGAGACTTGAACCTAGTGCCTCCCACATGCTAGGCAAGCGCTCTACCACTTAGCCACAACCCCAGCCCCCAGATGTTGATTTAAGCTGGCTGTTCATAAGTCTGTTAAGGTTGGATTTGTGGTAATTTCTGCTGGACACCTGCCCTCAACTTAAAAAAAAATTAAGTTATAGATGGACATGATACCTTTATTTTATTTATTTATTTTTATATGGTACTGAGGATCGAACCCAGGGCCTCATATGTGATAGGCAAGTGCTCTGCCATTGAGCTACAACTCCAGCCCCTGAACTTTATTTTTTAAACTCTTATCTATTTAAAATCAATATTTTTCATATTTTATGGCCTTAATAATATTTAAGAATCATGCCATCAAACAAAAGCAAAAACAAGGCAAAAGTAGTTTCCGGGATAAATTAATTATTTGGAGTCATGGGAAGGGCAGGTGAGTTATAAACCTAAAAGGTGTGCTTGATGGGCTGAACCTGGCTATTCCTTAACCCTGAAATAATGTGTTTTGAGGTAAGGGTTAGAAAGGCAAGTTTTTGTTCTGAGATTTTTGGTCACTCCATCCTTCACTTCACAAATGGAGTCAGTATTGATTGATTGAAGTTGATTTTTTTTCCCAAAAAGACTTCTTACTTTACATGAAGAGGAGGTGAATGAAGTTTGTGATCATTCACACACTAACCCACAGTCTCACAGAATTCTTCTCATTCTGTTCATTATATATTCACCTTTCCAAATACTAATTTTTGAGCAAACAAAGACTTGGAAACAGCTTGTCTTTGGGGTCTCTGTCCCTTTTGAAAGTGGATATACTTGAATTAAAATTGCATCTTCATGACTTACTAGCTGTGTGAACTTAAAGAAGCTCTACAATATCTCTAAGACATTTCACTTTTCGGTAGAATGTGTCTAAAAATATTGTTTGTGGTACAGGGTTGAAAAATGAGACCAGATACATAACATACCAGGCCCAGTGCTTGGCATACAGGGTCAGTACTAAAGGGGTGATCATTATTGTTGGTATTTGCAGGTGCACTTTTTTTCCCTCAATAAAGAGAACCCCTCCTTTCCTTGGACTACATGCTATATTCATTTTATGAGATAGAAACTTATTTCTTCTGGGTAATTTGAAAATCATTTTTTCCCTATGCAAGTGTAATTCAGAAGTTTTCTTAATGATTGGCAGGCAGGGATGGAATCTGGGTTAAATAGCATTATATTTGTGCCTATGTACCTTATTCTTTTCATGGAATGGCAAGTGCCTACTTCCTGCCATTTCAATACTTTATCAGTAGACTTATCGCATTTTTTTCTCAATGACTATTATTATTCTGTTGAAGTCAGAGTAAAACTTTCCTGATGATGCTAAGAAAGTTGGGTTGCATTTATATTTGTTAAACTATGCCTATCTTTCATTGAGTATTTATAGTGGACCAATAATTATAACAGATTTAGAAATTAACTAAATATAAAGACTATTTAGAGTAATGACAGTTTATAATCCAAATGGGGAAATTTTGTGAGTGAAAGATGTATAAACCAACATTATTAAGATTCGGTTCAAGCTGTCTCTGTTGAGATGGACTGCATTCTCCCTTGAATGGATTTTTCCTCCTTTACCCCAAAACACATCTCTCCCTTGAGATACTTTGCAATCTCCCTTGAATGTGTATCTACATTCCTAAATAAATCTGTGTCTCTGAGAAAAAAAAAAAAAAGATTTCAGCTGAAGTCCTTTTGGCTCTTAAGTCAGTGTTCTTCCCAGTACATCACACTGATTCTCATATAGGCTCAGTGAAGACTGCACCAAAATAACCAAGATAAGAAGAGGAGATATATATATATATATATATGCATATGTATATGTATATGCATATGTGTATGTATATATGTATATACACACTCAGGTGATGAGGGGAAAACATTCCAAGGTATAGTAGAGATGTTCTTTATTCCCTACCTATTAGTGTGTGTGTGTGTATGTATGTATGTATATATATACACATACATACACACACACACAATATATATATGCAGTTATATATTAGGATATGTATTTATTTGGAATATAGATCTTATATTTATATCTTATATAGAAGAAAAGGATATATATTATATATACATACATATATATGTGCATAATTAAATTCACCATCTTTTACTCCAAAAAGTTTGGAATTATTATAATTTGATATGTATGCAAGATGAATTTCTTCATTGATCTTCATTTTTTAAATTTGATTTTGTTTTTATATTTTTTATTTTTATTTATTTATTTTTAGTCATAATGATCTTCATTTGATTGATCCTTAATGTCTGAAAGTTGAGACTGGCAAATTTCACTGGTGATGAACCTGGCCCCCTAATTCTATTTTTTGGAAATGTTGCTGATTTTGGAATTTAGTAAAAACAAAACAAAAAACTTTTTCACATGATGAATCTTTAGGAAGTAGTTGTCTTGGAGAATTCACTGAAATATCAACCCCTGCATTTTCTGTTGAGAATGATGTGTAAACTACTGATTTTACTTGGTTGTCGGAAGAAGAATGAATAAATAACAGCAACAAAATTAACATCAGTTGACATTCTTATTTGTCTGAAACCTGAGCTGTGGCCTCTACCACAAGAAAGATATACCACACAGAATAAAGGTGTGCATTAACTTCTGCTTTTAGTTTGACATCAGTGATTGAAATTCATTGTGAACAAGGCAAATGGAAACAGAAATCTATTAGGGAACGGAAATACCCATTATCCTTTCCCAGAATTCATGAGCAATTCTTATGCATCAAACAATTAATTCACTCCATTTCTCCCCAGCAGGTAAATGTACATTTCTCTTGAGTCTTCATATTATTTTTTCAAATGTCTCAGAATGTTCTTTGGCTTTTACCCTCTGTCATGTCTGCAGTTGAAGATGTGTTGTTCATTCATTCAACAAATACACATTGAGCTCTTGCTTTATGCCAAGTACTATGTTAAGTGTTTGGGGTATTTCAGAGAATACCATAGACTAATTTCCCTCACCTTGTGAAACTTAATGAAGAAAATGAGTAAATTATACACTTGATGTATACGTTATGGAAAAATATAAAATACTAGAGCAAGGTAAAAGTAAAAGCTTCTGGAATGCTGTGATGAGAGTCAGCACAGGTTATAGAATTACACAGGGCCATTAGAGAAGCCTCATTTGAACAAACAGGGTTTGAGGAGGGGATTGGTATTTAAAAGCAGTGAGTAAATTAGCTACTCAGCTGATGAAGGGAAAACATTCCAAGGTATAGTAGAGAAGTTCTTTAGTCCCTACCTATTATTATTCTTCAGTTGCTTAGCTCTTTGGGACAGTCTCATCAGCCGGGCTCTCTTAACCAGCATTTTAACTATGAATCCTGCATGTCAGTCCCTGAGGCATGATTATCAAGGAATGTAACCAAGAGGAGTCCATCATAGAACTACTCTCTGGAACCAGTTGACATTGCCTTGGAACAAATGACCAAACTTGAAAGGACACAGAGACCCATCTATGTTATGCTGATACCAAAGATTTAAAATGACATGTGAGTTAGCACTGGGTAGCCTTAAGTTTGTTTCAAAGGTATGGGTTTTGACCAAAACTCACAGACCCCGGAAACTTCTTCCTCCAGCATTACACAGTTGACTGGTGATTTTATGCTCCCCTACCCCATCTACAACATAACACTTAACACTCACAGAGTACATTGGAGATGGGGAATGGATATGAGAGAGTCACTTGTCACTCTCCACTTTCACTCTTTCTGTGGTTCTTTGTGATTACTGGGCATTGTCCTCTGTCCCCAAACACTGAGAAAAATTCAGTGTGTTAGATGCCTTGCACTTGGTTCTTTCCTGTGTCCTGATTAACATCTAAAGCATGAGACCCTATGTCTCAACCAAGGGGGAGGAGAAATGTATTTTAACACCTGAAAGGTTGAGACAGCTTTGTTTACTAGACAGGATAAAGACAAGTGGCACAGGACTGTAATGTTTTAAAAGCTTCATGTCACAGGTCTGAGACACAACCTGATTCTGGGACAGCTGTGATTCAAGATCCCTTGTGTTTAACCAGAGAACTCCAGTGTAACTGGAGCCACTGTGACTAACACACACGAATATTGATAAAACGTCAACTGCAGACATCTTTCTCAGAAGTGACACCGTAGATGACCCGCCAGCAACTTCTACCACCCAACAGGGAGGCAGCTGTTTTCATGTGAAAATGGCTGTTCTATCTCTTAGATGATAATTTAAAGTTCAAAATTGAATAGGAGACAGCATTATTAAATGGTGACAGTGAGCAGAGTAAAACCCTTAAGAAAATCTCAAGGCAAAAGTTTGATGGCTGACAAGTATTACATAGATTGACTGTGATATCACTATACAGAAAAGCCAATTTGTTAAAAATCCCTTCTATGCTCTGGTCTGGCACTGAATAGATAGGCTCTTTTAATTCATGCTTCCTGTTTCTGGTATGTATGAATTGATCCTAATTATGGGAAGGCTTGAAATTCTTTACAAAAATTCTGTCTGTGCAGACTCATGCTGATAGATTTCTCTGGGCCCCTTGCACACACACATACCCCATTGATTTGCTTGTTAAACAACCAGCCTGGTTCTCCTTGACATCTTTTTGAGGCACTGAACTCAATTTTAGATTTTCTAGATGGATTTATTCTTCTTGAGAAAATTCTGGAGATTAGTTGATGGGATTTTTGGTTGAGTATTCACACCAGAGGTGGTGCCCAGGAAAGAATGGAGAATGAGAACCTGCCTTGATTATGTGCTCCCTTTGCCAGTTGAAACAGAGGGACATGTCTTTGAGGTGATGTTTGCTCAATACCTACTTGGGCCTGCTGCTGTGTTAATCACCAGAGAATTCAGAGAACTGACATTTTCAGTCACTTAGCTTATTTATGTTAGGAATCTTTTATACTTTACTGTTTCAAACTAGAGCACACAAAATATTATCACCATGTTCATTAAGAATGTTTAGTGGTTGATAATGTTCTCATCATAAGCAGGAATTATCAACACCTGTTGAAATAAATAACCCTATGATACTCACCAAACACATTGCTTCCTGAGCTCTTCTTGAGATTCTTGTCCTCTGAGTCTAGACTGAGCCTGAAAATGTTAAATTTTACATAATACAATAGAGAATGTTAGAAAAATTGATACAATTTAATGCTTTTATCCTAAGATGTGCAAATTGAGACCTGCAGAAGTTGAAACCTGCATAAGTTCTCAAAATGGATCCATTGCAGACCTTAGACCCATGCCTTAAAATTCTTACCCTTGTCCACTTTTCCACCATTACCCACGACCTAAAAGTCGAATGCCTGTGAAATATGTACTTTTTCTATTAATTTATACTAATATTTCCCCCACACTAATTTACTCTGGTAAATAGCTAAACTGTGGAATTTCTTCTCATAAATTCAGCAACTATTCAAGTTTCACAGCTTGGAAGGTGGCCCCAGGAGTCACAGAGCTCCCATGAGAATGTATTTCCAGTGAAAATCACTTTAGGTGGGAGGGCTCAGTGTTGAGTTTGTGGCTTTAGCATCAAAGCTTTTAATGACTTGCTAACTCTAATTACTTTTTAGCTAAGACTTGCTGGATTTCTGTTTCCTAGTTGATCCTTATATCTTATATAATCCACATGACTTTTTTCTTTATGACCCTGCAGAAAACTCCGATTGTGATAATTCTATGTCAAAGATTCTTGAAAATCTGTAACCTTTTATACAAACAAAGATAATTATTTTATATCCTATTTCCAAGTCATTCCAGGTGGAATCAAAGCCTAAAAGACGTGGCAGCTAAATACCATGCATCAATCAGCTTACTTTTGGAACTCTGTAGTTCCATGTATTAAATCTTTGTTGCTGACTTCTCTTTTATCCTTCTTAGAGGGGGAAACTGTGTAGTATAATTTAGGTCCTGTTGCAGATCAACACATTTAGATCTTCTTTTCTTGTCAGATGTTTGACATCTTAAAGGAACTTTCTTTTCTTTTGAGTCTTATTTTGAACTTCGTGTCATACTTTAAGCTCAGCTTTACCCAGAGATTTCCTTATATCATTTATCATTCATTCTAAGTATTCATTACCTGAATTTTAGCCATTTGTATTATGGGGTGGTTGGATTCAAACTTCTAAGATAATTTTATTTCTGAGTACTTTGTTTCCAAACAAGTATATGGGTAAACATTCTGAGCAGAGATGAAGGAACTAAAAGAGATTTGTATTAAAGTATACTTGATATGTGGCATTAGATGACAGATGGCAGAATATATCTGAGATTTTTGATTGTCACAGCCAGGAAAACAAGAAGTCCTTCAGAAGTCAACAAAGGAGCTAGGTTGGGAGGGGTTTGTCTTGAGGAGCAAGGGAAAGGAGGAACAAGAGGCAGGGGCAGAGAACTGGCAGATAGGTGACATTACATAAGTAATATTGGGTATGAGGAGGTGAGGTTGGTATAAAGGATCTGGAATGGGGCAATCACTGAAAAGAGAAATAGTATATGGTTAACTCATTGCTACGTATTAATAGATAAAGTAACCCAAGTACCTTGTTCAAAGGGCTGAATTATATTATAATTTCAATCTCCATAATTCTATAATGCCAATTGCTTCCCAAAACTAACTCTTTTTGTAAGGAAAAGCATAAAGCATATATATATATATATATATATATATATATATATATATATATATATATATATAGAGAGAGAGAGAGAGAGAGAGAGAGAGAGAGAGAGAATATGTATGTGTGAGAGAGAGAGTGAGGAGTGAGTGTCAGTCTTTGGTAACATTTTTTTTTTTTAACATAGAATAATGGAATAAAACATTTCTATTGGCAGGGTAGAGAAACTTTCTTGCTTGTGTTCATACTGCATACTGTCAAATTTTTTATTACTTGTGCCCAATATTAAGGGATTATCAATTCCAAACCTACCTTTTTTTATGTTGGTAAAGGCTAGAAGTTATGGTATGATATAACATTAATCTTATAATGACCATTCCTTGGTGGGATCCTAATGTTTACAATTTGAAAGGGGATTGATTGGTGCAGATGTCTCCTATACATAGTGAATTCCTCCTTGAAGTGACCCAGGGCATGGTTTCAGGTGGCATGCTGCTGTAGTCCGGCTGCAGCAAACTAACCTGGGGGTGACGAACAACTTGTATAGATTGATACAGCAGGAGTAGGAGCGATATTTACACATTCCACACAGCTTATCTTAATTAGCATAAACTTGATACAGCAGTCAACCAATAAGGAATCTCCACACTTAATGGCCCGCTGGAGTTACTTCACAAACCACTCCCTCTGGCATTTTGTCAGGCGCCATCCAGACTTGTTTACAGACTCTTAACATTTCTCTGGCAAAATGCCAGGCGCCATCCTGACTTGTTTACAGACTCTAACAGCATGCTAGTGATAAGAATTCATTACAAAGTTTAAATTATTCCACAGAAATTCCCCTTGTATGAAGTTGCCTCATTTTTATCCATTTCTTCCAATTTGGAGCTTACAAGCTACATAAAAAAATAATCTATTTTTTTATATAAATTCCTTCAAAAATGTAGAGACAACCATTCTGTACTTCATGTTTTCTTAATACCAAACACCCTTCTTCAACTTTGGCTTCATTAGTCATATTTTTATATTCTTTCATCACAATGGATGCCTAATTAATTCTAATTATCTCTTAACGAAGTATGATTTCCTTTCTGTGTGGTTACTATCTATTTAAAAATAACATTTTGCTTTCAGTTACTATCATGCTGAATGCACTGTGGTATCTACCTCTTTTCCTTTTAAAATAAAAGTTCACTATTGGTTTGTCTAGACCTTCTACTTCCTCACCCCATTTCCTCATTGTAGTAAGGCCCCACATACTCTACTTTAAAGCATCCTGAAAGAATGAAAGGACAGAGTTCCCTTGAGGGATGGTGGAGAGTGGGGTTTTAATAGTCTTTCAGGTTGTTCAGTCTGTAAAAGAAAGAGTTTGGGCAATGGAACCTAAACTCTATGTAATGAATTCCAAAGAAAGCCCCATTTCTGCAAAGCATTGTGAAATTAACTGATAATTCCTCTAAAATCATGTTTTTCATATTCTAAGTACAATATAAATTACCTGGGAATCTTTAAAAATGAAGATTATGAGTCACTAGGTCTGAAGCACATTCTCACAAGAATTTCTAATAAGCTCCCAGGAGGTACTTGTGATGTTAATCTGCAGATCACTTGGAGCAACACCTTCCTTTTGAAGATGTCACAAATGTGAACCACATAGGTAATATTAAGTTTCCTAACAGTCACATTAAAAAATAATTTAACAGTATACTTCATTTAACATAATATATCCAACTCACTGTCACTTCAACATAAAATCAGTAAATGATCAATGATATTTTAATTTCCCTTTAAAATTATTTTAAATTTATTTGAACTGATATTTGTATATATTTTATACTGGCAGCACATCTCTTAGTGGTTTAGCCACATTTCAAATGCTGAATAGCCATATGTGGTTATGTGACTACCAGTCACCATACTGGATAGTGCAGAACTATTTCTCAGAACTTGGAAATAACACAGATAACTAGTATTTGTTGAGTGCTTACTCTGTGGAATGCACTGCTGTGAAATGTAAATGCCTTATTGCTGCTTCAGATGAGTCATCTCAGAAGATTGTTGCAACATCCCTGTAGGGTGAGCTACAACATCATCCCTTTCATACTCAGCAAGAAAGCAAGGTGGCAGTAATTTGCATAAAGGTGCAATGACAGACCAGGATTTAGATCTATGATTCTAGAGGGCATGCACTTAACCACTTAATCCAGAGCACTTAATCCTCTGCAATTAATCCAGAGCAGAGCACTCTGAGGGAAGGCAGTCCTCATCCCTCCCAGTGGCCAGGAATGGTAATCCCCTGTGAGGGGAAGAAACCACTAAGATCTGACACTAAGTATCAAATTTCTTTTTAGGTGATGTAGCCTTTTTATGGCAACCTTAAACCAGTGTCCTCTTTTTGGCAGTGCCTTCAGGAATTACAGTGAAGGTTAGTGGGGAAGGTGAGGAATGCTGTGTTCCAATGTGCCATAGAGTCCCAAAGAAACAGAGGCATCTGGGTCAGACAGAGTGGAACCCTGGAGAAGTTTTGGAGGTACCTTGGCTGAGCTATGGCACTCTGGGGGATCCTCAAAGTCCTCACCATAGGACCAGGTTTCCATAGCGTCATGGGGCAAGGGCTTGAATGTGGGATAAAGCCAACTCTTGTGCTCTCCTCTCTTGTCTCAGCAGCACGTAAATCTTTGGTTATACACATTCCCTTTGTATTCTGAGCTATAATTGATCCAGAATAAGAGGCTCAGATTATTATACATGATCTCCTTGCCTGCTTTAGAGTTTGATTCCTGCTTTCCAAGTTTCTACCTTTTCAGGTGTAGCCCAGGATTTCAGTAATAATAGCAACAATGAGAGTTTGAAAGGTAAATGACTGCATGGTGCTTACAAGGACAGGTTCTGCACTCAGAATGCAGTGACTCTGGCTGTTTCCCTGCAGGCTTTGCTGCAGAGACAAAAGCACTTACATTAGGAACCTCAGTGTCTTCTGAGCATAAAGGAAAGATTGATAACAGTACTGGCCTCACAGGGCTGTTGTAAGCATCGTGTAAAATAGTAATATACAGTTTGTATCTCAGTAACATTGAAAAAATATTCAATAAATATTAGACTTTTAAATTATTGTTGCCCTTCTTACCCTTGTAATCTCACTATTCTCTCTGCTGAAACAGAAGTCATATGATCCTTTCACTTACTTTTCTTACCAACAATTTTTAAAGTACCCCTTCCACATTTGGGGGATTTCTTCCAATTTTTTACAAGCCTAGTCTATCAAGGTTTAGCCCTTCTAATATTCTAATGTCATTTTGAAGTCAAATCACTAATGATTCCCTTAGTTTTTGTTAAGCTTCTGTCTGAATTTTTTCAAGTCCTTAAAACATGTAGTCCTAAGAAAACTCCCCGTATAGCTCCATGAGTTCTTAGAAACTTCCTTCTCTCAAATCCACTTTGAGGTTCCTGCAATTTGAGGTTCAGAATTCCTTTTTTGGAGGAGTATACATCTTAAAATCCTTTTTTAAAATGTTTGTGCTCATAATTTTATTTCTGAATCATCTGGGCAGAGGCTGGCAGACTAAGACATTACTTTGTATGACTCAGTCATTCAAATTGTACTCATAACATTTAATATTTTTAATAACCACAAACTTTGCTTATATTTCATACCAGTTCAACAATCTCTTCTCAAGAAATATCGTCCATCTCTTTTCTCTGACCCTTTGGGAACTTACCTTTCTGATGTTGAGGTTCAAGTTTAGCTCAGCTCTCTTTGTCTGTCACAAACCTTAAAGGAACTTGAAAAACCTGACAATACCTGAATCTCTACGAGTTTCGCCCACTTTTGACCTGCGTCTACCTGGGGACAAGACTTATTCTTAGAATATAGTCTCCAGATATAGCTCCAGTGATACGATGATTTAATGAGAAATAGATGTTCCCAATGGTTTAATGAGAAATGGATATTTTTCTAAAGATTTGAGGGAAGAAGGAAGTGAAGAGTCATATCTTACATCATTAGGCCATTAGACTCATTTTTTTTATTGTCATTCTCCATTTTTCTGTGTCATCTTTATAGACTTTTCTTCTTAAACACAACACTTTCTAATTTTACTCAGAGATAATTCATTTCTTTTCATGTTAGCCATACTATGTTTAGCAAATCAAAAGTCTAAGGGTTAGAAAAAATTGCTTTCTGCCAATGCTCACCATTTCTGAACTAATGAAAAATAATGTCATATTTGTAAGACTTTGTCTTGGAAGAGCAACTTCTTCCCCTGCTTTCTTAACAATTTCAAATATGAATGCACCATTAGTAGGATTTTCCAGGTAGATATTTAGCTTTTATTTGAATGAAATTTCTGGAAAAATATTTGCACAGCTGAAATCCTCACTTATAATATACCTCTGTGACTTTTTTATTGCAATGTAATATAAATGCAATAAAATGTTTGGATTATAAGTGTGTGTTTTGACAGATGTTTATTAAAACACAAATATTTGCATCATCATGGATATTTTCTCTGCCGCTTTCATTTGTTTCTTTCCACTTCCTCTCCCAACCCTCACTAGAGGCAGCCATTCATCTTTCCATCACAAGTTACTTTATCCTTCTCTAATATTTTCTTTAAATGGTATCATATGTGCCTTTTGTGTTGTCACTCAGGATAATGTCAGAGTTTTGGTCTTCTATGGCTGAATAATTCCATTGTATGAACATGGCACATTTTATTTGCCCAATCTGCTCATGAACATCAGGGTTTGGTGGTTGATAACCTTTCTACTATTATTTATAGTGCCACTATGAACATTCTTGTTTTAGGATTTTCTTGGGAAAAACAAATCAACTTTCATTTCTTTGGTTATATAACCGAGGATAAAATCGCTAGGTCATAGGGTAGATAACAGTTTATAAAAATCTCCCAATAGATTACACCATTTCCCAATTGCTGGCTATGTGTAAATATGAGGTCTTTTTGCTTAATACTCTTATCAACATTCAGTGTTTTCAATTTTTTTTTTGTTTTTTGTTTTTTTTTTTATTTTGTTCTGACTATCTTGGTGTTTGTTGGCAGGTGTTAGTGGGGGTTACCTCCTCGTGGTTTTAGTTTGTATTTCCCCAGCGACTAATGACGTTAAGGGCTTTTTCCTGTGTTTGTTGTAGATCTTCTTCCCTAAATATGGACCCCAAGCCCATTGTGAAGGGGTGATGGACTTTCTTCCTGGGATAGAAATGTACTGTTCATGTCCTCCAGCACTTTGAGTGGCTTTACTAAGCTCTCTAGATCCATCTGTATTTTTGTGCTTTCCCATGTTTAGAGTCCTTGAGTCCCACAAAGGTGCACAGGGCTGTGACATTAATGAGAATATGTAAGTAGGGGAAGCCAATGTATTTTGAAACTTCTACAACTTTGAAGTAGGTTCCTGTGTCCTTTTTAATATCAAACTGGCTTCGTTTGAAAATAATTGAATGCTTTAGTTGTGGTCCTCAGTCCCATACATTTTTTCTACTATTTATAGCATCCTACCTCACTTCTTTTGGATGTTTCAGGTGATATTATTGCCCATACTGTTTCCAAGTATTTGATCCTATATATTACCTAGCAGATCTTCAGTATTGCTTCTTTTTGTCCCGTCATTCAACGTCATTTTCTCCATCTAGTGCATGTTGCATATTGTTGTTTCTTTCCTTTCCTTTCCTTTTAAGCTTAAAGTATAGTCTATAATTATTTGTTGGGTGTTAAGTGCTGAGTTAATGTGCAACTTCTATCAAATTGTCATGTTATTGGTTAAAGGTCAGTAACATATGATCAAGGAATTATTTCAAGTCATGCTAGTTCAGTTCCAATTAGTTAACACTATTTTCCTAGCAGATCGTGTGAGAAACACCTTTGCTGATAAATTTCATGTCTTAAAAAAGAAAAAAAAATGAATAAATAATGGGAGGATCTGCTATTGTGGCTCTAAATGAATGTAATTATGAGGCAGTTTGGATTGTGTGCAGAGCCAGTGTGACATAAATGTGAGTCTACTCACTGGGACCACAGGTAATATGCTGCAATCGTCTGAGGAGGGTATCTAATTAAAGCAGGCATCTGGTATTTTTAGTCCTTTGAATGCTAGTTATAGAATCTCCAACTCCCCACATCAAGCCCTTGAGCAGTTTGCCATCCAATGAGCTGCAGTTAGTAGGTGGTGAAGAGTTGAGGCTCCCCCGGACTGCGCTTTGATTGATGCAGATATTGCATTGGCCTCAGAGATCTATTAAGATGCTATAGGAAGCCTTTTGCCCTACAGGGCTCTTGCTGAGATGCCCCACTGGCAATTTCTTCCTTTGATTTAAGAGAAACTGCCTTTAAAAGCAAGTATCTCCAGTGAACAGATAATATAGTATGTCAAATACCTTATGGCGTTATGTGTCAAGGATACTTAAATTTGAACTAGTTCAATGAGACTACATTCTATTTAATTTTATTTTTTCCTGTTGGATTTTATTTATAAAAGAAATGTATTGTTATAAAATTTTACATAGAGAATATATAGTATATAAAGTTTAAACGTTCCTTTCAAGTCTGCCCAATAATATCAAGAATACTTATTGTAAATGAATTGGCATAAATACTTCCTGGTCTGGTTTTGCATCTCTCTCCCTCCCTCCTACTCTCTCTCTCTCTCTCACACACACACACACACACACACACACACACACACACACATACATATCTAACTATGCATATAGTATAGTCCTCCATATCTTCAGGTTTTACATCTGTATATTCACACAAATCAAAAATACTTTAAAAAGATTCGATTGCATTATTAAACATGTTCAGTTTTTTCTTGCCGTTATTTCTTAGCAATATAGTATAATAATTAGTTACATAGCACTACAATGTATTAAGTATAATAATAGTCTAGATATGATTTAAGATGTATGAGAGAATCACACAGGTCATATGCAAATATTGCACCATTTTATATAAAGGTCTTGAACGCCCATGGATTTTGATTGGGGTGGGGGGTCCTACAGGATACCCACGAGGTCAGTTTATCAAAAATCAAGTTGTCACTTGTCCCACCCCCCCCCATGTAACTTAGTATGTACATACCTCATTATAGCAGTTGCTTAATGTCCATGTATGGATGATATTAATTGATTTGATCATTTCCATTTAGAAGGCTCTTTAGGATTTTTTTTCCTTATAACAAATAGCGTGTTGTAGGGCATCTAGCTATTCTCAAATAATATTGAAGAGAACATCTTTCTACTCCATGTTTCAAAAATCAATATTGTAATACAATCCCTTGGCATGAACTTGTTGGATATGAGCACTTCAAATTTAAGGAAGACATTTCCAAATTTTTTTTTTAATGTTGCGCCATTTAAGTTTCTTTAACAGTGACAAGGCATGGCAGTTTCTTCACTTTCTTGCCTGTGCTAAATATTTTAACTAAAAAAAAATACCCACTGATTAAAAAAGAAAATTGGAGTCTTGCACTATTTATAGTTTATTTCCAATGTCTTTTTTGGTAGTTAATTTATCCAATAAATATTTATTGAGACACACTCTATGGTAAAAAAAAAAAAAAAAAAAAAACTATTTTAGGCTCCTAGAATATAACAACAAAGCAATCAAACTCATTTTTGTAGTACAAAATTTTGATGAAAACAGAGAGGAAAAAATGGATAATTAAGGACAAACTAGATATCAAGGGCTGATAATTGTCTGGAAGAAAAATAAAACAGTTTCAGAGAAAAGAGAAAATAATAAGAAAGAGTTGAGTGAGAGTGTGCCACTTTTAAGATGAAAGTTGGAAAAGTTCTTCCCTCTGTGGTGATATTTGACTGGAGATTTAAGTAAAGTAGGAAAGTGTTGCTCTCTGGGAAAAGTGTTCCAAGCAGAGAAAAATCAAGTGCAAAGAAAGTCCGTTGGCACCAGATACCAGGGTGCTTCGAGTGTTCCCCAAGGCAGCACAGAGCTTCTCACATGGAGGAGTGTGAGCCAAGGGAGAAGGGTGGGAGGTGAATCTTGGAGTCAGCCAGGGCCAGGGTCAGAGAAGGCAGAGATGTGTTAGCCAGACAGGGGTTTGAGATTTCATGAGTGAGATGGGATGCCTGACTTCTCTGAGCTTTGTTGCAACCCACTAGTGAACAATATGAATAATAAGCTCAGAAGCAGACAATAAAGAGAACATTTTAGAGAATTCACAAACAGAAATAAAATCAATAAAAAAAGTAGAGGTCAATAGATTAGAGGTTTCTGGGGGTTAGTGAAGGGAGGGTTTGGGTGTGGTAACACATGAGAGCCTTGTGGTGATAGGGCAGTTCTGTATAGAGATCTTGGTGCCAGCTACACAAATCTGCACAAGTGATAACACTGCATAGAAACATATAGACAAGAATGCACACGAAACTGGTGAAATCTGAATGAGTATGTCGATTGTCCCAATGTCAACTTCCTCTCAATATCATGCTGTGATTATAAAGGATCTTAACATGAAGGAAACTTGGTTTAAAGTATCTGGAAACTTCATGCACCTTATAACTTTTTGATAACTTCCTGTGAATATATAATTATCTCAAAATAAAATGTGAAAAAACAAAGGTATCACCATGTGCCTACAATTCTGAATGAATTTGTCACAAAAAGTACTCCTGCTCTGGGACAGACCACTGCATGTCCCCATCTTTGGTACTTAGTTTCACAGAGTGGAATTTACATTTATTGTTTCTGGCTCAAGTAATTAATAATAACAATAGTATTTTGTTCTGAAATAAAATTTGCATGTCAGAATGTTTAAAGGGAAGGAAAAGACACTAATAAGTTGAAGACTTTGATTCTAACTAATAACTATATCCCATAGATTTTTGAGTGCTCATGGTAGGATAATATAATTTCTTCACATGTGCTAAGTTGTGTTAAGTTGTTCTTTTGGAGGAACAATGAGCACTTAATACTGTTTGTATGCCTATTTATGTACTTTTATCTGGATTTTCCTTGGGTTTACCATCTTCTCCTTGTTTGAATCTTAAGTTTGTTGGTATCAGGTCTCAGAAAACAAATGGAAACAGACACTTAAATAAGATGAACATCTTCACTGGTATATAATAAATATGTGAATCATAGAAGTCATACCTTTGAGCCCAGGTTGAATGTCACATGCCCGTAATTTCAGATACCCTGAAAGCTAAGCCAGGAGGATGGTAAGGCCATTCTCAAAATAAAAAAATAAAAAGGGCTGGAAATATAACAGTGGTAGAGCTTGGATTTAATTTCCAGGTTTTTTTAAAAAGTGAAAGCATGTTAATAGAAACTTTTCTCATCCACTTCTACAAAAGCTGCAGATTCCAAGACAGGAAAACAGGTTGTATGAATTCTGCAACAGACATAATCAAGCCCTTATGGGGATGAGTCACTCAGAATAAAGGGTTTGCCTAATGGAATATTTTCCCAAAGAAAGTGCAGTCCTGGGTGGGCAAATCAAACTGCCAACGCAGGCACACTGACAGATGAGTTGGTACTGCCCAAAGATCTGCAAAAATATCTGTTGTTCTGTCCATCACTTGGTACACATGTCCCTTCTCTCCTGTGTTAGGATAGTCTTTCACAGACTGGATTGTTTTTAAAGTGAACTTACACAAAATCTAAAAGGCATTATAAAGGTTGGAAGAGAGCAGCATGCTGGCCTAGAGAGCTCCAAGGCCTTCAACAGTGGAAAAGGACCTGTTCATCAGGAAGTTAGAACATTGCAGTATGCTTCAAAATGCTGATCAAATAAAGATGCCTATCTAGAAGCATGCTTCTTTTCCTTGGAAGACTCCTTGGACTCTTTTCTAAAACTTTAAGGAGGGCAGAAAGGATTGTGTCAAGACATCAACCATATTGTCTTTTTTTAATCAGTTAATTCTCAGGAATTAAATTCTTTTGACTACTTTTGTACAAATGGATACAGTATTTCTGAATTTTAAGTATTTTTTTCCATATGATACTGAAAGTAATTTATACAAAGAAGAACCCAGGAAATTATGCATTCCTTAAATAGGTTTTTAGATTAAACTAGGAGATAGACCCAGAAGTACATAAAGATAGTGAAATTCTATTTGCAGTGTCAGTGTTTCAATATTTTATGAAATTAGCAAAGCTTTATTGTATTTTCTGCCTGGGTACTCAATTGAATAAAAGGCATAATAAATAAGAATTGGAAGGTAGAATTTTGTTGAGGGGAAAAATAAATTAGAAACAGTAATGCAATCACACTCATATATATTTTATGAACTTCATGCATTCTGTATTAGAAAGTTTGTCAAGATATGCTTGGGTTTTAAAATATGGATTAACACTGAAAGTTTTAATATTTTTATCTGTTTACACACTGATTCCTTCATACATATAAGCATAAGAAACTCTGCCAAAAGCAGTTGTCAGGAAATTCTCTTCCATTATAACAACCGAATAGTAAGGATTGAAGAATATTTCTTAAGTTAGAGAAACAATATTGCTTTCTCTAACTCTGGGGCTTTTTGTATTTTGAAAAGATTTATCACACCTAGTCTTCTTTCATTTCTGCATACCAGTTTGGGAGAGTAGACCAAAATTATTCTTGACAGGCTTGAGATTTTTAGGTAAAGCAATGGACGAGGGAAATTGAACAGATTTCCCTTTCCACTTTGTTGGAAATTCATATATACGAAATTACAGACAGTTCTCTCACAGCTTGGCAGTAAACACTGCACAATTACTTCTGAGTTAAAAACAAGTGCCCTGTGGTACCCAGGTGTCCAAAGATGGGCTTGGCATCTACAGCAAAGATCTCATAACTTAGCTCTGGCTGCATGTAGAGAATGGGTTGGTGATTAAGCTTTCAGAGTTTGTGAAATTTCACAGGAAAGGAAAATATGGTTTCCTAAGCTTGGCTGATAGCCACAGACTAGAAGAGGAAAGTCATCTCAGGCCAGGTCTGGAAGCAGAATGATGTATGAGATGCTCAGGCTGCCAATTCCAGTGTTCACATTTTTACAGATACTCAGATAGCACTGTCTATGTTATCTCCTTTGATTGCCTTAGGGCAAGTTCACTCCTGTCCTCCAAGAAGACTATATAATGGGAATTTAACTCTTGTGAAAATTCTACTATCTTCTGTCTTGGTACTTTGAGTCATTTTTGATTACTTAAATGAGAGACCCTGTTGCAAAATTTTCCTTTTGACAGGGCCCTCCTGCCATCCAGTATTCTTCTTCAGCATTTATCCCTGAGGAAACCTATACTAATAGGATGTTACCCAAAGAAAAATTAGTAGGCTGGACAGGCAAATTCAACTGTCCAAGTAAGCACACTGACAAATCAGATGGTGCCACTCAAAGCATTACAGGAATGCTTTTTGGTATATCAATCATTTTTTACATTCATCCTTTTGTTCCTTCTTGCTTTAGAATAGTGTTTCATAGACTTGACTGTATTATACAGTGAACTTATGCAAAATATAAAGGCATTAATGAAGGTTGGCATTATGTACTTTGTTATCCTCCTCAGCATCATCATTATCACCAACCTATATCAAACACTTACTTGGTGCCTGTTCTTTTAATCTTATTTCATCGAATCATCACATGGCTCCTGTGCTCTACTGGCAGAAATCATGCACATATTTAAAATGAGGAACCTAACATTGAAAGAAATGAAATAACTTTCCCAGAGACACATACTTAGTAAGGGTAAGCTGGAATTCAAACACAGATCTGTCCACTTAAAAACTGTTTTTACCAACACTCATAGTAGTTGGATGTTGATCAGATATATTGATGCTGGTACCTACAAGGGAATTCAAAATTCCCTCAGTTTGTATTTGCTGTATGCAAGTCAAAAATCTCTCAGATGCTAAGAATGTGTTCATCCCTGTTATGTTCAGTTCAGTTCAGTTAGCATTTATTCAACACTAGCTATGAGCAAAGAAGGTACTGTTCTAGGCCTTAAGGATTCAGAAATAAACAAAATGTGTTGTTTTCTCTGACCAAGCAAATGATATAATGGGTTAAAACTTTAAAAGATATTATGTAACCTTAAATTTATTGAGCAGGTATTTTTGACTATTTCTTATGTCTCAGTAAGTGTCTGAGTAAAAGTAAACTAATAAATGCTAGTTTAGCTGCCTAAAAGGATTACAATCTTATTGTTTTTAACCAGTGGGCCAGTTAGAATAAGATGAATGATCAGAGATGTCTAATGTTCTGAAATTGCTTCTAAAGATACCATGCCTTGCAGGCAATAAATGTCAACATAATTATTAATGATGTAATTATGGATTTGACCTCTTAAGTAAAGACAGTATCCAGTAAAATAATATTTAGTTCATGAAATAATAGCATGTTTCCTTTTGGTCTCAATGCAGAAGACAAAGGAATAAACCAGATTTGAAACATCCATATTGTTCATCTTTTATTCCTTTGAGCATACAGCTTGAATTGAATGTCACCATTTGGGTTATGAAGAGTTGAAGAAAATTTGTCCATGATATAAAGGGATGTTTAGATTTTTTAAAACATTGCTCCTTGTATGTTTGAAACTTCTCAGCATACATTTTGTGCATATTTTAAACTTTTCTTAAATTAAAGTTTTGAGTTTTTAAAGTTATTTGAGATGGGCTAGAGAAATGACAGCACCAAATTGAATTATTATAATGACTAATAGATCCATTTGGGGAAGATAGAGCTTATTGTACTTTCAAATTCATTCCATACAAAAAGACATCACTATTAGTCTTAAGGTAATACTCTTGCAGTATACTATGCAAAAAATATTACAGTTGAAATCTATATATTATGCGACCTCAGATCATCCATGTAATTGATTTATGTGAAAACATTTTATTTACAATGTCTGCAATTTCCAGCTAACATCAGTTTGTCTTGAATATATGCTTTAAATTTATGCCTTCAGTGTTTATGCTTTTTTATTCCACATTTCTGATTGCTATTAGCCTAATTTTCATTTTGTGATTTTATTCTTTCATTTGTCTGATTTCACTAATGACTTAACTCAGCTTTTTCTGTTTGGTTCTCAAATTCTGATGGATAATGACACATTTCCTGAGCATTAGTTCCTATGCTGTCTGATCTACAGTTTTGTAATCTCATATCTGAAGTAAGTTTGTGAAGCATATTGGAAAATGGTATGGAATCATTATTTTAGAGTCTTAATTAATTTGCAACATTTTAATCAGAAAATTATATTGGTTGATTCTACCTTATTTCATAACTGCAATCCATCAGTGTAGTTGGGTGGTTTGTCATTTTATTTATTTAACTTCTTCAATGTAGGACAAAATTAGTCATTTGCAGCAAAATGAAATAGAAGCAGTATAATATCCTGGGGATCAGGCATGGGAAAAACTTCAACAAGGTTTTTAAAGGGAAGCATAAAACTCTGCAGTTATCCCTTAGAATTATATAGTCAAGCAAATGTACCTGCTTTAACATATTCTGTTTTTGTAAACAGTACAAGTATTCTTATATGTTGGTGAACTGCACATGTTCTTCATGGATCCTGAAATGTGTGGGATCTAAAGAAAGAAATCATGCACATTTTTATGACAATATCATACTTGCTATAATAGCAAACTTATGATTCAGGAAAAGAATATGTACTTATCAACGAAGCAGCCTATCTTTCCTTTTACTTTTTTCAAAGACAAGCTTTGCAGAGGCTTGGGCTTACACATTTATTAGAACAAAAATAGTTTGTGACTTTTGGTATGTTGCTACCACAATTGTATTTTAAACATTGTTATGTTAATTATCATGTTGTAGCAGGCTCCCTTCTTAGGGTTTTATATCTATCAACTGATTGAATTACTAAAATAACAAAGCAGAATAAGGGTGCAATGAAATAAGTCCTCTTGTTATTATGGTCATTCTATGAAATAGAAGTCTTCATCGTAAGATGAGGACACGAGGCACAGTGAAGTTAAGTAGTATTAGTAAGTAAGTGGTGAATACAGAATTTTTACTCAGGGCAATCTGACTCCAGAACACATGCTAGCTATACTGCCTTCCAGTTAATGTTGGGGTTAGAAGTCTGATCTTTGGGATGAATACAGAATTATGGATGTATAGTATATATCATACATAAACTAACATCTTTTCTCCTACTCCTTTTTTATAACCTCAGCCATAATTCATTGAGACCCACTATGGCATTGTTCCAGATGTTTGATGCAATATTATAAGACAAAACTCAAATCCTGTCTTAATAGATTATGCACTGTATTATATGAATACCACACAAACATCATTGTGACCAGAAGGCAATTTACATTGCATGGAACTCATTGTCAGGATGTTATGGTGCTAGAATCTCAGTTGTCACATCAATAATTACTCACCATGGAAAAATTGTGCTTTAGTAACATATATGAAAAAAATAGTGTTGGTTTTATGTACTAGGACACACTAGTTGCAGAATTTACTCCAACAACACTATGAAATTCTAGATCTAATATGTAAGTTTCAGCTCTCCATTTTTTTCCAGTAAGAAACATGTATTTCATTCTTTCCTGAAAATTTGTCTTTTTTCTTAAAATTATATAGTCTTTACTGTACAGAAGTATAATTATGCATATTGAACTGCAATGTGACAAATTAGTACAGTTGTTCTCTTGTATCCACTGATTTGTTCCAAGACATTCTACAAATGCTATAAACTGTTAGTACCAAACCCTTTAGAGTGCTATTTTTTCCTACACATACATGCAATAAAGCTTAATTTAGAAACTAGACACAGTACAGTATTAACAATAAAAACTAATAATAAAATAGAATAATATAATAATATACTCTAGTGAAACTTATATAAATGTGGTGTACCTCTCTCTTTCTTTATTATTATTTGTTCCTTTTAGGTATACATTACAGTAGTGTGTATTTTGACATAACATGCATATATGGAGTATAACTTATTCTAACCAGGATCCTATTCTTATGGTTGTATATGATGTGGAGTTAGCCAGGTTGTGTATTCATAGACAAGGATAGGAAGGTTATGTCCAATTGATTCTACTGTTTGTTTTTTTTTTTAATTTTCCCTTCCCCACTTCCTTTCCTTCAATCCAGTGTACTTCTATACTTCTTCTCCCTGCCCTCCCTTGTTGTGGATTAACATCCATACATCAGAGAAAATTTTGGCCTTTGGTTTTTTGGAATTGGCTTATTTTACTAAGCATGATATTCTGCAGCTCCATCCATTTATCAGCAAATGCCATTATTTCATTATTCTTTATGGCTGAATAGTATTCGATTGTGTATATATACCACAGTTCATTTATCCATTCATCTGTTGAAGGACACCTAGGTTAGTTCCATAGCTTAGCTATTGTGAATTGAGTTGCTATAAACATATGTGGCTGGGTCACTTAGTATGCTGATTTTAAGTCCTTTGGGTATAAACGCAAGAGTGTGAAAACTGAATCAAATGGTGGTTCCATTCCAAATTTTCCCAGGAATCTCCATACTGCTTTCCAGAGTGTTTGCATCAGTGTAGTCCCACCAGCAATGTATTGCATGGGCGTTCTCTTGTCCAGCGATGAGGTCCACGGAACAGTGTAGAGGTATGTGTGGCTGCGGAATCACTAATCAAGACCTGCAGAGACCAAGCAGGAAGCAGGTCTAAATTTATTGCTCAGTTACCATGTATATATACTCAGGCAGTAGCTAAGCAAATTACAGGCAATCAACAATACAATTTCTTGCCAACTGTCCTTGCAGTGACCAATCAAGGAGCGGGCCACAGAGCAAGCACAGGGACTGCAACACGTCACCTCATGCCCAGGGCTGTGCCGCCTATGGGCTAAGGGATTTGCTGCCTAGCATGAGGGGAGTGGCCTGTCACTCAGACACCCTTAAAATATGCCATGTATGCGGTACTCCATACACTTGTTCCCACAATGTATGAGTGTACCTTTTTCCCCATATCCTTACCAACATTTATTGTCACTGACTAGAGATGAAATCTCTGTTTTGTTTTAACTTGCATTTATCTAATTGTCGAGATGTTGAACATTTTTTATTTATTTTTTGAGCATCCCTTTTTGGTTTCTGTGAAATGTTTGTCCATTTTCTTTGCCCATTTATTGATTGGGTTATTTAGACTTTTTTATGTTAATATTTTTCAGTTCTTTATATATACTGGAGATTAATGCTCTATCCGAGGTGCATGTGGTAAAGATTCTCTCCTATTCTATAGGATCTCTCTTCAAGTTCTTGATTATTTCCTTTGAAGTGAAGAAGCTTTTTAGTTTGATACCATCGCATTTGCTGATTCTTGATTTTACTTCTTGCACTTTAGGAGTCTTAATAAGACTTGGTTTCTAAACTGATATGATGGAGAGTTAGGCCTACTTTTTCTTCTAGTAAGTTCAGGTTTTCTGTTCCAATGCCTTGGTTCTTAATCTCCTTTGAGCTGAGTTTTGTGCAGGGTGAGAGATAGGGGTTCAAATTCATTCTACTATATATGAAAAATTTGTCTTTTTAAAGCATTCTCATAAAATGCCAAAGTGTAATCAATAAAGGAAAAAGTTGATAAATTGTACTTTTGTAAAATTAAAGCTTTTTATTTTGCACAAGGCATTGTTAAGAAAATGGAAAGCCCAATACCATGAAAATACATTTGCAAATCACATATCTAACAGAGAATTTCTATATAGAATATATAAAGAACTTTTCAAACTCAATAATAAGAAAGCAAGCATCCCAATTAAAAAAAAAAGTGAGATTTGGAAAACATTTTTCACCAAAGAAGATATTCAAGTGGCAAATAAATGCATTAAAGCATTCTTAACATCATTAGTCATTAGGAAAATGAAATTTTAAATTACAGTATAATATCATTATGCACCTGTAAGAGTGATGAAATTAAACAGAACAAAAAGTAATGTTCGTACCAAGTGCTGCTATGGGTGCAGAACAACTAGAACACTCATGCATTTGCCCATGGGAAGGCAAAATGGTACAGCCACTTTGGAAAACAAAAATCTGCATTTTTCATATGAATGAGAAATTTCACTCATAATTATATATATACCCAAGAGAAATGAAAAATTCTATTCACAGAAAAACCTGTTTAGAAGATTTATTTATTCATGACTACCAGAATTTGGAAACAAACCAAATGTCCTTAATCAGAGGAACAGATCAAAAAATGTACTACATTCACACAATGTGATACTACTCAGCAGTAAAACAAGAATGAATTCTTGATTGACACACCAATATGGATGAACCCCTATGCACTTTGCTAAGTGAAAGAAGTGATATCTAAAGGAATACAAACTTATAGTTTTATTTATATAATGATCTCTGAGAAAAACAAAATTTTCAGGACAGAAAACAGATCAATGGTTGCCAAGAGTTAGTACTGTGGAAGGAATTGACTCCAAAGGAACAGTGCTTGGGGCATTTTGTGGTGATAGATTAACTCTGTCATGATTTGTTAAGTGTAAGACTGCATTTGCTCAAATCTATAGAACTACACAACCTGAAAAGTGAATTTTACTCTAAGTAAATTCAAAGCTATGGGTGATGATAAGTAATGGGGGTGGGAGAAGAAATTGGCACCCTTATTTCTTGTAAGAATCTTCATGGAGTCCTTATATCTTGACTTTGGTTTTCCACTTCTGGAAATATATTCTTAGGAAAATAATCGATATGGTTATGGATGATCTTTGCATCGTTATTTATCATAGAGAAATTGAAAACCTCTTAATTTTGCTATTATAGTGATGTATTTAAATAAATTATAATTCCTTTTCCATTTACAGGCATTTAAATTATGTTTCTGAAGGTTAATCACAGAGACAAATGATTATTCTTTACTGATGTCTTATCACTTTACTCTGCTGACTTAACTCAGTCTAATTTTAAAATATTGATTTTTCAAATATTTAAAAAAAAACCTTCTAGACTACTTGAAATACACCTCATACGCATATATACCTCATATGCAGGTTGGTCCAAATCCCTTTCTGCACCCCTCGTTGACCAGGTAGATAGACAGATGAAGTGCATACCTAACTTTACAATCATTTCATTTCCTTTGGTACTTTTCTATTTCAGACAAAACTGGGATGGAGAAGGGAGTATTATCTTTGGTACAAATCATCTTTCTATTTGGAACATCCTTTATACTAATTCTCACTAATTATAAAAAACTGCATTATGGATAAATGTTGCTTTGTGATTCCATAAATATTAGTTAACATTAACTTCTTTGATCTGTCCCCGGACCCAATGATATAATCAGAAATGACAGTACCTTTTGCACACATTTAAAGCCTGAAGAAGCTTAACAATTTCCCAAGGCCATGGTCTGGTAGGTGTCAAATGCTATGCAAATCCTGATGACCCTGTTCCTCATCAGACACCCTGTACATTACATTGCAATATTTTATTCCAAGATGTCCCCTTTAAAGAGCACTTACTATATTAAAAGGGTACTTGTTTACTCATTATTATTCTGGATTCATCTTTTTAAGATTTTACAGTTTGTCTATAAAACTCTCAAGGGAATCCAGATTTCCACATTAAGTAGATGCCATCAGACCATATTTTGAGATATATGGGTGTTTTTTTCTCTTCTGTGCTTTTTGGGCAAGACCCCCCTCCTCTGTTGATTTCTGAGGCATCCACTATGTCTAGAAAAGTTAGGATTATTAAACTTTGAATATAAACAGAAAGTCAGTGCCACAGAATGGAATCTTGAATCTCATTTCAGGGACAATAAACCTGAAAAACAGACTTTCATATACAGAAGCCAGGCTTATGGGAGAAAGTATTTTAAAAAAATCCAAATGGCTTCCTTCATATATCAAGAAGGAGGGCCTTATGTCTCAGAATGCAATGTTAGCATAAGCCAGGATGCCACATTGGTCAGTAAGGGTCTTGTGGAAGATGTATAGAAGAGAGTAGATTCATGAGGGTCTCCAGCCTCTGCCCCATTCTATAGATGGAATATTGTGCAGAGGAAATATATGCATGGAAATTTCATATAGACAAAATGGAAGGGAGAGGCAGAGAAAGTGATGCATGTGTTTAGCACAGAGTGGGCTTGAGCTGGTTGGTGCTCCCCCTTCCTAAGTCTGTTATGATGTGGGAGTGATCCCCAAATCCTTGTATGTTTCTGTAGAATGTGAAAATGCTGCCTGTCAGAGAAACTGGAACTTGCCTGGAGTCAGTACTAGGTGAGTGCAAAGTCGTTAGACCAGAAAAATCAGGAAATGACCCTACAGATTAGCAGTGGATGCAGGTGTACAATCAAAGATCAGTTTGATTTGATGGAAATAATTCAGAGAACCAGGAAAATTTCCAAGAGAGTATGCAATAATGATACACATTTCTCTGACACTTGGAAAGAAAAGAATAAAGAGAGGAGAAAGAAGCATTTTAAAAAGGAGCCTGAATTAACTTAGAAAAGATTTAGTTTTATATGGTACGAAGTTACTTTAAATGGATACCTGCTTATTCCCCTCTCATCCACTCCATCCAGGCTTTTAAGCAACTTGATGTCATTTTTCAGGGGAAAAGGGTTTGCTGTTTGTTTGTTTGTTTGTTTTTTGTTTGTTTGTTTTCCCTACACTTAAGTCATAGTGCATGATTTCAAACTTTTTACACACACACGTACACACATAGACAATTATGGTTGCTTCTCCCTGGAGTGTGTGACTGGACTGAAAGAAATGTGACCTACCTATCAGTCCTATGACACTTGGTTTGATTTTATGTGATTCTTTCTTTTTTGAGCAATCATAGTTTGCCTCTCAGTCCTGGCTTCTGTCTTTTCACTATGGCATCTAATCTCACCTTGACATTTACTGCAGTATTCATGGACTAAGGTTTTGTGTTATAGTTTTAATTTGAAATGCCCCTCAGAGTTTCATGTGTTGGAGCTTGGTCCTCAATGCAGCAGTGTTCAGAGGTGGGAATTTAGGGAAGTAATTGTACCTTGAGAGCCCTGATCTCATCCATGGATTAATTTATTGAGGATCCAAAACTTGAATGGACTATTGGGAAGTGGTGGCAAATGTAGGAGATGGGACCTCGTCCAAGGGGGTGACTTGGTTTTGGGGATGTATTTTTGAGTCCTGTGTTTTGCCCCAGCACTTTTCTTAACTCTTCTTCTGACTTCCAAATGCCATAAGCTGAGCAACGTTTCTCTACCTTTGCCTCCCATCATGATGTTCTGCCCAAAGCAATGGAACCAGCCGATCATGGATTGAAACCTCTGAAATCATGACCTCAAATAAATCTTTCCGTTTCTAAAGTTGTTCATGACCAGTATTTTGGCCATACCGGTGAAAAACTGATTAACATATGATAGTGCTTGTAATTGACTGATTTTCTACCAGATGGATCCTTCCATATGAAGGTGCATAGTTTTTCCTGAGAAAGAATAGAAGACAGGAGTATCAATAAAACATCATGATTAAAAAATGAGCTTTGGGGCTTAGTTGCCCATGTTCAAATCCAAGCTCCACCATCATACTTGCATAAGTTATTTAACTTATTTCCCTTTCATAAGTTATTTAATTTATCCAAATCTCAGGGTATTTATCTATAAAATGAGTTATAGATAAATTTTGCATAAGTTATTTAACTTATTTCCCTTTCATAAGTTATTTAATTTATCCAAATCTCAGGGTATTTATCTATAAAATGAGCATAATGGCAGTTCCCACCTAGCTAGACTTTTGTGAAGTTTAAATGAATTGATATATGCAAGTCATCTGGAGCAGACATCTGTCAGTATCATGGATGCGCTCATTGTTATTAATGTTGTGAGGACTAGGTTGATGCCTGTGGGATATTACAGCATTGTGCTGGATAACTTCTAAGTGATCAGAGTGTTAGCTCCTCCAATCATGGAATTGTGTGCTGCAGAACCTGAGTAGCTGTTCAGTTAGAAGGGCTTCTGAAAAGAACAGCCCACTTGTTACGGTGAACTCTTGGCCTTTGTAAACATCTTTATTGTGGAAATATTGTTTTCCTTTTTTAGCTGTTATTATTTCTGTTTTGGCATTTGTCTTAGACTATCTTTCCCAGGTTCATTATAACCTTTTCTCTGATTCATTCATTCTCATTCATTCTCTCTCTCTCTCTCTCTCTCTCTCTCTCTCTCTCTCTCTCTCTCTCTCTCTCTTCTCTCTCTCCCCCTCCCTCCCTCCCCCCCCACTGGAGCTTTATAATTTTTCACTTAATATCATTATTATATTTTTTTGCATGTCTGTATCCTTTTCTTGTCATACATTGTACTATTTTTGCTGAATGTTTCTACTTCACTATTTTTCTTTTTGTCCTTTCTCTCTCTCTCTCTTTTTCTCTCTGTATTATTTTCACTTGCTTTATGTTTTCTATTTTTGAAAAGCACTGTCTTGCTATTTCCATCCCATGATACTATCCCCAGGTAATGAAGGTACCTATTCCTTTGGGCTTACTCCCTCTGGTGACCTAACTTGGCTTGATATTGGCTAAAATAATTTAAAGTAAAAGACATACGTAAGATATGAACCAGTGGGCACTATAGCATAATGGATAGGAAAGTAGCTTGCAACGTCTTACAGATCTGTTTTCCAGGCCCAGGACAGAAACTTAATAGATATATAAATAAAATACCCGGAGCAGTTATGTAACTTATCCATGCTTCATGGGTTAAAATAGTGCCAAACTAATGATGTTAATATGGACATTCAATAAAACTTTACATGTAATGTGATTGATTAGCATCTAGCTAACTCTAAGCTCTCTAAATACCATTTGCTATTGTTATCTTAATTCAGTTGACGTTATTTTTATTGTTATTAATATTATGATACTGTGAAGTGAAGTTTCTTTTTTTTGGCCATACTGATGTACCTCTCTCTCTCTCTCTCTCTGTCTCTCTCTCTGTCTCTCTCTCTCTTTCTCTCTCTCTCTCTCTCTCTCTCTCTCTCTCTATATATATATATATATATATATATATATATATATATATATTAAACTAAGTAAACTAGGTAGACAAATAAGCTTTAAATTCAGAAATAAGCAAGCAGAAACTTTAATCTCATTGCTGGCAATATTAAGATGTTGCAAATAGCTTCTGTTTTGCCCTTAGCTTTTTTGTTGCATGTTCTATTGGATTGAAATATAAACATTTTCTTAATTGATTAGGATCTTAGCCCATAAGTGGCCAGAGGCTACTTGCTTTTGAGAAAGTAACACTTAGATTTAAAAAAATGGAACTAAATGCATATAAATTCTACTAAATCTGCTCTGTACTATCTGTTGATAGCTTACTCCACTATCGGCAAGCATTTAATCAACATATATTGGCATTCTTCTCTGAGATTTAAATAGGACGTAAAATCTTATGGCATGTAGAGTGTGTTTGATAACTGTTTCATTATTTCCATAGAAAGTGTAACAGCATATAAGAGGAAATATCAATAAAATATCCAATGTGTATTAAGTTTAGAAGAGTAAGGTTGTCTGAAGTTTGATAACAAAGGAATGGTCTTCTTTTTAAATCATTTGAAGATGTCTGGGCTTATCTTCCTATTTTGTCTATATCCCTTTTTTTAAAATCATTTTGGACATTTGAGACTAGGGTCAGAAAATAAGAATTATAGACTGTACTGTTTGTTCATTGTTATATAAAAGAGTTGGTAGCTTGTAATATTAATTTATAGTTTCTTAGAAGTCACAAAACAAAGATTGCCACTGGATGTAGTCTGTAGCATATATGTGGCTTAAATATTAGTTCAATGCAGAAAGCCCAACCTCTGATAATTATGTTATTGTTAAATTGGAAACAGATGCTCAATCCTGCCATGAATGATGTATACTTTAACTGATATATACCTATATCTATCTATCTATCTATCTATCTATCTATCTATATATATATATATATATGTGTGTGTGTGTGTGTGTGTGTGTGTGTGTGTGTGTGTATTTATATAGATAGATAGATATTTGAACTGGATAAAGAAACATTCATAATGAAGCTTGAGTATATTTATATATGTGCAGGAATCTTTTCCTTATCTAAGTATTTTGTATTTTAGTTGGAAATGGGCTGGCATTAGAATAGCAGTATGAACTGAAGACAGGACCCAGTCACTGGCTATTTGGGGCACAATCCCCAGAATCACAAGCAGACAACATGGAGTGATGAGTATGATCCCAGATTTTCACTCATAGGTACAAACCCCAAAGAACTGAAAACAAAATCGCAAGTTCACACACATGCACATTCATAATAGGTAGCACTATTTATAATAATCCAGAAATGAAAATAGCCCAATTGTCCATCAAGAGATAAATTCATAAATTCTGGTATCTACGTACAATGGAATGTTATTCAGTTGTAAAATGGAACTAAGTACTGAAACATGCCACAATGGGGATAAGCCTCCAAAAATACTGTAGAAACCAGAGTCAAAAGGTCACAAATTAAATGTATATGAAATATACAAAATAGATAAATCCATAAATACCGAATTAAGTTTGTGGTTTCCAGAGCCTGAAGGGAAGCAGTAAGAGGGAGAAACTGCTTATCAGGTACAAGACTTTGCTTTGGAGTGAAAAAAATATTTTACAATGTGATAAAGCTGATTTCTCCACCACTGTGAATATTCTAAAGGCTGTTGAAATGTTTAATTTATGATGGATACCTTTAGTGTTTTGGTGTCAGGGGAGGTACTGGGGATTGAACCCAGAGATGCTTTGCCGCTGAGCTATACCCTCTTCCCTTTTTAATTTTGAGACAGGGTCTTGCTAAATTGATGAAGCTGTCCTCAAACTTGTGATCCTCCTGCTTCAGCCTCCAGAGTCACTGGTATTATAGGGATGAGCTACCAGGCCCCAGTGATTAACATTATCTTATGAATTTCCCCAGTTAAATTATTTTTTCCCATAGTCCCATAATCACAACTGGTTTAAAGAAATCCCCTCCATGAGGAAAAAACACAGTCTGTCATTATTGATCCCAGATAGTCTGGTAAGGGCTGACAGTAATTATATAGAGTCATCTTGAAAGATGCCTTCAATTTCTTTCTTAAATATATTCTGTTTCATTATGACATTAGATTATCAGAGCTAGTGAATAACCACATAATGACTAAGCTTCTGTCCTGTGTGATACTTTATTTTTCATGCTTGCCTGAGGTTTCAGTTGGTCTCATTGACTCATCCAAGAACATGAAAACAGAAAAGCATAAATGCTCCTTTTTCAATGGGTTCTCTATGTGTGATGGGAACATAATTATAACAACATAGGTGAGCAGATGAGGTTTTTCAGACCTAGGTACTTTATCTGGGCCCTTAAATAGTTTTCATTAGCCAACCATATCAATGAAATGATCTGGATAATTATAAATATTCTTTATGCTTTATAAGAGCCTGTCTGTGGAGCTGGTGGTAGTTGTTTGTATCCAATATGAATGATGGAGCTAGTGCTTTCTATGGTCATGATGTAAATCTCCAGATTTTTCAGTTCAAGGCTCTTAGTTTTTTGTGCTAGGTATCTTTGCAAACAACGTTTTAAATGTTTCTAACTATTGAAAACCTGCCATATGTTAGATACCTTAATATGTGTGCTGCATAAATGATTCTAATTCTTATTATTAATTAATTATTATTAGGCTTCTCTTTGGCCTGCCTGCTTCTGTACTTGAGAAAGTGCTGCCCCTTAGCTGTATTGGCATGGGGGTGGGGTGGGGTAGGGGCAGGGTGTGCACACAATGTGGACTCAACCTGAAATTAAGATTGTTACTGAAAAGAGAATGATTGAAACTGGTCTTTCAGCTTGATTTTCTGCTGGAATCTCTATTACTTCTCATAATATGCTTGAAAAGATTTATTTGTACCTCAAGGGCACTGAGCCTGGCCTCATTTACAAATATGAATGCAGATATGAGCTGTGCAGGATCTTCTCCTTCAGGCAGTCTTGCAAGTGTCAGCTTGTTTCATTTACTTCCTCAGAAAAAGGAATATCCATCTCCTTGGAATTAGACACAGCACAGTTAATAGGAAAACCAGAGTTCTAAAGTCAGGGGGTTTGGATGTAATTCCCAGCTCAGGCCTGTGACCTGAGCCAATTTACCCCTCTGAGCTTCTGACTTGTCACTGGTGAGATGAGATGGATTACTCCTGCCTATCAGAGCTTCTAATGAGGAGTCAATGACACATCGTAAGCCTGAAAAATATGTGCAAAACACAGAGACTTACACCAAGGAGGTCCTCAATAAATACTTGTCCCCTTTGCAATTATTTTTTGCATCAGACAATTCATGACAAGAGAATTCCAAAACTATAAAATCACTCGGATAAAACTGCCTGTCTCCTATGGTTGCCATTCCACATTTTATGTTGTTATTTCAAACAATAAATGGTGTCGCTATTCTTTCTGTCCTTTGTTTTTATGAGGAGACTGTGGATGGGGGAATAATAAGAATCAAATCATTATCTCTAAAGATTTGTAATAGTGAATAAAGAACCTGAAAGAGAATTTTTTTTTATAAATCTTTGTAATCTTTTGAGATACAGAAAAGCAAATTAGAAACCATCCTGTTAGTCTTAATATCTGTTCATTATTAAAAAATATCCTTCATTATTTTATTTAAAATGTCTGTATGTATATATATTGGTAGTGAGAACTGAACCCAGTTTGGGGGTGCTTTGCCACTAAGCTGCATCTCTAGATTCCTAGTGCTTCAGTAGTTTTTCTTTTTTCTTTTTTTTTCTTTCCTTCTTTCTTTTTTTTCTTTCCATGTTGGGAATCAAACCCAGGGTCCCACATATGCTAGACAGTGGCTCTATCACTAAGACACATACCCAGACCACAGTCCTTTTACTTTTTTTATTTTGAAACAGAATCTCACTAAGTTGCTGGTGCTGGCCTTGAACTTGAAATCCTCCTGCTTTAGCTTTCCAGTTCACTGGGATTACAGGCTTGTGCCACCAAACCTGGAAAATGCTTCATTATTTTAAAGTTTCTGAAAAATCTTGTACTATGATATATCGGAGGATCGTTAGGTAGTATTTATAAAAAGACAAATAACAAATATCAATATCAATAGCAAAATTGGTAATTCTTGATATCTGATGTGTTTTTTGCTTTTTTTTAAAAAATTTGAGTTATGTTTTTGGCTTAGCAATCATTAGATTATTCAAAAGGGAAATTGTAAATTTACCAGGGATAACTTCAGACTGACTTTCAACTTTTGGGTCAATGCATTATATAATTTCAGCTACTGGCACATTCTAGAGCTTCAGATTATTTACCACTGTGTACCAAGATGACAAAGTCATCAAATGAAAAGATTATGTTTTTAGAGGTGAAAGCACCCAAAGGAGAATTAGAATAATAAAATTCTTTTTAGGGTAGACTATAATGTTCAGCATAATTTCAGTTTTTAGGCTACTCTGACCTCCATTTTGAAGAAAAGTGTATACTTGTATACTTGTCAATAACATGTGAATCATGGTTATTTCTGATCATCTGTATCTACATTTTTTTCTGGAAGAAATCATCTGTGTCCCTATGAATAATGACAAATGGAATTTTGCTGTGGTATCTGCCTTCCTAAATTCCAAATTATCTCTTGGTAGTTTCTCTTGATGCAAACATGAATAGCTGAAGAAAACATAATTTTTGTTGCATTATAGATTTAGACACTGTATGAATCCTCTGAGCGAAATTGAAATAATAGGGGAAACAATGAATCTAAATGTTCCTTGGACTGTCCTTGATTGTGAATTAATCAGCATCTGTCTCAATCTGGTTGATCACAGGTGAAGATGTAGCAGGGAGTCTCTGCCCCATACCTCCTCCTCCAGAGCGGATGGCCTGTGAAATTCCCTGCAGAATGGATTGTGTGGTGAGCGAGTGGACAGTATGGACATCCTGTTCCCAGTCCTGTTCAAATAAAAACTCAGATGGGAAACAGACCAGATCAAGATCTATCCTGGCATTGGCTGGAGAAGGTGAGCAACAGAAAAGGTTTCAACTCCGGATTCACTGGCTGGATTCTTAATTTTTTTCCAATAGACAGGTACATGTATGCTGCTACACCTGGGTGTTATCTCTATTCCCTGACTCCACATTAACAGTTTCATTTCCATGCATCCTGTCTTTTTCTTTATTCTTAGTCTTCTAGTTGATCTAAGCTGTGGTCACTTAGTTATATAAATTACTTTAGACCATCCATACATGGCTCACCTCAAAGAATTGGATATTGTTTTTCTTTAAGTTGAAACTCTTCCAGTTGAAATTCTTCCAGTTTCAGATTAGGTAACTGGGACATATTGAACATGCCTGTAAGAAGAGTTCCAAATTAGGAATCAGGAGACCTGGTTCCTTGATCAAGAGCTGCTAGTGACATCAATAGGCTACCTTATCCAGGTCCCCTGGCTTCCTGTTCTGTCATACTTGGCCTGCCAAGGGCAGAGAGAGTGTATGGAGGCTGTGGAGATGGTTTTGAAGATGGTAAAAGTGTGGTGGAAATTTGACCAGTGACTTCAGAACAAATTAGAGGAGCAGCTGCTCTTATCATTCATAACAATGATCTCTGTCCCCAGATACACACTTCATTGCTTTTATGATTTCTGTTGACTCTGACTTCAGCTCCACTAGAGCGACAGGATAGTGAGGCCATGGCTATGAGGAATTCCTTCTTAACCAAGATTTTGCTCTGTGAGCCCCCAAAATGGGGCCAGTGTCAAGATAAAGGAAAATTTCCGAATTCTTAAAGTATAGCTCTGTACCTCTCTTGTCCTGTATTTTTGGAAAAAGAAAACAAAAAAGTCAGTAGTATTTAATTGGATAAAAAAACAATAATGAGAATAATAGAACCAGAATTACAAATCTTGTGCATTTAGCCTACTGAATAAAACATTATAGTGCAGAAGAGTAGGAAAAGATCAATACTTCAGATAAATACCACTTTTTACATTAATAGTAAAATGTGAACAAAAAGACAGTAATGATATTTGATTATCTGATTTGATTATCTGAGTGTAAGGATGTACATCTGTCTGGTCTCCCTCCCAGTGAATTGCACTGTCAGATATAATTTCAGAGCTCTAGGTTGAGCCCTCTACCCCCAGACTGCAACAGATACTTCTGGATTTCTCAAGTGCAATAAAATGCACTGCTTGATGGAGAATGGGTGTATTAAAAATGGATCTCTGATAAAAATAATGCCTTTCTTAGGAAAGGGAATCTATGTATAGACACACATGTGTATATCACTCATGTCTCATGTAATATTATTTCAAGGTCAAGGACTGTTCTGTCTGACTAATTCATGTAGGCATAATAATAGTAAAAGAAAATCTGTTTTCTTTGCGAGTTTATCTCAGAGGTGCATGCTCCAGAGGAGGAGAGGCTAGTCCATTAATTTTATAATCTATTTGGTGTGGACAAATGCCTATAATATATTATCCTGAGGTTGATGTCAAGACCGAAATCCTTGATCTTAGAGTGGAACAAAGGGTTCAGTGGCTCAGGTCTTTGGATCATTAAAACATCTAAAATCATAAGAACAGCAATAACAGCAAAACCAACAGTTATGTATGATGCTATATTTTAATTTTCTGCAGGTGGAAAGCCATGTCCTCCTAGTCAGGCTCTTCAAGAATATCGTGTATGCAACGACCACCCCTGTATGCAACTCTATTGGGAAACATCGCCTTGGGGCCCCTGCTCTGAAAACACATTGGTAACTGAACTTAATGCAACTGTTGGCTGGAATGGAGAAGCTACATGTGGTGTGGGCATTCAGACATGGAGGGTCTTCTGTGTCAAAAGTCACGTGGGACAAGTGATGACCAAAAGGTATATTAGCCTATTAGTGAAAGTGCATATCATTATTGCATGCTTGCATATTTTTAATTGAAAACATTTATCAAACAACTGATATGCTTGGGTCAGTGGTGGTGTAAGAGGCATTTTATTGTTATTATTGTTGTTTGACCCTTGAAGACCTAAAGATACGCTTTAAAGAGGAACACACTTATAATAGGTACAACTAGTTTTGTTTATGTTATGTGTATTATTCAATATGTAAAAGTAAGCAATGTCCAAAAACACCGAAAGTATTTGAATAATCAAGCAAGCATTCTAGTACTGATCTTATTATTATTATTGACTCTTCTCAAATCACATAGATTCAGTGAACAAAAAGGCATTAAGCTTTGAATTATAGGGTTGTGTTTCACTCTGACCTTTCCAGAAGTGAGCAGATAAATCCAGACAGCTATTTTGATTGGGCTAATTCATACCCTAAAGGAAAATATAATTGCATGCTTTTTATACTTTCTGAACTTGGAGATACTAATTTTTTTAAAGCAGGAAGAAATATGAACATGGCAACTAGAATATAGATTTCAAAAAGGGTCAAAGAGAATTGTAAGTGATGGGAGGTAAAAAGTAATTGACTGCAGAACTCAGCTGTGGAAATTTCTTCTCTATATATTTCTTTTTCAAGGGAAGACTGGTAAAGAAGAAAATATAGGGACCTATGCTCTGTTCAAAGTGATGACTGGCATAACCACAGATATTATCCAGTGGCTGAATTTGGAGACTCCATCCCAGCCACAGGAGTTGCAGGTCACCAAGATGGGCTGGTGGAATCTTTGGTCTGATATGAAAAGATCAACTACTTAGTCTCTTTCTCCAGGAATTTTCAAATTGGGAAAATCTAAGTCTTCTTTCTTTCTATACCTGGTATTCTAAGCCTTTGAACTAGAAACTGTGACAGCCATGATCAGGAGTAGTGGAAAAGGCAGGAGAGAATATGCTGATGCTCAGAAAGAAGCAGAAATGTAGGCAGAAAAAATTCTGACAGCATCAAACTCTGGTCCCATCCCTCCTTCCTCCACCCCGGCCCTTTGTGGCAACATAGATAGGCCCTTTTGCTCCTCTACCTATTGTGGTCTAATTTGGGTCCCTGTCATTGGCAAACTCAAACAGCAGAATAATTTCATCTGTAGCCCTGAGGTGAAGGGCCCTGGACCTTATTCATAATTTTGTGTACTTTGGCCATGTGTAAGGAAAGTCCTAGAAGCTCAGTTAAAGAAAAGGAGATGCTCATAGAAGAAATAGTGAAGACTGATGAGATTTTGCCCACTGCTTGTGCCCCAGCAGCCAAGTAACGGGTAGTTCTGCAAATACATGCAAAGGTAAGCATAACTTGAAGCTAAGCATGGCCAGGAAGACCTCACCAGTCCTTCCTCCTAAATATGGCATTCAGAGAGCTGGGATTGAGTGTTTTTAATGTGTTTTTTTTCATATATATATATATATATATATATATATATATATATATAATCACATATATGTTACACATATATGCATACCTTTTTTAAAAATTTATTTTTATGTGGTGTTGAGGATAGAACCCAGTACTTCATATGTGTGAGGCATGCACTCTACAATCCCAGCCCCTTGATTGTTTTTTATTGTTGCAACAATAAATAATCTTTAGTAGCATTTGGCATGTAGTTAATGTCCTGTAAGCATTTCTGGAATTCATGAGTGAACCACACCTCTGGGTAGGGGAGCAATAGGGTTTGACAAGGATTGGATATGAAGAACAGGGAATCAAGAGAAGCTAAATGTTTATCATTTGCTTCAATAAACAAAGAAAATATATATTTACCATAGCTAAATTTGGGCAAAGGGGGCTATCATGAAGAGCAATGAGTGGTCATACACTTGATGTACTCTTATTGACCCATAAATATTATTTCTGCCCTAGCATAAAGCTGTACAAGATTTATGATGTTTGGGGGAATATCAATCTTTTTCACTTATATTTTTCAACTTGCCTTTTAGTCATAGTGCCACATAGATCGAATGCAATTGATTAATCAATAGGGTTATGGACAAACATGGACTAAAACGTTTTATGTCACCTGATTCAGGTGATAATCTAATTCAGGAGGCTAAACGGAAATGCTGAAATCCTGAAAGACTTTTGATGGCATTATGCAGAGTTGGGGACTCCTTTATCTGAGAAGGACTGCAGCCTTGATAATGTTTAGTTTTATGACCCAGATTTTCAACTTTTTTAAAAAAGATGTTGGAAACATTATGATGGACATAAAAATAAGTATGGCTTAGGTATAGGAATAAACCCCACACAGAATGCAGTAAGCTATTATTCTTTATAGTGATAAGAAAATTTAGTATTCCTGAAGTTTGATCTCTCTTCCATCAAACTTTTCAGCTCTGAACAGCAGTTAAAATCTACTTGACGTGAATATAATTTGTTCATTTCTTAGCAAAGGGGCATTAGAATTGAGACTGACATCTACTGAATAAATCATCACATTTTAAAGGGCTATTTGGACAGGAAAAGCTGAGTTATATGTTCAAAATAGTCCTCAATTTCCTTTTGTATCTAATAATTACTTTGAATAGCAATTTTTAAAAAGGTTTCTGAGCACAGTTTACTCATTTGTTAACTTAAAGATGCGTGAAGCATGACTGGGCCACAGTGAAACCTCCCATTCTGCATAATTAACATGCACCAATAAATACATTTTAAAAATGATGTGTGATTACTGGAGGTTTACATTTTAAAGAATAATTCATAAACTAAATGTATTTGTTTGAAAATTCACATATGTGAGACTGAAATATTATTACAGTGAATAACTTATAGTTTGCTACAGCTTATCAACGCAGAAAAATCATTCACACAAATCTTTCCCCAATCTCCTCCCACACGTATACGTGTGTGTGTGTGTGTGTGTGTGTGTGTGTGTGTGTGTCCTGAAAGGCATTGCTAATGCTAGTAACTCTTTGCACTGTCAATGAGACTGGAGACTTCACAACCTAATTTTGATTCTTACTGTATGTCTCTAAATAATCCTGCTTAAAATGAGCAGCATTCCTTGACTTCCATCAATTTACTTAATTAAAATTCTTCAGGTTAATGAAATTAATTGAGCTAAGAAAATAATACATAATGTCCAGTGAAGCATCTAGTGAGATTATCAGCAATAGAAAGTATTCATTGATCTATTCTTTCAAAAATATGTATTTTATTCTTTTTCACATGAAAGCCATTACAATGGAAGTAGACCCCTAGTAACTTGTGAACTCCTGAGGGTGGGAATATGGGAATAGAAACAGGCAGGAAGAAGAAAGTTTCCTAAAGAATATTTCAGAGTAGAGAAAAGGAAGTCTGTCTCCATGGAATAAATGGGCTAAAATAATGTGTTTTTATCTGTAAATTCACTGTACTGTGAAGCCCAGAGTTTCTTGCAAGTTCTTGCCTCCCTGAGTTGGTGCTTCGGTTTCCATGTAATTGTGTGGGTGAGAAAGTTACCATTGTATGTGTAATAGAACTGATCATATCAGAAAATGAGAACTAGCTAGGACCCAACTGAACCAGAAGAGAGAGCTTGTTGGGATATTTTTGGAGTATTATTTGGTTTTGTTTCACTATTTTTTTTGCACTTACAATGTCCAAAAAAATCATAATAACAAAGATTCAAACACACAATTCAAAGTCTTTGAAAGTTCCGGATAAGGCACTTTCCGCCTTCAGTGTGAAAACACCTGGCATTTGTGTGAGACATAGTAATAAATAGATCCATTTAAACACTTAATGTATAAAAAGTTGGCAGATTTGCCCCATCTAGCTGAGGGAGATGAATACACTCTGTCCTGGTTCTGACGAGTGATCAGGGAGATGGAGCGTTGTGTGTGCATCTTGTTGATAGAGGCATCATGAAGAATAGCAGGCTAGGTAGCTCAGCTTGATGCATTTCTGCACAGTGCTTATAAAAAGTGGGGCCTACAGCATAACCAAGAGACAATACAACAGACCATCCTAGTGCAAGTTCAGGAAAATAAATGTACTGAAATGAATAAATTCACATTTTATCAAGAGTAGTGCCAATCCAGGACCAACATGTTTTCCTGAAAGTAGGATGCATAAATTATCACAAAAGGTGCAGAGCATTAATTTGATTACTGACCAAAAAGTGAATCCTTACGTTTTCCTGGTTTTTAAGCATGCAATTCTTATTTTAGAAATAGCTGAAAAAGTTTCCCACATATTCCCCAGGGATTTGTCTTTTGGCTTCAGTAGTATAAAATAGTATTTAATTATTTATTTACTGTTTCTGATTATACCAAGGAAAGATCTGGCATTTTAAAGATATGGTGTAAGATGGAATTACACCCTCAAGACATTCAAAATTAGTGTATGCACAGCGCCTGTCTTGTGTATAGCACACACATACTTCAAACAGCATGGAAGATGTCAAAAGCCATGTTTTGGTCAGTGACCAAAATAATACAGAAAATAAACTTTTTATTGTTTTGGAAATCAAAGACACTTAAGTTACTAATAGTCGATGATTTTTTTGAACACTGACAAGAAATTAAAATGTGTTGATGCTGAAGGGATAGAAACATGTAGATAAATAGGAAGAGGAAGTTGAACCCATGAGGCAAAGGTAAACCTTACTAACAGAAAAAAATGAACAAAAAGACAACTTCACAGGCAAGAGAAAATTTGGCCCTTCTCAGACCGGGAATCACTTGCACGTCCAGGAAAGCCCTCAGTTCATTGCTTCTATAAAAACACTGTAAGCCCAGGCCTGACCTTTGCCACTGAGACAATGAGGCTGTTTCTGTTCACTCTCTCCCTTATGGAGAGTGGACGTTATTTCTGGTGAACCTTTATTGTGAGTGCTGCTAGTAAATAGTCAATGAAGAAGGCAATATCAGTTCCCCCCAAAGACTTTAACACCTACTCCTAATTGCAGTGAAGGAAGTCCTTCAGTATGAGCAACCCTCTGTAGAAAGCTTCACTCGTGGCACTCATCTTTCTGGGCTGTTGGGTGAGCTTTTGAAGGAGTGTTTGATGGGAAAGTTTCGGAGGAAGTGGGTCCCCTACCCTGTGACCCTCAGTTCATACAAGAATAGGCATTACTCAAGTGGCACTTCATCACTTGCAACGGTATACCAGGAGAGGTTGCAGAGGCGTTAGAATAAATGGCAGTTCAATTTATTTTTAGTAGATCTCAGGGTATGAACAATGGATTTAGGAATGATTTTAGTGGGTTTTGCTATCTTTACTAAGGTATGATATAAATTTCCCTTACCAGAGTGGCTTGTTTAAGTGACACTATATCCTTCAACTCTCATACTCTTCTTTCTATTGTTTTGCTCATGGAATGGATGCATTTGATTGAACTGAGTGTGTATTTGTGTGTGTGTTAAGAATGGTTAATAATAATGCCACTAATAGTAATTTATTGAGTGATATTTTTGTGGATATATACATTTTTCACTTTTGTTTTTTGTGATGCATTCTATGCTCCAGAATAGAATAAAATAATACAAAGGGATCGATGATCGAAAGCAATAGATTTCCAACCATCTGCCTATTTCACTTTCTATCCCACTCCCCAAACAAAACCCATTTTTTTTTGGACAATGTTGCTTTTTCTCTCTTTTGGTTTAGTGAGTACCCAGTTAGTTCACCAATCATAAGTCTATAAAGGTGAACAGTGAGAAGCCTGGTGCCACCCCTGCTGCCATCCACCCTTCCCTCCTTCGGTCCTGCCCAGTACCACTGTGTTAGATCCTTATCTATTTGTGCTGTGTCTTATGTCTAAATGGCGAACACTGATATACACTCTTCCCTATTCTTCTTTTCTGTTGCTGACCTCCTAACTTCTAATGATGTTTTTTATGTTTATATTAATTTTTTCACATCACCTCTTTGTTTATCAATTTTAAATGGTCATCCTTTGATTAGTGCCCATAAAAGTAATGAGCCTTAGCTCCTTTCTGCTAACTCCATCAATCATGTGGCATTCTGTTTGTTGGTTACATTAGTACTTCTGATTAATATTCTTAAGGGCATCTGTCTTAGTTTGGATGGCTATACCAAAAATGTCGTAGACCAAGTGGCCTAAACAACAATATTTCTCATAGTTTTAGAGGAGGGAAATCTCTAGGTTGACAGTCTGGTCCGTTCTAATTCAGGTTCCTGCCTCTTCCAGGTTTGCCATTGGCCTTGTTATGTCTGCACAGAGCAGAGGGAGGGAGCAAGTTTTCTTGTTTCTGTCCTTGTAAGGGTACTAGTCCCATTCATGAGAGCTCTATCTTCCTGAACTAGTCACCTCCTAAAGGCCCCAGCTTCCAATACCATTACATGGAGGCTTAGGATTTCAACAGGTGAATTTTGGGGATGCAGACATTGCAACCCTAACAACCTTGCTTTCTCACTTCACTTATACTCAAATGAAGTCTCTCAATACCTGCTTTGTTGGACAAGAACACCCTAACTTCCACCCTCTCCTACCCCTTCTATCTTTATCTTTCAACCACTGCATTTTTATCTTACTGTGGCAACAATGATGTTTTGGAACATTCCTTTCCAAAGCAAAATTCAATCTCCCATACTTTATAGTGTTCCTAAAATTTTAAAACTGTGCAAATGCTTTCATTTTGATAGCGATGCCAGTTATAGTCTGTTGTCAGACAGATTCTTCTCCCTTAAGTAATCTATTTTTCTTCTTGCATCAACCATGATTAATTCTTCTCATATTCTGTGTTTAAAATTTGAACAGTCCTTGTATTATAGATATGGGGCCTTCTGAGATATTGAGGCTACATGAAGACCCTCTCTTTAAACTCCAATTCTTGTGAAAAAGTCAGAGAGATTTAAGATATGCCCCTCAAAGTAACAGGAATGAGTTTATTGATGGAATAGGAAAAAGGAAAAGGGATACTCTCAAGGTAGAGAGTGGGTCCTCTCAGTCTTAATTTTGACTGACAGCAGGGTGACATCAGACTTTCTAGTCTCCAGTGTCATGGCAATTCTAGGTCACCTTGGCCCATGTTGATTGGTTTTAATTGGATTCTTAACCATATGTTCTTACAATTAGAATTATCCTTATCTCCCAGAGTTTCAGGATCTGGTTACAAAAGTCTCCTCTTTAAGGGTAACTTGGGTTCCTCTTATCAACATTATTTTGGACCTGAATTTCACCTGCAGAAAACAGGTAGTTTACTGAGGAATGTGACATTTCCTGTCCATTGAGGCCAGGCAGAGCTGCAGGTAAATTGCTTGTTAGAAAAGAAAGAATGTGGGCTGAGGATGTGGCTCAAGCGGTAGTGCTCGCCTGGCATGCGTGCGGCAGAGGTTCGATCCTCAGCATCACATACAAAGATGTTGTGTCCGCCGATAACTAAAAAATAAATATTAAAATTCTCTCTCTCCCTCTCTCACTCTCTCTTTAAAAAAAAGAAAAGAAAGAATGTGGGGGCCAGCTAGAATTATTCTCTTAACCTCTTTTTCCCACCATCCTCATCTGTCTGATCCCTAACACTAGTGTTTTCATGTTGAATATTCTGTATACACTTGGTGGATCTTTCACTCTGAATTTTCATCTGGGTGTGTGACATTGTAGCCTATTATTTCCTTGTTAGAATTATCACCTCCATTTTCTCTGTTTTCTCCCACTGAAAGTCTATTGATTATCAGGTTAAAGTTGATAGATGGATGATCTTTCCATCAGAATTCTGTGCAAGTGCATTGTCTTCATGTGCCCTTGGGCCCACTACTTATTTCAGCGTATCAGTTTATCATATGAAAATTAAGATTTACACTTCTGTTAGGAGAAAATGGAAAAAAAAATGTAGGCTGTTTTAGTCAGATTTTGCATTGCTGTGATGAAAGACCTGAAAGGAACAATGTTGAAGAGGAAAAATTTATTTCTAGTTCATAGTTTCAGAGGTCTCCATTGACCAACACCACAGTTTTGGTCCAGAGGTGAGGCAGAACATTGTGGTGGAAAGGTGATGGAGGAAGGCAGCTCAGAATATGGCAATGAGGAAGCAGAGAGCTCTGTTCGCAAGGGACAAAACACAAACCCCAAAGGCACACCCCCAGTGACCACCTCCATCTCTACCCTACTTGCCTGCAGGTACCACCAAGTTAATCCATATCATTGAATTAATGCACTGATTAGGTTAAAGTTCTCATAACCCAAACATTTCACCTCCAAAATTTCTTACATTGTCTCACACATGAGCTTCTGGGGACACCTCATATATAAATCATAACATAGGTGAAGTACTTATAATCTGTGCGCCAGGCAGCCTCTGCTCAGTTCATGTGTTAAGTTCTATGCATACTGTGCTCTGCTTCATAGGAAGCCCAGGGAAACAGCATTGGAAACCCAAATACATGTTGTTGCAAAGTGCTTCCATGATTCCTTCATGGAGTATCACAGTTGTAGGTAAAGCTAATTTTTTAGCCCTCTGTGCCCATGGAAACAATGAGGCAAACAAGCAAACAAAAACTATTTTGCTATTTTCTGAACTTCATTTCTTCTAAGTGCCTATGAGTCCATTGACTATATGTATTAATTTTCTTCCACATATGTACATTTAATTAATTATCCACATAATAACAAAATTGATGTTTCTCTTGTTAATGCTAGCCAGTATATTATTTTCAGACTATCATATCCCTTTCTTCATCAACCTATATGTTCTATAGAAAAATGTATCGATTATTCTTTTATTAATGAGCAAAGATGCACAATATTTTTAAATGATGTTTGATGATTTTTGTCTCAGTATATCCATATATGGCTTTGAATTTTTCTCTTCCTTTTGTGGGATATCATCACACATTTGCTGTGTCACCCTGAATAATATACTTTTCAAAAAAAATTCATTTGTTCTGAAAAAGAAATCAAATCCTATTTGAATTGATGCTGATGACAAGACACTTATTTGGCATTTGACTTTCTTTGGTGTCAGGGAATGTTGTATTCCTGGTTTAGAGAAAAGTGTTTTGGGTCTGGGTTAAGGGAGCCGAGTGTGCTTTGGGCTCTGCCTCTGGCTGTGAGTACCTGAGCGTGTAGCATTACATCCCTGGGTCCTTCTTCCCTCATCTATAAAAGGAACAAGAGGGCCTCAGTATCCTCAGTATTTGAAATGCTACAATTCTGTTAAATCACTTACAGTCCCCCAGAGGCAATGACATAGTCTCTTCATGTTGACAGATGTCCAGACTCGACTTGACCGGAAACTGTGCGACCCTGCTTCCTCTCATGCAAGAAAGACTGCACTGTGACTGCTTTCAGCGAGTGGACGCCCTGCCCAAGGTTGTGTCAACCAGGTATGCTGACACGGCTTTCCTGCTGCTCTCCCTCCCACCCATCTGATTGCTTTCTCACTGCTACATGGGTGGAAGGGTGTGGAATGTGCATGTCCTTTATCTTCCATTTGCCTGTCTTCTTGAGAACAAGGTTGATAAAAGAGTGTAAATGTAGTCTGCATTTCCAGATTTATCAGAACTTGGAAAGGAAAACCTATTTAGTTATCACACACCATAATTCCACTGGTCCACATTTCAGGAGTATTCATCTTCTACTAAAACTGTTGTGGCATTTTGACCATTTAATCCAATGTGCTTCCTTCTAAATCACCATCACTGTCACAGTTTCTGTGTGGCCCTGTGTGCTTGGAGCACAGTTCCAAGCACCTTTACTGAGATATAGTGTTTAAGTACTATGCTTATATCACTCATCAGTATACCTACGTGGGAGAACAAGAGAGAAGATATTAAAGTATTGAACAAAATACAAACACTGGCCTTATAAATTTTATATATTTCTCCCTTTTTAGTGGTGATGCATCTCACACCTGGGTATATTTGGAGGGTTCTGGCCCAGGGCATTTGGTACCCAGGTCCTATCTGAATACAGAGGGGTGTTTTAGTGAAGTGACCCTCTATCTTGAAATAGTTCTTTTCCCAAAGCTTATTGCAGTGCCCTGATGGGCTAGTCCATGTGGAAATACAAGTACTCGTAATCCGGAAGCTTCATTTTTGGAGTTGAAAATTTGGTTCTTTTCCCCTAGTCTCATACCCATGGCCTTTGTTCATGGGCTTTTACCCATTGCCACAGCATGAAAAGGCAAATCCAAGAAAGAATATTAATGCTAGTGCTGAGTGAGTTAAGTGGATCTCCTCCACTGGTATCTAGCCTTTCCTTAGTGCTCAGGTGCTTTCAAGCAGGCATGGCTTTTACACTCTTGCTGTGCAGCTGCTGCCAGAAGAAATAGGGAAATACACAGGGAGGACCTGTCAGAGATTTAAAGCATTAGCACTTTTTCTTAGAAAATCTCAGCCCTGTGCCTCTAGAATCTCCCAAATGTTTTTCTATTCATACATCTATAGCGTCAATTCATGAGAGTGACATTAAAATATGACCAACATCAGCACAGATATAATGGCCCTTCAGACTACCTGTAAGTATTTGGCAAAGGGATAGTGACAGCTTTTGAAGACTGTCATTATTTGTGTCTTGTATCGCAATGGTGGGGTACCTGCACAAAGTTTTTTATTTCTGCCATTCATCATCTTATTACTTTGCGCCAGAAATAATGAAGAAGCATCCAATGAATTTTGCTTACCAACAGAATCAGAAATAATTATATTAATGTGAGTTTGAGGATGTAGCTCAGTGATAGAACACTTTCCTAGCATCTGTGAGGGGCCCTGGGTTCTAAGCAACACACATAAATACTACACACACACACACACACACACACACACATATGTATATACGTACACATACACTATTTCTTTCTATAAACACACAAATATATATGTATAGATATAAATATATGTTAAAATGTGTGTATTAAGTGAAGAGGAACTTTGAAACCACAGTTTATTGTGTTTATGATCTTTTCTTTAATTAGAGTTTTATTTGTTAGCAGTTGGGTTCATCCTGACAAATGCATACATGCATGGAATTCAATTTCAGTTCATGATCTATCCATTAAACTCTCATACTCCCTCCCTCTTTCCCATTCTCCTTCCTCTACTCTAGCAGACTTCCTTTGCTCATCTATTAATTTATATTTGGTCCTTTATCCGTATGCATAAAGGTGAAGTTCCCCGTGATCTATTTATGTCTTCACATAACATTACTTTTTAAGAATTCATTCTGCATTGTCACCCTTACCTATTCCTCTGCTCTGCCTCTTGATCTCCTTCTTCTACATTGCTGACCTTCACTTATGTTATCCTATCCTTCCCTCCGCTTTTTTTTATTTTACTCTAGCTTTCACATATGAGAGAAAGCCTTTGACCTTTGAGTTTCTGACTTATTGCACTTAGCATGATATTCTCCATTTCCGCCAGTTTACCAGCAAATGCCATAATTTAATTCATTTTTATAGTTGAATTAGAACTACACACACACACACACACACACACACACACACGCATATGTATACATCAATAACAATTTCTTCATCCATTCTTCTATTGACTGGCATCTGGGTTGATTCCATTATGTAGCTATTGTGAATTGTACTGCTATAACATTGAGGTGCCTGTATCACTGTAGTGTGCCAATTTTAGATCTTTTGGGAAAACACCAAGGAGCATAATGGCTGGGTCATATGCTGGTTCCATCCCTATATTGTTGAGGAATATCCATACTGCTTTCCAGAGTGGTTGTACTAGGCTACAATCCCACCAACAATGGAACACTTTTCCCTACAACCTTGCCAGCATTCATTATTGTTCATATTTTTTTTATCATTGTCATTCTTACTGGAATGAGATGGAATCTTACTTGATTTGTATTTCTTGGATTTCTAGAAATATTGAACTTTTTTCCATATATTGGTTGACTAGTTGCATTTCTTGAAAAATTTCTGTTTAGTTCTTTTCCCCATATATTGATTGGGTTATTTTTATTTTGGTGATGAGTTTTTTAAGTTCTTTGTACATTCTGGTGTTAATTTCCTATCAGAGAAGTAGTTGGTCACGATTTTCTCCCACTCTGTAGGCTCTCTCTTCACACTCTTGTTTCCTTTGCTTTGCTGAAGATTTTCAGTTTTATGGCATCCCACTTATTGCTTCTTGGTTTGGTTTTTTTTTTTTTTTTGTGGGGGAGGGTGTTGTTAAGGAAGTTTGCACAAGCCCCTGCATGATGTGTATTGACCCTATTTTTTCTTCTAGCAGTTACTAGGTCCCTCGTCTAATTCCTAAGTCTTTGATCCGTTTCAATTTGAGTTTTGTGCAGGGTGAGAGATAGAGTGCTAATGTAATTTTTCTACATATAGCTACCCAGTTGTCCCAGCACCATTTGTTAAAAAGTCTTTTTGCCAAAATATATTTTTGGTGTCTTTGTCAAATATTAGACAGCTGTATTTAAGTGGATTTGTAGCTATGTATTTTATTCTGTTCCATTGGTCATTGGACTTTATGTCTATTTTGATGCCAATACTGGTTTTGTTATAAAAGTGTTACAGGATAATGCAAGTCCAAATATTATGATACCTCTTGCATTTTTTTAGTATTGTTTTGGCTATTCTGGTCTCTTATTCTTCCTAATAAATTTAAGATTTTTTTTCTAATTCTGTTAATATCATCATTGGTATTTCAATGGGAATTGCATTGGATGTGTATATTGCTTGTGGGTGGTATGGCCATTTTGACAATATTGATTCTTCCTCTCCAAGAACATGGGAAGTCTTTCTATATTCTAAGATATTTGTTTTTTGTTTGTTTGTTTGTTTGTTTTGTTTTGTTTTTTTTTTTTAGTATTCTATAATTTTCATTTTAGAGCTCTTTTGCCTCTTGGTTGGATTAATTCTACAGTTTTTTTTTTTCTTTTTAAGGTTTATTAGGTTATTTCGAATGGGATGGTTTTCCTGATTTCTTATTTGGCTAAATTACTATTGGAGTATAGGAAAACTATTGATTTCTAATCATTTGAGGAGTGAAAATAACAATCTCTTCCAGAAAATCTCCCAATTTTTTTTTAAATGAAGATCCAAAGTGTGTGAACTGATTGAACAGGTTTTGTTGAACAGCCAGGGAAATGTCATTTCCAGACAGAGTGATATAGAAAAGCCACCATCTCTAACCTGATCCATTCAAAAGGCAGCATTTAAGAAGCCAACTTTGGAAATTTTAATGGTAATGTTCCCCAAAATATTTCAGGCTCTTAAAGATAAATATTGGAAAAATGCAGAGGAATTATATAATTTATGATATTGGAGTTTTATTGAGGGTCAGTTTTTTTTCCTTAGTTTCTTACTTGTGGAAGATTAGCATAATTCCTAGGCTACATGGTTATAAGAAAGGAAAAGACTAAATTAAAAACAATATCCTACTGACAGCTTAAACTTGGTGTTGGGGCTATCAAAGTCCCCTGATGCATTCTTAGGTGGGACAATTAATTTTGTTGAGCCAATGCACCCTGGTGATTAGAGATTACTTCTGCCACTGCTATTCCATGTATTCAACATTCAAGAAAATTTTTTATGCTGCCTGAGAGTCTTCTAACTATAACTGAGAGTGGAGGAATCATAGACATGTAAAGTTTTTGTCAAAGCTGCTTCTTATTTAATATACACACTATATATATAAATACACACACACACACACACATATATATATATATATATATATATATATATGAATTGCATTGGATGTGTATATTGCTTGTGGGTGGTATGGCCATTTTGACAATATTGATTCTTCCTATCCAAGAACATGGGAAGTCTTTCTATCTTCTAAAATCTTTTTTTTTCTTTATATATACATACACACACACACACACACACACATATCTACATGTAAATATATAGTATACAAATAACTATACATTAAAAATTATATATATATATATATATATATATATATATATATATATATAGAGAGAGAGAGAGAGAGAGAGAGAGAGAGAGAGAGAGAGAGTTTGTATATTGAAGCAACTTTAAATTTTACTCCAATTTTCGGAGTTTCAATTAGTCTAATGACTGGCATTGTAATGAAAATAGTTCTAAGTCTCTGTGGCATCTCCTTTTGCTTCCCAACTTTCAAGCCTAGGTAACTCTTTACACAGCTTGGCAGCCAGGGACTAGAAGAGTAAAGATTCAATTTTCAGATTTCTTCCATTTTTCCACTTCATTCTTATTTACCCTCATGTTTAGTTCATACCTTGGGACTGAGATATTATTAAATAACCATGAGTTAATTAGAGGATACTATGAGAATGGAGGAATTTTGCAGGAAATAGTACTTCTAAATCAATGGTTCTCAAACATCAGTGCTTCTGAATCACCTGCAAACACTGTTAAAATGCAGATTAGCAGGTCTTTGTTTAGAAATTCTCCTCCAATAACTGTGGGATCAGTGCCAGAATCTGCAGTTGTAAGAAAGCAAAGCCTCTGAATGGTGATTTCACCACCCCATTGTAAGGAAAAATGCTCATAGTTCTAAGAATATGCTCCACCTCAGGGCCTAAGTCCCTTTTTTTTTTTTAGCTTCTTGAATATGTCATGTTTTTTCCCAGGTCAAGAGGCTGTAGGTTGGAATCTGAAAGCAGAAATACTGGAGGCAGATGGCTGGAGTTGGATTCCCAGATTTTCTCTGTCACAGAAACTTTGCTTGCTCTCTGCCTCACTTTACTTATTTGTAAAACAGGGTCACTAATCATACCTGCCTACAAGGAAAGCATTGAGACCTCTGCCTGGCACAGAGTAGGCATGAGGCAGGTGTTTCTATAGGTGTTTGGAGCCCTTGCACCTGCTGTGTGTGAGGCTGGCAAACTCCTCAGCTGCCTTCCTGGGCCCTCAACAAGTGCATCCACTCTGACCTGCCTTTCCCCAAGAATATTGCTTTCATCTCCCAGATAACCCTGGCCCTTCCCTATCAGCCTAAGTAAATCATCTCACAGCATCCTACACATCTCCTTCCTGAGCTCACCATACTTATCTTTCCCCGTTAATCCCTGCTGGATTGTAAATCCACGAATGGAATGTAGGGTCCACTTTTGGTGTCTTCACCACTTAATCCTTTAAACCCAGCGCAGTATGGGTATATAGTTGTCAATTAATAGATATGTTTAAAGTGTACAGATGTCCTGTAAGAAGATAGAAAATTTGAATATAGCAGTGGGTTTTCTATCCTTGAGCATTTTCTTCCAGGATACTTTGGAGACTGATGCTCTAAGACAGTATTACTCAAACTTACATGTGCATACACATCCCTTGAGGATTTGGAAAAATGCAGATTCCAGTTCAGTAGACCCAGATGGGCCTGGAAATGTGTCCTTATATAAACTCCCCTGTGATTCCCTTGAGTATAAAGCTCTAGGTGGAGTGGTGTTCATTAGAAATTTCTAAGCAAGGAAATGTCACTGTCAAAGTTGAAAAGTGAGAAGCATGAATCTGGGACACACAGGTGAGGTCATGGTGAGGTCATGGTTGGGTGGAGAAAAATAATTTGACTCTGAGAAATGAGAAAAGGTGTCCTAGGAGAAGGATGACCCTGAGTAAGTTGTAACCTCAACTAATGAGGACAGAGTAACTTTTTTGCAGCTTTGGTTTTAGGGTGGGTCATCAAAGTTGAGAAGAGGTTACATTCATGGTCCTCAGACTTGGCTGTATGATAAAATCACCTGGCAAATCTCTAAAAAATACTGATGCCCATGCCTACTCTCAGCTGCTCTGATTTAGTAGGTTCATGATGTGACTGGGAAATCACTTGATTATGTGACTCAGACCAAATCCATGCTAAACTTCTTGGAGAGCCAAGGTGGTTCCAGAGGGCCAGGTGTGTCAGCACTGATTTGTGTCTTAGCCATGGAGGAGCTGTGTCGGGTTTTATTTTGTCCTGACTTGGTTTAGGAGCTAAATCCTTGAGACTTAAAGGGATTTTCAAGCCTTGAATAATCTGTGGCTTGTAGCCAACCATGCTGCTTTTCTTTCATTCTTCCTTATCTGAGTTTCTCCTTAAAGGATTAGTGAGAGTCCCCTATTCTTTTAAGCAAACCAAAGGTCCATCAATCTCAAACTCTGTTGTGGCCCAATTTCAAAGTCCCTGTAATAAATTAATTAAATGATTAAGAACAATGTCTTGGTACTTTTCTTGCTATTTTCTCCTATTCTTTCTTCAGCCCATAAAGCAAATGGCTGCCTGAAGGATCCAATGTCCTTTCCTTAACAATAGCAACAGCTTGGGAATTGCAGTGTTTCTCAGCCCCATGGATTTTTTTCCCTCAATGCACAGATGTCTGAGAAGCATCCCAGCCCACCTCAGGCTGAATCTCTTCAGATTGAAAGGATATCTGCATATTTCACTTTATTGATCACAGCAACTGTATGAAAAGCAATATATGAGAGATATATGGATTTATGTCTTTGATTCTCAATTCTGTATCCTTGATCTTTACCTTTATGTTATTATCACACGTTTAATTACCATAGCATTGTAAGCTTTAACATTTAGAAGTATCAGTTCTCCAAATTATTTGTTCTTGATCATTCATAGTTTCTTGCAATTGCATATGAATTTTAGGACCAGTTTGTCCATTTCTGTAAAACAAATGTAGTTAGAGTTTTAGTAAAGATCTCAGTAAATATGTATGCCAAAAAAAACAACACCTCTTTATAGGTGACTTCATTGGTGGAGGATAAGGCACTCTTTTGGCCCTTAGTATTATACAATATGGCTTAATGTACATTATAACCTTATGTAGGAGATCACTACTAATTGTATGCTTGGGCAGTATCACAAAGTAATTATCATAGCCACTGCTCTCATCACTATCATACTTCCTCTTTTTTGCTTTTAATATTTTAAGGTCTCAAATCAATAGTGTTTTCTAAGATTCTTACCAGGCTATCTCTCAAGAGGCCTAGTTTATACATTTAATTACTACATGAAATTTCCAATGTATACATAAATTAATACAATGTTAAATAAAAAGTGTTGATAATTTTGAGAGGGTGGGTCCTGGGGATTGAACTCAAGGACACTCAACCCCTGAGCCACATCTTCAGCCCTATTTTGTATTTTATTTAGAGACAGGGTCTCATTGAGTTGCTCAGCGCCTCGCTGTTGCTGAAGCTGGCTTTGATCTCATAATCCTCCTTTCTCAACCTCCCAAGCCACTGGGATTGCAGACATGTGCCAGGGTGCCTGGCTAAATGTATTGAAAATTATTATGTCCTCTGTGCAGTGACGATTGTACAAAACAATTATCAAAGCATGGGCATTCTTATTTTGTCTATATTACTGGTTTTTACCCTGTACCCCCAGAGGACTAATTGAAATAATTCCCAGCTGTGTTGTTCTCTACTTTATGGAAAGGAAGAATGTAGAAGAGATAAAGTTAATAGACTAGAAAATAAAGTGAAACATATTCAAAATAGATCGTCCTATAAATTCCTAGAAACCATGGAGCTAATAGTTAATTATTAATCAGTCTCAATAATTAGAGAATGATAGGGCTCTTTTAACTCTCATCTCTAGGGATGAGCTCCACAGCAGTGTCATGGTAACAGGAAGGCCAGCAGCACTCTAGGAAATCTCCTTTGGTGGTATCCATTTCCTCCCATGTCAACCCTCAAGGAGTTAGGCCTTGAGGCTCCAGTATCAAAGACAGTCAGTGATGTGTGTGTGTGTGTGTGTGTGTGTGTGTGTATGTGTGTGTGTGTGTTTATAAGTATATACACACACACACACACTTAAAAAAAAACACTTATCTTAATGGTTAAGAGCATGGATTCTTATTTTTATTTTTTTTAATGTTGTGCTGCGGATCAAAGCCAGGACTTTGAACATGCTAGGCAAGTGCTCCACCACTGAGCCACAACCCCAGCCAAGGGAGCATGGATTCTTAAATTAGAATCCTAAGTTCAAGTCCCATCTTTGCCATGCAAATCACTTGATACATGCTGTTTTAATTTCAATTCCCAGTGAGAAAATATTACTGCTTACTTCATACAGCTGTTATAAGAAGAACAGGTGGAACTATGCCAGGTACACAGACATGTACTGTCATTATTATCATTGAATAATGATGGAAACTAGTATCGTGTGGCTCTCCTATAGTATTAGGCCCACCACATGTAGGAATTGTGACACTTGTTTCCAAGTCTGCATTTTTTTCTGAACAGGCTGTAACTCTAGAGAATAAGAATTTTCATTTAAACAGAGTCTAGAAAATGATGGGCATTAGGTAATTGTTGTTGAATATAAGCAAATGAATTCTTCATCTTTTCCCTGATCATTTCTAATTCTTAAAATTTTGTTCTCATTTAGAGGAAACTATAGCATTAACAGATTACTCATCAAATCCAGGCCAGTTAGGAATTGGTCATTCCAAATGTCAAAGAGCCACAAGGACATAGATTGGACTTTCAAATCTCTTCCATTCGTTGCATAAAAGAACCACCCTTTCTCTTTACTTTCCTCTTTTAAGTACTTGTGATCTTCTTTCATTTCTCTGGGCCTACTTTTGTCCACCTTGGAAATAGACAATGGAATGCTAATTTATTCCCAAATAATAAAGAAACTGTTGTTTGTGTTATTAAGACATTGAACTTGGAACATTGGCCCCAAAATAATGTTGGAAGTAATCCAACACCTTTTCTTCCTTAGTAAAGTGGCTACAATTAAATCTGTTACTCCTCTGAAAATTCTGGATAATGGTTTCTTTTTCAAATTTGTTTGAGAAATTAATTAATATAATATATTAAATATAATATAGTATAATTTATAAGCTATAAATCTTATTGATATATAGCTTATATATGTCTTCACACTTAGTCCTGATACAAGAGTACAGGTGCCTTTGTCTTTATTGTGCCACTGGGTGTGCATTGGTCTTTTTAGTCTGTAATTTAAAGCTCATAGATCACTATGTGGTCCTAGTACTCAATAAATATTCCTGATAATTTAGGAGGAGGAATGACAAACACTTGAAGCTATAGAGATTACAGTTCTCAATCATACTTCTGCCAAACTATGGAATTCTGCAGATAAAATTCATAAAAGATGCCTTCTCTCAATTCATAGAGGGGTGATAAAATGCTCTTGATTAAAATTTCTTTTTCTTTTTGTCCTCCCTTTTATTTTTTCCTTAAATTATGACATTTCTAATTGTCTCTTTTAAAACATAGTATAACATATCATCATTTGGGGAAAAAATGTTTTTAAGAAGATTTGCTCAGCGTCCAGGACTATCATATTCTGACAAGTAGGAACATTGGGTTAGAACAAGAACTGCTGCTCAGAGCTCAGAACTCTTAGTTGGTGTGGCTTATACTTCCTCAGATAAACCCAGTAATACCTTATAATGGAAGCATTCTCAGTTCAAACTCCTTCCTCCTACCCATTCCCCTTGTGTTGCTTCTGGATCAGAGTTTGATGTATGTTTATAAACATCTGGAGTGCACAGAATTATCAACTGGATTTTTCTTTACCTCCTACAATGGCCCAAGGAGATAAACACAAGCTTATATGACTAACAGGTGAGAAACTGCAAGCTCAGAAAGATGAAACAACTGTTCTGAGGTTACTCAGCATCTTCTCATCAGAGCAGGTTGAGAGTCCAGGTTTCCTTGATTCTGAAGCCTGTTTTGCTCCCATGACCAGTCATTTCCTACATTGAGAGGCACAAACCTGGCTTGCTTGTCTGTTAGCACATCAAGAATTTGAAGTCTGGTACCTGTGATGCAGACTTTGCATCTTACAAGTCACACACTACTTTTACACACACCATTTCATAGACAGTCTGGACTATGACAAAGGAAAGGCTATTTTGTTAGTCCTACTCCGTAGCTAAAACAACTGACTCCTCAAGGTGAGCATTGTGAACACAGAGTTCAAAAGGAGCAAAGTCAAGAAACCCAGTGTTCAAACTTGCTACATTGTCTTGCCTGGTGTCTCTAAATGCTTATATAAGAGAAAACTTTTTTATAGAAAATTCAACTTTTACCACTAAAATTTGGTATCATGAAACAACAGATTTTACTTTACCTCACTGCCTTTTCTTATTAAATTTATAATAGCTGAACTTTATTAATATCATCTTTATTTTTACTTTTATATTTTATTATATTTTCATGAACAAATAAAAATTAATATATTTACAGAGTACAATGTAATGTTTTGATAGATGTATAAGTTATGGAATGTTTAAATCAAGCTAATTGATTATCTCACCTAAATCTAGTTAAAAATAATATATTGTATATTTCAAAATTGTTAAAAGAGTAGTACACTATTTAATTCTTACCTTTACTTTATATAGAAAGACTATTACTACCCCATTTTACACATGAGGAAGTACAGGCTTAAAGATAAAGCCCACAATTGCAAAGCTAAGGAATGTCAAACCATGTGCAATCCTAAACTCGTAACCATTTGCTGAACCATCAGTGGGTTCCAGGTACCATGCACCTGGGTTCCAGGTGTTCCATATATATTCAAAGAGTGGGGAGTAAAACAGATACAGTTCCTGCATTATGGAAAGTTCAATTGAGTGAGGGAAGATAAAGGCATTGAATATATAACTCCCTAAATGAACATGTGGCATGTGCTATGCAGAAGATTAGAGGGTTATGGCAGAAGATGATAAGGAAAACCTGATTTCCTCTTTGTTCTGAATATCTTTTTCATCATCTCTCCTGCTTGCCCAAATGTTACCAAGCTGTACGCTCTTGTCTCCTTCATAGAACTTGTCTTGATGCTTCTTCTAAAAATAATCACTTCCCCTTTTAAGTCTTGTAATCTGTCTGAATCGCTTACATTCTAGCTGTTGGGAAAGGTGTTTCATACTCCTGCGAAGAATAATCTCCTTGAGATCTGAAATCTTGCCCTTTTCAGGTTTTATTCCCCAAACTTCCTTAGTAGTAAATTTATTCAAAATGGAACTCAATAAATCTATGATAAATACAGAGATGTCAGTAGGAAAAAACCCTAATAAACCACTAAAATAGAATTTGGTCTACCTTTATGACTAAGTTTCTCTGATAATTCTTTGCAGGAACAAGTGTCATGATGCACAAATATAGGAGACTTAACTGATTTATGTCTGTTTTCCTGGAAAACACAGTTAAAAGGAAAAAAAATTCAATTCTTTTTATTTATTTTTTCTTGTTCATTTGTCCATTATCTTATTATTTATAGGGAACTTGTAGGACTATCTCATGGAAGCAAAGCCTATTGAATTGAATTTCATTGAATTTCACATTTCAACAGGTTGCCAACTGAGGTAGAGATCACCATTGTCCACAGTATGACTAAAGAAAATTTAATCCAAAGTTTAATGGATGTTGTGATAAAAATTCAAGGCTACAAGATTAAAATGCAAAGTTATGGTCATGGGCAATCTTTCTGTAGCCTTTACTGACCCAAGGGTAAAACAAAAATCACTAGAACAGGTTTCTGTAAGTGTGATCCATGAAAATTCAGCTAGATCTACATGGGATACTGGCTACTAGCCCAACAAATTCTGATTTTGAAGGGAGTCAGAACTGGAACCCACAAATCTGCATTGTTAAACAAACTTTTCTGTTGATTCTAAGATTCATGAAAGTTTTAAAATAACTGTGTTGGAGAAACATTTGAGTTTACCATTTAACAATAGATATATTTTAAGGAATACATGATGAGCACTTACTATAATTATTGTAATAAGTCTATATTTGGGTTTTTAAGAATCAAAGAACTTTCAGTCATATTGGGTAAAAAGGGACTTGTTGAAAAGTTATAGGAGGAAATCTTACAAATATCTAAAAATAAGAAAATCCCTCTGGGCATTATAGAAACTGGATATACAAGCAGAAACTCAGGCTTCTATCCTCATCTCTCTGTGTTTGTGTGCTTCCACTGGTCTGTGCTGCTCTACAGTTTCAAACAGCAGGAAAATGGCCCTAAAATGGCTACGCAGTCTTCCTCTACACAACTTAACTCAAGCACTCAATATCAGCAGAACCTTCCCTTCAGACTTTATTTACCAAGAAAGAAAATCTGGTGTTCTTGTTCATATTTTTGTGCTAGGTCCTTTAATGGCTATCAGCCTGCTAGAGAGGCCCCTCAGGTAGAGACTTATCTGAAAGGGAAAGGAGACAGTGGGGCCCAAAGCCAACAGATGCCAATGCTGGAGCATTCCCCAAGTGAGGGCCTTAGGTGGTCAGGGATGCAGGCTGGCATAAAATGTTATACTCCATTTATATATGATGTGCCAAAATGCATCTTACTGTCATGTATAACTAATTAGAACAAAAAAAGAAAGAAAGAACACTTTTGGGAGCCAGGCACAGTCATACCTATTTGTTGTCCCAGTGACTACAGGGAGGCAGCAGGATCTCTATCCCAGGCAACTTAGCAAGACACTGTCTCAAAAGAAACGACTGGAGGTGTAGGTCATTGGTAAAGCACCCTGGATTTAATCCCTAGTATAAAATGAAATGAGAAAGACAGAGGGTCAGAGGGAGAAAAGGAGAGAGGGAGAGGGAGGGAGAGACAGAGAGAGAGGATTTTTGGTTGAGAAATAGATCCTGAGCTCCCTCCTAGTTGTATAGACATTTCTACAGGAATGGGCTAGCAGAGAGGGTCATGATTATTCATCTGTTCCTAATAAATGTTTATAGGCCTTAAAAAAAATTCAAGCTCAGCTTATTGGAGGAAATCCATCCTCTTCCTTGTGCCCCACCAGTTCTTCTGGGCACTGTTCTCAATAGGCTAAAGAGCCATTTGCTTCTAATGCAAAAGTCACCCTCTTTGTATTTCACAGTTTTAATTTGGGAAAAGAGATATTGTAATTTGGTAGAAATATAGAAGAGGAAAATGTACCTCCAGAGGCTATAAATGCAGTAAAAATAATACCTTCATGTGGACTGGAAAGTGGGAGGAGAAAGCCCTCACTGTTAGCATGATCTGGGTCAGGTATTTTACTACAAACAAACAAAATGTGCAGTCTGAGTGTACTTTAATTCTTAACAAAATGCTTCAAATATGATTATTATCAATGCTTTATCATGAGCAGTGTTGTATTATAACATAAACCAACATACTGAACAAAGCAAATAAATAAAGCAAACAAAATAAATAAATGCAAATTTGTTACATGGAGTTTTGTTCTTATACTTGAATTCCAGTGTTATGCCTCCTTAGTTTGCATCTAATAGTTGTTTTTAAAGCACTATTAATTTTCTTTACTCAACAGCCAAGCTGCATTACCATAAATAAATCCTGTGGCACACATGGATATTCAAAATGATTTATTGTTAGCACTGTGGCAAAAATTTGTGTTCCTTTAGATCCAATTTTTTTTTCAAACTGCTTTTATTTCAGGCTGGTTTCATTTTTACATCTCTAGAATTTTCTTTGTGTGTACACTGCAATATGATCCTATGTGTCTATAGAGGTATATTAGTTGCTTTTTAGAAACCAAGGTACCTATTTTAATTAGAAGATTATTGTTAGACTTTCAATCTAGATCCCATAAAAACATGTAATAAATGAGTTTGACTTAGCTGGGGTGTTACCTTAAGTTTATGAAATAATCTTGTACAATTAAAATTAATAAATTGTTTTTATTTCCTCAGCTATGGTCATTTTTACATGATTCTAAATTAGAGTGTAATTTCTGGAGAATTTTGACTCGGTGGAGTCACTATACAATGGCAGATTTATAAATTGCTTAATTTGTAGTACAGTATCAAAGATTAGAGTTAGAGGTATACATTGGGATCTTGATTTGTCAATTTGAAACTCCAGATTTTATAAGAACAATGAACAATTTATAGATGGTCTCAAATCAAGAAGATATTAAATTTATTCTCAAAATGAAGTAGATTATTCCTGGTTGTTCTACCAATATCTTAAAGTGTTTTTTTTTTTAATTCAGTTGCTACATACAGATGGTTCATATAGAATATCTGATGATATGTTTTCAATGATAAGGAATAAAATATTCAAAACTGAATATGTTAGGAATGATAGACTATCTTATCACTTGAGATATTCCAAGTTTAAATTTAATTTGCTGATTCCTAAAATGTGCTTATCACAAATTACTTTGACACCTATGGATAGAAACCAAAGTGGAAATGAAGATGATGTGAACATGGTGACAAGTCCTATTGGAAGTATGTTTCTAACTTGAGTCAATGATATCCTCTCCCATTGCTGAATGACCAGTGACTACTGAATTGACATTGACTGTGTTCAGTTTAGCACTTAATTATATTCTGTCTTGAGCATCTTTCTAATTTGCTTTCATGTAGTAGGAAGAAGTTGACTGTGACCTTTTAGATCTAACAGATTTGTGGTGGACTCCTGGTGTGGCTACTTCTCAGCTGTGTTTTGAATTTAATTACCCTCCCCAAGATTTAGTAGGCTTATTTGTAACAGATATAAAATGTAATTTCTGTAATCCAACTTCTTAGTAGGATTTTCTTATGCCCTGTGAAGAGGCTACTTTAGCAATAGTTTATCAGTATGATAATTCCCTCCTTGTCTTCCATGATGTATTTTATGTCTCCTAAAAAAGTTATAGGTTTTATGAGTATTAAAGTTCAAATCACAAACATTATGAATTTCATCAGCACATGTGAGTGTATACCTCTGTACGTAAGGAGAGAAAAACACATTTTATAGCAGAATAATATTAGGAGTTTAGTAATGTATCTTGAATTCCCTTGCCATGGTATAGGAAATAACTTGATATGTGATCAACAAGGTCATACATGATCTTTGACTTTGAAGAGTCCTGTCTTTCACCCACAATCTTTCTTTCTGCTTGAATCCACAACAACTGAGAGAACAGAAGAACATCACAATTTTAGCTGATTCTCAACCCTAGAATTAGACTTTCCTACCTGGTCATACCATATACTGGACAGCGAAAGTCTCCTTGAACAAGCACAATTGTGAACAGAGCAGAATACCTGCGTCTTCTGAGCAAAGAAAGAGGAGAGAGAAATCCAAGTCCATAGGTCCATTTATTTCTTCCAAAATCATGATTCAGGTGCCACTCGGCCTTCCCAAAAGAACCATAGGTGAGAGAGGTGGAAAGAATCCAGGGACAGGAGGGCTCCACCCTCACTGTCTGGTGCTGTGAATCTGTGAACCCACACCCTGCCCTCTGCCCCTGCCTGCTCTTCCCTCTAGCTGTGTTGATCTTCTTTCTGATCAAGTTGTTCCATCTGGTTCATGCTTCTTCTTGTACTCCCTCCCCTGGAAAACTCTTCTCCCAGTACTATGCATAGGTGTCTTTGATCTAGACTTTGTTTCAGTTCAAATACCACCACCTCAAAGAGCCTTTTCCTGACTACCTTATTTAAAAGGTCTCTTTCCCCTGTGATCTCTTTTCTTCATCATTACTTTATACAAATGGTCCCTGACTTAAAATCATTCAATTTGACTTTTTTTTTACTTTATAATGGTGTAAAAGTGATAGTCATTCAGTAGAAGTGGCACTTCGTGCCATTTTGAATTTTGATCTTTTCCTGGGATAGTGACATATAGTTTGATAATCTCTCACAACACTGGGCAAAGATGGTGAGCCCCATCTCCCCATCAGCCACATGGTCCTGAGGGTAAACAACTGACATGGTACAGTGTATCATGTTGCTAACTATGCCTTTCCATAGGTTAAGGGCGTCAAATACAAATTGACTTAGATATCTTCAATTTAATATAGGTTTATCAGGATATAATCCCACCATAAATTGAAGAGCATCTGAATTCTTTTCTTCATGGCACTTGCCATTATTATGTGTAGAATGTAAGTTCTGTATTATATTCTTTTTTATTGGTGCATTATAATTATACATAATAGTGGGATTGATTATACCGTATTCATACATGCACATGATTTGATCAATCTCATTTACCAGTACTTTCCCTTTCCTGCCTGTTTCTTATTATTCTTGAGACATTTTGAATTGTGGCTGCCACAGTCAATATCTAAATCTTTATTCAATGAATATTAACATATGAATATATCATTAATTCATCAAGCAAGCCCTTTTTCAGAACTTACTGTATATCAAGTTTTATGCCAGTTACTAATTATATTAATAAGGCTGAAATGAGGTTACTTTAATCAAGAGTTTTTAAAATAAATGCTTTAGGAATGTAAATACGTGTTTTCTGTAACTGGGAGGAACACAGGGAATTCTGGAGGCAGAATGATCAGACCTTGCTCTAGCAAAGTGATGGGAAGATATAACAGAGAAGTTGAGATCTGGCAGATCAGGAATCACCAGGCAAACATGGGGTAGAAATGTTGAGGTAGAAATTAGCAAAGGGGATGTGTGTGCAGTAGGTGAGTGTTTGGAAACTACAGAGTAAATGAATGGATTACAGACAGCTCAGGATGCTTGGGATGCATGATCCATATGGGGGAGTAATGGGAAACAGGGTTTGAAAGATATGTGGGAGCCAGCTCATGAAAAGTTTCAATTCATTCTGAGGAGTTTGGACATCATCTGAAATTTTGATGGAACCGTTTAAAATTGAACATAGGTGTGATAAAGTCACATCTGTGTTTTTTTAAACATAGTACAGAAATTAATGAGGTGAGACAGCATTGGAAAGTAGCAGGAGAATTAGATGACCATTCAATTACCCAAGCAAGAAATAGAAGTGTATTTTCTTGAATAGAAAAGTGAATCATCTGTAGGCATATAAATGGCCACAATTCAACATTGTTTAATAGTGTGTCTTAATGATCTGGAGCACAATGAGTTTTTCACCCATTCTGGGGAGTTCACATAACTGGTGATTACATGGACACTTTCCTGATCAAGAAATTTAAATGGTAAGAGAGGAACAAGAAAAAGCAGCAGTCAGAACTCCCAAGAAGCAAACTTTTCTTAGCTACTTCTCCTCAGTATGTGCTTCCAAGAAGTAAAATGGACTCAAATACCTATAGGATCTCAGTATTTTTCACATCCCATCTGTTCTTATCAGGAAAAGTAATAATTTTTAGGGTGTCATGCATAATGAAAATGGGGAGTCCCTTGTTCAAATATTGTTGAAAATTTCAAAAGTCTGTCACAGAGCATGAAACCATCCAAGAATCCGCATAGGTCATGTACCCAAGATGCTGGCCCCAATTCTTATTGGCTTTTTAGCAGCTGAGATCATTATGAGGTTTAAATTTTGATTCCTAGAAAGAGTTGTCACACGAGTGACTGACCCCTTACCCAGGTATTTTTAATGGCTTGCACTTTTTGTGCTCAGCTGACAACATCCAAGCGCTGGAGGAAATAGGACTTCAAGAGGTATAATTTTGAGACAGGCAGCAAAGCAGAGTAGATCACAGCACACATTCTAGACCCAGACTTCTTGGGTTTCAAATGCTCTGAACCACTTACTGGAACCTTGCACAAGGTATAGAACCTCTCCATGCTTCCATTTTCTTATCTGCAAAATGGGATTGACAAGAAAAAAAAAAACTGTTTTATGATTGTTATAAGGATCAAGTTGATACATGTAAAGCACTTGCTAGTATATGAAGTGCTTGAATTGTTTTATTGAAGGTTATTATTTCCATAGTAAATATTTTTGGTTACATGTAACACAGTTATCATTTCAGACTGAAGTTGGTGGACAGGAATGCTTAATTTTTAAAACTTGTGTTGCATGCCTGAAATCCCAGCAACTTGTAAGGCTGAGGCAGGAGGATCATAAGTTCTAGGCCAGCCCGAGCAACTTTAGTGAAACCCTGTCTCAAAATGTATTTTTTAAAAAAGTTCTAGGGATGTAGCATACTGGTAAATCATTCCTGGGTTCAATCCCTAGTTAATAAAAATAAAGCTTAATTTTAAGTAGCTAAATTTATTATCAGTTTTTTACAGTAATTTTCATTTCTGTGTTTTAAGATACTTTTTTTTCTATCCTAAAGGTAGTATCCTATCTTCTTCTTTGAAATGTTTACATCTGTTTTTAATTAATTCCTATACAAGGTATTGGATAAGACTCCAATCTCTTCTTCTAAGTAGAGAAACTGACCTCATTTTCTCTCATCCCCCTCACCCTTCTTACTGATCTGCCTGTTCTTGCTCTGCTTGAAATTAGACTCTGGGTATTTGCAATTTGCCATTGGCTCTGCTTTTAATTCTCCTTTCTTAGATATTACATAGATGACTCTCTACCTCCTTCAGGCTCTGGCTCAAATATTCCCTTTATATTGAAGCTTTTCAGGCTTAAAATTACCACCCTCCTCCCCAACACGCACAGGCTTGCAATCCCTATTATTCCCTGACAGTTTTTCTTTTTGCAGAACATTGAGTCCCCAAATGAAACATCATTAAATTCGAACTTTTTTATTTTCTGTTTTTTTCCTCTCCCTCCCCTAGAATGTAAGGTCCTTGAGAATAGAAATTCTTTTCTTCTTTTGTTCTATTCTCAATTTCTAGGACCAGTTTCGTCTTCTTAGAGGAGTTCATATTTTCCATCCAGAACCGTCCGGAGAAGCTGCAATGTTTTTATCTTAGGTTTTCTTCTAGTGTGAATTCTGACTCAACAAGTAGAGACATATGGTTGAAAGTCTTTGGTGGTATCCTTCTGTTCCTCCTAGATTTGAGGCCAAGATGGACGCGCAACCTCTCTCTTTCTCTAGACATATTATTTTTTTCTAGTTTACATACAAAGAATTTCAGTATTATGTGTATGTTGCCTGTGTGTGGTGCTGTTTTGTGCTCTGGTCACAGGCTTTGCCTCCTGTTTCCTGATTTACCACATCCATTAAAACCCATGCTCTTATCATCAGTGATCTAAAAATTTTCCCCAAGGACTAGTTCTCTGAAATGCTTTTTTACTTTCTTGTTTTTTTTTTTTATTTTTTTATAACCATGCACTTAAACAAAATTTCAAAGAGAACAATGAGGGAAACAAAAAGTAAAGGGGAAGGAACATATAGGGTAAATAGCACTTGGGTGTTAGTATTTTAGGAGAATTGGTTTCCATATGTATATAACTTGACACCACCATAGTGTCACTGTGGATATAGTTCAAAAAGAGCCTATACCCTTTCAAAATCTATTCTGAAATGTTTGTCTATAAATACTATGATGTCTGAATATTCTTGAACTAATTTGGGTGTGAGTGAGTGGGTAGAGTTGTTGATGAAATAAGTATGGCCATGTATTAATGATTATTAAAGCTGGGGGACATGGACACAGGTTCATGTGATAAGCTATAAAATTTCCAACATAAAAGTGATGCAAATTTTAAATTGTGTTCCACATAAATTTTAGCATTCTAGTTGTCCTGTGTCAGAGACGTGTCTACTATGTTATAAGAAAATAATGTCTTCATCTCCCCACTCAAGAAAAAAAATATGTTGTAGATGGCTCCATGTTCCTTCAATCATGATTTTCAATTATTCTTCACCCATTATCTTTGATGTGCCTACTCGTCAGAACTATAAGACCTGGAGAGGCTCAGTGAGGCAGAGAACGCCAGTGGTGCTTGGTGGAGGCATGGGGTCAGGAAAGGAGGCTGCCTGTGAGGTGGGTTGAGAAGGACTTACTGAAGAAGGTTACCTTCTTCTTAGTCTCCAGGAGAATTTAGGGGTTATTCAGACACAGGTAGAGGAAATATGCTTGATGAAACCCCAGAAATCTGTCCCCTAACTAACATTGTTGCACACTCTCTTAATGGCAGACCCTGTACTCACCTCGTCACACTTCTTACAGGCTGAGTGTGCTGTATCTGAAATGCTTAAGAGCAGAAGTGCTTCAGATTTGTGATTTTTGGGAGGAGTATTTACATATATACATAATGATATATCTTGGAGATGGGAACAAAAAAATCTAACCATGAAATTCATTTGTAACTTACGTATGTCTTATATACACATGATCTGAAGGTAATTTTATATGAACTTTTTTAAGGATTTTCTACATGAAACAAAGATTCATGGCACAAAATTTCCATGGCATGTCAGCCCTCAAAAAGATCTTGGATTTTAGAACAATTCAGATTGCGGATTTTTATATTAAAATTGCTTAGCTTGTACCTGATTATTATTCTTCAAAACCTCAGAATGGGGTATTCTTATTATTTCCCTTTGAGGTACCAGAAGATAACTAATTTTCAAAATTTTGCAGATCCACGATTCTGTATTCACTGACTCTAAAAAGTCATATTATTACATCAACTCTGAGCCTGACAAGGAATTTCAAAATCTAGTGGCTTTATATTGAGACTGCACACACAGTGAAGGCAGAAAGACAGGAAATAACATGTACTTTTTGCATAAACACGATCAGTAAGAGTCTTTGTCTGCCTTGTGCTAAAATTTATGGATAAAAATGAAAATCTTAGTTTTATTTGGTTTTCTTTCTCAGACTTATTGTCCCTAACCTGTCCAACTATTATCCCCAGAACAAGAACATCAATATCACAACTAATGTCTACTCTCTGTGTGATTTTTTATACCTTACATTAGGGTAAACCAGCCTTTATATGTATACACATCTTTGAAGGGGCATCTAAAAGGAATTTTTACAAACAAGGATTCATGTGGTTAAGCCACAGTGATTAGTGGTAGATACAGAACATAGAAGACTCTAAGTGACACAGCTGATTGCCAAGTTATACATGTCACTCATCTATGAGAACACAGGGTCTGATGACCCAAGGCTGCTAGCTGTGTTTAAGCGTGTCTTCATTTTGCTATGACATGGAAGGTGAAGCCCTATGTCCTCCAACTATCTGCAAGATACTAGGTATGAGGAGCATTATTTAATGCCCTCCATTATAGTACTAATGGAGTAGGGCAACATGGATTATTTTGAAGAGGGTTTTTTTTTTGTGTGTGTGTGTGTGTGTGTGTGTGTGAGAGAGAGAGAGAGAGAGAGAGAGAGAGAGAGAGAGAGAGAGAGAGAGAATATATTGTTGGTTCTCATGCCAGTAATGATGACTGCATCTTGACATTTGTTCACCCCAAACATGTCTGTAAATGGACTAACATGGGGTTTCAATCTCAATGCTAATTAAACACAACACGTTAGCAAGCCTTGTAACAGGCAGTCAGGACACACAGCATCTGCTGAAATAAAAGGGGGTCAGGATAGGGAACAAAATACATCCCTGTCATATCAGCACATGTTGGCAAGAAGAAAATGCAAGTGCAACTCATCATTCTAAATTGCAGTGTTGACCCTCCTTCTTTATAGTACACATTTCCAATTATGCCCATTATGATGTACTTAGCTGGAGGGCAAGTGGCATTATTTAAATGTGTTGAGAGTGGTAATAATTCAGCTAGTACTCATTTGTTTTCTGTGGCTTGGTTAAGCATACTGCATGGTCTTTTTCCTGTTTTACGTATTGGGTGAATAAGAGGCTCTGCTTTAATTATGCTACATCAGTGGATCTCTTGCCCTGAGGATTTTTAAAAACATACTAGTGTTTGGGCCTTATCCACAAGAAATTCTGAATAAATTGGTTTGTGTTAGGGGACATTAGGAGTTTACAAAAGTGTTCCTTGCCATTCTGATATACTGCCAGGATTGAGAACCGCATGGGTTGAGGAGACAGATCAGGTGTGGGTGATTTCCCTGGTGATGTGTAGAGAGTGAGAGGAGGGCCCAGATTCAAAGATCTTATCCACCATTGGATAAGATTAATTCTCTAAATGGGAGATGTTTGAGGGCAGCAGAGGTTTAGGATAGGAATTAGAGAGAATTGGAGAGAAACCCTGGAAGTTTAGAACTGTTGTGGAGACTTTTGTAAGCATACAACATCTACCATGGAGAGGAAATGTTTGTAATTCTCATCCTGGATATTTATGTAGATATAAACATGTTATGTTTGTAGCACAGAATCTATTTAAAAGGCTTGCATATAAGGAATTTTAAGTTCTTTTTTTTTTTACAAGATGCTTTAAATCCCATTTAATTAGGCATTCCTAACAGCTGTCCTGTGAATTGGCTAGGCAATATTACCCACATAGGACAAGTAAGAAAATTGAAGCTCTGAAAGGTTAAGTGCATTTCCCAAGGTCATATAGCAATTGGGTAATGAGCTGGGATTAGAAATCTGAGCCCTGGAGGTCCTGTCTGTTGCCAATTCCATTGAATTTGGCTTCTGTTGCAAAATGAATGATGATTATGAAAATTTAAGCATATAGAATACATTTTTTCAGGCACCACTTCAAAATGAAAGAAGTGTATGGATATCCTGGAGCCTATTTTCAACATTGCTGGAAAGTTTAGTAAAAAAGCATTGCAATTTGTGCTTAATTTCATCCATATGTAGACAGGGTCTTTAGTTCAGTGTTCATTCTGAAGTACTGCAAGGTTTAGGCTGGGAGGGAATTTAGTGGTGGGAAGAGGCTGCTATCGATGTATCTGCTCTTTATATGGAATACCATGATGCACAAGAAGGACATAAAAACTTCCTGCCTATAGTTATTCTAGGGCATTGCATTTTTTTTAACCACTAAGCTTTCATTTGTCCTTGATCAAAGAATGAAATGCTGGGGTGATGGCTTTTGGATAATTAATACAAAGTTTTTAATATCATTTTTGAATCCTTATAAGACTATGGAGAAGTTTGGCATTATTATCCATCCATGAGGTTTCACTTCTGCTGCACTGCAGAGGTTTAATAATGCATGTATGTACATTTCAGTCTAATACTCAGCACCTAGGTGAATCTCCTACATATAGCAGACAGCTGATAAATATTTATCCATAATGACAGCACAGTATGCGGTAAACACTTCCCTCTGAGAATTCAGTCACAGTATTTGTTTCTCCAGATTTAAGCGGGAATGATGGTAAATCCTTGGTTTTGTAAAAAAGGAACTTAACTTGGTGTGACTGTCAATAGTGGTTGTGAAGAAATTTAAAAAGGATTGTTTTCTTGCACATAATTAGTAGAGAGAATGTATTTTCTGGAGTATTCAATGTTAAAGAAACTTCAACTGCCTAACATCATACTGCAGTCTTTGTCTCTCTGTAGCATTGACTCAGAAATAGACTGCTTAACAAGCCAAGTTCAAGTTGTTATTCTCCCTTCATATTAATGCTCTTCTTTGACAAAATTCCACTTCTTTCTAGTTGTGATGTTTCTATCACCATCACATATATAAGTCACTATAGTCAATTATATTATGATAAGCTCTGTACTTTTCTTTCCCTTTAAGTTTTAATTTTATGATTCATGAGCAAGAGTTACTTTGGGTTACCAAAGTCATCTCCAAATGCAGGACTTGCTATCTCAAACAGAATTCCTTGGCGAGCCATCTGAAGACCCAGTGGTCAGATTGAATAATTTAAAAAATACCAGTGCAGTCTGCCTTTTCCACACTTAAAATGCAATGCTATTCATTTCAAGGAGAAACAGACATGCTATTTACTTACATTCACATGGGGATGGGAGTCATGATTGTTTTTGTTAGGGTGGTCATGTGATTTTTTTCACACAGAGACATCTCTAAGAGTGAATGGAAAAGCCATTATTAATATTTAAGGTGGGATAATAGGCATTAATCAGGACTTCCCTGAGCAAACAGCGGTTTGATCACCCTATCTATTCCTGATTAGATGAGAGGGTAGATGTAGGTACTAATGGCCTTGCAAAAGCAGTTTAATTTACAGGAATATGGAAAAAATTCTAGTCTCTCATGATCTCCTAGATACAGAGATGTGTAGAACACTGGTGAGACCCTGCTGTGAATAGAAGGCTAATTTGTCATTTTTTTCTTTTTTAAGTCACTGGTAACTCATTTACTGAAATGTTTTTTCTACTATGTTTTTTTTGCCTTTCTTCTTCCCTTCATTCAGAAATTCAAATTACACTAAAGAAAATTTCCTAAATCAATCAATGTATATATGCTTTTCATTCAGTATCTCATGAAATCCTTATAGTAATCATAAGAACTACAAACTTTTTGTGGGTCTATGTTTTGATAAGTGGTGTTCCCCAAAAGTTACACTGTGATACCATGCAAGGAGTTTAGAGATGAAGTGATTGGGTTTGGAGAGCTTTAATCTATTTAGTGCATTAATCCTCTGATGGGGATTAACTGGGCAGTAACTGTAGGCAGGTAGTGTGTGGCTGGAGGAGTTAGGTCACTGTGGATGCACTTTTGGGGTATATATTTTGTCCCTGGTGAGCAGAGCTCTCTCTTTGCTTTCTGATTGCATGGCCCATCCTGCTTTACTTCTGCACATACTTCCACCCATGACGTGCTACCTCACCTCTAGCCCAGAACAATGGAGTTGGCCAACTATGAACTGACACCCCTGAAACTCTGAGCTCCCAATAAACTTTTCCTCCCCTATGTTGTTCTTGTCAGGTATTTTGGTCACAGCAACGCAGAAATTCTTTTAGAGCCAGGGAAGCTGAGACTTAGCTATGTTAAAGGAATTGCCTGAATCCAACAGGTAGTGTTGTAACTTCACACTGAGAGGTGTTTAACTCATGAACATTTATGCAATGTAAATCATAGCATATCATTAGTGCCATCTTTTTAATAAAATGATGAATGATGAACTGGATGTAGAACAGAAGAGGAAAGAAGAGAGCCAGACCGTGAACCTGGAATGACAATAAGCCTGGAGGAATATCAGTGTCATGAAGCATAAGGGATCCCTGAGGTATTTTAGTGATGAGGATATTTGAGAAACAAGGAAAAGCCCTAGAGTTATAATTCAGGTATTTACAGATCATTATTCTGCAGGTGGACAATAACTGCTATGCATTGCTGAAACGTAGCCATCTGCATCCTCCATCTACTTTGCTTGCCTCTGAGAGCCTCCTGCCATGTGTTCATCTCCTACTCTGCCTCTCTTATCAGCCAGTGCCTAGTTCACTGATGCTCTACCAAGTACTAGCATTTTTCCTATGCTCACTTATTCAGTCAGTTGGACACTTACATCCAAGTCTCCAAAACAATAATTAATTCTCCAAAACATTGATTAAATAACCCTGGCTTTAATTCACTGTGGTGTGTTCATTGCAGATCACCCAAAGGGACTCTTCATATACTTATTTCTTCCACTTTTGCCACTGTTTTTCTAGAAAAGACTGGCATAGACTTTCATAAAGAATCTGTAGCTATCCTTTAATGTTTGTGTCTCCACTCATATTTTCTATGTTAAATATGGTTCTTGATCTTTAAATTGTAATCTTTTCTCAGTGTTACTTCTTTTGGACTGTATTTAATAACTTAAGTTTCATTATACCTAATGACTTAGTGATAGTTGAATATGCATAAATCAAAACTGAATTTAAATGAGTTGTTTATTAGTCACAATCATTCTTGTGCAGTTGTTCAGTTTGCAACCAATCACTTTAATTTATTTTTTAATAAGCATAATGAGGTGGGAAGCAACATTCACAAAAACCTACAAATACTCTGTTTTTATTGATATGTAAGCTTTCTGCAAACAGGGTGCTATTAAAGAATTTCTTAGAAAAGAAGCAGTATCTCTTTGGAATAACAGGAGTTTTGATGTGAACCCTTCCACCTAACATGTCACTTTCTTTTTTTTAAAATGCATTTTAATTAGGTATATATGACAGCAAAATCCATTTTGATTCATTGTACATAATTGCAGCACAACTTTTCATTTCTCTGGCTGTACATGATGTAGCACCACACCCTACTTGCAGTTTTATATATACCTGGGGTAATGATGTTCATCTCATTTCACCATCTGTCCTGCCCTGCTGCACCCTCCCCACACTAACTCCCCTTTGACCAACAGAGTTCCTCCATTTTTCCCATGCTTCTCCCCTCCCCATTTTGGATTAGCATCCACTTATCAGAGAGAACATTCAGCCTTTGGTTTTTTGGGATTGGCTTGCTTCACTTAGCATGATATTCTCCAACTCCATCCACTTACCTGCAAATGCCATGATTTTATTCTCTTTTAATGCTGAGTAATATTCTATTGTGTATATATACCACAATTTCTTTATCCATTCATCTATTGAAGGACATCAAGGTTGCTTCCACAGTTTAGCTATTGTGAATTGAGCTGCTGTGAACATTGATGTGGCTGCGTTAGAATACTATGCTGACTTTAAGCCCTTTGCGTATAGATTGAGGAGTGGGATAGCTGGATCAATTGGTGGTTCCATTTCAAGTTTCTGAGGAATCTCCATACTACTTTCCATAGTGGTTGTACCAATTTGCAGTCCCACCAGCAATGTATGAGTATACCTTTTCCCCCACATCCTCATCCCTTTTTCTCTTTCTGACTATAAAGTCTCTTTTTAGTAGAAAGATCATGGGCCTGGATGCCTGCCTAGTGCAGTTTAATTCTAGTAATGTGACTTTGGATAATTATTGACCTCTTTCCTCTGTCCATATTTGTTTCTGTGAAATGAGAATAACAACAAAAACAATAGCTATCTCATAAGATGTTATAATAAAACAGGGCAGCTTTTGATTATTTGACTTTTCACATATACATAACACCAATTTCTTATATTTAAAAAGCCACTATCACCTCTCTGTGCCTATATTCTAGAAATTGCTGGGAGCCATCAGCCAAGTAGGTATGACAATCTCCTTGCCAGCTTACTCCCATGCTGTCTAGTGGAAGGACTTCTGAAAGGTGACCTTGCTCAAGGACTAGGGCAGTTTAGCATAATAGGAGATTAGGGTGTTCCCCCTTTAGAATAGGGCAGTTTAGCATAATAGGAGATTAGGGTGTTCCCCCTTTAGAATAGGGTGGTTTAGCATAATAGGAGATTAGGGTGTTCCCCCTTTAGAATAGGGCGTATCCTGCTGCTGAGTTCCTCTTGAGTTCTTAGGGTCAGACAGTATATTTGGGAGACAGAAGCCCAGGAGTAGAGGATTTTGGGCAGAGTAGTGGATTTGGGCAGAAGTGGATTTGGGCAGAGAACGTGGATTCCCCCAGAACGTGTTTGTAGACGGCTGGTGTGACCACGGGAATAAAGAATTGCTGTTTGAATCTACAAGCTGTGTGGAGACTCGTGATTCGTGCCCAGCCAGAGACTGCGGCAAGAAATCACTTTTCTTATGTGATCAGTAGAATAGTGAGGCTTTGTTTAAGATCACTTTGGGAGAGTATCTTCGATATTTGCTCATTTTCTCTTGCCTGGCTTCAAACCATGTTACTGAGGACTGCCTTAGGCATCTGCTTCTTTTGTTCATTGTTACCTCCTGGATTTCCAGGACTTTGTTCTTCTCCCTTGACAACAGTGCCACTCTCACAGTGGCTTCAAAGTAGAAGTATACTGGAGAGACCTCCAATGCCCCATTTCCAATGTGCACATTGCCTGCTCTTGCAATTGCCACAGCATCTGCTATGGAAACCTACAGCATTTGTAAAAATGTGGAGAGGGAAAATTCTTCAAAACTGAATTCTGAATATGAACATTCCAAAGTTCAAGGGAAAAGGAATACACAAAAACATTGCTTAACAGGTATCTCACACATCTTGGTGTTTCCCTGTCTGGAGATCCAAAGGCATGAACGATGATTTCTTCATTTCTCTACAGTGAGTCATTTTCCCCTCTGAAGAATCCTACCTCTGTGTCAGTATTTGTTTCACTATGGAATCCATCCTTCTCAACCTTGACCTGAACAACTGTAGGGCATGAAAATCAATGTAACTCTCTTACGCAAACTTTTGTTATTTGACCTGTGTTGAGTGTGCGGCATGTGCCAGTGTGCATATGAAAGGGAGAAGCATTGATCCATGCTGTACAGCTAGTCCCCTTTAGGATTTCTATCCCAATATGAGGTGAAGGCAACCCTTTCATTCTTTCTACTATCTTCAGTCTTTGCTTATAGTCTCCTAAAATAATATTTAGACAAAAAACATACACAAGCCCATAGTCTGTATACATTCTAAGTTAATTTGCAGAGTAAGTACAATGTAATTTGAATTAATTGGGAAAGCAGAAGAGACTTCTTCCTAGAGGCATAATTATTTATAAAGATCTCCCTACCCAAATGAAGATAGCTTTTTATGTTATTATGCAGAATTGTTTCACTTACTTTTTTTATACTTCTGTTTCTATACTCCTCACAGGGACTTCATTGCATCTTAAAAAGGGGGTAATTATAGCACTCCCACTTTTTATAGCAGCATCTCTCCTTTGTCTATATTGGGATATCCCTCAAATTGGGCAATTGAGGAAAATTTAATGAAGAGATGATTTACACTGGAGTGGGGATTATCAGTATAAGTTAACAGCAGGTGATGATTTTTGTACCTGGGCTAGTGACAGATGGGATCCTGGAAGTCAATAGAGAAAAGTACAATTAGTGTCATCAGAAGAAAGTAACTAGAGTCAAGTGCCAATCCACAGAAACTATAGCTTCTGATATAGAGGTGGTAAATCTAGTGGAATAAACACTCTGACCTCTCTCTCCTCTTTTTCTCTTTTTTCCTTCCATTTTGTGTTCCATCCTCCCATTGGACACACTCAACAGGAGCCATTAGGCAAGTGGTCACCAACACAGTCCTTCTGTGGTTAGCTTCCTAGATAGAGAGCAGGTTAAAGATGGACACAGAGGGGGGATGTGGAGATCCTGTTCACCTTTACTTGTACCTTGAGGTCATAAAATGTGCCTGTGTGTGTCATTCTCCTATTCTTCTGAAAATCTTGTTAAACATTATTTATTAAGAAAGAAATTTTAAAGCCTTAGTTCCTTTTTAAAGAAAAAGGAAAGGACCATCACTGGATGGGAGATTTAAACTCACTTGAGGAAGACTAGACTTTGATGGATAAAGACTGAGGAATAGAGAAACTGATAACATGGCAGCTGGAACCATGACCTAACCTAGCAGGAAGGTGATGGCAGTGGAGGAGAAAGCCTGTACACTCAGGAGGACTCTTCAAACTCATGGTGGCCACCCTGATGGAAGACAGGAGCAAGGAGTAGGCTAAAAACTATATGGGTTAAAGACTTTAAATAACCAGTAGAGGCATTAAAAATAGGTATGCAGTTATAAAAAAAAATTGAAAGGAGGTACAAAGTAAATTCTCTTCAATTGTAGCAGAAAGACAATAGATAATCTCTAAAGTTCATAAATTAAGAAATAATGGCATAGGTATATTAGGTATAAATTTGGAGATAACCACAGAGCTAAATATAGAAACAAAGAGTTAAAAGTGTTCCCTCTGAGGAGGAAGACCAAGTAAGGGAGTTTGGATTGTGGGTCAGTTGTTTTTCATTGTTGAGTCTTGTTTTAATCATTTTCTAAAAAAACTTATGTATATATAACTTCAATAAATGCTCATTTTTAGTTTACCTTCTTTCTAGAAATTAATGTTTTAACATGGTTAGGTCCACTGCCTGTCCCAAACCTACCAATTAACTCCATGTTCTCCTTCACTTCCCCCTTTCTTATTCTTTATGACTCTCACTATGAGTTTTCCCTCCCTCAGCCCTTCATTGGCACACAGGCAAGAAATCCACAGAAACCTTTCCTCTGAATGTACTTATGTGTCTTTCTCTGCAAATTTCTTGCACTTCTGTGTCTTGGTGCCTCTTCTCAAACTGGTTCCAATGTCCAGTTATATATATAAATTTTTTTCTTTTCCTATTCAGTTTTCAAGAATCAAGATAAAATCTAACTCCTCAATGAACTGTTTCTGATTTCCAGAGTCATAAAGGATCATTCTATCTTCTGTACCCATATAACATCATCTCACTGCTTACCATATCCCATATTCTGCGGAGTCTTATAACTGGTTATGTATACATTTGCCCTCTTTCTTCTGTGGGTCAGAGATTTGCATTTGCATATCTAGTACATGTCACTTGTCTTGCATTTAGTAATTGAAGTAATTGCTAAACACTATTAAGATAATTGACTTTTGTTGTTGATTCCGAAAACATCTAAAGATTGTGAAGTGATGAAGTAACACATTAAGTTGATCAGTTTTCTTTTTTTTTTTTTGAGAGAGAGACAGACAGACAGAATTTTTTTAATATTTATTTTTTTAGTTTTCAGTGGACACAACATCTTTATTTTATGTGGTGCTGAGGATTGAATCCCGCGCCCCGCACATGCCAGGTGAGAGCATTTCCACTTGAGCCACATCCCCAGCTCAATCAGTTTTCTTTGTAAGCTGCTTATTAAGAGTTCTACTTCTCAGAAATACCTTGAAGTAAACAACACTTCTTCCCTAAATTCCAATTCTATATACATGCATATATATATATATATACACACACACACACACACACACACACGTGTGTGTATATGTATGTGTGTGTGTATGTGTGTGTTGTGTGTGTGTGTGTGTGTGTGTGTGTGTGTATATATATATATATATATATATATATATATATATATATAGTATATATTGGTTATAAGGTTATGAGCAATAAGAAATCTAATAAACTAATATGTAATATAAACCATAGGCTACTAAATATTAATTTGTTAGGTGAATTTCTATTATATAAAGTAGCCTAAAGAGGAAAACACCTTATTAGATGGAATAAATTAATAAGAAAACCACAGAGTAGTCAGCTGTTGTTTGAGATTCAGGAGAGTTTCTGAGACCCCTCAGATCATGCCCTGTATATCTTATGTCATTTGAAATGTAGATTCTAATTAATTGAAAATACATTAAAAGAGTAGGAAGATATATTTACATATTAGAATAATATATATTTAAAATTACAGTTGCTAATAGTGTGCCTGTGTCACAGAAGCGAACTTGGGCATTAACTCCCAGTATTTGCTAATTCTTATTCCTTGGCTGTCTTTCCACATATGCTTCCTTCAATTCTGTCTCTCTACCTTTGTGTCTTTTATTCTCTCCCCTCTAATTACTACCTGGATTTTGGTCTGCATCAATATACAAGGGCACTATAATTTTATTTCTCCTTTACTTCAGGAAATACCACAATAAAACAGTCTCGATACAGAATTATCATCCAAGAAGCAGCCAATGGAGGCCAAGAATGCCCAGATACCTTATATGAAGAGAGAGAGTGTGAAGTTGTCTCCTTGTGCCCCACATATCGGTAATTAGTTACTTTTTCAAATTATCATTAGATCTAAGTATAAATCCTACTGTTTTCTTGCATTTAATATACAGTTGCTTAGTGAAAAAGAAGACGAGGTAATGTATTTTTCAAATGCTTCAGTGTTTTTTCCCCCGAAATATATTTGAAAGGACTAAAGGATGTTAACATCTAATTAAAATGCAAAAATCAAGACATGTTTGACTCCAAGTGAGCTACTAGATTTATGTCACTTCTGCAGTCAAATTTAGGATCATGATCCAAATAGACTCACGATGGAAGGTATTAAACTAGAGGGAAACACATCATCACCCACCCACACACAAACCAACCACACACCACACACAAACAGAGAAGGGTAACATCTTTATTGTTTCCATCTTAAAATCTTTAATAAAGAATTAGAAAAAAATTGTAGTCATTTAATAATTATTTTAATAAAAATAGGTTGTCAATTTTTATCACAATTTCAGAAACAACCAGTTAAATGTTTAACCTAAGGAAAAAACATTTTTTTAAAAGGGGAGGAAATTAATATATTTTTAAACTCTATTATGTTCACTCTGTCTTCTTTCTTGGAAAATTGCTAATTTTTATTCACTAAAACAATGTTTCAGGTTTCTGTGTTGTGTCATAACCTCCTACTCTTTTTAATACATGTTTTAATCTGCATCATTGCTTTAAAGTATTGTTGAATTAAATTCAATCACTGTTGGATTGTAAACAGCTCACGGTCTTAACAATCATAAGGTTTTATCAGCACCCTTAAAAATACTGTTAGCAAAGATGTTCAGAGTTTTTCTGATTATTTGAGAAATTATATCTTAAAGCTGTGAAATTCAAGGGCTAATTTGTTCAGGAAAATGCAAGTTCTTTTCGGATAAAGTCCTCACTTTAAATAAAGTTCAAGAGGGTCATTGAAGGAGTCCAAATACCTATCGATTTCATCATGCTTTACTTCTGGGCTTTTTGTCTGGTTCCCAATTTGGGGGGGATGTTAAAAAAAAAAAACACTGGAGTCAGGCCCAGGGTACCATTTTTTTCTTCAGTAACCACAGGACCATTGTGGAAACACTGTCAATATCCATCCTTTACTGCCATGTCTAAATATTGAAACTTCTGAGGCCTGCAAAAGAGCTCTCAAGGAAGGTAGCCAAGTGAAAAATTAGCCAAATCAAATATTATTAGACATCAGTATGAACCCAGGGCTATTATAATCAGATGTAATTATAGAAACTATTAGCAGGCTATTCTATTGTCCACTCTCTTTACTATCTGGTTGCGCTTCAATTTAACTACTTATGTTTGAACTAGTTTTTGTTATTGACCTCCTGCCATTTCCGCCCGAAATCAGTTCCACTGTGTGTCGACTGGGAGATTTTATTGTATCTCCTGATGTGTAGTTCAAACTGTATCCAAGTTAACATAAATTTCTTCTCCTTAGAAAGCCATTCGTTAGTTTTGAGCAATATGGTTCCGCTTTAGATTTTACTTTCCCCCTTATTGGTATTATCTTAAGATGCAAGTTAAGGTAGAGACATTATCTTAAGATACAAGTTTATCATTATCTTCATCTTTCTTTTTAACTTTATTAATGTATCATATATGCTTACCAAATCAAAACAGAAGTGCCTAATTATTTGTTCTGTGAATTTAGAGCATATCTCAACTCATTAAATTAGTAAGAAAAGGGGAACGAGCATGAGAACCTTATTCCTAGATAGACTTGGCAGTGGGCTGCAACCAAGGGTCTGTAGCTGAGTATCCAGAGACTGAGGACTGAAAACTGGCCCATGCTGACTTAGGCAGTCTCAAATTATCACTTAACCTCTCTGACCTCAGGTTTATCATCCTAAACCTGAAAGTTTCACATGGGAGTTCTGAAAATGTCTTTCTTCCCTTTCAGTCTGTACAGCAAACTATTTAACTAGATTAAATGTCTGGTCTTTCATTCATCTAAGAAGCCTATGGAAACTCAGAGAACCCGAATAAACTACACATCTTGGTAGAAAAGCTGAACTAAAATCCTTTATCATGATAGTGTCTATGTTTTCAAATTATGCTGAATAAATCTGTCCATGTCCGAAGTAAATGTGTGACTAAGATTAAAAGGTGTCTTCTTGAAGCAGGGTATATTTTTGTTTAGTTGTTTCCTGATTTTTCTCATAACTCCTCAGTTATTCCCTTTATGGTGGCCATTTGAATAAGGTCAATGATATTTTTAGTTTGCATTTCTTCTTTTTAAGTAGCTCTCTTAACAAAAGTTGCTCTTATTGAAAAATGAGATCCACTAAATAATAGAATACATGACCAGATTTAGGGCTTGGCTTTTCTGAAACACTATACAGTAACAAGTTTAAGGATTAAATTAGCCAAGTTATAATCTGCCCTCTGAGTCACGAAAGTAGGAGTTTTATTAGCCTGAGAAAGGGGGGAAAAAGTGGAAAGCCAGATGACTGTCTTAAAAACTATTTCCTCATAGGGAAAGAAATATTGACATTTCAACAAAGGTGCCTTCCCTCCTCTTTCCTCTGATGAACTACCAGTTAAGATGCTCCCCAGGGCCCCTCTTTACCTTTTATTCTATAACTTGTTGAGATGTTTGACTTACTTCTGAGTCCTAGGAAGGATCACATAAAAAATTGTGAAGCAGAAGGCTGAGTATTGAAGGGTTTTCCCTCCAGGTTTTCAGAGGTTCAAACTGAGATTCTCTAATTAATGCTCCAGTAGAACATAGGGTCTTTCCCCCAATCCTATTTCTCTCTTTTGTACGCAATCTCAAGTTCATAAGGCACCCATTTGACCTGTGCTTCTAGGGCTTTTTTTAAACACTTTTCAATAGGAGATACAGTTGTTTGTTTCTGTATGAGTTTTTATGCAAAACATTCAAAACCAAAACATATTAATTATTACATTAATCATGAATTTGGATCATGATTAATAGGAGACTATTTGTCATCCCTAGTGCTCCCCAGGGCTTGGTTTTATGACATTGGTTTCAAGTCCATTTTTATTGAAGAATTATTTTTCAGATTTTGGATTTCAGATCCATTTATTTCAAGTATTTCTACTGCATGTTTGTCATGGTGAAAATTATAGAATTTCTAGTTTACTTTTTCTTTATAATCACAGATGGAAACCACAGAAATGGAGTCCTTGTATCCTAGTGCCTGAGTCTGTCAGACAGGGAATAATGGGCACCAGCGAAACCTGCGGAAAGGGGTTACAAACAAGAGGTAAGGAGATTTTCTATTTATATGTGGTTTAAAATAGTTTTCTCTTTATGGTATTAAAATCATGTTACTCTTATAATGAGTAACTCCATCTCAGATTATCATTCAAGTATCAGGGAAATGTGAAAATATTTGCAGAAAGCAAAATCTCCAAAAGTTTACTCAATGTATTTTGTTTCCAGAGGGCAACTAAAAGATGTGCTTCACTAAGGTGAGCAAAACAGGAAAATTGGGTTTGCTACCTAGAAGAGAGTCCATTCACATTCACACCTAGAAAGCAGCTAATGTTGGTAGGAACAAAAGACCTACACAGTGTCAAAATGGAAATCTTCAGTAAATGAACAGAATAGATCATTTGTCATGTTTAACCTGAAAAATTGCATGAGAAACATTTTGCAAGTACAGAAACACACAGAATCAAAGAAGGTATGCAAAAAAAAATGTGAAAGAACTCCAGGAAATACAAAAAGTTGTAGGTGGAGGTAAAACATGTCTTCAGCTCCCATGCCAATGGTGTTGTCGAGGAAAAACACCAAAGTATGTATTCTAGCAAAAATTGTGTTTCAACAATATTGACACTTTGGTGGAAGGGCTTCGGAAGAGCTCTAAGAAGACATCAATAGAAAATGTCTAACAATGAGGAATTAATAGGTGGAAACATATGCATATTTGCATAAATAGGAAGTATACATCAAAGGAAACTGTAAAAGGGTCTAAAATAATTGACTCAAGACAGGGACTTGGGTAATTATTTTTCTCCATTATGCAAATTTGAAAGCTATGTATATGTATTACTTAGACAAAAATATACTTTAAATGGTGATTTATTTAATGTACTAAATAGTTATGTAAGTGAACACATTACAAAAGATGGAAAATCTAACTCCAGGAAAAAAAATATTACGCTGGAGGAGGAATGAGGCAAGCTTTTCACTGTGTTCATTTCTTGTTGTCCTCACAGATGAGGTCTACTTTTTGCACGCTTATTTGTTGGTTGAATTGTGGGTCCCAAATATATATATCCATATATCACCCCCTATACCCTTTGCATGTGGCTTTACTTTGAAAAAAAGATCTTAATTAAAAGTAGGCAGGGTTAATACTATCAAAGAATGATATAAGCATCTCTGAAAATGCCGTAGTGAAACACATTATTTTGTATAATTATGATGTGCTATTATGATAAATAAAAGTAAGAATCTGATGGTAAGATTATCCTGCGCTTTAAATCCAATGACAAGTGTCTCTGTGAGACACAGAAGACAGGGATATTGGAATGATGTAGCCAGAAGCCAAGGACCATCTGGTTCCACTGAAAGCTGGAAAGATCTAGAATGGATTCTCCCATGCAGACTTTGGAGGTTTTGGGGTCCTGCTGGTACGTTGATTTTGGACACTTAGTCTCCAGAGTGTGATAAAGAATATTTTCTTGTTTTCAGCTACCAATATGTAGAAGTTCTCGTGGCTGTCATAGAAAACCAATGCAGTGTTATTGTTGTTGTTAACTTGACACAGAGGTTCTTATTTTATCATTGCAAAGAATCTCATCAATGGGAATTTCTTGAAGTTTGGATTATTATTGAGCTCCCCTAGAAAGGGTTTGTCTGCATTTCTTCTGTACAGTCAGATGGAGTCCATATCTATCTGGAAAAAAATATCTAAAAGTTAATGTTCTCTTTGAGGACCCATTGTAGAAGTGCATAAACTCAGACCAGGTAGTCTTAAGAAAATCAGCTTAAGGTTGTAAATTCTCAAGAGACATTCTTTCCTTTTGTTATCCAATGCAAAGTTTTAGAATTTCAAATGGATTTATTGGGACCTTTTGATAGGCAAGTTTATTTTTATCTAGTTTCCCCTTAAACTCTGAAGACTAACCTTGTGATCTCTATTTTTAGTGTGGGGCCTTTTAAAAAGTCCCTATTTTAAAGTCCAATCTCTGAGGTTTAATAGAAACCTTCACAACAAAAGTTGTCTTTCTTGCTTACCTTGCAGGGTCTCATCCTTTCATTTTTGTTTGGGGCTTTATTGATTCTTTTCTTTCCAACAAACCTAGCAATAAATTTAGAAGATGTGTATTTTATTCAATGTTTGTATCTTTTTCATTTGGAAGGATTGTTTATGTGGCTAACTTTTAAATTTGGTGCATAGTTAGGAATCCATTTGTGTAATTACTCTTCTATTTAAAAGAAGAAGAAAATGAAGAAATCAGACTTTTAGCCATGGCTAAAAGTCTCTGTCATCTCCAAGGAGATGGGCATCTTGAGTTGTGTTATCCCAATCCTTTACGGAGAACCAGGCAGGCCTTCTGCCCAGTTTCTTGCTTTTAATCTGAATAAAGAAATACTGGTTGTTCCGATTTATGGAAAAGGAAAGTATAAAAAGAAACATACATATTCTAATACTTAAAAGAAATTGCTCTTACAAGGGTCAAATTTTGGTACTAAAACAAGAAGAAAAAAGTGAAGGTGCTGGCATTCCTAGAAGTGTGAATTAATCTGTAGATGAATTCTTTTTTAATTATCCAAAGTTGCTGCTTTAAAGCTGGTTTAATAAGATTTCTGAGTACTTTCATCTCATTTGTCAGCTGTGAGCATCCTCTATCAGCATAAAGACTCAACATTTGGCACTGGAATGGAGACACAGTAGGTGCTAGAGATTAAAGGTGTCTTGTCTGAAATAGCCTGGACTTTCTGCATTCTTTTCAGGTCACTTTCATTGAATAATATTATGTGGACCAAATGAGGTAGATCTCTAATCACTGTCACGTCTTTTGTTCTTCCATAATTAGTTTTTGTCACAGTGAGAAACTTAAGTCATCTAACATAAACATTTTGAGGGAATCTGTGTGTTTTCTTCACATTCAAAGAATGTCTTTTAAATAAAAGTATTTTCCAGAACAAAACCATGGCATTTGCAGGTAAATGGATGGCATTGGAGAAGATAATGCTAAGTGAAGTCAGCCAATCCCCAAAAAACAAATATTGAATGTTTTCTCTGATATAGGGAGGTTGACTCAAAGTGGGATTAGGGGGGAGAGCATGGGAGGAATACATGAATTCAAGATAGGGAAGAAGGGTGGGAGGGAAAGGGGAGGGTAGGGAAGTAACAAGCATGGTGGAATGTGATAGTCATCATTATACAAAGTACATGTATGAAGACTTGAATTGGATGTCAACATATTTTATATACAAACAGAAATGTAAAAAGTGTGGTATTCATGTGTATTAAGAATTGTAGTGCAAAAAAAAAAAGTAGACCTTAGGTAGAAGGAAGTGAAAGGAGGGGAACTCAGAGGATGTGGGGATTAGAAAATAGTAGAATGAAATTAGGTACATCTCTAATAACCTATAATACTGTATGTATTTGTGTGACTGTATGACCAATGTGATTCTGCAATATGTATACTCAGAAAAGTGAAAAATTATATCCCATCTATGCATGAAACATCAAAGTATATAAGTGCATTCTACTGTCATGTATAACTAATTAGAACAAATAAAAAAAGAAAGAAACCCCTAGACTAGCACACCTAAGTGGCAACCTGCTCTCAGGTCCTCTCTTGCCCCTGTGAGAGTTTCATATTTGAATAAATCCTATTCCTTAAAAAAAAAAAAAAAAGTATTTTTTTATTTTTTTAAAAATGAGCAAAATAGTTCAGTATCAAAATAAGTTCTGGGATGCCTTTGCTTTCAAATAGGGTGGAGTAATATACAGGAAGAGGTTTAAAAACAGGATAGTCTAAATAGTATAGCAATTTGTATCTTGTGTCCAAAAATGTAAATACATATAAATATATATATGATACCGCTGTTGACCGAGTTCTTGCTTCCCCAATGTTGAAGAATAACACCAAAGAAGCACGGCAAGGCAAGGTCAGAGTAGAAATTAGAAGTTTATTAAAGGACAGCAGAAAAGACTTCTCCCGGAGGAAGAAGGGGACCTAAAAGGTGGAATCCGTGGAAGTGCGGTTGTCTCCCCTTTTTATAGTTCTTTCAGTGATGGAATGTAGGTGGGAAAGCCTGAGGGATGGGACACAGGTGGGTCAAAGTGCAGGAAGGACTTCTGAGTTAGCACCTTCAAGTTTGCTGGGGGCTGTTTCCTGGGCTCCATTAACATTTCTTTGAGGTGGACTTTGGCCTAGGGCCTTTTCAGGACTTCATTAACATTCCTTGAATTGTCCTGCATTTTCCCTGAGTCATTCTCAGTATGGCCTCCATTTTAGATTTCACTCGATATTAGACCCGATTTACCTAACTACACTGACTACCTAATTTTAAATCTGGCTTTATATATATATATATATATATATATATATATATATATATATATATATATATATATATATATATTTGTTTATGTCTCCCATTTTAGTAAGGTATTTTTATTTCAATCTTTTTCAGAATGTAATTTTTAAGATTTTAATGTAACTGAATATTCTTGAAAAACAGAATTAAATGCATTATATGAACAAAACTCAAAGGAAACAATTCATACGGTATGTCTCAGTACTGTATTTTCTGACTGAAAATCATTTTTAAGTGCTGTTATCTTCATAGAAAGAGAGAGTTAAAGCTTACTAACCAAATCTGTCTAAAAAACAAAGTAATATACCAAAAAGCTCACACTTTGAAAAGCCCCATGTATCATTGAAAGACCCCAGCCCAGAAACCCCAGGCCCCATTGTGAAACCATCAGGGCGTGTTGCTAACCCACGTAAAGAGAGGTCTCTCTGTTAATCAGTTAAGGGTAGTCTATTGTGAGGGGACAGGATGGTTGAGGAAGAACAGAAAAGCAGACCCCAAGGCATGCCTGAACAAACAGGAACTGATAATGATAAGCAGGAACAGAAAAACCAGAGTGTTAATATGTAACTGTCATGAGGTTTATCCAGGAACATAAAGTGAAAAACAACTTTGCCCTTTAGGTAATCTATATGTTGGGTTCAAAATAACCAATAAGAAACCTGTCACTTCCCGTGCGCGCGAAACCTGCCCCATTATCCTATAAAAGACCTGTACCCCAAAGCCCGGTGTGCCAGTTCACCAAAGCTCCGGCTGAGGTTTTGCTGAGCACCCACAGGCGTCTGTGTCTGAATAAACCTCTTGCGTTTGCAGCCAGTGCCTCGTGCGTCTTTCTTGGACAGGGAATCGGTGGGTCTTTCATCATCACAACCTGTCCATAAAATATCCAAACCCTCAATGTGCTAATTTTCTACCAATTATGATAAAATACCTGAGATAATCAACTTAAGGAAGGACAGATTTATTTTGGCTCACAGTCTTAAAGGTTTCAGTCCACAGTTGTCCCATTACTTCTGGGCCTCTTGTGAGGCATATCTTCATAGTAGGAGCACATGGCAGAAGAGGCTGCTCACTCAAAGTAGCCAGAAAACAAACAAAAAAAAAAAAGAGACAGGAAGGGGCCAGAGTGCCCTTCAAAGGTACATCTCTAATAACCTAACTTGCTTTCCCTAGGCCCCACATCCTGAAGGTACCCCCACTTTCCATGGTGCCACACACATGCTGGGGAATGGGCCTCTGGACAACATTCCAGACCCAAACTATGGCAATCAGCTAGTCATGTTTTCCTATCTGATACCAGGAGTACTTTTTAGGAGAAAAAGAAGATACTTTTAGATTATTGGACATTCATTCTCCAAATGTAGAATAAAAACGTATAAATATGTAAGTTTGTTCTGTTATGTTCATTTATATAAATCACAAACAAAAAGGCATTTCAGTAGATTCAGAAAGGGAAACACATACCAGTTTTTGTCGTGACTGGGTAATAACAGAGAGAGATGGTCATAACCACTTTTATTTGAAAATGAAACATTTTTTTTTTGTATGGGAGGGGAGAGGAAAATTTCTCCTTGGGAGGAAAGTGGAGTCATTTCATCTATTTTCTTCAGAACTTGGACAGAAATGACCTACATTAGAACTGGGGATGTAGCTCAGTGGTAGAATGCTTGCTTAGCCTGCAGAAAGCCCTGAGTTCTATCCTCAGCATTGCCTAATACTATTACTAATAATAGAAATGACCTACATTAGCTGTGGGATATGGGAATTTCCAGTAGGGAATAGGGAACAACTGCTATCTACCCCATAGACCCTTCTTCTAATGTCACTTTCTTAAAAGAGCAAAGACATCTGGCAATACCTTTCCTGTGTATTTAATGAAAGGAGAACTTGTCCCCACTTCCCAGAACAACCTACTGAAATTTCTGATTTAGATGACAAGCAAATAATTATCCAAATATATTGTTATCAGTACCTTTTGTGAGGGCAGTTTTCAATATTTTAATGCTCCACAGTTTAATTCCCAGCACTTCCTCTTTCCTTCCTCCTCCTCCCTTTCCCTGTTTCCTTTCATCTACTCTTCTAATCTTTCTTCTATTTACTTATAGTGTGGGGTTTTTTAGGGGGGCAGTGGTACTGGGGAGTGAACTTGGGCACTCCACCACTGAGCCACATCCCCAGCCCTGTTTTGTATTTTATTTAGAGACAGGGTCTCACTGAGTTGCTTAGTGTTTTGCCATTGCTGAGGCTGGCTTTGAACTCAAGATCCTCCTGAGCCACTGGGATTACAGGCATGTTATTGTCTGTTTTTTAGTTGACTTTATAGATATACACAATGGTGAAACTTACTGTGGTATACTCATATGTGTACATAGCATAATTTGGTCAATTTTATTCTGCTCTTCTCACTTTTCCTGTCCAGCTTCCCTTCCCCCTCTATCCCTTTTTTTTTTACTCCATTTTTGTTCTTTATTTTTTCTTGGGATCCCCTTGCCCTTTTTTTACCCAGTTTGTTCTAACTTTTGTATAGGAGAGAGAATATTTGACCCTGGATTTTCTGAGTCTACCTTATTTCACTTAGCTTGATGTTCTCCAGTTCCATCCATTTTACCAGCAAATGCCATCATTTCATTCTTCTTTATGGTTGAGTCAAACTCCATTGGGTATATACATACCACATTTTATTTATACATTAATTTGTTGATAGGGCACCTAATTTCATTCCATAACTTAGATATTGAGAATTGCACTGCTGTACCTCTATCACTCACTATAGGATGCTAATTTTAGATTTTTAAGAAATATACCAAAAGTAAGTCACAGGGTCATATGGTGGTTCCCTTTCTAGTCTTTGGGAAATCTCCATATTGCTTTCCAAAGTGGTTATAACTTGCAGTCCCACCAATAATGAATGAGTGATATTTGTTCATATGCTGACTCAGATATTTATTTTTCTTTTCTTCTGCATGCAATATTTCATTGAGTATGTTTTGTAGTGCAGGCTTAGTGGTTATTAGTTCTTTTACTTTTTATTTATCATGGAGGTTTTTTTTTTTCCATCTTCCTTTCCAAAGGATAGTTTTACTAGACACAGTAATCTTGATTGCCACCTGTTTTCTTTAATGGCTTGGTGTATATTATTCCAAGCCTTTCTGCTTTAAAATTTCAGTCTGACAAATTCATTGAAATTCTAGTTGGCTTACCTCTAAAAATGACCTTCCATTTTTCTCTGGCAGCTTTTAAAATTCTATCCTCATTATGTATATTAAGCATGTTAATTATACCAGGTCTTAGAAACTTTTTTGATCTTGACTATTTGGGTTTAAAAATGATTCTTGTGTTTGAGTTTTCATCTTATTCATAAGTTTCAAGTTTTCTCTGATAATATTTTATTGGAATGGTTGAACATTCCTTTCCTTTGTATTTCAGTGCCTTCATCTGCAACAAAGATTCCTACATTTGGTCTCTTAATGTTATCCCAAATTTCATGAATCTTCTGGTCATGGTCTTTAAAAATCTTTTCCTTATTCTTGACTTTATTTTCAAGATTATATACTTTGTCTTTAAGACCTGATAATCTGTCTTCTATGTGGTTTAACTTATCAGTGATGCTTTCAACTGAATTTTTAATTTGATGCATTGGGTCTTTAATTTCCAGGATTTCTGTTTGTTTCTTTTTCAAAATCTCTAGCTCTTTATTAGAAAGATCTTTCACTTCCTTTTAAGTTTCTTCATTATAACTTCTTTTAACTCATTGAAGAATTTAATTGTAAAGTTTGTAAATTCTATCTGGATTTATACACTACTCTGTATCTTTGGTATATCTAAGTACCTACTAGCTTTCTGTTGAGTCAGAGGAAAAGACAGTTCCTAATTTTCTGTGACTTAGCAGCCCAATTATTTTCTGTTAGGACGTGCAAGCTTATGTACCCTCCTGAAGAAAAGCCCCATATATCTAGTGCTGTCAAATCTAGTGTGGGCTGCTCTAGGTATATTTTGGAGTGTGTAGGGTGTGGAATGTAAGGTAGATGTATTGCACTCTGTTTGATGTTTCACTGGGTGGCCCATGGAGAGGGCTGTCAGGCTACTGCCTTCTCTGGAATGCAGTGGTCACAAGTCTGTGGGTTTGTATCTGGACACACTGGGCAGTGACTAGTGTCTGTGAGATTCTCCTCTGTAAGCCCTGTTGTGAGCTACACTGCCATCGTGTATGCGTAAGGTTCAATATGGATGCTTGGGATTATCCTCAGGATTTGCCTTCTGTGGGTGTTATGGTTTGGATTTGAGGTGTCCCCCAAAAGCTCACGTGTGAGACAATCCAAGAAGGTTCACAGGAGAAGTGATTGGATTATAAAATGATGACCCAACCAGTGAATTAATCCCTGATGGGATTAGCTGGATGGTAACTGAAGGCAGGTAGGGTGTGGCTGGAGGAAGTGGGGCATTAGGGGTATGGCTTTGGCTATTTGTATCTGGCAAGTGGAGACCTCTCTCTCTCCACTTTCTAAGCATCATATGAGCTGCTTCTTTCTTCCACGTTCTTCCTCCATGATGTCCTGCCTCACTTTGAGCCCTGAGGAATGGAGCCAGTTGTCTGTGGACTGAGACCTCAGAAACTGTGAGCCTCCAAATAAACTTTTTCTCCATTAGAGTTGTTTTGCTTGGTTCCTTTAGTCACAGTGGTGAAAATGCTGATTAAATCAGTAGGTTCATGTGAATGAATGAGAACTGAATTAAGTGGCAAATCTGGGATTCATAGCTTTGGCTCCTCCTAGAGATGCTGGGGTACAGGAGCTACTTCCCTGGTTGCTATGATTTTCTTGTCAAGTGGTTCTTGTTAAGACAGCCCAAGGTTTCAAGCCTTCATTCTTGGAGGGTACTGAGCTTTTTTAGCTGACTCTTTCCGTTGGTTGTGGCAGCACCAGATATAGGGCTCAGAACTGTTGATGACTACTGTAGGATGCTATATGCCTGCTCCCTTCATGTAACTTTCTTTAAAGTGCTATAGAGCTTGGTAGCTGTCAAATGTGTGAGATGTTTGACTGTAGGCTTTTTGTTGGTGGTCTGTGATGTAGAAGCCTCCATGTTGGCTGATGTAGATCACTGGGGTACCATCCCTTTGTCTGCAATAGAGCATCAGTTGCCCTGCCTTTGAACTACTGTTAGTAGGTGGTTGTAAAGTTGGGTGCTTAGTCCCCTCTGCTGGGACTTCTATATACTGGTGCTCTGTAAGTGCTTGGTGACTATCTCCAATTGTGGGGCCTGTGGATGCAGGCTCTTTGTGGCCATCTGAGGCACAGAAGCCTCTGCTGTCACTGGTGCAGCTCAACATAGTTTTGCCTAGCACTAGGTTGCTGGTAGAATGTCAGTTGGCCTGTCTTTGATTGAGCTCCTGCTGAGCTTGGTGCTTTGATGGGTGCAGGTTAGCACTCCCTGGGAGTAGTTCTCAGATCAGTTCTACCCCACTTCCCTTGTCCCTGGTGATAGGGAGGGGACTTCACAATTCTCAGCCAGCAACAATTCCTCTAAAAGTTCTTTCTAGGTGAATTGCTAGGATAACCCACTTCAGAGATATTCCCTCTGGTTGTATTGGTTACTATATTAAGGACAGGAGAAATGGTATTGATTTAATTACTTCTAGGGAGGCTGTCCAGCTGTGGTCTCTACACAAAGACTGCCCTGCCCAGCACAGCTTTCAGTTCCGAATTATGGCTAAGCTATATGATATCCTTACTGTCATGCTGCTCCTATTCTGTTTAACTTGATCTGCTCTTCTTTCCAGCCATTGTTAAGGAAGTACTGGATAGGCTTTTCTCTCCTCCTACGCATCCCTTAAATTCCACTCCCATCGGGGTTTTATATCAAGGAATTCTGTCCTTATTTTCTACTCTGGCAACCAAACTCCAACTTTCTCCAAGTCTCAAGCTGTCCAATGTTGAATTTTAGAGACTTCTGTCACCCAACTCTCTGATCAACTATTCTTTACTACTTCTTCACTGCGTCATGGAGAGGTCAAGAGCTCCTGCCTAGATCTGTTCTGCCATGCCCCATTTTAATTGTGAGATCACCTTTAATAAATGTGATAATCTCATAGGAAAAAGTGATCAGACCCCAATATTCTTTGCATTAAAGAATCCTCTTGGGGAGGCTTCTAACTTCCAGTCTGACATCCAGAACAGAATACACTATTAGAAGGCATAATATTATTTATCAAAAAGCTTCAGATACCAAATGATGGATTATAAATATTTTAAGGAACTTTCATGAGATCTCTGCAAAATATAATTGCTAAAAGTGTAAAAATAAGGAAGGTCAGGTTAGAATATAGAAATTAAATCGACAGCATATGCCAACTCTCAAAATTAAAATATCCTCAGAGTGTAACAAAAGAATGGGTTTTATAATACCCTAGGCACTGGGTTTTGAGAGTCAAGTGTTGGATTCAGAGTAGAGATTGCATTTTAATGTAAGTGAATAATTTTTCATTTCCTTTACATGTTTCCGGGTAGGATTATCTTTGTGGCTTTCATGGTTGCTGCAGGTAAAATATGCACATTTAAAAAAACTGGTGATAAATTTCAAATAAATACTTTAGAAAATGGGCAATCAAAAGCAGAATGCTTTAGGGCTGGGGTTGTGACTCATTGGTAGAGCACTTGCCTCACATGTGTGAGGTACTGGGTTCGATCCTCAGCACCGCATAAAATCAGATGAAGTAAAGAGATATTGTTTCCATCTACAACTAAAACAATATTTTAAAAAAGCAGAATTCTTTAGTCACAAAATTGTGCTAACTGTGGATTCAGAAATGTATTACATCAACCTCTCAATTTCTAGCATAATAAGCTATGATGCAAAGTACAGAGTTGCCTTCTTCCCTCCTTTAGCCAATTCTCATCTCTATTTCCCTGATGGAATGGATGTTGGGGATGAAGATGGGTGGGTGACAAGTAAAGATTGTTCAACAGAAGAATGTAAAACTCTGATCAAGAAATTTCTCTTTTAGCCATATGGGTCTCAGGACTATCTTCCCTTCAGGAATGCTAATATGAATTTCAAAGTCTACTGCAAACTGTGTAAGTGTAATAGGATTACTTGTCTCTTGTCCAGGACTGAAATTCTCTCTCTTCAAATAGATGCATATCCCCTGGCTTCCCTCAAGGTCAAGGTGTTCATTTTTGTTTAACCTACATGCCATCTCAAGATTGTATTAGGAGGAGGTAAAATGAGTGCATTTTTTATTTGCATCTCTAAACAGAACAGAAACACCAATCCTTCTTCTGGGTAGCAGCAAGAGAATGTGGAGCCCACAGTTACACTAGGGATTATAAAAACTAACATAGGAGCCTCAAATAGCTCTACTGCTACTGTGAATCCAAACAGAAGCAGAAGTTACTAAACAGTATATTTTTAGGCCAACCATATTATGAAAGATTAACAGATGCAAAAAAAAATAAAATAAAATCACACTCTTAATCCAGGTTATATGGGGAACAAGAATTGAAAACCTATTACAGTCAATTAATCTCAATAAGTACATGAGGTGATCTGCTTCATAGTAGGATATAAATCATAGAAGCTGAAAATAGGAAGGTTGGGGTTCATGAGGCTTTGTAATTATGGCAAGAAGGGATTTAGAAACCTGTGCTGAAATAGTAATATTTTGAAAGGATTAGAAAGAATATTCATAAAAGGCATTTTAATGAGCTGGGGTTGTGGTTCAGTGGTAGAGCGCTTGCCTAGCATGTGTGAGGCACTGGGTTCAATTCCTCAGCACCACAATAAATAAATACATACATACATACATAAAATAAAGGTATTATTTCCATGTAAGCTATTTTTTTTAAAAGGCATTTTAAGAAAAAAAGCCAACAGCAATACTTACTAGCTATCTTATATTCAGAGCAAAGTATAGTGATGAATTGAGAGGACTCAGTGGTTTTAGGCCAATGAGAACGGGATAATATTGACATAAAAAGCTAACAGAACTTATACAAAAATGCACATACACACATACAGTGAGAGAGAGAGAGACATTCTTAAATATTCAAGAGTAGTCATTCCTCTGCCTAAAGGAATCCTCTGTCTATATCCTCTGCCTATGTAGTTGATGCCACTTGTTTCCTCCAGTTGAACATAAAAAGTGTAGAAGCCTAACACCGAGAGGCGGTCTCCTGTGATGAAAGCAGGGAGCATTCATGTGAATGCTTCAGTGAGAGGCAGCTCCACTCAAGCCCTGGATTGGCCTCTCAGTACTTGTGTGAGGTTGGTCCAACTACTTACCCTGTCTGGATCTCAGCTGTCCTATCTACAATGGGATAATCATTCTGGTTTCTTGGTGATTTTGCCAGTGATGGTGTTTATGAAGGAAACCTTAATTCCCTTTGTTTTTTTCAACCCTTAGAAGATGGTGATAATTAGAAGCTAGGGAAAATGTAAATATCGCAAAGCATTTTTTTTTGAGTAAAAGTAACTAGTGATGAGTAGAGAAATTCATCAGTTATTTGAAGGGTATGTAATGTGTGACCAAATGACTTTCCTTTGGGAAATTTTCCATGTAGAGTTAGCATATGCTAGAATTGCTGCAATTAAGAAATTTTTATTACCTTCTTTTTATGTAACAGAGTTTTCCAAGCTCATTTGCAGATAGCCTATTTTTCAAGGAATGCCAACTAAAATCGTTACGTTATTGTGAAATATAAATATAGTATCATAAAAATCACAGAGGTAAAATTTTTATGAAGAATCAGTGTAGGATTCTCAAATGTTTTTGTACCAGTTAAAAAATAGATAGGTAAATAGGTAAGTAGGTAGGCAAGTAGGTAAGCAGAAGGGAGACCAGTAGAGTTGAGGATGAGCATCACGAGAGCAGGGAGGAAAAGGGGAAGTAGTAAGGAATTAAATAGAGAAAATTCTATACAAGTATGAATATATCACAGTAAATCTCAATATTAATTATAATTTACTAATAAAAACATATTACCTAAAATAATTGTATAAAAACAGAAGTATGAAATTGACAGTTGGTGGACATAGCTCAGTATCCAGCATTTAATTTCAGCAGAGTAATTGTAGGTTAAAAAAAAAATCATAGTTTTGAGACCAAGGTTGAGAAGAAATAGATATTAAGTAGATGACATTACAGAATATTTGTCAAAGAAAACCAGGAAAGAAGCATGACAGCTCATGTTTTGAAGAGCAAAGACAAGACCACCCTGTACACATCTAAAGACAAAGTAGAATGAAGTGGCGGGGAAGGATCTTGAAACTGTCAGGAGGAGGGGAAATCCTTGAGGGAGTCAGTGCTGGAGATGGGGTCGGGATGTGATTCACTATAGAGGTGACTTCAGGAACTGAAAAAGAAGGAGCTCCTTTCTCTTTTGCTCTGAAGTCCAGGGGGAAGTAGAACACAGGTCCTGGGGAACTGAGGAAGAAAGATAAAAGCTTTTAAAGAATGGTTCAGTGTTCACAGAGACCCCTTTCTCAGTTGTCACTCATGATCTTCTTTACATCCAGTAATCTCTTCAGCCCACAGAGGTCTGCTTCCTTAGACTCTTAACCTCTACTCCTGTGTTGGGGTTTTATCCTGGAACTCATGCTACCCTGGACTGAGCCTGGTCCCTGTTCTGAGCCTGGCTTCTCCTTTCCACTCAAACCTTAGTATGTCATCAGTCTTCATAGTTCTCTTTCCATCTGCCATGTCTCCCCAGGTCACCCCAACTTTCTTCCCAGGATTTAAAACTCTAGGGATAATCCTAAGCCTTTATGTCAGTGAAGTCATTTCTCTCAATTCCAGGTTTAGGATTTGCCCCTTAAATATCAGTTGCTGTACAAGCAGTATACCATGGTTTACAAGTGTTATTTTAATTATGAACCCTTTTTTTCTACCTCCAGAAACTGGACTTCTCTTCCTGAGTTTCCAATACCAGGGAGTTGCATCTTTAGCTGTCCATGAACCAAGAGAGTCAGCCTTAGCATCCTGTGAGCCCCATCTTCCTAAGGCCTCTGCATCTACCTGAGTATCACAGCACCTCCCGATGGCTCTCCCTATTTCCTGACATGTTTTTTTTTTTTTTAAATCTATCTCAGATTGAAGTCAGAATCACCTATGTAGGGGAACTCATCTGATTGTTACCTGCTTAAGACATTTCAGTGGCTCTGTCTTCACCACCATTGTCATATGCCTCAAAGGGCCGCCTCAGCCCAGTGCTGTTTTACTTCTCGAAGACCCCATCCATTGGCCAGGCATTGCCAAGGCCACAAAACACTCATCACCTCTGGGCTTTTTATATCAGGAAACCGTTTCACCTACCTTTATTTATTGGGATCTCTAATGTCCCCCACTCCATCTCCGATATCACCCCCTTCTTCAAATGATTCCATTCTTCCAGCTGTAGTTAAGCACTTCTGAGCATATACTCCCTAGTTTTGTGTACTTTATGTATCATAGTCACATTATAACTTGAATGTTCTCTTATTAGGTTTTGTTTTGTTTTTAGTACTGGGATTAAACCCAAGGGTACTTTACCATTGAGCTACATCCCTAGCTCTTTTTATTTATTTATTTATTTTTAAATTTTGAGGCATGATCTCTGTAAGTTGCCTAGGGCCTAAGTTGCTGAGAGTGGCCTCTAACTTGTGATCCTCTTGCCTTAGCTTCCAACTCACTGGGATTTAGGTGTGTGCCACCATGCTGGGCTCCCTATTAGGTTGTGCTTTATTCATCTTTATATCTCCAGTTCCCCAAATACCTCTATATTGCATCAATAACTGTCACTTATTAGATGTTTGCTCAATAAGTATGAATCAAGAAGAAGTTAAGAACTTTTGTAAAAATATAATGAACAGAAATACATGTAATGAATGCATGATTTTATTTTGTAGAGTCAAAACCAGAAATAATAACACATTAAACTTATTGTTATAAACTAGCTTTTTAAACACTTAAATCAAATTATGGAAACAGGAAATGTGCTTATAAAGTTGAATCTCCTGGAGAGCAGAGGCTATATCAGTCTAACTCCATATTGGGCAGATTTTACAATTTGCTTCAAAAGTGTATTTGTAATGAAAGAAAACTGAGATGGTATCACACAACTTGATGTTCGAATGCCAGGATCATGAATTGAACTTACATAATTTATCAAGTGTCTCACAAATCTCCTTGAAATTTGGAGGACTTTGTCCCTTACATAGGAGAAAGCAGGAGAAAAATGCCGATTCTCTTTCTCTAGACCACTGTATTCACTTGGTGATGAATTCACCACCACCATCACCAAGGGCTATTTGGTGACATCTGGAGGCATTTTTTATTGTTCATAACTGGATTGCAGAGGGTGATACTAGCTTGGCCTTGGATATCAATAGTGCTGAGGTTAACGATTTCTGTTTTAGAACCCCAATTGGAATATTAGCTTTGCTTTCCCTCAGTCAGACAGATCTAATTTGAAAATGTCAGTATTTTCTTGATTGCTCAAATAATTTACCATACAAATAATATTTCTGACAATGTGTGCCTATTGTTAATAACAAGCTAATTGGTTAACAGTGTGTATAGCTGTAAATTGATTACAAATGCATTTTAATCTGTAGCAGTGCTAACCACTTCTTTAAAGAATCATTTGTTTCAATGTGTGGATCCGAGACACTTCAGAATTCACAATTGGACAGCAAATGGTAATGTGACAGTTGCAAAGCTGCAAACTCGTAATTAAATTCTGAAACACTTGTGCAGAATGAAATTTTGAGTACTGTGCCATCTTATCAGTGGCCTCCCTGGGAAGTTAAGGTTTTGGAGTGACATGTATGATATAATTACACTCCACATAAAGAGCTATTTATTCTGTGTTTGTATTTTAGAACCTGCTAAGTTTGATTTGTGTTGGTATTATTGTAACAACCCAATCTATGGTTAGCACAGTCAGTACTTAATAAGTATTTTTTCTTCCTAATGTTACCAGAAAAATAATTTTGTCTCCATGGTGGTTGGTATCTACTAATATATTTTCCATATTAGGCATTTATTCCCTGATGCTGATTATTTGTATTTTTTGAACTTAATGACTCTTGTCCCTTTTCTGAGTCCCAATAGAAAATTATCCCAGTCACATTTTTTTGTGTGTGTGTGTGTGGTAATGGGCGCCTTTATCATTGAGCCACACTCTTGGCCCTTTTATATATTTTGTTCAGAGACAAGGTCTCGCTGAGTTGCTTAGGACCTCTCTAAGTTGCTGAGGCTGGCTTTGAATTTGCTATCCCCCAGCCTCAGCTTCCCAAGCTGCTGGGATACACAGTGGAACTATGAATCAAATAGTGTGCCTTCTTCTCACCTTCTGCTTGCCAAGGGATAGGCTGCATAATTTTCCAGCCAGTGTAGGCTCTAGTTTCCTAGATTTGACTATCAAGTTGAATGAGCCAAGGTGTAGATTTAATCACATCTCTGTGTTATTCAAATTAAGGACTGCCCTAGTTTTTGTTCTTGGCATGTAGATTGTTGTTTTTCCCTTCCTTTTCTGTGAAATAACTTGTGCCCTCTCTTCTCCCCTCCTCCTCCTCCTCGCCCCTCCCCCGCTCCTCCTCTTTTCCTCTGTATCTCTTCTGTCTCTAGCTCTACTTTCTGTCATTCTCTTTTTGCTAAGTAAATCAGAATTGGCTCTCTCAATTACAATTTTAAACACTTAATATCATACTCTTAATAACTTGAATATATGCAACACATTATTACTATATTCTGTATTCAAAAGAATGGAATAACTGGGGAATTGCTCTGCACTCTTTCCAGTTCTTAAATAAATATATCTTATTAAGTAAAAGACCTACACATCAGATCCTAAATCTCTTCTTTCTTACTGATGCCAACTTAATATAAGCCATATCATCATACTGGACTATGATATGAATCTCCAAATCTACACCTGATATTTCTTAAATGACTAAATGTAATTATTTCTCATTACTTGTTTAATGTTTTTAACATATCACTATACATTTCTAAAATGTAAAATGTAGGGCAGTTCATGATGTGGTTCCTATTTTCATTTCTTTAAAAAAAAAGACAAAACTTTATTTTATTTATTTTTATGTGGTGCTGAGGATTGAACCCAGGGCCTCACACGTGCTATGCAAGAACTCTACCACTGAGCCCCAGCCCCAGCCCCTCCTATTTTTCTTTTTTACCTTACCTGATACTGGCCCTCTAATGCCTAATTCAGCTTCACACTTCATTTTCCCCAGGTGGTCTGTTTTCTCTGCTTTGCCTAACATTGTCATGATGCTTTCAAGGTAGGAGTTTCTTTCTTTTCCCATGGTGTCCTCCTTTCAGGCTTGTATAGTGGTTAGTTGGAATTATTGGCTAACTTAGTCCTCTATCCTAATGATTTTTAAAATTTCTGTGGGCAGAAAGTATGTTTCATTCGTTTTTTTTTTTTTTTTTTTTTGTATACACTATATATAGTGTCTGACTCATTCTAGGTATTCAGTAAGTATCCAGAAAATTAATATGTTGATGCTTAGCTTTCCTTGTGGTCACAAAATGTTAACTAATGTTGACAATTTTCTACTTCTAAAAAGTTTTCAAATATGAACCCATAACTGGTGGTTAATAATTCTTAGAATACTATTTTTAGGTTTCATTTTTCTTCCTAGCCACCACCCCCTCAGTATCATGGTTAACAATTGCTCAAACATCTCAGATGTAATTTCTTAGGGTTCAGCAAAGAAAGTTTCCCCATATTCTTCACATACTTTTATTATAATCATAATAGAACCATAATAGAATCTGTTCCAGTTAAAACGGTAGCACAACCAGTATCACAAAAACAAATACTATGGACATATTCTTAATAAACAATGACACTTGGCTATTGAGTGCATATTAATTTTTCTATTTTACTTAGTTTATACTTGTTTTGAAGTGACAGATTTTAGTTTCTACCTCTAAAATATATTCAATATACAAAAGCACCTACTTTTTTTTCTTTGCATCTGTTCTATTTGAATAATTTTCTTCAGTTTTGAACTTGGCTACCCTTCTCATGCCCCAGCCATCAAAGTGTTCAACATATTCATTTTAAATAGGGTAAACTAACCTCTTAAAATAAATATCCTAAAAGTCTTTAGTTAGTAGAATTCCCCTGATTATATTTCTTCAAATGTTGAGGTTCATGATGACGAATCTGTTTCCACTAATATCTGAGGTCCCAAAGTATTTTACCTTCTGATGGACAGGATAGATTAGTATTTACAAATTCATATGCTTGTGACCTGACCTAGTCTACTCACTGAAGACTGATGTTACTTCAAATTTTTGATTTTGGTACATGCTTTATGGTTACCATCGAATAATTATTAAACAGGTTAACTCAGAATGCCAAAAATAAATTTTTTATTTTCCCCTGTATTATAAATCGATTGAGATTCTTTGGAGAAAAAATCCATTGGGATTGAAAATGACATTTTAGCTTCACATATTCCATATTACAAGTTTCTTTTATATGTTCTCTACCAACCTGTAAGCCCTAGACTATGAAAATAATTGGTTGAATATGTTGTTTATAAATTTAAGTCATTGATATTATGTTCAACTAGAATTTTTTACTACTTCTAATCAGTTTAACTCAATTACACATAAGATTTTTTTTCTTAATTTTTTTCTTAAAGATCATTTGGTCTTGCTTTCTTAGTTACAGTGACGCCATTCACTTCCTAAACTGACATAGAACTTTATATGAAATAGGGGTATTTTGCAGTGTGAGAGCTAACATGTGAGTTAGTGAGGCTCCAATATGAGGCTAACAAAGCTAGGAAATTATATATCCTCTTTTTTTTGTGATTCTAGGATTGAGAACAATGTAGTTACCATAAACTCTAAACTAATAATGCTAGAGAGGGTTTTAAATAATATTATGAAACTCATTTTTTGTAACAGTTATCACCAATGTGATAATTGAATGTTATGTAGCAGTTTCTACAAATACTCTGTAGAGTCAGATAAAACAGATATTTTGAAGAACGTCCTCAACTCCCATATCATTGTCATTGGAGATAACAAGGACCCAGAAGTGTGAGTGGCAGAATACAGAATAAGCTCTTTCCATCTGGATCCCTGTCTGCTTTTTATAGATCATCGCTGGGGGGAAGCTCCAGTGGCTGGGAACTTCCCCTGGGTGTTGTGGCTTCCTTGCTGGTTTGTTGGTACATTCTAATATATTCAGCTTTTCTCAGCCAGGACCACATCTTCAAAATGAATTCCTTATAATTAGTATGTAACCAATTCCAGTGTGTGGCCCACATTGATTGCTTTGAGTTTTTTGTCTTGGTCTCCAGAGAAATTTTAAAATATATTGTGTAATACTTGTTTTATGCATATTTTTTAGATTTATTGTCTTTTGCAAAGACTAATAGATATGAAGGATGGAGGGACTTCAGAACATATCTAGTGAAATGACCCCCTGACCAGTCATCCTTATTCAACCTTCTAAATATTTTATAGCTAACATACTGAGTTCAGCTTGGTTAGATTTAAAAATTTTTTAAAGCCAAAAATTACAAGTAAAAAGCCTTAGATTCTATGTGACCTTGATGTTGGTATTGTCCATCATCTCTCTTCTTTTACTCTTGGACTAAAACATCGTGCCTGGCTTCTTCTATAGCACAGATGTTGTTGTCTATGACAACTTTACTAAACACTAATATGGTGTAGTCTTTATTTAAAAGTGAATAAATATATGGTGAGCTATTAGAGCTATTGAAGTGTTGTGTTCATAATTTTAAGATCAAGATATTTCAGAGGGTCTGAATACAAAATAACAAAATTTGAATGCAACTGTCAATTTTTTATTGAGATATAGAAAAATTTTGAGAAACATATTTCATTGAAAAACAGTAATGTACTGTTATTCTGTTTGAAATAATTCTAAACATGAAGACTTAATTGTTAAATTTAAATATTAGACATAATTTCAAATTGAATAGTTGTTATTGTATCATGGTTTTTCTCTATTTGGTATAGGACATTGATTTGGTACAAGTGAATGATAGATATGAGCTTTAAACTTTCTCTCTGTATGGATTTGTTATATTTTTGAGGAATTGCTTTTAAACCATAAAACATGATAGTATATGCAATCTTTTACATCAGTTCTTTCAATTGGGCAATAAAATATTGAACAATATTTCCTTACAGGAGCATTGCTATTTCACTGTTACATGCCTGATGAAAATATTTTATCTACTTTATGGAATGAATAAGAGCAGATAAAGGTTGATTACGATTTCACAAAAATATGTTTCATGGATGGAATCATTCCTCCATATTTCATGTGCTAAGGGAAATCAAATAGGAATGTCATTATACTTAGCATTTAAAAACCTAATGCTGTTTTAATTGCTTCTTATTCCTACTTGCCCCTGCCCTCTGCAAGTTTCTAAACTAAAAGAAAGAAAAAAGTTAATATATTCAATTTATTCTGGCAAAATAGCCATACTTATTATAGTAATAACACTTAATCAGTTATAATGAAAAACTGAACCCTGGCAAGATTTTTTGTAATTTACAGAAAATTATCATAACTCAGAAGTCTCCATTCATTTTTCCCTCTCTTTCCTCTTTTCTTCGTTTTGTAGAATGATAATTTTGCAACATGCCATCTCATTTTAAATATAGACAGAAGTTTATGTAGGAAGGTAGATGCATATTCAAGGGAGAATACAGGTTATCTCAAAACTAAGAAGCATTCCTGATTATTGAAGGGCTATATCAGAGGCCAGAATGGAGGTGGACCCAGGGTGGAGCTGCACAATTTCACACCACTTTTCATTGAGCTTTCATATTTCTCTCATTTTACAAGGGCATGGCTCTCACAGCAGCGCTCTCTCTCTCTCTCTCTCTCTCTCTCTCTCTCTCTCTCTCTCTCTCTCTCTCTCCCCATCCCTCTCTCCCTCTCTCTCTTTGAATTATACAATTTAACCAGTAATAATAGGATAAGTGCAAGTGTTTTCTATGCAAATATTGGGCATTATAGCAAATCCAGGTGGAAAATTTTATTTTCAAAGTTTCCAAGTCTATGGAACAAAAGCAAAAAGTTCCCCCAGTATGTACTTCATACTGCCTGAAAAATTTAGAGATGGTCAGTTTAATAAGAATTCATGAGAGGATAACATTGTTATAAAAGAAGACATGTTCTGCAATGGGTAATAAATGAAATCATCTGTGAAAAAAATAAACTTATGCTTGTGATCATAAATAGATGACTAGATGATTTGATACTAAAATTTAGGAAAAGCAAGAGAGTGACTGAGCAAGTATGTATGGGAAGAAAGATTGAAAGAGCTCTTGGGGTGACTGAGGAGAGCTGAGGAGAGGGTAGGTCCAAGATGACAGAGACTGCAGGGCTTATGTGGGAGGTATATTGAAGCTCTAGAAACTATGTTGGGTAGGAGGTGCAGATGGAGAATAAAGATTATGTGCATGTGTTAAGTTTGAAGTTCATTGTTGCAATTCTAATCACTGTCAAAAAGAATAAAAATCTTTTTACAATTGGAATCTGTAACCTTTCTTGTAATTCATATAGCAATATAAAAACCTCCGTCCCACTTACTATTTAAAAAAAATGGGCCACCCAGCTCTGCATCACAGCTGGTCCATTAATGTTTATGATGGACATTAACCCAGCTGCCCTCAACTTCTTTTTGAACAGCTGCTCTTGCTTTTCTCTTTGTGGTTCCTAGGGTCTGGCTCTGGTCCTCGTCAGCTCTTAGTACTTGCTTTTGGCTCTTTTCTAGCACAATTGTTTGTCGATTCCCTTACTGATTGTTATTACTGGTTCTAGATACTAAAAATAGAGAAATAAAATTAAAACCTCATCACCTCCTATAATTATTAGCATGATGAAAGGAAAGAGATTATCAACAAAATTAATGAATGGTGTGTATCACTGATAAGAAGTTCTATGGAGAAATAGGAATGGAAATTGGAAGAGTGAGGAAGGCAGGAGGGAGGTGAAATGAACAGTTCAATTTGTACTGTGTTGATCAGGAAGACTCTTGCTAAAAAAGTGACATTAAGCAAAGATGTGAAGGAAGGAAGGTAGTGAATGATACTGTCTTGGCAATACAAAAGCTCTCAATTGTAAAGAGCCTATTACATGCAGTGAATAGCAAAAGACAGTGAAGCTTGAGTACAAAAAGCCAGGAGGAGAAAAGGGAGAGAGTAAGCCAGAAAAGTGAGCAAGAAAAAAACATTATATGGAACCATTGGATGAGTTTTAATTTTTGCTGTGAGTGGATTAGGCAGCCATTGTATGGCATTACTCAGAAGACTGCTATGATCTGATTCACATGGGTGTTGAGTAGACAATCAGCCATGAGAGGAAGGACCCATGCAAGAACACCGATTAGGAGGTTACCAGAACTATCCAGGGAAATGATGATGGTGACCTGGATCCAAGTGCTACCAATAGGAATAAGAAATGGTCAGGTTTTGAATATGGTCTTTGAATAAGATTGATGGGATTTGCAAATATTATGAGAGAATAGTTGTCCTGGAATGACTGAAGATGTAATTTGGGGAAACATCAAAGCATAGTTTATATTGAAACCATGAGACTATATGGATCACTTGTCAGTGATTACGTGTAGCTAGGGAAGAGTTCAAGGACTAAACCAGATCTAAGAGATCAGGGAATTGAGAAACAACTGGTAAAGGGGACTGAGAAGAAGAGACCTGTGGTGTCCTCAGAAAACTCAGAGAGTATGGGGTCTTGAATACCAAGAGAAGGAAATGTATAAAGGAGGGTAGGGGAACAACTAATTCTGCTAAATGTTGTTGAACTGGTATAACAACATGCAAGTCCTAGTTGACCTTGATAAGAACAGCTTTGATAGGAGCAAAATTTCAGGAGCTTCACAAAAGAATTGGAGAGAAATAACAAAAGACCTTGGAGCCAGGCACAGTGGTGCATGCCTATAATCCCAGAGGCTCTGGAGGCTGAGGCAGGAGAATCATGAGTTCAAAGCCAGCTTCAGCAATGGCAAGGCACTAAGCAACTCAGTGAGACCCTGTCTCTAAATAAAATTACAAAATAGGGGTGGGGAAGTAGCTCAGTGGTTGAGTGCCCCTGAGTTCAATCCCTGGTAAGAAAGAAAGAAAGAAAGACAGAGAGAGAGAGAGAGAGAGAGAGAGAGAGAGAGAGAGAGAGAGAGAGAGAGAGAAAGGGAGGAAGGACCGTCCAACCTTGGGACCAATTTTGATGTGAAGGGAGTAGAGAAATAGAGCAGTGGTGGGAGAGGGGAGATGCAATCAAGGAACTGTTTTGTTCTAATATTGAAAATAATAATAACCAGAAGGAATGATTCCAAGGAGACGCAAACTCATGTTGGATAAAAAGGAGGAGTTGGTGAAAGGAGGTTCTAAAAGACAAGAGGTTTTATTTTTTGAAACTATTTTGTGTTAAAAACGAACTTAAGGGCATTAAAAAGAAAGAAAGAAATGAAAAGAAAAACAGTACATTGTAAATTCACCCTTTCCTTTTATTCCCCAACCACAATCACCACTACTCATTTACCTCGAAAGGAATCTGGTGTGTTTCTCTCCAAAGGAAGCACTATTAAAATTAAGGTCTATACCATATTTCATTCATTGTGTTTTATTTAATATCAATAATAAAATACATTTCTATACCAAAGAATTGGAAAATTTTCATTCTTTTTCTTTTTTCTGGCACCAGGTATTGGACTCAGGAGCATTTACCAATGAGCCACATCCCCAGCCCTTTTCTTTTTTCCTTTTTTTTTTTTTTTTTTTTTTGAGACATAGTCTCATTTAGTTGCTTAGTTTTTTACCATGTTGTTTAGACTGACTTTGAAGTCATGAACCTTCTGCCTCAGCCTCCCAAGCCACTGGAATTACAAGTATAACCACTGCACCCATCTCACCGTGTTTTGTTTTGTTTTCATTTGCATTTAATATTTATTTCTATTTATGAAATTGATACTTGCTGTTAAAAAACTTGGAAAATAAAGAAAACTTATACATTATATTAAGAACATATATGTTTTTCCTCAATTTGCTTACCAAAAGCCACTATTGACAATTTTGTTCTAAGATGCTATATTTTATTTACATAGATTTAATAGAATAAAAGAAAATTGAAATGCACCTGATAGAATTGTGAAACTTTAAATACTTTATTATGTTTTTAAAAACAAAATAATTTTGTTCTCAAAGTTTAAGTTTCAATAAAAGTTGAGATAAATATTTTCTTATTTGTAAATTTACTTATGTGTTTGTTAATGGTCATCAATTTATTTTCATTAATAATATTTGATTAAAAACACACACACACACACAAAAACAAAACAAAACAAAACAAAAACAGAATGCACCCCTATTGTCCAAATACCATACTAAATCTTACTGATTTTTTTTAAACATTAACTAATTAAAGAAATAATTGTTAAACCCTGTTTATGTAGTACATATGATCCTCTGAACTTGAGATAAAATAATTGCTGTCGGTGAAGCCCTTGCCTTAGTATGCTTACATTTATTTCAAAATAAGAAATTTTCAAATGTAAATCTAGATTGGTAAATAATAGGGAATGGTTGAGTTGAAGGCAAAATTTCTATACCTGACAAAATTATACAGCATGGAATAATTATTGCACTTACTGCATATTAAAAGTTGAATAGAAATCACACTTGTCTTCCTATTCTCAGCAGGTCTTCCATCCCTCTGCAGTTTTGTCATTGGTATATGGACATTCTTGTTTCTATAGAAAACTCTGTTCTAGCCTGTTTGTTGCTTCATGTCATAGTGCAATCAGCATGTTTCATCTATGAATGATTACTTTATTCTTTTCCCAGTTTCCTTTTTTGTTTTTATTTAACCCATGATGATGTATACTTTTTCTTTTAATATAAGTAGGCCTAATTGAAGTCAGCACCTCTATTCTTAGGAGAGTTTGTCTACATGAGCACAACTTATAATGATTCCCAATTTCTTTAAGCAGTGTCAACAGTGACAATGATCATGCAAATCCTGGTTTAGACAGGTACATTTTTTAGCAACTGTGTATCATAAAACTTTTTCCTGGATATTGATGATATTGTCTGTATATTGTTGAATGGTCTTTTCTTGAAGACACATCATGAGGCTCTCACACCTGCTACATGATTATAAAATAGAACTTGAACTTAGGTGTAGTTTTATTTTCTTTTTCTTGGATTTATATTTAATTTTCCTTGAAGTTATTTTTCAGAAGTCCTGAGGTGATGTATGTTCTGAGGTCTTAAGTGTTCAAAAATGATTTTATTTTCCCCTCAAACTGAAGTGACGGTTTGATTGAGTATAGAATTCTGGCTTTAAAACAATTCACCCCATGTTCAGGTCAAAATTTTATACCAGTGAGGCATTCTGTATCAGTCAGGATCAACTCTAGAAACAGAACCAGTAAGAGATATGAATTTATTACAAGAATGTGCCTTATACAATTGTAGAAACTGATTAATGAGGCTTTGTAAGGCTGCTGTCTCTGTATTTGATGCTAAGGCTTAGAGTCTACAGCTCAGGCAGTCAGTTTGTATCTATCAGTAACAAGCTAAAAACCCGCAAGCACTAGTTGGAACCATCTGAGGAAGAATTGACATTCACCTTTGTTCCTGCTATCTCTGACACTGGTTAGGAAGGCATCCTCCAGAAGCTGAAGACTGTCAAGAGTTATATAAGCAACTTGGCCCAGGAGTTCAAGAAGCTAAAGGAGGATGGAGGGGAAGTCAGAGCAATTGTAGTTTTAACTTTGCTTTATGCCACACTGGTAACTCAACAGAGAGCAATGTAACTGAAAGTTCCATTCTTGTCCCCAATGCCAATTAATGCCAATTTAATAAGGAGAACATAGTTTTGAGAAAAAGAAAAAAGCCTATTGCTTTGCTACCAACAGAGAAACACAGGGGACTTCTGTCCCAAGGGTTGTGACTCTGCCCATCAAAAGGAGCTCTTCAAGGGTTACATTACACAGGTGCTCTGGTAGCAGGTCCCAGGGTGCCCTGATGTGTGTTAGGATTCATTGTTAATTTGGGAGACATTCACTTCTCAGATCCTGGGCAGGCATCTCCTTCCTGAAATGGGTGTGTTCAAGGGCAGTTAACTAGGGGAAGAAAAGTGAACACTGTCTCCCTAATCTTATTAGGGAAGGGGAAAGGGGAGAAGAGAGAAAAAAAGAATGTTATTTTTAAAAAAATAAGCCATAGAGCAATGAGGGCTATATTCAGAAGGTGAAGGGACCAGTGTCAGAGCAAAATTGTGTATAAACTACAAAAGGGCTGCTGCCTCCCTTTCTTTTTCAAAGCTGTAAGGCTCTCCCTGTGACCTAATCCAACCTGAAATATAAACCACAGGGAACTTGGGGAAATGTAGTTTTAGAGTAGCCACACTGCACATTACAAAGTCATCACACCATATAGTTTTAGGTAAACTGTTTTTGTGCCTTTTTTATTCCTTTTTCTCTAGACTTTTTTTTGTTTTAAGTGTCCCCCTCACCTGCCACTCTGGAGTTTAAAGTTTACAAGAATTTGTCAATGTGTTTATCATCACCATCATCCTCAGTGTCATTTATATCATTTATTATTAAAATAAAATATTTTCTTCTTATTTTAACTTTTGCTATAAGTGGGCAAACTTTTAAAAGTTATTTTGTCAAAGAATTATATTTTATTAGTGCTATAGTTTTGTTTCTATTCCTTTTTCTGTGATATCTTTAGACTGATAATCTTCAATTTTTCCCTCTACACGTTGACTTTTTCATATTGTTTATCTTGTTTTTGTCCTTTTGAAAAGGGGAAATATTTTTACTGTCCAGATCTCAAATATGGTTTACAGCCATATCTATTCTTTTTTTTACAAGTGTTTATAAGTAAGTACTAGTCTTTGTAAGTAAGTACTAGTTCTCATAATCCTTCCTTATTTTCCAATTATCTCTTTTTCAAAGTAAGTCTAGTACTAATAAGACATTAATAGGTAGATGGAATATAATATATTCAAATAGCATCCTTTTTAAAAAATTGATGCAATGTGCTCTTAAATTTTTAAGAGCAGGATTACATTCAATTCTTTTTGTATTATTTTGTACCTCAGTTCCTGGACATTTTCTATTAAGCTGCTGGTTTTCCAAATGCATCCTCAGAATCTTGGTTATTCATTGATGTTTACAATTGAAGGACTTGTTTGAAATGTGATCCTTTGCATTAAATTTAGGAAATAGGCAGATCCTTAAAAAGGAAGAATTATTTGGGGTCAGTAGCCCTTTCAACATAGCAACAACAGCTATGTTAGTTGATGTTAATGGATAAGGAATTCAAGTTGACTTTTGACTTTCTCATACTTTTGAGGTAGGTGCTGCTAGCAGCTCTGAGAAAGGCTGTCTTTTCAGTACCTATCACAGACCACCTTCAGTCAGAATAACTCCCAGACTTCCTCTTGGAGAGAGAACAGGATGTGGTGACAAGCAGAAAGAGAACAAGAAACACCAAACTTTCTAGAGACATGTCTTGACACCCCAGAAATAAGATGAAGCTCTGATCAATATCAATTTCCACTTCATCTCCAATCCAAAGGTGCTATTAATTTACCCTCTGAAGACACACACACACACATTAGAAAATCTATAGAATGCTTAGGATAAATTGCAGCATTTTTTATTGGAGTGTGGAAATGGGATTGTCAAGTACCAAATGTGAAATGTGGTTCCTAAAATTGCTATCAGGCATCCACTCCTGAAAAACCATACAGACATTTTAATGAAAAATGAAAGAATGAGAAAGAGGAAAGGGGAGAGTGCAGGGAGGAGGGAAGAAGGAAAGATCATGCATCACTAATACCATTTTCTATTCTATATGCAGTTTGGACATTGCTAGGCAGAGATTGGATTTATACTGCACAGCATAAATTGTATTCTTCTCAGAGTAAATCCTAGGGTTAGCATGTATTTAGGGTTTATCTTATTTGACTTTGGTTACTTTGTCCTCAGAAAACTCCAATAGCCGATTCTGGGTGTCCCTCTTTGGGGACTCTCTCTGACCAACAGTAGACACCTTAGCATTTACTCACATTAGCTGCTACCACTTTACTGGAATATTCATTTCTCTGGGAGACAGGGATGCAAATAGGATAGTCATCACAAATATCCAGACTCTTTTACCAATCTATCTGTGTAATCCCCTCTCATATATATATATGATGCACTGTAAGAAAAAGAATTGAGGTTTCCTATTATTATTTCCTCTAGGTGTTAAATTAACCCCTTCCTGAAGCCTCTACTTTCTCTTGGACAGTGTACACACATAAAACATGTCTTGACCCCAGCAATGATGGAATAGCTCTGCTCTATTTGAGTTCCAAGCAGGAAAGAATCAGAAATAAGAGAACATGAATCTCCAAAGAGCGTATGATGATTTTTACTGGCTCTGAGCTTATTGATCATGATCCCGACCAGCTTAGTTTCTGTTTGGACTTCTTTCATCTATAAATAAAAGATCTGGTGGAAACTATTCTGTACTTTGAAACTGTGTGGGAGCTTTATAAATGATGGAGAACCATTACATCTAACACATGATAATCAACAAAACCTATTTTATACTTCATTCAAAATCATTATGAATAGTAGGAGTAGCATACAGTTAGCATACATTAGCATATAGTTGTCAAGTTTCAGGTAGCAGGTAAGCAACATTGTATTTAAGATTTATATAATTTTTCCTAAAAGCAATTTAATTTATTTACACTTATAAAAATATTGTGTATTTTTTAAAAAATCCCATTGTTACACAGAATTCTGTGAGAAAATATTATAGTAAAAATCATCCAAAATCTCACCAGCCTAGGGCTGGGGATGTGGCTCAAGCGGTAGTGCGCTCGCCTGGCATGCGTGCGGCCCGGGTTCGATCCTCAGCACCACATACAAACAAACATGTTGTGTCCGCCAAAAACTAAAAAATAAATATTAAAAATTCTCTCTCTCTCTCTCACTCTCTCTCTTAAAAAAAAATCTCATCAGCCTAAGGAGAGAGTTACTTTATTGATTGGTTGTGGGGCTAGGAATTGAACCAGAGCCGTGCACATGCTAGGCAAATATTCTACCACTGAGTTATACCCCTGGTCTTATTTTAGTGAACAATCTTCCAAACATCTTTTTATGCACATGTAAATAGTTTCCTAATAGTTTGTAGACATTTCTAAGTGTCATTTTATTTTTGGTGGAAAGCTTCTGATCATATAGATGTTCCTTATTGCAGTAGCCAATTTACCACTGGATGGTGTGATGTGGTGTCTCCACTAGGAATGGCACAGAACTAGAAAATATCCACTCTAGGACCTACTTCTACTAGTGCAATTGCTGGCGGGACAGTATGTATCTTTAAAAGTTTTAGGAAATTGACTTCTATAAATATTGTATCACTTTATTAATAACGACACAGTGTCATTCACTTCTTTATCTCTTATTAGGTCTAGCCAATACTTTTAATACTTGTCAATCAAAAATGTATGTATAACTGTGTTTGTACTTGTGTTTCTTTTATTGTTAATATTTCTTTGTCATATTCTTTATCGAAGTGTACTAATTAAAATTGTGTCTATTTTTAAACTAGCTATTTGTCTGGCTTTTTTCTTAAAATTTGAAAGATATTTTTATATATTCTGGATATTAAACCTTTTAGTTTTTCAGCTATAACCCCAGTTTGAAATTTATGTTTTAAACTTATTTGTGGACTTATTTTTGTGTGCTTTAAAAAAAATGGAAACAAAACAGGGCTTGAAATGAACGAATTTTAATCACTTTCTCGTAGTATATCTATCAATTTTTACTATATTGTTTCTAGATTTGGTATTAAACTAGAAAAGCTTTTCTATCTCAGGATTATAAAAAATATCTTACTATATTTTCTTCCTCTGAATATAGTTAGGGAAAATAATGATGTACAGATAATGTGTTTTGTTTTCCAAGTAAATAGCTAGTTATTCCCAACTGCTCTATGATTTGAAAAGCTGTCATAATTTTTCATGTTAGAATCTCTTTCTGGACCTTATTATTTTTTTAATCTATTTATAAATGAGTATAATTCCCCTGTTATACCATCACTAATTTTATAATACATTTTAACATTTAGTGAGCCAACATTTTCATATTGAACACTTATTTTTTAGAATATTATATATTTCTACTTCAATGTGAATTTATTTATTAAGTTTTTATTTTAACTTTTTAGTCTGGGTATCATGCATTTCATTGTCTTTTCATAATATCTCAGAATGTCTGCTTTCATAAAAATATTACTATGGCAGGATAAATCTTGTGGAAATATATTGACAATTTTAGCCAAGAGGTATATATTATCACACATACATATTTGAAGTTATAGTCTTTGCTTACTACTGCATGAATGGAAACAAAATGAACATGAATGGTAGCTTCAAATGAACCCTTAAAACTGAGAAGCTGTAAGATATAGTGAAGGCTAGTTATTTATTTTAAAAGAATACCACAAACTTGATTTTTGTGATAAAAATAACCTCTGAATTTAGCAAAAAAGAAAAAAAAAGATTATTTAAGAATTTGCCCCAGGCCATTTGTGGTGGTGCACACCTGTAATACCAGCAGGCTGAGGCAGGAAGATCATGAGTTCAAAGCCAGCCTCAGCAAAGGTGAGGCACTAAGAAGCTCAGTGAGACCCTGTCTCTAAATAAAATACAAAAAAAATAGGGTTGTGGATGTGGATCAGTAGTTGAGTGCCCCTGAGTTCAATGCCTGATACAAAAAAAAAATTTGTACCAAAAGTTTCCCTGATGGGTTAATATTCTACTTCCCATTTTTTTGAGTATATTTCTCAAAGTACTGAAAAAAGAAGTTCTAGGTTCATACAATTTAATCATATAAATGAGGACTAACTTCTTTGGAGTACCAGTGATGAGGATCCTGTGATTTGATGACTTGGGTAGGCAGAGGATGGGAAGAGGAAAATGAGTCGGTAATAGAAACAGGGTTTGTAATCATTGGCTGCTGTTAACATTGCATTCATTTATTAATCTCAGTGGATACTTAGGGCTTTTTAATTCTTTGCCTTGGCAGGTTCTGACACAATGAATATTTCAAGAGTAAAAGAAAAATCCCCAGTGCAAAACTTGAGCATTTAGAGCGTACATTGAAATATTAGTAAAAATCTTTCTTATTCACAGTATTAAAATGAATGCAACTGACCATTTTTTTCCCAAATGTTTAAGTAAATTTTTTTTAGTATCTTGATTTTTTTTTATCTTCTACTTTGTAGACTATTGATTAAGTATTATTTTTATCAGTAATGAAACTAGAATCTCCTACATAGTAGTTTTTCAATCTGTTTTTATTTTCCCAAGACTTATATGAGCAATAAAATCTTTTCAGATACTAAAATAAGGTACTCTTTATGAGTGCTAGATGATCAAATGGTGGTTATTGATATTGTATAATGAATTTATTTCTCATAAACTTCAAGAATGGTATGTGTAACTCTATTTTCTGCAGTTACCTAACACATAACAGGCACCTTCTGAAATGCAGTAACTGGACTCCTGTTTTAAAGGACCAAGTAATGTTAAGGTAAAACAAATAAACCATAAGAACCTCAGAACATTCTGATCAATGTTTATTCACACTTATCTCCAGCAGAAAAAATTTCCAAGTCTTCCCAGAGTATAGCAGTTTTATGGACTCATAACAAATGGGCTATGAAAAGTGCTGAGGTAGATATAGCTATTCCTGACTGAGTTCCCAATAAGTCAGTATTAATTACATCATATAGTTGCATCATATTTTATCTTCCTTAATGTAACTTTATTAGCTGAATTTTTCATTACAAAATCAGAAAATATAACTTGAATTAGGCTAATTACAAAAAAAGTACCTTACATATTTACATAATTTAAATTATAGAATCTAGATTTTGCATCAAGTATGACTTCTAGGGGCTCAGAAGATGTCATCAGGGACTAGGTTTCTTCCTGGCTTACCTAATATTGACTACATTCTCAGGCTGTCCATGCATAAAGAAGTACTTCCTGGTCCATGCTTAATAACCATAGAATAATGAGAACTTTTCCTTTTCAAGGGTTTTCAGCAAAAGTGGAGGAACTGAGACTTAGTGCCTTGATTAAAGGTCATATCCTTGAACTAGTCAAAGTTCATTGGCAAAGCCTAAATCTAACAATTAATCCATTTAAAGCTTATGGAATGGGTGTATGCCATAGGTTTCAGTGGAAAGTCTTGACTTCAGTGTGTTTGCAGGATGCTGGCTTTTTTCTTCATATAATAATGACCACGGCTCTGTGATGCCACCCACAGCTGTCACCCTTAAAGGAGAAAGATGTAACTCTGTTCCTTTTCCACTTTGTCTGCTGTGGCCACAGTGAAGCAGTTTAAAATGCTCTTTAAGGAAAGAGTTACTTCTTAGGAATCCCTCAGTAAACGTGCAGGGTTGGTGTTTCTGTGTCACACAATATTCATACCCAAGCCCCTTTACTCTAAGCCCCATTGCTGTTTCATTGGCTCGGTGTTCAATATTACATGAACTACCAAAGCACTTTATCAAGTACCAAGCACCACAAAGACGCTATCATGGTTCTTGCTGCTATTTTCTCATAAGATCCACTCAATTTATTTATCAATTTGGATTTTTCTATTTAACCTTCACAATTTTAATTTTCTTCTTATTGCCTAATAACAGAAACTTGACTTTTTAAATGCTTCCCAATTAAAAAAAAATTGTTTCTTCTGACATTTCCTTGAAGCTAGAGGTGGTGAGTTATACACAGAATCATTGGGTAGAGCTTCTGGAAATTGTTTTTAAATGGGGCTGACTCAGCTTGCTGTCCTTTTGCTCTTGCCTGGCTCATAGATGAATCTGTCAAAGTCCCATCTGCCATTTTATGGCCTAGAAGATGGGCACACACTAAAGATTACAGAACAGGATGATAGAACCTGGACAGATGCTCTATCAGCCTTGGACCATTTGTTTTACAAGAGAAATAAAATTGGAAGAAAGTATGTTTAAGCCACTGTACTCAGGCTTCTATTATTAGAAGCTGATATAATTCCTAACATATATATATATATATATATATATATATATATATATATATATATATATATATTATCTTTTTATTTTTCTTGTCAGAGAACCCACATTTAAGTAAATGATTACACGCATGGATAATGATGTCATAATCATGACTCCAAAGCACAGTTGATACATTTAAATAAGTATACTTCAAATATTGGTACATTTTATTAGCATGGCATCAATAACCGTTTTTGCCTACTATGTCTTACTTATATTGAAAAAATTCCCTTTTTCTCTAAAAAGAATAATGTAAGTTTATTGGAAAAGTAGAACTATTTTGAAATCACACATTTGAAATGAGATTCATCAGACTTTGATTAAGAAAGTAATATTAGATGCATATTTTATCATAAAACCTTATTAATTTCAAGTAAATTTCCATTTATATAGGCCATGTGCAAAATAAAAATAATATGTAAAGTAAGGCCCAAAGCCCAAGATCATACTTTTCACGTTTAAATGGAAGAAGTTTGATTCTATTTCTTGTTGACAGGCCATACTATGAACTCACCATCTGTCTAAAAGTGTGTACAATGAGAGACTAAAAGGAAATCTAGCAAATGTATTAATTTTTCTTTGCCCCTGGCTCTGGGCCAACTATTCCTTTACACTGAATGCCCTTCTCTTCTTCTTTCCCTGATAAAAATCCCTCATCCTAGACATTCTAATCAGATGGCCCTTCTCTGTGAAGGCTTCCCCAATTCAAAGACAGAAGAATTATCCTTTCCATTCTCTAGCTTCCAGGAATAATCAGAAAATGCATTTGAAATCACACGAGGGCTCTCTAGACAGGTTTCCTTACTTTTTTTAAGACTCAAGTTTCTCACCTTTAAAAGTAAGAACAGTAATGATAATATGCCATGAAGTATCTGTAAAATAAAAGAGGTTAGTGGTATAAGGTCTGCACAAAGAAGTTGGCCAATATTTAACCCTCGAAATACAGAATTTTTCATCATCATTATCTTCATTAGCCTTTTAAAAAGTACGATTTCTGTTTTGTTTTGTTTTTTTAAAGAGAGAGACAGAGAGAGAGAATTTTAAAGTTTATTTATTTATTTTTTTAGTTTTCATTGGACACAACATCTTTGTTTGTATGTGGTGCTGAGGATCGAACCTGGGCCGCACGCATGCCAGGCGAGCGCGCTACCGCTTGAGCCACATCCCCAGCCCCACGATTTCTGTTTTAACACCTAACATATGCTATATGATTTAGCATTGTTTATCTTATAAGTTTTCGACAGTGTATAAAGAAATTCTCACTCGCCTTTGAATGCCCAGGACCTGAATAGTGAATAATTAATTTATTAAACTGGATGATCCTAAATTATGTGTCTTCTGAATTGAATAAATTAATAATGATTTTCCCTTGCCTTATATGCTTTGTATATGAGAATCATGCACGTGTATTCTGAGCTGTTATGGAATGGCTGTGTTTGGGTTAATGAATTTTCATATTCTTATCTGGACACCTACTCCAGAAGAGATGGGAATTCCTTACCATGATATTGAAGATTTCCCCTAAATGAGGAAGCTACCTATGTGCCCATCTTCCTGTCTGGCGTATCAGTAACTGAGCCAATGAATCACAGATACTATAGGAATGAGACAATGTGGCCATCTCAGCGTGTTAAACGGATTCTTCTGGACTGAGATGTAATGTGAAGTGGTTGGCAGTAGAAAATCGGGCCCTAAGGAGCCTTCCTGGGAACACTCTGGGAGAGTGAGCAGTGTGCTCTTTTCAACAACCACACACAAAAAAAAAATATACCAACCATATTGTGTTGTTTCAGTCCATGCTGGATTTCATGGATAATTCATAATAATTAACTTCTGTGCCTTGTGAGCAGAAAAGCAGCATCAGCTATACAGTGAGATGCATTGGCTTTATTTTTGTTTGTCATAATGATTCATTGAGACATTATGGGGAAGCAGATGCTTTTTATGCACTCTAAGACTCTGCATTGTGGCTGCCTCTGCACTGCCATTACTCCTCATATGTTGAATTAAGCAGGGTTTTAAGGTTGTAGAGCATTAAGGTTGTCAAGTGTTAATACCACTGTGGGAATATAATTTTGAAACCTTAAAAAGTCATTTGCTCATTCCAAAACTCAACTCCCTTTTCTTCCCCAGTGTAGGATCATAATTTAAGCTCTAATCTCAAATTTGAGTGGAAGCTTTTATAAAGTTGCAAATCATTGGACTGGAAGTTCCTGTGAAAATTTAATTCCAGTCCCAGATCAACCACCTTCTCTGTCAAAGACAGGTAATAACAGTTTCCCAGTAGAGATGTTATGATGATTAAAATGAAATTATAGGAGTAGAGCACATAGCAGAAAACCTGACATATAGCAATGGTAATAGCTAGTGGCAGTTACTTTTTAGGCTTTGTTTTAACCCTTTATATCGATCGTTGCATTTAGTCCTCACGAAATTCTATAAGGTGGATATTGTTATTATACCCATTTATGTATTAGCAAATCAAATGTCAGAGAAATTGACTTCAGCCAAGTCTTCCCTTATGGATAAACTAGGATTCAAGCCCAGTCAGAGTCCAAACTTGGTGTTGTTAACTGTTTTCTTCTTCACTTCATAAATGGTAGTTGGAAAATCTTGGACTAAACTGACATGAGGAAGATTTAAATCTGGATGAGATTTGATCAGACATTGGTCAACTAGAGCCATAATTATGGTTGTGATCAATTTAGGAAGGATATATTGATGCCCTCAAAAAATGCTCTCATCCATTCTTGTTTCCAAGCTTGGATCCTTTCTATCACAGAAGCCTGGTATGTATTAATGTGGGAAGTTGTGGAGGAGAGTATTTTGTCATCTTTTTCATCAATCCCACCAGATTTGTGAATGGAAGTCCTTGGAAGCAACAGACTACCTCTCTTGCTATTGGGCTGCACATTTCCAACTTCGCAGTAATCTCACTGTCTCACGCCAGTCAGTGCATGGTTAGATCAATGACATAATAGAAACTTAAGAAAAGTGGTGTGAGCAGGTCAAAAAGGTCATAAAGGATCAAGTTCTTTCTGAAATGTTGAAGAAGAGCTGTGGTAAGTGAGCAGAAACCATAGGATAAATAATACCTACAAAATTAGAAGAATGAAAAATCAGCATAATTGACAGAAAGAGTAGACACGAACAGATAAGAAGGCAGAGGCAGAGGTGGCATGATAGAGATAGCATGATAGGGATCCAGGAGCCAGGGAACCAAGAGCCTGACCTTCTGGCTTCCATGGACCCTAGTTCCCATCTTTTCTGCAAAAGTGGTGTACAAAGCCTGCTCATGTACTCCTATGTAATCCTCCTCATTTATTGCCCAAGTTGTGGGGGGACTTATAGTTATCCCCTACTCTATTGAGATATCATAAATAATTTTCTTTTCAATGAAAAGAATGAATTAAAACATCTACTCTTCACTGGCTATGTGGCGGCGTAGTGTGGCATTAAGCAGAGAATTTTGGCTGTATCCAGCTCTGGGCTTGGATCTCTTCTTTGACATTTATTAGCTATTGAGGAAGTAGGGGAGACTATTTTGATTAAGTAGTAATGACTAGGTGAGCGTTTAGTTGCTTGCTTATGTGAATGAATTTGACTGGAAACCTGATGACAAATTTGTCTCCAAGCCGAACTGGCAGCAAACTGTGGCGAATTGGTAATTTTGAAAGATATTAATTCCATAAATTTCACAGACGAATATTCATCACTTTATATGAGAAAATTTAGGAAGATAAATGAGATTCTGTTTGACAAAAATAAATGTTCCAGCTCTAGCAAAGCAAAATGCCACATTATTGTCAATAGTAATACCTTTCATTTATTTCCATGTTTTCCCTAAGTCATAATCATTTTGAAAGTAAATTTTAAATAGGGAAATACATCACTCTCTGAGGTTCGTAGCAATGAGTGTCCAAGAAAGAGATTTTGTCACTATAGACTTAGATCACCTTTTCTCCTGTTATCAAAACTCTTGGAGATTTAACAATTTCAGAGGTGAAAGTGACAAATTTAATGATGAGGTTAATGCACAGTGCAATTTTCCTTTTACTTATCACACAGTTTTGTAATATTTGCTTACTTCTCTGTAATATTAGGATATTACATATTAGGATACTTCTCTGTATCCTAATGTTTAGGATATGAGAGAGATTTAGGATTGTGAGACACTAAGCCTTTTATCACATTCATCCCTGGAGACTAGTGTAATGTGGGCACACAGTTGGTACTCAATGAATGTGTATTCGATGAATGGATAAAAAAATTAAATGATATTATATCTCTTTCCTAATGGGTTATACAGCCATGCTTATATCTACACTGATTGAATTCTTGACAAAAAATTCAGTCAACAAATAATTATGTTTATTTCATTTAATGACAGCTACCATTTTAAAATATATTTATTCATTGCTTTTAATTTTACAGGGCCCCTTGTGAGATAACAAAAAGCCTCTACAGTTCCTACCCTCACAATGACTGTAGTTAACAGAGATATAAATGATATGGTGACTATCAGACATACCATTTAGAGTGATTGCCACTGTCTCCTATTGATTCTTACAGCAAAGTTTTTCTCCCTTTGGTAACTGTGGATACATGAAGGGGGAAAAGTGTATGCCTATAGAGAAATAAAAGGTATAAAAATTATTTTTATATAAACCAAGGAAAATACTAATCAAATCAAGGTTACAAAAACAAGAGGGAAACTGTTAAAAGAAAGGACCAAGGCTGCAAATTAAAATTAGCAGGCAGAACAAAATAAAAACTCCATGTAACTGACCCTTTTCCAGGGAGCTTTCTCTTGGGAGGAAGCAAGCCCAGACCTTGAGTCAGCTTGATCAATGTGTGCCTCTTCTCTCTGAGTAGAGGTCAGCAAACTCCATTTCATACTTAACTGCATCCAACCGGTTGTTCAGTTTTCATGATATGGTAAGACAGATTTCCTCAGATTCAATGGTTTTGTTTCTAATGTGGCCTGTGGATTTACCATAGGTATTGGCATGAAGGGGTATGATTGTCAAGATGTTGTTACTATAGAAAGAAGCCGCTGGACAGGTGGCTTCAGGTTAATAAGAAATCATCTCTCTGAATTCCAGTTCTCTTCCCCCTTCCTCATTTTGTCTTTTTTTTAAAAAATCCAGTTATAGGCCAAAATTCCACATCTGGGCAGCAAGAAGGGAAAGCAACCATTTAACCTCTATTCTGGCTTGCTTTCAGATACGACTTTTAAAAATTGCCTTTTAAAGTTTTACTTTTTAAAAAATGTTTTCCTTCTAGATTAAAACAAAAAAAAAGAGGAGAAAGTAGAGATGAGGCAGAGGTGTTTCACCAGACTTGTACTTTCATGCATTAGTTTGCCTTATCATGGGAATATGATTATATCCTCCATCAGCTTCATATTCGGTAAAATGATGAGAATAATGACATAACCCCAGAGAGTTGTTCTGTGAGGTAAATGAGATCTCTCTCTCTCTCTCTCTCTCTCTCTCTCTCTCTCTCTCTCTCTCTGTCTCTCTCACACACACACCACAACACACAATGTTTAGCTCAGTGCCTGAGGCTTGACACGCCAGCTAAGTTAATGCCTATAAAATGGCAACACTATCTACTTCTCATATTTTGTAGGATAAAAATGAGATATCAAATATATTTGGAGGGAATTTGAAAATAATTTAAAACTCTCCTCAAGTTGTTCTACTGCACAGAATTCAAGACTGAGCCTCTGCTTTACTTTTTCTCTGATCCTCTTGACTCTGTCCCATATAGTCTTCCTTCACTCTTCCAGAATTCACTTCCGTGTGTTATCATAACATCCAAAGAGGAGACATTGTACCAGTGCCCTCTCTACAGTGTGAGGGAGCAGTTTTCCTTGAAGCCCCCAGAAATCTTCCCTCATTTATTGTTGAGTTGGATTGGGTCACAATCCCACTGCAGGTAACGAATTGATTAGCTTGAGTTCTTGACCCAATGGATATTAGAAGGGGGATCACCCTCATACCTGTGAAGCCTTCTCTTACACTGAACAGGGGCTTAGCACCTCTTAAGGCACATGATAGTAGCAGAGAGGGCTAGATACCCAAAGGAAAACCTAGGTTCCTTTCAGGAGGGGAAGAATAAATAAACAATGCATGAAAAATGAATAACATTAAACCTATATGAACATGCTTATATATGACTATTGCTTGACATGTAACTGATACATAATGCAGATTAATTTCTTGACCATCCATTGTTTTCTCCTTTTGGCTTTGTCTCATTCTTCTAAAGTTATAAGCATGCAACTAATAGAAATTTGACCTAAACACAGCTTCATAGCAGCTCTACAAGACCATTCCATTTCCTTAAAGCAGAAAGCCAAATAACTGTCTCATTTTTTTTTTTGTGGTTGTTTTAAATCATGAGATCTACCTGTATCTATACCTGCCAGTTCCTCCATATTGTCCTTCTTAGTAAGAAAAACTATCAGTTAGTCCAAGGCATTGATTTGGGGCCTATCAAATGCAGAGTCATTTGGAGATATCAAAATAAATAGAAGACACTGAAATGAAAGACACTGAAATGACAAAATTGGATGTACACAAGTGAAAATGACTTGAGTCCTTACAAAATAGCAAGTATACCAGCACAAATCAATATAAGAATGTCAGGAAAATGCACCACCTCCCTTGATAAATGGAGTTAAAAAACAGTAGTTTAAAAAGAAGTTTGTCACTCTGTTAGCTTGTGTGTCTCTATGTGTCCTATTTCTTTGTAAACACAAGGCTTTGTAAATATAAAATAGAAAGCAGTTGGGGCTGGGGATGTGGCTCAAGTGGTAGCGCGCTCGCCTGGCATGCGTGTGACCCGGGTTCGATCCTCAGCACCACATACAAACAAGGATGTTGTATCTGCTGATAACTAAAAAATAAATATTAAAAATTCTCTCTCTCTCTCTCTCTCTCTCTCTCTCTCTCTCTCTCTCCTCTCTCACTCTCTCTTTAAAAAAAAAAGAAAGCAGTTTCTGGCACACAGGCAGGCCTAAATGTGTTTTGTGATAAATATTTAAGTGTAAAAATAGTAAATGATTAACATCTGTTTGTGGGTCAATGCTGGAACACTTAAGCTTGTTGATTCTTTCCTGGAAAACACATGTATCCACATATTTAATGGTTTTATTTTTATTTGACTGAGTCATCCTTCCTTCCTTTAGTGGTGAGTAGTTATTTGTCATCTCTATATGAAAGCTGAATGTACTTTCTGCAGTATTTGCATATTTTCTGGTGAAGTCCCTGATTTAAAGAGCAAGCCTGTGTTAGACAGTGTTGGGCAATCAGGCCAGGTGAGGCCCCTGCCAAGGCCAGGATATTCAGTGATCTGCCTAAAATTGTAGACCTTATTGATCTTGCCCAATTGCATTGGCCCATATCAATTCTCCAATTCATTCAAGATTATTGCTTAGCTTTGATTTGTTAAGTGTTTGTACTAAAATTGCTTCCTAACAGTGATTTTTACTTCTAATATAGTTCAATTAAAAACCAATCACTGATGTATACTTTCTAATAATATCTTTTTTCCCTTCCTTTCATTCATTCCTTTCTCTTTCCTCTTTGTTCTCTTTTTCTATCCCATCTCCTCTGCATCTCCCTGCCTTCCACCCTTTTCTCATACTTCCTTTGTTATGGTTTAGATGTGAGGTGTCCCCCAAAAAACTCATGTGTGAGACAATGCAAGAGAGATTAAAGATGAAATGATTAAGTTATGAGACCCTTAACCTAATCAGTGACATGGATTACCTGGGAAGTAACTGTAGGCAGGCAGGGTGTGACTGGAGGCACTGGGTTACTGGGTAATCCTTTAGGGTTTGTATTTTTTTCCTGGTGAATTGACCTCTCTCTCTGGTTCCCAATTGCCATGTCCTGAGCTGCTTTCTTCCTCGCTACCCTTGTTCCATGGTGTTCTGTCTCACCTTGCCCCCAGATCGATGGAGTTTGCCACTTACAGAATGAAGTCTCTAAAACCATAAGCACCAAATAAACCCTTCCGCCTCGAAAATTGTTCCTGTCAAGTCTTTTGGTCACAGTGATGAAAACATGCTTACTCCCTTTACGCCCCACATTTTTGTTCCTTTCTCCACCATTAAATATTTATTGCAAGCTTATCATATATAAATCAATAAAACAGAGACAATTATTTATAGAACATAGTTTTAAGGTAGCTCTGACTTTGCAGCCTGTAAGTCTAGATGAGTAAAAAGATGTTTTCAAGCAACAGCATCAGAACTGTTAGAAAATGACTTTAATTATAATTTCTCATTGCACATCTGTATTTCTTTTCAGCACAACAGCTATACAGTTAATTAATTATTTTAAATAAAAACTGTCAAAATCTACAGATGTGGCCTTTAGAGTTTCCAGATTATTCTTCAGGATCTTTTTGGTGAAAGGCATGCTGATATTTCTAAAAACAGTTAATCAAAGTTAACATTTTTTTTCTCAGCTGGATGAATTTTCAAGACACCATGTAGACAATGAATTACAAAGCTCGTGCCATGTGTCTCCCTTGTTGATATGGGGATTTTTGCTTCCTAATCAGGTTCTTACAAGTCATTGGCCTTTTCACTGCTGCCTTTTTTGCAAGGGGAACATGGTTCCATGAAAGTTGACATCTTCCTCTTAGATAAACATGCTTGGTACAATCTATTAGATAAAGGCAACATATTTTTAAAAATCGACCTGAAAAGTTGCTTGTTTTGTCACTGAATGTCTTTTACCTCATAAGAGCTTCCCTACTCAAAATTAAAGACCTTTGTGAACAAATATGCTCACCAGTTTCTAGTAGCAACAGCCTTACTCCGAGGCTTATTTGTATTGAATTTCATGGAGAGTGCTTTCAAAATTTATTTTGAAACATTTACATGTTAAATAGGATACTACTAATTATCTCCTTATTTTATGGAGACAAATCAAAAAGACAAAATTCTCTATTCTCAACCTAAGCCATGAATCCAGGAAACACAGCAGCAGAAAGCATAGTAGCCATATTTCTTCCTTTGAAAATGAACACCAGCAAGTGGGATTCTGTCTCTGATGCCTGATTGGTTTTATTTCTCAGCACCAGGTCTTCACAAATCCTCTTAGTATGGAAAGTTTCAGTAAACAATGCAATGGATTAGGTGGTTATGTGACATCTAATTGTATGCCTCCAAGAACTAAGATGCATGCTTCAATTCATCATAACTTGTCCAGAGAAATTGTGCAAGGGTAAGTCTGGTAGAGGAAGTAGCTTCTGCAAGTGGAGAGGTAAATTAATGCATGTTCAGAGGTCTGGAGTCATCCTGGATCTCTAACCAGATGTTTTAGAACCTGTTGCCAGCCAGCATCAGGTTCTAACACATCTGCCTTCTGTCTTCATTCCACCACCACCATCACTACAGTCTAAACTAGCATTTCAACCCATTTTTTGTTCTGCATCCCAAATGACCTGTAAGTATAGAAATCAAAGGGTGTAATTTGCTTGCCTAAAACTTTTCAATGGTTTTCCATTACTCTTAACACAAAGGCACAGAAGACTTTGCATGACAGGCAAAGTCTTCTGTGCTCCTTTCTAAGCCAGGTGAGCACTTTCCTCCCTCAGCCCACTTTCAAGCCATATTGGCTTTCCTCAGTATTCAGAATACACAATATTCTCTTCAGTGTCTCACTTTGTAGAATTGTCCTTCATCCCCAAACACTACCTTCACCTTCCTTCCCCTCCACAGTACTCAGTCCACCTCATGACACTTTGTGTTCTCAGGGAACTTGTACTATTTTGTGATTAATTAATATCAAATCTTTAATTGATGATGTGATAAAATCAGATTATAAATTCCCCAATAACCAAATTAAAAACTCATGTCTGTTGATTCTACTCCTGATTTCCCAGCATCTAGTATAATGCTCAGAAACTCTGGTATATTAGCATATAAATAAATAGCTATGCAACTTGGAAGGCAAGTGATGGATAGTAAATGTGCAATCTCATCAGTTATTCCAAACCTGGTCTCCTTGCTCACTAGCATTGTAACCTTGGTCAAATTACATGATCTTTATTGGACTCAGTTTCCAAAAGAATTAATAATGTCTGTTATTCAAAGTGTTTGCAAAGATTAAATTAGATAACATCTCAATAAAGTTACTCACATCAAACCAGTCAAATGCACGGTTAGTATGACACTAAAGAGCAAAATCTTGTTGGGGAGTAGTCCTCGGAAACACTTGAGAGCCATCTGAGACCAGGGACTAAAAAGTACTTCCTTTTGGAACACCTCAGAGGTGTCTTATCTTAGTAAGTAAACCCTCAGAGTATAATATGTGATGGCATAACAGTCATGCCATGGAGAACCAATTAAAGACAAAAAAATGATAACATTTCAGGTTTCTCAGACAGTGGTCTCCTCAAATGATTTTTTAAAAAAATTAATAAAATGCATGTATTTTATGGTGGTTAAGTTTTTGAAATTTAGGAAAATTTAGAGTACATTGATAAAAAAATAAGTCTTTAATTGGTAAATTCTCAGAAGATTTGCTAACTAAATTAAATAATGTTTTTTCTTCTCTCTGAGTGTGTCAATTCTCAGAATTTTCTTGAATGCTTGCCTAGAAAATTGCACATTTTCTTATCTCTGAGTATGTATAACTAGCTTCTGCATCTAATCCATCAAAGAGTCATTCTTGATTATGCTAATCAACAAGGGCGTACATTGTATCCCATTGCCATGGAACACACAATTCATACATAATCATATATCACTTAATGACAAGGATGTGGGCTGAGAACTGTGCTGTTAGGTCATATCATTCTGCAACTATCATCATAGAGTGTCCTCACACAGACCTAAATGGAGATAATTCAATGATTGCTGAAGTCTTTTGATCCATTCAAGAGATGTGCACCAGCTTCTGCAAGTGGAGAGGTAAATTAATGCATGTTCAGAGGTCTGGAGTCATCCTGGATCTCTAACCCTTCTTTTTTGAGAGAGAGAGAGAGAGAGAGAGAGAGAGAGAGAGAGAGAGAGAGAAGATATATGAGAGACTGCAGACAGCATAACATGGCATACTATTTCATACTGACTTTTTCTTTAATAAGTACAGGAGTATACTCTATAATAATTAAAAGTTAAGCATAGTAAATACATGAACAAGTTGTTTATCATCATTATCAAGTATTAAGTACTGTATGGAATTGTGTATGTTGTACTTTTATCTGACTGATAGAGAGGTGGGCTCATGCACACTAGCACCATCACAAACAAGTTTCACTTCTGTGGCTTTGATATTACTGGGTGATAGAAAATGTTCAGCCTCATTATAATCTTATGGGATTGCTGTCATATCTGTATTCAAGTTCTTATACAAATCATAACTATAGTTCATGCAGTTAAAGAGATAGTTATTAAGAAAACAAGATTCTTAGAGGTACTTGTGATTAGGCAGAAAGGAGTGAAGGGGGTGAGGGTATTGGGGTAGGGATGACAGTAGAATGAGTCAGACATTATTACCCTGTGTGCATATGTGATTACATGACTGTGTAACTACATCATGTACAACCAGAAAAATGAGAAGTTAAACTCCATTTATGTATTATGTACCAAAATGCATTCTACTGTCATGTATAACTGATTAGAACAAATTTTTAAAAATTAAAAAACAAAACAAGATTCTTGGCAGGATTAAAGATGGAACCTATGGCACATAAAATTTTGTAGCATCAACAGTGAGAGAAAAGAAAGCCAGCAAGAGAGTACCAGGGAGTATTTATCTGACCTTTTGTATGAAAGGTACTTTTCTTCAGTTTGCTAGAATGGTTACTCTGTTCCTTTCTAATGCCTCAGATAGTTTCTCCTCAGTCACTATCCTTAGTTCTGAACCTTGCATCACTGCTTAGAAACCTTTTCTTTTCTCTTATTCATGTTTTCCTCCTATTATATCTTCCCAAACTCACAGCAGCCATAGGAGGAAAAGTAGGACATGCTTGGTGATGATGGGTGAGATGACCAAGAAGGCCTCATATGGAAATACTTTATCCCTTGATATGACTGCTACCACCCCATACTTAAGCTCCTTCTCCTGTAGAGTTCAGAGCCAAGAATTAGCAAGTTTCTACTACTTTGGGATAAATAGTAGATATTTTTGGTTTTACAGATCATGTTGTCTTTGTCACAGCTATTCAGAACTACTTGTCCTGTGTCTATGTAACAGGTGAGGGTGTGATTCAGTAATACTTATTTATAGACAGGCAACACTCAGGTGACTCACAGGCTAAGATTTACTGAGTCATGGTCTACACCATCCCTTTTCTCAATGCTAGTGGGAAAAAAAAAGTTGGGGAAAGAAAGGGAATATTTGGCAATTTGGGTTTCACCATTAGTCTTCTTACCATTTATTCTCAACTCATCCCGGCCCAGTATCAACTCTATGGGAGTTAGAAGGTAAGTGGAAAGAGAAAAGAACACTACTGGAGATGGGCCAACAGATCTTCTCATATTCTCTACGTACTGATTCCACAGCCCAAACCCTCAATCCCTTCAGTCCTCCTCACATGACTTGTACCAAATTTTCCATGAACCTGTAGTCTAATATTAACTCCTCATTTTGTTCCTCCCATCAAATATTTTCATTCATCCCTATCCCGAGCCCCACTCTCCTGGGGCCTCTAACCCTGCAAGCCAGCCCCAGTCACCTACCCAGTAGTAACATCTGGTATAAATGTGCGTTCACTGCGGTGCCAATTTCTGAATGCATTCACTCCAAATAGATACTCTTCAGGAAGGTAGGGAAATATTATGAGAAGTAGGTTGAGTAGGTTTCTAAAACTTATCCCCATGACTTTTCACTTCTATAGGAAAATGCAATAATTATTTGGACATTCAAGTAGAGTTAATCATAGCATATGAACTTTTAGAAAGCTTTTAGAAACTACCACTCTATGCTATTTAAGCCATGAATTGCCTGGTGTTAAGGTCTTAGGCATATCCACAGGTAGGCTGATGAGAATGCTGTGAGTTAAAAGAGGCCAAGGAAGAAGGAGCTCTCAATGGGCTCTGTAAATAGTATCTGATCTTCCTCCTCCCGGTCTTTCCATGAATGCAGGTAAAACAACAAGGAAGAGATTAGCAACTGATGCATCAGTTTCTGCTTATTTTATTCTAACCTCTCGTTTATCCCTCCCTTTTGGAAGGAGTTATTTTTTTTTCTCATCCACATTGAATTTCCCTGCCAAAGTTAATAGCCCATGCTCACAACCTTTAAATAAATGAGCACCAGTTGGTGATAATATTGGATTGGGGAGAAAAATAATGCTTGGCATGTATTATAGTAGTTAGACAGATTGGAACCAGCTTAAACACAGAGCAGGAAGTAGGGTGATTGTGAGTTGTAGTTACTGCCCCCAGTGCACTTTGAGTAAATAGATCAAATGCTGGTTTCCAAGATAGCAACAGCCTAAGAAAGGCCACAATATTGATTTTAAGTGATTTTACCTGCACAGAGAATAGTGATTAGCATTCTAACCACAGCACATTTAACAGGAATGTTTCTAGGATTTTAAGTGAAAAAATATTACCCTCCCAAGTTTAAAATTCTTATTTTTCCCTTCCCTTCCCTGCTTCTCCTCCCCCTCTCTTTCTCCTTCTTTCTGCTAGTTTTCTCTTCTCTGCCTCTCCATCCTTTCCTTCCATTTTCTTAATTTCCTTGTGGCTTCATTCTGGTGGTGAAATATCTCACTAGTGAACCATTGATGAACATTATTTAATAGCCCTGATTTTCAAAGGCAGCAGATGCGTACTAATTAGAGAAGTATAAAAGTTTATTGGTTAACTAAACGTTGAGTGTCGTTCTTTTGAGATAGCAAAAGACGAAAGTTCTCAATTATTAATATGAAAGTGTCAGAAGAGTAATTAATCATGAGGATTAGATTATCAAAAATATTCAAGGTAATTTTATAATTTGGGAGCATTTGTACCTTAATATCTATGTGTGATCTCAAGGAAATTAAACTCCTGCTAAAACTGCAATATAAAGCATTGTCACAGGAAAAGTTGGTAAGTGATCTTCCTCCTCCCCAACCTGTTATCCTCTGAGTTCTGCCAGAGCTAGATGATGATATTATCTGATTCTGCTTCAACTCAGGTAAGTTTAGTTTTCCTCCCTTCAATTCTTGGTCTTTTCTGCTATGAGCAGTAGGGCAGGCTTTTGCTCTATCGATATGACAAAGATGGACCAGGTGCATCCAGAGATATGCACAGAGATGGTGTCAGAGAACTCCAACCTCATTCACTTCCATTCTCCACCTCCAGAATGGTTTGCATATCAGACCAAACTAAAGACTACAACAAAACTGTCACCAGATCAATTGCAACAACAGCAACTCTTTTCGGGTCTTACACCCTGTGCTTTGAATATGAAGAGGTACAATGAGACAGAACACGCAGGGAAGGCCATTAAGTGGTAAGGCTGTTTTCTTGGAGAGAAGACCCCACAACAGTGTGTCTGTTAGAGGTATCTATCAAGATCTTATTTTTTGAGCTTTTAATTGAAGAATTACATACATAATTTCCCCATTATTTTTTTAAAACAGTCTCAAAGAATTTAAATGTTTGGTTTTTAATTTTTTTTTTGTTTTGTAGTTGGACACAATACCTTTATTTTATTTATTTATTCGTATATGATGCTGAGGATCAAACCCAGGGCCTCACATGTGCTAGGTGAGTGCTCTACCGCTGAGCCACAGCCCCAGCCCTTAAATGTCTGTTTTTCAAAGAATCAAATGAAGCCAGTTTTATATCACGCTTCATCCTCCTCACCATTTTGTAATGGATCACCTTTATATTTATTTTCTATTTAAAGTACTAAGTCATCCAAAAAAAGTTGTGCGACAACAATGATTTCTTACATGCCAGAGTCCCTGTTGTTAATACTTTGCGATAATAACAGTATAATAATCTAAATCAGGAAATGGCTGTTGATATAATACTCTCAAATCTTTGGACTTTATTCCAAACTCATCAGTTATCACGCTAATCTTGTTCTGACTCTCTAGTTCAAGAGCCAATCCAGATTTCACATTGCCTTCATAGACAAGCATCCTTCGTTTTCTAGTCTGGGGTAGGTTTGGATCCTTATGCCTCATGACCCTGACAACCGGGAAGATCACTCCTGATTTATATTCCCCAGCAGGGGTTTTGCCTGACGTTTTCTCAAAATGAGCTGGAGGGTATACATTTTTGTCAAGAATAGCATCAAATCAGGAGTTATATGACATCAGCATGTCTTACTACAGGTTAATTTCTATCACTTTTTTAATGTGGTATCTGGAAGCTTTTTCCACCACAAAGTGATATATTTTTCTGTTATAATTTTTAAACATTATGTGTGAAGTTACTTTCAGACTGTGAAAATATCCTATTTCTCATCATTCTTCTGCTCATTAATTTTAGCAACCCATCAACAATTCTTACCAGCAAAATTTATAAATGTATTTGTCAGATAGTGTTTATCGGATTCCATTATTCTCACTTTTTATTAATTTGGGTTCTACTGAAAAGAATTATCTCTTTTCCCTCGTTTATTCATTCAATTATGTATATCAGAATGAGCTCATGGATAGTTAGTCCGCTTCTAGCACAACTTGGTTGTTCAGATTGATCTACATTTGGCCTTTGGAAGTCCTTTCAGGTTACATCTTTATATTAGTACTTTTTAAGAGGAAAAAATAAAATCTCATGGATGCTGATCATTTAATGCTATAGAACAAATAATCTCAAAACTTAGTGGTTTAGAACAGCATGGTATTGTTAGTCTTCATGCTTCAGTGAATTTGCTGTGTGAGTTTAGTGGTTCTTGCTTGGTTTCCCTCTAACAGTTACAATCAGACCCTGGCTGAGACAATGCTGCAGCCTTCTTTATGCATTGAAGTCTGACTTAGAATAGGTGGCAATACCTCAGGGCTAGTCAGCTATTTTTTTCTTTACATAATTCCTCCAAAAGGGCTTATTAGACTTCCTCACATTACAGTCATTTCAGAACAAATGGTCATTTGACATGGTAAGAAGCTCCTTCAGGAGCTTGTGCTCCAAGGGACCCAGGTGAAAGCTGTACGTCTCTTGATGAGTGAGCCTAGATATCATTCATCATGCATCTGCCATATTCTGTTGGTCAAAGCAGTTTTAGGCCATGGGATTCAAGATTGGAGATGAGTGCATTGACTAATAACTCTCATGGGAAAAAGGTCTGCTCAAAAATGGAGAAAAAAATCAATAAAGCTGTTTTGGAGATAAACTACACATATCTGGCAGTGATTTAAATCAACTTAATACCATCTGTACATCTACATGCATTCAATTAAGGAAATATCTATTTTACTATGCTTATGAATTATAAAGGAATAAAAGTTAAATGCAAGAGAAACTTCATTATCACTCTAGTAATTTAATATGATGTTGTTGTGGTACTAAATGCTATACAGAAAGAAGTTTGAATCTGACACTCTAAACCCCACCTTTTAATCCATTCTGTGTTCTCTGTGTAGACTGCACATTGTGAAATCTTTTGCTGATGGAGGGTGATAGAAGGACAGAAAACGTAAAGAAGTTCATGGTCATGTTAGTCAGCTTTCTCTCACTGTAACAAAGACTGAGGTAATCGAATTATGAAGAGGGAAAGTTTATTTTTGGCTAACAATTTTCAGCTGTGTTGCTTTCAATGAGCAGCAGCACATCCTGGTGGTAAATGAACAAAATGGCTGACATGACCAGGACACAAAAGAAAGAGGAAGGGGTTGGAGTCCCATTATGCCCTTCAAGGGCACACCCCAAGTGACTTGAAGATCTCCCACTATGCCCTACCTCTGAAAGCTTTCACCATTGCCCATTAGCACCATTCATAGAACTAAGCCTTTGACACTTGGCCTTTGGGGGGCATATAAGATCCAAAGTATATCATATGCTTTTATGCTTATATAAACTTATAGCATATACTTCAATGTTATGCATATATACTAAGATGGTCCTTTTGTTCCTTGGAGATTTTATTAGGACCCTTTTTCTTCTGGAAGTTGTTTGTTCCATGATTCTGTAGTCCATTGTTGACTTGTGTATATTCATAAGATAGCGTATAAAATAGATTTGGAATCTGCCCTCTTAAGAAATCTGTAATCTGTTTTATGTAACGAAGAATACAGTCTGAATTTTCTCTTAAAATTTTCAAAAAACAAATATATTAATTTCCAATAAGTACTTTGGAAGCCTGAATAAAGACTGACCCCTGGTACTTTTCTTCCAAGAACTGTGTCATTAGTCAGAATCTTGTACCATTAGAAATACAGTCCTTCTGTTCAAACAAATGGGCACAAATGTTCCTGTCAGATGGTGAGCATGCAGTGCATCTAGAACCACTGGAGCAGGTGTTTGGTCATAGGTACAAAAATAACTAGAGAAGAACAATTGAGCACAAGATCCTTAATGCTCTGCAGAGTACTAGGAAAGAGGAAGAAATTAAAACATCAAGATATAGTCTTTCTAGCCATGCTTGGGAATGTGAGAATGTATGGAGCAGTGGGTAAAACAGACTACTAGGAAGGGATGGATTGGGAACTGGATCCTAAATTTCTAAATTAAATAATAGTAAGAAATACATGTTGTATGTGATTTAAGGTTTTAGAGAAATTTACAAGGCAGCCATTGTCGATAAATTGCACTATCAATGAGAGTAATGAAAGGAAGTCTTTGAGCTAATTTATTATCCCAATGTGGCTTCAGAAGAATGGCTAACCCTGTGGGGAGCTAACCATATGACTTACTAGGTGATTCTGTTGAGGTTTGAGACAGATAGGAAAAGGTTGCTGCTTTTAACTATCAGACAGAGGTGTCTTTCCTTGTTCTACTTGTACCTCTTTCTTTAGGAATTCATTGCTAACTAATCTAACAGTGAAGAAAGCCAGAATTGAGTCAAAAGAAGATTGCTAGATTCCCTAATTTGATGATATTTCTCCTCTTCTAGTGTAAAGATTGATAATTATGCTATATCATTATTTGATATGGAAACTTACTGATTTTGGTTTGGTATATTGGAGATGTACATTATATAGTGGATATCATTGTGATTTATGGTCAATAAAAGTTGCAATCATTTCCTTTTTCATAGAAATTTTATCTTGAGTTGATATTTTACTTCCAGTAATTTCCTTTAATCAAATAGGCACAAATCTAAGATATAATCTATATATTGTATTATTTAAGAAAAAAACCTAATTTTGGTGAAATTTTCTAATTTCAGGTGAAATACACCTAAAAACTCATGTGCAAAGGATGTATAAGTTTTAGAAGGAATTCAAAGGAGAACTTTTTAAGTAACTGAAGTATCCTGAGCAGGGTTCTCAACATGCGCCTTGTTGCTATTTTGGTCAGGATGACTCTGTGCATGACTGTCTGTGTCAATGCAAATTTTTATACTCTTTGCCCCCAGTTAGTTAGTAACATAAGAGCCATCAATCCTGTGACAACCAAAAGCCACTTTTCCCTCTTTCTCTTTGAGGTACTCCCAAGTTGGTGATTGAACTCAGGGCTTTACATATACTAGGCAAGTTATCTACTTCTTAACTACACCTGACCCCCCTGCTTTTCATTTTAAAACTGTATCTAGTGAAGCACTGTTATCCCAAGCTGAGAATCTCTGGAGTAGGAGATATATATATATATATATATATATATATATATATATATATATATATATATATATATATATTTGTTTGTTTTAGAAGATGATATACATTCCAGGTGTTAGGCAAGCATATGTGATTTCCACATGTTTGTTCTTAGAAATGATTGAAAAGAAAATTTAATGTGTAACTTCCTTGTTTCATAATTCTTTTACAATACATTAATCTCTTGGTGGAGCAAAAATTGTTAATAATGAAGAATTAGCTTAAATCACAAATAGGTATATTAGGTTCATTGGGATGACCTCATCAATATCATCCCTTTTCTTCTCTGAGATCTGAATTAATTGAGAAGAAAGACAGGGGCAAAGACAGAGGGAGCTAAATATTTCATGTGTTGAGCTGATATAAAAGAATGTGGCTTATATCTGAGGACAATTGAGCTTCCTTATATGATAATGAAAGAGTCTTACAACTCAATCATGGCAACATTGACTGGATCATACCTTCCTACATTAGGAAATGTTTCTGCTGCCTGGGGAACATCCACAGTATAGAAAAGCAAAGGAGAACTCATGATTTCTGCAGCAGACCTGCTTGTGAGCAAGACAAAAAGGAAGGTGTTGCATTTTGTATGGCCATGTTCTTACAAATACTACAATTAATTTCCTTCCCTCAGTGATGGAATATATGAAGCAGTACAGACCAGCAGGGATACAGCTAGCAGAGCTTCCATTCTGTGGGAGATGCATCACAAGTTGAGAAGAATCAGATTTCTCTAATTTTTATATAGAAATGAAAAGACAAGGTGCCCCTTCAGATGGGGTGGATATAAGAAGCTGAAAGAACATGATGATGTTCTCAGAGCAAATTAGGGTGGGTAGTTATCAGAACAGAAATAAATAAGCTAACTCCTACACATCCTCTCTACTTCAACTGGGTCAATTCACAGGGTTGAGGATATGTTATCAGAGAGAATCTGATATTTGATGGCTTATGTGGAAAAGACAAGTTGTGGTACACAAGTGAAATAGGGAGTCCCTTATCTAGAGTCTGTCTCTGAAATAGTTTTTTGGCTACATAGGCAACTACTCAGTACCCTCCTCCTTTTGGAAAATGGGCTGGGATACAAGCTACAAAAGTTACTTCTTGCCTTCATAGCCCCCACTTTCAGATATGTATACAGATTGATGCATCAAACAGTCTAATAGCAAATCTTAATTATAAACACATGCAAATAATTTTTAGCCATCACATATTTAAGGAAAGTGGATATCTCCAAAGCAGGGAACTCAACAAATAGAAGAAACTACTCCCAAGAAAAGGGTTTAATTGAGTAAGCATACCAAGTATAATAAAAAAGATATGGATTACTTTTCTGATTAGCCATTCTGGCTATACAAAGATAATGGTGAAACAGCAAACTCAGAAAACAAAAGAGAAATTACTTGTAACCTAGAATTTCAAGAAAAATTCTAATTATCTTGCCAATATGTGAGAAAAAAAATTAGAAAACTTAAAAATATTAGGCATATGAAATGAGTAATGCTTTCTTGACCTGGAGCTCTCTGAAAGAGTTGAAAGATGTGCTTTAGAAAGTAGAAAAATTATTTAAGAAAATAATGGGATGTCAGAGTCAATGCTTCTTGAGGATATACTCAGTCAAAATGAGAAAGAATATGGGTGCAAGAAATGGTGACTGTGACTTAGAAAAGCAATTAAAGATAAAAATAGCGAAGCATCCCACCTAAAGAATCTAAATTAGGGCCGAAGGAAGAGAGGACATAAAATCAGACTGAAATTGGATGTGAGTTAGGAAACAACTTTAGGATGTGAGCAATTCAGACATGCAAACAAAATAGAAGGACAAATTAATAATAGTGTAGGTAATAAAAATAGATCAAATAATAATAATAAATCACATAGGTAATAAAAATAAATTGGGAATCGATTAAATAGCCTAGGAATAATAAGTATGAATGATAATTGCTTGTACAAATATTTTGCACAAGCATATATATAACTTTTGACAAATACCTGCACTCTCCCTTGATGATGCATCTAGGTTTCTTGGTGTGGTGGGGAGAATGGGAATAAGGTGAGACACTTGCCTTTTCATTTGTTTTAGGGGCCAGGATGCTCTTGCTGCTTCTTATCCTTCTCCTGCATTTCTCTTTAACTTATTTATTCTTTGTTTTTAGAGACATTTTCTTCTTGATAAAAAGCATGAAATTTACTATCCTAATAATTTTTAATGTACATACAGTGGTGTTAACTATATGCATATTGTTGTGCAACAAATCTCTATAACTCTTTTATCTTGCAAAACAGAAACTCGATGCTCATTGAGACACTCCACTTTTCCTTCTCCCTCCAGATGTCTAGTGACCATGATTCTACATTCAATTTCTAGGAGTTTGACTCTTTTAGATACTTAACTAGAATTGTGCCAATTTGTGTGTGTATGTGTATGTGTGTGTGTGTGTGTGTGAGACAGAGAGGCGGGGGGAGAGAGAGAGAGAAGCTTATTTTATCTGGAATGATATCCTCAAGATGCATCCACATTGTAGCATATGGAAGTTCTATATTTAACTTTTTGACGAACCTCCATACTGTTTTCCATAGGTATCACACCATTTCACATCCCCACCAACAGTGCACACAGACTGATTTCCCCACAATGTGGTAAACACTTGCTATTTTCCATGAAACCTAAAATGCTTACTATATCTTTGGAGGAAGAAAAAAAATGGTGTCTGAATCCTGCTTGAAGATAAATTAGCAAAATATTTAGTTATAGATTGTAAATATTTACCAACTTTTAAAATGTAAAATTAAAGGAGACTGAGTTGAGATATGAGGAGAAAGGATAGATGAAGGTCAGTCCAGAAAATGAATGCTCTCACCTTACAAAGTGGTTGAAGAGACATAATATTTCTATGAATGGGTTTAAGTTGAATGTTATTATAGTGGAAAGTCAGTAACATTCCATTAATGGATAAATCAATGGCAGTGTAAGTATAGAATGTGTAGTTATGAAACATATGGCTTTAAAAACAGAAGCTATAGAAAGTGTGGACCCTGGAGAGATGCAGTGATGGTACAGAGCACTAGAGCAAGGGATAGCTTCTTTTCACTTTGTTCAATCTGAATGGCTTGTATTTAGTGATACTTCATTTTTAAAAATAACAAAGGGATGTGTATTAGGTAATAAAGAGGCACTGGTCTCAGGTTATCCTTTGCTCAGTCACAATCTAGTTGTGTGATTTAGGGCAGATATAGCATATGGTTTTTAGGTTTCTCGTTTGTAAAAATATTTGTACTTGATTTTCATGACTAAATTTGGGCTCGTAGAACGTTTGGGTTTTTTCCACTGCTGTAATTAGGATGGTGAGTTTATAAAGTAACTGAAAAGCTATTTATGTGGATATATATACACATACATGTATATATACATATTATATAAATATAAATAGATAGTATATATATATATATATATATATATATATATATATATTTTCAAATCTGTCAAGGCACATTAAATCAAAGTGTCTATCTGAAACAGTAGTAGAATTTCATGAGCTGTGTGTAGAACAGTTAGTTAACTCTATGAACTCTTTTTTTTTTCTTTCCAATTTTACTAGGAAGGTGGGAATGGAGGGCATAAAAGTATAATTTAATGTTAAAGTCAAGGTCAAGGCAGTGAAACCCAAATGCTGTGTTTTTCACTTCTAGCATTTTGAAAATTTAGCAAGGTGTCCATAAAGATAGCATATCAAAGACTGAGAGAATAATGTTCTTTACTTTCTTAAAGTCTTAAAATAAATATGTGTGTATACACACACACACACATATTTATTTTCTTTAAGACCTTAAGAAAGTAAATACACACACACACACACATACATACATACATACACACACACACATATATATATGCCTATAACAATACTGGGAATTGAAACCAGGGCCTTGCACATAGCAGGCACATGCTCTACCACTCAGCTGCAATCCTGCACTTTTTATTTTATTTTAAAAACAGGGGTAAAGCTAAGTTGCACAGACTGACTTTGAACTCATGATCTTCCTGTGTTGGCCTCACAAAATACCTTGGATTATAAGTATGCATTACCACACCCAGCCACAAATATTTTTAATGTGATAATTCTACTAGAATTATCATGCTTAATTGTTGATCTCAAAAGAATTAGAATTAGACACAATCATTATGAACAAATCACAAGGAGGAATTATAGAACGCTGTTGTACTATACCTTGAATTTAATTTGGACTTTATTTAAAACAAAAACAAAAACAATAACAAAAACAGCATTACTTGAAAAAATTTAGACCAGGGTTTCACAGTAATTGTATTTAATTGGACCATCGATCATTTGCTTGTGTTAATTCAACAATGTGGAAAAAATCTACATGGAGGTATTTGGCCCATCTTAAAGGCTCTTATGTAAAAAATGTTATAATGCAGAATTATGATATTATGATGCAAAAATTCCATGGATATACATGTGATGTAGACACTTCATAGACGACATGATTAAAGCAATACCAATAAGCACTTGCCTGCCTTTGTGAGAAGGCCCTGGGTTCAATCCCCAGCACAGGATGCAGGGGTGGATTTACCCATAGATTCTCTAGCTTCAGCTTACACAAGATGGTGTCAAAAGCCCAGCATGATTTAATAACTAGAAAGCAATTTTTTTGCCTCTGAATTCCTAGTGAGAATATCCATAACTGCAAGGCCAGATGTTCATGTTCATGCTTTTTTGGTGTTTTTTCTGGTTTTTGATTTTCTGAGTGCTGTTAATCATATGCCATAGATATGCAGTGTTCACTCCATTTTGTTAGCCTTTTATCATTTTAAACAGTTACAGATTATGTCTCCATGGAGTGTGCTAGAAACGTCCTTATGTTGCACCAGCCCATGCTTTATGAGATAAACAAATGAGTAATTCAAGCTTTGTAGCGGGTACGTGTGTCACATAAGGGCTAAGTCATAATTTTCAAATTGTCTGCCAATGCACATTAAATCAAAGTGTCTATCTGAAACAGTAGTAGTATTTCATGAGCTGGGTAGAACAGTTAGTTATCTTATCTCTATGAACTCTTTTTTTTTCCTTTCCAATTTTAGTAGGAAGATGGGAATTGAGGGTACAAAAGTATAACTTAATGTCAAAGTCAAGGTCAAGACAGTGAAACCCAAATGCTGCATTTTTCACTTCTGGCATTTTGAAAATTTAGCAATTTGTGCATAAAGATAGCATATCAAAGACTGAGAGAATAGTATTCTTTACCTTTTTAAGAAAGGTAATTTTGAAGAAAATAAATTTGAAAATTTTGAAAAATTGATAACATTAATGCCGCAGTCTGGCTGGGCACAAAATTACCGAGTCACCACAAGAACTTGTAGATTCCAACAGCAACTCTTTATTCCTGAACTCTCAACGACACTCTACACGCACGTTCTGGGAAAAATATACTCCCTCCACCGGGCTCTGCGTACCAATTCTCTCAGAACCCCGTGAGAACTCAATGGGAACTCAAGGAGCGTATCCCTGAGGCAGCAGGATACGCCCCATTCCCTGCAGGATCCACCCTAAACCCTAAACCCGGAGCCACCCTAATCCAGCAGGATCCACCCTAAACCTGGAGCCACCCTAATCCCTGAGCAGGGTCACCTTTCAACCAAAAATGCCATGCGTCATTCCTACTTGGCTATGGCTCTCAGCACATTCTAAAATAATTATGAAATTATATTTTTCTAGCCTAAAATGGTGAATTCCTGTATATAAAAATATATGTTCATGTACATGTCTGTGGGTGTGTGTTTGTGTCTGTGTATAAGTATTTCCACAGACTGGGATAAAGATCTAGGAAGTTAGTGATGCATATCATTCCCGTGGCAAAATCTTTTTTTATTTGACTTCATGACCAAAATGGAAAATGGCCTCAGAAGCATCCATTCAAGTCTGCTGCTCTGGGAAATCATGTGTAAGCAATCACCGGCATCTTCAAACTAAACTCACTTATGTCCCCCATGGAGACATTATTTTGTGATTTTTTAACAGCATTTTTACCCATTTGTCACTTCTTTATGGAATAAAATGATCATGAAAAGGAATATTATTAATTTGTGATGCTGATTGCATTCATTTCAGCTGATTAAAGCCAGCTGGGAAACAGTACCCCAATCCTGCTTGTAAGAATCATGTATGGCATGTACAAGATTCATAAAAATCCTTAGCAATTTGTTAAATAATGTGCCAGGTGATAGCAATGGACTTGTAATATTTTAGAAAGGCCTATCTTTAATTCATGAACATTTAAATTACCTTAAAAACTTATGCCAGGAGGGCAAAGCTGTATGACCCACTTATAGTTATTGAAAACTCTGTTTCTAGTTACAGTTTCAAAAGTAGGCTATTGCTATTGCCTACTTTATTCAAAATTTTATTGAGAACATTTCCCTTTTACTCTTGAATGCCTAGGTAGTTACTTGGGATAGTTATTTTGAATTTCTATCCTATTTTTCTTTCTTGTTTATTTTTAAATGAGCCCATGTTTTATAAAAATTTGCTGAGTGATCAACCAGTGGCAACCATCATATGCTAAAGTCACATTATCAAGAGAACCACCAGAGATGAACAGGGGGAAATGCTATTAGAGGTATCTGTGTTGTTTGCTAAATCCCAGAATAACTATAAAGCATGGCAATTGTTAGTCTTATTTTCTATTTTCTTATTTTACAAGTTTTTTTCTATTTTCTTATTTTATAAGTTTCTTATACCTGTATTTATAAAATCCACAGCTAAGAAGCTAGAAACAGTGATAGTGCAATCAAGTGCCACTAAAAAAAAGTCTCTTAACTCATAGACATTTCTTTTGAATTTATTTTTTAGAAAAAGTACTATTGATAAGCTGTAATGTACCTCAGGGTACTAGGAATAGAACAGAGAATAAACAGAGAATAAAGTATATGCAATACTGCCCATGTGGATATTTTAACATAATGGTGAAGTTATGTATCATTCAAGTAATTATAAAAATAACTAATTATTGTTCTGATAAGCATCAGAAAGAATAAGTTTGGAGTATAATGAGTGACTTTAATAAGGCTATAAAAACTTTGAAGGTGTTCTGAGGAAGTATAATTAAAACCAAGAATGGATGAAGAGAATTTGACCAAGAATGAAGAAAGCTTATTTCCAACAAAGGAAATGCTGTGTGCAAATCCGTAAGTAATGAAGATCCTCCAGGAACTGAAATAATTGAAAGAGAATCATTGTGGCTAAATTAGTGCCAGCAATGTAATCAGAGAATAGTACAATTGGGGGAGGGCAGGGAGATTACATAGGAATTTGAAAGACACCCTAATTTATATATTTTTATATTTCATGATACAAGCTATAGAACTATTGCAGAATGTTAAGTTGGAGAATGGCATGATTAGATTTATGTTTTAAAAAGATCACTGACATCAATGTAGAGAATGAGCTGGAGGTGATTGGGGAGAAAGACTGGGTTCAGAGAGATCAGTCAAGAGTTTACTTTCATAATTCACAGAGATAGGATCATGGAGATTATTAAGATGTCAGTGGAAGTGGAGAAAAAAATGATATGCTGAAGAATTGTGTGAAAAATAGAGTACCAAAGACACATTGGACATGGGAGTAAAAAGAAAGAAGAACACCCAGATTTCCGGCTTCTGCAACAATTGCATGGATTTGTGCCACAAAATGAGTTAGACAGAAAAATAAAGCAGGCTGAAAAGATCATTAATTGAACTTTGGTTGAAGAGCCTAGAAAAATAGCCTTGTGATGATGTCATATAGGTAAGCTAACTGGAAAGCTAAGTGGAAAAATAACCCTGGTAACCACCAGTGTCACGGTTGGTAATTGAATGCATGGGATTGGATGAGATCCATGAGTGTAAGAAAAAGAAGGAATGTCTAATAAAAAGAGATGAGGCTTAAAACCATACCTTGGGACCTTTAGCATTTAAAGATCAAGTGGCAGTACATGGTAAGAGTTTCAAGTTTAATAATGCATGTCAATAATTAGCAAGGTGTACTTAACACAGAATAATCAAGTCTAACACTGGATATCAAATTTTGTTATGATCAAGGAAGTCCTGAATTTTCAGCAGGACCCATGATATTTCTGACTTTAGATAAGTTTTACTCTCTAAAACTTCAGTTTGTCTGTTGGTAAAATCAAAGATTACCCAACTGCAGAGTAGCTTATCACTTTAGCAGACATTTCTACTAGAGATCATTTCCAACTAAATAGAATATAAATGATCTGATACAAGAAGCAATGTATGAGTGAGTCTTGATGGAGTTTAGGAAATAAATAATATATAGAAGATTACCAACATGGGACTCTGCCCAGCTTGCAACATTAGGCCACTGAGTACATGGGAGGTAGGAGGAAGCTCTGAGTTGTAGCTAAAATAAGTAGAAGTTGCAAAAACTTGAGAATAAGTGTTGCCAATTGAACATTTTTTGTAAGGTTTGCATTTTAATAATAATGGTAGTTTTCTTTTAGTCTACCTCAAAGCACTAAATAATTGTATTTATTCTATTTCCAAAGCAATACTGTACCTAATAAAAGGGAAAAGAAAAGAGAGAAAATTACATAAATACAAAGAAAGGACAAAATATAATCACTGGGCAAGACAGAGTTGAGATCCTATTCTCCATCCTTTTTCCTGCATGATCCAAATGGAAGTTAATGGACAGAAAGCAACATAGGATGCACTGAGATTTTTATTAAAGTCTACATGCCTGATGATGTCTCTTAAGAAGGAGGGATTAAAAACTTGTTTCCTTTTCCTCTCAAAAATAGCTTTATCATTTCTATCTCTGCTGGGCCTTGAGATATCAGAGCTGTCTTGTGGCTTAAGCAACTTAATCCACCTAGCCTTAGATACTCCTTAATCAGTCTTAGTTTTTAATGTATTGCTCTGTGGTTTACGGGGTACCTGGAGTGGTTATAGGATTTATATTTTATGCTATGAACATAGCTTCTTTTTTAGGCAAATGCCCAGTGTGACTCCTTTTTTTAATTAGCTACACATGACAGTACAATGATCTTGACAATTCATACATTTGAATCAAAAGGGATATAATTTCTCATTTTTCTGATTGTACAGGTTGCAGAACACAGTGACTCTTGACATGTAAATAGCTGAGCACTGTAGCATGTGTCTGTCTCTGACACTGTTCACAAACCATGGACTAGATATGGGTGGTCCCGTTGAAACCAACTGGAGTAGTGCTTAAAAACAAAATAAAAATGTAGGTAAGCTCACTGTGTAAATGTTTTAAAAGACTTGGAAGAAGAAAAGTTAAGTCCGAAAAAAATTAAGTCTTAACTTTAAAATAAATTCCCTTATTATATTAGGTATTTTTTTACTTGAAAATTTTAGAGCCTTAATGCATGAATTTGTATAATGTGCTTATACTAGATTTGGCATGCATTTGCTCCAGAGTATAGATTGTCCATGTTTCCTAGAATGCATATTCCCTCGAATATAGTAGAAATGTTGAGTTAACCAAAAATGAGACTAGGTACCTATTTATTGGCCTAGTTCTGGATTTCTGTTCAATTGATTTCTGTTTTGTATGGGGCAATCACTATTGATTCAGTTGGATTCTCCTTTCTGGAAGATGGAAATGGTGCTGGAAAAAATCAGGAGTAAGTAGAGATGAGCTTAAAAAGCAGAGTCAGAAAGAAACTGTGTAATGAATGTGGTGGAGTCCCACTGCATGGACAGAGCAATTCAACTGAGAGTTTAGCAACATGTGTCATTTACTAGAGGTGCTTTCAAAACATCTCTGTTGCTGTTAGGCTCTCAGTGACAGTGGATGATACTTGTCCTAGTTTTCCATAGACTGTGGTGGTCTCAATGTCCCAGTTTCCTCTGCATTTATCACTGACCTAACTGACCCTACTTCTTGTCCTTGCAACCTGAAGAGTCCCCACAACAGGACTTGACTCTATTAAATCCTAGATGATGGCATGGATTTCCATGAAAAAAACAATAATTCTAGAGCTCTTGGTGAAACTGTGTTGCTCACTCTCTTGCCTGGCATTCTCTTTATCCCTTTGACAACAAGAATTCACATGGATTTATCCTTTCGCTTTATTCAGATAAGGTCTTACGGATAAATGCATAGGAATAGAAAGACCTTATACCTAATCTGCCAGTTTCCTTCCTTCCTTCCTTCCTTCCTTCCTTCCTTCCTTCCTTCCTTCCTTCCTTCCTTCCTTCCTTCCTTTCTTTCTTTTTTAAAGATGGCTTAGCATTTTAGTTTTCTGAAATAGTGAAGTTTAGATTCTAGTGACCCTTAATATTTTTCTTATTCTTATTAGATACACATGACAGAGAGTGTATTTTGACATATTATACATACATAGAGTATAACTTATTCTAATTAGGATATCATTCTGTGGACATACATGATATGGAGTTTCATTGGTGCTATGCTCATAAATGAACTAGGAAAGTTATATCTGATTCATTCCACTGACTTTCCTATTCCCATCCCACCTCACTTCCCTTTATTCCCCTTAGTCTAATCCTCTGAACTTCTCTTTTTCTCTCCCTGCCTTATTGTGCATTATCATCTGCATATCAGAGAAAACATTCTGCCTCTGGTTTTTCAGGATTGGCTTATTTCACTTAGCATGATAATCTCCACATCCATCCATTTACTGGCAAAAATCACTAAGTAATTATTTTTATGCCAGAGTAATATTTCATTGTGTATATATACCACATTTTCTGTATCAATCCATCTGTTGCAGAGCACTAGGTTGGTTTCATAGCTTAGCTGTTGTGAATTGAGCTGCTATAAATATTGAAGTAGCTGTATCACTATATTATGATGATTTTTAAAGTCTTTTGGTATATACCCACAAATGGGATAACTGGGTCAAATGGCGGTCCTATTCCAAGTTTTCTGAGGAATCTCATACTGCTTTCTAGAGTGGTTGCACCAATTTGCAGTCCCACCAGCAATGTATGAGTGCACCTTTTTCCCAGTGTCCTCCAACATTGTATTCTTGATAAATGCCATTCTGACTGAATTGAGATAGAATCTCAGTGCAGTTTTAAATTGCATTTCTCTAATTGCTAGAATTGTTGAGCATTTTTTAATGCATTTGTTGCCGATTCCAATTGCTGCTTCTGTCAAGTGCCTGTTCATTTCCTTTCCCTTTTATTGATTGGGTTATTTGATTTTTGGTGTTACGTGTTTTGAGTTCTTTATATATCCTGGAGATTAATGCTCTATCTGAGTTGCAGGTGGCAAAGTTTTGTTTTTGTTTTTTTTTTTTCCCATTCTACAGGCTTTCTCTTCATGCTTTTGACTGTTTCCTTGGTTATGAAAAAGCTTTTTTAGTTTCATACTGTTTCATTTATTTGACTCTTAATTTTACTTCTTGCAGTTCAGGAGTCTTATTGAGGAAGTTGGTTGCTAAGCCAACATGATAGGAAGTTGTGGCTATATTTTCTTCTGTTAGACCAGATAGTCTCTGGTCTAAATGGAGAAAAACTGAAAGCATTCCCTCTAAACATTAGAACAAAACAGGGATGCTCTCTTTTACCACATCTATTAACACAATCCTAAAACTCTAGCCAGAGCAAATAGGCAAAAGAAAGAGATTAAAGGGATATTGATAGGAAAAGAAGAGCTCAACCTATCCCTATTTGCCAACAACATGATTCTTTATTTAGAAGACCTAAAACACTTCACCATAAAACTTCTAGAACTCACAAATGAATTCAAGAAAGTAGCAGCTTATAAAATTAACACCCATACATCAATTGTGTCCCTATACATCATTGATGCATCAGCTGAAAGAGAAATTAGGGAAACTACTCCATTCACAACAGCCTCAAAAAATGCTTTGGAATCAATCTAACAAAAGAGGTGAAAGATCTTTGCAAGGAAAACTTCAGGACACTAAAGAAAGAAATTGAAAAAAAAACTTTAGAAGATGAATGGATTTCCCTTGTTCTTGGATAGGCAGAATTAATATTGCTAAAATGGCCATACTACCAAAAGTGTTATACAGATTTAATTCAATGCTTATTAAAATTCAAATGTCATTTATCAAAGAAATAGAAAAAGCAGCCATGAAATTCATTTGGAAAAAGAAAAGGCCCAGAGTAACCAAAGCAATCCTTAGCAAGAAAAGTGAAACAAGAGATGTCACAATACCAGACTTTAAATTATACTATAGACCTATAGTTACAAAAGCAGCATGGTATTGGAACCAAAGCAGACATGAAGACCAATGGAACAGAAGAGAGGACATAGAGAAAAACTCTCATAAATACATTTATATTAGACTAAGACAAAAAGTGCCATCAACATAAATTGGAGAAAAAAAATAGCCTCTAAAACAAATGGTGCTGGGAAAAATGGGAAATTCACATGAAGCAGAATGAAATTGAACTCCTATCTCTCACCCTGCACACAAAAAAATAATCTACTAGTTTCAACCATACAAAGGCTTTCTTCCTAAGCTTTCAGAATATGGTGCTATCCTCATCTTACTTGAGGAGATTCCAAATATGATTAATAAAGAAAGTTTTGGAAGAATGAGAAACTGTCATCACAGAGAAGGGGAAAAGGACCAAGAGAAGGAAGTGGAGGGGTGGGGGACTATTGGAAGGAAGAATAGTATGCAATTATTTCAATCTCAGGATCCCTTTATACTAGAGAGAGACAAACTCAAATCCATACTGCCCATTATTCTTGTCTTGCAGATGATCTGATATTTGATTATTCTCTGTCTTAGATTAATCCTGTTTGTACCTACATGGCTGTCCCTCCAGACAAAACTGGCACTTCTCTCAACACCTCTAAAATAACTTATTATCCTATTCATAGTTAGACCAACTGGATAGATTTTTCTTTAATGCTCTATTCAAATCCTTTCCTAAACAATTTGAAGGTAATATGATGTTATATTTACCTTTTTAAATTTATTAGTTGTCCATGTACTGAATTTTATACTTTTTATTGTAGGGTATACTTTAACCATAGGGTACATCTGGTGGATAGTAAAGAGTGTCAAGTTAACAGTTTTGAATATAAATTTGATCATTGGTCATTTTTGACTGAGTCATTGAGCAGTTATCTTTATGGTTATATATTATATTATAGAATCTATAGCAATTTTACATATTGTTTTGAAGTTATAAAATTTAGACTTAATGTGGAATTGCTTTTATTCAAAAAATATCCTATAAACTCATCTTGTTTCTACTGAAATTTGGATTCCAAGTCCCTCAGGGTATCTGAACAGCCATTATTTTATAATCCTGATTATCTAATCAAAAGAGAATATTCTGAATGCATTATCATTTTGCCTGAAATTAACAGGCTTCAAGCAGATGTTATGAAAAATTGGAAATAACTGTTAAATTAAAAAAAGAAACAGCAAGAGACCAGTCTAGCAAGGAAATGGCAAAGTAAACAACCAAATAAAAACAAAATTTAGTAAGCATTCACTGCAAGTATCTTTAATAGCTTTACTTGGAATGATTCGGGTTTTTGATGGTTTGTGAAAGGAGTAATCATGAATGAATTTCAGATCTCAAATATTTATGCTTTTTTAAGAAGAGCCACAAACTTTAAAGCTTTTTAAGAGCTTCATAGTCCTCTGTTAGGTTTTATTTTTGCTGGATTCAGAGCAATAAATATAAACCAGTTGCCATCTAGTCTTAACATTAAATTGTAGATGGCCATTTAAATACCACTAAGCCAAAAGTACAGAATGGTCCATGGAAGCTTCGTTGCAAGATAAGTGATATCATTTGATTGATATTTATTTTACAAAGAAATAAGTGATACAGTCATAAACAGGAACATTTCAATAAGAAAAAGGAATTTGTTTCGTAGAGATATCTCTTTAGCAGCTATATATTTTTAGAAGTATCTCAGTACATGATAAAGTATAAGAAATGTCATCTCACTATGGACAAAAATTAATATTGTATATATTTTACAGATCTAGGAGGGGACCAAAGAGTAGTTAAGATTAAAATACACTACTATGCAATTCTCAATTTGTAAGTGCTTTAAAAAATTTTTTAGAAGAGTTGCAAATTAATCACACCATTTATTTGTCTAACTCATTGATTCTTAGGAAGACAGTATGACTAGGGTTCAGAGTCCAGACTCTGGAGTCAGGCTGCCTTTTTTGGAGTCCTAGCTTTGCTGTGCAATAGCTACTTGGATTTAAAAAGTTAATCTTTTTTTTAATACCCATGTTTCATTCTCTATAAAATAAGAACTTCTGCTTCCCTCTGATCTTCAAGAATGAGTCTACCATAAAAATTTGATATCTTTTCCCCATATAACCTCAAACATGAAGTTTCCTTAGAAGACTAGGAGACTATTCTACCTTCTTTCTTTCTTTTTTTTAAATTTTGTTTTTGTAGTTGAGGATGACCAAGAATGCCTTTATTTTATTTTTTAATTTTTTATGTGGTGCTGAGGATTGAATCCAGTGCCTCACACATGCAAGGCAAGCACTCTACCATGGAGCTAAAGCTAAAGCCCCAGGCCATATTCTACCATGTTTCTCATGAAAATTATCTTGAAGTCTATCTGTGGTAAATTGTTACTTTAGTAAGTCCTATGAATCTCAGATCCTGATACCATGTTCTTGGGTTTGTCTTCTCCAACATTAAATCTGTGCTTGCCTGGGTGACTTGCTTTGGCCAACAGGACATTAGCTGTCATGACACAAGCACAGATTTGATGGGAGCTTGCCTTCTTGGGTAGATGCCACCCTCAGACAAGGAGGCCCTGTATAGATTTCTTCAATGTGCAAATCTCTATGGAAAACAAACCTAGCTACCACATTGTAACAATTCAGCCTAGTCTTTAGCTGCCTGTTTAACTAAGTGCATTCCTTTAGGTGAATCCAGACAAAATCAGAAGAACTTACCAAGCAATCTACATTTGTTTAAGCCTTTTTTTTCAGGTAGCTTATATACAATACTATGTAACCGGTATAGTTGGTGTTAGTAAGCTTTCTCTTGCTGTGACAAAAATACTTGAGACAAATGAACTTAAAGGAGGAAAGGTATATTTTGGCTCAGGGGTGCAGATGTCTAGTCAATAGTCATTTGACTTCATCACTTTGGGCCTGAGGTCTGCAAATATCTTGGCTGAAAGCACATGGAAGAGAAATTTTTCTTACCTCATGGTGACTGGGAGGTAAAAAAGAGTTTGTTTTTATCACAAAGTTCTTCTCCCCAAACCTATTAAGCTATGAGTCCACAAGTGGACTAGTCTGTTCATGAATTCAGAGCCCTCATGAACCATTTGCCTCCCAAATGTCACAACTCTGAAAGCTGATCCACTGGGGACTGTCGCGACCCCTTGCCCGCAAGGAAGACGCAACTCAGGAATCTTCTTTCAGCAGTTTATTCAGGCCCTTGATATTTCTTCTAATTCCTGGTCGGATGCCCCTCCCAGCCTTAATAAAGCATCCCAAGCCCCAATGCGAAGCTGCCACGTGGAACTTTCTCACAGGGTGCTGAGAAACCATGCACCAACTCTCCCAAACAAGGAGTTGTTTGTTACAGACCACAGTGGAGCCAGCGCCATCCTGCAATGGCGACCATAATCTGCAGAAGCGGCTCACCACAGGGGACCAAGATTTCATTTAACATATGAGATTTTGGGGAAAGTTAAGATCCAAACTATAACACACTGCCAGTGTCTACTTTTTTTATATCAAACTACTTTCAAACACCTCTCTCTCTCTCAAGGGAAGAAACACATACACACACACACACACACACACACACACACACACACACACACTTTGACTGTTCAGGAACAGATTTTGCTGAAGTTGGCTTGGAAATATATTATGCGTTCATAGGAAATATATTTTCTGATCATGTGTCAAAATATATTATTGGCATTAGGTGGGTATCATTCACTACATCACATATTCCATAAATACAAAGCAAATATTTTGCTGAGTATTAAGAAAAGTCAATCTTCAAGAAAATATGTGAAAAGGAAAAAAAAACAGCATTGATATTTACAATTAAATACCTTTAAATGTACTTAGACTTCAAAATTATCTTTTTCTTTCTGAAAACTCCTTAGTGTATCACAGTGACCACATGCTATGAAGTTTGATGACCTGAGGTTTAAATCTTTCCACCTCCATTTACTTTTTTTTTTTAATTTGGGAAAAAATAATAGACTTTTCTTAGCATTATTCTCTTCATTTGTAAACTAAAAACTATATTATCTCCCTCATAAGGTTGTTCTAAGTATTAGAACATGATCTTATAAGGCATATATCAAAATAGTAGAAACTGAATGTCTTCATTGTTGGTGAGTATGTTCAGCACTCTCTCTTCTAGCCATTACCGGTTTGCCAGTTTTGAAGCCATCTGGATATACTCCAGATACAATCATTGGAAAGAGTTGCTGTTTGAGAAAAGGAATTTGGAGAAAATGGGTTATCTGTGTGTCTTTTTTGAGGATTGATGTATAACCAGCACCTCCCGCCCTTCTCTCTAATCTCCCATCCCCAAATGTCAAGATATTGATCAACAATGATATAAGAGGAGACACATGATAATAGTAAGGATGAAATTTCAATGGTATAATTATAATAACTATGGGGAGAGCAGAAAGGATAAGTCACCTACTATTCAACTGTCTCTCATTCACACCAGATAGATCTCAAATGGATAGAGAGGCTTTATTCTGTTTCAAATCATCCTCTTCTAATTGTGCATTCTAATCTTGCCACTTGTTCCATATTTCAGAGCAAAACATTTCTCTATTTATTCTCATATGCCTTTGCCTGACACTTTTCTTTTTCTTTATGGTGATTTTCTTTCTTTCTTTTTTTTTCCTGCTTAAGTGAGCATTTGTGCCCTTAGGCAGCAATCTTGAGATGCTGCTTCTTTCAAACACCTGAAAACAAGTAAGATAAGCTCTTTTGTAGGGTAGAAGACTCATCTGTCAGGTTTTTTTTTCTAAGAGAAAAATCTAAGATTTCCACTCAAAATTCTTCATGGACATATTCTCTGAAAAGATGCATTTTTTTTAAAAAAAATTCTAGTCAAGGCTCTAATGAGAAACTTGTTTCTCTTTCTCTTATTTTATAAATAGATTCAAAATAGAGCTGACCTTTCAATCTCACGTAATAGCATCTGTGAGAGCATTTTTGGTTATGATTAAGGGCTGATTTAATTCGAAGACTGTAGATGATTTAGATGTAAACTTATTACAACTACTCAGGGTACAAGGAAAATGTTTATTAAAGGATGAATGTGAGTATGACAAATTGATTTGACAAAATATCTTAAACAAAACCAAACCTGTTCCTGAATTATGAAAAATGGCATCATTGAAAACTGGGAGAGTCCATTCTAGAGAACAGCTCTCAGTTAAGCAGCCCTATTGGCAACTTCAGTGACCTATGAACACTATGTTTGGTGTCACCTCTTACCATACGGATGTTTGAGGGAAGCCAGCTGGAGAGCATTTGGAGTCAGATGCCATATCTTATACTGTGGACCTCCTTCAGTGCCAAACACAATATCTTGTGTTGAGAAGATGCTTAGAAAACAGGCACTCACTGAAGGATTGGTTTGCTGTGGGTTTGGTAGCCTTACTTTTCTAGTCAGCCTTGATGGTTGACTTTCAAAAGTAGTTTCTCTAGTGCCCTTGGTTGTGAATTATGGACTTATGGGCTAAGTGCCCCTAGCTATTTTCAAAAAAGGTTTTCATTTATATCCTAAAACATGTTTCCCTACTGAAACAGAGACAGATTCCACAGATTTCCATTACCTCCAGGGACAAAAGCCTAGGAAGGTACCAGGGCCTTCTACAGTGTCATGTGTGCATCCTTTTATAGTCTTATTTTCCACTGAAAGTTTGGATTCAGTCCAAAGAAGATGAATTGGTCATGCGTGTCCTCTTACTCCTTCCTCCTATTGTCATGCAAAATTGTATCCATCATCCCTAGGACTGTCACTCTGGGAAGGAGTGACTTCCAGAAGCATCTCAGTGCCTGCTCTGCTTGGTTGTGGGGTGAGCTGCATAGGGAGAGTGAACCAGGTTGTATTTTAATAAAAGCTCTGGTGGGCCTTAGAGCCAGGACACAGAGAGACCGGCTTTATCTGAAAGTGGCACGAGAAGAAAACTGAAACAAAGGGACATCAGTATCAAGGCATGAGGGCAGAGGAAGAGGAGGTAAAAGTTAAAGGTTTTATGATTAAGTTAAATTGTGTCCTTTACCAAAGCAGGCCCCTCCCCAAGAGGGGGATGGGGTGGTTTGGGGACAGCCTGTGAGTGAAGGAAGGTGGCAGAATATAGATGGCCAGATGCTGCACCAGGTGCCTATCTTTTTGTCTGGTCTGGTTTTGCTCATGACTTGCATTTTAAAAGGGGAATCGTAATCTGTGGGCAATTTTAACTGTCAGCACTAGCTAGAACATTCAGTCCTCTCACGAGCACCAGGAACTTCCAGGACTACATTTCACCTGCCAGATACTCCTGCTAAAGGTATTTATGTCCTATCTTTCCTGCTGTCCTGCAAGGTCCCATTTACATGGTTGGGTCTGTGCTGTGTTCACCTTTCTATCCTTCCTCCAATCTTTGGATCCTGCATTCACAAACCCATACATGCTTCCAAGACACTTGTTGTTCAGAATACCTTACTGAATTAATGAATGAATCAATGAATAACTAATTCACTCATAGGATCAATGTAAAATCCCACAGTATTGGTAAAAGTGAACTTAAAATATACCTAGCATGGCCACATTAAGTGGACAACTACTATATATTTTAAGCTTAGGCAATTAATACTAAGTCAACAGTAAAGCTGATTAATTATCTTTGCCAAGCAGATCATATTAAAGCCCATGAACTTTTTAAATGAGTGCAACAATAATTTTAGAAATATTATTTCACAAGTATGAAATACAGGATGGAATGGCTAAAGAAAACTTGAGTTCTTTGGCAAGAGAGTTAATATTTCTCAGCCCCGTCTCATCTTCTCTGAAAGGAGGGGATTCTCAATGTCTTGGGAGGGATCAAATAAAATAATATCTGTGGATATTTTATGGTCAAGGACCTGTCATTTAGGTAATAATTTTTTTATTACTTACCTTATTCAGATCTTTGGAAGATTTTCAAGGAAAGCATTTCAATGGCCTAGTATTTTTTAAATTTCACTAATTATAAGTTAACAATATATTTTGAGAAGAAAAAATATCATTAGGAAATGTAGCAGAAAAGTGGAGGTGGGAAGGGTAACTTGAGATAAGGACTGAAATAATTCTTTAATATTTCTTGGGGACTTAAATAATGTGATCACATTTAATATAGCATTTATACTATTTTCCTTTTTATGTTTTTTCCCATACTATAATCTCTATTATTAGTTTCCTTCTAAAAACTGTAAACTCTTTCAAACTTAAAATTAAGAGAAAGACTTCAAGAAATATAGTTTGAAGCTTTTTCCTCCTTTACTTTCTAGCTAATTATGTTTCAGCTTCAAAGTTACAAGATACCTATTTTAGAATTAATCCATCTGAATAGATAAGTAAAATGAAAAATGAATAGCTATGTTTTTTTTCTTCTGGCCTGAACTTTTATCCTGGTACCTATGCTTTGGGTGGTCAAATGATCTGCTATTCTCAGCACTGGTGCTGTAACTAACTAGTACATCTCCTAGAGAGATTGTGCAAGAGAAAAGTCAGGTAGGATAGCTGGAGATCTGGATTCTAGAATCATTTCTCTTTTAATATCTTGCCACAGCTTGGACAAGTCAGCTTACATTTCTGAACTCCAGTTTCTTCATGTAAAAAGGAGAAGTCAGCAGAAATCAGTCACAGGCTTGAAGTGGTTATGCAAATGTGTTATTAGGGTGGAAGTAATGCAGTTGACAGTGATGAGTGTGTAAAATTGCAGAGTTATCACCCTAATCCAAAATGGTTTTCAAAGCATTTTTAATTCTATGCACACAAAACAAAGCATGTCCTGAGGCTAACCAATTATTAACCCTTGGAAGGAGTCATCACTAAGTTCTCACTGACTGTAAAATTATGTAATATTTATAACTTACGTCATTCTGTTCAATCTGCTATACGAAAATGCCATATTCTGGTGGTTTAAACAACAGACATTACTTTTCTCATTGTTCTAGAGGCTGGACATCTGGGGCCAGGGTGCCAGCACAATCAGGTTCTGATGAGGACCCTCTTTCTGTTTTGCAGAGTGATACCTTGCTATGAGGGCCTCACATGACCTGAATGAGGAGGGAAAGAGTGGTCTTCCTCATCTTACAAGGCTACCAGTTCTGTCATGAGGGCCCCACCATCATGGCCTCATCTAACCTTAATTACCTACCAAAGGCCTCATATCCAAACTACCTTCACACTGGGGAGTTGGGCTTCAATAGCTGGATTTCAGGATACAAACATTCAGACCACAACAAAAACTATAGGTTTTGTAGATGTTGAAGATTATGCAGAGAATATGGGCCTGCCATTTTTTTGTATTATTTGGGGGGGGGGGATAACAACCTTGTAAAATTAAGGAATGATGAACTTAGGGTATATAAAAGAAAAATTATCTCTAAATTAACCCAAATCTCCAGATTAAAAGAAGAGAAATAGAATATTGATCCTTGATTTCCTTTCAAAAGACCAAGGTATCTTTCCTTCTATATCCTTTTGTCCTTCTTCTTTCATTTTAAAACTAATGTTTTAAATCAGGAATTCAGGCATTTATTTAAAGCTTTTGATTTATCCTAGCCCAGTAAAAGTTATGTTGTCAATAACGACAGTATTAGTTAGTTAATTCTGTTTTTTTTTTTCAGATTGCTTACAATTAATTTGTTGTAAAAATCACATGTCAACTCAGTTTATTTTAATAAAATCCATCACACTGATTTCATATTCAAATACTGCATTACTTTCTAGACTATTTTTCTACTAGTTTAGAGAATCAGAATCAAAGATGATAGAACCATGAGAATTTGCCTGTTAAAAAAACAGATGTGGTCTAAGCTTCCACAATTTGGAAAGTAAGAGGAAACTCATTTTCATCTTGACCCATGAGGTAGAAAGAAGACTGCATGTTGAGTTTTAGCTTTATCATGATTCATTAATTCCCAATTATGAAGGATGAAATTGTGAATAATTAACGTGTGTTCATTATGTTACTTGCATTTGGAATCCTGACCACAAAAATATTGCCTTCATACACTTTTCAGAATCCTCAATCATATTTAAGTAAGACTGTCTTAGAACTCTGCTTGGAATTTCTTGGACATATGTCTCATTTTGATACTGACTACTTAAAATTGCCTTGGCTTCATTTATAGCGCTATACCTGTTCCAAGTCAACAGACTACTAGGACATTTGAATGTTAACAATTCCTAAAATGTTTTCCAGCAAAGAATACTTTTACCATTTTTACACCTAGGCCACCGACTGCCTACGCAGTTGTTTTGATATGAACTTGCCACTACCCTTCCTGGTTTTGTTGTTGTTGTTGTTTTAAATAACCTTAGACAGTGATGTGTATATGCATCCCTTTTCCCCACAAGGTTACACAGTTTTGGAAGGAAGCAGATACCTCATAGTCACTAATGAGTTTATCTTGGCTGAGAATAAAATGAGATTATTTTGGCATGGGTATGTCCATTGCTGTCAGCAGTCTTTCATATTGCTTTCTGGAATAATTTACTTTGCTGGCAGTGGCTTGGAGGACCAGAGATGCCCAAGATACCAGAAATTGTGCCTCCTGCTTTGAATTGCACGGACTGTTTCTTTGTTCCTGATGACTTCAAGGAATGCAGATTAATGTTATTCTCCTAGAATGGAGAAAAAGGGACATGATACATGAAATCTGAAGTGAAATGACTTCTGAATTGGTAATCTTGAGTATTGAGTGTCCTGAAATGAGTTCAATAATTCTAAATAAGAAAAATGAACCAAGAATGGCTGAGTAACCCACATGTTTGTCTTTCCACACAGCTCAGTCTCAATAACTCCTTTGCAGGCCCTGCTGTTTCTAGCTAGTTCACCCCTGATCACCAGCAAAGCACCATTGCGTTCATCCTCATCATTTTGACCTCTGTTATTAACAGTTTTCTATGGGACCTCTTCTCATTTCTCCCTTAGGAGGTTAATATGAATTACCCCACCCAACCAACCAACGTCTTCTCAACCAACTGCTTAAGTGGTCAGAAGCCAAGGACTGAGATTCTTCTATGTGTTTTTTGCTTTGTAACATTTAGTGGAGAACGGACCACATAGTGAGCCATTAATTAACAAAATAAGTGAATAGCTGTCCCTGGTACTTTACAAAGTCAAAAGAAAAGAGCTTTATCACTTTTTATTTTAAAGGTAAGAAATAAACAGGTAGAGTAGCTGAAGAACCAAAATATGTGTTTATGCTCCATTATATTTTATTGGAAAAATGAAGCAAATTGGAAAGATTTTTGTCTATAAAAAATACATTTATAATATATAATCTAGCGTATTATGTATTTGATTTGATATACTATTTTATGTAATTGTGAGTATTTTAAAGATGTTAGATTTGATCTCTTATTCAGTCTCTTATTCATTTTGATTTTTGTTATTACTATTTTGATAAAATGACCACAATTTGAAGAATCAAGTAGTTCTATACAAGAAACAAAAATGGAAATAGTTCTATGATTTACCTTTTGTCCCTCTTCAGTGTCAACTACTTTTATTTATTTTAGATGATTGTGTTGCTTTTTTTAAACTGTAATTCCAATTTTTTTTTGCTTTGTGATTGATAGTTTTAGATTTAAGCAGTACCTCTTGCTTAAATCTGAAACTGTGAATCACAAATAATAAGGATTTGCCCTCTTGTCTCACTTTGCCTTAACTATGCATGAAAACTTTTCATCTTCCCAAATTATTATAATGTCACTTCCTTAGATCAATATATTCTGTTTTGATTGATATGACTATAAATTTTTGAAAGTATTGCCATCTGTAAGCAAATGTTGATAATCTCCTTTTCCACATATTATCCCTGAAATTATTAATGTTCTGAAGTTTTTTCTTTACTTTGACATTTTTTTTTTATCTTTTTATCACTAACAAAAAAAAAAAATCCAAACTCTCCACTGATTCAGTAAATATTTTCTGAGGATGATAAAGGATGACCAGATCTATCATTTTCATGTTCTAGAAAGCTGTCATGGCTTGCTCTGACTTATTCAATCTAGACTAATTCTCTATACCTAGTTCATATTTCTTATCACAGAATTTCCCCTCCATACCATCCCCTCTTCTTCCATCCCCCACTCTTTCTTTGTTTACTTTCTTCTTTCAGTGAAGTTTCTTCTCCTGGGTAGTTGCTGAGAAAGTATGTGGAGGTAAAATGTTCTGTTTCCATGAAGGTCTGAAAATGTCTTCATGCTGTTCTCGCACTTGAATGTGTGATGACTTGGTGAGGTATAAAATTCTAAGTTGGATACAATTTTTCTTCAGAATTTTGCAGATATTTTTCTTTAAATGTCATCAGGGGTAAGAAATCAAACTCAGATCTTTGTCTCATTTGTTCTGAAATCTTAATAAGTTGTACCTTCATGTAGATCTGTATTGACTTGAAACTTCATGATCCATTTTCATTTAGAAATGTGTATTCTTGAAATATTCTGAAATTATATTTTAATTTGTTCCTCTGAATGTTTTTGTTCTCTAGAACAAGAACTCGTATAATCCAGATATTAGATTCCTCAGATGGATTTTCTGATTTTTCTGATTTGCTGGTTTTCATCTATTTGCCTTTTTACTCTACTTTTGAAAGATTTCCTTGATCTAGTTTTACAAACTACTGGATTGCTCTTTTAATTTTATTTTTTTTAATTTCTAAAAGATCTTTATTTGCTATTTTTTTTTCCCTGAGCAATCTCTATGGGTTTTTCTCTCAAAAAATCTATAATGGTTTTAGTGATTGTCTGTTTGTTTTCAGTTTTCTCCCACTGAAAATATTGTCATTTGTTCTAGATCATTCTTCTGTCAGACTTTGTCTGCCTTTCTTTAGAAGTAAGGTGAAAAGGTGAACTTACATGAGTTTGGCTGCCCATGCTAACTCCAGTAGGGAGATCTGGCTGGGCTACTCATGTTGGAAACTTTTCATGTCAATGTGGCTGAGCCTTTCTTCTTTTACTGCTTGAATACCCTAGAAAAAAACTTTAAAATCGGTGACCTGACTGGGGAGACCTGATTGTCAGGATGTTAGGAGCTGAGTTGGGGAAGAAGGTGAGGAGGTCTCAGCAATCATGTGACCCTGGTCCAGTAATCCTTTCAATTATGCCTCTGAACCCCAGTCTAGCAAGCCTCTACTGTCATTTTAACCTCCAATCGTGCAACAAGAAAGGGGAGGTCATTATCCTAGCTCCATGCCAGGAAAGAGAGAAGACAGGGAAGTGAGCTAGAGGCTCTAAATGCTATGTAAATAAACTGTGGGATATTTCTGATTTTAAGCTCATCCCTTGACTTCATTCAACATTGCTTCCAGAAATTCTGTGATATGAATCAAATTAATCTGTGGCTTTCACTGTTTCTATCTTAGTTGAATATTTTCTTAGATCTCTTGTCTATTAGAATATTTTTGTAGTTCTTTGCTTCCTTTCCATTGTTTACAGCAATTGTGATTCCATTCTGTTTCTTTTCTTTTCTTTCTTTTTCCTGTTCTCTTTGTTCTTAGAGTGTTAAAGACTCACAAATTTTTAGTGAGGTCTTAGAAGGAAGTGGAAGTATGTTCAAGTTTCTACTCTGCACTCTTTACCTGGAAGGCCAACTAGTTTAAATTGTTATGTGAATTGCCTTCTGAATTAAGACATGGAATTTTTTTTTTAAACCAAGATAGTAGAATATTGTCCATTGTATGTTACCATGTTCCGTGTATGTAACAACATGTCACTAAGTGAAATAAATATAAAATAATTAAACATGAATTCTTGCTTTAAGGACCAGCTGATTCTGCTAATCTTGAAAGTTCTCAACAGCTCTGTCAATTGTAATACTACACATGAGAATGTTCTGTACACGCCCGTGACCATAATGTATCCATGGAGAATCTCATCTAGAAGGAACCTAGATCCTCCTTGTCTAACTTCTTCATTTTGAATATAAATACAATTTAGTATCAGTGAACCTGGCTCAGGAGGTCATGCAGCTATCACAGGCAAAGCCTGAGCTAGACTAGTTCCTAGACCACGTTGTCTCTGACACTAGGGTCTTGGTCAGGGCATGAAACTCTGTGACCAAACAGCAAGTTCCACTTGGGCAGTAGGAAGATTGGAAGCAAACATGTAACAGTTATAATAATGAACTATGAAAAGGTCTGGTTATTGGCCCGATTAGCCTTGGTGATCTGAATCGCACAAATGTCCACTACTACTTCAAAGTAGTCAGATATATGAACTGAATTCACATTAAGGTGAATTATTTTCAGTGCTTACAGGTAAAAATAAGTCAAGCTCTTGACTTAAAGAACTTATAATTGGTGAGGCATCTGAAGGCTGTTTTACTCTTAATTGATTTTAGCAGGTAAAAATTATGTACGAAATCAGAAAATCAGTTTTATATTTTGAAACATACATCATTTTAAACTATTTCAATTTTACATAAGTACAAGAGTGGTTGTTTACGCTCAAGAATAAATCTTTGAAGTTAAATGCCGTTATCTTGGATGAAATGTCCTTCAATAACAGGCTTTCCTATTGCATTAAAATAGATTCATTTCCTTCATGTTTTTCTTCACAACTTTTCAGGAATCATTCTACATATTATATGATGATATTTTTCTTCACTAAAAAGTCTTGCATGAGAACTAAGTTGTATGACTGATGGGTATGTATAGTACAGAAGTATCATCCTCTGAATCCACCATTACTTTTATTATAAGATTTTATTAAATTTGAAATTCTACAACAGAACAGAAGTATTAACACATTTGTTTTTCATAAAGGATGTAGCTAATGCATGGTCTCCAGAGGGACCAAAGAGAATATGAAGATGAATAAACATAATTTCAGCAGCATTTTGGCAGGGTCTTTGCAGGCAGAGACTAAAGAAAATGAAAACAAATGCTTTCTTGATATGGCATCAGCTTTATACATACAGACAATATATTATAATGATGGTGATAATGATTACATGTAAAGCATGAGTACTTAGTGATCTGCAAAGAAATCATTTGTAAAATAAGGAACATTCTTATCCAATAAGCAGAATAACTTCTAATGTTTTAATGTGCAGTGGGATAACTGCTATTGACAACGCTAAATTGCATATTTCAAAATAACTAGAAGAGAGGATTTTGAATGTCCTCAACAAAGAAATGTTATAAATCTGAGGTGGTAGTTATGCCAGTTACCCTGATCTGATCATTACACATTGTTTACCTCTTCTGAAATGTCACACTGTAGCCCAGAAAGATGTACAATTACTAGGTGTCAATTGAAATAGAAATAAATTTAAAAATGAAAAGAAAAGTTTCTTAGAGGCTGTTTTAAGGAGCCAGGCCCATGAGAAAATGTAGCATACTCTGGTTAGTGGGGAAAATAAATGTGGATGGATATCGGGTTGATTTATTGTTTCTCTGGAGCAATGTGATAATTAATGTCTTGGCTCCTTGAAGTTGTTTTTCAATAGAGAACACCATATTATTTCTAAATTTGAGTTTCACATCTCATTTGTTACTTAGTTACTGTTACTAGAATGATTATATGATGTGAAGTTCAGCTTCCTGATAGATGATAGAGCATTCATTATCCAGATAACTTATTTCATGTGAGTTACAGTTAGAATTTTAGTTCCACACAGACTTTTAAGGAATCTTACCTCTGAGACTCCAAGTGTTAGTACTTCTTTAAAAAAAATCTATAATTATTTTCTGGAGTGATTTGGCCCAACTCTTTTGGTGCATTTTTGTGAAGTATAGCAAGTGACTAAAGCACATCCATCTGTCAAAACCACAGCCTCTGTTAGAAACTACCCAGCCCATTTTTTTCTTCCTGATTTGAAAGTTAGTTGCACAACAGCTGTTTGCAGAGATACAGGTGAAACTTATGTAAATACTGCCATATTCCTTCAAAAATGGAATAAATCACCTTCTGCATGCAGTGTGAATTAGCATATTTATTCTTTCACACCTGCCAAATATGCATTTCCCTTGTACATGTACATAAAATAGGGGTTTGAGAAGCATAAAGCTTCTAGTGTATTGCATAGTTATAGGCCATACTCTGAAGAATGAAATGTACATGACTTTTTTTCATACATATAAAAGAAATGTCAAAAACTTTCATATAGTTTGAATTGAGGACCTCATTCAGCAGAATGCATGGAATTTAGAGGCAGGGGGTATTTCTGAAGGAATCTGATATCTTTTAGTGGCTGTGACAAAAATGACTTGAAAATACCAGTGATTCTCTCATCATTAGTTTACTCCTCTAATAAAGCTGTGATTTAGAAAGAAAGAAAAAGTAAAGGAGCCACATTTATAAGAGGAGTTAGAAATTTCTTACCTGCCAGTTTTTATAACACAGTAACTATAAGCAGCATCTAATGTTTAAATATTCTGAATATATTCCAATGCAGTTGATTCATAGGTATCTATATATTTATTGATTTTTCCCTATAGGATAAAAATCGAGTATTCTATGTAGATTATGGGCCTTTTTTAAGGCAGACATTTCATTTATATTGCTTTTATGTTTCATCATTCAGCTGACTGCATTCTCTAAATAGTGTTCTGCAGAGTTCTAACATGGTCAACAATGCTGCAATTGAGGTGGCTGTTGTTGTTTTTCTTTATTAATGAAGAACATTTAAAAATGAAACTTTACAGATCATCTGAAAAAAAAACATTAATAATAAAATATAATGCCTTGCTTATGTGAACACTCCTGTTTATAAAATTTAAAATAAATGATTTTGAGCATAACTTTTGGGAGAATAATTTTTTTGCTAACTGGCAAATGCTTGTGATTCCCATGATTTCTACAATGCAGCATCAAATTGACACAATCTTTTGACATTATATCTGCCCTCTTTCTGAAATCACATCTATTAAGATTCAGAATATTTAAATTGTTAATTTTTATAACAACTTTGTTGAGATAAAATTTACCTTTTGAAGTGTACATTTTGGTAGGTTTTAGTGTATTTACAGAGTTGTGCAACAATTACTAATACCTGATTCTAGTACATTTTCATCACCCTGAAAAGAAACAGCATGGTCATTAATAGTCATTCCCCATCAAATTATTTTTAATGGAAGAAAGTCAGCTGAAATAAATGGAGCTACCCCGAGGTGTTATAAAACCAGGGAGAGAGAATCACTGATCCACTAAGAAAAAAGAAAAAAGAAAAAAACTTGGTTGCAATTGTCCCTTCTTCACATTAGGTTCCATGTCTTAATTTAGAATGATTGTTTCCAAATATCCTGCTGAATGTGATGATTTACATGCATTCATAATAGTTTTCTTCAGTATAGGCTTCGTATTTCCTGAGGACTCAAGCAATCTAAATGGAAGGAGTGGCTAAGGATTTTTTTTTTTTTTTGAGACAGAGAGAGAGAGAGAGAGAATGAGAATGAATTATTTTTTAGTTTTCGGTGAACACAACATCTTTATTTTTTTATTTTTTATATGGTGCTGAGGATTGAACCCACCGCCCCGTGCATGCCAGCATGCCAGGCGAGCTTGCTATGCTTGAGCCACATCCCCAGCCCAGGAAATTCTTTTAAAACAATTTTTACAGCACATCCTTTATTTCTTTGCAAATTGAATATTTATCTGGTCTAGTTTAGGGGGGAAGTGGTTTAAGAGACTTGCCTTGCAATCTTGTTAATAAACAAAAATATATTTATGTCATTGGTTTCTCTGTGGCTGATGGGGATTATTAGGGTTCAGAACCACTTATTGCCATGTAAACATCATCCTCAGGATGCGCTTTGTCCTATAGGAGGACAATTTAGTTGTTTTGTTGTTGTTTTTTTTTTCCTTGATAGAGTTCTCAACAGTTACTCTACCATACCTTTATTTTATTTATTTATTTTATGTGGTGCTTAGGATTGAACCCAGTGCCTCATATGTGTGAGGCAAGCACTCTACCACTGAGTCACAAACCCAGCCCCTCCATTCCAGTTCATGACAGTCTTCAATCTATTTGTCTAGATATTTCTGACTTCCTTACCTGGCTGGAAATTAATTTAGATCACCTGTGGTTCCCAGGCCTGCCAATATACCCAAATCCCCAGCTGATCCGAATCACTTTCCTCCCAGCATAAGTGGGTAAATTTACCTGATTTCTGGCATTTCCTTCTGAAATTGACCATGACACATCAGAAGCCAGAGTTTTGAGATCTTTCTCCCTTTTTCTTTTGCATAGATATTAGCTATTCTTTATGAATTGTATGCAATGTTTTCTTTTTTCCTGAAATGTTTATTTTTGTTGGTGATTTTCAATGAGAGGTCAAGTAACTTAAATCTAAAGGAAGATTATTTAGCAATTAACATCCTAAGTCATGTTAAGTATTACTATACCTAACTTTAGGTAATAATACTATATTATATTAGGTAATGATATTTAGTGGAGCTTCTTTTTATAATTAAGAATTCCACTTAATTAAGAATATAAAAGGGACATAGTCTTCGCAAAAGGATTGGGGGGGGCATTCTTGTGGAAGGGCAAAGAGAGGGGAAATGGAAGTAATCCTGTCAAAGACAATTCCCAAGGAACATTCATGGTTACTCTTAGATTTGTGTAGATTTTCTGTATTGGCTGACTGTTGTTATGGTTTGGATGTGAGGTGTCTCCCTCACATGTGTTTCTGCACATTCAGTAATAGTCAGAGGTGAAGTGATTGAATTCTGAGAACTGCAACTTAATCAGTCTATCCTAGTTTGAATGGACTGATTTGGTGGTGGTTGTGGGCAGGTGGTGCAGGGTTAGAGGAGTAGGTCACTGGGGTGTGCCCTGGAAGGGTTCACCTTCTCTGTCAGGTCTTCCTCCCACCCTCTGCTTTCTGATCCTGCCATGAGGGGAATAGCTTTCTTCTGGGCCCTTGAAGTCAGACATCCATGGACTGAGACCTCTGAAACCATGATCCCCAAATAAAGTTTTCCTCCTGTTGTTCTTGTTATGCATTTTGGTAAAATCAGCAAAAAAAAGCTAAATAAAACACACACCTACTGACCTCATCAGCACTTCTTCCTGCCATCCTTTCTCCCATTCCTGTAAAAGAAACCTTTCCAAAAGGCAAATATATTTATCACTCTCATAGATTTTAAACTCTAAGTAGCAACACTAACAACTCATTATATCCAGACCCGTTAGCAAGACTTTACCCTTTTTAACCCCTGAAGTCTCATTTTCATCTACCTCCATTGAACTCCAGCAGTCTCTAGTTGTTGCATATCTTAAAACATAACAGTCAATTTCCCTATATAATCATCCTCACCCACAACCTAATTTCTAGTGGATTCCTAATATTCATTCTGGATTTCCATTAGAAATGTTAGTTACCCTCTCTGAAAAACCATAGGTGGTCTTACCAGGCAGCTTTTCCCAAACCACTAAAACCTACAAAGAGCTAGGCATATCGGCTTTATTCCTTTCCACAAAATATGGATCTCTAATCTCAGAGCTTTCCTTCTTACCAGCCTTATTGATAGATTGATAGTTCATTCCTCCACAGAGGACTGTGTACTCTAGAAGGAGGAATTGTGGCTATTCATCACTCTACCATTTCAAACACAGGCAAAGTGTCTGCTAAAGCTAAGCACTAGCTTTTTCTTTTCTTTGCTTTTCATTTTTTTTTTTAATAGTACTAGGAATTGAGCCCAAGGCCTTGAATATTTTAGGCAAGTGCTCTACCATTAAGCTACATCTGCAGTCCATTTTCTTTTATTCTTGAGACAAGGTGTCACTAAATTGCCCAAGCTGGCCTTAAACTTGCAATCCTCCTGCTTTGGTCACTCAAGTACAAGTATATGCCACCAGGCTTGTCAACACTATATTTTGGTTTGGGCTAGGCAGAGTATTTTGACACTACACCAAAAGCATTGGCAAAAAATGAAAAAATAAATTAGACTTCATCAAAATTAAAAAGTTATGTGTTCCAAGGGATCCTATGAAGACTGGATGGAAATGGAGACCAGCATTATTCTGACACCAATATGGAAAAGTACACTACAAGAAAAGAAAAGTATAGGTCAATATTTCTGATGAACATAGATTCATAAATCCTCAACAAAATACTAACAGACCAATTTTAATAGCACCTCAAAATGATCATATACCATGATCCAGTGGGATGTATACCTGTGATGCAAGGATGTTTCAATATACACAAATTAATCAATGTGAGACACCAGATTAACAGAATGAAGATAAAAATCATGATGATCTCAAGAGACAGAAAAAGAATTTGACAAAACTCAGCATCCTTCATGACACAAACTCTAAAAATATTAACTATGGAAAGAATGAACTCAATACAATAAAGGACATTATACAAGCCCACAGCTATCATGATACTCAGTGGTGAAAATCAACATATAAAAATTATTGTGGGGCTGGGGATGTGGCTAAAGCAGCAGCGTACTTGTCTGGCATGCGCAGGGCGCTGGGTTGGGTCCTCAGCACCACATAAAAATAAAATAAAGATGTTGTGTCCACCGAAAACTAAGAAATATTAAAAAAATTCTCTCTCTCTCTCTCAAAAAGAAAAAAAATCATCGTTACCAGGCACAGTGGCACACACCTGTAATCCTAGGGCCTTGGGAGGCTGAGGCAGGAGCTTTGCAAGTTCAAAGCCAGTTTTAGCAACTTAATGAGGCTCTAAGCATCTCAGTCAGACCCCAACCTCTAAATAAAACATTAAAAAAAGGGCTGGGGATGTGTCTCAGTGGTTAAAAACCTCTGGGTTCAATCCTAGATACCCCCTCCCCCACCAAAAAAAAAAAAAAAAAAAACAGTTGTTACCTACATATAAAAAAAACTGAAATAAGGAAATAATATGTTTACAGCACCAGATAATTAATAATAAATTTTAAAGTTATTTTAAATTATTAGTAATAAATTTTAGAGTTAAGTAAGAGATCTTTACAATGGAATCTATAAAACATTAATGAAAGAAATTGAAGATAACACAGTAAATGAAAGGATATCCTACATTGAAGGATTAGAAGAACCAACATTGTCAAAGTGCCCATACTACCCAAAGTGGTTTACAGATTTGATGAAACTGCTAGCAAAATTCCAATAACATTTTTCACAGCAAAAGTAATCAAACCAGTAGGGTATCAGCCTAAAAACAGATATATCAACCTTTGTACCAAAATGGAAAGCTTCAAAATAAACCTACATATGTATACTCTTCTAATCTTCCACAAAGGTGCCAAGAATATACAGTGGACAAAAAAAAAACAACAAAAAAAAACAGGTCTCTTCAGTAAATAGTGTTGGGTAAACCAGATATCCACATGCAAAACAAGAGTGAGTTCTTATCTTAAATCATACACAGAAATAAACTCATAGTAGATTAAAGATTTGAACATTGGATCTGAAACATAAAACTTTTTTATTTAATTGATTTTATTTTTTTAAATACATGACAGCAGAATGCATTACATTTCTTATTACACATATAGAGCACAGTTTTTCATATCTTCGTATATAAAGTATGTTCATGCCAACTCATATCTTTATATATGTATTTTGTTATATTTTTGCATTAAAATTCTTATTATACATATATACCACAATTTTTCATATCTGTTTGTACATAAAGTAGGTTGACACCCAATTTTTGTCTTCATACATGTACTTTGGATAATGATGTCTATCACATTCTAACATCCTTGCTAATCCCCTGCCTCCTCCCTTTCCCTCCCTCCCCTCTTCCCTCACTACACTTCATCTATTCCTCTCATGCTCCCCCTCCCTATCTCACTATGAGTCAGCCTCCTTATATCAGAGAAAACATTCAGCATTTGTTTTTTGGGGATTGGCTAACTTCACTTAGCATTATCTTCTCCAATGCCATCCATTTACCTACAGATGCTATGATTTTATTCCATTATGTATATATGCCACATTTTTTTTATCCATTCATCCACTGAAGGGAATGTAGGTTGGCTCCACAGTGTAGCTATTGTTAATTGTGCTGCTATAAATATTGATATGGCAGTGTCCCTGTACTATGCTGTTTTTAAGTCCTTTGGGTATAGTCTGAGGAGAGGGACAGTTGGGTCAAATGGTGGTTCCATTCCCAGATTTCCAAGGAATCTTTATACTGTTTTTCATATTAGATGCACCAATTTGCAATCCCATCAACAGTGTATGAGTGTACCTTTTCCCCCACATCCTTGCCAACACTTATTGTTGTTTGTCTTCATGATAGCTGCCATTCTGACTGGAGTGAGATGATATCTTAAAGTAGTTTTAACTTGCATTTCTCTGATTGCTAGAGATGATTAGCATTTTTTTTATATATTTGTTGATTGATTGTATTTTCTCGTCTGAGAAGTGTCTGTTCAGGTCCTTGGCCCATTGGTTGATTGGGTTATTTGTTTTTTCAGTGCTTAGATTTTTTAATTCTTTGTATATCCTAGAGATTAGTGCTCTCTCTGATGTGTGAGGGGTAAAAATTTGCTCCCAGGATGTAGGCTGTCTGTTCACCTCACAGATTGAAACATAAAACTTCTAAAAGGAAAAAAAGGGGGGGGATCTCTGTGATATTTGTCTTATTGATTTTTTAGATATGACACCAAAAGCAAGGAGATCACGGCAAAACTTTACACACACATGCACACATATGTATGTTCACACTTACCTAAATTATTGGCACTAGGTATTTGGACTCAAAGTATTTTCTGGGAAATTTTTTATGATAAAGTTTTTTATGATAAAGATTTGTTAATTAATTTAAAATGTGGACTATATCTGAGGAGAAATATGAAAAATAGTGTCTCTTTCTCTCCTTTTTTCAGTATTAGGGATTGAACCTAGGGTCTCAAGCATCCTAGGCAATTGCTCAACCACATCTCATTTTTGATACAAGGTCTTACTAAGTTTCTAAGGATGGCCTTGAACATGTGATTCTTCTGCCTCAATCTTATGAGTGGCTGGGATTACAGGTGTGCTTCATAGTGCCTGGCTTTAATCTGAGTCTTGCAGGAAGGAAGTGGGAATTGTGGTTTAATAACACAGACTATCATAAGTGTGAGTAGCATATATAGAGAAGACTAGGTAGGGAATTAACTTGGCTAGGAACTCATGTGTTGAACAGACTTCATTATTCAAGTCAGTTTTATTTTTCCTCTACTTGAGTAACATTTGAACTCAATTATTAAGGGACTAATTTTTAACATAGCTTTACTGTTATCTACAAATCAAGGTTATGATAAAATTTCTTTCAGTGTGTATCAACATAAAGCTAAGCATAGCTTCCTCATGACTCTACGACATAAGCTACGTAAGCTGAAAGATACACAAAATTTTAAATTATTAAACTTAAAATTGACTTTCCTCTGAAAAATAGCTGCTGATGCCAACATAACTCAACTTTAGGCCAGTAATTTTCAGCGTTTTTTACTCTGGTGATACACTTACCCAGTAACCTTCACCTAGAAGACATCCTAAGGGCTGCCCCCTGGGTACACTAAAGACGTTCAGGAGCCTTTGCCCCATGTATCTTGATCTCTTTCACGGATTCTCTAAAACCTAAACTGCTTCCAAACTGCTGCTTTGGAACTGGGGTTTGGGCTCAGTGGTAGAGCACTCGCCTAGCACATGCAAGGCACTGGGTTCAATCCTCAGCACCACATAAAAATAAAGGTGTAAAAAATATTTAAAGAGAAAAACCCTGCTGCTTTAGAATATAGTAGAGGCATTAACTGGGCTGTTATTGGATTCCATGCTTTTTTGATGAGGAGAATTCTGACTTCACGGTTGAGGTTAGATTAGACAAGATTAAAGTTAGAGGTAGAGAAACCAGCCAGGGGAGGAAGAGGAACTGGGGGCTGGTGAGGGTGTCCCCATGAAAGTAGAAAAAGGCAGAGACTGTGGGGATGGGGAGGAAAACAGTTTCTGAAAGTCGAGAGGATGACAGTGACTGGAGGGGCAGAACTAGGGTGGGACCAGGAATAATTGAAAACTGAGTTACAGATGGATAGTAACACTGACAAGGGTGAAGATCTAGTTTACGAGTAGAAAATGAGGAAAATTTTTGGATGATTTGAACACTGCACAGAACAATTACTAGAGATGAGAAAAAGACTGACATATTTGAAGTCAAAAGAAAAAAAATTCTCTTTTTCTTTGATTATAGATTTGAGATATAGGTTTTAGAATAGTTATAGATGGCAAGGTAGGTGATAAATATGATGTAGATGTGGGAAGAAGTAGAGTGATTTGAGATTGTGTTGGGAAAGTCTGCTTAAACTTCCATAGGAGCTGTTTCTACAAAACTCAGCTGATTAGCTCTAAAATTGGAAGGATATCTATTTGTCATGTTTAAATATAGCTCCACCTACCCCTTGGTTTCAAGTTAACTTTATTCAATTGAATCTAAAACATGGTCTACATAAGAACATTTCAGAAACCTGAAAATGTGTGTAATGCCTCCTCTACTTACAAATGTTTTCATTTTCAGGCTAAATGCCCTGAGTTTTCTGTGCTCTGATTCATATGACAGTTTCTAGCCCCTTTTGTCACTGTGCTCAGTTTTCTTCAATATGTTTCCATTTGGCAACAAACATTTAAATGATAGTAGAGAGAACACAGTGTCCCTGTGTCATTTCAGAGCATGTTTCCTGTACCATATGCTGCAGTCATGCTGGACTTCCTCCCACTGTCCCCCACACACCGTCTGTCCTTCCCTGACTCTATCCCTTTATCCATGTTCTTTCCTCAGCTCAGTGTCTAAACCTTTTTAAGGTCAAACATTACTCATCTTTTGAGTCCTAACCCAAGTCATTTGTTTCAGAAAGCCTTTTCTCCAGCTTCACCAGATGGTTTCTATCCTCTCACAGAAAATTTACTAGTACCTTCATATGAAATATGATTATATTAGGCTTTATCTCTTTGCATGTTATTATCCTCTTCCAGATTGTTAGTTCTGAATTCTTGGCTCTTTCACTTGTTAATGTAGGGCATATATATTGAACACCTACTGTGTGCCACGAACTATAGTTTGGTTACACAGTGTTAAACACTGCGTTAAACAATTGACTATTGTGTGTAATTATAATGTACCAATAAAAATTTTAGAAAATGTGACTTCTGTGAAGTTTGGTAGTTGACATATCAAGAAAATATACACACAGGATCCATAATTCGAAATTACCTTAAATGTCATGACCAAAATGACTGGGATTATACAAGAGAATAACAAAGAATGGAGGACAACATTTAAGTTGTGAAACAGAGAAGACCACTCAATGAAAGAAAATGTGATGTGGGGGAAAAATGAAAGATTCAGATAAGAGGTAAAGAATGCTTTCAGTTGGGGAGGCTCAAATAACATCTTGTGAATAAATGGGAACACAATATTTGCAATATTGTACTATATTTTCCTACTTTGGGCCGTTTGAATACTACTTTTACACATGATTTGTTTTGTAAGCCATCTCAAATACTTCTTGATAAATGATATTTACATTAAAATTTATACAATGAATAATGTAATTGGTAAAGTGACTATAGATGCATTTTCAGTTTGCATTGAAAAAAAAATTCCTACATTCTGTTTTTTAGGAACTGCTATAAAGTTTTGTATTCTCTATTCTGAGTGTTCAGGTGCCTTTTGGGTACCATTATGGAGAACTGTGCTTTTACCTGTCTTCCTTTTCACATTAGTTGCAGCTTGTTATTCCAGCTTGTTAAGAGCTCTAAATCTTGATTCTGACATCCAACATATTAGCTATAACTCTCAGCTTTATATCATCCCAGAATTTGATAAGCATGCCATCTGTGTCTTTATCCAAGTTGTTAATCAAAATGTTGAACAAAATAGGACCAAGTATTTCCCATCAGCATTCGGTTGCAGAGAGACATCTCTCAGGATGGCCCTGATCCATTAATCAACATGTTTTGGGGAGCTACAAAAATCCATCTAGCTCCTTACATTTGTTTGTGAGAGTATCAGGAGAATTTCTGTCAGATTTCTTCCTGCTGATAGCCTTCTTTTTCTTCTTTTCTACCAGTGTAGAAACCCAGTAAAAAGAAATCAGATGACTTTCTCTGACTTGACCTGAGACCATTTTGATACCTAATACCCACTTCTTTATCAAAACACAAGTTCTTTATAATTTTTCAGAATCTGATACTGCAATAGGTTTGTGTCAAGCCCCTGTAACACTATGTGTCTGGTTAGACCAAAATTTTCTTGGAAAAGATAATGTCTCCATGATTTGAAACTGAGGCTGTTATATAACTTTCAAGAAGAATGAGTCTTTTGCCAACTCATAGCTCCTAGCAGGTACTGATGCTGTTCAATAAGCAGACCTTTTAACGTGGGGATGTAAATGCAGAATATATCTTCCTACAAATCTGGTCTCAATCTTTGCTTTACTATGTTTATTTTCCACTTTCTATGTGTTGGTATATGGATAATAGTGACTGTAGTTTTGTTCTGCATTTTGTACTTGATTTTCCACTTATAACAATTTGCACCTTCATTCCTCTTCATTCAAGTCTTGTTCTCAGTTTGATACTTTTATCTGTCCATTTGCCCTCTTCTTTTCTAGGTTTGGCTTAAGGCCCTACAATTCAGATCAATTGCAAAACACATTTTTCCTCTGTTTAAAATGCACTTGACCATTTTCCAGGAGGCCCATTATATTCCATTGCCTAAAAATCTTAACTATAATTTTCAGTACTGTCTACACTGAAAACATTACTTTTTATGCTCCTCTTCCTTTTCTTTCTCAAAGCTTTTTTCTAACAAAAATAAATGTTAATATTACCTGTATTTCCCTTGTCCCTATATCTAAGAGTATATAGTCCCGGGAGCTACAATTTAGGTTTTTCACCAGTTACATTCCTTCTCACTTACATTATATAATAGAATGAGCAGATAATTAATTTGATAAGTTTTTATGGCCTTCTTTTGATTATTGGAGCCATGATATTGTTGATGTTGTTGTTGGTGGTGTTTTAGGATGTGCTGTGTTAGGTATTTTGTCAGTTGCTTATGCTATTTTATAATATCTATTTACCAGAAATAGACCTCGGGTCCACAGAGCCTCATTTTACTCTGGTGCCACATTGTAAAAAATCTATTTTTCATATTCTTCATGTAATATAAAGTAGTGGAATGGTGAATCTTCATTCACAGAGATGTTTAAAATACAGCCCTCAGTATTCATATAGGGTTGGTTCCAGGACACCCACCAATACACAATTCCAAGGATGCTCAAGTCTTTTATATAAAATAAGGTAGTATTTGAATATAACCCACACACATCCTCCTGTATACTTTAAATCACTCTGGATTATTTATACTACCTAATGCAATATAAATGCTATATAAATAGCTGTTGTATTGTTTAGGGACTAATGACAAATAAAAAGGTCTGAACCAGTTCAGAACAGATGCGATTTTTCTCCCAATTATTTTGGATTAGCTGTTGGTTGAATCCCTGGATATAGAACCTGTAGATATGAAGGGTCTACTGCACTGCCTTCTCCATTGTGGCCCCTCTCAGTGTCCCCTGTAGGGCACTGAGAAGAAGAAAAATAACAACAATTATCTTGAAGGTCATTATAATAGCTTTCTGTGTCCTTATGTTTAATGTCTCAAGTTGAACAAATGTGCTTTATCACATCCCTGGGCAATGTTCTCTGTGGAGTACCTAATCAAACTGATGAATTATAAGGCTATTTTTAATTTCAAAGCAGAACACTCACTGAAGTAACCTCAGGTCTTGGTGCCCATTGCTGGATACTCAGGGAACTCAGAAAGCAAAGAGAACTCCCCATCTGTCTCACGAGGAGATATATAATGGCTCCTGGCTCAGCCTTGATTACTGTTCATGTCTCTGTATCTTTTGGTCTTCTGAATTTTGCTTATGAATCTTTGCCTTCCATTTCCTTCCTTGTCTCTACCATAGTCTCAGTGTCTTGCCTTACAAGTCCTAAGAGAGAATATCAGTTGCTGCATACTATCTACTTCAGTTCACACGTAACTTCCTTTTAGTTGCAATTCAATTTCATAATTTTCCCTTTCACTATATATCCCTAATCCTATTAGTTCCCCTCATATTTAATTGATAACCTCCAATTCAATCTTTATCTGTTTATATAAATGGTATGCCCGATATATAGATCTAAATAAGTTTTTTTTTACATACAATTATTTAACTTTTGGTTTAATCTACAATTATTATACCCATTCATGTGGTTTTCTTTCTGATAAATTATTATAGCTAACATTTATTGAGCATTTATAATATGTGTTATCTTTCTTTCTTGCTTTCTTTTTTGCACCAGCAATTAAATCCAGGGGCCCGTAACTTCCGAGCCATATCCTTAGCCCATTTTTTAATTTTTTCTTTTGAGAAAGAGTCTTGCTACATTGCTTAGGGCCTTGCTAAATTGCTGAGGCTAGTTTTGAACTTATGATCCTCCTACCTTAGCCTCCCGAATGGCTACAATTACAGACATGTGCTTTTAAGCCCAGCAATAATATATGATATCTTTAAGTGCTCTCTTTATTAATAATTTTTATGTCATTAGTATCAGATACATATGATTTATGTATTTATTTATTTATGTTGGTATATTGAATTATGCATAATAGTGGGCTTTATTGTGACATATCTGTGTATGCAGATAACCTAATTTGATCCATTCCATTTCTCAGTACTTCACTTTTTCTTCTCCTCCTCTTTCCCACTGGACCCCTTCCTCTTGGTCTCCCTTCTATCTTCATGAGGTTATTTTTTTTATTATTTTTAATTCTTTTCTCTCTAAATTCCATATACAAGAGAAAACATAAAACCCTTGGCTTTCTGAGTCTGGCTTATTTCACTCAATAAGATGCTCCCCAGTTCCATCCACTTTTTCTTTTTTTCAAATTACACAATTTCATTTTTCTTGATGACTTAATAAAATTCCATTGTGTTTTTATGCCACATATTCTTTATCCATTTGTCTGTCAGACATACATAGGCTAGTTTCAAAACTTGGCTACTGTGAATTGGGCTGCTATAAACATATGGGTATACATGTATCTCTATGGAGTTGCTGACTTTAATTAGTTTGGAAGAATCCTGAAGAGTGGGTATAGCAAGGTCATATGGCATTTCAATTTTTAGCATTTTGAGGAACCCCCACAGTGATTTTGTTAGGAGTTGTATTAATTTACAATTGCACTAACAGTGTATAAGTGTTCCATTTTCCCTGCATCCTCTCCAGTATTCATTATTGCTTGTATTCTTGATGATTGTCTTTATAACTGGAGTAAAATGGAATTTCAGTGTAATTTTGATGAGCATTTCCTTCATGGGTAAAGATGTGGAGAGATATATATATATATATATATATATATATATATATATATATATATATTTGTTGGTCATTTGAATTTCTTATTATGAGAAAAATTCTATCTCATTCATTTATTGATAGGGTTAATTGTTTTTTAGCATAAAGATTTTTGAGTTCTTTATATTGTCTCAATATTAATCCTATGTCAAAAGAGTAACTTGAAAGGTTTTATCCCACTCTGTAGATCTCTCTACACTATTAATTGTTTCTTTTTCCTGAGCAGAAGCCTTTTAATTTGATGCCTGACATTTAGGAGCCCTCAAACAGGTATACTATGATACAATAAAGAAAATCAACAAAGAAGCAGGTTAAGGGCATGTCAGACGTGGTTTCTCATCCATAAAATTTGGTTCCAGAGCTTATCTCCTGATCAGCATATTTAAATTCCTGTATTCATGGTACTATACATACATTATTTTTTTTCTTTTGGGGTAACTGCATATTTAGTGCTTTTGTACTCAGCATTTTATATTTCTTTCTTATAAGTGATAAATTATTTAGGCTTCGTTCAACTATAAGACACTTAGATAACACTGTTATGAACAGACCTACAAAGCTCTTTTGTGTTGCATCACTAGATGGCTAATATAAATATAATTCTCAAATAAATATTTAAGCAGGAAAATAATCAAAAAAGAGAAACACATTAAAATGTTAATTGTTGGTGACCTTTGAACAGTGTAACATTTAGATATGAGGTGTTCCCCCCCAAATCATGTGTGAGCCAATGCAAGAAAGTTCAGAGATGAAATTATTGGGTTATTATAGCTATAATATAATCAATGCATTAATCTATTGATAAAGATTAACTAGGTGCTAACTTTACACAGGTGGGGTGTGGCTGGAGGAGGTGGTTCTCTGGGATCACACCTTTGGGGTATATATTTTGTCTCTGGTGAGCCAAACTTAGTCTCTCTCTGCTTCCTGATTGTCATGTCCTGCGCTGCCTTCCTTCATCACAGCCTTCTGCCATGATGTTCTGTCTCACCTTGGGCCGAGAGCAATGGAGTCAGCCATCTGTGGACTGAGAACTTTGAAACTATAAGCCCCAGATAAACTTTTCTTCCTCTATGTCGTTCTTGTCAGGCCTTTTGGTCATAGCCATTAAAAAGCTGGCTAAAACAAATGAAGATCATATTTTTTTCTTTCTCCAACTCTTTTCTCTTTATGCTTTCTATTTTACCTTTCCCTACATTTAGATTTGAGTGTCTTATGGAATTAAAGCCAGAGCAAAATTTTTACCTCTGTAGCCTAGATATTGTGTCATTGAGTTTTATATATGGATGAATTGGTTTCACTGGGTTATTTTAAACAGCAGCCAAGCAAAAATTCATACCCTAATATATTGTAGATGGTACTCAGTTTTCTTGAATGATAAGAATTGAAAATTTTATCTCAATTTTATCCAATTTTCTTGAAATCATCATTTGGAAACACTAGCATGAATAGTATGAAGTATACTCTAACCTCAGAATAATTCAATTTCCTGGGCCAGAACTGTACTTAAAATATGTATAGCTATAGCCTTAATGTCTTAAATTCTGGCCTGACTTTTTAAAAAGAAAATAAAGCTGATAAAATGAAAAGGCTTACTAACCACATTGGCCATATCTTATTGTTTCAGGCATATTCCGCTTAGATAGTTGGCACAGGAGGTGGTTTTGCTTGTGCCCTCAGTGATCAATGTTCATCTTTAAGAAGATAATAACTAAAAATAGATCCACATGAAACATGTTTGCAAAGAGTAGGAGGCAAACCAAGGAAACTGTCTTTGACACTTTCTGAGTTTTAATCACCACTGTGTGAGATTATTACCACATGTTGATCAGTATGAAGTTATATAATTGCACATACCCTTAAAGCAATGGAAGCAAAGAATTATGAAGTCCCTGTGAGTCATTGCAAAGAGATTGGACTTCCATGTAGAAGCAAGATAGGGAATATGAGAAGAGGAACATGATTGAGAAGAGTTAGGGTTTGATAATGAGTTTAGTGTTTTTTTCTTCAAGGTATTATGACCTCATCCCCATCCACAGTGTCCTTCAGCCTCTGTTTAACATTTTAAATAATTTTGTTTATTTAAAATTACTTAAACTATTGATTACCATATATCAAATGTTAATCATGGCATGCTCAATTTGTTGGATCAACAAATAGACAAAAATTCATAGGCTCTACCCTTCCCTGCGTTCCACAGAGGTTTTCACCTCAGGAAGTAAATATTATTCTTGGGAGACTTTAAGATGTTGGGTCTTTTACTGTATGGTATTTATTGAGGTGGAACTCATCCTACCTCCCTCAGATATTGAAGATGATGTTATTCTCATTTTGTTGGAGATCAATAGTAGTAGCAGCAATACCCTAATCTCTTTTTTTTTCCAGACCCTCTGATCTAGAGAGCAATTCTTGTAGTGGATGTGATCATTATCTCCATTTTACAGATGAGAAAAGTGGAGCCTGGAGAGATTCATTATCAGGCACCAGATAATGCTACAAGTAATACATATTCAGATTGATATCAGCCTTTCTAAGGCCCATTTATTATCCATCATGGCACTGGGCCTCTGTATTAGAATCAGGAAGTTATCCCTTATGAAGTGTGCACTGTGACGTCAGCATTATGTAGTGCTCTCATTTGATCCTCCACATAATCTGATGCAGTAGGAACTTATCCCCATTTTATAGATGAAGGAGTGCAAATATTGTCTATAAAGATTGAGACAGGAAATATATTCAATTTTATGAGCCACATGGCTTCTGTCATCACCAGTTACCTCTGCTATTGTAGTGTGAAAATAGACATAGGCAATGCTTAAGCAAAAAGTGGAGGCTTTGCTCTAATAAAACTGTATTTAAAAACAGAATCTGGATTTGACCTGCAGGTCAAAGTTTGCCAATGCCTATTATAGATGTTAAAATTGGAGGTTAGAGAATTTAATCAGCTCATGGTGAAATGGGATGTGGGCCTAGGTCATCCGTGTGTTCATGTTATCTTCACTCTCTTCTCTCTAATAGACTGTACTCCCAAAGATATGCTTAAGTTATAAACCACAGTATCAATGCATGTGACCTTATTTAGGAATATAGGGTCTTTGTAGATATGATTAAGTTAAGGAACTTACAATGAGTTCATTCCAGGGTTAGAGTGGGCTCTAAATCCAGTGATTGGTGTCCTTAGAAGAGAAAGAGATTTGAGATACAGAGACACAAAGGGAAGACAAACAGGCAGACACTGGAGATATGCTGCCACAAAACAAGGAACACCAGGGAGCACCAGAAACCAGAAAAGGCAGGGGAGGATTTTTCTCCTATAAACTTCAGAGGGAGCACAGTCCTGGCAACACCTTAATTTTCAGACTTCTGGAATACATCAGAATGAATTCAGAAGGCTTTGTGGCAGAACTAGAGAATACAGTTTTCTTATCTTATGCTACCAAGTTTCTGTTAACTTGTTATAACAGCCCTAGGAAACAAATAAGCTCTCTTTTCTTTCTCTTGAATTTTGCTTTTTCTTCAGTGAAATACTGTTGGATGCTCATAATACTTTTCCTTCTTTAAAAGCCCTTCGGTCTGTATGAATTGGGATTATCCACAGTCCCCTGATGCTTCCGTTAGTGTAGTTAGAAGATTGCTGACTATTTAAATTTTCCTAGAGAATAAAATTAAATAAGTAAATAAATGTAAATTTCTTAACTTTCTTGTAAAACCATTAAATAAAAGTGTAGGATATCTGCTTGCTAATTGAAGGCAGAAGAAGCCTAAATATAAATTTCTAGATTAGATAATGCACAATATATTAGGAAACAAATTTATTGGTAAGTAAAACAAATTCACCAGCACAAGTGTGCTATATAAATCAAGTCTGGGAGTCATATTTAATTTTACACCTTGGTTAGGGTTCAAAGGTTTTTACAGTAACTTACAAGAAGTTAATGTACTGTGAATTCATTCCAGTACATTGATTTCTGCATTATCTCAGTGAAAGATACAGTTCTTTGGCAAAAGCAAACTTTTGGAGGTAAATTTTCTTTGGCATATAATCCATAATTGAAAATTTGTAATCATGTGTTTACTTGTTCTTGAATACAAATTCTTGTTGGAATGACCAAGCAGTTTGGCCAAAAAGAAAAAAAAAGTCTCATCTCTGAAGTTGTGTCCACACCCTATCACACTTTGAACTTTGCACTGTGCTACAAGATTGATTTGGAGAAGTTTGACTCTGAATGAAAAAGGCTTGCACTCACCTCATTTTAGATTTTCATGCAGTTCCAGGTATTCTTCATCTCTTGTTGCCATGTGTGTAAATGCCAGTGTGGTAGTATACAGGAGAAGTCTTGTCACCTCAGGAAGCTGAAGTTTCAGGAACTTGTATTTGCATGAACCCATTTCAAATCATTGCACCTACATTTGCATTCCTTATTTTATCTTTGTTTAAAAATATCCTCCATTATATAACCTTCTGAGCCCACACACCCAGCTCCAACAGCAGCTAGTAGTGTCGAGAGTCTGGCTTTTCCTGAAGCTAAGATTCTCTCAAGTGACAAACATGGTGAGTGAGATAGGGAGGTCTCTTAATCTTCCATTTTTTTCTAGCCTCTCCTATATCTGTTTTCATATTGGCTATCTGAGTAAGCTTTTACTTTGTTTTAGTGGGGGTAGAAATCCTAGGTTAGGATGTCAAAGGACTGTGAAGGCACATTTCATTTGAAGAAGCCTGTTATTCAGTTCCAGTGGTTGGTAACTATGCTGGAAAGGGAACTCCCAGATTATCCACATTTTCAAGAGAAGTTGTAAATCTTTACTTTCATGTAAAAATCACTTGATTTTGAACTCTAGAACTCTACTGTAAAAATTAACAACCAAATAAATAAGCAGGTAGACAATAAATAAATTTATGATCCTGGCACAATATAATGGCTGAATTCAGGTCACAGCTTCCTCAGGGACAAAAGAGATGAACCTAAGAACACTCTTCTTCTAAGCTCTTGTATTTCGGAAACCCATGGAATGCAATGGGGTATCTACCTACTCATAAACTGGCTATGACTGTCAGAATATGTTATGTTAGACTTAGCACTTGCCAAATGAAGCTGTTGAGGGGCCGATTTCACTGGTCATTTTGAAGACAGTCCTTTCTCCATTTAGATAACATATTAGCCATGTGTATATATCACAGCTAGTTAATTATAGAGTATTCCTTCATCTTTCATGATATTGTTTCCTAATAACATCTGGATCTCTTTTTTATTTCATATAGTAGAGGGTATTTTAAAGTCCAGGCTTTTGTTAGTTCACTTCTGAGTTCTCCAGTCATCTCTTAACCAAGTGCCCTGAGCTCATACTACCTTTTCTTCCATCCAGTGGCATGCCAAAATTAATGCCAGCATCCTTAATCAGTTTTCTAAGCCTATCATGATGACCTCTAGTCTGGTGCCTCACTAACCCAGCCAAATTTTATACTCATCTTCAAATTTAAGTTCTTGTATAGAAGTCCTCTCTATTCAGGGGTTAACTTCCATCTTCATTTAATGTGGTTCCTCCCTTGCTTAGATTGCCATAAAAATTCTGCCATGCTATGAAAGTTATTTATTTTAAGTGATATATTTAGAGTTTTGCTTTAGGAATATAAATATGGCAGCCGATCCGACATGGAATGGATTATGAGAACGAAATTTGAGATCTGGAGTCCAGTTAAGGGACCATTATAATGGTCCAACTGAGAGTAATGAGTGTCTGGCCTTGGCTTCTTGAAGTAGATTTGGAAAGACAGAGATGGACTCAAACAACAGCTGATTTACTGACCTAATACAAAAATCTCTCATTTTTGTCAATGTTATCCTAGTCTTTCATTTACATGGAAATGATCTGGAATGAGAAATGACATCCAAATTTGAAAAATATTACCCTATAATTTCTCTGCTAGAGCATCTTAACAGAATTATATTCTCTATCAATCACTAACCCCCAAAACATGATTAAGAACATTTCTACTTTGCTATATAGCTTTTAGTAGTAGTAAATTATTAGTATGTAATTTATATCATATGTTAATTTTTCATAATGTTCTACTTATTGTATCTTTTGACCTTATATATTATAGGAAATTACAAAGAAGACATATGGTTACATTTTTATTTTAGTGCAAAGAAACACAACTATTATGGTTTAATATTTTATCCCAGATCACATAAAATCAGACCTTGATTTATCACATTTATTACTAGTTTTTTTAAATAACAAATTATAAATGTTCCTTAGTTATATATAATACACACACACACACACACACACACAACACACAATATAGGCTTAATTTTTGCAAAGTCATATTCTCATTTGATAGTGCTGTTGTTCACACTTTTTAAACTGCTAATATAACAATGTTATTTTCTCAGGATACCATACAGAGTCTCAAAATACTCTAAATATTTGTTTCACAATGCTCTGTATTCTTTTTGAATGTACACTTTTCTATGCCAATATTGATAAGTGATATTATAGTTTCAAATGAAACAGGCACATTCAAATCTCAATGACTGAAAGTAACAGAGTTCACTCACCATCTGTGTCTGTCTCAGGTTGGCTGGAAACTCTGGGTCACTTTCACTCCAGGACCCTGATGTATACATCAGCTCTATATGGCACATTGCTGGCCCTTGTGGCATAGGGAAAGAAAAACTATGGCTATTAATGGTCCAGATCTTAAACTTTCCACTTAGAGGTGCACACTTCACCTCTGCTTACAGTGTGTTTGCTAAAGCAAGTTATGTGATCACACCTAACTTCAAGGAGGAGGAAAATGCATTTGTACTGGGTATCTGAGCACTAAGCTTGAAATATTTAAAGAATAGCTTGATGAATGTAAGATGCACTCCTAGATAACTTTCAGAAGTTTTAAAGGAAATATAAAGTACACAGTCTATAATGCAGTTAAAGATGCAATTCTCTCAAGGCAAGAAGATGCAATGACAAGATTTCATATAGGTCCTTGAAGCCACAGTTCTAGAAATTTCTCAGTAGTATCAACTTGCCAACAACCTGTGTGCTTTTGTAGTGCTGGAAATGACAAGTTACTGATGTGGTTAACCATTAAGTCAATTTAATTTTAACAACACGTATTTATAGTAAGAATAGAAACTGTGTATGTGTGGACCTAACTGAACAGTTCTGATTGTTATGTGTCAGTTATACCCCAATATCCTCAATATCTTTTCAGAACAAAAAGAAGAAAGAAAGAAAGAACATCTCTCTTCTATGCCTGGAGGAAACTGGCACAAGGGAATTAATGTTGAAAGTCTGTCTATATGAGCAACTGCAGCTCCTGATTAAATTGTCTGGATGATTCAATTTAAAAGATTGGTTCTTTATATTGTTATATTAATTTGGCACTGAGACATTTAGTTATTGCAAGTGAACTAGTTTGAGCAATTAGTCAAAAACCTATAATAAGTATTTTTTACAAGAATTTTTTAGAGAATTGAAGCTGAAATCCATTCATGTTGCCTCAAATCATCATAGAATTTTGTACATATTATTTGTGTTATAATTTGATATACACATATAATCAAATATGTGTCATAAAACTGATTATAATTTTTTCTCTTATTTATAAAACTGATCTTTTCCAAAATATAAATTTCTTCAAAGGCAGGTTGATTCTGTACCTTGTCACTCTAACACTAAAGAGAGCATTCTGAGATCATAAATTTTTTTTCTACTTGGTAGCTGAATATCTACCTGGAGTCTAGATTCAACTTCCCTTTCTACTTCTTTAAAGTGTATTAAAGGAAGCTTTTGGCCTATGTGACTTTGAATAACTTAACTGCATATAAATCTACATTTAAAATAAAGCAAAGTAAATGTAAATTTAATCACACACACAAACACATGCGTGTGTGTGCCCAGGCACACACATACTTTTTGGGGCAGTACTGGGAATTGAGCCTGGGGCTCAAAGTACTATACGGTGAGCTGTAACCACAGCCTTTTATTTTGCTTTTGAGGTAAGATCTCACTAAGTTGCTCAAGCTGGCCTCAAATTTTCAATCATCTTCCCTCAGCCTCCTTAGTAGGTGGGATTATAGGTGTGCATCACTGCACCTGATCTGAGTTATATTTTTAATTAAGGATACTGGTTAAAAACTACATGATTTCTTCAGCAGAGGTAGTAACAATTAATAAGTAATTGTGCTGTAAAAGTAACACAATTTGAGTTTTAAGGAGTTTAGTAAAACCTTTTATTTGTCAATAAATTATTTGAACTCTGTAACTTCTATATTTCAAGTATCTTATTATATTCTGGGTCCAAATGAGAGATGTTGGTAATTTTAATACATCACCATCTTTTCAATTTTATAAAATGCAGTAAAAATATTTTTCTACTTAGTAGGGAGTATTTTCAAAGAGTTACACCTAATAATTCAAAAATTGATAGATAAGATATAATAATAATTTAAGCACTTTCTCAATCTTCCCTCCCAAGCCTCACAGAGATCTTAATAGGGTTGGAAACCTCTCTGAGAGTACAGAACTGCTGTTCATAAGCAGTATTTCACAGTCAAAGATATATTCTCCAAAGCCACCCAGTTGTATTTGTTCTATATTTCCACCTGCTAGTGGATTGATATTCTAAATAAATATTTAGCACTGTCAGGTCTTCCCTTGAAAAGTATTACAACAGCTGGGTGCAGTGGTGCACCTATAATCCCAGTGGTTCAGGAGGCTAAGGCAGGAGGACTACAAGTTCAAAGCCAGCCTCAGCAGCTTAGCAAGGCCTTAAGCGACTCAGTGAGACCCTGTCTCTAAATTAAAAAGTACAAAAAAAAAAAAAAAAAAGACTGGGGATGTGGCTTAGTAGTAAAGCACTGCTAGGTTGTTCAATCCCTGGTACCAAAAAGAAAACTATGGCCAAGTATTGATTTAACTTCTCAAATTGTCTTTCTTGGACCAATATTAAAACATTTCTCCCCATTTTTCCCACATCTCTCTGAAACAAATATACTTCTTAAGCTAACAGGAGCTTTGTAGTAGGGTACACTTTTACTAAATGAATAGAATAACAAATTCTAATAGCACTGAAATGTACAAACTAAAACAGCAAATCTTTAGTGAGAAATGAAACATGATATCATTTTAACATAATTCTCCCAGATCTTAGTTTGCTAAACATTTAAGTTTTCTCTCAAAAGTTTTTGAGCTTTTATTATGTAATGTATGTTTTCTTTTTTTTCCTATTTTTATTTTTTTAATTTATATATGACAGCAGAATGCATTACAATTCTTATTACATATATAAAGCACAGTTTTTCATATCTCCAGTTGTATACATAGTATAGTCACACCAATTCGTGTCTTCATACCTGTACATTAGATAATAATGATCATCACATTCAATCATCATTAATTACCCCATGCTCCCTTCCTTCCCCTTCAACCCCTCTGCCCTATCTAGAGTTCATCTATTCCTCCCATGCTCCTGCTCCCTATCCCACTATGAATCAATCTTCTTATAAAAAAAAAAAAATTGGCATTTGGCTTTTTTGGGATTGGCTACCTTCACTTTCACTTAGCATTATTTCTCTAACTCCATCCATTTACCTGCAAATGCCATGATTTTATTCTCTTTTATCACTGAGTAATATTCCATTGTGCATATATGCCACATTTTTTTTATTCATTCATCTATTGAAGGGCATCTAGGTTGGTTCCACAATTTAGCTATTGTGAATTGTGCTGCTATAAAAATTGATGTGGCTGTGTCCCTGAAGTATGCTGTTTTTAAGTCCTTTGGGTATAGACCAGGGAAAGGGACGGTTGGGTCAAATGGTGGTTCCATTCCCAATTTTCCAAGAAATCTCCATACTGCTTTCCGTATTGGCTGCACCAATTTACAGTACCACCAGCAGTGTATCTCTCAGTATGCACAAAACTCAACTCAAAATGGATCAAGGACTTAGGAATACAACCAGAGACCCTGTGTCTAATAGAAGAAAAAGTAGGCCCTAATCTCCATCATGTGGGATTAGGCCCCAATTTCCTTAATAAGACTCCTGTGACACAAGAATTAAAATCAAGAATCAATAAATGGGATGGACTCAAACTAAAAAGTTTCTTCTCAGCAAAAGAAACAATCTATGAGGTGAATAGAGAGCCTACATCTTGGGAGCAAATCTTTACTCCTCACACATCAGATAGAGCACTAATCTCTAGGGTACATAAACATCTCAAAAAGCTAAACACCCAAAAAAAATCTCAAAAAGCTAAACACCCCCCCAAAAAAAAGCTAAACACCCAAAAAACTGCCAGTGGTGGCAGTTGGGCTCTGAATGTTTTTCCTGAGGAGTTGTGTGGTTTGGTGTGTGTTCTAAAAATAAAGTTCGTTTCTTTTGACAAGTGGCTCCTGAATTGTGCCCAGCCAGACTGCAGTAGTTTATCACATTTTTGGCTTCTATCTATAGACATACCCCTTGGCATTATCCAAAAGGTTCATCCTGTATTTATTCCCAAGGATAGCAAGTAATCACATATTGAGTCAATGAGAAAAAAAAAATGGCTGCCTTTCTTTCTCTTTATTTAAATATATCATCTGAACCTGAAAAAAGTTTTATAAGGTTAAGTAGTTAACCTTTGCCCCTGCACAACTGTGATGATCATTAAGGTACTTCACACTTTGAGAAGCATATTAATTGTCAGGGACTAGAGAAATACATTTTCTCCCTTTCCCCCCAAATCTGATCATCCACTCAAATTTCCAATTAATTAATTGTATTTTCATGCACATTTTCATTACATTTGTAGGAACAGTAGGGCACATACATAGCCACATGCATTGTGGCAGAAACACATATTCCCAGACAAACAAGCATCTGCATTTGGGACTATGTGCGACAATGAGGATGTCTTACTTAAGCAGAACAATAAGACAACGGTTTCAAACTACAGTCATCCCAGTTCTTCCTCACATCCTCTTCTAGTTCATACAAACCTATAATTCTTGGCATTACCATGTTGGGCTACATTGATAATTACTCCTGTCACTTTGTAAGGGTGATTAACATGGAAAAATAACCCTCATCTTCTTTCAGTCACCACAAGCAAGAGATTCCTCTTGCTGAAACACAAGAATGGGTTTCATTGATTGGAAAGTCAGATTTTACTCAGGAAAATGCCTGTGGGTTTGTCTACTCACATCCTGGGTGTGTCATGCCAGCACTGAGTGGTCATGGTTCAGAGAACACATGTGGGAACCGAGGATCTCAACACTAACAGATTCCATCACCTGCCCTGCACGTGGATGTTCCCACAGTTACCTACAGTTTTGTACTTTGCAATTTGGGATAGTTGTTATTACTTGGCATGTTATTACATGCTCTATAGTCCAGATATTCTGGAGCACTTTAATTGTCTTACCAACTTCTATCATGTCAGAATACACTTGTAAATTTTTTACTATTTATTTTTAAAAAAAGTCCAGTTACTAAAGAAAAATTTCAGAAATATACAACTTTAAAAGTCTAAAATTTTGAAGTTTGCAGCCAACTTTTAAAAATCAGTTTCAAACAACATAAAATGTTTTGGATAAAATGAGTTTATCTCTTCCTCCCATGGTGGGAGGGTAAGGGAGGGAGCATGGGGTTAGAAATGATGGTGGAATGTGATGGGCATTATTATCCTAAGTACATATATGAAGACAGGAATTGGTGTGAATATACTTTATATACAACCAGAGATATGAAATATTGTGTTCTATATGTGTAATAAAAATTGTAATGCATTTTGCTGTCATATATAAATAAAAAATTATTTAAATTAAAAAATGTTTTGGATAAATTGAAACTTTCTGGAAAAGCACTGAGGCTTTTTAACAATGTTGTCATTTTATCACTATTTATTTAGATATTAAAAACATGCAACTTTCTATTCAGGATATTTGATATGTGGATTAAATAAAGACCAGAAAAGTCAAGCCACTTATAATCAATCATAAAAATTTTAATATCAAATTTAACTCATTTAGTACATCCTATATAAAGTACTCCTGTTCTTCCTTTCAACGCATTTGACTAATATATTTTCTTACCATTATAATACTGACTTCTTATTAAAAATTCTCCAGTTGCTTATGAACATTTATGGTAGCCTTTTTGTTATTTGAAATAATTATCACTTTATAAATTATATTGATAAATCACTGTTATTCTCTTAGCTTTCACATCCTCCAGTCATACAGAATTTTACCAAATAGTAACATTTTCCTAAATCAGTGGAAGACAAAATATAACTATTAAGAAGTTAAAATTGCTACTATTGCAAATTTGCTTGTTAGCTTAGCCATGGTCTCCTATTGGCAGGTTAATATTCCTTTGGACATAAAAGCAACAACAAATGAAAGTGGTGGATGAACAATGATTTCTCCCTCCTAGAGCTGGAAATTTAGACAGTAGCTGTCATGAGATGAAAAGTGCATATATTTGTAAACATTAGAGGGTACATTTAGAAAAACAGAGTGAAGTGAGAACAGTTCCTCATGTTAAAGCAAACTTTGGCGACAGCTGAAAACATTTAAATAACAAGTAAATGCAAAGTAAATTGTGTATGCTTAGACTAAATGAAAAACAAATTGCAAAAACAAAAGACATAGGAGATGGAGAATATATAATAATTTGCATTTGACCTATAATAATTTGCATTTCTCAGGCGTGGAAGAAAATGTGTTCCATGATTTATTGTCTTTTATTGGCAACAAACTTTCAATACATAGAGTGAAAATCACCTAGCCCTGAGGGGTTTTCAGAAAACATGTTGAAGTAAAATCTGGCCTGTAGTTTGAGAAAGCTCATATCTCTTGTCCAATTTCAGAAGATTAAAAATTTGAGCAGTTGCAGAAAGAAAGAAGAATATTACTTTTAAATTTACCACATACATAAAATGTGATTACATTCACTATATATATATATATATATATATATATATATATATATATATATATATATATTTGGGATAAGTAATGTAAGAAAAAAATAAGAAAATTATCATTTTAAATATCAGTTCCAACTTTTTGTCTTAATTAGAACACAGGTATCAGATTATAAAATTAAACAAAATTTAGAACACCTAGAATATTTAAAAAGTTTAGTTACTAAGAATGCTCTAAACTACGACTCATGCTATATTGCAATCTTGGAAAAGAAATTTCAATGATACAAAGGGAATGGTGGTTCTGAATATATTATCTGTCTTCTATCTGCAACTTACTATGCTTGCAGTACAACTAAATTCAGTTACTATTGAATAAACTGCTAAGTATTTTAAGTCACATCAGTTTTAATTAACAAATTAAAATTGTGGTTTTCAAGTAAGTTCTTTGGACGTTGAAGGGTAGCATTGATGAACTGAGGTCACATTCAAATTCTTGACTGGTTCCTTTTTGTCTTTGGCCTGTGTTTTGGCAGGAAGTTCAAATATATGAAAGCTCTAATGTAATATTCTGCCAGAAGCAGAAAAGTGCTGGCAAATTTTATTCTCTTAATTAAGTTACCCCTTAACTTGATTAGTTTAGATGAATATGTTACCCAATCTAAATCATCATATTTGAGACAGACTGCTATATCCTTCAATTTAGGTGTGGTGCCCACTAAAATGTCTACAGCCAAAAAAGGGGGGATTCTTGAGGTCAGAGAAAATCAACATACTCTCCACTGCTTCAGCATAGTACCTATCACTGTTTGAAGTGGCAACCCTGATTTAATACCATTCACGCAGTAGGAAGAGATGCTTGCCTTATTATTCATTTTTCCTGGCCACAGCTTTTATTATCCTGGCATTGTTGTAGTTTTAACTTGGGAAAGAGGGTTGAGGACTGACATGAATCATAATGCAGAACTTTACCATCTTAAGTTAAAATATCTGTGGATAATTATTCTACCAAAGCACTATCATAAACCACAGAATTATAAAATCTGATATAAAACAACAGTGACTCACTTGCAAGAGACTTCATCTTCAAGAAATAGCTCAAAATTTATGTAGTAACTTTCATTGCTCCAAAGGCATCTGCAATAACTTTAGAATAAAGTAATAGCTCACTTACCTAGCAGATGCTTATATAAGAAACTGCACTTAATAAAATACATCCAAGAACACAAGAATGAGAAAAAAGTGGTATTCATTCATTTAAACAATTATTCATCACTAACCATTTGACAGGTAGTACATCAGACTCTGAGAATATGAAAGTTAATGAGACATTATCTCTTACACAATCTGTATTCTAAATGTACTGCTGGTTTACCCATGAGAAGGTCTTATGACCCCCTGTACAAGCCTATTTGCAACCTACCATACACTGTATTAACAATCCGAATGGTTTCCCAGAGTTCTTTAGATCTGAAGCAGCAAACCCAAAGCTGGGAGGGAATATTGGAAGCAGGTATACTGATGAAAACAAGAAGAGTTGCGAGGTTCCAAGCCCAGATTTCTATATCTATCAGGATAATCAGTAAATTCACCACAGGAGGATGCACTGAAATACTCAATACTTTATGAACTCTCAAAGAAAATCTGCTAATTTCACATACTCATTACTGAGTCATTTGTCACCAGATGCTGTTAAGAATACAACAGAGAATATAGAAAAACAAATATTTTCAGGTGGGAAGGAATTTTAGTTTTAAGGCCGTTCATTAAAAGCATCCTATTGCACATTTTTTACAATCCAAATAATCCTTAACACTAGAATTGTTTTCAGAAAACATATCCAGTGTCCTAAACAATATGTATGCTAAAGCATTCCAATAAATCTCCTAAGAAAATCTTCCCAAGAAAAAAATAAATGCTTCCAAATACAACTTCGTTTTCATAGGTATAAAAACTTACTTTCAACGGTATCCATGATTCCCGTCACAGAGAATTGTGACAGGACATTCACACTTCATAGAAGCATAGGCATTATTGCTAACATCACTGATTCTTTCTGCAGAATTGTATTATGTTTAACACTAATAACGTATTCTCTATCCATTTCACCTTTATAGACAGATAACTCTGACTTCAAAGCAAAGTGCATCTGTTATTTATCATTTTTGATTACAAATTATTAGTTGCCAGTGGCTAGAACATCCATTAAAAGTAGCTCGGCAGGAACAATATATTAGAAATGTATCTGAAAAACTCATCAGCTGATGTGAACACCACAGAGACAGAAAACCACCTTAAAAAATTGTTTATCAATATATGTGATTTGAACTCCACTTTCTAAAAATTCTAAAGGCTAAAAGACACTCTCAAGCAACTATATTTCACAGCATTCTGACACAAGTGAGTCTTTTAGGATCACTAAACCCACACCCTACTAATTCCCTAGAATACAGGGGTGGAAAGGGAATCTCAGAGCTCACAGTTTGTGCAGGAGGAAATAAAGCCTAGACAAATTCAATGACTTTCCCAAGATCACACAAGCATTTCAAGTGGAAATGAGATTGACAGTGTCATTTCCATGCGCCCAATCCAGTGGTCTGCATCCTATAATACTCTGGTCTCTATTACTACATTTCTAAGATTGTAAGGAGAATAAATACTCCATAAATGATTGCAATCTAAGGGGTGAGGGAGAAAAAGGAGGGAAAAAACCCAGGGAAATTATATTAAATCTCTTATAACAGGCAACAAACTGCCTACTGAGACTTCTCAGCCCCCTGGACTGTTATCCAGAGCAGACAGTTAATCCCAAGGGCCCTTCACAGTTTATTATATGAATTGTGAGACATCCTGCCTTTATATGCAATGAAAACAGACTGAATTCCTGCTTGAGTACATACATTAAGGTTTGGGGGTTTAACACAAGAAGGAACCCTTGAGCAGCAATAAGAAATGATGTGTCCATAGACTAGCTACAGCAATAACAGTAATAACATGCATTATTCATATCGTTGATATTGTTCTGCTTTGCTGGATGAGAACATCAATACTTGAGATCCAAGAATCACTCAAGGTAAACAGCACAGGAGCCCTCTCTCAAGCTCTTCTTATGCTAAACCTTTCCCACAACTGCAGTGAATCTATTCTTAGCAGTGATAGCCTGTGAACAAATGAGGCCTTGCAAAGCCCATTAGGCAAAAGATATTTAGAAGGGGATCTGTCTGATGGGTGTGCAGCTAGCATGAGGAGCTGAGGGTCTTGCCACCCCCCATCTGCGTATAGCTCTTTGCCTCGTCTCTGTCCCAGTTCAGTGGGCTGGCTCAGGTGGTGGCCTCAGAACTCCCAAGGCTCTGATACTTGTCAAGAGATATTTATGGGGTATTCTCATCCCATAAATATGGCTCCACTCAACTTTGACTTTACTTACAGTAAACGCTTCAGCTCAGCTCTCCAGATTCCCTGGAGAGGTGGAAGAAAATCATTTACTCAGCTGTTTTGTGTTAGTTAAGTGGAAAAGACAATCGAAAGTAAGCCAGAGATGGACTAAAGACAAATCCCACACATTGTTGTTCTCAAGGACTTCCTCGCTCAGTTTACTGACCACCTAGGCATTCTGGACTCTCCAGGAGAGTCAGAATTCTGGTTGCTTTACCCTGTGCAGAAAGCAAACTGGAAAACATGCAAAGGAGGAGGAAACTTTTAAGATGTGTCTCTATTAAAAAATGGAGCATATAGTTCTGCTTACAGTCAGTAAATGTTGGACTGCCTGGAGGCCTTCTATGTTTTCTACTAGAGATTCAGGAAAAGGCAGCACAGCAGTTATGGGGCCAGGCAAACAGGCTTTAAAAACACCCAGAAGGGTGGGATGGTATCAAGCATGGCATTCGCCATTAGGTAACTTAAGAAATAACTGCCTAGGAATAAAAATAGCACAGGAGCATATTCAAGATAATATTTTTCTTTGTGACTTTGAGAAATCTGTCACTGTAATGGTCACATGGAGTATATCTGCTTCAGAGTACATTCTCTTTCTAGTAGCAGATATTTGTATAAAGTAAAAATGAGAGAGAACAAAACACTAGCTGCATTTTGGCAGACAGAATAGCACATCTCATTTTTTTTAAAGAAATAATTATTTCTCTTTCAAAACAGCAATTTTAATAATATTTGAGATTCTTTTCTAGTTGGGAAAATAATTTTCAAGTTATTATGCTTGGAAAAAAAATCTGAGGAATAGCACTCAGACTTTAATGTGCATAAGAATCACATTGTACATAATGTACATAAACCCACATCTTTGTACAACTGATTTTGACAAGGAGAGAAGACCATTCAATGGAAGAGAATAGAATTTCCAACAAATGGTGTGAAGACAATTGAATAACCATGTTCAAAAGAATGGGTTGGGTGACCTGCCTCACAATTTATGCCAAAATTAACTCAAAATGGATAAACACCTAAACATAAAAGCTAAAACTATAAAACTCTTAGAAGAAAACAGAGGCATAATAAGTTTTTATGGCATTGGGGTTAGGCAACACTTTCTTAAATATGACACCAAAAGTACAAGTAAATGATAAAAAAAATAGATAAATTGAATTTTTTCAAAATTAAGAAATTTTGTGCATCAAAGGACATTGTCAAAAAGTGAAAAGGTAATCCACAGCATGAGAGTTTCTGCTTGCAAATCATTATCTGACAAGGGATTAATATTCAAAATGTATACAGAATGCTATAATTAAAATAAAATAAATAATGGGCAAAAGACAAACATTTCTCCAAAGAAGATATACAAATGGCCAATAAGCATGTGAAAACCTTCTTAACATTATTAATCCTTCCAGAAATGTAAAACAAAATTTCAATGAGATATTACTTCACATCCACTAGGATGGCTATTTTGAAAATAACAAATGTGTGTGGAGAAGTGGAGGAAATAAAACTGAAACCCTTCTGTATTGCTGATTAGAATAGAAGTGGTGCAAAAGTATGGGAAACCATTTGAAAATTCTTCAAAATAGTAAATGTAGAATTATCATATGATGCACCAATTCTATCCCTAATTATATACTCAAGAGAATACTTAAATGCTTACAAAAACTTGCATAGAAATGTCCATAGCAATATTATTCATGGAACCCAAAGCTGGAAATCAAGTGGCTCATCAACAAATAAATGGTTTAACAAAATGTGGTATATCCATACAATGGAATATTATTCAGCGCTAAAATAAAAATGAAGTACTGATACATACTATAGTACAATAAATCTTGAAAACAACATGGTAATTGAAAGAAGAAAAACACAAAAGACCACATATTTTTTAATATCCATTTATTTTTTAGTTGTAGTTGGACACAATACCTTTATTTTATTTATTTTATATGTGGTGCTGAGGATCAAACCCAGGGCCTCACTCGTGCTAGACGAGCACTTTACCACTGAGCCACAACCCCAGTCCCAAGACCACATATTTTATGAATATATTTATGTAAAATGTCCAAGAGCTAGGGGTAGAGCTCAGTGGTAGATTGCTTGCTTCCATGTGTGATTCCCTAGATTTAGTTCCCACTCACCTCCCCAAAAAATGTAATGTGTGAAATGTTCAGATAGGCAAATCCATAGAGAAAGAAGGTAGAATAACTGTTGCCAGGCACCAGAGGGAATAGGAAGCAACTGCTTGATGGGCACAGGGTTTCTTTCTAGAGTGAAAAGACATTTCATTCACTCAACAATTAGAGCCAGTTATGAGCTGAATATTGTGCTGGGTGCTGAGGATAAAAATCAAGTATAACTGGTACCATCCCTGCCCTCAAAAATCTTACTGTTGAGTCTGTACATCTATCTAAGCCCCATTAGCAACCCTACTGTCAATCAATTGATTTCTACACCCTTCCATGATCAGGGTTGTACAAGCTCAAGATATCTTAAAAGTTGCTGCTAAGCCTTAAATATGTCAACTCATTTTATATATGTATATGTACATGTGTGTGTGTGCATGTGTATGTATGTAGAGATAGATAGATGTACATATACACCTAGTATATAGATACATATATGTGTATAGATAGATCTATATACATAGGTCTATGTATATGCCTATACATAGATAGGCACACACAAACACACACACACAAACACACACAAACACACACACATTGTATTAGTTTGCTAATGTTGCTATAACAAAGTGCCACAAACTGAGTGGTTTAAACAATAGCAGTTTTTATCTTATACCTCTGGAACCTAGAAGTCCAAGATCAAGTATGAGCAGAGCCACACTCCCTCTGAAGGTGCTAGGGAAGAGTCCAGACTATCTCCTAACTTCTAAAGTTCCTAGCTTGGGCAGAATAACTTGGATTTTCATATCGTGTTCTCCTTGGGTGTATGTCTGTGTCCATAACTCCACATTTCAAAAGGACGCCATTCATCCTGGATTAGTGTCTACCCTACTCCATTATAAACTCATCTATAATAGTTCTCCTTGCCAGGTTTTGTTGTCTGTGGTTTGTTAACCTACAGTCAACAACAGCATGAAAACATTAAAACAGTAAATTCCAGACATATGCAATTCACAAGTTTTAAATTATGTACTGTTCTGAATATCATAATGAAATCCTGCATCATCCAACTCTGTCCTGCCCAGAATGTGCATCATCCCTTTGTCTAGTACATGTATGTTGTATATTCTACATGACCCCATCAATCACTAGTAGCCATCTGTCACCAGATTAATTGATTTGGTATCACAGTTCTCAAATATAGGGTTTGGTACTATCCCTGGTTTCAGGCATCCACTGGAGGTCTTGGAACCTATCCCATGTGAATAAGGGAACTACTATGATTAAACTGCAAAAACTCTATTTCCAAATACAGTCAAATTCTGTAGTACTGGAGGTTGGGAATTCAACATATGAATTTTGAAGGGATGGAATTCAACACATATCTCTCTCTCTCTCTCTCTCTCTCTCTCTCTCTCTCTCTCTCTCTCTCACACATACACACACACACACACAAACACACACACACACAAGCACAATGTGCATGAAACTGACTTTAATAGCATCTTAAAACATGGAAAGAGCAGTTTAATTTTGTTCCTATGCTCCAGTAGAGATTAGTGAGGCTCTGAGAAGTTCTAGGATCAGGGAACTCTGGTCTTGGGGCTCTCCGTTGGGCAACCACTTTCTTCTTTTGGAGCAACATGTTTCTCTTCTCACGCCATCACTTCTGCTACAAGCACCAGTAAGCCATTGAATTCCTGAAGGCTGTGACCTTGGCCAACCCAGGTGTCAAGCTGGTGGGAAGTCCCTAACGCATTTCTCAAACCATGCTGACAGCATGCTGGCTGCAGAGCTGGCACTGGGATAGGAGCCTGGTCTAACACATAGCATTCCTCCTGGGCTGTGTACTCTGCCTGCCTTCTTTAGCAGCCCAGAGCTGTTGGCAGCTGTGGTTACAAAGAACCAATGAGTTGAGGCCATAGGAACTGCAGACCAACACATTTCCAACTGAAGAGACAAACTGCCCATCAATCCAATAGCACTTAGGGCTGGGGATATAGGATGTGGCTCAATGACAGAATATTTGCCAAGTGTGTGCAGGAGCCCTGGGTTCAATCCCTGGCACTGCAAAAATAAAAATAAAAAATAAAAAGGAAAAATTCAGTCCCATCTAAATATTTCTAGCTACCACGTTTCTGTTTTGAAAATCTTTATCAGACCAAATTTAATTTATTGAGGCAGTATCTACAAATCTGATATAATCCCATCTTTGAGCTTGTAGATTACTGGAAAAGCTTCCCCTAAACTATTGCCAAACCAAAATTATTCTCTTTAAAATAGTGCCTGAATAGAAGATCAAGGCTGTTGTCTTAAAGAATGTGGGGAGGTAAGTAACTCTGAAAAATTTCATATAAATGCAGTATACACAAGTGCCGCCTCCCAAAGATGGATCAGAGAAATGTGAACACCCAGGCAACTCAGCTGAAAATCAGAAGCAGAAAGAGGATTTTTCACCAGAGCCAACAGTTCAGAGGCAGTGGTATGGACATGCTAAAAAGAGCCAGGAGACAGAAGTCCTGCGCCTGCCTCAGGACCAACTGCCAAGCCTCAGCTAAGTCCCTCACTTTCCACAGTTTTGTGAAATGAAGGTAGGATTTAAAGATCTCTAGTGTCTCTTCTGATTCTGACATTTTGCCTGGTAAGGAAACCAGGTTAACAAATTAGTAACATGCTCTCTAAATGAATAGCAGGTTCCAAAGAGGCACGTAGCTTCTATGCTGCTGAAAGCCACCAAGTCCCAGTAAACACTCTCTCCCACAAAGCCACCTCAGGCACTGTAAACACAGTTCTGAAGGTAGAGATAGGATGATTCTGGGCCATCACACCGTACTGACCCTGATTCTTCTGAAAACACATGAGTCAGCAGTCCCCAAGCACCTGGGTAGTTCCCATCATGTCATATAGGGAGACAGTGCAGGGGCATGGCTTTGTCTGAGAGAGGATGGAGATGCTGGGGAGAAGTGAACATTACAGCAGGCAAGGTAAGGCACAGTGCTCACCAGCAAAATCTGTCCAAGAGCCCTGTGATTACTCACTCAGAAAACAAAACCCCAGGAAGGCAGGGATTACAATCAATAATAAATGCCTCTAAGGGAGATTTCACACTGGCCAACCATGGGCCGGATATAGGGAGGAGAACAGTTTTGTTTAGTCTGCACAGTGTTGGCCAAAAAATTTAATTGGTTTCCCAACTTTAAAAATTGGATGATTTTTATTTTTACATAAAAATATGGATCTCCAAAAATCCAGATGTGGTGGTTGCATACCCATAATCTCAGCAGCTTGGAAACTGAGTTAGGAGGATTGCAAGTTCAAAGGCAGTTTCAGCAACTTAGTGAAGCTCTAAGTAATTTAGTGAGACCCTGCCTCAATACAAAAAATAAAAAGGACTGGGGATATGGTTCAGTGTTTAAGCACCTCTGGGTTCGATCACTAGTTTTATATCTCTTATATATATCTCTTTTTTATCTCTCTCTCTCTCTCTCTCTCTCTCTCTCTCTCTATATATATATATATATATATATATATATATATAGATAGATAGATATAGATAGATATAGATAGATATAGATATAGATATAGATATAGATATAGATATAGATATAGATATATTTATGACTGTGCAGCTTCTCTTGAAAGTGAAAATGTTTTTATACAGGCAATCATATATATAGACAATTATATATATATTATATATAGGCAATCATAAGTGACTGTGATATATATAAAGTATATATAAGCAACACTGGGCCTATATCCTTATCTGGCCACCACCATCTAGGGCTGAAGAGCACCTAACTGACAAACAATAGCTGAGTCAAGGCTCCCCAGTGTGTCCCAAGCTTGGTCCTCATCATCATTAATGTATGGTTGCTCAACCAAAAATAAAGTAAATGAAACACAATCACAACAATGTTGTATTTGGAGATATATAGGCATGAGTTTTGTCTCTGCCAGATTTTAGGTTTCTAAATATTAACCATTGACCAAAGGCAGCATCCATCAAAATCAACATGATAAGCAAAAAATAAAGATACTGAAAGCAAATTGAATGGCCACCAGGAAAGAAACAGACAAAAGGTAGCTTTGGAATATTGTTCAGTTATTGAAAAGAAATAGACCAATGGCTGTCAAACCAGGAGTAATTTTTGCCCCTGGGACATTTAGCAATGTCTAGAGACATTTTTTTGGTTGTCTTCACTCAGATGGGAAAATGAAAGCTAGGTACTTCTAAAGTCCAGAAGGAAGAGAAAAAGCAATACTATTTAACATTCTACAATGCACAGAACAGCACCTTCACAACAAAGAAATTATCCAGCTAAGGTGGAGAAATCATGAGTTATATGCAGACTGATTAACAGGGAGGGATTTCCAAAATGTTGACTTAGAAAAGTGCAGGCAGTGTGTTTGTGTGCACCATTTTTACCATAATGACACACAAAACTCTATGTCCACAAATGTAATAAATAGCACTGTGGTATGATTTGCATAAAGTTGGATATTTCTGTATCTATGTGCAAAAAAGTTACATGGAAGAACAGATCACAAATGTTAATGGCATTACAGGTGATTTCTACTTTTCATTCTGTACTGCTTGGCACGGTGCAAATATTTTTAAATAAATAAATAAATTATATATATATATATATATATATATATATATATATATATATATATATATATATATATTTAGTTGTAGTTGGACACAACACCTTTATTTCACTTTTTTATTTTTATGTGGTGCTGAAGATCAAACCCAGGGTCTCGCACATGTGAGGTGAGCGCTCTACTGCTGAGCCACAACCCCAGCCCTAAATGAGTATATATTTTTCAAATAATCAGAAAAATAAAATAAGGATGGTTTTCATTGTGAAAACATCAACAGATGTTTCACACACATAACCTTAAATAATGATGTATCTACCACCTCACTGAACATCATCCCTATGCCATTAATAAGGACAATCATAAGTGACAGTGATCTCCCTCTTCTCTCTTCTCCTACCCTACCTAGAAAGGCCTTGCTCACTAAGTCCCAGAGAAAAGAGACACATTACTTAGCAAAGAAGCTCAACTGGCTAATCAACTAGAGAGTTAGAACCTGTCAGAGTCAAGGGGGCAATCAATGACCCATCAGGTTACAGGTCCATGGCTCCTCACCCTCTCCTAATCAATAAGTTTCCTCCTTAGTTCAAAGATCTCCCAAAAGACAGCAGGGCAAAAGGACATGGATGCTCTCCTAAACAAGTCAAACCACTATTTAGGAGATGCACAAAACTCAGCAGAACTTAGTGAAAGGATGGGATCCCAACACAAATCCCAGAGCTGTCACAGTCCAGATCTGCCTTTCTTCAAGTCAACCTCCCTGTCTTCACATCATGCCACCCACTTTGTGGTCTAAAGAGCAGGGCTTTCTTTAGTGACAGAGATTCCAAACAACTGGAACTTAGTCATATGCATCTGTGCCTGATGGAGCGGATACCAAAGCCTGAGTGGTTCTCAGCCTCTCTCACCTGGCTCTCACAGCAGCATCACCAATGGGCTGAGTGTGAAGTGACATCAGGACAGCTGCCTCACCCCCCATTCTCTTGTGCATATGACATTTTGGTGCTGAAAACAGAGTTGGTCTGTCATGAAAATGTATGGGTTTATGTGTACAATTATCTGAGTATGTGGAACTAATTTTTTTTTTATACTGAGGACTAAACCCAGAGGTACTTTACCACTGAGCCATATCCCCAGTCCTTTTTAACTTTTTATTTCAAGACAAAGTCTCCCTAAGAGACTTGCTGAGATACTGAGGTTGGCCTTGAACTTGGGATTATCCTGCCTCAGCCTCCCAAGTTGCTGGGATTACAATGATCCATTGTGCCTGGCTTGGAACTAATTTTAATGTGTGCATGGGTAAGGGTTATTACTGTGCCCTTTAACAAATAAGAGTTTTAGGGCCCATGAGAGAATGCTTTGGGATCAGTATAAGAAAGTATATTTACCAATGAAAATATCATACATACTTAATAATTTGACAAATTAAACTTCAAGGTAAAGATATTAGTTAATATGTATAAAAATAAAACTTAGGTTCTGAACTATGCTAAACACCAGGTTTTGCTAGGTGTTTTTCAGATGTCTTCAATACTCATAAATACCTACTGAAAAGTCTCATCATCCTCATTTAATACATGAGGAAATTGAGGTTCAAAAAGTTGAGATATAGCACCCAGGTCCATCCAGCTATTTAATGCAAAAAACAGATTCAACACAGGCTTGTTTAAGTCCAATGTTGTTTCCATGAACACCATGATCTCTCTGCATTTACTCCCCATAACAAAGACATCTCAAGTAAAGGGCAATTTATAGGGTGAATTAGAAAAGCTAAAATCAGCAGCTGATGTTTTCTGGAGTTTATGCTTATATCAAATATTTGTGTGCCTTCTAATGGGTAATAATAAAATAATTATATATATTAGGTAAGATAAGATACTAACCAAGTATCTAGTAGATTCACTTGAGTGAAACTAAAGAGTTTTTATGGTTATAACTAGTAGTGTTTCATTTTTCTTAAAGTATGATAAAATAGCCATGATGTTGGAATAAATAGAAAAACCTAAGGGATTTTATCATCAATTTCATATCTACAGTTCATGCAGGGATTGTTAATGCTATTTATTGCAGTACAAAGCAGTGCTCATTATGAGTTGAGACCCCATGTGAACTTTCTGTGATGGGCAGGTTAGCATCAAATTAAAATGCCCCAAGCTTGTGAGTCTCAGCTGGCTTCTCCTAGACCAGCTTCTCATTAAACTCAGGAATGGGTCTCTAAGAGCCAGTCTTGCTTGGGTTGTAATGACTGTTTTGCTTACTTCATAAATAGTGTTTCTCAACAGATTTTAAAGATTTATCCTCCATTTGGTGAATATAATATCCTCATGAGTTCCCCACCAAAAAATATATAATAATTGAATTCTAACCATTCTCATCGATCATCTCTGCCTTGCCAAAGACAAAGTCTATCTTCAAAGTATTTTCACAAAGAAAAGCTGGTTTATCTAGTTTATTTTCTAGAGTTTTATTTAAGAAAACAACAGGGTTTTGTTTTGTTTAATTTGATATGGCTTTAGCTTAACATTGTGTTATAATAGTGAACATACTTTTCAAAATGCACGTGATCCACCAGCCCTTTCTTCAAAGAGATCCTGGTTGTTTTCTTCTAGGACATTAAGGGACTCTGGTTCAGATTTATAGTCCTGGAAGTTTAGTTAATTGACTATGAAATGCTCATCCATGCTCCCACCTCATGCTGAGGAAGCACACCAAGTCCTCATTTATAGAAGAAGAGAGATTTATAAGAGAAGGGAAACCGGCAACAGGAATGAGAGAAGAAACTTGTAGAAGGGTAAAGCAGAAAGGAGAAGAAGAAGAGAAGAGAATAACTACCAATGAAAGCATCAAAAGAGCTTAGACCAGCCAGGCACATGCCTATAATTCCAGCAGCTCAGGAGGTTGAGGAAGGAGAATGGTGAGTTCAAAGTCAGCCTCAGCAAAAGCGAGGCATTAAACAACACAGTGAGACACCGTCTCTAAATAAAATACAAAAAAGGACTGGGGATGTGCCTCAGTGGTCAAGTGCCCCCGAATTTAACCCCCAGTACACCAAATTTAAAAAGTTTAGACCATAGAGAATAGATCATTATAATAACAAATTTTAATTGGTAATGACAACTATCATTTATCAGTCTCTTGCCATGTGACACCAAGATAGCTAGATACATGAGATGGATAGATGGATGGATAGATAGATGGATTGGTGGATAAATAGATAAATAGGTACACATATTCATATGTAGATACATATATTTAATTCAGTTTAATTTGTTACTTTCATCATAACAAAAACCTGTAGAATGGATATTCCAATCCCCATTTTACCCTGAAGAATCTGAGAAGTTATAGCTACTAACCTCATCAAGGTAACAGAATGAGAATCTAAACTTAGTTTATCCAGCTCCAAAATTTCATGCTGTTAATTATCATACCACACCACTTATTTATAAGAAAGGCAAGTGACACTTAGTTGCATATTTTCTTATTCAAATTTATCATTTTCAGACATGACACAGTTTCAGTAATGTTATCATTGATGAAAATCATTTGGGAACCCATTTTTGAAATTTCCATCCCAGCCTTGAGCACTCTTGATTACCTCCAGGGATGACATGGCTTCAAGCTTTCAGAGGAGTACTTACTTAGGGAATAGCCAGGAGTCACTCAGAGCAAAGCTAGCCAACATTGTATATGATAGTTCTGGGAGATGTCAATGAGGTTTAAGAGTAAATAATGCAATTATTTTTTTGTGTCTTATCAGCTGTATTAGAGAAATCCCCAAAGGTAAGTTGCTATTAAAGGTACTACAGTACCTTTAAAGCACTGCAGTAAATACAGAAACCTAAGAGAACCCCCTTCAAACTTCAACATTAACCTGATATATTTATTTATTTATTTTAGTTTGTTCTTATTAGTTATACATGATCATAGAATGTATTTGTACATATTTTACAGATGTGGAGTATAACAACTCATTCTTCTTATTGTACATGATGTAGAATTGCATTGGACATGTAATTATATATGCACATAGGAAAGTAATGTGATTCATTCTCTTTCCTACTCCCATTTCCCCTCCCTTTCCTTCATTCCCCTTTGTATAATTCAAAGTAATTCTATTCTTCACTCTCCCCCCCACCTTATTGTGAATCAGCCTCCTTATATCAGAGAAAAAACATTCTGCTTTTGGTTTTTGGGGATTGGCTAACTTACTTAGCATTATCTTCTCTAATTCCATCCATTGTGCCTGCAAATGCCATGATTTTATTTTTTAATGCTAATATTCCATTGTGTATATATACCACATTTTTTTTATCCATTCATCTACTGAAGGGTATCTAGTTTGGTTCCACAGTTTAGCTCTTATGAATTGTGCTGCTAAAAATATTGATGTGGCTGTGTCACTGTAGTATGCTGATTTTAAGTCCTTTGGGTATAGTCTGAGGAGTAAGATAGTTGAGTCAAATGGTAGTTCCATTCCAAGTTTTTTGAGTAATCTCCATACTGCTTTCCATAGTGGTTGCACCAATTTGCAGTCCCACCAGCAATGTATACGAGTACCTTTTTCCCCACATCCTCACCAACATTTATTGTTGCTTATATTCTTGATAATTGCCATTCTGACTGTATAAGGTGAAATCACAGTGTGGTTTTAATTTGCATTTCTCTAATTGCTAGAGATGTTGAACATTTTTTCATATATTTGTTGACTGATAATATTTCTTCTTCTGTGAAATGTCTGTTCAGTTCCTTAGCCCATTTATTGATTGAGTTATTTGGTTTTTTTTGTTTTGTTTTGTTTTTCTAGTGTTAATTTTTTTTTTTTTTTAGATTTTTATATATCTTGGAGACTAATTCTCTGAGGTGCAGGTGGCAAGGATTTTCTCCTGTTCTGTAGGTTCTCTTCATGTTATTGATTGTTTCCTTTGTTGTGAAGAAACTTTTTAGTTTGATTCCATCCCATTTATTGACTTGTGCTTTTACTTCTTGTGCTTTAGGAGTCTTGTTAAGCAAGTCAGTTCCTAAGCCAACATGATATAGATTTGGCCTACTTTTTCTTCTAGTAGACACAGGGTCTCTGTTCTAATGCCTAAGTTCTTGATTCACTTTGAGTTTTGTGCAAGGTGAGAGATAGGGGTTTAATTTCATTTTGCCACATGTGGATTTCCAATTTTCCTAACAACATTTGTTGAAGAGGCTATCTTTTCTCCAGTGTATGTTTTTGGCACCTCTTTGTCTAGTATGAGGAAACTCTATTTATATGGGTTTGTCTCTGGGTCATCTATTCCATTCCATTGGTCTTCATGTCTGTTTTGGTGCCTATACCATATTGTTTTGTTACCATGGCTTCGTAGTATAATTTAAGGTCTGGTATCGTGATACCTTCTGCATCACTTTTCTTTCTAAGGATTGCTTTGTCTATTCTGGGTCTCTTATTTTTCCAGGTAAGTTTCATGACTGCATTTTCTATTTCTATGAAGAACATCATTGGGATTTTTAATAGGAATTTCATTAAATCTGTATAGCATTTTTGGAGTTATGCCCATCTTAACAGTGTTAATTCTGCCTATCCAAGATCATGGGAGATATTTCCATCTTCTACAGTCTTCAATTTCTTTCTTTCATTGAACTGGTATATTTAAAACACTGGACTTGTGACAATAATGTCATACCTTATTCATCCTGTAAGGCAAATCAATTTAATGTTGTTTTAACTACTCAACAGAGCACTCCATAAACAGAAAAAGAAAAAAAAAATAAACTAAGTAGTAACCTAATCATATTTGAAGTTAACATTGTTTACAACATTTTGTGTCCTAACTTGTTGCTGAAAAGTCTAAAGAGAAATGACAATGACCTTGGGGCACTGTTGCTTTTAAACTTCAAACTTCTGATTGTCTGGAGCAATATAATGGATGAGGCATTTGGGATAGAATGTCTGCCCATCTCTGGCTCTGAAACTGACCTGTGGGCTTCTAGCAGTGTTGCCTCTAATGCATTTGAAGAATGGCATCATATTTGGGCTAGAGAGGCTCCTCTGCCCCGTTCATGGTCCATGTAGCAGGTGCTCTTCTCTGAATGGTTACTGTTTTTCTCAGAAACTGCCAATTTTCATTATAGCAATGTACTGGAGGAGTGCTGAAATGTCACAGGAAAAGAAAATTACTGGGCAGCCCCCTTGTTTTTCCATTAGGATTTTGGCAAAGCAAGTAAGGCAAGGGCAGACAAGATAATGAAGGGATTGTGCAGGCATTTATTTCACTTTTATTTTCCTTTTGAGGAAGCGTTAATAAAATTAGCAGTGTTCTAATAACAGCAAGGATTATAAAAGATACATTTATCAACAATGTACAATTTTCCTACTGGAATATATAATAGAACTTTTCAAATGCAAATTTCCTATCAATGAATATACAAAAGGGCAAGATAAAGGGGTGGGGGAAATGACATGAAGCTAATTCTCCATCATCCCTGAAAACTACGAGGATTAAAAAATTTTAAGTTAACTGATAAATAGCCCAAAACTTAATCTTAAACATTCATTGAGTGTTTTCCTTGTCAAGGATTTAGCCAAAGCTTCTTACATGCAGTCATGCTAATTCTTTTGAATTTCAGGGATTGGGTCAAAATCATCAATGCCTTCTCATCACCCACCACACAAAGCCCAAAACACCTTAATATGTTCCTCCAACATCAGGTACTCCCAACAATCAAACTTGTCCTTCATCCACCTCTCTGTCCCCCAAACTCCTTTCTCTGCTTCACTTACCACACACATCCCAAGCTGAAACTGGGTCCCTTAGAAGTCTATGATGCTTTCTCCTCTGTCTGATTTCTGCCCAAATCCTCCCCATCTTCTAAAACCTTTATAACTCAAATACAGCCTCTCTTGAGCCTTCCTTTCTAGCTCTCACCGATCCTCCATCTCTCTCATATAGCCTTTTTCATGGATACCGCTGCCTGGGAGAACAGTGAGTTTTCATAAAGCAGAGACTATCCTGGGCATAAACACCTAAAAAGCATTTATTGATTAAATGATAGATTCTATAACCCATCCTCCTCCTGTGGAGATATAAGCCACTCAAAAAGACAGGCAGAGAAACTGGACAATCAACATTGAAATAATGAATAAATTACTATACACATAAAGGGGAAATATGCAATGACCAGTGCCATTTATATTAAGTGTTTTGAGAGTACCGTGTTTTGTTAAAGGTTAATAAGGCTGATTCAGCAAGCCTTAATGTAAAGGGTGCTTACAGGAAAAGCAAATAAATGAACACAAAATATTTCCTGAAATCAAATTCTAAAATCATAAATGTGCTAAAGAAGGATTTATCCCCCAATCACTCTAAGCTCAAAAGAGTAAATTCAGTTCACTACTAAGCTACTCAGACATGCCGATGATGTTGTCCGCCCCTGCTGGTAATCAATGAAAACACTGAAGTCTTCCTGGAACGCGGTGGGTGCTATTTTCACGCAGCCATCTGAAGTCTCCATCTGTCTTTCAAAGGCTAAAGTTGCATTGTGTCCTTCATGAAAAACACAAGGAGATGTTGCCTGAGGCACGAATGATGCCAAATTTTTTTTATCAAACCAAAACAATAATAATCACTTGAAAGTGCCCAGTATCATGTTCAAAAGATGAACTGATACTAACCCGGAGACACCAAAAAACATGATATTTTGTATAATGAAATAGTGTCCATCTCACTGAAGCAAACCCAAGAATGCAACACCATTTCTTACCTAGTCACTTTTATGGCAGCAAAGTTGCATAAATATAGTTCCTGGCAAGTGCCCAGGAGTGATTCTATTGCCGGAACATGTAGCAGGCCAACCAATTTTTTCATCTTTTACTCAGAATTTTTTACTCAGCAATATTTTTGAAAATAATTATGACTTGGGTTGGCTGTAGATTTCAACATGTTACCAAAGAAATGCTTTTAGGAAATGAAGTACCCAAATGGTGTATGATACACATCTCTATCCTATTCCCACCCAACAAAACATCCTTATATGCTCATATCTACTTGTTTGACAAGCATGCGGAAACACAGGGGGGAATGGCACAAACTTTGAAAAATACTTTTTTCAAAAAGAATAGCATGGAAGAGCACTACATTTCATTACCTTCTAAACAAAAATGACCCCAGAAAGATTACCACAGGGTGACTAACAAAAGCAAACAACATACCCAGGACGCATATGTCACACTCAAATAAAAAAAAAGATAAATAAATCTACAGACCAAGTATACTTGGAAACTCATTTTGGAATTCAAGGTGTCATCGAACATCACTACCTTTCTATCTCCATGAGTGCACAATGCCTCTATCTTCCATTTTATTTTGACTTGGACATCTACTATGTGAAAATTACATTTGAAGGAGGGTGATCAATCATTTCTATGATTCCTCTTGCATGTGACAGAACTTTACTGAGCATTTGATATGTTCCAGGTCCCTAGAACAAGACAAAACCCACCCGGCCTCCCTGGAGCCTAAAACCTAACAGGTATAGAACCATCAACCAGAAGTCAGATTTGTGTTGCTCCAAAGTACAGTATTTTGCAAGGACTTAAAGCAAGGTAGACACAGTGATCAGGGAATCCTCCACTGAGGAAGTTAAGTCTAAGCTGAATTTGAAGTGGAGAAGACATTGGCAAATGAAGGGATGAGAAAGTGGCTTCATCAGAGAGAAGGACAAAGGGACCAGAGACAGAAAAGACTGGGTGCAGAATGAATGGGGAGCAAGATTAGCAGCTAGGGCACTAGAGGCTCTCACAATAGTGCCTGAAAGAGAGGAACAATTTGTACCAGATTGGTGGGAAGAAGAATGTGAATACAAGCAATATTCAGGAAGCAGGAATCTGTAATGGACTGGAAGAAGGAACTAAGGGAGAGAGAGAAGCCAAGTTGGACTCACAGACCCTGGTTTGAATAACTAGGGCTACATACTGAGGTGTGGGAGTTTGGAAGAGAACCAAATATCAGATCTGAAGAATGGGTACATAGAGTTTACAATACTGAACATCAACTTTAATGTCCTACAAACAGGACAACTTTTTAGTTCACTAAGACCTAACCATGATCTGACAAAACTTAGAAACTTCTCCATCAATCACATACCTGCAAAGTTTTAGGCCAGTGAGGCATTCTGCAGATTTTCAAATTAAAATAACAAGTTTATGGAAGAATCCACCCAGAATTTGAAGGCAGAATACTAATTCTAGTAATTTCTGAATTGCTACTGGCATCATTAATACTTACAGAAATAAGGGATTTATCCATTTATGTCCTGGGTACATGTTCCAAGGTCTTTTTAAATATAGAGTTCACAATGAATGCCAGTATTCTGGAGCAAACAAATCCGTCAGTTGCTACAGAATTTATGTTAAGATTTCAGAAAGCAGAGTTCCGCTTGTGAGAATGCCAGGGGTCTTTTGAAATTTTTCATTGAACAGGAACCCCTGGAGTTTGTATTGATTGGACAAGATCAAACAGGAAGCTTTCATTTCCCCCAAGTGTCTACTTCTTTGTAATATTACTTAAAAGATAATTCACTTAATTATTTTGGCCTTAGTAAAAAGTGGGTGACAATAACTATTTTTTAAATTGCTTATTTGTAAACAATTCTTTCACATAAAAATAATAATTCCTGAAACTCCTGGATGACACTTTCAGGAGTGCCCCAGGCCTGTCACCAGCCTGGAGGAGCTCCTTTTTTCTCAGCTGCCACAATACTCAATAGTCACCTTCCACTGAAACCTTGTTCAGGGTATGATTTTTTTTTTTTTAAATATCACAGGTTTCAACTCCAAGTAGCATTACCAAATCTCTCTCCTCTCACATGCCCTCCTCTTTCTCATTTGAATGAACATTTTCTTCTGGGCCTATTATGAATAACACACAGGAGCAGCTGAGAAAGAGAAGTGAGCACTTTGTAGGTGATTTGGAAATTCAGAGAAATACCAAAAATTCTTGGCAGAGAGAGTTGCAGACACAGAAAGGAGATTATAGAGATAGGACAGGACTCACTGTATATGGCCTTACTGTTTCTATGGCACATAATTTCCTAGTAACCAAGTTGCATAAATTCAGGCCAAATTGATTGGGTTTGGGCTTTCAGTAGCCAGGAGATACAGTGTTTTAGCCCCAAAACACCTCGCCTTGCCATCAGAGATAGAGTGCATTACAATGGAACAGGGAAGATTGAGGAGGCAGCTAAAGCCTCAGAGAACTGCTTAATAGAGTAAATACAAGGATACTCCCCTGGCACAAGCCAATATGACTGCTTATGTACCTGAAATTAGTTCTTTGGAGACAGCTGCTCTTTTCTGCCAGTATTCTGGGCTGGAGATGCATGTGTTAGGAAAAAAAAAATCCCTCTGCTATCATGCATTCAGTTCTTGGAGTCAAGCTGAAGAGCTATTCAGGTGATTTTTAAAATATCCCTAATAAAGAGATTTAAATATTATTTGTCCACAGATCAGCTATGTAACCAATAAATTGTCACTCAACCCCACAAGGACTAAGGATTACTAATTCCAAACAATTCATAGATGTTAATGGGAAAAAAGAGTTAAACAAAGAAACTTCAATTATTCTTTTTCTTGATTTCTGGTCCCTACGATATTCATCTCATCTTAATTTGGGGTCAATAACTCTAATAGAGACACTTGGATCTTGATTTTGGTAACAAGTCCTTGCTGACCCATCTTTGATAACCTGACCTGTCCAATGTCCCAGATTCTAGGCATAGGGACCTGTTTTGCCATGATCAGTGATCTCACTTGACCCTTTATCCCCTAGTAAATGGCAACTTGACTGTTTTTTTTTTTAGAACATGGGTGATGTAATATGCAAAGATACAAGTAGAGACTGTGTTCATGCAAAAGGTATGTATTAAGTACCCTCAGTGTACAGTTTCTGTTCTAAATAATGTATCTATCATGTACTTGTATTCTTATAAGGAAAACATATAACAAAAAAGTGTAGTATATATTTAATGGCTAAGAGGGAATTTCTGAAAATGGTACAACAAAGGAAGCAACACAACAGACTCCCACATAGAAATATTATCCACAAGTCCCCACAGGAATGTACAGCCACGGATGATACCACCCATGAAGAGAGAGGGTACCAGCGAGAACCAGGCAACCTCCTCTGCCATTCACATGGCCACCTGGACTTTATATGTTTCAGCTGTAAGCCTGCATCCTCAACAGATGCAAGTGGAAATACTCAAGCAGACTGTGGGACAAATAAATCAAAATTCAATTTTCCTGGCCTGATTTCCTACAGCAAACCCTAATCTCTGGCCTGATTAGGAATGCCTTCTGAAAGGGGATTTGCTAATATTCTTTTTGTGATCACCATCAGGAGTGATGCAGGAAGAGAAAACCATATGTCACCCTGTGTGACAGCATTTTTTTATTGACTATTGTGATCATTATTTCACCTTTGAGACAACACCAGAGTTGTCCATTTTCATGTCAGTTTCCTTTGTAGGAACCATGCTGGTTAAGCCCAATAATTTAACTTACGTCCAAATAAACCACTGATTAGGACTGTAGCATGCAGTCCATCTGGATTCCTATGGCTTTACAATCTATAGAAGTCATTGTGTAATTTGAAACTATTGTGCCATACTTTTATGCACGTATGTATAAATATTACTCCACACTCTTGTGTACATATTCACAATTATCCTTTCTCTCCAACTACATTCCATACATTAAGAGGAGGGAACCATAGCTCATATTCTACTTTATCAGAATCTTTTATAATACCTCTCATGTTGTAAGTACCCTACAATATTTACTACCAGTAGTAACATTGAGAAAAAAACTGTCCAAGACAATTTTAGTAATAGTAGTGCATGAGAAGCATTGAGACAGTTGCCCATGTTCCATAATCAGGCTTCACAAACAAAGGGGGGAAAAATCAACCCACTAGTATCTTTAATCAACAGAGTAAGCATCCCAACAGATAAAAGTTATTTAGGACATTTGGACATTTAGAGCAGGACCTGTAGCAAGACTAAAAGACTTCTGCCTTCATTTCTTTCTGGTTATAACACCCAGTTTGGGGACTGCTGGAATATATGATGATTCTATTTGAAATTTTCGAAGAACCTCTATAGTGTTTTCCATAGTGGCAGCATCCACCACCAGCATACAGGGGTTCCCTTTTCTATTCTAACAAATGTAAGATAATATTGTATTGTGGTTTTAGTTTGCATTTCCCCTAATGATGCATGATTCTCAGCCTTTATACTTGTTTGACTTTTGTCTGTCTTCTTTTGAGGAATGTCTATTCTGGTCCTTTGCACATTTTTTAATCAGGGTTTTTTTTTCCCTAGTACTAAGTTGTATGAGTTCCTTATATATTTTGGATATTAATATTTTGTCAGATATATGCTTTGCAAATATTTTTACCCACATTTATTTCTTCTCCCATGTTACAGAATCATTCACAATTCCCATTATGTGAAAACAATCTCAGTGTCTATCAACAGATGAATAGATAAAGATAATATGGTATACAAATTCAATAGAATGTTCTTCCACCTTACAAAAGGAGGAAACCTTGTCAATTGCAACAACATGGATGAACATAGAGGACACTGTGCTAACTGAAGCGATCCAGAAACAGAAAGACAAATGCTGCCTGATTCACATCGGTGGAATTTTTAAATGCTGAACTCATAGAAGCAGAGAGTAGAATCATATTTATAAGGGCCTAGGGATGGGAGGAGTAAGGAAATGTTCAAAGGGTACCAAGTTTGAGAAATAAAGGATCAATAATTTCTAGAGACAATGTACAGCCTGTCGACTATCATTAGCAATATGAGGTTGTACATAAGAAGTTTGCTGAAAGAATAGATCTGAATTGTTCTCACATTACCCCACCTCCACAAATGGTAACAATGTGGAATAATGGATATGTTAATTAGCTGATTGTGGTAAACATTTCATAATGTATATTCATAATAAAATATCATGTTGTATATCTTAAATATGTACAGTTTTTATTTGTCTATTATACCTTGACAAAACCACAGAGGTACTTCAAAGGTCCCAGCTCTTGTAAGGGCTCACTAGGAATCAAATCCCAGAGGAGCCACAGCCTGTTTCTTCTGCAGAACACAGGAGCTGACCATGGAGTATACCTCCAGGCACATGACTACTGGGTCACTTTGAGAATCCCTTATGATCTGCTCCAACCAGTTGTTCTATAAGTCTAACCAGAGCATGTGAATTTGTTTCTTACTCTGTTGATAACAGTTTCGCATGCAATTGAAATTATATAACTAAATATTATATAAGCTGATGAAATGAAAGTGGGGAAAAAAGGAGTTAATTCTATAAAAATTGGGCTGAATGCCTGGGAAAGATTCCAAAGTTATGGTTAATTAGACTGTAAAAGACTGAGAAAATGATAATAAATGTCTAGAAGGGATCTGTGTCTAGAGTGCTCTACAAAGGTCTAAGTTGTTCCTCTATCTTAAGAGATAGATGGGTGTCATTGGCACTATGAATATAAGAGAAGTACATCTTTCTGACCGCCCCCCCCAAAAAAAGTCTTGACTCTATATCAAAATATTGGGAAAAGGATATGCATTCATAGGTTTGTAGACTGAAATAAAACGTTTGAACTATGTATGTATCATTTTTTCAGATTCCCATTTTTTACTAATCTTTACACTAAAACAACTACCATCCTGTCACATCAGAAAAGAAGTTTCTCACTACTCACCCACCCCTACCTTACCTCCAAAGCTCAATCAAGAAATTGCTCAGAACTCAGAAAGCCAGAAGCAGTGGGAGTTGTCACCTGAGTCATGACAGAATATAAACAAAGGCCAGTACTAGGGAGTCTCTTCCTTTCTCTTGGCTTTCATTTTCAATCTTCAAAAACATATATATCCCATGTGTTCTGGAAAGTCTCTGGGTCCATGTAGAATATTTATAGAAATATAGTCCATAATTAAAATCAATAGTAACAAATAGGAATAATAAATTACCTGCCAAGCTAAGCAGTTCACCTTCAGCGGGTCATCACACATGCTCAACACAGTAAAGCTTTCAAATGGTCAGTTAAGCAAACAACATGTGGGAAACCAGACCACACTTCTGGGGTGATACAGAGAGATGAGACATGGTCCCTTTTCCCTGTGGAGCTTACAGTTCAATAATCAAACCAGAGCTATCAAGCTACATTTAGTTCTTGGTAATGACAGCAAGGAAGGATTAAAGTGGGCAGGAGGAAAGGAGCCAGTTTTGTGCTTCCCTCCTTCAGTAATTCCACGTTCACTGCCAAATGGATATTGGAAAGTACAGAGCATAAGAGCAGAAATAGTTTGAATGATGTGACTGTAGAAATATTTTTCTTAGATTCACAAAACATTAAAATAGGAAGGGAGATTTTAGAGACACTACTTTCTTTTACAGATTAGAGACCAAGACACGGAGAAGCAGTTGAGTAAAGTCACATTGCCAATGAGGAGCAGGGTTGGGAACAGAAATCACATACCCTACCTCTAAATCCAGTACTCCTTTTAGAACACCCGTGGCAGTGGTCTCCCTCTCTTTGGCTAGCATCTTTCTTCTCTGTTTCATTTCCCAAACCATCCAGAACACTGAGTTGGTCAGACCTCTCAAAGTTCATTTCTAAGCATAGAATTTCTAAATAAGTCAGCCTGAAATTTTATTCAAGTTGAAGAACACTTTCAATAAGTTAAGAGAATGTCAACTTGAATAAAATATTGTGCTAATTGTGTGGTTTTTTGTGGACAAAATATTTAAAGTTACCAAAGAATTCTCCATTGAGCTATCTAACTCAGTATTCTGGATAGTTCTTTATTTTTGCTTCAAACTCTAATGTATATGCTTTCATATCTCTGCATCTTTTTACATTCTGTTCCCAAAGTTAGAAATATTTTTCTACATACTAACTACTGAGAAAAGTTCATCCTTAAATTATTAATTCACATATCACTTTCTCTGAGACAACCCAGGGGGCAATATGGTGCTCTGGAAGAATAACAGACCCAACTTTGAATTCAGTTTCCAGCATTTATTATGGAGTCATATGACCTTGACCCTGCCAAGCTTACCTTTCCTTGGCTATAACATCTACCTCAGAGAGTCATAAGCTTCACCTGAGATGATATATGTGAAAAAGCTAGTCAGGAAATGGCACCTGGGAGGTTCTCTTGGCTACAAGAACACACATACATAATTACTGCAGCCCTGGTTTTGTGGTGCTCTCATTCTATCCTCCAGATCCTATGTTCTTTCATGAAAAAGCATAGAACCCAGCAATACCAAGGCACACTCACAGATATTTATTTAAGTGCAGTAAAATTGGAAACAGATCAGCACCCAATTCTAGGGCTTGGATCTTGAGCCCATGCCACTGGGAAACTGATACTACAATTAAGGGGAACAGAGACACTGAGAATTAACTCTTCTGTGGAATGATGAGAAGAATTCAGTGTGGGGCACATTTAGTTTTAAAAAGCAGAAAGAGATATCCAGTAGGAAATTGGGACTGTGCCTGGAGGTGGGAGAGAAAAGGACACATTTAAGTAACAAGGTACAGCACAAAGGAAAGGAGGAAGGGAGCATCAGAACAATACAATGATAGAGAAATGAAAAAAAGGAAGGAATTTCAGGAAGAAAGCAGAGAGCCCACAGTGCTGAATTCAAAATAGAGGATCCTAGAATTAGAACAAAAAACAGACTCTGGGGTTTTGGTCAAGGGGCAAAAGACAGTTTTATGGAAGGGTGAAGACAAAACAGATTGCAAGGGGCTAAGAAGTAAGTGGGTGAGAAATTAAAAAAAAAAATCTCCACGGTAACTAAATCATGGTCTAGCATCTATATGTGTTTCAAGGTGCAAAATTTTCACTTCCTGATGTGTAATACCACCAACAGCAGAAGGAAAGCTAGAATCCAGGTTTATTGGCTCCCTGTTTTCATGGATCCATCACATCACAGGGGAAGATGCTAGTGACTTTCCGTGTCCCTGTATTCTCCGCATCCCCACCCCTTGTGGCTCTTAATCTAGACACTGGCCTGCAGTCTCATTCAACAAGAACCTGATGGATTCCTGCCTTGCATCTTTGACAATTTCATTACTCAGAAGGCTGAGGAAGAACCAGAGGTGCAGCTTTTTCTCAATTAATTTTAATCAACAGTCAGCCCTGAGTGATGGGAACTTTGGAGGAAAGTGGTAAAATTGTCTTGTAATAGTCAAGAAAAAAAAAAATCGGGTCATAGTCAGACATGATTCATGGTATTTAGGGAGTAGGTTTTTATGTTTGACTCCCTACCCTCCATCCCCAAGGTGTGTAGCTCCTAAATGAAAAACATAGAACCTTGAACCTATTTAGTTTTTTTAAAACCCATTTAATTTTTTTTAAATTGAGTTGGGCAAATTAATGCATATTAAAATTGAAGATGGCAGAAAACAGGGAGAAAAGCACTTAGAACACTAGATCAGGACCTCAGGATCACTAGACAGGCTAGCATGATAATCAAAGCTAAGAAGATTAATTTTAATTAGAAAAATATAAAGCTCTGCTCTAACATTAAAGAAAAAACTAGAAGAAATATAGGATGGGAATAGGATGGAGATATTAAATAAATTTAGGCTTTAAAAAAGGAAGAAATGCTAAAATTGTGAAGGATAAGTACTTAATAACTGAAAAAAACAATCTATAAATTGCAAATAGGAGAAAAGAGAATAAGAGCTTTCAAAATAAAACAGAAAAAGAGAAGAAAGGAATGAAAAAAAATAAATGGCATAAAATAAATGTCATACATGAGTCCAATCATATTTGTTTTAACAAATATATATAAGTTCAACTATTAAACTCCAGAGTATCAAACAGAAGTTTTAAAAATCCTGCTATATACATGAGACACACCAAAAACAACATGATATTGGAGATTGAAAAATCAAGTAAGTACAAAAGATATGCAGGAAAAGAATCTTAATAGAAAATTTCTAGTATATCAATAATTTTACATGACAAAATAGAATTTGAGGTGAAAAGCATTAGTAGGGGAAAAAACATGCTACTATATATTAATCAAAGGAACAGATACATGCATTAAATCACATATAGAAATGTAGAAAGGAAGAGACCTGACTTAATAGTAGTTCATGTGAAAATGATGGTGTTTTGCTTTCATAATGTGATAACGGCCAAGGGCTCAATAAGGTAGCCTTTGAAAGTCACCGTAGTCTTTGCCAACAGATAGTGAGCAGAAGTGTGCAGGTTAAGATCTGCTTTCTCTTCACTGTCAAAACTTAATCTGGAGTGGAGTCCTGAGGTCTGAACATGTCATCTTGAGACAGACAGTGTTACTGGAGACCTTCTAACACAAACTGACTGGAAGGAGAACAGCATGAAAAAGGACCACATAAGATACAATTGAAGGACAGGAGATACCAGGGAAGAAAAGAGGAAAAAAGCTCAGAGGTGTGGATCAAGTAAACGTGGACCCAGTAGTAAATGGTGGAGCTGGGTCTGGAACAGCAGATCTCACAACAGATGGCATTCCAACCATTCCATCCAACCTCACCTCTCCTTCAAAACACCAGAAGAAAATATTAGAAATAGTTTTCACAATATCAAAGTAGAACAGACATTCCTAAGCATGATGTGACAATCGCTACCATAAATTAAAATTCAGAAAACTTTTTTAAAAAGTATATTTTTATTTGTCAGTGGACCTTTATTTTATTTATTTACATGCTGTGCTGAGAATCAAACCCAGTGCCTCACACATGCTCTGCCACTGAGCCACAACCCTAGCCCACCAAGAGGACATTTTTAACAAGGTAAATTTTTGAAAGTTTGCATAGAGAAAGATACAATTAATAAGGTTGAAAAATAAACAACAGAATGACAACACCAAATCCTAGTGAGGATGCAGAAAAATCAAATACTTATATATGAGTGGTTAGAATGTAAAAAATGTGAAATAGAAAATAGTTTTACATTTTCCATTTATAATTACATTTACAATTTTTTTGTAAATTAAGCATTTCCATAGAATTAGTGATTGCACTCTTGGGTATTGATTGCAGAGAAATGAAAGCTTGTGCTCACATAAAAACCTGTATATGAATATTTATAGCAGCATTTCTCATAAAAGTTGAAAACTGAAAACAGCCGAGATGTCCTTGAATGGATGAATGTTTACACAAACTGTGGTATTATCTATTTCATAGAATACTAGGTAGCACTAAAAAGGAACAAACATTGACACACACACAACAACTTGAATGAATTTTCAAGGAATTATATTGAGGTAAAAGTTAATTCCAAATGGTTACTTAATTATGATTCCATTTATATGACATTTTTGAAATGATGAAATTTAGAATGGAGAACACATTAGTTGTTGCTGAATTTATTCTGTCAGAGGAAGGGAGGATGAATAAGGGAGGTGTGTGTGTTATAAAAAGGCAGCAGAAAGGAAAATATAGTGTCTGAACTTGATCATAATTGTGACTATATGATAAAATTAAATAAAACTATAAAAATACACAATAACAACTTTTTTTAGGCTATAGAGAAACTGTAATCCTCAATTGCTGCTGGTAGGAATATAAAATGATACAGTTGATGAATAACAATTTAGAAGTTCTTCAGATTATTAAGCCCAGAATTATCATATGGCTTAGGAACTATACTCATACGTATACACCCAAGTAAAATGAAAACATGTCCACACAAAAACTTAAAAGTTAAATTTACACAGTTTTCATAGTAGAATTATTCATTATAACCACAAAGTGAAAACAAACCAAATGTCATCATCTGACGAATGTATAATATAGTGTGGCATATTCATACCATAGTATATTGTTCTATAATATAAAGGAATGAAGTACTGATACATGCTATAGCTTGGACAAACCTTGGAAACAGTATGCTAAGTGAAAGAAACCAGTCATAAACAAATACATATTACATGACTATTTATATCAATAGGCAAATCCTAAAAGAAAAAAAATAGCTTAATAGTCACCTAGAGCTGGAGAGAGAGATGGAGAATGATTGCTAATGAGTAGAGTTTCTTTCTGGAATGATGAAAATGTTCTAGAATTCTGTGTTAGTCAAATTTCTATCAGTATAACAAATACCCAACATAATCAACTTATAAAGAGGAAACGTTTAATTTGGTCCCAGTTTTAGAGGTTTCAGTCCATGATCAACTGGAATTGTAGTGAGGCAGGACTTCACAGTGAGAGTTCTTGGCAGAGCGGAATTGCTCACCTCATGGCCAGGAAGTGAAGGAGAGTGAGAAGGGTGTTGGAGATCCACTGTCCTCTTCAAGAGCATGTCCCCAGTGACCTCCAGTTCTCCTACTAAGTTCCACTTCTTAAAGGCGTCACAAAAACTTCCCCATAGGCTCCAAGCTCGGGACCAAGTTTTTACTACATGGGTCTTTGGGGGGACATTTAAGATCCAAACTATAATAATTTGATAATAGTGAATGTTGTACAATTCTGTGAATGCACTAAAAAACATTGGTTTGTCTACTTCAAATTGTCGAATTTAACAGTATGTGAATTACATCCTAATAAATATGACCATATTTTATAGAACTAAATACATACACACACATAATTTTAATTAAATATATCTAATTTATGAACACTTATATTTTTATATATTTATATACCATGAATATACTATTAAAATTTATATACATATAAACACACATATATATTCTAAATTCATAGCATAATGTTTAGATAAAATCTGTATCTGAAATTGCATATAGAGTACCTTAGCCAAAGTCACATTTGCAACAAAGTTTGATACATGGGTGGTTTACTCAAGATGATGATCCCAGGAAGAGGTAGTAGAGGAGTAGAAAGGCTAAACAGAGGAGAGAGGGTAAAAACAGGTGAATTATAAGAGTGGCCACTACAAGGGGAAACTGATGACTCCTTTCTTTCTGAGAAGCCCAGAGAACTTAAGGGCAGTCCCTTTGGTCAAAGGTTTAGTGTGCACATGTTGAGCAGTTCTTTCAGATATGTCACACCACACCATTGTGCCAAAGAAGCAAGAGGTACTCAAGAGGAGGCATTGCTGGTGACACCTATGAGAAATCAGTTTAACCTAAATAGCAGTTACTGGTGACAATGACAGGATTTGAAGTAGCACACAAGAGGAAGTTCATAAATACAGAATGACTCCATTATATGAAATACATTAAGGACTGAAACATCTGGAAGGAAATTCACTAATGCCTTAGCAGTATTTGTTACTGGGTTATGGACAATTTTGTTTCTTTCATACATGTTCTTGTGCTTCTAACTTCTCTACCATAAGTAAATACTGTTACTGTAATCACAAAATGCAAGAGAAATAATTTTTAAGAACTATATGGTTTACAAATACCAGAAGACTTGAGTCTAGATTCTTCCACAAGCTATGAAACTGTCCCAGATGACTTTTCTGATTATTGGCTAGGATTCTATGACAACCTATCTGGCTGACATACCTAGAGTAATACAGGGACAAAGTAGGTGCTCAACTCATATTTGTCAGTAGAATGAATATACACATTACAGAAACACAGAATAAGAAAACTATCCTCAGGAGCTCACTGTGGCTTAAAGGAAACAAAAGAAAAAGCTTAAAAGAGTAAACATAGCCCCAACAATCCTACTCCTAGGTATGTGTTCAAAAGAGATAAAAACATAGATCCATAAAAAAAAGTGTACCCCATGATCACAGCAGTACTATTCATAACAAATGCAAATGACCATAAAAAGACAAATGGAAAAGCAAAATATGGTGTTTTTTGTATCCTTTCCCCCATTTTAATTGGGTTGCTCTCTTGCTATTGTATTGTTTAAGTTTCTTATACTTTGGATATTATCTCCTTATCAGATATATAGTTTACAAAAATTTTCTCCGAGTCTGTGGGCTTTTTACTCTGTTGTTTTCTTCGCTGTGCAGAACATTTATTGCAATTTTGTTTATCTATTTTTGCTTTGGTTACCTGTGCTTTTGGAGTCCTATCCAAGAAATTATTCCCCAAATCAAAGTCATTAAGATTTCCCCCTATGTTTTCTTATAGTAGCTTTATACTTTTGGGTCTTATTTAAAATTGTTTTTATCAATTTTGAATTAATTTTGTATATGGTGTGAGATAAGGATCCAATTTATTCCTCTTCATGTGGCTAGTTAGTTTTTCAACACTATTAATTAAAGTTTTTCAGTTTTCAAAATCCATCTTTCACCTCCTTAATGAACGGCCAATAGATATAAGAAACTGACTAAACTATCCTATGTACATATATGAAAATACCACAGAAAATTTCAGTTTCATGTATATCTATAATGCACTAATTTTTAAATCTATATATAAAAGAAAAGCCAGCAGAAGAGAGGAAAGGAAATAAGGGGAGGGAGGAGGGGGAAAAGGAAGTACTGGGGATGAATTAGAGCAAATGATATTCCATGATTGCATAATTATGTCCAAATGAATTCCAATACTATGTATAACTATAATGTTCAAAATCTAAAACAATAAGGGGAATGAAAATTAAAAGTACAATGGCTATTATCAAAAATACAAAGAGTAGTAGGGACATAAAGAAAAGGGAACCATTACACACTGTTGGCAGGACCACAAATAGATACAGCTGTTTTGGAAAATAATATGGAGGTTCTGTAAAAAAAATTAAAATAGAATAATCATATGAACCAGAAATTCCACTTCTGGGTATGTATCCAAAGGAATTTAAATTGATCATGTTGAAAAGATAGCTGTAATGCTAAACTCATTTCAGCATTGTTCACAATGGCCAACATATGGAAGCATTTTAAGCATCCATAAATGAGTAAATGGATAAAGAAGATAGGAAAAGGAAATTGTATCACTCACAACAGCATGTATGTAAATGGAGGACATCATGGTAAGTGGAGTAAGCTGGGCACAGAAAAATAGAAATGCATAATCAAACTTATATGTGGAATCTTACAAAGTCAGTCTCTTAGAAATGAAGAATATAAACGTGGCTATCAGCAGTTGAGTCCAAGAGAAAAATATAAGGAAAGATCATATGCTTATCAAAGGATACAAAAGTCTCAGATGGATGAACAAGTTTCAGTGATCTACTGCACTGCATGGTAAATACATTTAATAATAATGTATTGGATCTTTCAAAATTGCCAAAATAATATATTTTAATATTCTTACTTCAAAATAGGTAAATTGATAAGGTAACAGTTATTAGCTTTCCTGGATCTTCCTACAATATACACATAGATCAAAATACCACATTTTACTTCATAAATATATACAAGTATTAATTGTCAATTAAACAATGAAATTATCCAAATTTTGCAATATACATATATGAAATGAATATACCACAACACACTAATAAAACATAAAAAATAAAAATAAACTAATTTTTAAACATGGTATATCTAAATAATGGAATATTATTCAGCCATAAAATGAGCTAAGTACTGATTCATGCTACAACCTTCATAAACCTTGAAAACATTGTGCTAAATGAAAAAAATTAGTTGTGAAAGGCAACATATTATCTAATTCCATTTGTGTGAAATGTCCAGAATAGGCAAATCAAAAAAGGAGGAGGAGGAGAAGGAAGAGGAAGAGGAAAGAAAAAACTTGGTTATAAAGGTTTATAGGGAAGAAGAAATTGAGAGTGATTATTTAATAGGTCTGAGGTTTCTTTTGGGGTGGAGAAAAAGTTCTGGAATTAAATAGTGGTAATAGTTGCACAACACTATGACTATACTCAAAACCACTGAGTTGTCCCATTTAAATTGTTAATTACCATGGATTTATGTTATTTATTGAAATCTCACACTGAACTTCATTTATATGGACAATGAATGCATATTAAACAAAAATGAAAAAATAAAAAAAATTGACCTTCTAACTGAACTGAGATGAAATTTCAGTGTAGTTGTGATTCACATTTTTCTGATTGCTAAGCATGTTGAACATTTTTTTCATGTATTGAGGGCCATTTGTATATTTTTCTTTTGAGAAATGTCTGTTTAGTTAATTTGCCCATTTGTTCATTGAGTTATTTGTTTGATTTTTTTGAGGGGGGTATTGAATTTTTTGAGTTTTTTTATTATGAATATCATAAATTGAATGTACGTTCATGAATTGTTGGTGGGACTGTAAATTAGTGCAACCACTTTGGAAAGCAATATCATGATTTCTTCAAAAGACTATATGACCATATGACCAAGCCATTCCATTCCTTGGTATTTAATCGCCTGTTGAAAAGTAGCTGGCAAAGATTCTCTCCTATTCTGTAGGTTTTCTCTTCACACTCTTACTCATTGATTTTGCTGTGCAGAGCTTTTTAATTTGAAACCACCCTACTTACTGATTCTAATTTTTTTTTTGAGCTTTAGAAGGAAGTCAGTGCCTACACCTGTATATTGGAGTATTATTGCCTGTTTGTTTTCTTCTAGCAGTTGCAAGGATTCTGGTCTAATTCCTAGGTCTTTGGTCCACTTGAAGTTGTATTTTGTGCAGTGAGACAGATAGGGATTCTAGTTCATTCTTCTACATATGGTTATCCCTACAGTAACAGCTACTCTAAGGAATAGAAATCCTTGTTGTTTGTAGACTAATTGTTAGAAGTCACAGAGAAATGTTTTTCAGTTTAGTGGAAGGGAGACTTTTCAAATGAATGGTCTGTTAAAGTCCCCTAACCCTGAGAAGTGATGAAGTTGCTAAAAGCCTGATTTAACCTGAAGAGCCCCTGGGTAAATTGTTCTATTGTATTTATGGTTCTTTCTGCTCTCTGTGGAGCTGGTGACAGATGCTTATGAGCACCTGTGCTCGGGCACCTCTTGCAGGGAGTTAGGAGGGACACCAGAGAGAGGAATAGCTCTTCCCCCTACGGGGTCTACTTCAACAAACAACAGATATCCATGGAAAGTCCAGTGGTGTGGGAACAATGGCACCACAACTCAAAACAGCCCAAAGAGGAGGGCGATTAATTGCCAAGAAAGTTGATCTGCTGGGGAAATTCAGTAGAGGGATGGACAAATAAATTGAAGTCCACAGTAGGGACTTCCTAACCTACAATTTTTAACTAAATTATACTGTTAAGTAAAGCAGAGTTTTCAGGGTTTCTGAGGCAGGTATTTCAGGGGGAAAAAAAACCACCACCCCATTCTCAAACTCCCAGCTTAAGCCCACACCAACACACACACACACACACACACACACACACACACACAGCCGTATACGCATTCAGTGTACGCTTACACACACCATTACTCTTTGGGAAAGGCTTTGCAATGGGTGGCCCTGCACTGTGAGCCCACTCCATCTTTATATTTCTCAGGATGGTAAGATTGGGCTCCACGGACGGCAGGACTTTGAACAGGCAACACAACCCGGTAGAGGTGTGGGCTGTTTTAGAAAGCCATGAGTTCTCTGTCCCTGGCAATATTCAACCTAAGGCCTGGAAAAAGCCCAAGAAAAATGACCTAGGAGACAGGTCTATGGGCCCTGGGGATGTCTCACAGACTCTTCTACAGGTTCCCAGGAATGCTTCGTCAAGGAGAGACTAGAGTTTTGTCATGAACATGAGTAGCAGGTAAAAATTAATGGGTAAAATTCTTGGGACAACAACACAGAAAGAGCCTCAATGAAGGTCAAGCCCATTCAGGGAGAATGGAGGAATTTGGCCCATGTGTCTGACTGAGGCTTCAGAGTGGTGATCACTGACAGCCATGAAGGATTCTATTTTAGATAACCTTGAATGCCAGGAAAGAAAGTGTGGACTTTGTCTTCAAGGCCATTGCTTACAAACTGGTCACCAAACTGATGCCTTTTTACTTGAAGTGTGAGCATTTTTAGAAGGCACTTGGTCCCAACACAAGCAGTTTAGAGCCTAGTGTCATACTTCCCACCGACTTCACACATTTATATTACCTGGCTGCCACTGTGACTGCTGCTACAGATAATGATAAATTGCTGAAGATTTTAAAGTGAGAAAGGCAAATGCGCAGTCTTAGGAAAATCACTAGAGCAAAAATGTACAGCTTAGATTTGAGTCAAGAGAGTCCAGAGGCCTTTTTCATTGTCATAGTCCGAGCATGAGACACTAAGATCTAATCCTGAAGAGTAACCATGAGAGAGGGAATGACAACATAGATGCAAGACAGGTTTGAAGAAAACGTGGTCAGAGAAGAGGAGGATGCAGAGGGGAGAAAGTCTGTGCTGTGCTCAAATCCCTTTTTAGTCAAGATCAACTGTGTGGCTTTGGGAAAGTTAACAAACTTCTCTAAGCTTTATTCCCCTAAAATACACAATGGAGATTAAACTGCCCAGATTGCAGTATTGTTTTAAGGATTTGCAATAGTTTATCTAAATCTACATAAAAGTTTCTAGCACAGGAATCATCACACAGGAAGCATTCGTGGGATCCAAGAGTTTGCACAGGAGCACAGGACCAATTAGAGTGGTCCCTCTTGAATGGCACTGGCCTTGCAATGGCTCATTAGTGAACTGCTGGTATAGAAAACCTTTGATTGGACCCGCCATCCCATGATCATGGCTTATGCTGTTATTATTATATGGTGTTCATTCAGCAACCTAAAAGGGCTGAGTCAGGGCCTATAAAAACAAAGGGTATACATCCCACATGTAAGGATTTTTTCCAATATGAATAATTGACCAATGTTTTTACATAGGGAAATGGCACATAATAAAAATCCCTAATTTCATTTTCTCTTGAGAAATGTAAATATCTGACAAAACTGAGCCTGCACTCTATCACAGCAATATTTGGCCAGAGCAAAGTAGCAATCTTCCATTTAGGGGGACCACAAGCTCTTGGTTCATTATAATTCCTCTAGCCTGTTTCCTCATTGAGACTCCTGCCTAGTCCAGCAGGAATTTTAGCATGAGATCCCTGAGCTTATCACTGAGTGTACCAAACAGTGGGTGTCCTGTGGGGTAGGATTTGGGTTAACATTAATCATAGTAGTCGAAGTTGCTGTAACCATTTTCCTTTTTGTTGTTGTTGAAAGGTTTGATGTTATTGAAGATTCTTCGTGGTATAATGCCCATTTCTGGGAGACAAGATAGGCATAGATCTTCACTGCAAATCTTTAAACCAATGGCAAGATCAACATAGGTTGATTTTCTAAGACAGTGCAAAAATTCAAAGTGACAATGATTGATGGGGCATAGGAACAGAGGATCCATAAAGAGAGTGAGAGATCATAAATTGAGTTTCATTGCTCACTGTCACATAGGGCAGGAAAGATTCAGCCTACGTCTTCAGATACGAGACAGGCAGCCAGCCCACCTCCAGGGTTTTAGTTGTAAACTCCTGGGATGTTCATAAAGAGAGACTCTGACTCTAAAACCTGACCTCATGACCCAGGAGCCCCTATGAAGGGACAGTTTTTGAGTATTTGTATGTATTAAAGGGGGTACTTTACCTCCACTGGCTTACTGGGAGAAGTAAGTGGTGGAAATTTTCATGGTAGGCTGATTGGTTTCATATACTGGCTCCACACCTCTAAGCTATGTGAATTTGGATATCTCAGTTCTTTCCTCACCTGCAAAAAGAAATTAATAGTATTTAAGATGTTGCACAGTATTAAATTTAAAGCTTTAGCATAGTAGTTGGCTTAGGTAAAGACAGTTGGCCTCTGTATCCATGGATTCTATATCTACAGATTCAAAATATAAGGATTAAAAATATTTGGGAAAAAGGTTACATCGATACTGAATATGTAGAGATTTTTACCTTATCAATATGCCCTAAAAATATACTATAACTACATACATAGAATTTATATTAGTCATTCTAAATAAGTCAGAGATGATTTAAAGTACATGGAGCATGTGCATAGGTTGTATGCTAATACTACATCTTTTTATATAAGGGACTTGAGCATACATGGACTGTGTATTTTGAAATCCAAGGAGGGTCCTGGAATCAATCTCTAGTAAATACTAAGGGATGACTATACACAATAAATAACTTTTGCCATTATTACTCTCACTAAGTCCCCTTTTATCAGGTGATAAAACTAATGACATGCTCAGGATAGTCAGATAATAAGCAACAGAACCAATATTAAAACACAGATCCCTCTGCCTAAAAATATCTATGGTTCTTTTTCTAATAATGTCTCAGGGCTGCCCAAACAAATATTAGGGATCATTAAATAAGAAAAAAGAGAGAAAGTGTGGGTAAATGCCCTCAAAGTATAGCATTAAATCATTTTTTGGTTACTGGAGCTTTTTTTTTTTCTAAATCCCATTGTTCTGCCCATCACTGAGGCCATTTTCCATGCACATGTTAAGACCAACTCTCTGTGGAAACACAGTGTCAGTCATCCCAGGCACAAGTCAGGCTTAATAAAGAATGGCAGGACAGGGTCACGGGCAAAGCTGCCTGGATCTCTGCCAGTCCTCCCACATGGAAGGTGAGCTCACTGCCACTCAACCCACCATGTTGGACGTTCTCCAGGAATGAGTGACAGGCCCTACCATGTGGGCAGCCAAAGGCAAAGGGGCAGAGGAGATAGATTGGGAGATGAAAGAAACACATCAGGGATGAGGAAAAGCCAAACAGATGGCATGGCCTCCCTGCAGGTGGCTGAGGAGGCACAGCAGCAAGCTGACTATATGGGCATATGTATGGCCAAGTGGACCAGGAGATGGGTAAAGAAGTCAGGTCCCCAAGGCACCTCACTTGGCAAAGAACAACAGCCAAGATGTAAAGGAGGGTGTTCATGGGCTTGTGAAGAATCAAACGCCAACAGTATGAGGGCTTCAGCTGGGATTGGCCAGGAGGGGGATGTTGGGTAAAGGTGGAATAATCAGGAACACAGACCAGGCAGAAGCCAGCCTATCAAGATCTAAGACACTAAGGACAGAGTATCACGGACACAGGGTGACAGAGTTGGGAAACCTAAGTGTGCTAACACCCAATGGTTTTCTGATGAATAAGGGTGAAAGACCAGTTGTATTTCTATTGGAAGCAGTAGCCATTCCACTTCTCAGAGATAGCCATTGTGGCTGGGCACATGTACTCTGCTAGTCAACTTTCTATGACTGCAATAAAAGACCTGAGATAATCAACTTATAAAGATAGAAGTTTTATTTTAGATCAGTTTCAGAGATTTCAGTCCAGTTCATTGGCACTCTGTTTTTTAGCCTGGAGTGAGAGATTAGTAGCACATGGTGGAGCAAAATGCTCACCTCATAATAGAGAAGTGAAAAACAAAGAGGAAGAAACCAAGGTCCACACAATCACCTTCAATGCAGATCCCCAATGACCAGAAGACCTCCTACTAGACACACATCTTAAAGTTTTTACCAACTCCTAGAAGCACCCTGCCAGGGATCATACTTTGAACTCATGGGCCTCTGGGGGAACATTTCATATTCAAATCATAGCATACACACACACACACACACACACACACACACACACACACACACACACAAAAAAAAAAATATGCATTGTGCTTTATACAAAATGAGGTTTATGTGTATATATATTTTTTCACTCTATTGGATCAGGGATATCTTTCCATGTTTGTGGATGTATATAAGATCATTTTAGTGGCTGTGCTTTATCAAATCACGTGTCTAAGCCAGATCTACCTTACTTACCACTTCCTTACTGAAGAGCATGTATCACTGGGTGGAGAGTTTTCCCTGTTGCAAGCAATACTTTTCATCTGTTTCCTTCTGACTCATTCCTAGACATAGAGTTGGTAAATCAAAAGGCATGATAATTTCAGAATTTTTTCCAACATAAGAAAAAAGTGAAAATTCAACCTGTTTATCCTCACAGCTATTGAAAGGGCAGTTTTAGCTATAGCCTCCTCAGCTCTGGGTATTATTATCATTTTTCCAATTTTCTAGGTAAGGATGCCATGTCATTTACCTATCTGAATTCCCCAAATACTTTTACAAGGGCATTTCCATTTCCTAAGTGTAGGTTGGAACATCCAACAGAGGAGATTGCATAGAAGGGAGTAGGTGAGACCTGTTGGTCAGCTGCTCAGACCTGGTCTCAGAGGGAGACTTTTTATCTTCAAGACTGCAGGTTCTGATCAAGGCCTTCTTCTCAGCTTTGCAGATGTAAAACTGACTTCTGTTCACTCATTTGTGCTCTAGGTCTGGGAACAAATATTAGCTTAAAAAATTATAGGAGATATACTAAGCCAGCATGCTAATTTACCAACTTATAACTTTTCAACAATGAGGATTCTTATGTCCAATATCTAGCCTGTTCCAGCAAAAGAATCCAAAAGTCACCCATTGAATATACTTATTCCAAGAAGGAGAGAGGAGCAGCAAGAGAGCCCTTCTAGAGACCAGAATATGTTTGCAGACAGAGTGAAAGTCCCACCCATGGGAGAATTAGTTCTGTAAATCCACTTTGTCTTGAGGACCACCATTCTCACAAAGCCAATCCAGAGACCTAGGACCCTCACAGACATAGCCAGAGAGGATTCTGTGGTTATAGATGACCCACATTATGACCAGACTGACAACTTCAGTCTCAGTCATCTCCTTATATAATCTACAAAGTTAGCCAACCCCACAGGCCTGTGGACATAAAGCCAATTGCCTCAAGTATCACTAGCATCCTCTCCTAACCTTCTAGACCAACTGATATCTCTCTCTCTCTCTCTCTCTCTCTCTCTCTCTCTCTCTCCGTTTTCTCCTACAATTATAAAAACTATTCTGTATTTTGTTTGAGCCTTCTTTTAAACATAAATCAACTTTTGATGTACTTCATGGGCTCTCACAATTGGGAATTGTGCACCAGAAAGGTTCACCAAGGTATGTTGAAGGACATTTGGTGTCAAAGGATGAAAATGGCTTATCCAAAAAAATTATTTTTTTTATAAAGTACATCATTTAAAACAATTTAAAAGTAAAGAAAATGCCTAATAACATGAAGCAGCACACAGAATGTATGATCTCTTCATATTAAACATGATTTTTGAAAGAAAAATGAGGCTCAAAGAAATTCCAATCCATGCCCTTTGTGCTAGTCAGCTTTTCATCACTATAACCAAAATGCCTGGAATAAATAATTTACTTTGGCTCACAGTTTCAGAAATTTCCACCCATGGTTGGCTGGCTTCATTTCTTTGGGCCTGAATTGAAACAGAACATGATAGCAGAAGGTGTGGTAGAGGAAAGCTGCTCAGCTCATGGCACCAAGAAGCAGAGAGAGAAAGGAAGGGGCCAGGGACACTGCATAGTCCCCAGTGGCACACCTCCGGTGACCTACTTCCTCCAACCATGTCCTACCTGCTGACAGTTTCTATCACAACCCAGTAGTTCATTCAGCTATTGATGCATTAATCCATTGATGATGTCAGAGCCCTTATGACCCAATCACTTCCCCCCCCCAAAAAAAAAAGCCCTATTTCTGGACATTGCTGCATTGGGGACTAATGAGCTTTTGGGGAACATTCCAGATTCAAACCATAACACCCCCTACTGCTCCAATAAAGGATTACACATCTGACCTCATCTGCCTCTTAAGAGTACATTGGTAGAAAATTTTAGGAAGCCTAAATAATCCATTAAGGTAAAGATTAGGACCATAGACCTGATAGATCCAGCTTTGAAAACAGTAATACATTCTACCAGCTGGGTGCCTATGAGTGAGTTATGTAATACATCTAAACCTCAATTTCCTCACTTGTTAAATGGGATAATAATAAAATAATTGATAGAATGCTTTATAGTCACGAGAGCCTATAAAATTCACAAAATTGATTTTTAAAAATTTATTTATAACCAATTTCAGCTTAGCTTTTAAGGCTCCATTTTTGCTGATAATAGCAAACTTTTAACCCTCCAGCATAAGATAGCTCATTGCTTTCTAATTCAAGAATTTGAGAGCAAATACATAAATTTGAAGATCCCCTCTCAAAATGATCCTTCTACGGAAATTATCTGAACGCAAGGAGATCGTTATAGAACATCATGGTATAAGTTGGGGGCCAGTGTCTATTTGCTCAGCTCATACTACAGCAAGCTACATCTGCCTGGTCCACATGCTGAAAGTTTCCAAGAAGCCATAGTGTCAGCCTGGAGCCAGCAGGGAGAAGACAGCCCAACAGGGATTGTTCTGCACCTTGGTTAATCCAACATTTGTGGTGTCTTCTTTTATGCCTCATTCTAGGTGGTATGGCAGCATTCAGATGCCTTCCAGCCTCCTGTGTTGCAGATTCCTCAGTCAGACATCTCCCAGGGCCACATGCTGATAGCCACCTCTGCAACAATGTTCCCATTTTCTCCACTCAAGCAGCTAGGGTGATAGTGAGGAAAGTCTGGGGCTGGATGTCTTTGACAAAGCTATTGGATAATTTGCTAAGGGTGGAAACAGGTAGAACCCAGGACAACCCTGCTTTTCAGGAAGCAACCTCCTGGTTTGTCCCCATGTACTTTTACCTCCCTGTAAACCTCTAACTCTGAGGAGCATGGCCAGGCAGGACATTGGACCTTGGGGGTCCCTTTGAGCCCCAAATTATTCAAATAGATGTTGTGCATCAAACAGAAGTCTTCAGATGTTCCCTGAGACGAAAGATAACAGCAAACAAAATTAAATAGAAGTCTTAGTGATGGAAAGTAAAATAGCTACTGACAAAAAAAAAAAAAAAAAAAAAAACAGGCAGAGAACATTTATAAACTTGAGACATACAAATCATGACTTGAAATGACAATTATCTCTAAGCATCATGAAAATTAACTAATGTTGAGCTCCTGGAAAATATAAGTGATATATAAATGCTAAACAATTTACAGTTTGGCTGAGCCACTTAGGATGCTTACCGAAATACCATGCAATACTGATATTCTAGAAGATTAATCCCCCCCAAAAAAGCAAATGACTTCCAAAGTAGCTTGACAAATGACAAGGAAATAGCAGTTTTATGAATCTAATACTGGTATCCTGTGCAACAATGGAACAAATATTAAAAGAGAAAAATCTATCAATATCTTGAGGACAATATTACAGTACCTGGGTAGCTGCACCTGGCTTTGCAAAGAAAGCCATTCTAACAGAGCAGCTTTCCAGAAAGGGATCAGCATACGAAGAAATGGGTTTGCTATTTCAAGGAACATCTCATAAATACGTAGATGCCAATACTACCAATACTACAATTGGGTACAGTATAAAGACAAAGGCTGTTCCTCCATCTCTCCTGTGTCCTCTGAATTGACCCAACTCTCCTTGGGCCTCTGCAACTCTGGCAGTCATCCCATGCTCCTCCATCACCACAAAATCTAAATGAGTCAACAAGACCCTGGGCCATTGCTCCAAGCAATGGAGCAAGCTCCAAGCCCAAGGGGTTGAGTATTGCCCCTGAGGTCATAACTTCTCTGCACTTGGGGCTGTGCTTGCTAAGAAGAGCTATTCCATTGTTATTGAAGAAGGTCCCAAGGCAGAGAAGCAGAAAGGAACTAGGAGGCCTGAAACTGTCCTCTAGTCTACCTGAAATTACAGGTAGACCCTGGGAGGTGACATGGGCACTTAAGCGTCTGCCCACCAATTGCACCAAAGAGGACCTTCAAGCAGAAAGATGATGAAAGGAGCATTAAATGGAGAGATGGTGTAGATTAGTGGTTACAGAAGGCTTCAGGAAGAATGAGCAAGAAGGGTGGTATTAACAGGGACAGGAAGGAGATGGAAAAGGAAAAGGCAGGAATCCAGAAACCAAGGGAGCGGAGCAGTTAGGATTCCAGAAAAGCTCACTCCACCTGCTCAGGGGATCAGAATATGAGGAGACAGCAGGTTTTCAGACAAATAGGACATCTTTAAAAGGAGAAATCAGGACACTAGCATACAGTGACACCAAGCAAAAAGTGGTTAGGAGTTCTCGGAGGCCCCTTAGTACCAGTCCAAGCATGCTTTGTAGATGATGGATGTGGGAGCCAGGAAGTGGAAAAAAACAAATAACATTCCCAAAATATAATAATATCCTAAACTGAGGGAGCTGAAACTTTGAAATGTGCAATTTCAAGGAAGGATCAGCAAAAAGAAAATTACTTAGCCCATATGTCCCAAAATGACTGGCAACATTTATTGTGGGAAAAATGCACCCCATCCCCCACCCCCGCCCTGTTCTGAGGTTCTCGATACTGTCTGATGGGGCATGGGAGAGTTAGCATCTAGTGGCATCTCTCCTCCCAAACTACCTTTCTCACAAACTCTGTGATGCCTGAAATTCACAGGTTTTGTATTTGGTAGAAGAAAAACTATATATGTGTGTGCCTAGATATTGAGTGCCTACTCTGTGCCAGCTCTATGCAGTGGATTTACATACATTATGTCAGTTAATCCTTCCAACACTCTCTAGGGTAAAGATATTTCATCCTCATTTTTACAAAAGAGAAAATTAAAGCTGAGAGTGAAACACACCCAAGGTCACACAGCTAATAAAAGAGCCAAAACATAAGCTGTGTAGTCTTATGCCCTAAAATTTCCAACCTCACCCCTACACAGGAGCCTGCATTGGGTTTGATGCAATATCTTTTGGAAGGAATGCAATCACCTTAAAAACGAATTGTGCACTTTTAGACATCACTAACTTCTTTCATTCATTCAACGCACATGTATCCAGCACTTTGTTGGTTCACTCATTCAGCAAATAGCCGCAGAGTCCTACCATGTGTCAGGCACTGAGCTAGGCACTGGGAAAACCTCAGATGTTTTCCAGTAGGAGGGGGACAGAAATCAATTAATTAAAAAAATGCATATTATAGAATGTGCTGTGAAGGGACTAAATGGCAGGCTGGGACAGAGAGGATTAGCGGGAGGACGGCCTGTATGAGAAGATGACTTTCTCAACCAGATCTGAACAATAAGAGGAGGAGCCATAGATGCTGGAAGAAAAGGTTTCCAAACAGCAGGAACAACCATGTGGAGACTCTGAGGCATCAAACAAGCCTACAGAGGGCTTGAGTAAAGGGAATAGTGAGTCTATATAGGGATGCTTGAGAAAAGCAGGAGCAGATTCCTGGGGGCCTTTTTGGCTCTTCTTGGGACTTAATGCAACCTGTGAAAGAATTTCACGATGGATTTCAATCAGGATAGGGATGTGGCCTGGTTGTAAATTTAAGCGTTCTCTCTGGCTGCACATAAAAAGAAGACTCTCAGAGATCAAGGGTAGAGATGGAGAGAACAGTGAGAAGGCCACTTTAAGTGCCAGGAAAGAGATGAAGATCACCTGGATTAGAGTGAGGACAACTGAGGTGGAGGGAAGGGACTGGTTCTGAGATCTTCCAGAGACGGAACCAAAAGGACTTGCTAATCGACTGGCTACGCTGAGTGAAAAAGGGGACCACTCTGTTTCTGCTGGAGAAATGAGATGACTTGGGGAGCCATATACTGAAATGACTTGATAAGGGAAGAAGAGGAATGATAGTTTTGATTTTGAATTCTTGATTTTTTAAATTTGACTTGTCTATGGAGACATCCATGTAGAGATGTCCAGTAAAAATTTGTGTGAGTCAATGTCACAAGAGAGATGAGCTCAGAAGATATAAATTTTAGAGATGGTCGAGTAAGTAGAGAGAGAAAAGCCTAGGGAAGAAGCTGATGTTTAGAGATCTAATGGAAGAGGAAAGTGCACGGCAAAGAAAACTGAAAACTAATAGCCAAGGAGGTCTGAAGAGACTTCAGACAGGACAGAAGCTATCATGGAAACAAGGGGAGAGACCGCCTCGAGGCCTTTCTGAGGTTGTGGAGAAGTGAAGAAAGACACAAAATGATGAATATGTTAGAATTCTCATTCCGGGAGAACTCCCAGTCTGATGAGAAGGCCGATATGATTGATGAAGGAATAAAAAGCTAGTGTAACATTTATTGAGCACTTACTATGTGACAGGAACTAAGTTAAATGATTTACGCATATTATCACCAAAGTCCCCCGTGAAGTAGGAATCATATTATTTTCATTTTACAAATGATGCTTGGAGACAGTGAGGAGCTCATCAAAGGTCACAGAGCTCATGAGAAGGAGTGCTGGCATTAAAAATAGACAGTCGGATGCCAAGGAGCCCATGTTAACCACAAAGCAGACATAGATCCATGGATCACTCTGTTGTTGCTCTCCTTAGCTCTTCTCCCTTGCTCCCATATGCATCAGGGCCTGGAACAGCTCTTCTCCTTGCAGTGGCTTTGTCAACCTGGTGAGGATGCTCAGAGAGGCAGCCCCAGCTCTGGGGCTCTTACCACACTGAGTTTTTCATTCCTTCCACCCCCCATAGCTACCCTGCCAGAACAAAAACCACTTGTCCAAGATCCCTTTTTAGATGCCCAACCCTAAGACCTGACCGGTGGATATTTAACTTCATTCTAAACCAGAAGCCAATCAGATCAGTCTCAAGCACTTTGGAGGTGGGTTGACATGCCAGACCCACTGGCGCAGCAAAGAGAATAATCATTGCTGATAAAACTGAGGAAAATGGAAGAAAAAGCTATTTTAGCTTAAATTGCTTCCTATAAAACAGTTGTGAATGTAAAAAGGTACTATCTTCTTGTCAGTGTCAACATTTCTCTTGCTAGATAAGTGAAATTATGTTTCTGTCAATGACTAAATCTCTCCAAGAGGGAGGTGACATTTGTGTTTGGTTCCAGGAAAGGAAAGATTGAGTCTGATGAAACCAGTAACTATATGGATGTATAAAGGACATTTGCATAGAACACCAGTGAACATCATCAAATTTCTAAAGTAGATGCTTAGGAAACACCTAGTGTCTTCAATGAGGATATGTCCAGAACCCTTTTAAGCCTTGCTGAATTAATTTGGTCCAACTGACTTGATGACTATTTTTCACTGAAATTTTACCAATTATTTGGATTATGGATACAGCCATAGACTATACATTACTGCTCTCTCTGTATTATCTATAGTCCAAACTTATCACCTGATTATCAACTACCAATATCCAGATAGATTCCTTTGATCTCTCCCACAGCCCACTACATCACCACCTCACTGGGTAAATCCCCACTATAGTGTATCATCTGTTCATCTGAGTTTTATCAAAAAATCAAAACAAGTTTAAGAGATGACAATATTCAAGCCTCCTGACCAGAGGGTGCCAGGCTTTGGGGGTTTATAGCTTCACTTCCTTCCCATCTGTCTGATGGATGACATGCCAACTGAGCCCACAGTGGTTAATGTCTTTGCCTCTAAGTGGAATCCACATGCCCTACAGCTGCAGAAAGGAGTCAAAGGAATTGCTCTGAGGGATTAGAAGCAATTCCCTCTTGTGGGAGACAGCCAAGGCCCCTTTATTTCAGCACTACTGAACTGAAGCTTGCAACCCTTGGCATCTAGCATGAGCATGTGCCCAGATACCAGCTGTGAGAAATGGAAGAAGAAGCACAGTGTGGAAGGCCCACATCAGTGTGTTGGACTCAGCAGCAGTGGTATTCTCTAAGGGATTGAGAGACATCTGTAGCCCACCTTATGGTACAGATCTGGGTGTGGTTCTCATATTGTATCACAGATGATTCTTCTCAAAGCCAAAGCTGATCTTAGTTGCGATATCTTTTGGAAAGTTGCAAATGGGGTGTTCCATAAGCCAAAATCCAAAGTTTGTAGGAACCAGAGAAAGGATAGGAGAAAAAAAAATGAAGGACCATTTAGAAGGGAGAGTTTAATAAGTTTAAATTCCAAAGAATTTAAGTAGATGTGATTTTTATCACCAGTAGGTTCTTAATACAGAAAAGAGGCTCACAGTTTTGAAGGCTGAAACCCCAACATTGAATGGTCCCACTGGTTTGACCTCTGGTGAGGTCTTCCCCTGGTTGTGTCTCAACATGGAAGATAGCAACATGGTGGGAACACGTGTGAGAAAGAAATCACCAGGCAACAAGAGAGACTCGGGAGTCAGACTCTCTCTTCATAACAACCCTCTCTCTGGAAGACTAACTCACTCTGAGAGACCAGCACTAATCCCTATTGTGGGCAGGACCCCCACTGACCCCCCAATGACTGCCACTAAGCCTCATCTCTTAAAGGTTTCACTATTTCAACACCACCACACTGAGGACCAAGCTTCCAACATATGAACCCTTGGAGGACAAACCACATCCAAACCATAGCATAGTCCTACAAACAAGTGGTAGAAATTGAAGTAAAAAAGTTTTTCTAGATTATGCTATTACAGAAGGCATCACATTTTCTTCTATTTCTTCTCTATTCTTCCTCCCCCTACAAATAAATCAAATTTATAATCTAAGATGTGGATGATTATAGTACATGGCATTATTTTGTGAGCCATCAAGAAAGGGAAAAAAAAGCTGCCAATTAAACCCTGATACATGCCTTGGTTTCAGAGATGTTAAAAGCATTCACCCTAAAAACTATGAATTATAGCATAGTCACACACACACCACTTGTCAATGAATTTCTCTAGTAAGGGTAGAGACACTGACACCAAGAACCAGTTTTCCAAACAAGCTAGATTTGTGCCAACCCTCAAAAGGAAAGGGTAGGGAGTTTGAAGTTTATTTTGTGGCAGACATTTGCTGCCTAAAGACAACTCAGAACACCACTGACAGATAGTGGACCACATTTCATATCTGAGAAATGTGTCTTATTTTTAAAACTGAAAGCAGAGAAACTCATTAGATTTGCTTTCACTCTTGCCTCAGCATAGCAGGGCAATTTCCATCATACCTGCTCCTCTTTGTTTTCTTCATTTTCTATTTTCCTCTGTTCTTTGCATTCATCTTTATTCATTTTCATATTCTCATTCTCTCTCTCTCTCTCTCTCTCTCTCTCTCTCTCTCTCTCTCTCTCTCTCAAAATCTCATTTAGTTGTCTCCATAGCTCATTAATGTGGCCAGCCTCAAAGGTCCTTAATAATAACTTATTGTACATGTTTATTATACTTGATAGGAAGTAATTTTATTGCAGCCCCCTTTGTCTCCTCGTTTGCAAGTAATCTCATGTCTCCATGCCTGTAATACTGTCCTTAGGAAAGTAGTATTTTTAGCATTATACATGTTTGTTATAACCAGGGAGATCATAATGGGGATTCATGAGGCTGAAAGGCAGGTATAGTGACTCCATCTCTGAAATATCCTGGCACCTAACTGTAATGAAGATGACTTGCATTTATCTGGGATAATGTTCCTGACACCTAATAGTGGCCATTTTCCCTTCAAAACTGAGGATTTGTTTAGATCAGCTTACTCGTTGCATTAGTTATTTGTTAAAGCCTTTAACTGGGTCACTCATATAAAAAGTTGATGCCAGTTCATTAAAATTTAATTATTCATCAAATCAACATTTGTTGTGTCAAAGCTTTACCCTGACACTCTGGCAGGAACTGAGAATAGGTCAACAACTGAGACACAGTCCCTGGCCTCAAGTTTAGCAGAAAAGGGAAACAAATGAGAAATAAACATAACACTCCTTAGTTAAATAGCACTGGACTTTCCATATTTCCTCCATCTAACTAGCCATTTTCACTTCCTTCTCTGAATCCCTGTCCCCCACAGCTAAAACAGCCCAAGCCTACATCTATAGCATATCCAGCTCCTAATCCTATGCATGCCTACAAAATATATCCTTAAAAAAGAACAACAAAAGTATCAATAAGAGACATGACCTATGCATTATTTATGCCCTCTACTTCCTTTCCCTGAGGTCTAAAATAAATATTAGATCTTCTCTCAATTATATTTCAGCCATTTATTATGAAGTTTTCAAATATACAAGGTAGAAAGAATAGAATATTAACCCTCAAATCCTTATCCCCAGCTTCGATAATCACTGACAATTCTGCCATTTTTATTTCACTCTACCCCACCATTTTTTCTTTATTGTGTTTCAAAGTCAACCTAGAAGTCTTATCATTTTCCCTATAGAAGTAGTCAGTCCTTTGTATCCATGGATTCAACCAACCTCAGACTGAAAATATTTCAGTGGGAAAAAAAAGCATCTGACTGAATGTGTTCATAATATTTTTCTTGTCCATGTTTCTAAACAACATAGTATAACAACACTTCCATAGTAAATAAGGATTGTAAGGAATCTGGAAATACTTTAAAGTATCTGGAAGGATATGTGTAGGTCACATATAAGTACTAAAATATGTGTAGGTCACATATAAATACTACATCATTTTACATAAGGGACTTGAGTTATCTCTGGATTTCAGTTTGCATGCCCCCAATTTCCCATGGATTCTGAGGGATGACTATATATTTAGATGTATCTCTAATTGACTGGCACTTTTTCTTTTTTTATATCACCACAATGTCATTATACCATCCAACATAATTTTAACAATAATTTTGTAACATCATCTAATCAGTTACCTTAATTTTCCCCAAGAGCCTCAAAAATGTACATTTGTAATTTGTTCAAATCAAACAAGCTCATGCATACCTTTTGTTTGATTGGTTTTTAAGTTTCTTTTCTCTGAAACAACTTTCTCTCCTTTTTTTCTATGCCTTTTATTTGTTGAAAAAAAATTATTATTTATCCAATGGGTAAATATGTCTTTGGAGTATCAGCCAACGTGTTCCCTTTATTCCTAATTTATATAACTAGTAGTTGGATCCAGACACTTGATTACACCTAGTTTCACACATTTAGCATCAACATGACAAGATAATGCTATGATTTCCTATTGAATCACATCAGAAGTCAGAGAGTGCCTAGTTATCTGACTTTCAGTGATGATCAATGAGTTCCAAAGGAAAAAAGTCTCTCCTTGAACTTTCACCCAGTGTTGGGCATTAACAATCATTGTATATAGCCTCTATTCCAAGAGGGACTTTATTTTTATTAATCAACTCTTTCATGTTACAAGTATATCACAGAGTGAGCTAATTTAACTTTGAATTGATTAAAGCGGGATAGAAGTCGAAAACATTGAACACCCTGTAGACAATAATTCTGGACAGGAGATTTTACGTGGTTTAAACATATATATGTGAGGCATGGTGTTGATTCAGTCTAAAAAGTTCCTTACAGATCGCTGATGCTCACTCTAGGCAGTCCCCCTCTCATACCCAACCCCTGGTATCTTCAGTCCAGCAACTGTTCACTGACCTCCTGATACCGAACCCATAGGCCCCATCTCCATCCCCATTCCAACAGCATTGGGAGCACTCAGTTAAATACCTTGTCTGCATAAATGCAGAAGGCAAACAAGCATAATTCCCCATGCAGGGGTGCTTTTCACATTAGAGGTTTGTCCCTGAGACCAACCAAACAACCCAGGACATCATCAACATAAGGGACACTACTGGCCTATACCCAAGAGCAACACAAGGAGAAATACAGTGAGGAAAAAAGGAGGAACATCATTTTGCCCTAACACAAGAGAAGTAGCAAGAAGCATGTCCTCCTGGCTCTCTACTTCCAATCTCATCATACTGCCAGCTGGGGAATTTCCCTCCCACTGAGCCAAAACCACACCTTGCCTGGGTAAGCAGGGATGCTCACAGAAAACATACATGACAATCAGGCCAGTGACCAAAACTTTGATGTTTGGAGCTCACACCCTTGAAGATTCCAAGCCCAATCCTCCTTCCTCTATACAAGGGACTATTTGACATTTCAGTTGAAAGCCTTTTATTCAAGAATGCATGAAGTAAAACTTTCACAATTTTGAAGGAACCAAGAAATTTGCTGCATGCAGGGCAGGCCTTACAGAAATGCTGAGAAGATGGACTGCAGCTTCAACCCATCAATCAAAAAGAATTTGGAAAACATCTTGAATGAGTCAGCCCCCTGGAAAGACAGCTCAGAAGAGCGGTAGGGAGCAGGTGGCCTGAAGAGAACAGGTGGCTGTCAGCTAAACAAAAATCCCCACCTCAATTCTTCACTTCAACGCTTGTTACAAGCTTTTTCAAGTGTTCAAAAATGGGAGGAGACACCTTCCATGTCTTTATCCCAAAGGTAAAGACACTCTTTTCTTTAAATCTCCTATTCCTCTTCTTTTAGAATTGCTCAACCAGAACTTACTCCTGAAATACAAATCCAGAAGTGTACACACACACACACACACACACACACACACACACACACTCTCTCTCTCTCTCTCTCTCTCTCTCTCTCTCTCTCTCTCTCTCTATCATGACAACCCTGATCCCAGCTTTGAGAAATGAATCTCAAAAAGAAGAACCACATAACATTTCTCTTAGAGATTCGGCATGGCTCTCTCTCTCCTCCCACATGGAAATGGACAGTAACAAAGTCGGGTTCAACATTCAGCCATTCCTTCAACATCAGTTGAACACCATTGCACTGGGGGATACAAAGATGAACAGGACAGAGGTTTCTGATCCATAATATCCTGATCTAATGAGGGAGATAGAGAACTATGCCAATAACCCCAGAGTCACATACTGTGATGAAACCTCAATAAAGGTGAATCTGTCATGTTGTGGGTGTGCCACATTAATTATTCAGTATTAGAGTTTGGATGTTGAATGCCCCTCACAGGCCTGTGTGTTAAAGGCTTGATCCCCAGAGTGGTTCTACTGGAAGATGGTGGAATCTTTGAAAGGTGAGGCTTAGTCCACATTCTAAGCAGGCTCCATTTTTAGATGTCCACTGATAATTATGCCAGCTATGCACACAGAGTGCTATGGCAACCATCTTCCATCAGGGCTGGCTGCCAAGTTCCTGGGTTTCACAACTCTGTCACCATGTGGCCTCTGGTAAGTTCTAGAACTGGCTTGAGAGATAGGAAGCAGAACTAGAAAAAGAAACATCAGATATCCCAGCCAGCTCAGTGGGACTTCAAGTGCAACTTGTCCCTAACTTGTCCAGCCATAACATGCCTATCACATAAGCATCCAGGGAATTATTGCAAAGCAGATTCCTGGGTCCCATCCCAGAAATTTTATCAGTCCAGAACAATTCCAGCCCCTACATTTATAACAAAACAAAGACACAAAGACATGTGGCATAGACTCTAAGGTGGCTCAAATCCACTTTCCAGTGTTCACACTTTTGTGTAATCTCCTTTCCTTAAATCTGGGTACAAACTGTGACTTGCTTCTAACCCACAGGATACAACAAAGGCGATGAAATCTCCATCTGAGATGCCGGAACACTGCTATCTAGAGACTTTCTTTGTTGGTTTGAAGTAAGAGGCCATCTTGGGAAAGTCCTTGTGACAAAGAACTGCATATGGCCTCTAGGAACTGCAGGTGACCTCAGCCTCCCATCAGAAAGGTGTCAAGACCCTCAGCCCAACAAGCAGGAGGACATGAATTCTGTCTAAAACCTGAGTGAGCTTGGCAGTGGATTCTTCCACAGCTAAATGTCCAGCTGAGAATGCAGGCCAGTCAACATGTTGATCACAGCCTTATAAGAAAAGAGGGGGAGAATCCAGTTGAGCAGAGTCTGGAGTCCTGATCCCAGAAACTGTGAGTTAACAAATGTATGTTGTTTAAAACTACTAACAGTGGAAAAGTTGTCACAGAGCCATAGAAAATGAATATACATTTCCACAGCAATAGTTAACTAACATACCAGGTGACACATAGAGTAATGAGCCCTGCCCTGGACCCCACCCTGAGAGCCCCTGACCCAAATAAAGGGGAGATTGTAACATGCCTTGAACCACACCCTGGAAGTCTCTGTGACTTGAAAGACCTCCTTCCTGCCTCCTGAGGAAGTCCTTCAATTTTTCAAGAGTATTTTGGAATTTGAATAGCAAAGATCTCCTGTCTCTAATCCCCTGGAGCATCGTTCAACTCCCCTCCCCAGAGATAAGGGTCATAAATTTGAACAACAAGCAACAATCACCACTTTCACCACCCTTTGAGCTTCTAGAGAAATCTTTGTGGTCTTCAAAGATTCTATTTAGTTTTCTAATACCTAATTGATCAAAGAACCAACTTTTAAGTGACAAAAAGACTAACATGTACAGGCACAATTTTATGTACATAAACAAAAATACATATTACTGCCAATCTCCACACACACACACACACACACACACACACACACACAAACACCGTAACATAAGGGTAAGAACTTATTCTATAGTGTTAACTGCTGTATCTCCAGAGCCTAAAACTTTACCTGACATATTTATAGGTAGGTAGGAAGGAAAGAAGGAAGGAAGGGAGGGGAGAGGGTGGGAGGGGGGAGGAGGGGAGGGGAGGAGGGGAGGGGAGGAGGGAGAGCTGAGAAGTAGGAAAGAGGGAGGAAAAAAAGGGAGAGTGGCTGGTGAGATACTGTGACAGTCTCCCAACTACCCTATTCCCTCAGGTACTCAGATGTTTTCAGCTAATCATGATTTTACCCTTTTACACCTCAAAGAAGTAGCCACTACAAATATTCCTGGGCTGCGAGATGGTGATTCAGTCAGGAAAATGTTTGAGGACAAAATGCATTCCAAAGGTAGTTTGTCTATTCCATCCCCCTTTGCGGGATAGTGGGCATCTTAACTGCATATTTATCTGTCATAAAATACCCCTGGTGCCTTCAATCAGCCACAATTTGCAGCCAATTGAAGACAGCATGCATATTTTTAGAAACTCTTACAGTGACACACCACTGTTCATCTATGAGACTCCTTCTTATGATAATCCACTTCCTGTCAAACAGTGCAGGCACACAACAGGATGGCCCATTGGGGAAGGGCCTCATTAATGCACAATAGACTTAATAGGCCGATCTTTAAACAGACCGCCCAGTATGGAAGCTGATTAATCGAACCAAGTCTAAGAGGAAAGTTTCTCTTTAACTTTCAATTTCCTTTTCTGGCTGAAGACAGATCTGTGATGCGATTTTAACATGGTTTTTTTTGCAGCTCCAGATTTCTCCAGCAGTAAAACCAGCTTTGCAGCAATATCTTTCCTCCTTCATCACTACTTTCCTAGCTTTGGGGATCTAATTCACTCATATCTATCTGAGGAGCTTATTGTATTATTTATCCTTGAGTAAATTAGAAAAAAAAATTACCAGTTTGCCTCACATTTCTTGCTCAAGTCTAACCATTGAGCACACTCATGTCCTGTTTAATCAAATCCTTAGACAGACAGAATCAGCATTTCTATTCATACTACACATTTTAAAAACTTTTTAATTCCCTAGTCTTCAATTTGGAACCTGGTTCAGCACCATCACCTGTCTATTTTGGATAAGGTTCTAAAACACACATTAACCCAACTCTGGCATGTTGGGCCTATTGTGTGCACATATGTGGGAGAAGAGTGGACATTCTGTCTATCACCACACACCTTCCCTGCAGGGTGACTTTGAGCCAGTCTCCCAGGAAGACCCTGGGTTCCAAACAGAAGAGACTCAGAACAGTGTTGAGGTGACCCATCCACCATCAGGATTTTGGGGAATGATCTGTGACTTCCTGGCTCTGTTCATTAATCAACAAATATTAAATGTTATGCCCAAGAGATAAAATGAGGTTTTATTAGCGTTCTCTATAGAAACAGAACCAAAAGAGTGCAATTTTTATTTACATGTAGTATATGTATATAAATAGATTTCTTTTAAGGAATTAACACACAAAATTATGGAGGCTGGTGCATCCCTATATCTGCAGGATAAGCTGGAAAACTGGAGACTCAAGGGCAATAAAGGTTTTATTCCAGTCCAAGTTCAAGTCCAAAGCCTGAAAACCAGGGTGTAGTTCCAGTCCTAAGGCCAGGACTGGACACCTAGGATGAATTCACATTTTAGTTGGAGTCCAAAAATGGTGAAAAAAGCAGATGTCCCAGTTGGAAGGCTGTCATGTAGGAGGAATTCTTTTACTCAGGGAAGAGTCAGCATTTTTGTTAAATTCAGGCCTTCAAATTATTGGATAAGGCCATCCACATTAGGGAGATTTAAATATCAATTTCATCTAATAACATACTCACAGTAACACCCAGAAAAAAATGCTTGGCCAAATGTCTGGGAACCCCATGGCCCAACCAAATTGGCACACAAAATCAATCATCACAGAATGTTTGTGGAGACAGAAGGCCACCAGGTGAGAAGGGAGTCACCATGTGCCATACTCATATAATACCTATATTATCCCCTTTAGTTCTCCCAAGATACATATTTATTCTCTCCATCTTACCCAGATAGAAACTGAAGCTCAGAGGAGTCAAACAATTTGCCCAAGGTCACACAGCTAATTGTGGATCCATGGCCTTCTGAGCCTAAAGCTCATCTTCCTGCTTTATTCCAAATGCATCCTGGGCCTGCTATAGCTCTTCTCCATATCTTCATTCTTTGTTTCCTTTTCTAGGCGCAAATCCTCAATGCTTGTCTGCATGTTTTCTTTCTTTAATGCTGCAGAAGATGCTCTGTAGAAACAGAAACCAAAAGGCTGCAATTTCCTCATATCCCAGGTAAGTTCCAAAATACTGCTGAGTTCACCCATCAAGTTGGGCCAGATTTGAGGGGAAAGAGATGATTTATCACTAAAGCATTTAACATACTCCACCTACCCAGTACAGCTTCAGTACCAAATGTAGGATATGAATGTTCACACCAAGAGCTGAAGAACAGATTTTAGTGGCTCAAACTCTTAAAAACATAACATTATCTCTTTAATATGGGCTATTCCTTAAAAATGGGCAGATAAGCAAATGAGTAAATAAAGCTTCAGCTCAAATGAGGGGCCACAGAGAAATCCTACTATGTTCTCCCTTTGCTATCAGGGATCAATTAAACCACCCCTGGGTGTTTGGAGGCATCTTTTGCCCTCCTGCGCACCTGCCCATAAAAGCAATGACATTTGTTGATTACACCCATTTGGTTTTTAGAGGCCAAGGTGGATTGTATTCGCCTTTCCTATTAGCCTAGCAATACCTCCCTGTATTTTTTTTTTTTTTTGCAGTAGATTTTCTGAGCAGCAATAGGTTCTAATCAATCTTCCTAGCTTCATTTCTCAGAATCTTACAATCTCCTCAAGGAACATTTCAAACCTGATTTATCATCATTACCAGACCGTAAATATTCACCAGATTCTATATTATTTATTACACTAGTTAATTTCCCTGTTCTGGCCTTACGGGTCAAATCACAGAGCATGTGAAAGATTATCCCTGGGATGTGTCCTGAAGACTCCGCATTATAAAGAAGCATTTCACATGCCCCCACCCAGAATAAGTTCTGAACAGAAGCTGATTCCCCCTCACTTCTTACAAAGATTTTGCTCCCCACATCCGGGAACAGATTTGTACAGCCTCTGAATGACATGCAGAAGCACCAAAAACCCCACACACCTTTCATCCCTGGAGAAATCTCATCTTGCTGCTGTAGTATAGAGCCAGACAAGGGGCTAAGCAGGGGAAAGTGATTCAGGCTCAGTCCAGTGAGAAGAGAATTGTCCTAATGGCCCCCAAATGATGAGGTAATAGGTGGACTCAGGTCATAGGACTATCCTATTGGGATAAAATGACACTGCCAGTATGACCTACACTAAAGAACAAAGATCTCACAGTGGTGACCCTCAGAAGAAGGTATGTTGAGCCCCTTGCCCCTCATGCTTTCCAACAGGCTAGCTGAGAATCTGCCATCTATACCTCCCATCCCTTCTTTTCTCTCAAGTGAAGGAAATTGGGCTTAGCCACGGGCAGCCTGAAGCTGTGTCCCACCCATGCCACATGGCCATGGTGGAAGGGGTTTCATTTGAATTCTTTCAAAAAAACTTTTATTGCTCACTCAGGGCCTAGGTTCTCAGAAGACCTTTTGAAGCCATGACTGTGCTCAGAAAACAGCTTTCTGGCATGTGCTGGGGGCTTGGAATAGGTTCCTCCAGGTCTCAAGCTCTGAGAAACCAAAGATGTGTCTGTGTTACTCCAGGTGACAGTAGTAGGATCAGTAAGAGAAGTGTTCGCTGAGGGTTACCTCTCAACACTCCTACCACAGAGGAAGCCATTCTGTGGAACAGCTAACAGAGGTTAGATGATAACTATTGGAGGTGTCCCATGAGAGGCAAAACCAGACTCCTGCTAAGGCCTCACTAAGATGGTGTGACTCCAGGGAGACCTTCTGCATTAAACTCTTCGAGCCATGGCTTTCTGTACCTGGAACAGGTAGATTTCTCAGTTCATCTTGTCTAGGGTTTGAAAATTAACAGACCCAACTGCATTCAGCCCAGGGGAAAATGTCATTTTGTTCAGAGTGTCGCTACACATATTCATTGTTTTGTCCAATATTTAACAAGTACAAGATTTCACATAATTTGAGGAGTATTGGTATTAATTCTTCTTCGTAGGTGAATCTGTCTGGTCCTGGGCTTTTCTTGGTTGGTAGGCTTTTGACGGCATCTTCTATTTCCTTGCTTGAAATTGATCTGTTTAAATTGTGTATGTCCTCTTGATTCAGTTTGGGCTATTCATATGCCTCTAGAAATCTGTCAATGTCTTCGAGGTTTTCTACTTTTCAGGAGTACAAATTTTCAAAATAGTTTCTAATTGTCTTCTGTATTTCAGTAGTGTCTGTCATGATATTTCTTTTTTTAAAGCATTTATTTTTTAGTTGTAGTTGGACACAATACCTTTACTTTATTTATTTTTATGTGGTCCTGAGGATCAAACCCAGGCCCCCGCACATGCTAGGCAAGTGCTCTACCACTGAGCCACAACCCCAGCCCCCATGATATTTCCTTTTTCATCACAAATTTTAGTAGTTTGAGCTTCTCCCTCCTTATTTTCATTAGAGTGGCTAAGAGTTTGTCAGTATATTTTCAAAGAACAAGCTTTTTGTTTTGTTAATTTTTTTGAATTGTTTCTTTAGTTTCAATTTTATTGATTTCTGCCGTGATTTTAATTATTTTCTGTCTTCCATAACTTTTAGTGTTGGTTTGTTCTTTTTCTAGGTCTTTGAGTTGTAATGTCAGGTTGTTTATTTGTTGTCTTTTTCTTCTCTTAATGAATGAACTCCATGCAATGACCTTTCCTCTTAGCACTGCCTTCATAGTATCCCAGAGATTTTGATAAGTTATATTGGAGTTCTCATTTACCTCTAAGAATTTTTTTATCTCCTCCCTGATGTCTTCTGTTTTTCATGCATCATTCAAAAAGCACATTGGTTAGTCTCTCTTTTTAATATTATCTTTGATTTATAATTTTATTCCATTATGGTCAGATAGAATGTAGGGTTGTATTTCTATTTTTTTTATTTGCTAAGCCTTGCTTTGTGGCATAATGCATCGCCCATTTTGGAGAAGAACATGTGCGGCTGAGAAGATTCACTCGTTGATGGATGGAATATTCTAAATATGTCTGTTAAGTCCAAATTATTGATTGTATTATTGAGTTCTGTAGTTTCTTTGTTTAGTTTTTGTTGGAAAGATCTATCTAGTGGTGAGAGAGGTGTACTAAAGTCACCCAGTTGTGGTCTATTTGGTAATGCATTTCTGTACATCAGTGATGAATCCTCTGAAAGAGAAATTAGGAAAACAACCCCACTTACAATGGCCTCAAAAAAAAATCAAATACATGGGAATCAACAAAAGAGGTGAAAGACCTCTACAATCAAAACTACAGAACACTAAAGAAAGAAATTGAGGAAGACCTTAGAAGATGGAAAAATCTCCCATGCTCTTGGATAGGCAGAATTAATATTGTCAAAATGGCCATACTACCCAAAGCACTATATAGATTCAGTGTAATTCCAATTAAAATCCCAATGTCTTTCCTTATAGAAATAGAAAAAGCAATCATGAAATTCATTTGGAAAAATAAGAGACCCCAAATAGCCAAAGCAATCCTTAGCAAGAAGAGTGAAGCAGGAGTCATCACAATACCAGACCTTAAACCATACTTCAAAGCTATAGTAACAAAAATGACACCAAAATAGAAATGTAGACCAATGGTACAAAATAGAACACAGAGACAAACACACATAAATACAGTTACCTCATACTAGACAAAGGTGCCAAAAACATACAGTGGAGAAAAGATAGTCTCTTCAACAAATGATGCTAGGAGAACTGGAAATCCATATGCAGCTAAATGAAAATAAATCCCTATCTCTCACCATGCACAAACTCAACTCAAAGTGAATCAAGGACCTACGAATTAGTCCAGAAACCCTGTGCCTAATAGAGAAAAAAGATAGGGCCAAATCTTCATCATATAGGATTAGGCCCAACTTCCTTAGCTAGACTCCTAAAGCACAAGAAATAAAATCAAGAATCAATAAATGGAATGGACTCAAACTAAAAAAACTTCTTCTCAGCAAAAGAAACAATCAATGAGGTAAATAGAGAGCCTACATTTGGGGAGCAAATTTTTGCCACACACACATCAGATAAAACACTAATCTCCAGGATATATATAAAGAATTCAGAAAACTTAACACCAAAAAAAAAATTCAATAAATGGGCTAAGGAGCTGAACAGACGCTTCTCAGAAGAAGACATATATTCAATCAACAAATATATGAAAAAATGTTCAACATCTCTAGCAATTAGAGAAATGCAAATCAAAACTACTCTAAGATTTTATCTCATGCCAGTCAGAATGGCAGTTGTCAAGAATACAGACAACAATGAATGTTGGTGAGGATGTGGAGGAAAAGGCACACTCCCACACATTGCTGGTGGGACTGCAAATTGGTACAACCAATCTAGAAAGCAGTATGGAGATTCCTTGGAAAACTGGGAATGGAACCACCATTTGACCCAGCTATCCCACTCCTTGGTCTATACCCAAAGGACTTAAAATCAGCATACTATAGGAACACAGTCACATCAATGTTCATAGCAGCTCAATTCACAAAAGCTAAACTATGGAAGTAACCTAGATGTCCTTCAATAGATGAATGGATAAAGAAACTGTGGTATATATACACAATAGAATACTACTCAGCATTACAAGAGAGTAAAATTATTGTATTTGCAGGTAAATGGATGGAGTTGGAAAATATCATGCTAGGCAAAATAAGCCAATCCCAAAAAAATCAAAGGCTGAACGTTCTCTCTGATAAGTGGATGCTGATCCATAACAGGGAGTGGGGAGACATGGAAAAAAATGGAGGAACTTTGATTGGTCAAAAAGGGAGAGAGAGAAGGGAAGGTGCATGGGGGCAGGAAAGATGGTGGAATAAGATGGACATCATTACCCTAGGTACATGTATGACTGCACATATGGTGTGATGCTACATCATGTACAACTGGAGAAATTCAAAGTTGTGCTGCAATTGTGTACAATGAATCACAATGTGCTCTGCTGTCATATATACCTAACTAAAATAAGTAAATTAATAATAGATTTCACATAAAAATCTGATTTTTTTTAAGATTCTCCTTTTCAAAAAATCAGATCTGGCTACACAAGGCCTGTGTTCAGCCTGAATTAAATAGCAGATTGCCTCCCTTAGGTGGAGCCGCACTATGCCCCAGACCTCACCCCTTCCTGTTGGCTGCTCAGCCTCACATTAAGTCTGGAGTTTTGCTGGATGTTTCATTGTTCTGTTTCCTTCCAAGTTATTTTTCTTTACATGTGTTTTCTATCTTGTTCCTGGAGGATGAGTTAGCCACTTCTGGCCTAGTGAAAACACTGGATGAGGTGGCTATGAACCCAAGAAGTGAGGTGACTTGTCTATGTTCTCACAGCCAGCCAGTGCAGAACAAGTTGCAGAACCCATGATTACTGGAATTCCTTCCACTCGGCCACACTGCAGAAGCTTATTTCTCATAACTGACATGACAGTTCACACTGAGTTGTGTAATTGCTGCATTGAATTTTCATTAGTATATCCTAGAGATAGGGGTAAGTTCCATGATGTAGGTATGGGCAAAGATCTTTGGATATGACCCCAAACACATAGGCAACAAAAGCGAAAGTAGATAAATAAAAATACATCAAACTAAAAAGCTTCTGCAAAGAAAATAACCAACAAAATGAAGAGATAACTTTAAAAAATGGGAGGCTATATTTGCAAACCAAATATCTAACAAGGGGTTAATGTCCACAGCATAAAGGACTCAACTCAATAGTAAGAAAACAAATATACCTAATTTAAAAATGGGCAAAAAACCTCATTAAACATTTTTCAAAAGAAGATATACAAATGACCAACAGATACATGAAGAAATGTTCAACATCAGGAAAGTGCAAAACAAATAATAATTATCATGGAAATGCAGATTAGAATTATAATGAGATATCTCCTTACTTATATAAAAATGGCTATTATCAAAGTGTTAGCAAGTATGTGGAGAGAAAGGACCCCTTGAAGGCTGTTGCTGGGAATGTAAATTAGTACAGCCATTATAGAAAACATTATGGAGGTATCTCAAAAAGTGAAAAATAGAACTACCATAAAATCCAGCCATCCCACTACTGGTATATATCCAAAGAAAAGGAAAGCAGCATCTTAAAGATGTGTTTGCACTCCCATGTTTATACACACTATTTGTGATAGTGAACAGGGAACCAATTTGAGTGTCCATCAAGTGGAAGAATGGGGTAAAGGAAATGTGGTAAAATACACAATGGAATACTATTCACAATGGAATACTATTTTTCATTCTAAAAAAAAAAAAAGAAAAAGAAAATCCTGTCATTTACTATGACATGGTTGAACATTATGTTAAGTGAAAATAAACATCAGGCACCAAAAGACCAACACTATGTTATCTCACTTTTATATGGAGTGTGAAAAAAAATCAAACTCATAGAAACAGAAAGTAAAATGATGGTTACCAGAGGCTGAGGGTACCTGGGATTGGGGAGATATTGGTCAAATGACACTAAATTTCAATTAGGAGGAATACATTCAAGATATCTAATATACATCATGGTGACTACATGTAATAACAATATATTATATACTTGAAAATTGTAAAGGGCAGATTTACACACACACACACACAAAATAAGTATATGAGGTAATGCATATAGATTGTTAAGTGGATTGATTTAGCCCATAAATATATATATATATATATATATATATATATATATATATATATATATATGACTTTTACTTATCAATTAATATATATGGATATGTGTATATATATATATATATATATATATATATATATATATATGTATCATAGAGATCAAGTCCTCACAAATTTCCTAAAAATAATTATAATAGTAACAAAATAATTATTCTTTCCAGTTGACTTCCCAAATAACCACATTCAAACACCAAATACCCTTTTGTATGTCCAATAAGAATTTGACCTGATGAACACATAAGATTGCAATCAGGAATAGGCCAAAACCTTATTATTTCAGACTCAGCATTGATAGTCCAAATCAATAGTGCAAACAAGATTTGAGAGAAAGGTTAAAGTAATTGGCAGAGCACACTGGTGTTCAACCACCATAAGTACTTTCAAAGCAAAGAATTAAATACAAATAATTGATAAGCTCTTTATAAATCATTCTCATCTATATAAAAGGGGCTTTATAAGACATCCTTTATAATCTAAGTTGCTGCCTGCATTTGAAAGTGATATAACTTCACATCTCTTAAAATCTTCGATAATCAGACCTACAACTGACTTAAGCTGCCTATGCTCCCAATTAGTCAGGATTTGTCAGGACTAAGCAAACCAGAGAAAAGCCTGATTGGAAACTTCATAAAGCTTTTACCAAGGGTGGGAGATCACTCTGGGTAGGACCAGGTTTACTCACTTCTTCTATGTGTTAAGTACAGTTACATTTTACTCAGCATTAAACAGAGATATAATTTAAATTCACTTGTTAGTGGGTCCTACATAGGAGGGTGTAGGACTTAGGGGAATTGGGTAAAATTCAGGCTCACCTTGTGGATGAGACTGATTTAAAGAGCAAGTTAAAAGTGAAGACTGTCTAATCACTATGGACACAGGAAACTAGAAAGATTAAAAAACTGAGGTTGGAACTTCCTTAGTTATCCAGGTAGCCTAACACTGAAGTTGGCGGCAGATTCAGCATCATTGTCAGCTGCCTAGCCAGGATTTATTCTCCCCTCCTCTCTTTAGGAGAACACACATTGTGGTTAAGTATTTAAGATGAATAATCAGCTAATATACAACAGATGACTTACTGGTTGCTTGTAGTTGTGTCCAACTGGTTGTGTCCACACTGTACTAGATGTGATATCTTTAGAATTTTGCTTCTTTCTACATACCAGTCCTGACCACAGAAGAGTCCTGACTCATATCAGCCAGTCACAAAAATCCTATCCTTCTCACCAGTGATTGGTTTAGGTATCCCAGTTTGAGCCAATTGGTACCTATCATTCCCCTCACTGACTTCTATTGGTCCACAGTTAGGCCCACAACCTACCTGATCCAATCAGACTAAAGAAAAGGAATATTTGGTCCATGATTGAAGGAGATATTTTTCCCTCTTTTGCATGGACTGAAGAAAGTCACTTGTCCTATCTCTTAATAGGAACCCTTTTGAAATCCTGAGGGCAATCCAGTTTCGGATAAAGTGTATATAATAAGGACTACCAGAGGAAATACAAAAACGTTACAGAGGAAAAAAAACAGTCCAAGAATTAGGATACTGTGCTTGGAGCCTTCCCCAACTCCTGTCTTCCATTACAAGAAAAAGTAAATGTCCTCAATGTTTAAACTACTTTAGGTGGGATTTCTATTTCTTGCAGTCAAACATATCCTATATTTTCACAAGCCAATATATTAAAAGCAGGTGAGAGGGGATTTCCAGGTGAAGCCAATGTTTTAACCCAACCCCACACAGATTTTTGCAAATGAAAACAAAGCATGCAATTGTTCGAAACTTCAAAGAAAATTCATAGTTTTCAATGTGTTTGCATAGACTTAAAATTAGCAAGGTAGAGAGTTTCACCAAATGCAGAATAAGAGAGGCTTGGGTCCTTCTTAGCTCTGCCTCTCATAAACTCTGTGACCACAGGAAAACATCAACATCTGTAAATTGTGGGACTGATATGTATCTTATAGCAGCATTGCTTTGAGAATTTAATGAAGGGCAGAAGGCAACATATCTAGCATAACAAAGTAGCTCAATAGATAAAAGACAAATTTCCTTTTCCTTTTACCACCTGCTTTCCTAAGAAATCTTTCCAAGATCCTCTGACCCAAAGTTCCTGACTCCCCAGTGCTCCAAATTCTATTTCATCTCTTTTCTTTCCTCCTCTTCAGTTCCACACTTGCTTAATTGTCTATATGCCATACATTGGTGGTTGGATAGCTGCTTTTCATTGATTCCATTTACTGGTACTTCCTATGTGGCAGGTACAGTTATGACTAACCCTGGGGACCAACCATCGACCAGGGACAATATGATAAGCTTGTTTATAGTTGACAAAATGAAGCTCAGAGAGATGAAATACATTTGTCTATGGGTTTGTTTGTTTGTTTGTTTAAAGGTGAACTCCAGAACAAGGAATTCCAAGCCAGCAGGACTTCAAAAGTTATGCTTTCAGTTTTTTGCTATGCCAAACATCCAAGGCTAAATCTGTACACATGTGTGCCTCTTTCTGTGGACTAAGAGCTCTTGAAAAGCAAAGTTCTTGTTTGCTAAAGGTCAGAAGATAATGCAAGGATTGGGTAGTCACCCGTTCTAAGCCATTCATTGACAACACATATTTTTGGTTGTACAGATACACAAAAGAGATACAAGACATTGTTCTTGCCATCAAGAGGCCCCAAAGCAGAAACATAAATAGGCTATCTGCATAGAAAGCAATATGATACAGTTTATTTTATTTTCTCAGGGAGAAGCATCAACATAAGTACTACAGGATGCCAGACCTGTGGGAGGAGACCATAAAGAGCTGGAATGAGCAGTGCTGGAGCAGGAACTGCAGGCCCAGAGAGATTAAAAAGAAACTCAAAGCAAGATTCTGTGGGCCTGTGTGGGTGGGGGTTAATGGGGACAGGCACCAGAGAAAACACAGAATGTAGGAGGTGTCAAAGGTGCATGTGACACCCAACTGGCTTTGCTAACTCACTCTAAAAGTCTACCTTCCTACTATGGCTGGTAGAAAGGAGCCCCACTTTAAGTAGGGGGAGGCATTCAGTGAGAGAATGGAGAAAATCCAGATGGTGACTGGAGCAAACAATAAATTCTTTTGGCAGCCTTGAGTTTTCTCAGGCAGGCAATTTAATGGAACTAAGGTCATCCTAGGGATGTGACCTTGGGCTGTTAGAAACTGTATTAGTGTTTGTTTAAATCTTTATAAAGCCAAAGTTGAGATCCAGTTGAGAAGAGGGCTCTGAGGAGCCTGGCTGGAGTTTGGTTGAGGGGAGGAGAGTCTTGGTCGGGGGCAGCCCTAACCCAGCCAGCTGGTCTGGTGTTGACCGAGTTCTCTATGTGGAAGAGCAGTAGATTGGATAGATAACGAGGGGTAGAAAAACAGGCTGGTCATTTTGAACTGTCTTTTATGTGTAGGGTAAGAAACAGTCCCAGTTTGCCAGGGAAGGGAGGCATCCAGTACTAGAATGGAGATAATCCAGGCAAAGAGGAGCCATCTGAGTATCACCTTATTTGGCAACAATGGGAGCCTGCTAAGGTCACTGAGCAAGAAGGGTGGTGCCAGGTAATTCCTCCAGCTGCAAAGCATTAGAGATTCCAAGCCTGGCCAGCCATTTGGCAGGTCAGATCGTGTGGCATGCCCCTTGCCCTGGCACTGCTTCTGGGCACCATAGGCAATGTTTCAAAGTCTCTGAACTGAGCTGGAACTGCCTCTTTTGCTTTGAAAACCCCAAACTCACAACACTGTGCTTTGTGAATTGTCAGAGAAAGTAAAACTCACTCGCTGCTTGTGAATTCAGGGTTCTCCAGAGGAACAGAACCAATAGAATGTATATCTTATTATAAGAGGAAATTTGTTATGTTGGCTTACCCAGGTAGAGGCTGAATGGCCCCACAGGGGTTGTCTGCAGGCTAGAGAGCTGGGAAAACCAGTAGCTGCTCAATCCAAAAAGCTAGAGCCTCAGAGTAAGAGGGATCAATGATGCAGCCCTACTCTGAGGCTGAAGATCTGCAAGCTCCCTGGAGAGTCACTGGTGCAAGTCTGTGTTCAAAGGCTGAAGACTCTGGACTCTGATGTCACTGGGCGACCACAAGAATAATCTGGCTTGTGCACTTAGTGAGCTTCCCCCTTCTTCAGCTTTTGTTCCAGCTAGACCCTCACCCACTGGCAGGTGCTGCCCAAATACCCTCACAGACACACCCAGAAGTGTGCTTTACCAGTTTTGGAGGCAACTCTCAATGCAGTCCAGTTGACAAATACAATTAACCATCATAGTGCTAGAGTTATATTTAAAGAATATTCAAGAACTTTTCTTTCAGAAGCAGAAGGAAGGCATTGGAATTCCATCTCCACCAATATCTGGTCTTGTGACCCTGTGTGTGGTACCTAAACTCTTAAAACTTGGTCTCCTCATCTGTAAAATAGATATTAAAATGCCACCTCACTTGCAGGGTAACTGGGAGAATTAAATGAGATTATTCACGAAAGGTCCTTATTAGGTCCTTATATTGAGCATTCAGTAAGTAACAGCTATTGTTATAATTGTGGTGGTTGTTTCCATGTTAAGCATGAAAAAGAAGCAAGATTTTATCCACAGTGTTTAAAGGTCAGCGTTCTAAAACATTTCCACTGGGTTAGATTTTCAGGTGAAATAAACAAACATAAGGAATCTGTCACATAAATAGAAATTGACCCTGGTTCTTTTAAACTTATGTAATGGCCACTCAGAGCCTTCTGGGAAAACAAAGTGGACCACTGAAAAATACTTGTATTGCCCCTGGGTGCTATTCATCAGTGGGAGAGACCTAACCCCTGATTTTATTTTCTGTGTTAGGGGAAGGCCAAAAGAAGGAGAACAAAACCAATTAAAAAAAGCATAATTGATTTCAGAAATCCATGAACATAGAGCATCATTCTTATTCCTTTCAAGAAAAGCTTTATCAGCATCGAGTGTGGTTAACACTGAGCTAAAACATTTATTTATTAATGTTAAAAATATGCTCTTTCTCCAAAGTCTCAAGCATGAAGTATAATCAAATCAGTCTGTAAAATATTGACTCTGGATTATTGCTGCAGTACTGAGCAAAATCTAAATGAGCAGCACAGCAAGGCACCTGCCAAGGTCCCCCACTGTCCAAGGAGGCCTATAAAAGGCAGCAGCATGAACACAGTTTCCAGACCCTTAAAATCCGGACCACATGGTCCAGCACTATGCTGACCACACAGAGTGCCTCCCACAACCCCAGGCACCAGCTTCCACCCAGAACACCCACCTCCCCAAGTCATAATCAACACATGCCAGGTTTACTTCTTGGAAGTCTTGACCTCTGTAAAGCCTCAACTTTCTCAGCTGTAAAATGGAGAACATAATACTTACCCCCCTCTCTAGGACTGTTCTGAAGATTAAAGCACAAGCACAGTCCTCAGTTCAGTGCCTTCTCTTTCCTCTGAATCCTCTAGTCTAGTTGTTGTGAGGATTTACCAAGTCAATGTTTCTACAGGTTTACAGCCATGATTGGCACACACATGCTGTGTGGATTAACCATCTCTGGCCTTAGAGAACTTACCCTGTCATTAGGTGGGGGGACCTACACCTGTGGAGCTGAACTCCTGAAGGCTGACTCCAAGACCACCATCCCCCCTGAGGTTTTGACTTCTGTACTCCAATACCTACAGCATGAAGGGCCCTCCCCAAAGACTTCAGCAGACAAACAGCCTCATCAAGAAGTATTACTTTGCAGGTGGGGAAATGGAAACATTATGAGGTGTACCCAGAACATCTCCTGGGTTAGAAAGACAACTAGGATGAAGATTAGAGCCCAAAATAACTGATCCTTAGTAACTTCCTCTTTCTGCTATGGCTTTTTTTTTTGTGTGTGTGTGGGGGGGGGGATTGAACCCAGGGGTGCTTTATATTTTTTTTTATTTTGAGACAGGACTTCATTAGAAGTGTGGTCTTCACCTGATCAAGGTGGTTCTTCCTTCAAAAGGACATCAGGATTGTGAGTTCAAAGCCAGCCTCAGCAACTTGATGAAAAAAAAAGAGGACAGATGAGCAAACCTCTGTCTGTGATCCCACACCTGGATCAGGTGAAGACCACACTTCTCTCCCCCCAGGTCCCCACCCCACCCTCCATGTCCCATATAGGGTCCTCACACTTAAGGTCAGCAACAACTCCTCACTGGGTTTCAGTCACTATCAGGGATGCTCAGGATTGGGCAAGTACAAGAAAGCCAGTCGACCCTGGGCACACAGGTCATGGCATAGCAGGTAAGCAAGGCAGAGGTCAGTGCAGAGGCCTGTGAGCTGCTGCTTGAGTCAGCCTTAGTCCACTTCAAGTAATCCCAAATAGATGCAATTTTCTAAACCAAGTCTTTATTCTAAAATGCTGCAAATTTTTCTTCCAGATAACCATTTCTACATCTTTTCACAATCTGGAAACCTGCTTTCTAAAAACTCAATCGAATAATTCCATAGGTATAGCCCTTTGCATTCTATGGATGTATTATTTGAGCCTCCAGGCAAATTTTGGTACTGTATGGACCTTGCTACCATCTCAGGAGCCTATTTTTCCAGGGTCAAATATCAGCTTCAAAACATGATAGCTGTGAGCACTGCACACATTCTTCAACCCTTCTGTGCCTCAGTTTCCTTGTATTTAACAGAGGGAAATCACAAGACCTATTTTAAAAGCTTATTTCAATGATAAATGAATTTATGTGTGTATACACATATATATGTATAAATATGCACATAAGCACAAACACATATTTGTATGATACTAAACATTTTATGCACACACACATACACACATTACAATATGTAGAGTTATGGATTGACGTGTTCTCAAAAAATTCTTATGTTAATTTCCTAACCCAATACCTCAGAATGTGACCCTATTTGGAGACACAGTCTCTTTAGAGGTAATCAAGTTAAAATGAGATAATTAGCATGGGCTCTACTTCACTGACTGCTGTCCTTAAGAAGATATTTGAACCCAAATATGTTCATAGGGAAGACAAATTGGAGACACAGAAAGAAGATACCCTCTCTAAGAAGATGGGAGAGGAGAGAGACCTGAAACAAATCCTTCTTCTATGGCCCTCAAAATATAAAGGGCCTGTTGTTGACTCCTTCATTTCAGACTTCCTGCCTCCAGAACTTCCTGCCTCCAGAACTTCCTGCCTCCAGAACTGTGAGAAAATAAATGTTTGCTGTTTAAGTCACTAAATTTATGGTACCTCTTACATGTTATAGTAGTCACAGATGATTGATAGATAGATGGATAGATAGATAGGAAAACCACTCAAGAAAGTACATGGCACATTTTAAGTAGTAGTACTTGAATGTTTACTAGTAATAATAGTAAATATGTTATTAACCAGAAAGTGTATAGTTTTACATTATCCTTTGAAAACAAAATTCCAGACCTGTGAATACAGAATCAATCATATCAGAGGCAATACATAGCTACAGCAGCCGACACGTTCATCAAACATGGAGCTGATCTGGCTCATCTCTTCAGACCCAGATCCAACCATGAAAGTTGCCCAATGAGGGGTAACAATGTGGAGTCTCTCTATAGCTTGTAAGTCCATAATGCTTTTTTTCTGACTCTTTTAAGTCAAACATGAACCAATGTCACCACTGATTTAACTTTGAAACAAATATTTCCTACTGTTTCTCATAGCTTTCAAATGAGTTTAATGCAAACGTATGCTGTTTTATCAAGGCAAGTCAACACAACAAAGTTACATTTACAGCTTCTTTCTGAGAGATTTGCCTGAGTGTTGTGCAATCAAATTACAGTGCAGAAGTTTGAGGCCTGAGGTTGATGGAAGATTACAATTGCCATTCATAACCCCTTGCTCCACATTTTCATATTCACTCATATAGTCTTGTTTTCCCTCATTGACTATTTAATATAAGTAAATTATAAATGCAAACTCTTGAAGCAATATAGATTCTACACTAGTATAGGATCCTGATTCTTATCTGTGCCATGAGTCAGAGAAATGCAGACTGTGTTCAAAAAAAAAAAGAAGAGGTTTGTGTTAATTGTATTGTCAACTTTTCTGGGCCATAAGGTACCCAGATATTTAGTTAAACATTCTCTGGGTGTGGGTGTGAGAGGATTAGAGATGAGATTAACATCTATGGCTCTTTCTTGGGAAAAACCTTGCTAATACAGGGTCTGTTCTGCATCTGGTTGGTATTCTCTATACCAAGCTATTTCAGAGAAACCACTCTTTGAATTCTTTTTCAATGAAATTTTGCTTCCCCTAAGCTGCATTGCTATGTTCCCTCCTTTTTGGTTACCTAGAATGTCTCCCTCTTGTCACAATTCCCAGAAGATTCAAACACAAGGTTTTGCTCAATCACAGTGACAGTGCTGACCCTTTTATCAGGCATTTATTCTTTCTCTTTATTCTCACATGCTGCATTATAGATTATCAAACTGGTTTACTAATCTCATTGCAAATATACCAAATTCCTTCTGGAAAAGTGAGAGTACAGTCAGTTGACTAATTTGGGTTAACCTCCAAATTTCATCTGCACCTACCTTCACAGAATAACAACCCAGTTATTTTCCATGAAACTAGTGGACAACATTTGGCTCATCTCCTTCTGCCCTCTTTTCCATTCCACCCACAGGTAGTTCCTTGTAGTATAAGTAATATAAAAAAGCATGACTTAAAATGTCACACCACTGATGTTTCTGAAGTATCCTCGTGTTCCTTAAAATTTTTTTTAACTTTAGACTCAACAGGCAGATGTGTTGGCTTATCTCCTCCTGCCCAGGTTCCTGAAAGACAAAACATATCAATTACTGTTAAAGGAAAGAATTACAAAAATCATGCATCTTTAATAAAAGACACAGGAATAGAAATATTATTATCTAGCTCAGATCGTTCTCAGCTTGAGCCTCTTGTGAGCCTGTCCTGCCAGTAATTCTGGATGCAGTGGAGTGAGCCTTGGGACAGGGAGTCGGGATCCTGAGCCCTAGTTCCAACCCTGCATTCAAGTTGCTAGATGATCCTGGGAAATTCTTAGTGGGTCTCCTTGGAAAATTTAGGAATATGGAAAGCATTATAATTAAGGTCGGTTAGCATAATGGTTAGGGGGTGGTACTGGGCCAGCCAAGGTGACCTTGGATAAATTACTTAACTTTATGCTTCATTTTCCTTACCTGTGACATACAATCACAGACTTCCCTCAAAGACTTCTTGTGAGATTTCACCAAACTCATAAAGTACTCAGAATAGTTGCCCAGCCCAGAGTAAAGCACTCTCTACACATAAGCTATTGCAATAATCTCTAAAGGGCCTTACAACATTAAAACCATTCAGCTCTATGACTCCAATGCCTCCCCTCAAAATTTTTAGTATTCTTGGATTTTACTTTTGTAATAGAAAATGAATAAAGAAATACAATATTGAATTTGAAAAGCCATCTTTATCTCTGTTTATGGATGTAATAATTGTCTGAAAGAACATATATTTCTCAAGTATCAAAAACAGATAAAATAGCCCATTGGTATCAAGGAATCCATTTCACATGGTAAAAACTTTTAAGAAATGGTAAACAGATAGGAAAAAAAATATGTTTTATCTTTCAAAAGAAGGAAGTAGCATTCACTGAGCACCCAGTGTATGCTGGGGCTCTACAATTTTGTGTCATTAAACCTTTCTCTGATATCACTGTGGAGCAGATCACCATTTCTATTCTATAGATGAGAAAGCTGAGGCTCAAGGAGGCTCATGACAGTTGCAAAGTCACATGGCTCTGCAAAGAAGGACTCAGATTCCATCCAGGGCCTGAGCACAAAGCCTATGCTAACTCCACACCACAGGGCAGCTCAGGCCACAGGGACTCTTAGTCAGGACCAAAGTGTCAAACGAGAAGTTGTGTTTTCATTAAGAAAGTTATAATTTGAATGTATGAGTAGAATTTGCTCTTTAAAATAATCCTTATGTAAGCTTTGATATGAAATGAAAAATAAAGTGTTCTGCAAAATACAGTCTCTCTTCTCAGTTCCCTAATACCAGTTACTGAACAAAAGGAATAGTTGTCAAAGACTGGATGGAGTGGAACAGAATTTGAATCTGATGATGTGGGTTTTAGTCCCAGTTTTGATGCCCACTACCAGGATACACACACTATCTCACATCTGAATAAAGATAACTGCTGGAGGGACCTCATACCTAATGATAGGGGTGAAGAAGGAGGAAGACTCCAACGTCTGCAATGCTACTTCTAATTATTCGTTCTCATGTTAATGAAGTGTCTCTAAAGTGTCTTACAGACACACGGTGATAAGAATATACTTTAAGTGTTCTCAACAAATATAAGTGATTTTTTTTTGTTTTAAATAATATAGTATCTTACAAAATCAAATACTCGGGCTCAATCAGAAGCAGCATTCTTTCCTAACTCCTTTCAACACCAAACATAACTGGGAATTCACGTCTTGCTCCCTGATTTGGACCCATGATTCCCAAAGACCCAAGAATTGACCACAGGTATTTGTCTCATAGCAAGGTACTAAGTCCAACACCCACTACCTACTCCTTTCTTTTTTTGTATCTCCTGCTTCTGGCTCAGGGTGTACACAGAGTAGAAACTCAGTAAATGGTTGTTGAATGACTGAATGAATCTCTGAATTCCTTTTATTTGTACCTGGGCACAAAGCAAGCTACATAATTTATGGGACCCAGTGCAACATGCAAATTTGGAGCCCCTTGTTCCAAAGGCAGTGCGGGGAGGGGAAATCATGGTAAAGTACTAAAATATAAAGCTTTTTCCTGTGTTCTATGATCTCTCTCTTTACCTGTCAGTACCTTTTGTTATTTAATGTCATTATAAGTAAAGAAAAATTATCAGTGAAATTTTTTTATTGTTCCTCTTTATATTGTAGATTGCTGATGAGACTATAATGGTCACAGGCCTGTGAAATCAGACTAGCCTGGGTACAGTCCTAACAAAGTAAAGAATAATGACATAATTCAAGTGTCTCCTGGTATGAACTTGCATAACAGTAGCAAGCAAAGTCAAGGAAATATGCCTATGATAGACAGAGGGCATTGTAGAATAGTGTTTTTCCATTTGTAATAACACCAAGAAAACCTTTCATTTAACTAATTGCAAATCCAATTTATTCCCATGGAGATGAAGTCCTTTGATAGTACATAAAATGTTCAAGCAAGTAAGTTTCTATCTTCTTTGAGAAAAAAAAAGGAGAGAGAACAGAGAAAATATGCTATTGATATAAAGAATTATGGATGGAGAAAATTGCTGGGTTTTATTTACTCATATTCCATTCTACCTTCATGCCTGCAAGAGGCTGGCGAGATATTATAACATAATTATGGACTCCCCTAGCAGCTTGAGTATCAATGGTTCCTATTGTTCCAAGCCTTTTGCAAGCCTATGAGCTCCAAGATTGCATCACGCACACAAAAAGAGCAGGAGCTAATTGCAATGCATATTTATACTTCCACAGTTCCCACCATTACACACATAATTCCCTATGGGTTCTAATTAGCTCAATCAGGCTGGGGGAGTGAAAATGTAAGCAATTTAAAATAAATACGGGTTTTGCTACCGCCACAAAATTTGGCAAAATGCTAGCCTTACAACTACAACTTATAACTATAGTTTATCTCTCATTTCTGAAAAAAACTGGATAGCTCTTTTGTTGTGCTTAGGTTTAATCAGGGATAATAGCTTCTTAAATAACACCAGCCTTAGTGGTTTGAATTTTGGTGTTTTCCTGGAATTAGAGGGGGAAAAAATTCATTTTGAATATAATTTTTCTTGGGCTCCTAAGTGATAGCTCTGAAGATAATATCCAATAACTCCTGCCTGCTCTCTTTCCTCTCCTGTTTTATAATCTACATGACCTAGAAGTCTTACCTTTTAATCCTGTGCAAACTATAAAGAATGGTGCTTAGGAAAAGGATTCTCCTGAAGTGTCGAACTCTGGAAAAATAAGCTTAATTACTGCAAGCGCCAATTGGTGCTTTAAAGTTCAGGGAAATAATCTCTTTTTTTAAAGTGAAAGCACCTACAACTTCTTTTAATGTAAACAAGAGCATTGTCAGTCTCTCCTGTTGCCCATCACCTCATTATTAATTCATCTGGCTTCAGAATCTCAGTTATAATCAGGGAGCTGGCTCCTGCGGCTGCACTTACAATCAGCTCAATGGCAAAACGGCCGCATGCAATCACCCTGCTCCAATCTAAGATGACTCCTAATGAAGGAATCATTTGGAAGGCAGCAAGTCTCCTAAGACCCAGTTTGCAGCGTCTAATGGCTGGGGCTCAAAGGCTCAGATCAACTTTCCTCCCCTGAGATGTACAGTCTTGATCCTGGGGGAGGGCAAGGAAAGCAAAGAGAAGGGAGACCCATGAGATGTCCAGAGTGGATCTCAGGACCCCCACCTAGAGCAGAAGCCAAGCCTGGCCACCAGTGGACTATATGCTGACCACAGAAACTAATAGTCCCCACCAATATCCATGTATATTACTTATTAGTAGCAAACATTTAAATATTGGAAGCATTTACATAAAACTTCAGGGGCTAGTCTCTCAAAAAGTATTCATATGCTTTGTAATGAGGAGGCTGCATTCTGACACATTAAAAAAAATAGTGAGTTCTGAGCAAAACTGACCATCTTTCAACAAGACAGAGTCTGGCTGGCTTTTTTTTTTTTTTCTCCTACCCAGATTCTGTAATCCAAAACCCAGGATTCTCCAAGCTTCTCCAGGTGATATTTAGCCTACTCTAAAACGCCAGAGAGGTAAATAACTCCAAAAAGAGTGAAAAATAAATGAAACAGAAAGTTGCCTCATTCCATTTTACATCTAGAAAACTAATTGAAGAAAGGCTTAGGCATCATCATTTCCTCAGATAATATGTACTCACCGGGCACAACCATGTGCCTGGTACAGTTTGAGAACATGACAAGACAACAAGCAACAAGACCAGACCCCTGCCCTTACCAGGCTCCTTTTCTCTTGTGAGTCAAGCAGTAATCAACTAATAAATAAATAAATATTACATCTAGTAAGCCATAAGTGCTGAGAGAACGAATATACACACCAAACTCTACATGAAAATTGAACCAGTCAAGGAAACCAACGTACTGTTTACAGTAGCCAGTCCAGGAAATCAGACTTCTATCTGTATCAACCAGTCCGGGAAGACAAAGAACAAGCCATGTACCAATCAACCCAAAGTGACTAGTACTTGATTAGTAACTGACAGCCTACTTAATTAAAAAAAATTTTAGATGTTGATGGACTTTTACTTTACTCATTTATTTATACATGGTGCTGAGGATCGAATCCAGTGCCTCACACATGCTAGGCAAGCGGTCTACCATTGAGCCACAGCTCCAGCCCCCAGCCTTCTAAATTTTGGTTCTCATATCCAACTTAGGGATAAGCAGAGAAAAAAAAAATCAAACATGCACCCCCAACCAATCACAAAGAATGCCCCCACTTCTAGTGTGAGCCCAACTTCATCTTCCCCAGGACAACAGGTTCCAGTCAGTACACACCGGTAGCCTTCCTTTATTCCCTTGCCTCTGCCTGCTTTTGAGTCTCTGCCAAACCCAAGTGATGGTGGCTGCCTGCTTTGCTTTAGCAAGCTCTGAATAAGCAGCTTTGCTTGTTCTCATTTGGGTAGTCTTCATTTATTTCCATAGAGATTTAAAACAACATCAAGCAGAGTAAAAGGAGAGAGTGGTAGATGGATGGGAAGATGGGGAAGACGGTAACGTCAGAGCCAAGTCCTGAGAAAAAGGGGAGGGAGGGAACTGTATAACTTGCAGTGGAAAAGCATTTCAAGCAGAAGGAACAGCAACACAATGCCCAGTACAGAAAAAGAGCCAGCAGTGTGGTCCAGAATCAGCAAGCAGAATAAAGGAGGAAATGAGTTCTGGAAGAAGGGATCAGAGGAGCAGGCACAGGCCAGATGCCAGGTTGCACAGGCTTTGCAGGCCACAGAAAGATTCTCAATCTCCTTCTCAGTGTTTTTTTGTTTTTTGTTTTTTTACAAAGGCACTATAAATTCTGACTCCACACTTGCCTGGCTGTGTGGAGAAGAGACGGCAAATAGAATCAGGAACAAAGCAGGAGGTGCAATGGATCCGCGTGAGACATCATGACAACCAGAGCCAGATGAAGCAATGAGGGTGGAAAGAGGTGGCCAAATCTTGAATTCAAGTATTGGACTTACAATGTGTTGAATGTTGAGATCAGAAAATAGGTAAGGAACCATATAACCCAGTCATACCACTTCTCAGGATCTTTCCTAAATAATTAAAGGCAGCATCCTACGGTGATACATCATACATGTTTATAGCAGCAGAATTCACCATAGCCAACTATGGAGCCAACCTAGGTGTCCATCAACAGATGAATGAATAAAGCAAACGTATATATGCACGATAGACTTTTATTCATCCATAAAGAAAACTGAAATTCATGTCATTTGCAGGAAAATGGATGGAATTGGAGACGATCAAGTTAAGTGAAATAAATCAAACTCAGAAGGTCAAGGGTCATATGTTTTCTCTCCTATGTGGAAGCTAGAGAGGCAAAGGGAAAAGAAAGTTTGAGTGGTAGAGAGATCTCATAAAAATCAAAAGGATATCAGTAAAACTGAAGAAAGGGACCAGAGGGTAAGAAGAGTGGAGGGAGGAAGAAGTGTTAGTGAGAGATATTGACCAAATTATATTGTTATATTATGTGCATGTACAATGTGTAACAACAAATCCTACTACAATGTACCACTATAATGCACCAATAAAAGTTCTGGAGAAAAAATAAATAAAAGGATAAAAAGAAAGGTGAGGAATCAAAGATGACTCCTCTTCCCCTTTCCAGTCAATAATATTAACCCCTCCATACCTGTCACTCCCCATTTATTTATTTAACAGTTTGTTTGTTTTGTTGCTAGGGATTGAACACATAGGTGCTTAGCCGCTGAACCACAACCCCAGCCCTTTTTACTTTTTTTATTTTGAGACAAGGTCTCGCTAAATTGGTTAGGGTCTCAGTTGCTGAGGCTGGCCTTGAACTTGAGATCCTTCTGCCTTAGCCTCCAAAATCGCATAACAAGCATGCACCACTGCACCCAGCACCACCAGCCTTTTTTGAAGTCTCCTGCCCAGAAACACAAGTAGGTATAAAGTAATGCAGCTAAGAGTGGATGAGGACAAACTTGTGGGGAATTTCTGAGGAACAGTAATGGTCAAGCCAAGGTGGTCTTTGTGCAGGAAGTACTAAGAATCCTTATCTAAAATGTACCACCCCCTACACCAATTCAGGAAACTTCCAGCCTCTCAGACCACCTGTATTCACACAGCTCAAAGCATTTCCTTGTTTCTCTGTCAACATTACCATCTTTTCCTGGTTATACTAGTGCCTATGGTCAAAGCTGTCAGTGTCCATATCCTCCAATCCCTTCCCCATGCCTGGGCAAGCCAACCTGACGTCCAGATATTTTCCAGACTATAGGGACCCCTACCAGTCTCCCTTCTTTCTCTTCCCCAAAACTCACAGCAGCTCTGGAGCAAAGTCTGGCAGATGTGGGTGTAAATACCCCAGCTTTCTTGCCCCCAATCAGGATAGTTCTGAACTGTGCATTTTGCACCATTTTGCAAGGTGCATTTTGATTAGTAACTGACAGCCTACTTAATTAACTTAATCCTACCACCTCTTCACTAAGCAGCACCCTTTCTCCTCTGAGTCAATAGTTCATCACTGAATTCCCAACTCAGGATCAACTTCTAGAGGATCCAAATTCAGGTAATCTATCATAGATTTTTTTATTTTTTAATTTGTTCTTTTTTAGTTATACATGACAGTAGAATGCATTTTGACATATTATACATATATAGAATACAACTTTCCATTCTTCTGGTTATACATAATATGGAATTACATTGGTCATGTATTCATATATGAACAAAGGGAAGTAATGTCCAATTCATTCTGCTATCTTTCCTATTCCCATTCCCACTCCCTTCCTTTCATTCCACTTTGTCTAATCCAAAGTACTTCCATCATTCACCACCACCACCTATTGTTGTGTGTTACCCCCAGCCCCACTGCATATCAGCAAGAACATTCAGCCTTTGGTTTGGGGGGATCGGCTTTTTTCACTTAGCAGATAGTCTCCAGTTCCACCCATTTACCAGCAAAGGCCATAATCTCATTTCTCTTTATGGCTCAGTATTATCCCATTGTGTAGATATGCCACATTTTCTTTATCCATTCATCTGTTGAAGGGTACCTGGTTTGGTTCCCTAATTTTATTATTGTGAAATGAAGTGTTATAAACATTGATGTGGCTATGCCACTGTAGTATACTGATTTTAAGTCCTTTGGGTATATACTGAGGAGTGGGATAGCTGGGTCAAATGGTGGCTCTATTCCAAGTTTTCAAAGGAATTTCCATACTGCTTTCCAGAGTGCTTGCACCATTGCAGTCCGACTAGCAATGTATGAGTGTGCCTTTTTCCCCATATCCTCACCATCATTTATTGTTGCTTGTATTCTTGATAACTGCCATTCTGTACATATTCGATTTGGCCAGTTTTCTTTCTGAATATTTTCTATATGAGGTTGATTGAAACCATGAATGCAGAAACCACAGAAACAGAGAGCAACTGACCCTGATATTTAGACATCAAGTTGCAACACAATTGTAGTTTTTTACCTACACCCTGCCAAAAGGTGGAGGCTCTTCCCATTCCCTTTTTTAACCAATTCTGTCAGGTTTATCATTCAAAAGTGAGACTTTTTAAGCAGTATATAAATTGCTGAATGGTGCCCCAACACCACACCCAAAAAAGATAGTTCTACTATGATAAGCCCTAGAATTTGTGAATGTTACCTTATTTGGAAAAAAAAAACATCTTTTGAAGATGTAATTAAAGATCTTTTTTTAAATTTTTTTAATTAAAGATCTTGAGCTGAAGACATTATCCTGAATTATTCCTGTCAACTTTAAATATTACCATAAGTGTCCTTAGAAGAGAGAGGCAGAGGGAGATGAAACGCACAGAGACAGTAATGTGAAGATGAGCAAAGAGAAGCAGCCACAAGCCAAGGAACCCAAATAGTCACCAGAAACTGGAAGAAGCAAGGAATGAAGTCTCCACTAGAGACTCTTGGAGGATGCACATACCTGGCCTACAGACTTGGTCTCCAGGACTATAAAAGGATAAATTTCTGGTGTTTACAGTTAAGTGTGTGGCAGCTTGTTCCAGAAGCCGCAGAAAACTAACACATAACGGAAGCTTTCTAGTGAAATTTTACTTTTAGGTAAACTGATCAAAGGAGAACTGTTGTGGGCCAAGGGGCAAGGGGAACACTAGCTCCTACTTCACGTCATCTTCCCCTGAGCCCTGTCCCCTGGCCCGTCTCTCTTTGGTTTGGAACACTGAAAGTGCACGGCCATCCACCTCAGAGGACCAAGTGGCTATACGGAAGAGCTGAAAACCATTCTTCTCAAATATTCATCATAGTCATTCATCACATACATCTGGTTTTCTCTCTTCTTTCTTCTCTATTTAACCTTTTCAGTCAGTTTTCTGTTATTGTGACTAAACACCTGAGAAAATCAACGAGAAAGGAGGCAAAATTTATTTTGGCTACAGTTTCAGTCCTTGGTCATTTGGCTCCATACTTTTAGACGTGTGGTGAGGCAGAACATCATGGCAGGGGCCCATTGTGGAAAAAATCTTCACTGCATGGTGGTTGGAAAATAAACAAAAAAGGGGGGGCATCCCAATATCCACTTCAAGGGCGTGCTCCAAGTGACTTGACTTCCTCCCACTATGCCCCACCTTCTAAAGGTTCCACCACCGCTCAACAGCACCACAGGTTGGTGACCAAGCCTTTTACACATGAGGATTTGGGGGATGTTTCAGATCCAAGCCTGAGATCAGCTCTTTTCTTTGATGTGTGTCTTTTGGAAAGCAGGTGTACAGGTTGCACAGTTATGTTTCAGTCTCTGAGCCATACCTTTGGAACAGTCCTCCATAATCCCAGTGGCACAGGAGGCTGAGGCAGGAGGCTCACAAGTACAAAGCCAGTCTCAGCAACTTAGCAAGACTCTGAGCACCTTAGGGAGACTCTGTCTCAAAATGAAAAATAAAAAGTTCCGGGGATGTGGCTCAGTGGTTAAGCACCCCTGAGTTCAATCCCTGGTACCAAAAAAAAAAAAATGTAGAGGACTAATCAATTGCCGTATGAAAACTCAGTGAGTGGGACACATAGGACAAGGACTAGCTTAAGAACAGAAGAACCTCTGATTCAGACACTGTTTTAATTGACTCCTGCTGTCAACAGTCCTCTCCCCAGAGCCCTCTCAGGATTCACGTACAATCTAGGATTATGTTGGGGTGGGAGGAAGAGGTAAGAGACTCATGAGGGGGAGAATTAGTCCTTCATATCAAACAACTAACTTTAAATGCAGGTTGTGTTGCCATTAGGTCATAATTCTAAGACTGCCTACTCATTCTTCCCAGCATTTTCATTGTTCAGTTGTAAATGGCATTGACACAGCAGCCACCCAAGCAGCCTCTCTCAGTTGACTAAACACAGAGGTGCCTCACCTTTCACAAGCTTGCCTTCCAACTGTCAGTATGTTCACACATTATATATTATTGCTCGAAGCCTCTTTGAATATGCTAGAATCTGATTTTCCTCCAACACCCAAGTAATGATCAATGTAAGTTATCACATAGTGGTGTCACCTGAGGGCTCATTGTCCTGTTTCAGTCCAGCAAATCTGTGCAATCATTTGGATGTTTATTGTATCTTGTCCTTGTGTTCTATAAAAATGAGTAGGAAAGAGAAAAATGAAAGTGCTGATGCGAGGGATAAGACATATAGGTCATATAAACTTAATACAATTGAAACAAAGATGAAAATCACTAGGCAGCCTGAAGACAGAGAATCTTTCACCTTAATCAGATTCTCATTGGACTTAGACAGGTCAATTGTGTGTTCAATTAATTGTAAAGAAAAAGAACACAATTAAAGAACATGTACCAAATGTTGGCAATAAATCATAAATGACTGAACTGAGGTGTAATTAGGGATCTTATAACTTTGTACCACTGGAAGAATGGAACTCCTACCTTCTTTATATCAAATAAGTCTATTTCTGGCTTTCCCACATTCAACTCTTTTACCAATTTTTGAGAATGGATTACATGTAAAAGGAAAGAATTACCTGTACTTATGCAAAAAGGGCAAAAAATGCTGAATCTAAACTTATATCAACATAATATCAGTAACTGAAAGGAATTTATTTCTACTCTAAAGGAATTAGCACTGGATAGAGAAACATAACCATGAGTTTCTCTAAAACAGAGAGCTCCTGCACATAAGATGCAATTACAAAGACCCAGAAAATATCAACCCATGGCCAAGGTTATTTGTGACTGTAAAGATCTGAAAACTCAAATGTTTTCGACAGAGGACTGGTTAAATAGCCTATGATACGCATGGAGAACCACACAGACATACCGCAGAATCAAGATCTCCGTGAATGACTATGAAGTGACTTCTAGAATATATTGCCAAGGTAAATAACAGTAAGCAATGTCATATAGAGTTTCTTGTCTTTTAAAAGAGAAATATAGGAATGAGTATACACCCAGTTATCTTATTTTTCTAAGAAATGCAAATGTTAACTAATGATTGCCTACAGAGGGTGGTGATAACAGAATGAAGAAAAGGAACTTCTTTAAAATACACTTTTATACATAATTTTGATTTTTGAAGCATGTATGCATTTTACCGATTTAAAGATGAAATAAAAAATAAACCTTAATGTTCCATAGAAAATATCAGGTTCTGTTTCTTGGGAGGAGCACTGGATGTCAGGCAGATGAGTTCTACCCACCATCCCCTATGTTGATTTGGACAGCTGTGGCAGAGTGGAAGTCTCCCTCTATCAACATGAGAAGCCATGAGCACCAATCCTGCTGCCATCACTCATGAGCCTATGTAAATCATTCAGTCTCTCTCTCCTTTTCTGTCAAATGGACGTAATGTTTACATCATATGGAGAACAAGTAGATAATCTGCAAATAAAAATAACCCTTAAAAATCAAGCATAATCGGAAACTAAAGAACTTAATTGCACATAAAAATGTGAACCACACAGAGAATATTGGTGTCCAAAATTTCTTTGAATTCAATCAAATTTTTTATTATTATAACTCCTTAGGATTAAATAGATGGACCCTAGCTTAAGATGGTTTAACTTAAAATTTTCTGACTTATGTTGGTGGCAAAATAATATGTAAAACTGTACTTTGAAGTTGAAATTTTGATCTTTTATCCAAACCATTCTGTGAATTTTGAATTTTGATCCTTTCTCAGGTTAGCAATGTGTCGTAGGATACTCTCTTATACTACATGGACTGGGGCAGCCATGAATCCCAGCCAACCATGTGATCACCAAGGGAAACAATTGATATTCTACAGTGGACTGAGTTGATAATCCAGGTGTTCAGTAGATTAAGTATACTAAATGCATTTTCAACTTAAAATATTTTAAATTTATGATGGTTTCATTGGGACGCTGTTTTAGTCAGTCTTTTTTGTTGTTGTGACTGAAAGACCTGACAAGAACAATTTTAGAAGAAGAAAAAAGTTTATTTAGGGGATCATGGTTTCAGGAGTCTCAGTCCACAGACAGCAGGCTCCATTCCTGGGGGCTTGAGGTGAGGCAGAACATTATGGCAGAAGAGTATCCGTGGAGCAAAGCAGCTCACATGATGATCAGAAAGCAGAGAGAGGGACTCCACTCACCAAATACAAAATTTATATGCCCAAAGTCATGCCCCCAATGCCCCACCTACTCCAGCCACACCCTACCCACCTTCAGTTACCTCTCAGTTAATTCCCTTCAGGGTATTAATTCACTGGTGGGTTAAGGCTCTCATAACCCAATCATTTCTCCTCTAAACCTTCTTGAATTGTCTCACACATGAATTTTTGCAGACACCGCACATCTAAACCATAATAGATGTTGACTCCCTCATAAATAAAGGAATATCCATTCTGAAGGTAAAGAAGGACAAATAAATCTTAAACTTGCTCAGTTGATTTACCATTAACAATTCATATAAGAATTATAGCTTTTAAAACTATTTTACAATTACTATTTTGAAGAGGGATTTTTTTCTGAGAGAAAGAGAGAGAATTTTTAATATTTATTTTTTAGTTTTCGGTGGACACAACATCTTTATTTATTTACTTTTTATGTGGTGCTGAGGATTGAACCCAGCGCCCCGCGCATGCCAGGCGAGCACGCTACCGCTTGAGCCACATCCCCAGCCCAAGAGGGATGTTTTTAACCAAGAATTTTATACTCACCCAACTTATTTATCCAATGTAAAGGAAAAACCTAATTCTACATATTCTCCTGTAGAAAAAGAAATCACTTAACAACATACTCCTCCAAAAAATCAAAAAAAAAAAGATTCATATTTAAGAACTCAAAGGTGAGTCAGTTGTGGTACAAAATGATTTCTGTTACTCAGTTGGGCCTCAAACTGAGGCTTTTGGTGTTCATGTGCTCAGATGGACTTCACACCCCAGGATTCCACACTGGCCCTGCAGTGTTCCCCTCTGCGGCTTTTCCAATCTTACCTGTACCCCAAAACACCCATTCATGAATTCTCTTCTTTATCCCAGAGTTCAAATAAAAGCTCTTGCCATGTTTGACAACCATTTAAAATAACCTATATTATTCTATTCCAGCACTTGCTAAACTCTTTACATGGTTAAGATGCTGTGCTGGGAGAATCACTGAAGTTTTTTTTTTTTTTTTTCGTTCTTCTTCCATAAAAGTAGAGCTTTATAGAGCAACATAATAACCATTTTTATTGCCAAAGAACTCAAGTAATGATTTTCTGCAACTTTAAAACTTGTATTGAATGACCAAAGTCTCAGAGTTTTATTTTTTCATTGGTAAAAACTAAATAAAACACTAGTCTATGGCAGATATCATCTTGTTCAATCCCTCTTATCATTCTCCACCTAACAGTTACAAATGTCCCTGCATTTGGTACATTTTTAAGCTTTGCAACAAAACACATTTAAAAATGCACAGAAAAAGACTAAATACTATAATACAATAAAACAGAACAACAGCATTTATCTCTGGCTGGTGAAATTCTGTATAATTATTTTTTTTCTTTATACTTCTATGGTTTTTTTTCAAGCTTTGTTAAGGATCAATTTTCATAATCACAGAAAAATGAGATTAAAATCAGTATACACAATTTCACTATATAATATGATTACAGTATATATGTTATGTTTTAATGTGCAAAAAATAAAAGTAAAAAGAAAGTTTATTTTCTGAGTGACAGGACTATGACTAATTGCTTTCTTCCTTCCCTCTGCTTTTCTACATATCCCAAGTTTTCTGTGATGGCTTATATTACTCTCCAATGCTTAGGGGATGCTTTGAGGTTGTTTGATGGTGAGGGGGAGAACAAATCAAAATCAGTTGTTATTCATTTGAAATGAGGTCAGGGGACAGAGAAGAGAAAGAAGTGGATACAGGCACAGGTACCTTCCACAGCTGCTCCAAAAGGAAGTCCTTAAACAACTAACCCCACTTAGGTTGCCTGTTCTCAGTCCTGCACCTCTGTGGGTCCCCACAGCTGGGGAAGCAGACTTTACTGCCACCCTCCCTGCTCCAGATTTTCTGCCCTGCCACGAAATCAACACAGCCCAACCACCCACAATGAACTTTCTTTCTGCTGCCATGTGCACTGCAGAGCTGAGTGCTTATTTGCAAAGAAAGACATGGTTGCCTCGTAAAGCTCAGAATTAAGTGCTCTAAACAGATTTTGAGTTTACAGGACTCTTTCAAACTGCATTACTTTTCCCCTAATAAAGTTTTTCTCCTTGCTGCCACAAAAGAGAAAAACGTTTTATGACTTGCCTTTAAAAATGATATGGTGAGAGACTGATAGCACAACAAGAAATGTGATTCCCCTGATTAAAAAAAAAACAGCCCTAGCAGACATTACTCTACAGCAACTAATAGACTCCAAGTAAAAATATCTATTTTTTTAAAGTGTCTGAGGGTAAATGCCTGCTGTGCATTTTGTAACAAATTGACAAATTTTTCTTTTCTACTGTGTTAGCCTGCTTGACCTCAAAGGAAGAGAAGTAGCAGATCTACTTTGGGTTTCAGAAATATTTTTAATAATATGTGCCACTTCTCTCTACAGCGTGACAAGGACCATGCAGAAGTGGGTTCCAACACTAGTGCTCCTGGCTCCAGTGTTTATTCTAGGGTTCGCTCATAATCATTCTTCTAGCTTTGCTGGGGGCAAAATGAGGTTTTCTTTTTTGGTTCATTTTTCCCTAATCCCTTTCACTGTGATATTCAATATTTCTTGGGATCCTTTGGGTACTTTGGGGCCATGTCTTCAAGAAATGCCTTTCTGATGCTTTACTAATCTCATTCTTTGCAGTCATTTTCTCAGTCTCTCCTACCACTTCGCATTTCTACTCATGATGGGAGAAAAAACCCTGAGCTCTGGGGGCAGACAGACCTTGATTCTAATCCCATCCCAGCCATTCACTAGGGCTTAGGAGTTGGAGTGGGTATCTCAGTCTGACTAACATTCAACTTCAGAGCTTAAAAGATGGATAAAGAGCACTGACATCACAAGGTTGCCACAAAGAAAAGAGACCCTCAATGCAAGTTTCCAGCCAGCAGCAGACCTCATCGAAACCTGTTACTCTAATCAATCACACCATTAACATTTGTCCTCACTGACCTCATCTGTCAATGTCCTGCCTTGTAAGATATGCTCAGGGCTTTTCTTGTTTCTTATTATTTCATTGTCTAGATGACTTTTGGATCATTCTGAGTTCTATGTATTCCCTATGTGCTTACTCTTCTTTATCACCCAAAATCTCTAGACACCTTTGGTCTGAGGACCAATGCTTGTAGGTCCCTGCTGTTAAACCTCTCCATCAAAGATTTCTTCTCCTTTTATTTCCTCTGTTGACTGATGTATCTATTAAGCAAATATAGCCACGTCTGGGACTATCAAGACACATGAAAGTGAAGCATCTGCCTGCCCAGAGTTTATGGTCCAGGAAGAGAGAGGTGTGCACACTCATGACTACCCATGACTACGCATGCAACAGAATGTGCACACTACAACCTTGGGAGAGTGAGGCCAAAATTTTTATGAGAGACTTCATTTTACTTTGAAATCAAACAGTCATAAGATTGTACTACCCAGCGTGACTTGGATGAAGCTAGAAGTCAGTCTAAAGCAGAAAATGTCTCAAACACCCTCTTGTACTTCCAGATGATCACCAAAAAGGAAGTGGTGAAAAAGATGAATGTTGTATGATCCACTTACATGAAATATCTAGAACAGATAAATTCACTTGACACAGCAGAGCAAAGGCTGCCAGGAGCTAGGAAGGAGGGGAGAATGGGGAGTTGTTGCTTCAAGTTTACACAATTTTTATTTGGGGTGATGAAAAATGTTTGGAAATAGTGGTGATGTTTGCACAATATCATAGGATGCAATTAATATCATGGAATCAAATACTTAAAATGGTTAAAAGCAGAAATTTTCTGTTGTACATTTTACCACATAAAAAAAAAAACCCAGCTTTCCTATATACATATATGAATACACCACAGTGAATCTCACCATTGTGTACATCCACAAGACTGGAATCCTAATTAGAATAAGATATATTCCATGCTTATTTAAATATTATAAATATATCAAAATAGATTATCCTGTCATGTATAACTAAAAAGAACAATTTAAAAATAAATAAAAGCAAAAAAGAAAACACATACAAAGAGGTCAAATTGAAACACATTTATTCATTGCATAACAACAGGGATATGTTATGAGAAATATATAATTAGGCAATTTCATTATTGTGCAAATGCTGTAGGATGTATTTATATAAATAAACATAACTATGACATCACTATAATCTTATGGAACTTGTGTTAGTCGATTTTGTATTACTATAACAAAATACCTGAGATAATTATAAAGAGAAAAGGGTTATTTTGGCTCACATTTTTGGAGGTTTGGGTCTAAGAGCAGGTGGACCCATTGCCATGGGCCTCTGAGGGGGCCCACGACTGGATGGCAATGCTGGGCAGTGTGTGGCAGAGCAAACTGCTCCTATCATGAGCCAGTAAAAACAAAATATAAGAGGAAGAGGCCAGAGTCTCATATCCCCTTCAAGGGCATGGCTCCAATTACCTAAAGAAATCTCACAAAGGGCCCATCTCATAAAGGTTCCACCATAATCCAATAGTGTCTCCTAGAAATCAAACCTTCAGCACATGGATTCTGGAGTAACATTACCCATATTTAAGCCATAGTAGGACCATTATTGTGCAAGAGGTCAATCAATGATGGAAAGATGATGTAGCTCATCTCATGACTGTGCAGAATTAAAGGCAGCAAAATATCTCCTTCTCACCACATCCCAGCCCCCATCAAACTGCATGTACTTCCTTATACTTGCCTTTCATAATAATTGAGTCAGTAAATGTTTTTTTGAAAGCTCACCATGTGTCAGGCACTGTGCGAGGTACAGGAAAAAGAACTGAAGTCATCTTATTCCTGTGCTCAGACTAGACTCACAGCCCAAAGTGCCACTGTCCTGTTTGTGAAGCTCAAATGCCACCTGCTGTGAGAACCCTCAAAGGCCACCTTGTTGGAGTGGATTGCTCTCTCCCCTGCACTCCCACAGCTGGCCGCCCCTTCATCTGAGCCCTCCTTACTGCCTCCCTATATGCTGTCCTTTGCATAGCATCTCTGCCCCACCCCACACCTGTCTCACTCCAGCCCTGGCAAACTCCTTCAAGTCCAGAGTCCATCTTTCCCACTGTGCACCTGTCCCTTCACATAGCGCCTGTGCACAGCAGGCCCACAATCTGTGCTGGCTTCAATCACCTGCAGAGTGTTGTTTTCAGAATTGGCCAACAGCTCAGTGCAGGCCCATGGCATCTGCTATCAATCACTTAACCCTCTCACTCCTCCTCACTGTACTCATTACGAGCTGCTTCTCAACCATCAGTGAAAAAGAGGAAGACTGACTATTTCTCCTCTATGAATTAGCTTTCACATCAGGAGTGCTGAAATGTGTGCAGCATAGGTCTCCTGTCCCTGGCTGATGAAAGGAACCCACCTAGGCGTCTTCAATGCACATGAGTATTTAATTCCAGATAAGGTCAGTCTTTACCAATCAAAGAAATAAATGTGGCAAGGTTGAAAAGGGCAGAAAGAAGGGGAATATTCAATTGCACACACTGAAAGAACGTTTGTAATAAATGACCAGCATCCCTGGAGAGCTCATTTCTCTGCCATTAAGCTCTGAGACATTGATACACGTAAAGACTCTGGAAAACTTGGATATGTTTACATTTTTATATTATATTAATGTACAAGCTTTCTGTGAAGACAAAACACAGGGAAGTTTTAGACTTGTAATAATAATAACTACCATTTATTAGGTACTTACTACATGCCAGATACCATTAAAGCCAGCATATATTTGCTTATTGAACAAACACAACAATCTAGAGGGGACATAAATACTGCCATACTGAGGACTCTGGTGCCCAGAGAGGGTAAATCCCTTGTCCAAGGTCACACAGATGAAAAAGCGCAAAGTCAGGAATAAAATAGGTTTTCTTATTCAAAGTTAACATGAAGTAGTCTCTTTTAAGTCAACTGTTTACCTACCCCCAAATGCACATAGCCTTTGCCATATATTATTTTTGAAAGAATAGGCAAATAAATGATTTTTTACAGACCAAAAACTAATATGCATACAAGGGAGCTCCTTAGAGAACTTTTAGAAGAAAATACACTGTAAAAGATCTTTAAAAAAAATCTCAAGTACCTAATGTCTTAAAGTTTATTCTGAGAACAGCGGGCAAGATAAAGGGACAGTTGGAAGGGAGAGATTTTATGATCATGGAAAATGAGAGTGAATCCTGGATAGATGATTGACAGGATGAGATTAAGGATGCCTTCACAGACATGGATATCTCAGCCAGCCAACTACTATAGGAATGCACTATTTCTTTGCGATACCAGAAGATCCTGGAGGAACCCCCAAACAGGCACACTCCTCCAAGAAGTGGAGATGGCCAAAGTTCCCTAAATACTCTGATTTTATCCCCCTGCACAGCATGGGTAAACTAACAATTTCTGATTCCTTGGATCCTCTTTCCCCGAGTCTGTAACAACCATTCCTTCTCTTGAGATCAGTCTTTCTTTGGCCATCTATTAATTGCATTAGTCAGCTCTTCACAGCTGTGATGAAATGCTTGAGCAAAACAACTAAAAGGAGGAAAGATATTTTGGGGGCTTACAGTTTCAGAGGCCTCAGTCCATCACTGTGTTCATTGCTTTGGTCCTGAGGAATGGCAGGACATCATGGTGGACGGTAGCAAGGTTATAGCAGTGGAAAACTGCTCACCTCATGATAGCCAGAAAGCAGAAAAACGGAAAGGACGGACACAAGATGCAATTCCCAAAGGAATGCCTCCAAGGAACCTGGCCTTTCAACTAAGTCTCATCTCCTATGGTTTCCACCACTTCCTAAGGGTCATTTTGAATATTAATCCATCGATGGATACATCCACTCATGAGTTTGGAGCCCACGTGATCCAATCATTTCCTCAAAGCCCCATCTCTGGATACTGATGCACTGGGGACCAGCCTTCAACACAGGAGCTCTGGGGGTATGTTCCAGATCCAAATCATAACACTCCATCTTTCAGTCTACATCGCCCATGCTCTTCTTATTTTTTTAATTGACTTTTTAAAAAATAAATGACAGCAAAATGCATTACAAATCTTATTACACACGTGCAGCACAATTTTTCATATCTCTGGCTGTATATAAAGTATACTGACACCAATTTGTGTCTTCATACATGAACTTTGGGTAATAATGTCCATCACATTCCACCATCATTTCTAACCCCCTGCCCCCTCTCTTTCCCTCCCACCCTTCTGCCCTATCTAGAGTTCGTCTATTCCTCCCATGCTCCCCCTCCCTACCCCACTATGACTCAGCCTCCTTATATCAGAGAAAACATTCAGCATTTGTTTTGGGGGGATTGGCTAACTTGTACTTAGCATTACCTTCTCCAAGGCCATCCACTTACCTGAAAATGCCATGATTTTTTTCTCTTTTATAGCTGAGTAATATTCCCTTGTGTATATATGCCACATTTTTAAAATCCATTCATCTACTGAATGGCGTCTAGGTTGGTTCCACAGTTTAGCTATTGTGAATTGTGCTGCTATAAACATTGATGTGGCTGTGTCCCTGTAGTATGCTGTTTTTAAGTCCTTTAGATATAGACCAAGGAGTGGGATAGCTGGGTCAAATGGTGGTTCCATTCCCAGTTTTCCAAGGAATCTCCATACTGCTTTCCATATTGGCTGTACCAATTTCATGCTCTTCTTGTTTAGGGCCTTTCTGTTTTGATAACATGCCTCTGAAGATATCTGATCTCACCACTGTAGGGCTGGACTTTCTAGCTTGCCTTACAGAGCTTTGGAGAAACTTTACTCTTGACCCTATGCCACCTACATTACAATAGTCTGGAATTTTTATTTTCTCATTCATTAAATCTCATTGTTCTTTCTCCATCAAAGAAGGATTATTTCCCTAGCTCCCTAACCCCTACCCTTTCATGCATCTTTATTTTAGTTGTTGATAGGATTTTTCCCCTTGATCAATTGTGATTTCATTGTTTGTATAATGCCATGCAGTAAGTAATCCTTGTCTCTAGGATTGTACTGGTTCTCTCTCTAAATTGCCTTCTGAGAAGGAACTGCCTCATTTCTATGAGTTGAGTCTATTTAGTCAATATGGGGTTGAAAGGCTGGGAAGTTGGGATTTATGGAAGTTTCTTCCTACAGTTCAGTAGTAAATTCCTCTAACACATCTACCAGACATTGCAAAGTTGGATTCTATTCTTCTGGCTTTCCTAACTGCAGATGTAGACAAAACAAAATATTTCTCTGCCAACACTGTATCCTACTACAATTTGCTTTTGTGAAGTCAAAACATGGACTGCTAGGGAAATTATGGGTTTTTGTTTGATTGTTTTTGCTCAACTTTGTGGGTTTAGTATTTGCTTCATGTTGAAAGAAAGAAATGGAAAAATTACCTTTTGATTGATAGCTTCTTACAATCTTACCTTTTTGCCAAAAATAACAGATCCTAGTCCAAGCTCATCCAAGTCCAGCCACTTAGAAATCATTCTTCATGATTCCATCACCAAACATTATTTCATATTCATTCTTGTCACTACCTATTCTACTCTTCAAGGGGAGTTCTAGAAAAGAGGGAATCAAACTCTCCCAGGTCTTCCTCAGTGTCAGGATTCTAGAACCTCTCTGTCAAACTGGTAACAAGAGGACAGAACATAGTAAGGAGCTACTGCCTGCACCTATGGGATTTCATCACAGAAAAGTCTAAAACTCACCATCCTAAGGTTGCCCATAAGGTAGACTCTGCCCACATAATAACCCAGACTCTGAACCATCATTTTCTGGAGACAAGATGAATCAATACACTCAATAGCCCTTCTGGAGATACTGAAATTAAAAAAAAAATGTTATCAAGCTGAATGATATGTGGAACATTCTAAGTAGTATTTCTAATGAATGAAAAAATATTCTAGCATCTCCAAGTTTACTAGCATAATCTGATTCAGGATCATTGGTATCTAACTCAAGTTTTCAGCTTTGTTTGTATAGAGTAGTGATAATTCTTTTTAACATCAAAGGAAAAGGAAGAAAATTGAGATCATGAATTTAGTGTGATGGCCAAGGCACAATTTACTCAATCTACTATGATGGGTATTGTGCAGACTGGTAAAGATACAGAAATGAGTAAGACAGTACCTGTCCTCAAGGAGTTCACTACCTATGGGGAGAAACAGACACATAAATAATTAAATACAATTTGGAGCTGAAGCAATAAATGTACACACAGGAAGGTATAGAAACATCTGGAAGATCATTTCATCCAAGGGAAGAGTTTTGAAGAAGCAATAACAATTAGAATCATTATTCAAAATCCCTGCCTGAGTAGTTTATAATTCTTACCCAAAGAAACTACATTAATTTATGCCTAGTCAAATGTTTTTAAAGTTATTTTTGGAAGGCAAGAAGATAAAGACTATGAGAAAAGGTAAAAGACTTTGAATTATCAAAGTACAGAAAAGTGTGTGTGTGTGTATGTGTGTGTGTGTGTGTATGCGCTGCATACTTGGTAAATGTAGACTTAGATAATAAAAGTATGGGATGACAAAGAATTAATTAAGTGAGCATTACATCCCACACAAGTGGAGTATATTTGTTTCCACACAGATTTAGAGATAAGAAGTTTATCCACAAAAGCAAGAATCCACTCACATATCCACTCACTTTGATTTTAGCAATGCCTTCTTTATTTCAGAACATTTGCCTTTAGGACAAATATTAGTATTTCCTAGTCATGCAGGACTATTTCATTTAAGTTCCACCTTTTCTCATGGCTCAATCTCACTTTTTTTACTTAATATTTTATTGGCACATTATAATAATACATAAGAGTGGGATTCATTGTGACATATTTTTACATGCATATAACATAATTTGGTCAGTTTCAATCTCACTTTTTAAGGGAAAGGAAAACAACATTTGCTGAGCACCAACTGTATTCCAAACATATATTCTACCTGCATATTGTTTAGTTCTTCTTTAAGGCATTTCTGTAAAACAGAGGTGTCATTCCAGTCCCCACACTTGTGTCTCTACATGTCCACTTACAGACAGAGATGCATATGCACTTGCCAAGGGTATGAAGCTAGCTCTAATTTTTTAGAGTATATCTCTTGATTTAGTCAGCTATTTTGCTGCTGCAATCAAAAGACCCTACAAGAACAATTTGAGAAGGAAAAGTTTATTTGGGGGCTCACAGCTTCAGAGTTCTCACAATCCATAGACAGCTAGTTCCATTCCTCTGGGTTCAAAGTGAGACAGAACATCATGGCGGAAGAGTGTGGCAGAGGGAAGCAGCTGAGAACATGTCACCAAGAAGCAGGAAGAGAGAGAGAGAGAGAGAGAGAGAGAGAGCTCTGCTTAACAAAGAAAAAATATAAACCCCTAAGGCATGCCCCCAGGGACACACCTCTTCCCACCTGCCTACAGTTACCACCCAGCTAATGCCTATCAGGATTAATTCACTCATTGGTTAAGGCTCTCATAACCCAATTATTTCACCTCTCAACATTCTTGCATTATCTCACACATAAGCTTTTGGGAGACACCTCACATCTAAATCATGACAGTCCATCATTTTCTCAAGGACATAAAAGATTACCCAGTACAAGGAGTTTGGCTTCTATTTCACTAGTGTCTCCCCATAGTACAACCCAGAAATAATAGAAAATTGAATCTTAGCCATATTGGGTTTCCTCAATCTACATGGAAAGCAGAAGTGAGTACAGGTTATGGATGCTGTGTCTAGGCAAGAGAAAGTCCTAATATATTCCATTGCCTAATATATTTACAGAATTTTCCCAATGTTAAATATTGTACTAAATAAGTGCAATAATATAATAAAAATGGAAAAATGGAACTTTCAGTAAAAATGGCCCATTATGGTTTAGATATGAGGTGTCCCCCAAAAGCTTATGTGTGAAACAATGCAAGAACATTCAGAGGTAAAATGATTAGATTATGAAAGCCTTGACCTAATCAGTTGATTAATCCATTTGATGGATTAATGGGCGGTAACTATAAGTAGGTAGGACATGGCTAGAGGAGGTAAATCACTGTGGGTGTGCCTTTGGGTATTATATTTTCCCTGGCTCCTTGCACTGAAGCTCCCTCTGCTCGATGGTTGTCATAAACTGAGCCACTTTCCTCTGCCAAACCCTTCTACCATGATGTTCTACCTCACCTCAGACCCAGAGTTATGAAGCTGGCTGACCATGCACTAGACCTCTGAAACCATGAGCCAAAGCAAACTTTCCCTACTCTTAGTTGTTCTTGTTGGGTATATTGTTCACAGCAGAACAAAGCTGACTAACGTATAGTCTCTCCCATATCTTTACGGATACAATTTTGGAAATTCATACCAAGAGCAAATAAGATTCTCAGCATCAAAACCACAACCAAAAGTAAAAATATTTCCACAAAAAATTGGGACATGTATTTTAAAACTGGCCCAGTGATACCAAAGAGAGGAGCTGAAAAAGTGGGAAGATTTTCTTCCCTCTTTCTGTGCTGTGCCCTCTGTGGGTTACCAACACAAGGTCCATACCAATTAGATCTTTAAGTCCTGAAACTACTATCTGAGGCTGCCTATTATCTAAATTCTTATAAATTAAGAAATATTCAAAAATTTTAAGTTTTTTAAAAGTGATGAAATGCATCGCTGTGTTTGATGGTGTCTCCCAAAATTTGTGTGTTGAAAACTTAATCCCCAATGCAACAGCTTTAGGAGGTGATTAGGCTGTGAGGACTCTGGCTTCAAGAACAGATTTATATCATTATCACAGGAAAGGGTTTGTTAACATGAGAGATGGTTTGTTATAAAAGTGAGTTCAACTATTTCTTTTGCTCTCTCACCATATGATTCCTTCCTTCCACAATGTTAAGATGTAGCAAGAAGATCCTCCCGATTTGGCCCCTCAGTCTTAAACATCCCAGCCTCCAGAACTGTAGGAAATAAATCTCTTCTTCATAAATTACTTAGTCTCTGGTATTCTGTTAAAGCAGTATAACAATACATAGAATGTATTGTTATAACCATTTAAGTGTACAGTTGAGTGGCATTAAGTATATTCATATTGTTGTCCCACCACCACCATCATCCATCTCCAGAATGTTTTTTTTATTTCCAAAACTGAAATTCCACAGTCACTAAACAATAACTCCCCATTCCCCCTGGAACCCAATTATTCTGATGAATTTGACTGCTCTAGGCATCTCACATAAGTGAAATCAAACTGTATTTGTCCTTTTGGAACTGGATTATTTCATTTAATGTCTTCAAGGTTCACCCACATTATGTATCATGTGTCAGAATTCCCTTCCTTTTTAAGGTTGATTGACATTCCACTCTATATGCATATATATACCACATTCTGTTTATCCACTCATCCATCCTTGCATAGTTGGGTTGCCTTCACCTTTTGGTTTGTATGAATAATGCTACTATAAACATGGATGTACAAAATAACTAGTGGTCCTTTTTATATACAAAATTGAAGGCTAGACCTCCCAAATAATTGCCAGTGGGAAGGTAAAAGAATTCCAAGAAGGGAAGACATTATTAGCATATCAGAATTCTGGGAAGTGAAAGTCCCTCAAGAGAAACATCAGACAGAGAAAACTAGAAACCCAGTGAGTGTATGCTCAGGTGACTACTGGCTCAAGCAGAAAAGGAAAGAGAATCCCAGCTCTTCCAGAAAAAGTGTCAAAGAAGAAAACGGGATGATATTGGGATTGAAGGTAGGAGCTATGCACGTCCATCCCACACTGAGAAGGAGATGTGATCCACACCAAAACTGAACAGACTGTGTGGCAAGGTCTGTCCTTTATATAGGTAAACACTTAGATTCTTTTTTCAGTATGAGAAAACAGGGGATCAGAAAGTGAGCTCTCTGAAAAATCACCACATAACAAGTGAAAGTCATGTTAAAGTCTTTGAGAAAAAATAGGTATCTGTGAAAGTGGTTCACTCCTACAGTCTCAATGTCCCCCCAAATTCATGTGTTGACTCTAAATTGCCAGTGTGATAGTGGGAACAGGTGGGAACCTTAGAGATGGTGAAGACATAAGGGTGGCGACTTTATGAATGGGATTAGTGAGCTAATAAAAAGGTTAAAGAGAAGAACAAGCTAGAATGTTTTTGTCTGTCCAGTCCTGTGGCTATTTAGGACACAGCGTTCCTCCCCTCTGGAGAGACAGCAGCAAGGCACCATCTTGGAAACAGAGAGAGCTCCCCTACCAGACACAATCTGCCAGCACACTGCCTTTGGGCTTCCAGCCTCAAGAATTGTGAGAAAAAAAAATCTCCATTGCTTGTAAATTACTTAGTCTATGAGATTTTGACAAGAAACTAAGGTAACTACTAAAGGAACTAAGGTAACTACTAAACCCAGCAGAAAATTACTACAATTGGCCTCCTTATTAGAAAGTCCAAAGACATAGTCCTTGTGTAAGAGGACAGAAATTCCCAAGAAGAAACATTGAGACATAAGAGTACCAGAATGAGATGAAAATGATAACATGAGGAAAGATGGCAAGGACACTAGAATGCAATAAAAGAATTTAAACCCACAATAGCAACAGTAAATAACAGAAATGCATTGTATAAAATCAAATCAATGAAAAAGAGAACAAACCAAGAATTGTAACAGCTCATGAGAAAAAAAAAAACAGAATAAATGAGAATAATGAACATCAAAATCATAAAAAGAGCAGCCATTCCTAAACTGAATAGAAACTGAGATTTCAAATTTGAATGGTTTACTTTATTCAATTATTCACTTGCTCTTAATGAGTGTCTACTCTGTGCCAAGTTTCATAGGTGAATTTCAGGAAAAATAACTTAACTTTTAAAAAGATTTACTTCTAGTTTCAACATGCTAAAATTCTTAATTAAGCAAGGTTAAAATTATCATATGTACTGTAGCAGTGAGTGATACAGGCAGGAAGGAAAAATAATTAGGCTGGCTTCTAATTCTCTACAGAAACAAGCTATGAGCCAGGGAAGGTGGCACACACCAGTAATCCCAGTAGCTCAGGAGGCTAAGGCAGGAGGATTGCAAGTTCAAAGCCAGCCTCAGCAACAGTGAGGTGCTAAGCAATTTACTGGGACCCTGTTTCTAAATAAAAAAGATAAAAATGTCCAAATGTTCTCTCTGTTAAGTGGATGCTGATCCATGGGAAAAATGGAAGAACTGTGATTGGGCAAATGGGAGGGAGAGGAGAGGAGGGGGTATGTCGGGGCAAGAAAGATGATGCAATGAGATGGACATCATTACTCTATGTACATGTATGACTGCTCATATGGTGTGACATTACATTGTGTACAACCAGAGAAATGAAAAGTTGTGCTGCAATTAGGTACAATGAATCAAAATGCATTCTGTTGTCATACATAACTAATTAGAATTAATTAATCGAAACAAAAAATTTGTTTCGATTAATTAAAACAAAAAAAAGAGAAGAGAAATGATGCAAAGTTATAAAAACGTGGTGAAAAATAAAGTAGTATACTAGAAAAATACAAACTAGGGCTGGGGATGTGGCTCAGTGCTTGAATGCCTCTGAGTTCAATCCCTGGAAGCTATGGAATCATGGGTCTTGAATTCTAAGGATAATTTTAGGTCATGAACTTTATACCCAACTAAGAACTTTTGTTTATTTAAAAAAAAACAGAAAGACATTCTTATATATATATATAGAGAGAGAGTTTTTAAAAATAGAATCACCATATCTTTAAATTTTTTTAAAAAAATACTCTAGGCAACCAAGAAACTAGTTGAATAAATCTCTTCTAGTTCAAAACAGCAAACTGAATGCATATGTTTCTTCTCTTAATCCTAAATCCAATTGAAGTGGCAGGAAAGAAAAGAATGCAAGCAAGAAAGACATTTCTGGAGGCACTAAGTCTCATAAGGAAGGATACCAGTAGACCAAAGTTTTTAATAAACTTCTATAAGCTGAAAGAACTCAAACTGGATGAACTGCATCAAAAATACCAAGGCTTGGAGCTCACACAAACAAGGGCTATGGTGCAGCAGAGAGCCTTTCTTCAGGGAAGAACTCTTCCAAGTTAGCAAGCACCCAGAACAGGAATGAGGTGAGAGATGGAGGCAGGGTCACTGATTAAAGAGCTCTGCAGATGGCTTTTATCCTTAGCAGAAGCCTAAAGACACTCTGAAGAATCTAAGAAATTGGGGTAGGCTGGAGCTCAGGGAGGCCAGGAGCCCAGAGGCAAGACCTTCTGAGGTCAGGAGTTGCCTGCTTTCAGGTTCCTGCTTGTACCTCCTGAAGGGAAGGCCTCCCACAGAGGAGCCCTGCCCACAGGAACAGAGTGTGCTCAAGCTCTTACTGAGCCCTCTGCTGACAGAGGAAATCCCCTAACCATTAACCAACTGTCTTTCCACTGTAAATATAAACATATAACCAGGGATCGCCGCCAGACATTTGAGGAAAAAAACAGATCATAAGAAAGACAAAGATAAACTGTTTAAAACTGAACCTGAAGGACCTGTTAATTCAAGGACATTTTAAAAGGATTAAAAATGGATAATTAGCATCAGAGAGGATATTGTTTCAAGAAGGAAAAAAAATCATACTTCTGAAAAAGGAGCAATTTAAGAAGAGAATTAATGGAATTTGGAAATATGATTGCTGCTGGGGGTGTAGCTCAGTGGTGGAGCACAGGATTAGCACCAAACCCCAAATCTAAGTTTAGAGAAAAAAGAAACCAGATAAATTTGGATTGACTGAAAAGGGCCATAAGTATCCAATGGGAGCTCTGGGAAGGAATTTACCGTGGAAGTTTGAGAATATAGAGGTACAAATGAATTACAGAAATAATCAAAGAAAATTTCCCCAAACTGATGAGACATTCAAGTAGTCGCAAGTCTCCTAATATTTAAGAATATAAATCTAAAAACAAGATCCAGAATGAATGGAAAACAGATTATGTAAATAAATAGATTAAAGTTAAAAACTGACAATATCCTGCTGGGCGCAGTGGCACATACCTGTAATCCCAGCGGCTCAGGAAGATGAAGCAGAAGAAGAGTGAGTTTAAAGTCAGCCTCAGCAAAAGTGAGGCACTAAGCAATTCAGTGAGACCCTGTCTCTAAATAAAATATAAAACAGGGCTTGGGATATGGCTCAGTGTTTGAGCGCCGCTGAGTTCAATCCCTGATAGGCACCCCCTCCAAAAATTGACAATATCCTATAACTATTTGGGAGACTAGAAAACAATGAAACAATGTTTTCAAAGCTCAAAAGGAAAACAGGATTTTGAGCACAGAAGTCTATATGAGCCAAACTATTCATCAAGTTCAAGAGCAAAATAAAAGATATTTTGAGACTTATATTAATTCAGAAAGTTTACTTTTCATAAGGACTTTCTGAAAAACTATTGAGAATGAATGCCACTAAAACAAAGTAGAGGAAAATAATAATTAAAGAAAAAGTAAGATCCCAGAAACAGCATAATCAATTTCAAATACATTGCGTTGTTAATGTGAGCTAGGGAAAGGGGTAGTGAAGGTGCTGTTTCTAAGTACAGTGTTAACGGAGACTAACCACCTGCACCCTGCCTTTCACTCAAAAGACGTTGTACTAGTTATCAATGGCTGCATAATAAATTACCCCAAAGCTTAGTGGCCCATGTGCATGGAACACCACAGAATACTATTGATTCTCAAAGGCACATCTTTCACCATGAAAAACAGGTAACGGCAAAGGTGTGAGCATTTAGCACTAGTCATCCCTGCATCCTTGGTTCATGGGGGGAACTAGCACATAAAAATTGTGTACTCTGTGGGCTACCTTCATTTCCTCACCTGCTCACTGATGTTTTAATTGCTTAGATCATAACTGCTTTTTAGAAGTGTTTTCAACATAGACTCAACAACCATCCTGTCAACATATTATCTTTAAAAACCAATTGTAAGGAAGAGGCCACTTAGAGAAGTACTGCCTGTCCCCTCTAACTTCCCCTTAGCAACTTCCCAGGCCACCAAACACCATCCCAGCAAATCTTAGATTTCCAGCGGAAAAGTCTAACAAAGGCCCTGGGTTAATATCCCAGAATCTTGGAAACAGAAAGAGTCCTGAATACCAGAAAATACCAACAAGAAGCTGCTTGAAAGTGACTTAATATTAACAATGTTGATACCCCTCCACCCCAAGAAAGAAATGGTTTTTTAATGCTTCCTCCTCTCCGCAACTCCATGCATAAGCAATTAATTCAGGGAAAGCAGACTGGGAACCTCTGGCATATTCCTTCCAGACAGCCTGCCACCCCCACAGGTACTGTTTTCATTCAGGGTGTGAGAGAATGAAGATGATAAAGTTTTTCCCTGGAGATAAAGAGGTTCCATTTGCAGAGGAATGGAAGAAGATGAGAAAAGAATGGCAAGAATCAGGCCATCTGTCCCCCAGGCAGGGTGAACAAAATCAGTTAAATCCACTATTTCAAGGTTAAGGCAGGAGACAAACAGACAGCATGCTATAAATACAGTGGCCCTTTGGGTGCCAAGGCATGGATCATGACAAGACCAGAGCTAAATGGGAAGCATGGTGGGTGCCCATCGCTGTCAGGTCTGATAGATTGACAGGGAGACAAATATGAAATGCAAACCTTGCAGCCAGGCCCTGCCCTGAGTGAAATCCCATTAAAACACACATCAAAGATCTCATGGCAGGGATGCAAAGTAAAATACAGAGCAACAGCCAGCCTTGGGGATACGAAAGGATGGGTACAGTTTGACACAGGAGAGTAGAAGAGTTAGCATCAGTCAGGAACCATTCCCAGCAACCTGCTGGCTGCTGGATCTTCAACAACTCTGTAGCCTACTTGCCTCCCTAAGGTCATGGGGTCTCAAAGCCATTCTGCTCCAGGCTTGGGATAGATGCACGAGACAATGCCTTCATATAACAATAAGAACCACCTCACTCTCCCTGTGCCACACACTCTCTAAGTGTTTTGTGTCTATTCTCTCATTTCATTATCCCAGGGGCTGGAGAAAGCAGGTAATCATCAAGCTCATTTCACAGATATAGCAGAGGTCTGGAGAGTTTACTCACTCATCCAAGATCTCACAGTTGGTAAAGCAGTGGTTTGAAATCAAGATTTCCAATTCCAAAACTCATGCTTTTATCTCCAATGCTGCTGCCTCAGCTCTGGCAACATCACAAGTTTCCTGGGCCCTCCTGGCCACCACCCCATGGCATCTGGGCAGGATCGGCACACTCAGGCTGCTGCTCCCCTCTCATGCTCATTAGTCATGAATTCACGGTCATAGGTCCTGCTGGGCCTGGCCTCTACCACAGACCCCTCCTGAGAGCAGTGCTTGTAAGCAGCTGCTGCCCACCCAGCTAAAGGCTGCACAAACAGACCTAGTGGATACCTCTGGTTAATGGTGTGTGAAGCAGAGAAGGGGACCATCAAATGCCACTTTTCCACCAGAGTCTCTCAGTGAGATAAGAACACTTCTAACCCCCCTTGCCATATGTGTCCCCTCCCTTTATTCCCACAGCTGTTAGCCTAGCTCACACCGTGGCCACAAATCGCAGCATAAATCTGAGCATGCTTCTCTAGCTCGATGCTTCAGGGGCTCCATTGCCCTCAGGATGAAGGGAGTCTTTCTTAGCAAGGAATTCCTTACATCAAAGGCTCCCTTGGTCACCTCAGTTTACAAAATTTGACTCGAACATGCAGACATGCACACACTAAGCTATTGATATTGATGATCTCCAAAGTGGATGTTTAAAAAGAATAGATGGGAAGCTGTCAACTCTATTCAGCTCTGCATTGTTTTACTTACCATAAATATTTCTCAAGACATTGAAAGTCATGTTAGAGTCAAAAAGTTATTGTCTTAATACATTCTTTGATGCTATAACAAGATATTTGAGACCACATAATTTATTAAGAATGAAAATTTGTGGCTTATGATCCTGGAACCTGGGAAGTCCAAGAGGATTACTGGCATCTGCTTGACCTCTGGTGAGGGCCTCATGCTGCATCATCACATGGCGGGGACAACACATGGAAAGATAGCACAAGAGTGCTACTTCAGGTCTCTCTGCCACTTCTTATAAACTCACTAAGCCATCCTGGGGACCCCCCTCACCTCATTGAATCCCAATTCCTTCCCAAACGCCCCTACCTCCAACTTCCGTTAACATGCAAATGTGGGGTTTAAGTTTCTCACACATGAGCTCTTAGGGGACACAGTAAAATTCAGCACTGACAATCATGTAAAGGTGGGAGAATGGTACCTACCCCCACCATCTGTTCCCCATCTGGTTGGATAAGACCCAGCATTAAGAATTCTTGACTGCTTTTTTTTTCCCATCCCTGTTAGATTTCATTGTCCTTAAAGACAAAAACTTTCTTTTACATCATTGAATCTGTGTGTGACTGTCACATATTAATACCATTTGTTAAAAACAAATGAAAGTATAAACAATGGATGAACAAGAGAGTGAACAGTCTGGAATTTTGTTTACCATGTGCCTGACATCCTTAACTATCACAGCTCGAGTCTGCACAAGTGGCCAACCAAGGCCATCACAGAATTCTCCAGAAATAAAGATGGCTAATAAGTAGCAGTGATCTCCAAAGTCACTCAAAAGGTGACCATGAAATTATACAGGACACATGACCCATTTCTTCAATAAATAATCAGCTCAGAGTAGAAAGCATTTCTTAAAAGATCCTTAAGAAGTATGACAATCAAATGCAGTATATAAGTCTTTTTTGGATCTTAGCCAAACATTCTAAAAAGACATTTTTTAATTAATTAGGGAGATTCAAACAATGGTGGGAGGTAAGTTTTATTAGGTTTGATAATGGTATAGTGGGAATGTAAAAATGTCTGAAAATTGTTTTAAAATACATATATATACATAATATATGCATGCACATACAAATATATGTGTATGTATATCAGGAAAATCAGATGACACACAATTAGAAAAATGTGTTCCTAAGTATTGGTGCTAGAAAAATAATATATGGGATTTTCATTCTGCTCTTTATTTCTATGTCTTTTGAAAGATATTTATGGAAAACAGTTACAAAACAAATTTAAGGGGGGGTGTGTCATATAATCCAGCATTCCCACTATTAGGTATATACTCAGAATTCAGTCAGAATGCTGAGGAGAGACATCTGCATGTCCATATTCACTGCAGTATTAGTGTTTATAATATCCAAAATATGGATATAACCTAATAGTCCATCAGTGGATAAATGGATTTTAAAATGCAGTGTATACAGACTAAAATGCTATTCAGCCACATAAAAACAGAAAGTTCTGTCATATGTGACAACATGGATGAACATTATGGACATTCTTTTAAGTGAAATAAGCCAGGAACAGAGAGATAAATACATATCTCACCTACATAAGGAATACAAAAAAAAAAAAAAAAGTGAACTCCTAGAAATAGTAGGATGGCATTTATCAGAGGCTGGTAAGGGAAGGATGGAAGAGGAAGGAGAGACATTGCTCAAGTTAGAGAGAAGAAATAAGATATGATGTCCTTGCACAGTAGAACAACGACAGTTAATAATAATGTGTATTTTAAAATGGCTAGAAGAAATGATTTTGAATGCTCACGCCACAAAGAAAAGATAAATGTTCAAAATTATGGATATGCTAATTACCTTCATTTATACATTACAAAATACATACATAGATCAAACTTCACATTGTACCTCATAAATTATGCAATTATCATTTTTCAATTAAAAAATTAAAGAAAACTAAAAAGATGAGCTCATTACATAATAAATACTTAAATAGATGTATATGTTATATACACATACAAATACCCATATATACATTTATATCAAATATTTTGTAAGTATATGTATATATGTATACATATACACAAACACATATATAGTCAGTCCTCTTTATCCAGTGGTTCTGAATCCATAGATACAATCAACCACAAATGGAAAGTATTTGGAAAAAAATGTATCTGTACTGAACATGTACAGACTTTCTTCCTTGTCATGAGTCCCTAAACAATCCAGTATAACAACTCTTTATTATTTATAAAGTATTAGGTATTATAAGTAGTTTAGAGATAATTTCAAGTATACATTCATATGCAAATATTACAACATTTTATATAAAACATGTGAGCATCCAAGGATTTTGGTAATCTCAAAGAGTCATGGAACCAATCTCCCATAGATCCTTAGGGAAGATTTTGTGTGTGCATGTTTGTGTGAGAGTGTGTGTATGTGTGTGTGTGTGTGTGTGTGAGAGAGAGAGAGAGAGAGAGAAAGAGAGAGAGAGAGAGAGAGAGAGAGAGAGAGAGAGCATATGAGAGAGAGAGAGAGAGAGAGAGAGAGAGAGAGAGAGAGAGAGAGCATATGAGCATGTCCATGAACTCTGCATCAGAATCACCTGGAGGTCATTACAATGCAAAATCCCAGGCCACCCTGACCCCTTGGGAGGAAGGCAGGGCCCTCCACGCTGTGCCTTAACAAGTATGCCCACCCTACTTCCAGGCTCTAACACACCCTTGTTTCTGATAAATGAATTCCACTAAGAATGACCATATATGGTTTGGACCATATATAGTTATGGTTTGGAAATGTGTGTCCCCATAAAGTTCATGTTTTAGACAATGCAGGAATGTTAAGAGGTGAAATGCTTATGAGCTGTAACCCAAACAGTGGATTAATATAATGGGTGGATTATTAATTTTAATGGACTATCTAGATGGTAACTGTAGGCAGGAGGGGCATGGCTGAAGGAAATAGGTCACCAGGAGTGAGCCCTGGGGGATTATATTTCCTCCCTGTATCCTCTCCTAGTCTTTGCTTTCTGGCTGCCATGAGCTGAGTAGCTTTACTCTGTCACACCCTTCTGCCTCGATGTTCGCCTCAACTCAAGTCCAGCATAATGGTGTCAGGAACCAAGTGCCAAAATAAACCTTTCTTCCTCTAAGTTGTTCTTGTTAGGTATTTTTGTTGTTGCAGTGAACAGCTGAACTAACAAGTATGATCTTCCAGGAGTAGGCTCAGTTTATAATGGGTATCTGTGTAATTATCAATATCCCTGTTCTTCACTCTCAAGAGTGTCCCAATATGAGCGACAACATAGTCACTCAAGTCAGAGAGAGCCATCCTGTTTCATATCCTCCCCATGTGCTGCCCCCACATATAACTGCTGAGCCCCCAATCATGTGCCAAGGCCCAGCCTTCTCTGATGACTCCCAATGAGATCATCTTCCACCCTTCATACCACCAATCTATAGCCTCAGAGAGACAAGGCACAGTCCTGGACAAATCCACCTGGACAGGCACCCCACACTCACCTGTCACTAGCCAATGAGCCCCTTACAAGCAGGGAGCATGTCTCACTTATCACCTTCTCCCTGATGCCTGACACAGAATAGATGTTTGATAAACGTTCATTCCATGAATGAATAAACAAAAGGATTAATAAATAAGTCAGGATCATTGTGCTGGGCACTTCCGGGATCTCCTCTGTGCTTAGTTAAAGATTGACATGTCATAATGTTAGGCAGTCTTAATTTAAAATAACTAAGATGAAATCTGGGTAAAACAGTTAGAAAATGTGATATATCATATAGGGAAAACGAGCAGACTTCCAAAATGTATGTGGACACTAACTGTAACATAAAAACTTATATGCACATTAGTTTCATTAGATAATATATTTTAAACTGGGATTCTAGGTAGCTTTTTCTCTACTTTTAAGATAGATAAGTAGATAATCAGTTGATAGATAGATACATAGATAAACAGACAAGAAGGAAGAAAAATAGGTGCCAGGCTGTTTAGGTGTGATTGTAGGTAGCCTGGGTGACGCGGATTCCAGCACCACTGAGCCCAACTCCCCCACCAACCTCCAGTGGGGCAAAAGCCTCAGGTGCCACCCTTAGCATTGGCAGGCTAGAGGCAGGGATGGAAAAAAGTCTGTTTTGCACATAATATACTCCTCTACCTGGCCACACCTAGCAAGACCTTCAACCCCTAGTGAATTAATCCCCTGAAAGGGATTAACTGAGTGGTAAATGAAGGCTGGTAGGATGTGGCTGGAGATAGTAGGGCATTGAGGGGTTGTCATTGGGGTATATATTTGTATCTGGTGAATGGAGTCTTTCTCTCTGCTTCCTGATCACCATGTGAGCTGCTTCCCTCTGCCACTCTCTTCCGCCATGATTTTGTTTGGTCTCACTTAAAAGAGGAATGGAGCCAGCCTTCTATGGACTAAGACCTCTGAAACCATGAGCCCTCAAATAAACTTTTCCTCCCCTAAAATCGCTCTGGTCAGGTCTTTTAGTCATAGTAGCAGAAAAAGCTGACTAGAACACCCCCAAGACAGGAAAGCCTTAATAAATTTGTAGCTCTGCTCTCCCTACACAGGTTTGTGTACCAGGTATTTAAAAGAACAAAAGCTTAAACAGTCACTTAGTTTCAACTGCACTGAAGCATTCCAGGCCTTCCATTCATCCTGCCAGGAGCCTGTTCAAGTATTAACAGATATCAATCTAATATATTGTGCAGCAAGCACCATTATTTTCTTCTCAATCTATTTTACCTGCCACGTCTCCCAGGGGCAGATTGGAAAATATGTGGTAATTATATATTGATATAGTGTGGGAGCAGGTTATATACGGGGTCGGTTGCACTTGGCTTCCTTATTAACCAGCTAAAAATGTGCTCTATGGGATTCTTCTTGGCTCTTTAAGAAGTCTCCAGAGCCAAGTTCTTATTTTGCTGTTTCTGATTTTTTTCTCCTTGTTGACAGAAATCACCCAGCTTTACCAGAATCTCCCAGGTACCATGCCAAGACAAGGCTTTGAGCACAACCCCAATGTCACCCTCACTTGGCAAGGTTTCCATCTGGAGCCAGCCACCAGCTTCAGTGAGTGGATGACTTCCACACTAAGACACAAGAACAGCTTCCCTGGGATGTCTTTCTGGTCCCTGCACCACCTAATTAAGGAGAAGTTAGTCAGCATGAAAAGTTCTTATTAGGAAAGGGGTCATTAGACCATATTTGTAGGCCTTCAGAAGAAATAAATTACTTTGTAAAAAAAAAAAAACATAGAAAGCTCTGGGTTTAATGGTAGATTTTATTTTTTTTCACAAACACTAATAATCAAAATACCCAGTGAAGAAGACACAGACTGATCAAGCCCCTCATTGTTCTCACTTGGTTGATTTGTCTACAATACTTAAGAAGGAAGGAAAGAGAGGGATCTGGCCCCCTGTCAAAGATAAAAGACAGGTGGGAGGGTCAAGGTGGCAAAACAGTGTGATCCACAAGGACTCTGGGGCTGCTCTCCATGATTGAGTGATATAAATGGATCTTAGAGCTACAAGAAACATGAGGAGGCTACATAGCCCAGATACTGAGGGTCCAGCCGGACCGTTCCAAGGTGATTATGTCAATCAGAATACTCTATGAGCTTGATGACTTCAAATCCCAGCTAGGGCTAAATTTTTCTCAGTTTTGCTGACCTGTGGGCTCCCCTATCAAAGGTGGCAAGTGACAGGTTGCTAAAATAGGGGATAGTCTAACCAGGTCCATCTTACCAGTTCTGAAACTCGATAAGCAAGCTGGCTTTCATCAGGACTCCCTTCCCTGTGTCCTGAAGGGAAAATAAAAAGAGGGGAACACACAGTAGGAGATCAATATATCGCACCCAACTGTGACCATGAGCTGCATACCTGAACACAACCACCCAAATCAGCACTTGTTTCCTAGCCTGGTCTTGTCTGTCCACATGGCTCTTTGCCAAAAGATATTCTGAGGCAGCTGAAATGAACAACTTTGGGAGAAATCTAAGGTGGCTTCTGGTGGGTGGACCCAGAAGAGAACATGGAGAAAAGAAAACTTACCTTGAAGGTGGAACTCTGCCAATTAAAAATTCAAGTCCAGAATTCACCACATAACTTATTAAATATAACTTTTTTGACAACTCTCCCTTAACCCTCCCTGCCAAAAAAAAAAAAAAAAAATCCCTAGCCAGTGTAACTGTAGCAATATGTAATTAGGGAAGCACACTCTCTTCAAAATGAAACTACCAATACTATAACTTCCAGTTAAATTTAATTACTACCTAATTTCCTTTACAATAGATGACCTAGTTTTGGGACAACAATCTCAAAAAAGAGATTTTGTGCAAGTATAAAAATCTGCCCTATCTTTGGAGAAGCAGAGAGAACATTTACTGGGGTCCCCTGATCCACCCAAATATAAATGTGTCCAAGGTAAAAGGATAAGATACAGCCCCACGGTTCTTACACAAAAGCCAAAGCAGCAATACATCCAGTGCTCACACCTCTAACAAAAGACAATTCCACAGAGATTGAGAGCTGTTAGTCAGATTTGCTGACCAACGTCCAGAGGACAACCTTGGACATCTTGTCCAAAGAGCCAGTCTGTGTCCCCATCCGTTGCTTCCTGCAAATGCAGTCCTTACCTATGCCCTCAAACTCCCAGGCCCCAGGTCAAGGATGGGCACTGACACAGGGCAGCCCTGTAACCTTGGATGGAGACTGAAGAGCCTCTAAAGTGCCCCACCTGACAGCAAGGCAGGGAGGTAGGTTCACCGATGCTTCTGACTGGCCCTCTTTTTTATCAAAGTTGCTCCAGGCTGAGCACAATGAATGGTGACCTGTGGATCATGATGAATGGTAAAATGCACCATGAATAGTGTCAGAAGAGTAAGAATCATCCCAATCCCAGGCATTGTCCTTGTGGACATTGTCACCTGCTTCATAATTCGTTATTTTCCACATAATAGTGGTGGAAAGGGTAAAAAATACCATACTCAAGAAGGTCCACACCTCAGAAGGAAATAAATATTTAAACAGATGATTACAAAAGGGTATAATCAATTCTATGGCCGGAGAGTGCAGGGGGTTATAGGTGGACAAAACATTTGGGAGAGAAATCAGAGAAGGGAAGTCGGGCTGGCTTCCCAGAGCCCAGCACCTGAAGCCCAGATCTAAAACATAAAAAGGAAATCAGAGGTACGGAAGAGTAAAAGAGACCAGACAAAGGTGTTAGCATTTGCAAAGGCTGTAGGCAGTGGGAGGATGGAAGTTGAGGAGAAGCAAGGAGTCAGCAGTGGATGTAGGAAATATGAAAAGCAACAGGCAGCTGTGAAGCCAAGACAAGTGAGGGCACAGCGCAGCGTCTGCAGCTGTTCAGTAGCTTTGGAGGGACAGAGGAAGATTTTGGGCAGGCCAGTGACAGGTCCAGGTTTGTGTTTAAGAATGATTGCACTGAAATTACATGATGGCCAGGAATTGCAAAATATAACAATGTGCCACTCAAGAAGATTACAAAAACAAAAAACAGCACCAATCTTTTAAAAAAAAATAGTGAACTGTTGATAATGGTTGAAGGCTGGTGATGAATATGCATTCTTGTTTTGTGTAAGTTTTAAGTTTTCTATGGTAAAAATAATTTTTAAATAACATGAATTATAAAAAAATGAGATCTGAAGTGTTCATATTAAATTCATGTAATTTTTTAGAAATGTTATATCTGATTCAATAGCTAAAAATAAATGGGAGAGTATTTGGATCTTGTTTCTGTGTTTTAAAAATATCACTGCACTGCAGGTAGAAAGTAAATTGGAAGGAAGAACAGGGGAAACCAGAGCCATCAAGAGGCCATGGCAGGGACCCAGGTGTGAGATGTTGATACAGGAGACCTGTATCAGCACCAGGGCAGAGGTCTAAAAGAATGGAGGGGGTGATTAGGAGGTAAAAAGGGCCAGAATCCAGTGATTGACTTAACATGAATGAATCATGCACTGGATCATTCTTTCTGTAAATATTTTGGGCCACTTCTCTGCCAGGGACTGTAGGAAGATGACAAGGCAGAGACAAGGACAAGCCATCAGCACCGCTATCTATGGCAATCATAAGATAAAATAAACTAGAAGGATAGAAACTGTTTTGAAAAAAAAGAATAAAAAGTTTTAAAAAATGAGTAAATATTAGCTTAAAACACACAGCAATGAAAACCAGTAAAATGGGAAAATAAATTTGATGAGTTGAAAGGTGCACTTAAAATGTTAGAACTAGAAAAGATAGCCAAGATAAAATAAAAAGTAAGATCGCATCATAAAAGACAGATAATACAATAAAACTCTGGATTAAAAAGAAAAAGGTAAATAATAGCTAATGGAACATATCAAAAAGATTAAATAGTGAAATAAAATCATTTAGGATGCATAAATGTTGCTAAAAGGCACATTCTAACCAAGAGGTGATACAAGAAATACAGTCTGCAATACAGCAGGCAGCAGAGGTGAGCTGCCTCAGCCACCTGGTCTGCCTCCACTTTCTTTAACACTCTGAGCCCAGCCAGTACTTGCCAGTCTCCAAATCCACTAAATTTTCCTTAACAGATGCTGCCAGAGGAAGTGGGGATTATACCACACAACTTACAGAAAAGCTTCATAAAAATTCTCTTCAGACATCTGCCTCTCTCCTCAAAGCTTCCTACTTCCAGCAGCTACTCAAAATTTCTCCTTCTCTTGTCCTCCCTCCCTGCTGTATGGCCCATGCTCATGCACACAAACTTCTACTCCTGCAGCCCTGCTTCTGATGGGAGACGTTCCTGGCCACATATATCCCCTGGAGAAGGACAGCCCATCTTGAGCTTCTGAATACTCATCTTGCCGGAAAGTGGCTCCTAGAACTGAACGAATAAAATTCCCCACCTCATTACTGGTACGTACATGCCTTCCCTCAAGACTGGGTTCTTGGAAGAACAAGTATCATAGGCTTTCCTAAATAAAGTATTCTAGGGCTTAGTTAATGTCAGAAAATGAAAAAGAAGGATCAGTAGCCTTCAAGCTGACACGGCTACTTGAAGAACTAAGATGAAGAGACCAGAGCAGAGGGACCCATCAAGGCTTCTTAGTACTTGTGTCTAATTAGAGGTCTTTGGGGAACTTATCTTTCATGTGGGACTTCAGCTTCTCCTAAAAGGCACATAAGGTGATAGCAGAGGCACCCTCACCCAGGGTCCCAGCAGGAATGCAAGAAGAAGTAGCATTCCTCAGTGACCTCAAGGACAGATGACTTCCAGGCAAGTGATCAAGGAGGTCTAAATGAAGGAAGGAGATTGAGATAAGATTTGGAAGATGTAACTATGCTGTATGAATGAAGGGGCAACAGGGAAGGATGCCCGGGAAGGAAACAGGATATGAACTCCTTTGCAGAGACCATTTCAACCCTCCAGAACAAAAGCTGCACTCTTGCCCAAGTTCCTGACAACAAGCTAGCCACAGAGCCTTGCTGGCAGCATTTTGTCCAGCATGGAGCAAGGTCCCTAAACCCAAAGCAGAAACTTTTCAGCAACTGCTGGAAAGCCAGAAGAGGAAGGGCCACTGATCTTATAGCCAGATCACATCTTCCTTTACGATGCCAAAAACCTACTCCTGGGCATTCAGCACCTGTTCTAGAGCCATGTTACCACTGCCTTTGCATTTGGACAATTATAAGTGTGAAAAGCCATCACATTGCATTCTCGGAAAGAATATTGCAATTCCAGCTGCCTCTTCCAGAAGGTACTTCCTGACAATGGCAGTCTGAAGCATTATACTCCTTAGGGAGGATTTGCCTAACCTCTTGGATGAGCTGGCTTTCAGTTCTCACAACCACTGGGATTATGTAGATCCATGCACACACTCGTTCCAACCAGAACAATGGTTGGCTTCTCATTTTTCAATGCCAAAGAAAACTGGAATCTTCTATGTCTAAACTTTGAAGAAGCCCAGTGGGGGTTGTGTCTTGGTCCCTCCAGGCTGCTATAACAGAATGCCTCAGACTGCATACCTTCTTGTTGACAGAAGTTCTTTCCCCACAGTTCTGAAGTCTGGAAAGTTCAAGACCAAGGGGCCACCAGATTCAGGGTCTGATGAAGACCCAGGTCCTTCTTTACAGGTGACTGACTTTTCAGGGTGAGAATTGGAGGAGGCAAGGGAACTCTTTATGGTCTCTTTCACTAACCCCATTAATGAAGGTTTTTCCCTCATGGCCGAATCACCTTCCAAAGGCCCCACTTTCTCACACCATCACATTGAGGATCAGGTTTTGCTCTGTAAATTTTGAGGAGACATGAGCACAATGCCTGTAGCAGAGGATTCATCGGCTGCACAGGCTTGCATTTGTCTGGAAAATGATGCTAACTGGAATTCTTCCTTTCTGCTGCAACTGAGATGCCAATACCACAGATATAAAAGTGAGTGTAGAACAGCCTCCCATGAAGAATTTATAGGAAATGGCTGGGAACCAGTTTTGTGGTGTTTGAGCCCTCTCATCCAGCAGCTTTTCTTTATTGCTTTAGGAATATAAAAATTTTGAGAAAGTGGAGAAATGGAGAATTTGGGAAGCAATTGCCTTGTAGAGAACTATTACATGTGTGGGTCCCACCCCAACCCTGCCACATGTTTTCTGTCATTTTGATCCTAGAGTAGAGGCTCCCCATTGAACCATTCAAAGAGCATGTAGGATGTCCTAAGAGTCTAAGGACACCATGCCCTGTTCAGAAAACTGAGCAGCATGTGCCAGCAAGGGAAAGTGTATATCTGAGACAGGTCTGCAACCCCAGAGTTTACTGGACAAAATATGGACCAGGAAACTGGATCCATTTAAATCCTGCCCCAGAGACTATCCGGAAGGGTGCAAAACCCCCAACAATGTGACAGTGAATGGAGGAATGTCAGAGAACTGGGGATGAGGGCAGCAGGCTGGGAAAAGGTTACATAATGTACACAAAGGGAGCTACAGTGGGTTTCGAGGCACAAGAATTCACAAGGAACTCACCAGAACACCAGCAAGAGAGTCACTGTAATATCTGCCAGGCCTGGGAGTATGACCTAAAGGCAATTCAAGGAAGAGTTCTCCACTCCCTCCATCCCCTGCTCCCTTCCCACCCTCTGCCTCCAGATAACAGCAGTGAGAAAGTCCAGAGAGAAGAGCAAACAAAGCAGGTAATGCATGCCTCCCTCTAGCAAGGGGTCAGCCACAGCAGGAGGCACGCAACCTCATGTTAATTAACTTCAGAGATGTGACTATCTTTTGAGGTCAGATAGTCTAATGTCTGAATTGTGTTTGCAACTAACATGACCAATGGACTGTCTGCTACCTACAATTTAGCAGAAAACCATGGGGCTGCCTCGATTTTCACCAAAGGCAAGGGCAACTCATTTCCCACCCCAATGCACCTATCTCAGTCTGCTTTCTGTTGCTATAAGAGAGTAACATAGACTGGGAATATATTTAGCTCCTGGTTCTGGAGACCAGGAAGTCTAAAATCAAGGGGCCACATCCCGTAGGGGCAAGCAAGTGCACATAAAACAAGAAAGCACAAGAAACAGACTCCCTTTACTACCACCCACTCTCACAATAATGAACCCACTCCCATCTTAATGGCATTAATCCACTCATGACTCATTCACTTCTTCAAGGCAGTTCCTCTTAATACTGTCATAATGGCAATTAGGTTTCAACATGAATTTTGGAGAGGATATTCAAATCATAGCACCGCTCAATAAAATTTAAAGAGGCAATGAGAAATAAAAATAAAGTTCTATTTGATTATATTCCCAAAGTTGACTTTGACATGCAACAAAAGCTAGGAATCACTATTGCTATCAGCATAATCCAAAAGTAATTCTTTAAGGGATATTTTTAAGCTATACACCTTTCAACCTATTAATTTCAAATCTAGAAATTATCCTAAGATAACAATTCAGATTGTGTATATTCATCAAAAAGGGTATTAAGTACATCATTGTTATATGGTAAATACTATAACTCAACCCATTCAACACCAATTTAGGCCCCTCACTTTTACCTGCTGTACAGTAAAGGTATAAAAACTAACATTGCCTCTGTTTTCTTTGCAACTAGGACTGGTCCTTTGACACAGTCCTGACCAATGAAAGAAATCCAAAGTCTACAGGTGCTTTCTGCCTTCTTCCTAATTCCTTCAGTAGATGCAGCAAAAATCTTTATCTTCAGCTTTTGAGCAAATGACTAAGACACCTGCAGCAAATTCGTCACTGATATCATGAGCCACTGCATCTGCCAACTAACCCTCTCTTCAGATCTCTTGTGAAATGTTAGATGAGAAAATAAATGCTTTTTGTTTAATACACTGTAGTTGGGTTTTCTGTCACTTAAAGCCAAATGCAATCCTAATCTGTAGGACCCAGACAAGTGTGCATGCATGCACATACACACACATACAACCAATCAAGGGGAGAGGTGATACCAAAAACGTATAGTGATAAAATTGTGTGTGATTTTTATTTTCTTTCTCTTTTTCCATTATCATTTTTACAACTCCCTACAATGAAGATTTATTGCTTTGTTCTATGACAAAAAAAAATTATAAAAATTACCTTTTGATAGGCCCTGCCTACGCTCACTAAAATATAGACATGGTTCATGGCCCTCAAAGAGCTTTTTTGTATGTTCATTGTTCTATGGCTGGTTCAGCATATCCCCACCCTAAATCATATCTATAAAGATGGAACCCAAGTCAGATCAGTTAAAATTCTACTAGGAAAAGCTAAGTATGCAATGGTAAAAGCCAAGTTTATCAGACTGAAAGGGGCAGACTAGTAACATTTGGGGTGAAATGTACAGGCCTAAGAATTAACAAGTGTTAGGGGAGAAAGCAGAGACAAATCAGGGAAGCCAGGTGCACTGGTGCAGGCCTGTAATCCCAGTGGCTCCAGAGACCGAGGCAGGAGGATTTTGAGTTCAAAGCCAGCCTCAGCAAAAGCAAAACACTAAGCAATTCAGTGAGACCCTGTCTCTAAACAAAATACACAATAGGGCTGGGGATGTGTCTCAGTGGTTGAGTGACCCTGAGGTCAATTCCCAGTACAGAAGAAAAAGAAGAAGAAGAAGAAGAAGAGGAAGAGGAAGAGGAAGAAGAGGAAGAGGAAGAGGAAGAAGAGGAAGAAGAGGAAGAAGAGGAAGAGGAAGAAGAGGAAGAAGAGGAAGAAGAGGAAGAAGAAGAAGAGGAAGAGGAAGAAGAAGAAGAGGAAGAAGAAGAAGAAGAAGAAGAAGAAGAAGAAGAAGAAGAAGAAGAAGAAGAAGAAGAAGAAGAAGAAAGCTCCCAAATTAACAAGTTCATTACAACTTCATCAGAGCACACCTGGGATGTAGCCTTCAAATTACATCTAAAAAAACTCCTGCTCTCTGTAATAGGTAGAATCACAGCCCCAGGAGTCCCTTGAGTTTCTCCTTTGCTAGCAAAACAATAAAATTTAATTTTCCTTTTTCTCAAAAAAAATTTTTTTAATTGTGTGGGGTGACATTATATTGTGGTTTTATTTGCATTTCCCAAAGGGTGCTGCTAAGCATTTTTGCATGTTCTGTTAGTCATTAATATGTTTCCTTTTTATCAATGCCCAGGTTCCCTGTCCTTTTTAAATTAGGTTATTTGTTTTCTTGTTATTGACTCATTCCATTCCTCCTATATTTTGTTCCTTGTATCTGATTATGGTTTGTAAATATTTTCTCCCCTTCTGTGAGTTGTTTCCTTTGTTGTACAAAATCTCTTTTAGTTTGATGCCATCCACATCTGCCTATGTTTTGCCTTTGCTACCTGTGTTTTGGGGTCATATCTACAAAAACACTGGCCCAGACAAACACACTAGCATTTTATTTATAATAACTCAATTAATGCTTTTAATACCTGTTTTATGTAAGTACTGTTGATATGCTCATCACCTCTGTGTTTCTGTCTACTCAAAGGTCTTGCTTCTTCATGACATTGACTTTGTATGGGATAATGTCTACTTTTCCTCCCATCACTAACTAACCCATTCTCTTTTCACCTGCTATGGGCTGATTTGGGTCTCCCCAAAATTCACATGTTGAGGTCCTGACCCCTATACCTCAGAATGTGACTGTTTTTTGGAGATAAGATGCTTAAAATGGTAATTTGATTAAAATATACCCAATTAGGGAGAAAAGTGCTAATCCGACCGGTGTCTTTCTAAGAGGAAATTAAGATACAGATCCACACAGAAGGAGACCACATGAAAACAGAGATAAGATAGTCAGCTATAAGCCAGAGAAAGAGAGAGAGGGAAGGGGAGAGAGAGGGAGAGAGAGAGAGAGAGAGAGAGAGAGAGAGAGAGAGAGAGAGAGACCCCTCAGAAGTCCACATATCTCACATCTTGATCTTGGACTTCTAGCTTCCAAAACTGTGAGAGAATAGATTTCTATTGTTTAAACCATTTAGTCTCAGGTATTTGTATTGCAGCTCTCACAAACTAATACAGCATCTCATACTCAAAAAATTCCAATGAGACAGAATCCGATGGGTCCAAGTTCATGAACATGGTTTCCGTTGAATGAAGCTCTCAGACCAGGCTACCCTGTCATCTGACCTAGAGGTGGACTTTTTATCAGATGCCCTCCCCTTGGCCAATCAGCTTTGTTCCTCACAAGAAGGAATGGGGAAGGACTCATGTTATCACAATGGCAATTAATATTTAAGAAACTACCCTTGCCAGAATGTAGAGACCTATAACACTTTAGATTCCTAGGAGGCTGAGAACTTGGCAAGCCTACTGATGTTATACCTGTATTTAGAGTTTCTAAGGACTAAGGCAGAGCTATTAAAAATACACCAGGGTACAGACTCCAAGAAATGTCATCTCCCGACACTTGAACTACTGCTCTATGCCCCTAGACTGTGCCTGGTAGGCATTCAAATAACATATGTTAAATCCATTTAACATGGGTGTTGAAATCCAACAACTGGAGACCTTCCTAAGAGAGACAGTCCCAAACAGCAGTAGCCCTGGACTAGAGATATCAACACACCAAGAAACATGCCTGAGGAATGTTTTTTACCCTTAACAGATTCTTCACAATTCTCTTTGGACATGGAATGAGAAAACCTTGGAGGGGATTTCTGGTAAGGCTTACAGAGACTGGAGCTCCCCCTAGAGGTCAAGATGAAGTAGTCTCCAAAATGTAGCACTGGCTCTTAAGGCAAATACCCTTTTTAAGGGAAAAACAAAAACAAAAACAAAACTTTTTAATGTTTTTAAGATACAAGATCACCAGAAAAATCTCACAAAATGATAGATTTAACAACTCTCCTTGGATTACACAGTCATACAGCAAATATTATGTTTCTACTACATACCAAGCACAGTGTGAGTTATAGAGTATTCTGATATTGAAGTTGCTTTAAAAAAAAAAGTCAGTCTTATGATATACACAATGTATTTCAGTGATTTTATGTATATTTTGCATTATTACATTTTTATGCGATTTTAGAATTAAATTTAAATTCAAAAGGCTGCTAGTTCTGCCACCAAGAATTCCTAAATAAAGTCAACGTCTCTAATAATCAAGACCATATAAAAGATTTTTGAGTTTTGTTTTTTAAATCTTTAATACATACATGTTTAAGTTCTTTACAATCTACTTTTCAAAGTATCTTGAGAAGAAAGTGAATTTTTGTGTGTTTTCTGGAACACAATCCCTACAAGAAAAGCAAATGCATTTATCATATTACTCCTCAAAATTATCCCAATTTCCTATTAATTTTATCTGAAAACTAAAACCAGGTGAAGGAAATGAAAAAGATGGACAGTGACAGATGAAGTTACATTGTAAAGTTCTGTATTTGGGTTTTGGATATTGTCTTAGTCCATTCCTGCTGCCATATTGAAATGTCACAAACACTGTGTGGCTTATAAACAATAGACATTGGTGGGAAGCAGGTACTGGAGATTGAATCCTGAGCCACGTTTATGTTAAGACAAGGTCTCATTAAGTTGCTGAGGCTAGCCTAGAACTTGCAATCCTCCTATCTCAATCTCTCAAATTATTAGGACTATGGGCGTGGGCCACCATGTCTGATTTAGATGCCTAACAGTTCTGGAGGCTGGGAGCCCACAATCAAGATACCAGAAACTTTAATGTCTAATGAGTGCTCATTTCCTGATTCCTAGGTGGAACTTCTAGCTGTGTCCTTACATAGAGGAAGAAGCTTTCTGGACCTTGTAAAAAGACTCTGCCCTCATAATCCAACTGGCTCCCAATGAACCAGCCTCTGAATACCATCACTTTATGGTTAGGATTCAACATAAGAGTTTAGGGAATGGGAGTGAGACAGAAATATGCAGTCCTTAATAGCACTGTATTCATATGACAATGACAATAAAAGGCTAGATGATCACACTGAGAACTGGCAGTGAGTCCTACCACAGTTTATAGAAATGCTGGTGGGAGTGATAAGAGCATTTGATAAGATATAAAGAGACAGTGAATCCCTTTACTGCAATTGCAATCAAAAGAATCAAAGTATAGCTTATCCCAGACAAATGCAGTATCTCTAAATTGGGCAGACTCCAGAAAGTGATATTCCTTTAGGATGCCTGTCTGTCCTTCTCAAACACCAGCCCACTGTGTACACACATACACGGGATGGGACTTTTCCACAGGATCCTGTGTATGTGTGTACACAGTGGATTTTACGCTGCATTGAGAGTGAGGACTCTACTCCCTGAAGTCCCTTCAGGACCTACAAAAGCCCATAAGTAAGCTCTCAGTAAACGCTTGCTTAATGAGTGAATATGGACATCTTCCTCAGACAATTTCAGATCCTGGCCCAGATTCTGTCCTTCAAATACTTCAATTTGGATTCTGGAGAAAACAGATTTAGGAGCCATCAGCCCTGGCTTGGTACAGTAACTCTGAGGTTAGGAGCATCATTGGAGGCAGGAAGAAGGGGCCTGGGCAAGCTGAGAAGAGGCACCTGGCCATCTGGACAGGGGAGAAATGTAGTAAATACCAGAGAACATTTAGGGAGAAAGACTTGGGGCAGGAATGAGTAACTGCCTTGGATCTGTACTTCCAATTCCCAATTCCTGGTTTTCATGAGGCCCAGCTTCTCTATCCTCCTTGGGATTCGGGGAGACACTTGAGTGTACTTCTAGTAGAATCTTCTCTTTGTCTATGTCACTTTGAACTGATTTCAGTCTACACAATAGTCCCTAAGACAGGAATATGCCAAGATGTTCAAAGAAAGATGAAACTGTTTGAAGGTGATTCAAAGCTTGGAATATTTAAGAACATTCAACTGAAATATCACCATGATGTGGATGCCCACGACTAATTTACATAATGAGGTAAGAGTTTACTTAGACTCATCCCCTAAGAATCATTTCTGTCTTTCTAAAGAGTTCAGAAAGCTTTCAGAGATTTTTGAAGAGCTCTTCCTCCTCCATGCTTTAACCCTCTGTATACTAAAGGTGAATTTTGGGGTAAAAAAAACAGTTTCTCACAAAAGTGAAGGGCAATGTTTAGAAACTTTCCATTAATTAAAACAATTTAAGTTTTTATTCAGGAAACTGAATAACTGTTTATAGAATATATATGGTTTTCTAATGAGAGCAGTTATTCTCAGAGTTATTTTGCTAGAATCCTCATAAATTCACAATAATTTAATCTCTCTCTTCTTTATAGGCATGGGACAATAAGCTGATGGTCTCTGTGACTGTAATTTGGCATACTTTGGAAATCTTGGTCTTCCCCCAAAATTTGCTTCATATGCAGCCCTTCCCATTTTGGCTGATGGCCAACAATATCCTTCCAAATGTTCATGTCAAAAACCTGAGTCATCCTTAGTTCTTTTATTTTTACCCAGTTGTAGACTGCATTGTGCTTCCAAAAATGATTATAGAAGTCCTAGCTCTGAGAACCTCGGAATGTGACATCATGAGTGCTCCTTGATTTATTATGGGGTCATGTCTTGATAAACCCACTGTAAGCTGAGAATGTTTTAAGTGGAAAGTGCATTGAACACACCAACCTGTGGGGACAGCACAACTTAGCAGTGTGGCTCACCATAGGGTGTGGGCCATTCACCCTCATGACTGCCTGGCTGACTTGGGAGCTCCAGCTGGGGGCTGTGGCCCAGTATCACAAGCAGAGTCGTACCACATATCACCAGCCCAGGAAAAGGTCAAAATTCAAACTACAGTATCTACTGGATGCTTATCACTTCACACCATCATAAAATTAAAAAATATAACTCGCGTCATCTGTTAAGTCAAGGACCATCTGAGTTCGACTCAGATGTGACTGGTGTCCTTATAAGAAGAAGAGAGACACGCCGACTGACATGAGGGGAGAGGGCCTGCGTGCCTTGGAGGCAGAGGTGGGATGCTGCACTGGAGCCCAAGGAGCACTGGGGATTGCCAGCAGCCCCAGAGAGCAGGAGGACAAGGAAGCACCCACAGGGAGCCCCACCCCATCAACACCTTGCACAACTCCAGGACTGTGAGATGATGGATTTCCACGACTTCAACCACCCCCTTTGTCTTTTATGGCATATCTAGGAAACTGAAGCCACCCTGCATCCAGTTATGAGAGGTGTAATCCAATCCTGTTGGCTCTACCTTCAGCACATGTCCAGGTTTAGACGCCTCCTTACCAGCTTCCTGACTCGTCTCCTTACATCCACTTTTGTCCCAGCTGGAGTCTATTCTGGACATGGAAGCTCAGGTGATACTTCTAACACCTGAACAGATCACGTCACCTTCTGCTCTGACTGCAGTGACTGTCCATCTCATTCTGAGTAAAATCCAGAGTCCTCACAACATGCCTTCCCTAAGCCTTCACTCCACCCTGTGGACATCCCCTTCCACCTACTCCCCTTCTGCCTAGAGTCCCTTCCCCTCTCTCCCTCTGCTCTCCTTTAGTTGACCTTCCTGCAGTTCATTAGTCAAGTCTTGCAGTCTCCCACCACTGGCTGTTTGCTCTGCTTAGAAAACCCTGGCCCTAGATATCCAGAAATTTTGCTCTGTCACTTCCTTCAAATCTCTCCTCAAATGGCATCCTCTTAGAGCAGCCCACTCAGATGACCCCACTTAATATTATAAGCTCTTGCACCCAGTCTGTTACCTATCCCCGTCTATTTACGTTTTCTTCGTGTATTGCCTCCTTGTAATTATATAACTTATTATTAATATGTTCATTGTTCATCATCACTCTTGCTCTCCCCAAAAGAATTTAACTCCCCTAACCATCTTTATATATTTTGTCTCTAAGAATCCCAAGTATGTGTACAGTAGCTGCTCAATAAATATTTGTTGGATGGATGAACACTACAAGATGACATCAGTCACAGGTCCCTGTCAGTTCTGAACTGACCTAGTTGGGCAAGCCAGAGCCTGCTGCAAAGACTGATTATGTACGTCTCTTCCCAGGTCCTCAAGGAGTGAGATCACATTGGTAGTTTGGAATAAGCCATGATGAGAGTATCTACACTACAGAATGGCAAACCCAACGGAGATGGAATGGGAATAGGAAAGACAGTACAATGAATTGGACATAACTTTCCTGGGTTCATGTATGAATACACGACCAGTGAAACTCCACATCATGTTCAACCACAAGAATGGGATCCTAATTAGAATAAGTTATACTCTGTGTATGTATAATATGCCAAAATACACTCTACTGTCAAGTATGTCTAAAAAGAACAAATAAAAAATATGAAAATTAAAATTTTAAAAAAAGAATGGCAACTCCTACAAATCAGGGATTTTTTTTTTCAGGAGAGGTATTAAAACTTTATCAAAATGCCACCTTTATCAAACTAGAGCACATGGTCGCCCTAATTAAGGTCAAAAGTATTTTTTAAAAAATCTTAAGTTTTATACAACAGACACTGCCTACCAAGGTCAAAAGTATTTTTTTAAAAATCTTAAGTTTTATACAACAGACACTAGTATTGCTGTATGTATATATGTGGCTGTATAACCAATGTGATCCTGCAATCTGTACACGTGGAAAAATGAGAATTCATACCCCATTGAATCAAATGTGTGATGTCAAGATCATTGTATTGTCTTGAGCAAATAATAAAAAATAAAAATTAAAAAAAAATCTTAAGTTTTAACTGTGAAGCCAATGAAGAAATCATAAATTAGTTCCCTTAGCTTAGTTTGTTCCTCAGAAGCTAAAAATATTGCCAAAAATTAATTTCATGCTCTTATCAGGTTCATATGACAGTGCTTACCTGTTATGATCACTGCCAAGAAGATCAGAGATTAAACATTGTCATGATTGAGCAGTGTATTACAATCTACTATTGAATATTTATTGAAATTACAAATAGTTGAGGGAAGTTTTTCACTGAAATAATCTCTCGTATTCACTCTGTGGCTAAAATTAACAATACAATCATTAAAATTAGACTTCATTTTAATTGAACAAATGCTAGACAAGGTCCAAGCACTGTGATAAGAAATAATGAGGAAAGAGTTAAAAAAAAACAGGACTGGCTCTTACTCAAGGTGCTCACCATCTAGTGAGAAAGTGATACTGATGATATTATGTGCTAGGAACTAAAAAAGACATATACAGAGAAAATGTATGTGTTCAAGATACAAAGGCATACAAATACTCAAGATGATTTACTTATGCAATTTTTGCTATTTTTGTTGATTATCAATATAATATAGAAAAACAGAAGCCTGGTGATGACAATATGAACACAAGGCAAGTGGTCATGGAATCCTGTGTTGGCCCCATCCCCAGGTTAACATTCTGTATCTTCTGGGTGGCCATGAACAATAGAGAGAAAGGCCGGGGAAAGCCATGAAATAAAACACACATCCAGCCATTTCTGGCAGCAAAGAGGCAGAGGATGGATGCTCACTGCCCCCGCTTTATGCTCCAATAATAGATGGAAGAAATAAGCATCAGATAACCAGGAGGTTCCTGGAAGTCCCAACCAGATGCAGGACTGAGAATTAGGGTGACCATGTGCTCTAGTTTGCTTGGGACAGTACCAGTTTGTGCCTTTCACGCTGGTATTTGTCTAGTATTGAGTTTGCTCCAGAAAATAAAGGGAACACATTTAGGTGATAAATAACTGTTCTGAGATATCGAGACAGAGCAGACATCGGCCATGCGGTGGCGCCAAATGCAAGAGCACCCAGGGATTCCAGACCTGGTCATTAGTTCTGCAATAACATGGCTCCGTATTTCATACCATTTCATAACAATCCAAAACTCTACCTATTGTGGAGATTTGGAACATGCAATGGACATAAATTTTTGTAATTTTTTTTTTTTTTTACTGCGCAGTCTTTTTTTTTTTACTATTCCCCCGATAATACTTCTTCTCTATAAGAAATATGTTCACAACTTCCCATTCTGACAGCCTCAGAACAGCATCTCACAGAGACTTGGCCAGTGTCCCCATCACTGGGCCTTTTCCCTCCAAGCCTAAAAATGTTGGGCCATTTATTCTCTCACAACCCTGCCTGAGAGTGAAATTGGGAAGAGGACATATGCAGGACAGAAGGGTGTGGAGAAGTGACAGTGTGATGGGTGACATCACATAAGTGAGCTGCAGCCAGCCACCGACACAGCTTCTAAATCAGATTTTAAAAGACTGATCCTTCTCCAACTTTCTGTGTCTTCCTCAAACCTTATCATGAAGTCTAATTTTAATGATTGTATTATTAATTTTAGCCACAGAGTGAATACGAGGGATTATTTTAGTGAAAAATTTACCCCGATTATTTGTAATTTCAATAAATATTCAATAGTAGATTGTAGATTGAATAGTAGATTGCAGATGAAGATGTCATCTACCATCTCTCTCAAAGTTATCCACTCCCCCCATTGTCATTTCAGGATACCATCGCCTCTCACTTGGAATTTTGCAGCCGTCTCCTTAGTGGGATAAGCATCTCCATTGTCCACCCCACTCTTACCCCACTCTTCCTTCCACACTCCCTAGAATTACTAATGTGACTTATTCAAAGTGCACATATTTTGGCTCTACTTTCTAGAATGGCTCTTCACTGCCATCGGGATGGGGCAGGTCCCACCCAGAAACAACACTCATCCTGTATCCTCCACTCCCCCGATAGCTCATTCTTGGAGCCCTTATCTCCTCCACCCAGGTAGTTCTTTGAGTAAGCCAAGGTGGTAATGAAAGCAAAGAACTGCATCTTAAGTCTGTGAAAGAGAGGTTATTACTCTTTTACCAGAACAGAACAATTACTCTCAAAGAATTTCCTCATATCATTTCCATGGTTCCAGGATATGTCATTTTGCATTATGAAAACAATTTCTTCTAGCCCTTCGCTGTCCAGTGGACTGTAACTTGTCTGAGTCAGTATCAGATGATGCTGAGAGACAGGCATTCTCCCAAAGAGGCTTATATGTTTCATATTGTGCAATTGCAGAGATTAGTCTAAAATGCAAAATGTGAAAGTAATTAATTCTTTGAAGCTAGATTTAATTCTATGCTGTATATAAATCTTTGTGGAAATAACTCACTCACTCCACTGTTTTCTTTTAAAGAATTTTTAAAAAAAGTTTCATCCATAAATTTAAACCTAAATCACTTTTCCCTCCTGAGCTTTCTTAAATTTGTATAACTTTGGAGGGGTGGGGGAAAGTGGTGGCAGATAAAAAAAAATTAAGCAGAGGATTTTGTCAGGTTTATTGAGGTAAATTATTCACCCACTTTAGGTGAGTAATTCCATGAAATTTGGCAACATATGCAGTTCTGTAACCACCACCATAATCAAGATAAACAGCATTTCCATCACCTCAAAATGTTTCCTTGTGCCCTTTAATAATCTGTCTGCTCTCATGGCTCCCAGCCTGCAGCAGCCACAGACCTATTCTCTGTCCCTGTGGTTTTGCTCTTTCCAGAATGTCATCTAAATAAAATCACACAGTTTGTAGCTTTTGCTTCTGGCTTCTTTCCAATAGCACAATTCTTTAGAGATTCACCCATTTTTGCCATATGTATCAGTAATTAATTTATCTTTGTGAACCTGTTGTACTTCATTGCAAGAATATGCAATGAATATGTATGCAGCAGTTGCTTCTGGATTTTAATGATTATGAGTAAAAGCTGATATAAACAAATTTTTGTGTGGACATGTATCTGTATATCTCTTGAATAAACACCTAGGAATGGGATCACTGGATATTAATAAGTGAATGTTTAGCTTTATGACTATTTTCCAAAGTACCAGTACCATTTTGCATTACTGTCAACAACTTCTGAAACCTCCACTTGCTTCTCTTCTTGGCCAACATTTTTTTTTTAAATTTGGGCATTTTAAGTGGTATATGGTGGTACCCCATTGTGATTCTCAATTTTATTAATTCTAATTCTAATTTAGTTAATTGTCGGCTGAAGGCAATGCATTAAGTCTAGAAGTACAGACCGAATACTTTTTTTAGAAAAATGTTTCCCAGTCATAAATGTTGGACCTGATATAAGCACTTATAACAAATTCAAATCACTGAATTTGTATAAGTATTTTTCTTATGATCTTATTATTGCTAAGGACTATTCTTTTATCTCACACAAAAAAATAGCAACTAGTGTTTTATAGTACATACATTAAAATAAGAGCAACATGTATTTACTGAACCCATACTCTGGGCTAAGTGAGCTGTCCTAGTTGTTACTTGTTCCCAATATCTATCCTTCCCTTCTTGGTAAAAGTTTCCCTGATCACCTGACTACATGACTAACTGGGATAAAGATTACATTTTCAGTCTCCCCTGCAACAAAGCATGTCCTTGTGATGTGGAAGTGACATGTCACAATTTCTAGGAGCCTTCTGTAAGGACATTTGACATGCACCATCTGTCCCCTTCCTACTTTGTTCCTTCCTCCTACCTAATGGCTAGAGCTGAAGATGTCATGTCAGTCCATGAGTGAACTTTGACAATGTGGTCAAGCACAGAAGAGCAGTAAGCCAGAAGCAGCCTTCAGGGTGCAGGGTGCACACCTGTAATCCCAGCAATTTGGGAGGCTGAAGCAGGAGGATTGCAAGTTTGAGGCCAGTTTGGGCAACTTAGTGAGACCTTGTCTCAAAAATAAATAAAAAGAGCTGGGGACTCAAGTTCAATGGTAGAGCACCCTGAGTTCGATCTCCAGTACCAAAAAAAAAAAAGACCCCCTCACTCCAGAAGCCATTCCAGTCAAACCAAAACCTTCAGTGGGATCCACAGTGCTCAGCTACCACAACCTGAGAACTCTGCAGTACAGCTCTGCTCAGATGAGCAAGTAGCTGACAGTAATAAAGGATTATCATCTAAGCCAATGAGTTTGGGGATGGTGTGTTATTTAGGTGTCTAATTGGTGTATCTGTTTGAGCTACTGTCTTTTGGCTCTCTATTATTCAGAACTGAACCAAATCCTAATTAATACAGATACAAAGGAGCACAATACAAAGCCTAAGCCCTCTAGAAGTATGTAATAAAAATGGGAAAATTGGAGCCAAGTTAATTTAATTAGGAAAGAAAAGTCTTTTTAAAAGTTTGCTGTAACAACTTGATAAATCTATAGAAAAAATGAAATTTGAACTCTAACTCACTCATTAGGCAGAAATTAATTTGAGATAGATCATAGACTTAAACATAAACCTCAGAAACATAAAGGTTTTATTTCCATTTTAATTACACTGAATGCCCATAATATGCTGCTTTAATAAAAATAATTCCCACAATTGACTAAATATCTATGTGTCAGACACCAAAAAGCATTTTTACATACATTATTATATTTCATCCTCAAAACAACTCCATAATATAGGTGTTTGTAGAAAAGAGCTCTTTGGCTTAACATTCTTTTTCCTTTTTTTTTTTTTTTTGGTAAGGTTATCTGAGTTTCCTTAGATGACTTGGCCTCTCCTTCATGTCTAATCCTTTTGGTTTGCCAGGGTGGCCTCAGACTCTGGGTCTACCATCACACACTTGATCTAAACCTGGGCACGTGGAATCACAGTGATGTCCCACATTCCTGTTGCTGCCCCTCTTCTCTTCAAGTAATCCCTTTGCTTAAATTTTTTATTGGTATATAATAATTATACATAGTAGTGGAATTTATTGTGACATATCTTCACATGTGTGTAACATGACTTTAGTATGTGCTAATGAACACAGATGGTTCCTAAACTTTAGCATGCATAAGAATCACCTGAAAAGCATGCTAAAACAGAGGTTCCCAGGAACGGTGGAACATAGCACATGCCTATCTTCCTAGCTACTCAGGAGGTTGAGGTGGAAGGGATCACTTGAGCCTACAGACCAGCCTGGGCTACATAGCAACATCTTTATTTAAAAAAAAAGTCAATGATAACATAAATAATATAGAGGTTTCTGGACCCCATCTCAGAGATTATGACTAGTTCTTCTGCAATAGGGTTCATCACTTCACATTTCTAAAAAGCTCTCAAATGATGCTGACAGGTGCTGGTCCTAGTTGCTAGGAGCTTCTTAAAGATGTGGATTCATAGGTCCTCCTCCACACTTCTAAATAAGGCTCTCTGAAGACACAGAAATCTGAGATTTTTTTTTCATACCAGGATTGAACCCAGGGGTGCTTAACCACTGAGTCACATCCCAGCCCTTTTTATTTATTTATTTTTTAAAGACACAGTCTCACTGATTAATTAGGGCCTCGCTAAAGTGCTGAGGCTGGCTATGAACTCACCAACTTTCTGCCTTATCCTCCCAAGTTATAGGCATGTGCCACCACATCCAATTGAGATTTGTTAAATAAAAACTCAAATGAGTCTGAATGCCAAAGTTTGACAATAAAGTATTTTTTGGTTTTTGTTTTTAGTTGTAGATGGACACAATATCTTTATTTTATTTTTATGTGGTGCTGAGGATTGAACTCAGGGCCTTGCACTTGCTAAGCGAGCGATCTACTGCTGAGCCAAAACCCCAGCCCCAATTAAGTGGTTTTGAACCTTGAATTTATATTAAAATCACTTGAGGAGTTTTTAAATGATTCCAGAATCTACCTATGTCCTTTTGAGGGTCTCATTTAATTTTTTGAAAGATTTTGTTAGAGATAAACTTGCAGCCAAGGGGTAAGAAATGCTGCTGTCAATTATAGTGTCCTTAGGAAGGAGAATGGCCAGATGTACACGTTACATCTAAAGCTTGCTGGAGGGGTGAGGAGAGAGAACGAGGGAACATCTATATTCTTAAATTGGTAAAATAGCCTTCTAATATATGAGTTTTAATGGCTGCATAGTACTCCATTCTAAACTATTGAACATGAACTAGGGGCCAGACACTAACTTATTGACAATTCATATTAACACCATCTTCCCAGACAACTGAGATAGAGAGAAGCTTAAGAAGAACCTAGAATTACCTGAATCCGAAACTCAAGTTCTTTTATACACCAGAGCTTTCAACTGGGCTGCCCATCAGAAACACATGGAGAACACTTAAATTACATAGACACCTGAACCCACCTTTGACTAAGGAAATCCAGATCTCTTGGATTGGCATCATATCCGTCTAGTTTTTCCCATTTCCCAGGATTATGGTGCATGGCAAAGATTGGGAATCTCTGTCCCTCAGCATTTTGCATTTCACACTGATAATAAAGGTACTTATTTCTGACTTCCCTTTTCCTTTCTAAGCTACAGCAGAGTCACTTTCCTCTCCTCCCATTTTTTACCAGGTAACCAAAATCACCCAAACAAACCAACCTCTCAGAAGGTCCTGAATGGATTTATCCAGTGCTTGGCAGCACCATAGGCATGGGCACATAATGATAGGCCATCACATCCAGAAAAGCTACAGTGCTTTCTCACTGCAGTGAGAAAGAATGGGGGATGGCTACGTGTTTTCTTCCCAGGAGGCCAGGACAGAGTGTACCTCAGAGCAAAGGGCAATGACACAGCGGGAAGGACATGCATCAGATGATGGTTCTCTTATAAGCCTTTCTTTTCTCTCTCTCTCTCTCTCTCTCTCTCTCTCTCTCTCTCTCTCTCTCTCTCGACAGAAAGCAAGGACATGATCTTCTGTCCCCTTGGAATTAGTGGTAATCTTTGGGAAACAGCTTTCAAATTGCCAGGGTCAGGACGGGGTGCAGGTGGCCACGCACTCTGACCACACTTGTTCTAAAACATTATTGGTGTTTTATGTGCAACCAAGAAAATACACATGTACACATGCATTCAGATTACCCCAACCAGAATAATTCATAAAGCAGAGTGACTAGAAAGTATTAAATAGTTTTTAGAGGTAGATGAAGTTAGTAATATTTCAGTTTAGATATATGATGTTTTGCCAACTAATATATTTCTACATATTTCTTTCTTTTCACCCAAATTCAAGATTCCTTTTCCTATCTGCCAAAGTGCTCCAGAAAAAAATGTTTTGAGCAATGTGTGTGCTATGTGGGCATCAAAGCCTCTGTTTTGTCTCATGTAAAAACAAGAACACTAGTCTATGATCCTGACAGTCATGATATAGGAAGGGTAGAGACTCTGCGATACAGGTGACAATAATTAATTTTATTTCATTCAATTTGATTCATTCATTCAACCACTCATTTAGCATTTATTAGGCACAACATACTATAAATGACATCAAGCATTACTACAAAACAATGGTAAAATAAAACAATGTCTTTGAACTTTAACCAAAGAATATCCAAGTGAGGGGTCCAGGTATCTAAATGTATTATTTCAGGGAGTGATGACGAGACATAAAAACAGAGCTGTCAAGGTCAGGGGTACACCTACCTGGCCAGCTATCCGAGTAGCCTCAGATGGAGACAGTACATGCTACTACCAAATGTGGGTCTTCTAAACTTTGAGAGCATTTCCTTTCATGTCCTCCCCTTTTGAATGTACAAAATTGCACAAGTGGCAATCTGACCATTATTATTTCAGATAGCTAAGCTACATCCTGTTCATGTTGCTTTTTCTATCAAAGATTTACACTTGCTGATACAATTTGGAGATCAAAATATTTCATCACATGGGAGTATCATTTTCACATCAAGGTGATCAAAACATCATTGTAAGATAGTTGTGCAAAATGATGAGTGTTTGGAAGATTTATCTTTTCAACATTTACTACCTGTGGGTAATCTATAAAGTCCTGGCATCTGAAAGAAATAGATGGCAGCTTTCTGACTGTATCAGGTGGCAGACAGTGAGCATTAGCAAGCTGGCAAAGACCCACTTGAGATTAACTCATGAGAGAAAAAGAAATGAGATATTAGCAACCACATGGATTGTTAGTAAATTTTGCTTTTTTCCTTCCTTTGAAAGATCTGGAAACAATTGCATACATTTTCTTTTCTCCTTTAGTTACCCCTAAAATACATCTAAATGCAGAAGTATATTTTGTTCAATCTACTTGTTTACATGACTAATTCATGAATATATATAACATGCCTACTGTGTATACAATGCTTTTTAAACAACTTTGTTGTGGTATAATTCACCGAATACACAATTCACTCATTTAAAATATATAACCCGAGTCAGGCAGGCAGTCGGTCCGAGCGGTCGTAACCTCTCCAGTTCTCTTGAGCATTGCTGTCCTTCTTTCTTCCTGGTCAGCAACAGCGGCTGCACCAGAAGCATCGCAGTTCCTTCGGGAGGCGGGGCAGGGACTGAGCGGCGACAGCGGAGCGTCGAGCCCAGCGCAGCTGAGGCGGCGGCGGCGGCCGGGCAGCCAACATGGCGGCGGCGGCGGCGGCGGCGGCGGGCGCGGGCCCGGAGATGGTCCGCGGGCAGGTGTTCGACGTGGGGCCGCGCTACACCAACCTCTCGAACATCGGCGAGGGCGCCTACGGCATGGTGTGGTGAGTGGCCATGCCCGCCCGCAGCCCCGACCGCGCCGGGACACACCACCGCCTGGGGCTCCAGCGGACGCAGCCGCGGCCTCACCCGCGCTTTGGCCTCCCGCGCCGCGACCCCAACCATAGGCTTCTTGGTCCACGCGACGGGGTTTTAGCGTGGGGTCCCCGGGTGTGATAGACATTTAGGTGTTGTTAAGGGCGTTTCCAGGGCTGCTCTCTCGCGGTTGGGAGGGGCTCAGCGGGTGGAGGTTAGGAGACCCACGTACTTGGTCGCAAGCGCGGACTTTCAAGCCTGGACCCCCAGGAAGGGAACCTCGGCCCCTCTTGTCCCTTAATTGTCTAATATCACAGCCTTCTTTTTGAAGTTCAATTGTAAACCCTGGGATGCCATCAGATGCTCGTCGATGGTGGCAGCGGTGTTCTTGAAAGCCTTTCGCCTAGAGCCTATGTGCAGAATACCGAAATACTATTTTTTCTCCTTCCATCTCTGTTTACCGTGAACAGCTTTCATTAAGTACCTCCAGTGATGCTAATGGTGCTTTTCTGCGCACGCTTTCTAAAAAGCATTAGTGACACCAGTATTGGTTGCGAAATATTTCAACCTTGAAGTCTTTAAGTGGGTTTTAATATTGTGCTGTTTGCGTTTCAGGAAGGATAAGCCAGCATCACTCTCTTAACTTATTAAAAATCTATTTGAGTTGGGCCTAATTGGACTCCCCTCTCCTTACTCTAAGTGAGCTCTGTTAACAGCATAAATGCATCCAGACATTTTAGCTTAATTATGGTAGACTTTTCCTATTAATGTTTGGTTTGGGTTTTTTTGTTGTTGTTGTTATTGTTTTTTGTGCTGAGGATTGATTTTTCTGGTGCTTTGTGCATGCGAGGCAAGCACTGTACCTCTTAATATTTTTAGTGGTCAGTATATAAAGTCTAAATGGTATTCTTATAGAATCACATTCAGGCTGTCTCATCTTGATCCAGATCTCTCTAGAAACGATATTGTTTTTATTATAATGACCTAATTGAAGTGTTTTATGTTGATGAAGACTTGTGGAAGGAGATTCTCTTACACCTAAATCTTGGGTCTCTTTTGTATTAAACTAATTTATTGAATGCATCGTGGCAGGTACTGTGCTACCTCCATTATTTAATTTTATCTGGCTAGGCACCTTGTGGAAGGAAGACAGTGACAATATTCCTCTTTCAGCTCTGCCTATGATAATATCAACAAAGTTCGAGTAGCTATCAAGAAAATCAGTCCTTTTGAGCACCAGACCTACTGCCAGAGAACCCTGAGGGAGATAAAAATCTTACTGCGCTTCAGACATGAGAACATCATTGGCATCAATGATATTATTCGAGCACCAACCATTGAGCAGATGAAAGATGTATATATAGTACAGGACCTCATGGAAACAGATCTTTACAAGCTCTTGAAGACACAACACCTCAGCAACGACCATATCTGCTATTTTCTTTACCAGATCCTCAGAGGATTAAAATATATCCATTCAGCTAATGTTTTGCACCGTGACCTCAAGCCTTCCAATCTGCTGCTCAACACCACTTGTGATCTCAAGATATGCGACTTTGGCTTGGCCCGTGTTGCAGATCCAGATCATGATCACACAGGATTCCTGACAGAGTATGTAGCCACACGTTGGTACAGGGCTCCAGAAATTATGTTGAATTCCAAGGGCTATACCAAGTCCATTGATATTTGGTCTGTGGGCTGCATCCTGGCAGAGATGCTGTCCAACAGGCCCATCTTTCCAGGGAAACATTATCTCGACCAGCTGAACCACATTCTGGGTATTCTTGGATCCCCATCACAGGAAGACCTGAATTGTATAATAAATTTAAAAGCTAGAAACTATTTGCTTTCTCTTCCACACAAAAATAAGGTGCCATGGAACAGGCTGTTCCCCAATGCTGACTCTAAAGCTCTGGATTTACTGGACAAAATGTTGACATTCAACCCCCATAAGAGAATTGAAGTCGAGCAGGCTCTGGCCCATCCATATCTGGAGCAGTATTATGACCCAAGTGATGAGCCCATCGCTGAAGCACCATTCAAGTTTGACATGGAATTGGATGACTTACCTAAGGAAAAGCTCAAAGAACTCATTTTTGAAGAGACTGCTAGATTTCAGCCAGGATATAGATCTTAAATTTGTCAGGACAAGGGATCAGAGGACTGGACGTGCTCAGACATCGATGTTCTTCTTTCCAGTTCTTGACCCCTGGTCCTGTCTCCAGCCTGTCATGGCTTATTCAGTTTGACTCCTTTGAGCTGTTCGGAGGGGTGGTTTCTGGTAGTTGTGGCTTTTATGCTTTCAAAGAATTCCTTCAGTCCAGAGAATTCCTCCTGACCACCCCTGTGTGTGTCACCCACCGGTGACTGGCAGCAGTATGTACTTCCAATGCACGTACTGCTTACCGTTGCTTTAGTCACTAATCGCTTTCTGATTTGAAAGATGCAGTGGTTCCTCCCACTCCTGAATCCTTTCTACATGATGCCCTGCTGACTGACCCATGCAGCCTCACCAGAGCAAGAGTCTTTCCACATTGGCTCTAGTCACTGGCATCTTTATGATAGGGAAGGCTACTACCTAGGGCACTTTAAGTCAGTGACAGCCCCAAATTTGCACTTCATCTGTTGACTATAACTTTCCCCCAGAGCTTATGGAAATACCTTGGATGACATTGCAGCCTACAGCAAGTGCTTCTGTCTCGGGAATCCTTTGGGAGCACTTGTCAGTGTCTTTTCTAATATCATGTTAGTTACTAACATATTTAAGGTATGTGCTATTTGCCCAGCTTTTAGAAAATTCAGTCATTCTAAATAGAAAAGAAGTACTGCACCCAGCAATGTCATTTTGCAGATTTACTGTGGTTACTTATAACAATTATAGAGGTATAACACTTATAAAAATGTATTACATGCAGTACTTACTGTTTGCTAAACCTACATAAAAAGATTTGAAATGGCAGCTGTGCTCAGCATTTGATGAGAGACACAAAAGGTGACAGTACTGTGGAATGTTTCTGGAGAAGTAGTGAGCAGGCTGATCCGCGATGGAATTCCACATACCCGGTGCATATATGCCCTGAACTATTTCAGTAACCACATTCAATGCTGGAGGATTTAGCAGAGAGGAACACTGCAACTTTAATGAGAAAGTGTACAATTCTTTTTCCTTCTATAGCATGTCAGCATCTCAAGTTTATTTTTCAACCTACAATATAACAATTTGTAATAAAGCCTTCATGAGCTCATGACATGAAGCACTGTTCAAGTACTCTTTAAATATTTCTGATACTGCTGAGTTAAGACCATCAGAAGAAGCTGAAGCTAGCATTAAGTCATGTTCAGAGCTCTCCATATTTTCCTGATCTCTTTAAGTATTTGTTCTGCCACTGTGTACTGTGGAGTTGACTCGGTGTTCTGTCCCAGTGCGGTGCCTCCTGACTCCCCCACTGCTCTCTGTGGTGAGAAATTTGCCTTGTTCAATAATTACTGTACCCTCGCATGACTGTTACAGCTTTCTGTGCAGAGATGACTGTCCAAGTGCCACATGCCTATGATTGAAATGAAAAATCTATTGTTACCTCTGAGTTGTGTTCCACGGAAAATGCTATCCAGCAGATCATTTAGGGAAAATAATTCTATTTTTTGCTTTTCGTCTCTCAGCTGTCCTATTTTTCTTTTTTTTCTTTTATTTTTGACAGCAATGGAGAATGGGTTATATAAAGACTGCCTGCTAATATGAACAGCAATGCACTTGTAATTCATGGAAATAAATGTACATCTTTATCTTCACATTCATGTTAAGATTCAGTGTTGATTTCCTCTGGATCAATGTGTCTGAATGGACAGACAGGTTCTGTTTGTGCTCCAAATAGAAGTGCCCATGGGCCTCACTTCCCCACCCTAGGCATTGCCCCACACTTCAGTTTACATGAGGTGGCTTACAAAAGGCCTTTTTCCCTCTGCACTGCAGATAATTCTGACATGTTGCTTTGTTCAAATCTTAAGTCTCAAAAAAGTCTGTCAAACCCTGGGGACAAAAGCCAAACATCTCAGGTTGGAATCTCTGGTTCCCTCAAAAAGGGGCCTGCCTGTATGCCCCAGAGCTGCTACTAGCACAGCCAAGTGCTGGAAAGAGCTGCCTAGTACCACATGGTGCATGCCACCTAGCCAAGTGTGCTGACACACCTCATGTGACTAAAGAAAGATGGCTGACTCATCCTTAGAAATAAGAATCACATCTTGATTCTTGCCCTAAAAATACATAACTAACTTTTCACTTACATACTCAGAGCTGCCATGTCGTGGTCCATGCAGCATTGACAGGATACAGAGATTTGACTGTTATTTGATATATTGATAAATAAGTCAGTTTTCATTTTAAAAAGAGCATTGGCAGTTTTATTACTCATTTCTTTGTACTTTTTTAATGCAATGTTAATATTATTAGTTTAATTTGCAATCTTCTAGGTAGAAAAACTAGCTTTGGCTGTTAATATCTAGGGGCTACAAGCTCTTTGCCATCCTCTTTGTTGGTACTGTGAAATCAGATTGGCATGAAACCACTCACTGCATTCTAGAATTACTGTAACCACAAGTGGTTTACTTTTCATTAATATCATGTAAAATGTAGTTTAACAGGTCAGAGAATTGTTATAACCAAGGTACCTGTGAAACTACAAGTTATTATGTATAACAGACACATCATTTTGGTTTTATATTTCTAAATATGTATAGATTATGTCATCTCAATTCTTATTGGTGATGCTGAATGCCTCCATTATTAGCATGCTCAGATAAGCTTTCTGATGGATGTGTTTTTTGGTGTCTAAAATGTAAGCAAAAAATTCCCATTGAAACATTCCAAGACATTCTGTTTGGTATGAAACAGCCGGCCAACAAGCCTGTGGGATAGATGTGAGAATCAATTATGAAGACTCTGCCCTGACAGTCTTTAGAGCTTACTGAGAAACACAGACCACAATGGAATCTGGGTAAACAAATATCATCATGTTCTGTGTGCAGGTGTGGTATGTTCACACTCATCTCTGCTGTTTTCAGGCAGAGGCAGTGGGTGTGGAGAAAACTGTTAGCTTCAGTAAACTATACATGGCTCACCAGTAATTGTTTCTGAGGAATCATGAAGGTAAACCACCCACATGCCACATAATATTCAGCCCATTCAGAGGAGACTTTGATCTTTATTTGCTTTTATGTTAATATGGTTTTTAATTAACTTTTATATAGTATGGTAACTGTATGTTAATACACACATACATATGCACACGCTTTGGGTCCTTCCATAATACTTTTATATTTGTAAATCAATGTTTTGGAGCAATCCCAAGTTTAAGGGAAATATTTTTGTAAATGTAGTGGTTTTGAAAATCTGAGCAATCCTTTTGCTTACACATTTTTAAAGCATTTGTGCTTTAAAATTGTTATGCTGGTATTGAAACAAGATACTCCTATAGTGCAGATGAGAAGCATGTAAGAGTGGAGTAAGGATGTGGTTTCTCTTACTGTCATCCAACTCGACATGATGGATCAGCAACAACTGGGAATCCTGAGTGAATTCTGAGTGACTTCTCTAGGGTTATACCAGGTTTAGCTTAAGCTTGTTGCCTTTTTGTGCTGTTTATTCATGTAGAGCACTCCAGAAAGTTCTGAAACTGCTTTGTATCTGCTTTGTACTGTTGGTGCCTTCTTGGTATTGTACCCCAAAACTCTGCATAGATTATTTAGTATAATGGTAAGTTAAAAAAAATGTTAAAGGAAGATTTTATTAAGAATCTGAATGTTTATTCATTATATTGCTACAACTTAACATTTATTTGTGGTATTTGTGATTTGGTTAATCTGTATAAAAATTGTAAGTAGAAAGGTTTATATTTCATCTTAATTCTTTTGATGTTGTAAACGTACTTTTTAAAAGATGGATTATTTGAATGTTTATGGTACCTGACTTGTAAAAAAAAAAAAATCTACAAAAAAAAAATCCTTAGAATCATTAAATTGTGTCCCTGTGTTACCAAAATAAAATAAAATATATAACCCAAGAAAAAAGTAATAAAGAATACAACTCAATGGCTTCTAATAAATTCACATTGCTATGTATCAGTCACCACAATCAGCTTTAGAATATTTTCATTACTATGAAAAAAATTCTACACTTCATACCTCCCCTCTTGTCCCCATTTCCTCCAACCCTAATAACCAACTAATCTACTTTCTATCCATAGATTTGCCTATACTGGGCATTTTATAAAAATTTAATCTTTGTGACTGGTTTCTTTCACTGAGCATGTTTTCAGGGTTCAAACATATTATATTGTGTCATTTCTTTTTATTGTCAAATAATATGTCATTGCACATCCTCCTGTTTATCCATTCGTTAATTGGTGGACATTTGGGTTTTTTCCACATTTGGAATCATCAGTAATGCTGCTATGAAGTTTTGTGTACAAGTGTTATGTGGACATCTCTTTTCATTTCTCTTGGATATATAACTAGAAATGGAATTGCTGGATAATGTGGTAATTCTATGTTTAATTATTTGGAAAACAGCCAGACCATTTTCCAAACCAGTTGCACCATTTTACAATCCCACCAGCAATAATATTTGGGTTCCAATTTCTCCACCTCTTCTCCAACACTTGTTATTTCTGTTTTGTGTTTGATCATAACTATTCTACTATGTGTGAAATGGCTTCTCATTGTGGTTTGATTTTCATTTCCCTGATGGCTAGAAGTACTGAGCATCTTTCATGTGCTTATCAGTGTTTTGTATATTTCTTAAAAGAAGTGTTTACTCACATCGTTTGACCATTTTAATTGTATTGTCTTTTTATTATTGAATTACAGAGGTTCTTTCTATATTCTAGATGCAAGTCCTTTATGAGTTATAAATTATATATTATTCGCAAAAATTTTCTCCCATTCTGTGGTTTGTCTTTTCACCTTCAGAACTTAGAAAGTTTGGGAGAAGCAGAGAAAGGTTGAGACACAGGAACATTAGCCATAAAGAAGAATGAAATTATGGCATTTGCTGGTAAACAGATGGAACTGGATACTTTCATGCTAAGTGAAATAAGCCAATCCCCAAAAACCAAAGGTGAATGTTCTCTTGATATGTAGATGCTACACACAATAGGGGTGGGGAGAGAAGAATAGAAGTTCATTGAATTAAACAAAGGGGAATGAAAGGGAAGAAAGTGGGGTGTGAATAGGAAACACAGTAGAATGAATTGAACATAACTTTCCTATGTTCATATATGAATACACAACCAGAATTACTCCACATGATTTACAACCACAAGAATGAGAAGTTATACTCCATGTATGTATAATATGTCAAAATGCATTCTACTCTCATGTATGACTAAAAAGAACAAACACAATTTTTTTTAGAAAGAGAAAGAAAGTTTGAGACACAGTTTATAATTTTTGAAGATTGACCTGACATTCAGATGTGATTTTTGCCTGATTCCCCTATGCTTCTCTTGGTAATAGTATCCCATTTTTCTTTGAGTTGACCACCCCTTATCCAATCTCAGTCTCTGTAATTTAGGTAGAGCTGACCCTCTACTCTAAGCTCTGGAATGGACACAGGAAGCATTATTGGCCAATTAGAAACCTTATGTTAGATCAAGAGAAAAATCACACCAGTTACATGAGCAAAAAGAATTCAATATAAACAAACATTAGTTAGATGTAAACTGTTTAGTGAATAACCAAAGAGCTTTAAAAAAAAGCATCAAGAATTCTGGAGGTAGCAACTGCTGGAAGAAGGTTCTCTCCTTAGGTCAAGGGGAAAAGGGGAGGGGCTAGAATTATTAAAATTGAGATATTTGGATAAGGAGGCCTGTGGAGCTGAAACCTCTGAGAAAACAGGCTCTCATCCATGCTCATGTCCTCCGTCTCAGAGGAAGGTCCCACAGACCAGATACCAGAGAAATCTCACAAGAATGGGCTCCAACCAGCTCGTGGTTTGTCTGGATCTCTAATGGGGAGGTGGGTTGAGACAATAAATCTAGTTCTGCAAGTGTTACAAACTGGATTTGGGGGACACTTTGGTAAGAAAGGGCTGCTGACCGAATGAAGAGGTGACACTCACTAGAGCCACAAGTAGCAGAATCACCAGGAAGGAGCAAGCCTTTCTTCCTCTACCCTCCTTCCAGGTCCTGACTCTAGAACCCCTTATTGACAGAAGCTCACGAGGAGTAGCTGCCACCAGAGGTTTGTGATTTACAAAGCTGCAGTTCCAGCAGCACAAGGCAGAGTGTAGAAAGGTAAGTTTGTCATCATGGAAAACAGTATGAAGCTTCCTCAAAAAACTGGAAATAGAACTACTATATGATGCAGCTGTCCCTACTAGTGAGTATGTAACCAAAGGAAATGAAATCAGTTTGTTGAAGAGACAACTGTACTCCCATGTTCACTATAGCAATATTTACAATATCTAAAAAATGGAAGCAACCTAACAGTCCAATAACTAATGAATGGATAAAGAAAATGTGGTACACATGCACATGGAATATTCTTCTGACATTAAAAAAAGTGTAATTATGCTATTTGTAGCAACATGGATGAATCTAAAGGAAATTGTGTTGGCTTCTAGATATAAGTCAGACACAGAAAGACAACTACTGCCATGTTCTCACTTATATATAGAAGCCAAAAGGTTGATCTCAAAGAAGTAGATAATAGAACAGTGGTTACCAGAGTCTAGGAAGGGTGTGAGGAGAAAGGGACAGGGAAAGGATGGTCAATGGCACAAGGGTGCAGTTAGATAGAAGGAATTATTTCTGATGTTTGTAGTTGGTTACAAAATGTAATAGTGAGAGGAGCTTCTTCTACTTCTACTCCTTAATTTCTGAACCTATATATCTTATAGGAGAGAAATACTATCTGTGTGTGTTGGTCAGCTTTCTGTTGTTGTGATAAAAAACTTGAGAAAAACAACTGAAATGAGGAAAGGTTTATTTTGGCTCATAGTTTCAAAGGCTTCTGTCTTTGGTCATTTGACTCCACTGTTTCTGAACCTGTGGTGAGGGAGAACAGCATGGTGAGTAGGGTGTAGCAGAGCAACATGGCAGCCAGGAGACAGAAGGGAGAGCAGGGAAATAAACCCCATAAAGGCGCATTCCCAGTGATCTACCTCTTCCAACTTGACTCCACTCCTTAAAGTTTCCACCAGTCCCACCATTGCCACTAGCGGGGGACCAAGTCAGCAATACATGAAGCTTAAGGGGACGTTCCAAATCCAATCCATAACGATTGGTCTCTGATTCAAAGCTTATATTCATCTTGCAGAATGAACCTCTATACTTTCAGAGCACCATCTCCAAATTGGCACTGTAAATGACGTATACATAGCAGAGGTGGGTGCCCTCTGACTTTTCATAAGGTTTATCTCCCATCTGCAGTTTGTTTATAAAGCTTGATTAAACATTTCTCATTTGCTACTTCCAGTGCAACACTTGCTACTCCCTGCTCACCCAATTCAATTTGTGCAATGTCATCAATGAAGTGGGCCAGTGTGATATTCTGCAAAATGTCAAGGTGTTCAAAATTTCTGAAGACTGTATTATGGCTGAGCTAGTAAGCTGCCATACACATGGAGCAAGACCAAAGGCATACTATTGATCCTGTCAAGGAAAGTTCTTTTGGTGGTCCTTGCAAATTGGTAGAGGGAGATGTAGCATTTCCCATACCAGGTTGATTTGTTCTACCAAAGGTATTACACTTGGAAAAACTACCAATAAACCACCTCTAATTAATGTTGAAATAATCCAGTCCTATTTTAAGGTCCATCTGCTTTCTGCCCAGGCCCAATAGGTGAAGACATAATAGGAATCAACACTTCCGCCTCATTCAAGTATGTGATAACCATAGTAATACTGGCAATTACTCCATTATGTCTATCTTTTGTCACTATCTGGCAGGAAGGAGAAATCAACAGTTCCCACTTAACTTTCTCTACCCTAATGACCCTTGATCCATAAATGAGAGAGAGCCAATATGGGAACATAACCAGCTGTTAACTAGTATATATTCTGGAACTGGGGGAAAACACGGGATGAGCTCACTGAGCCTATTAGATTGAAACTTGACCTATAATGCAGTTGATTTGTCACTTGATCATCATAACTGCCCTCCCCCACCCACACACACACTTGAATAGGAGACCAGTTAATTGAGTCAAAGTAACAAACTTAAATGTGGACTAGTGGTATTTTGGGAATCTAGTTAGCAATGGCAGGGGTAGAGGGATAGTAAGTAAGCATTATTTAAATTTTGGGAGGTGGGTAATCATTTCATGACATTCTAATGGAAGGCTTCCATGATCCTCTAATTAGGGAATATTTGGATGGAAATGTTTAAGAAATAAAGATCTAAGTAAGATCACATACTAAGAACTTGGGAACGAATTGAGATGCATTGTGGTTAGTCAGGACTTTCATAGTATTTAATTGGTGTAAGCAATCCTTTTTCTTTTTTCCTTTACATCTAAACTAAGAATTCTTTTTTTTAAAGAGGGAGAGAGAGAGAGAGAGAGAGAGAGAGAGACAATTTTAATATTTATTTTTTAGTTTTTGGCGGACACAACATCTTTGTTTGTATGTGGTGCTGAGGATCGAACCTGGGCCGCACGCATGCCAGGCGAGCGCGCTACCGCTTGAGCCACATCCCCAGCCCAAACTAAGAATTCTTAATGGAAATTATGCTACAATAAAATGTTTCAAACTATTCTTTCTACTTGCACACGAAAAACTATTAAGCTTGTCAAATCACAACCACCTTGCTTTACCTAGATGCAAACATAAAATACAAGCTCCTAATTCTGCTCAAATAAAGAGAAAGAGAATAATTTTGCCTTTCAAACTTCAGTTTTTCTGTGGGAATAAGAGGCCAAAAGGCTGTAAAAATGTTGGGAATCTGAACAAATCCTGTTTAAACATAACTGCAAATTATTTTGTATCATTCATAAGAGATAATGGTCTTCAGAAACATTATTTATTAGGTTGGTAAAGTTTCAATGTTCCAAAGTGTTATGCCCAATAAAGTTAGCAACTACTCTTTAAAGCAAAGGTTCTCAACATTTTTACCCAAAACTACAAGATGGGTTATAATCTCATATGCATAGTACCAGGGCTCCCTTCACCAAATTTTAGAGAGAAAGTCATGATTCGGATTTTAGTGGAGGTAGCAAAAGGGTAGCATTCACTAACGAACTATAGTACAAGGACATGAGATACCTTAAAGGTAATTTTACCAGAAAACTATGTATGTAATTAATCAGTTTCAAAGTACTAATGATTTTAATATTTTAATAACTACTACATAAACATGTTTTCCCAGCTCTTCAGTTCTAGTTCAGACTATTAATAGATGATCAATGCTGAATGAATATAGATAATTTTGTTAGAATGAATGCCTAAAACATATGTGTTTTAGCATATTGAAATGGACACTCCCAAAGTATCCTTGACCTCAACTGAAAATAACATTTCTGTAGGAATTACAATTCTCACATAATAAGAAATGTCAGTTTAGCTATTAATAAGTTATTCATGATGTACTTTGTACCTCATCATGATGCTCTGAAGGTAGATTAAGAACCATTGCTCTAAGGTGACATCAAGGCCAAGTCAGGAGCTGTTGATCAGATTTCACTTTTCCAATAATTTTATGCATTCAATCTTACAATGCAAAAACATTTGAATCTTTGTACACTTTGAACAATACAATCTTAGAATGCTATTTTGGGATTCTTGCTGTAGAAGTTAACATTTACATCTAAAAGAAAATTAACAACCCACAGGACAAATGGAACTCAAAGAAGGTAAAGGGACCTTTTCCCCCTAGCAATTTATAAATAATTGAGAGGTTCTTAAGGAAATGTGAATGAAATTATCTTCAACCAGAAATCCTATACTTTGCTAGATTATCAGTGCAACAAAGATGACAGAGACATACTGCCAATCAAACACTGGGCTGGGGATATAGCTCAGCAGGTAGAGCACTCACCTAGTATGTGGACAGCTCTGGGTTCAATCCCCAACACTGCAAATTAAAAAAAAATCAAAATATTTATTTCCTACATACTATGTGAGCCTTTAGGGTAAAAATATGGATGAATAAAACAAAGAATGTAGGCAAAGAATATGACAAAATCCTCTGGATAAAGGCAAAGAATACTTGAGTGACAAGAAAATGCTCAAGAGAATACTTTGCACATTGGTACCTGAGTAATCCAAGAAAAAAGAATGACCTGGTAATAACCATTTGGAAAACTATACTGTGAAGATCTTTACATTGTTAATGGCAAATACTGCAAAAAAAAAAAAATGAGGACATTAACGTCAGAAATAATGATATAATAAACAAATGTAATCATAGCATACCACTTAGTTCAGAAGAGAATATTTTTGAAGTCTGTTAACTCTAGTTGTTAATAATACAAACATGAAATTTGTGATGTACAAAAACTAAAATATATGTCAGAAAAATGGGAGGAGTCAAAGTAACACAATCTCCATTCTTTGTAGTAGTAGGTCAAATAATGAATGGATAGAAGGTAGCAATATCCATATAATTTGGAAATGTGCACTCTAAAGTTGAAAGAGGAAATTTCCTCTGTATATCTGAGGCACTGCCTCTATTTTTGTCATAAGTCTTTTAGAACTGTTTGATTTTTTTAAAAAAACATTTATTTTTTAGAAATATTTGGATGTAATAACTATTTTTATGTGGTGCTGAGGATCAAATCCAGGGCCTCAGACATGCTAGACGAGCGCTCTACTACTGAACCACAATCCCAGTCCCAAACTGTTTGATTTTAAAACCTATTTGCATATAACATTTGGGAGAGACAGGAAACAATTTTACAATGAAAAATCTCTATCAAAACAACTGAAAAAAGTGCACTCTATCACACCTAAACCTAACTACTCAATTTTATAAGTTATTTTAGGAAAAAGCATATGGGTCATTATTCATTTATAAAAATAAGTTTAATCTTTAATCATAAATATAGTCTGTAAGGTAAATTAATTTTTCACACGTGAATGTCTTTAAAAGTATCCAAAGAATTCATTATCCTTCTGCATTCTGCTTCTAAGAAAGTACTTTGGAGGTAGATCTGTTCTGAATTCTTATTCTTTTTCTTTTCTTTTTAGAAGCAGGTGATTTTGTGTCCTCTGTTTTTTTATTTTTCTTCAAACAACTAAGAGGATTTGGGTCACTTATTTTCTTACTCTTTTTTCTTCTTCTCTGTTCAGGATTTTTCACTAACCCCTGTTCCTGTTTCAGTTGCTTGATACTTTCTTTCTCATGCACGGAACAAGCTGATCTGACTCTACCGCTTTAACAAAGGCAATTGTTTTGGGAGAAGGTTTGTCCAAGACTATAGTGTTCTGAATGATAAACATCAGAGGAATCCCAGGCTTTTTCTTTACTTTCACAGATAAATTCTGATCCTATTAAAAAGAAAAATAGAATTATTTAGTTCAAATATGTCAATTAAGGTAACTTATATAGGCTCCTAAGAACTTAATGAGGGGTGCACCAAAAATAAAACACAAATTATATTTTTTAAGTCAGTGTGTCTCACTAAGGGTATATTTTATAATAATGGAAGGAAAACACAAACTGAGATCAAGTAGTGTAAGTAGCAGAAGTATGAACTGGATTTGTCAATAGTCAAGGGTAAAAGAAGGAAGGAAGAAAAGTGCTAAGAGAAACAGAAATTAAGACTTGAATTCTAGATTCAGCTTTGCCTCTATGTAAGTTTATAATTCTGGAAGAAAATATTTAAGCAAATCAGTGTGCATATGAACTTCTTCACTATCTTCCCTTGAAGAACCCTAAAACAAATCACACATTTCTATATCAATAATTCCTCATTCTCAAAAAAGAAACTTCAGTGACAAGAGCAAATTCAATATACTGCAGGTTCTTGCATAGTCTCAAATGACAATTCCTTTCATTGACTGAAAATGAAGATCTATATTTTTTAAATCACTTTCAGCAAATTTTTTCTGATTACAAAAAGCTCCATATACTTAAAAATACAGAAATAGTTAAAATTGATTTGTGGTTCAAAAATACCTATGTTGCCACAAAATAATGATGAGGATTTCCCTCTTCAACCATGGAAAGCAGACATTCTGATCCACTCACTGAATTCTTGAAATGGGGACAATTTCGAACTTGGCATTTCTGTGCAATCAGTTTTGCCCCATATAAATCCTTTCCCAATGTTTATAATTACTTTAACACACATCTGAAAAAAGACAAGGAAAAAATGCTATTAGTAGCCCACAATTATGAGAAAGATATTTCTTTTTAAAAAAAGGAAGTATACAACACAATACTGAAGTTTTTAAAATGTAAAACTATACCATTATGATTTGAAATTGTCATAAGGTAGCTATTTTAATCTTAAAAGACTTCAAAAATGCATGGGCCAAGCAGAAAGAATATAATTGCTAAAATTTACTTAGTACTTATTATGTGCCTGACAGCATGCACATTGCTTTTTTTTCCCTTTTTTGCAGTGCTGGAAATCAAACTTAGGGCCTTGTCCATGCTAGGCAAGCACTGTACCTCTGAACTATATCTTCAGCCCATTCAAATTGTTCTTCACATAAATTCTTGCTTTATCTCAAAATAACTTATGAAGTTACTTTAAAATTATTCTTATTTTAGAGCACCCCATTCTGAGAGATTTCAATTAACACACTCCAATTCAAGCAACTGTGGAAAAGCCAAGACATAAATCCAACAGTTTGACAACAGATCCCTTGCTCGCCGCCAGTGGACAGGCTTCTACTTCAAGTGCAAATGTGTATACTCTCAAAATTTGTATATTTTCAACTCAGAAATGTAAAAATTCTCAAGTCATGAGGATGTTTAAAATCATAACCTCTTTTCAATCTGCATTTTCATATTAATATAAATCAATGTTTCTCAAAGTCTCATGTATAAACTACCCAAATTGGAATAACACAGTGATATTAATTTTTTTAAAATTTCTAGTTCCTCTCTCATCCCCTAGTCTGCATCTCTTATAGAAGAACCAAGTATAGTCATCCTTCATATCTTTGTGGGATTGGTTCTAGGATCCCCACTGATACCAAAATCTGGGAATACTCATCTCTTCTATAAAATGGCACAGTCTTTGCATATAATCTAAACACATCTTCCTGTATACCTTAAACCATTTCTAGAGACTTCTAACACCTAACATAAGGTAAATGCTATATAGGGTTGTTATAGTACGTTGTTTAGGAAATAATATATAAAAAAAAGTCTCTACACATTTGTTACAGATGCAGTTTTTCCGTCAAAATGTTTTCTAAGTTTCCTTGAATCTACAGATGGCGCACTCATAGTTATGGAGACCCACTTGTATTAGCATTTTAATAAGAAAGGCTACTCAGGCACTTCTTCCACTAACAAAAAAGAGAGAGAGAGAGAGAGAGAGAGAGAGAGAGAGAGAGAAAGAGAGAGAACACCAATGAGCCAGAGATTTCCTCAACCTTACCAAGTCCTTGCCAGACTTTTCCTTGCTTCATCTCCTCTATCATCTCATTAGTTTCATTTTGTTTTTTAAGAAAGATGATTTATTTTTTTTCCAGTAATCAGTTTTGACCTGTTTCAGGAATTGCAGACTTATTGAATACTTCCTGGTTGTCCTTCTATCAGCTCTTTAAATCCACCATGTCTAAAACCAAACTACTTTCCTAACTGCAAATTTCTCCTCTAAGATTTGGTATCCTTTTGGAATCATTATTTTTTCAGACATCTTAGGTAAAAATCTGAAATCATAACTGACCTTTCTTTCTCATTCCTACCCATATCCCATCAGTGGCTGGTTAGTCCTACCTATTTCAGCAGTCTCCTCACAAAAATTTTGGGTGAAGCCTTTCATCTCCCAGGTTTAAGCTTGCACTATTTCTTTTTTCCTTTTCCTTTTCTTACCCCCCCCCCCGCCTTTTTTTGGAGACAGGGTGTTGCTAAGTTGCTGAGGCTGACCTCAAACTTGCTATCCTCCTTCCTCAGCCTCAATGCTGCTGTATTGCAGATGTGCAGGTGGACTGCTTGTCTAGCAAGTGCATGTATCTCAAAAACATGTCAAAAATAAAAAATGGGAAGGGTAAATTGTTATAATTTTGAAAATCTTAAAGAGTTGTAGAATGAAAACAATTTATATATCTTGTTTGGATCCTGTGGGAGACCAACCTTACACGTGACTGGGTCACACTCCCCGGCTGGGTGCTGAGGCACTCAGTCACAGAAACGAGGCAGAGCTTTCCCCAACCTTCTTTGGTTCAAGGGTCGGTATATGGGTGTGTCTTGCTACAGCCCCATGGGTGAAGCTATGCTCACCTGTTCCTCGGTAATGTAATTCCTTGCCCTGTTTAGGATAGAATCTTACATGGAAGTGCCTTGTGTGCATTGAAGTATGAAGATCTTCACTGAGATCTCCTAGGATAGACTCCATTGTGGACTTCTTTACTGTGAAATTTCATATCTGTCAGAAAAGTTAGTAAAGTTAGATCTAAAGGCTATCACGCTGTAATAATTGTAATTTTCTTAATTACAAAACAGGAAAAGTTCATCCTGTTTTAAGTGGAAGAGTAAAAAGGTGTTCATTCCCTCTCCTCTTACCTATATGATACAAGTTAACAAACTACTGTGCATCCTTCTGCAGTGTTTCCATGGTCACACACTTATATCACATGCATACACATGCACGTCCATACATGAAGATACTCTTATGCAAATATGGAATTATATTCCATAACTTCTATACATTTTGCTTTTCTCACTTCACAATCCTTGTAGAAATGCTCATACACACCTCCCCAAGGTCCATTGGCAGAGCTCTCATTCTCTATTTTTAATGGTTACATGACAATATAATAAATATGATACAGAATGCGAATTTTTACTATTTCCTCTTCTCTTCCTCATCCTTTTCTTCCTTCTCTTCCTCTTCCACTTTCCCTTTTCCTCTTACTCTTCCCTCTTCTAATTTTTTAAAAATTTAGTACTGGGAATTGAATCCATTATAACATCGGATTACATCTGCAATCCTTTTTCTTTTATTTTGAGACAGGGCCTTACTCAGTTGCCTCACCTGAGGTGAAATTTGCAATCCTCCTGCCTCAGTCTCCTGAGTAACTGGAATAATAAGCATGCGCTTCTTTGCCCAGCTCCTCTCTTCCTTGCAGCAATAGGATCCTGATTTTTTTTTTTCCGGATAGTGATGCCTAGATAAAAGGATTTATTCTCCAGTTCTCTCTGCAGTTAAGTATGATAATGTGCTAGCCAAAGATATGTAAGCACTGCAAGGACTTTTAGGAAGGCTACTAAAGGAATTTGACTTAGCTTGGCAATGGGCACTTCTGTTCTTTTCCCTTCTTCCCTCCTAATCCCTGGAATTGGGATGTGATGAATGAACTCTGGCAGCCTATGGGTCCATGAGCAAATACTGGCAAAGCAGTTAAGACAGGGAGGCTAGATGGCTGCAACATCTTTCCAAACCTAGACTTCCTTCCCTTGGATATGTTTTACATGAATAAATAAATAAACTTCTACTTCGGTTTTAAGTATGTTATTTCTTTTAGATGCAGCCAAATCCAATTCTAATGATAAATTTCAAGTTTGCTCTATAAAGATATAGAAGATGAGAGTTATATTGACAGATGTGTTTGATGAAAACTCAATGCTAACTCATATTCACCAATACAATTGCCCTTCCTTTAAACAGCTACAAAATTCTAGTTTCTAAGATGGCTCTAAAAGGTAGACTATTTTTCAAAGCAAAATAAACCAAATCCTTTACACATCCTATAGAAGCCATCTTGACATTCAATTCTTTCAAAAGTATAAGCAATTTGATTTGAAATTATGTCAAGAGGATACATCTCTAGTAGGGAAAATTTAGCTAAATAAGAACCCCAGATGTCTGTGCAAGGGACAGCAAAGAAATATTAATGTTACCCTGTAATGGTTAATTTTAAATGTCAACTTGATTGGATTAAGAGACACCAATGATTAATAGGTTTCTGGGTGTGTCAATGAGGGTGTGTCTGGGAATGATTGGCATGTGGGATAGCAAACTGAAGTGGAGACCCTCCCTAAGCTTGGACAGCATGGTCTAACAGGATGGTGGCTTGGATGGAATAAAAGTTGGAAGAACAAAGAAGCAAGAGCAGATGCAAGCTTGATTCTTCTTGGAAGGGTTCTTAATTGCTACTGTGACCTCCTGAGGATATCAGACTCTTGCTTTTTGACTTTTTCAAAGCAGACTCTGCCAGTGATTCTCCAGGGTGTTTCCAAAAGCCTTTGGTCTATGACTAGGGTAGCACTGTTGATCCCTCTTGTTCTGGGACCTCAGCCTCTTGGACTGCAGGGCTACTGGTTCCTCCAGTTCTCCAGCCTGCAGACGTCCACTATGGATCATCCAGCTTCTGAGTATGTAAGCCAATCTAATAAATCTCCTTTCTATAATCATACTTCTTGTTGATTCTGTTTGCCTAGGAACTCTGACTAATAGACACCGTTTGTCAATTGAAGAAACCAAGCAGGATTTCTGTGTATCAGCCCTGCCACTAAGAGCCCTGCTCTTCCTTCAAGTCAAATAACAAAGGGGAGAACATGACTCTTAGAAAGTTTTCAAGGAAGTTTCTGTTTGTCAAGGCTCTCCCTATTCTCCCACCCCATAATGGGAATTGAATCCATTGGTGCTTTACCACTGAGTTACATCCCCAGTTTTTAAAATTTTATTTATTTATTTTTTATTTTGAGGCACTAAGTTGCTTAGGACCTCAATGAGCAACCTCTGAGGCTGGTCTCCAACTTGGGAGACATTGGGATTACAGGTGGGCACCACTGCACCTGGCTGTCAAGGACATTTCTAAACCAGACAGTAACCAGGAATTGCCCACCACTACCTACGTATCATCAAATAACTCTTGTCTGATGACAATGTAAAATTAAACTAGCAAGTTTGCTATAATAGTTTATTTAGATGAAACCATACTTACATAGAATACTGCCAAGTTGGGTAAATCTAAAGGAATTCAGTGTTTCACTACAAGGGATTTGAATAGTTGGCATTTTACTATACAATGTTTAATAGTATTCAAGTGGTGAAAACAAACATTAGCAGAGCAGATCAAAAAGTTAAGAAGTATTAGCAGTGATAAAAATGTCTTTGATGCAACAAACATGGCCATTTGAAATTTATTTAAATTGTAACTGAAACTGGTAGAGAAGTTCAAGCTATAAGGGACCATTCATTTCAACCTATCAAAGAAGATTAACGAATACTTATAAAATTACTCAAGGTAAGCAAATATTATTACTGTTACTTAAAGGAGTTTAAATATTGAAAATTATGTCAGATTATACCTTTAAACAGATTTTCTGAAAACACCATTTGTTTATATTTAACAAAATGTTGAAGACGTCTCTTTCACTCATGGTTTCGTATATATTTTTAAGCAGCAGGAAGACTACAGGGCAGAAACTGAACTCCTGATGGCAAGAAATTAAACATGCTTTCAATAATCCAGTAGACTATTATTTCAAAGTCTAGTATTTGTAATTGAATTACACCAATACAAGATATTAATTACATAATTATACAAAATAAAAGTCACTCAAACTTTTTCAATGCAAGATTACTTTGCTGTAATACAAGTTGGTAAGTCATAAATCAAAACACTGGCATAAAAGGTCAAATGTCTTTTTAAAAAATTATTATTGTAGCAAACATGTAGATAATGCCCACATGCTGAGTTTTATGTTTAAAGAACTTTTTTTTTATTGGCTCTGACTTTACCCTTTCTGTTGTTCCTTTCATCAAGCTGAACAAATTCTTAGCTCCACCAAGTATAACCTCCCACAGTCTCATTCCACATGTGGACACAAAAGGAGGCACAGGACCCAAACTGATCTCAGAGTAAAGATGAAGATTTTTCTATGATTGGGGGAGAGTTTTTGTCTCAATAAACAAACATAAAATGTATTGTGTCAACTGCTACTGGCAGCTATTTTGAGATTACAGTGGTAGTCAGTCTATGGACAGAACCAAGACATTGCAAAGGACAGAGTGGAGAGAATCATAAAGGTATGGAACTGGTGTCTTTGTGTTGCTTCATTTCCAGTCTGCCCTGTTCCCTAAAAGCCCTGGTAGGCTATAGAGTACAGTGCCTTTTTGTTTAATTCAAAATGTTTTATTCTTTGGTTTTGGTTACTTAAGTCCAAAGCATTCTTGATGGAATCTTTGTCAAATCAAGGCAAAATCCTTCTAAGGCTTTGATGTTGATTATATAGTTATCTTCATGAACACCTTGATTTTAAGATATTTAACACATACATCATTTTTTTTTTTTTTTATCGCTGACAACACAGTGAAGAGATTGAGACACCGAAGGAATGGTTGTTACTAGCTTTTTTCAATTATTTCCCAGAAGCATTTTTTCTTCTTTTTTTAGTTGTTGACAAACCTTTATTTATTTATTCATTTGCATATGGTGCTGAGAATCAAACCCCACACCTCACACTGAGCCACAATTCCAGCCACAGAGGCATTTTTTTCAACTTGACTAAAACATTGAGTGTTTAGGGTTTTAAGTCAAATGATTTTTTTTTTTTGCCAAAATGAAAAGTGTATTGATTTAATCTTGAACTTTAGGTTCACCCTATTTATATGTTTGCTATAGTTTCAATAAGTGTCTCCCAAAGCTCATATGTTAAAGAATTGGTCAGCAACCTGTGGCACTATTGGAAGGTGGTGGAACTTTGAGGTATTGGGTCCTAGTGAATGAAGTTAGGTCAACAGGATGTGTGCTCTTGAAGGGGTGACGGGGACCCCAGCCTTTCTTCCCCCTCCTCTCCCTTCATTCTTTGTCATCATGAGTTGAGCAGGCTTCTGTGCCTCATGTTCCTACCATGGCTCAAAGCAACAGGGTCTAATAAGCATGGACTAAAACCTCTAAAACTGTGGGCCAAAAAAGACCCTTCTGTGTGTGTTTGTGTGTGTGTGTGTGTGTGTGTGTGTGAGAGAGAGAGAGAGAGAGAGAGAGAGAGAGAGAGAGAGAGAGAGACAAAGGAGAGAGAAAGAGAGAAGGATAGATAGATAGATATTGGGGATCGAACCAAGGGCCTCATGAGTGCTCTACTGAGACAGGATCTCATTGAGTTGTGCAGAATTTGTGATCCTACTGTGTCAGCCTCCTGAGTAGTTGGGATTATAGGTGTTGCCACCACCACACTTGGCCTAACCCTTCCTCTTTTTAAGTTTATTTTCTTAATTTATCTCAGGTTATTATGTAAGAGTGAATGAAAGCTACCATGTTTAATTTTCTTTCTTTTTTGCTCCTCCTTCTCTTTCTTCTTTTTGGCACTGGGATTGAACCCAGTGATGCTTAACCACTGAGCCACATCCCCAGTCTTTTTTATTTTTTATTTTGAGACAGGGTCTCGCTAAAGTTGCTTAGGGCCATGCTAAATTGCCTCAAACTTGCAATACTCCTGACTCAGTCTCCCAAGTTGTTGGGATTACAAGCATGTGCTATTGCACTCAGCTCATATGTTTAATTTTCATCTCTAGACTGAGTCCATCAATTATAATGGCAAGAGATGGGAAGTTATTGACTTTTTTTCACCCATTTTAATACACTGAGAGTTTTTGATCCTTTCACATGAGTACTGTTGGAAGGTAGACTTCCTAATTCTTCCTATACCTGGTTACTCGTGATTCCCTAAAAAGGAAGTGCCTAATTTTATGTTTTGGGAGATGCCATAACAATCACATAAAAATATATCCTTTTTAAGAGAAAAGATGAAGATAATAAACTGTTAGTCTGATTTTTTAGCTCAAAGAAACATAGAAGAATAAGGGGGAGGAGGAGAAGAGAGGAAGGCTGAGGAAGAAAAGGAAGAGGGGAAGGAGAAGAAGAAAAAGAATGAGAAGGAGAAAGAAGAAGGAAGAAAATATCTTTGTGCTTCTTTACCAGAAGATAATCTGCACAGAAGAGATTAAAATATAGAGCCATTATACAATCTCTCTCTCTCTCTCTCTCTCTCTCTCTCTCTCTCTCTCCCCATTATACAATGTTTTGTTACAATGTATTCATTTGATAATGGTGCTTTGTTGTGTAATGCCAGATTCCTGGGACCCCAGTAGATCTCCAGGAGCTGAATCTGATGCAATCACACAAGAGTCTTTATTGCAAGCTTGAGCCTGGACTCATAACTGTTCCCCATGCAGCGGTCCTTTGTCCAGTGAGATTTTAAAGGTTTGGGGGGAATATTCTATGTGTCACAACATCACATAGCAAAAATCATTCCATACCGCAGGAAAATCAAACAACAACTCTTAACATTGATTAGCACATTCACTGGTGGGAACAAGTTGGGTAGGGGTGATTGGTTAGTACAAGAGGGGGATTCCTTTTAACTGATTGGTTTAGGCCATGAGGGGTGTACTCGCTAAACTACGTGGTTTCCCAACAGTTATCAACCACAATAAGCTAGTGGGGGGTCATCTGGCATCCCAGGTATTTTCTTTGTCTCATGCTGATTGGTGGTTGATAGGGAGTGCTATGGGTCCTTACCTAGTCTAACTGAGTCAGAGACACCTGGCGCTGCAGATCTCTCTTGTTATTTACAGACAAACAACTCAGCAGGGTGGGTATGTGCCTAGGAGTGCTCTGTGGGTTTTTCCAAGGACAAAGGTCACGCCCCCTTCCTTGGACAGGCTTTGCTCTGAGGTAGAGGCTGGTTTCTCAAAAATGGAGTCACATCAGTTTCTCAGTTGCTTCCTTTTGTTTCTGATATGTACTGGAGAGTATCCTCCACCTCATTCTATGCCATGAATGCACAATTTCCTCCAGGAAGTATAGAAAATAGACAGGTTATACTACTTTCTATCAAGTTCCTTCACACCAAGGCAGGAACAGATGCTAAGTTGGTCTAATGCTAGGTTGGCTGGGAGCCCTGAGCAGAAATGCTCCATGTCTTTTTGCTCCATTGCTGAATGCATTGCTCAGTTCAGGCCCAAGACTGCCAGATGGTCAAAGAAACCACGCCTTCCACAGAGGTCTGAAAGCAGATAACACCTGAGTAGAAGTGTATTGAAATAAAAACAAAAATCCTTTGACTCATCTGAATACTGAATAGGAATAAAGTGACATTTAAAAAATTGTTTGGCTTAAATTTGGTGGGTCTTGATTGATTTCATTTCATTGGCTTGAATGGGGTTTAAGATGTTGCTTAATGAGGGAAAGCAGCAGTTGTAACATTGGCTGGTTCTAAGGAGGAGACAGGTCACAGCCTGGCATTCACTGGGCCATGTTTTCTTAGTGGGCAGAGTGATACCACAAAACAAAACTGGGTAGACAGTTTATTTGTTTACTTTTTTCCCACACAGGTATGGCAGACCATCCTCTCCTTCCTTTTTCCATGTGGTTATCACATATGGGCAGGGTGTGTGGCTCTTTTTGGAAGGATCTCAGCATCTTTTCATTTTTTTTGCTTTTAACTAAATTTGAAACATTTCCAACAATATAGAACGACACTAAAATCTTCAAATCCTGTGACATATTATGAAGAACATATTGTTGGGAATACATTGTGAATTTATTTTATCCAGGAAATGAATATCCACAATGAAATTAATGCCTACAGTATTAAACTCTTTCTGAGGGAAGCAGAAATGTAATTTAATGGTGGTGAACAATCATGTTAGGTGATCAAGTATATTCAGAATATTCAGTATCCTGATTCAATTTCTTATTTCCTTTCTTCTGCAAATCTTATATTTATTCTGCTCTTTCTCCCCTTGGATTCTAAGGGAACTTAGATTATTGACTTGAAACATTTCTTGATTTTCTCTTGTCTTAATTTTGCTATATCTGATATGAATACGTCCACTTCTGCTTTCTTCTGATTAATGGTTGCTTGCTGCACACACATTTAGCTATTTGTAGCTCAATACTATTGTGATTATGTCCCACAAATTTTGATATTTTATATTCCATATTCATCTAGTTTAGTGTATATATATGTGTGTGTGTGTGTGTGTGTGTGTGTGCGCATGGCGGGGAGGGAGAGATGGAAAGAGAGGGAAAGAGATGTGTGTTTGTATTTTAATTTCCCTCAGGGCCTCCTCTTTGATCTGTGAATTATTGGTAATGTACTGTTTAGTTTTAAAGTATTTGGAAATTTTCCTGTTATCTTAATACTTTGATTTCTTGTTTGAATCTACTTGGTTGTGGCTAGAGAACATACTCTGATTTCAATTCAGATATCACTTTATTGAGGTTTAAACTTGTTAAAGTTTGTTATAGTTCTGGAAGTGATCTATATGTTCCATGGAAACTTGAAGAGAATGTACATTGTGTACTTTGAGTGTTCTGTAACTAGATCTTGATGGATGGTATTGGTTGAGCTTCTAATAGTCTGATTTTCTCCCTAGTTGTTCTGTTAATTGTTGGGAGAAGAGAGTTAACATCTCTAACTGCTATTGCAGATGTGTCTATTTATCCTTTCAGTGCTGCTTTTTTTTTTCCTTCACATAAATTCTCAGTTGTTGTTGGGGTGTACACATTCAGAACTGCTGTGTGTTCTTTGAGATTCGTCATTTTATCACTATTGTCTCCTTCTGCCGCTGGTGATTTTCTTATGTCTGAATTTTGTTGTATCCACTTTCTTTTGGTTGCTTGCTATATTTTCTCATCATCTTATTTTCAATGTGCTTAAAGCATCAGATTTGAAGTGAGCTTCTTGTAGACAGGTTATGATTAAGTCATGTTCTACCAATTGTCTTTTAATTGGTACATTAGGAACATTTATATTAATATAATTTGATATGTTTGGGCTTAGGTCTGTCATTTTATTCATTTTTCTATTCCTTTTGTTTTTGTATTTTTTCTTGCATTCCTGGGAATTAAGATGTTTTAATAGTTTATATTAATCTATCCATGGTATTTTTAGTGTATCTCTTTGTAAAGCTTTTTAGTGACTTCTCTTGGTAGTATAACTGTTACAGTTTGGTGTCATGTCATTTTGCTAGTTTGATTCAACTGTGGAAATTTTACTTACATATATGTTCCTTAGCTGTCCTTGTATGACTACCTTAAATAGTTCTTCCATATGCACTTAAAACTATACTAGGCAATTTTATATTTTTTTTTGCTTTGACCTTCAAAAATGATTTAGAAAACTTAAAAAAGAGGAAAAAAGATTATTATAATTACCCAGAAAAAAAGACTATCATAATTTTCCCCCAGAAGGTCAAGAATGGGAATTTATTCTTATTTTTATTTTTCTGGGTTGAACCCAGGGCCTGGAGCATGCTAACCAATTGCTTTACCACTGAGCCACATTCCCAGCATAAAAAAATCATTTTTACATAAGAGATGCTACGGAATTGCAAACAATAATTTTATTATGCCTTCTGCCTAATTAAGACCTATTCAACATTTAAAAAGGTGTAGCAGGGCAAGGTGGCACAGGCCTGTAATTCCAACAACTCCAGAGGCTGAGGCTGAAGGATCAGAAGTTCAAGGCCAACCTTGACAATTTGGGGAGACCCAGTCTCAAAAAAAATAAAATAAAAAGAGCTGGGGATGTAGTTGAGCGGTAGCCTGCAATTGCGAGGCTCTGGATTCAATCCGCAAAACCAAAATAAACCAAACAAAACCAAACACAAAACGCCCTACTTTCCTCATTGAGCGAAAGACGAAAAGAAGATCGACAGTGCGCACGAGCACAAGGGTCCTCCAGAAAAGGAGGTCTGAATGCCAAAGAGAGGTTAGGCATGGCTCCATCCTGGCCTCTCACTGGCTCCGCCCCTCGACGCAAATTGCAAATAACGTCACGAAAAGTCTGTACTTCCGTTTCCGGCAACTCACGTTTCTCTTTCTTCCTGTCTGGCTGGAAAGATGGCGTCCCGTAAGGAAGGCGCTGGCTCTACCGCCACCTCTTGCAGCTCCACCACCGGCGTAGTAGGGAAGGGCAAAGGCAAAGGCGGCCCTGGAGATTCGGCGGTGAAGCAAGTACAGATAGATGGCTTGGTGAGTGGACTTCTGTCACCACAGGCCCACGTGCGGAGCGCAGTTCCCAGCCTGATCCCGCTCGCCCTGTCCTCGCTGCTTTCCCTTTGGGTTTCGTGAGGCCGGTCCCAGATTTTCCCCTAGTTCCCTGCTCTTACCTTTCCACTTTTTGTTCGGGAGACAATACAGCCATCTCTGGCTTCTGATGGGGCAGTTGGGGACAGATAAGAAGCGTGAGGGTGTATGTGTGTGACACATACTTGGTCTTATTTTGAGATGTCTGGGAGAGAAGATTTGGAAAACAGGCTTCTGGGTGCCAGCAGTTGACGGAAGGTGTGGAGAAGGATTTAATACCATAGTTTAGGGCTTTGAAAAGGGGAGAGTGATGGGAACAATATTGTTTCCTTGCCTGGGCTTCTGACACCTGTAGCTTCTCAAGAGATTTACCTTGTAGTCACTCTAGTGTAGTTCAGCACTTACCTGTAACCGAATAATCATAATGAAGTCTTTTGTGGTGGTAATTCTGAACTATATAAAATGCCTCGGAGAATAGCCTAAAATGTATTTAGTCGTTAGGATTTATGAACTAGGACATTTATGGAAATCTTGGTTAAGGAATTGGACAGATCTAGAATCATGAAATTTTATTTCTATTGTTACAACAAAAGTGCATTTGTAGGACTTTTTAGCTTTTAAAACATTCTTCCTGATTTTCTTAAAAAGAAACTTCCTCTCTTGGATTCCTTCGTATTAGGTAACTTTCATGTTTTTAAAGGTTTGTTATTTTCTATTAGACATTTATAATAAGGAAGGGTTTTTAAATTCATGTGCAAGTTGTAATTTCAGGGGCTATGTTTGAGGAAATTACTGATAATTTCGATCCAGCATACAGCTGAGATTTTGAACTGACATAAGTAAACTGGTTTAAAAAAGGTGGCCTGGTTTTGAGAGTTCATTCAGTCTTCTCATCTCTGTCATCCACTAGCTCTGGGACCTTGGCAAGGTTAACTTTTCTAAGCCTCACTTTCTTCATTTGTCTAGTGGGGATGAGAACTATCTATGACAGGGTTCTTGTTTGGATTAAGTGAAAAAGAGTGATCTTCACTAATCACTTAAACTAGTTAGTTGTGGTTATCATTGAGTTCAGTGTCTTTGGAGGGCAGAGTTTGAAAGATGCAGGCAAAAGGATTACTTTGGAATGTTTCTTCATTTCCATAATATTTTGAATAATATATCTTCTACTTACTGATATCTTGGGCTTTCACTGCTTATTGGAGGAGAGATGCATGTTCTGGAATAAATGACATTTAAAAAATTTTTTTAGATGTTGATGAACCTTTATTTTATTCATTTATTTATATGTGGTGCTGAGAATCGAACCCTGCGCCTTTACATGCTAGGCAAGTGCTCTGCCACTGAGCTACAACCCCAGCCCCTAAATGACATAGCTTTAGAGACTACAAATTATTGGGTGGACTTGAATTATACCTGCAAAAGTAAATACCACTTATTCACTAGGGAAATGTTTAAGTCATTTCTTAGGAACTTATTTCTTAATAAATTTTCTTATGCTTCAAAATAATCCTTTGAATTATTTAGTTTCCTGAGTTGAAAAAGGCAACAAGTATGTGGCATGAATCTATTTATTGGAGGTAATTTATTCAGCAAATATTTTAGAACATTCTTCTAAGTGCTAAGCACTTCTGTTGAAGTCAAAGAGCCATCTGAATTTGTAATGTTTTATTCTTTTCATTTCACTGTTAGTAGAATCTGCCATCACCAGTTCCCTGAATTAATTAAAAAAAAGATCAATGATAACATTAGCAAGAGCTGTCAATGACATAAAAATATCAGATAGGCAAAATAATGTTTATAAATATAATTTAAATACTTACAAATAAACATTGCTAACTAATTTTCAACTTGGAAAATATAATATTGAGAGTATCTTTGAATCCCTTTTCATCTCTTCCTCTCCTTTCTCTTCATTTTATGTGAATCACCATTGTGAGCTTTCTTTGATTTCTTTACAACTTCACCAGATTATTTCTAAACAAATTAAGTTTTGACTATTAATATAAATAAAAGAATAAAGTGTGAATTGAGTTGCATAGTTTCTCTTTCTCATGTTTTGAGTCTTGAGATATGTCTGTTTCATATCATGATTGTTAAGTTTTAGGATGCTTCTAGTTAGCTTTACTTTACTTGGTAGTGTCGTATTATTTTCCTAAGCAGTTTTACCACTTCACATTTGTCCCCAGTAGTATATGAGGAGACCCAGTGTTCTACACCTCTTTTACCTTTGGTGGCTAGACTTCTGTCGTTTCTACTATAATAAATTAGAATAGTATCACTCTCAGTTTTTCATTCCAGTAGACTTTTTGTGTCTCTTATTGTCTCCTGAAAGGGTCTCATGTTTGGTATAGTGTTGTGGAATAGAAGAGTGGATTTTTATTCTAGTTAAGTGCTCTCTATGTAGACAAGATCAAGCTCCTTCCTGTTGAACTTTCCATGTAAAACCCACTTACTTTCTCAGAATGATTTGAATCTTACCCTTTTTCAGTTCATTAGCTCCTCTGTACTCCTAAGTGTGGTTCATGCACCAGTAAGATGCAGAACAGCATTGGCCTGACCTGAGAAGTTGTTAGAAATGCAGACAAAAAATATCATAAATTCTCAACCTCCTCTCTCGACCTGAATCAGGTTATATGTGGGATATTTTTGAGAAACACTTGGTCTGGTCCATATTGACTTCCTTTCATTGAACTTTTTATAAATTGATAGCAGCATGTATTCATCTTTGTATGTGATCAGACATGTCAGTTACTTCTTCAGTTGAATGATAATAACTCTTTTGTAGGCTGAGGTGTAAGACATTTGTATCCTCCATCTTTCCAGTGCTAAAAACCCATTGCCATTAAAAATTGTTACCTTTTAAAATGATAGGTTTGATGATGGAATATTTCTGGAAAACAGATTGAATAGTCCTGCTGTCAAGCACAAAGAGATTGTAGGAGTTCTTTTGTTGCGATTGTTCATTCTCTCATTTATCATGTGGTAGCCAGTAACAGATTTTATTGTTTGTTAACACTTTTTATTTTGCAAGTAAAAAAGTCTGTCATGAATAAAAAAAAATATTACCTTTTAGGCTTTATTTTCCTATATTTGTAAGAAGTTCTTTTACCATTTTAGTATATTGTTAGCTTATTGTTAGTGTCTCTTCCTGTGGGTTTGTAAATAAAGTCAAGTATATTATTAATTAATGGGAAAGCCTGAGTTACATATATCTCTGTTGTCATTTAGTTGTCAACTCATGTCTTCTCATTTGAGCCCTTGTTATTTTCTGAACCTCTCATTTGTTGCTTGTTTGTTTCCTCATAGTAGAATATCATCTTCTTGAGAGCAGAATCTGTTTCAGGTGTGTTCACTGCAGTATTTCCAAGTGTCTAGAACAGTGCTTGACATATAGGAGGCATCCAAACACTGAATGAATTAATATAATTCTGTTGTGGTAGTTTTATTGAAAATGAATCATGAGAGCAAACTGAGTAAGTCCTTTGTAGGATAATACGGCTAATAGAATAGGTGAGAAAGGAGCACACAATTGAGAATATTCAGAAACTAGTTAGTTTTATGAGCTTTGTTCATATTTCATCTTTTTATTCGTTGGACTTTCATCTTCAAGAAAATCACTCATGTTAATTGAGTACCCAGTTTTTATAAGACCCTGCACAAGAATGTTTAACAGTATTTTTAATCTGGCTTTAGTGGAGAATAAATAGGTTATTTCACATATGAATTTTTCAGTCAGATAACTTGAAAGTCTTTCAAACACCAAAGCTTTTACATTTTAACCATTTTAATTATAAATCTTTCTGATGTATATTATGTAATTTTCTACTACTATAGGTGGAGAATATTGAACATAATCTCATGTTTTTGTGATTTAGTATAATCATTAAGAATGTAAATTATTGACCCATATTGGACAGTATTTCTCAAAAATAGGGTGGACCAAAGGGGAGGCAGGAGGGGCCGGTGGGAAGGAGAAAAACCGGGTAATGAAGTTGACCAAATTATACTAGGAGCAGGTATGATGTATTACAGTGAATTCCAGTTTAATAGATAAGTAATGCATTGATTAAAAAATAATGAAATAGAAGGAAGACCAGTAGAGTAGAGATGGTGATCAGGGGGAGGGAGGAAGAGAAGGAAGAAGGTCATCTTGGTAATTAACATGGAGAAAACTATATCATATGCATTTATGAATATGTCAAAATGAACCTCAATATTATGTGTAACTATAATGCAATAAAAATTAAAAAAGAAGAAAAAATTCCAAAGGGTAGTCCTAGTCTTTGTATTTATATAATGATTGTCCTATGTCATTGAGTTTAGGTTGGATGCTTTTTGTTTGTTAAATTTATCTCTTATGACCTTGACTTCTAGCTTTTTGTTTACTGTAGATGAAAAACCAGTTAAGCATTCTTGTTAGGATTATTTCTAACCTTAGAGTAAGTACACTCTTGAATGAGGGTTAAATTAAGTACACAGCCTGACGTCTTGACTGCTTAGTTTTATTATTTGCTCAGACAAGGAAGATGTTATTACTTGTAAATAATAACTATTTTATAAAAGAAAAAGGCATTTGACATATATTATTGTATCTTGGTATACCTCCATTAACTGATAGGACTAGTATTATTTGGATTATACATATGATTAATCCTCTTACAGAAGCTGAGTGCTTTTCAAAGTCATAATGCAGCCTATCCTAGAGCTTGAATTCAGATCACGTCTTGTTATCCTTGATTCATTTTTCTTCTATTATTTCATCTGTTTCATACATTTTAAGGACTTGATGTTTATTTTTATGTAATAGGTACTTTATAAAGTGCTTCTTGACTTACAGGGGTATTTTCTCCTGGTAAACCCATTGTAAGTTGAAAATATGTTAAGCCAAAATTGCATTTAATAACACCCATTATACTGAACATTTGGATTAGCAACATAGAATACTGTAGCCTATTTGTTTATGCTCACATGGCTGGCTGGCTGGCTGGCTGGCTGACTGGCAGTAGGGTTCACTGCTGCTACCCAGCATTGTGAGAAAGTGTCTCACCACATATCTCTAACTTGTGAAAAGATAAAAATTAGAAGTTTGAAACCAAACTGCTATCACTTTTTTTACACCATTGTACAATCGAAGATTTATAAGTAGAACCATCATAAATCAAGACTGTAGATTACATAGCATTGATGTCATAAGAGCTCTGATGTAAAGAACCATTATTCCCGTTCTATAAATGAGGAAATGCTGATAAACAGATTTATTCGACTGATTAATGTCAAAATGAAAGAAATAGAAACTAAGTTGAACACAAATAATCCAGTGTTCCTTTTTTGGTCAGAACATATATTTTCTAAATTTAGGTTTCTTAAATCTGGTCATATTTCTCACTTTTTATTGTGTCTGCCAAGCTTTCTTGGATGAAAGCTTCTGATTTTAGTATTTACATGAAAATTTGGGTGCATTTGCTTTCAATTCAAAATTAACTCATAATTTTGTTTTGGTAAAATATTTAATCTATCATGCTTGCATATTATTTTATTTGGAAAGGTATGAGATACAGTTTCAAGGGAAGATAGCTTTGGTTTTTTTCCTGTAAATTACTTTTAGAAGATCATTCTATAAAGTGTTATACCCAGTGCAGTTTGAGTACCAGAGTACAGTGTAACATACATACCCATCTATTTGATGGTAAAGTGTACTGTTTAATCAAAATTAAAAAGGCTGAAATGGATACCTGAATATATTGGAGTAGTGTGCTGTATTTTTGTTAATATTGGTATCAAGCCCAAGCATACAAGAAAAAAAATGTGATTCAGAAAAGTAGTGGTAACTTAGTATTAACTTAGTGAAAATAATGAATTATTTTTTTTTACTCTTGAGACTGAACATCTCCTGTATTTTTTCATCACCTTTATTTTTGATAAACTTTAAAAAATCTTGTTTTATCCCAAAATAATAAATAAACTAATCCCTAAATGGCACAGGTATGCAGGTATCCTGATGATTATATAAAAATTTTCTAGCCTATACTTTGTATAATTCTATCCCTGTCCACAACTAGTTTCATTGGATTTAAATGCAAATGTTTGCCTTTGATACAATACATATATGCTAAATAAATTTTTAGAAAGAAAAATGTACATCTATATTGTAAGAAAACTTAGGGAAAGCACAAAAATCCATAAGGAAGAAAGTTTTAAAGCTTTTAACATGAAATTAGGTAGCACCATTATGATTTGGTGGTTTATCTTTCTGGTGTTTTTCCTGTGCTTAACAAATACATAGACTAGAAAGTCTTTGTTTTAAAATTAAGTGTGCATGTTTGTATGCTTATTGTAGTGATTTAATTCAGTAAATATTTCCTTTTTCTTAGAGTAACCCCTATCTGGAAAAGTCTCAAGCTTCTGGCTTCATCTTTGATTGTTCCTTGGGGTTTTACTTAGATTCTCCTAAGATCACGTTTTTTTTTTGTTCTTAAATTTATCATTGTATTGTCTGTGCTATTCATTTCTAGCTCTCCTTAACTATTGCAAAAGCCTTATGTTACTGGCTTCATAGGCTTGATTTTGTACTGAACCATCACACACAATACTACTGAGTAAATTATCCAATAGGAATAGCTGTAGCCCTAAATCTCAAAAACTCTTTGGAAAATCAGCATTCTATTCAAAATAAAACCAAGTGTTATTGCCTGATATTCTAGGTGTTTTCAACCATCAATTGAGGAATTATAGGCACTATTTTTTTTTTAAATATTGTTTTAGTTGTTGATAGACCTTTATTTATTTACATACGGTGCTGAGAATTGAATCCAGTGCCTCACACATGCAAGGCAAGTGTGCTACTGCTGAGCCCCAGCCTCAGCCCCTGTTGCCATTATTTTTAGGTCTGTTTTACTGGTAGCCCTTCAAACAGTTAAACTCATGATATTTTCCTTTTGGAGGACCCCCGCCATTTTATATTTTATACAGAAATGTATAATCTTAAGTATACATTCTGAAGGATTTTTTGACCAGAAAGATGAATAGACCTTATGGACTTACTATATAGTGTCCTTTGTTTTTGTTTTTGAACCCAGAGTCGCTTAACCACTGAGACGCATCCCCAGCCTTTTTTAAATATTTTATTTAGAGCTAGGATGTTGCTGAGTTCCTTAGGGCTTCACTAAGTTGCTGAGACTGGCAGGGATTACAGGCATGCACCACCATGCCTGGCTATAAACAGTTTTAATACTGGAAAGTAGAAGCCCTTTTAATCTATTAAGTCTGTCTTTAATTATAAAGACAGTACACTGGGCAATATGGGCACATACTACACAAATCAAAATACAGAAGACAAGATGGTAAAAAGAAACTCTTACTGACTGTCATCCCTGTTTTCCAGCTACCTCTTCTCAGTCACAGTTTGTTTATGTTAAGTATGAATTTATTTATTTATTTATTTATTGTGGAACTGGGGATTGAACTTGGGACCCTTTACCACTGAGATATACTCTCACCCTTTTAAATTTTTTTTTTTTTTGTATTTAGACAGGATCTTGCTAAATTGCCAAGGCTGGCGTCAAACTTGGGCTTCTCCTACTTCAGCCTCCCGAGCAGCTTGGAAATTACAGGTGTACACTACAACAGCCCATAGTCACTCTTTTTTTTTTTTTTTAAGAGAGAGGGGCGGGGGGAATTTTAATATTTATTTATTTTTGGTTTTCGGCAGATACAACATCTTTGTTTGTATGTGGTGCTGAGGATCGAACCTGGGCCGCACGCATGCCAGGCAAGCGCACTACCGCTTGAGCCACATCCCCAGCCCCATAGTTATTCTTTTTTAGCCCCCTGCATCTATTTTAGCAAATTCTGCCTGCTTAAAAGGCCTCCAAATCACCTAAAGGTTTTCTATTTAAGCAGTTGTCAGTGCTCCTGGATATAATAAAATCAAATGTGTTAGGAAATACATAATTTATAGCAGTTACGATTTTTTTTTTTTTTTGGAGAGGAAAATTTGTAGGTTGGTTTTCTTGTGTGTGTGTGTGTGTGGATAATAAACATGGAAACTTAAACATCTTTAGCAGTTAACTTTAAATTGTGATTGTATATTTGTACATTTAATTGCATCATTATACTTTTCCTAAGTTGAATTTTTATGAGACAAGTGGTGTTCTTTTGAATTTCTTTTTTTTAAGAGAGAGAGAGAGAGAGAGAGAGAGAGAGAGAGAGAGAGAAATTTTTTTTAATATTTATCTTTTAGTTTTTGGCGGGCAGAACATCTTTGTATGTGGTGCTGAGGATCGAACCCAGGCCGCACGCATGCCAGGCGAGCGCGCTACCACTTGAGCCACATTCCCAGCCCACTTTTGAATTTCTTGAAACTGTGTTTCCCTTCTCCCTCTTTTTCCCAACAATAATTAGTTGATTAAACTTTAAAAACGTGGAGCATCAGTGATCATTAGGTTCAAGAAAATAATAATGAAATGTGTTCTTTCCAAAATGAAATAATATAGAAGTGATATTGATTAAGCATACTGGAGCATTGTACCTAGTCCCATGTGTGTCATGGGCTAAATATCTTTTTTTTTCTCCTATTAAAGTTACTTAAATTTCTTTCACATCAAAACTTAGCAGCAGTGATTTAAATCCAATTTATTATTTGACTCAGCCAGTTATGAAATGGAACCCCTATCCCACTTGATCCATAAAATGTGTTAATTTAAGACTAATGCAGTTTTCTGCTTTTTGAATTTACATTTTGGCGAAAATTACCTTCTTTGTTCAGTATTAGAAAAAATGATCTAGGCTTAACCAAATAAGAAACCTGCCAAGTTCACAGATCAGTCAAAAAAAAGAAGCCAGAATTAAATGAAAGTCTAGATATTGACTTTACACAATATGCTAAAGGGAGATTTTGTGGTATCACATTTTCTTTGAGAATAAAATTTATTTTTTATAGTAATAGCTATTCTCTGACGATGATTGATGTGAGAAAATCATGCTATGGGCCTTACTTCCCAGAAGCTATAAAACTGGAGTAAAACCAACTATGAATTGTGTATCCTGTCTGACCCCTTCTTCAACTAGCAAGCAACTGGTGCAGTTTGGGCTTTGATTTTTATTTCAAAAAGAAATAAGAAGAGGATCTTGGAATGGACCTTGCCCTTTCTTTTGAGATAATGATCTTTTAAAGGGAAATTATATACACATCCATATAGAATATTTTAAGTAAATCAGTTTAATTGCATTCTTTATCATTTTTTTATTTAATTATTTTGTTTATTTTTATGTGGTGCTAAGGATCAAACCACTGCCTCATCACACATGCTAGGCAAGTGCTCTGCCACTGAGCTATATATAGCCCATCCCAGTTTAATTCTATTCTTGACTTTTTTTTAATGCAGATTTAAAAAATCTTGTTCTGACACTTTCTGGCATTAGTCTTTATAAGATTGTTATAAGAGATAACTCTAGGATAATTTTGTGTTAGGTGATTGACTTTTTTTTCCCTTTTTTCAGGGAGGGGGGTGCCTTGTACCAGGGTTTGAACTCGGGCACTACACCACTGAGCCACATCTCCAGCTCTATTTTGTATTTAGAGACAGGGTCTCACTGAGTTGCTTAGTGCCTGGCTTTTGCTGAGACTGGCTTTAAACTCGCAATCTTCCTGCTTCAGCCTCCCAAGTTGCTGGGATTACAGGGATGCACCATCATTCCAGGATAGGTGATTGCTTTTTAAATTTTTTTTTAAAAAAATATTTTTAAATTTTGATTTGGTGCCAAGGATTGAACCATGCGCCAGGTGAGCACTCTACCACAGAGCCACAACTCCAGCCCATGGTGATTGATTTTTAATGTTATAATTTACATTTTAGTAGGCTGAAAATCTCTGAGGAATGGATAGTAAACATTCCAGTTAGTACCCCACATATCAGTATCCTGAATGTACTTAGCATATTTTAGTCACTTTTAAAATATTTATTGGATGGGCAAATGAATGGATAGTGAATGAGAATAGGTGCACTGTTTGTTGTAATAATAGCAGTTATTATGGTGGTAGTTAATATTTACTGAATACTTCTTAGGCATTGTATGCAAGGTACTTTGGGTTTATTAGGTTTTAATCTGTGCAACAGTGCTAAGAGATAGATATTGTCTGCTTTATTCTATAGGAAGGAGGTGAGGCTAGGATAGATAATGTATTCTTAAGCCACAGAGCTGTCACTCAGGCTTTATTTTGTATTCTGGTATCCAGTTTCTTAACTTTGCTACTAGTTTTTACTGTATTTATGGACCAGAGGGCACAGTTGTATAGATAGAAGATTTTATTTTTAAGCTTTTAGCTAAAGATTTTTCTTTACTCAAACATTATTTTCACAAATAAATAAGAATTTCTAGAATTACTGTGTACTAGACAACAAAGGGAGGATAGTGCTTAGAGGCTTGAATGCTAGGCTTTCAGCTGGGCTACTCCCTGGATGAATATTTTACCCTTTGTCTTAGCTGATAATTCAAAGGGATGCTCTGCTGCAGAAATAAAATTGTTTTTACTCCTAATAAATTAAAAATTTAAAATAGTATTAGAGCTGGGCTAGGGTTGTAGTTTAGTGGTGGAGCACTTGCCTAGTATGTGTGAGGCACTGGGCTCGATTCTCAGTACCACATAAAAATAAGTTAATAAATAAAGTGAAGGTCCATCACCAATTTAAAAATTATTTTAAAAATAGTATTAGAGCTAAGGAAGTAATGGTCTTACCCTGTGGAGAGGTGTATGCCTGTCATCTCATAGAAATGCAGAAATATCAATCTCAGTTCTTCAGGAGGCTGTGGCAGGAGGATCTCAAGTTCTGGGCCAGCCTGGGCGCAACTTAATGAGATTGTCTAAAAAAATACGAAAGGGCTGTGGGTATAGCTCAGTGTAGAGCATCCCTGGGTTCAGTAGTCAGTTACCCTCCCACACCCTCCCCCCAAATAAAGGTCAGAGAGAAAAACATGAGCTTGGTAGTAAAAACAATTTGATGTTCCCGTCTATTGATAATGGTGTATTTGAGAAACTTCATATTTGTGACATAAATTAAGATAAGTAAGAATTATTTACTTACTAATGTTGCAGATTTTGTGGTATTCAGGGTGTGGGTTATGGTTTGTGAATGCTGGTCTGCAGGATAAGCATAGGATTGAAACTGAGTCATTAGAAACTTTCATAGCAGTTTCATACTGCTGTAATAGCCTAGTGTGACTGTTGCACACTGTTTCTTTAAAAATTTTTACTTTTCTAATAAATGACTTAAAACAAAATTAACTGAAGTATTGGTCTGTGATGGACTGGGGGAAAATAGCTTATTTACTGATAGCTTGGAAGCATTATTATAAATGATTTTTATACACTGTTTTAGTAATAGCTTCTTCCTGTAACTAGTGTAATAATATTTATAGAACCATATAAAAAATAAGCAGTTTCATGAGCCAGGGGTGGTACTTGCCTGCAATGTCAACAGTTTGGGATGTTAAGGCAGGAGGATCCTAAATTCAAGGTGAGTCTTGGTAAACTTGGCCAGATCCTGTTACTAAATAAAAAGAGAAAAGAGCAATGTTAGAATGCTTCTGTGTTCAGTCCCCTGTACTACTTCCAAAAATAAAGCAAAACAAAACACACAAAACTGACTAAAGTAGTAGTGTGGTCACTAAATACCACTAGATTTACTTAATTTTAGTTTTAGCATCTTAATTTGAGCTTTTAAAAAAAATCTGTGAACTATCTAAAAAGATGAACAAGTAGTTCAGTGCTTTGTTTGCTATAGCTATACCACACAGGTTGCACCTCTCAACATTCACAATGAATTCAGTTTTATAAAAGCAGATTAAAAATAACAGTATAGCTTTGACAGTTTTAACTCAAGTCTAATTATTTTAGTTGGTTTTTCAACAGATCTTTTTTATGTCTATTACAGAAACAATAGCAAACCTGCTGCTTTTCCTAATGGAAGTTTAATATAAATAATTTCATACAAAGTTGAATTGCTGTGTTGTTTAGAATTGGCACATTATATGCTTCTTCTGAACAGTTCTCTTGGCTTGTTGAAAACTGACTGCTACTAAGAGTTATCTCTTTTACATTGGTGGTATGTACAGTTACAGATTATGTGATAATTTGGAGATATATGTTCATTAACATCTGCAGTGGAATTGAAGAGCAACCACAGCAATAAGAGATTTGAATTCAGAGTTAACAGGTGTTGAAGATGATGTTTGTTCACATGAACAAACAACAGATTTTTATTGCTGGTTTTTAAATTTTTTAACTTTTTAGTGTTAAGGATCTCTGGACATTTGAGGAATGCCAGGGAACTTTGTTTCTGTCCTCAGAAAAAAGCCTTTAAATACATAGAAACAAAATAATGCTGATGATTTTAAGAAATTCATAGATATCTTTAAGCTCACCCATGACCTTTAAGTGTGAATTTCTTTTTAGGCCTTTGACTTTTTGATGTAGAGTTAATGGCTATTTTGAATTTATTTTAAGGCATTTTTTTGATGCGAGAAGGTAAATACTTGAATATCCAATTTCTTTGATAAACCAGTTTTACATCAGCAGCAGGTTTTTCTAGAAGCTGATTATTAGTTTCATTAAGCATTAAAATACTGTTTTTAGGTATCCTAATATAATTTAATATATTCTTGATTATCTAGTCTTATAAACTTGAGTGTGTATACATATGTATATGTGTGTATGTATGTATTATATATAATGTAGGGATATAATAGTGATTCTTAACTTACATTCTTGGACCTTAAAGCATTTTAGGGATCTTTGAACTCAGAGAGTAAAATTGGGAGTGGGTGCATATTTGAATTATTTCAGACTTTTTAAAGTCTTCATTTTTAAGTTAAAGTAATACATACAAATGTACAGTTTGATTGTAAATAGCTGTGTAACTGCCACCACAGTACTCTTCTGCATTCAGTATCTTTCTTCTCATCTTAGCCCCAGGCAACCACTTATATCCACTTTCTGTCACTATTGTTTTGCCTTTTTTTTTTTAATATTTTTTAGTTATACATGGACACAATATCTTTATTTTGCTTATTTATTTTTACGTGGTGCTGAGGATTTGAACTCAGTGCCTCACATGTGAGAGGCAAGCTCTCTGCCACTGAGCCATAACCCCAGCCCTGTTTTGCCTTTTCTCGAATTCCTTATAATGAGATCATATAGTACATAACATTTTGTTTGACCCCTTTTTTTGTGAAGTAGTATTCTCTAGAATGGATAAGTCAAAATTTGTTTATAGTTCTGCATTTGGTGAACTTTTGGGTTGCTTCTGGTTTTAGGCTACTGTGAGTAATGCTGTTAGGAACATTTGTAAACATGGCTTTATGTGGGTATATATTTTTATTTCTCTTGGGCAGATTCTTAGGAGGAGGTGTTTGTCTCATGTGATAAGTTTTTTTTTAACTATAAGATACTGTACAATTGCTGTTTTCTACCTTCTCACCAACAGTTTTTATAGAATTCAAGCTTTTGAGAAAGGTGTTAGTTCTTGAACCTTTTTGAAAAGATTTTAGTTTCCCCTTACTCAAGACAAATTCAAGACTCATTGGGCCCAGGCACAGAGATTGGGGTACAACTCGTTCCTTGGCTCTTGTGGATTGTATGTGGACTTGCCTTTGGACATTGCTGCATTTAACTTGCAGGGTTTACATGTTCTGATTGTATTTCCTTTTCTAGCTTGGCTATGTATTTAAACTTTTAAAACACAGTTTATCCAACATTTCTACATGTATGTAGGGGTAGAGTAGGTTTGAGGTACTTCATATTGGCATATTACTAGGCCTGAAATTCTTAGATTCATTTTAGAATAGTTTCCTTTTTACTTCTGAACCTTACCAGAGTTATTGTCTTTTAGAAGAATGTTAGATGTTATCTTCATAGGTGTGTTTAGCAGGGAAAGATTAACCTTGACACCAGTCTTAGAAATATTGCTAATTAAAAGCCATACTAAATTTTTCTTGAAAGGATTTCATGAATATATTATTTCATAACTCACTAATAAAATTATATGAAATTGATAATTATGAATTTATAATGTTATCTTAAGATATGACTGCTTCTGCCAACAGATTAGGTTTATTATTATCTATTGGTGCTTTTAGAAAAACATGAAAGAGTGCCATCCTTGTCCCAGTCCTTATCCATCTCTACGTCTTTTTGTTTCCAGAAAATAACAACTTGTGTACTTTATGAAAAGTAAATATTAAATTTTATTTAAACAATTTAAAATTCATAGTTGTTAAGTAATATCTGCATCCAGCTCTTCACAGTGCTGACTACTTGTTCTCTTTTGGGGTTTCATGACTAAGAGGTCTTTTCCTGGATCCCCTAGTTAAGGCTACTTAACTCCTCATTACATTCTCTCCTTTCTTTTCTTCCTAGTACTTTTCACAACTGTAATCACATCAGTTTTCTTTATTGTCATTTTAGAAGTTTTTTTTTTTTAATTTGAATACTGTAGTTTATTTAACCCTATATAACCAAATAGTATCATGTCACCATGTAACCAAATAAAAGTATTAAGGTGATACTTTGCAATTTTTTTTTAAATTTAATATTTTTTTATTCTAATTAGTTATACACGACAGTAGAATGCATTTTGACACATCATTTGTAAAGGGAGTATAACTTCTCATTCGTTTGGTTGTATATGATGTGGAGTTACACAGATCATATAATCATATATGCACATAGTATAATAATGTCCGATTCATTCTACTATCATTCCTATCCCAGTGCCACCTTCTCTCCCTTCCCTCTCCTCTGTCTAGTCCAAGAATAGAAGTTCTTAAAATGTGGGCATTTTGGACATTATCTTAAAGAATTTCCAATGTTCAGACTATTTTAATAATAATATATAAGCATTTTTTGCCAATTTTACTTTCATTCTTTTTCCAGTGTTTAATGGAGGTTTCCAGATGATCTGTGATTTGTGACATCAAAAAGATGAAATGCAAAAACAGATGATACCTGTTTTCTATTAAGCCATACATTAAAAAATATACAAAACTGTAAAACATTGGGATTCTTCTGATTAATTTTTTAAATTTAATATTTATGAAACTTTGAACTCAGTTTTGAATCCTGATTATTTTTATTTTGAAAAATAGTTATTTTCATTAAAATGTAGTGTATTAGTATGTAATATGTTTGCTTTTATTTTTAAGAATTATTTTGAACATATTTCAGTTTGAGTTTCTTTTTGTGGGGGGGCAGTATTGCATTGAACCTAGGGGTACTTAACTACTGAGCCATCTACCTTCCCCTTTTTATTTTATAATTTGAGACAGGGTCTTACTAAGTAAGTAGCTTAGGTCCTCAATAAGTTGCTGAGGCTGGCTTTGAACTTGTGATGCTCCTGCCTCAGCCTCCCGAGTTGCTAGGGCTACAATTCCATTTGAATTTAATTATTGATATAAAAGTTCCTTGTGATCCATAATGATTTTTAATTTTTAGGGACTGTGGTATAATGTTTGTTGGTACCTGTCACAGAGCTAAAGTCTAGAATTTCTTGAGTGATAAGGAGTGTCTTTTGAGCCCCTTCAATCTATTTTACTGGGGTGACTTAGAATGCACCTGGCACCAGAAAGACCAAGTGATTAGAGGATTAGAATTTTTGAGTCTCACTGACCTCTGGGAGGGTAGGTGGGCTAGAAATTAAATCCGTTAAGGTCTGTAAAAATTCTTGAATAATGTTTGATGAGCCTTTGGTTTCTGAGTACTTGGAGGAGCCAGGTCCAGAGCCTGGATTCATATACCTTGTCCTATGCATTTCTTCATCTTACTGTTCATGTTCATCTGTATCCTTTATAAAGCCCTTTATAAGAAACCAAGAAATGTTAAGCAGCTTGTTTACCTGAGTTTGGTGAGCTGTTGGAGCCAATTGTTAAATCCAGCCAGATGGTGTGGGAACCCCTGATTTATAGTGGTTGGAAGGAAGTTGAACAGAAGCCTTGTGATTCTGTGCCAAAAGTTTCGAACTCTTTCTGTAGTTACTGTTTATTAGTGACATCATATTTGATAGAAGTTATTATAGTTATCAAACAGCAAAATTTGTATTTTGGTGACAATTCAGTTGTTTATTATGATAGTGAAAGGTTTTGATTTCTATAGGGAGGTCTTACAGATTTTGCTAAATCTTCCACTTAGGAAGGATAAAAGATTTTACTTACCCTTCTTAATTCTTCAAGTTTTAGTTTTATTTGAGTTCTTGTGTAATTAATTTATTTGGATATTTTAGATTGACATTTATATTTTATCCTGGATTATTGAGAATATTTCTTAGAATTTAAATCTTTGGCCTGGGGATATAGCTCAGTTGGTAGAGTACTTGCCTCACCATGCATGAGGCCCTGGGTTCTAATCCCCAGCACCCCACACACACACACACACACACACACACCAAAAAAAAAAGGAAATCCTTTGTTGCTTTTAGACTTTGAAACAGTTTTCTTTCTTTCATATTTTAAACAGTAGTATTGTGTTCATTAGAGATTACTAATGGTCTTCTTTGCTTTTTCAAATAGTCTATACTGAATAATAAACAATAGTAGAAAAAAGTTCCCTTTAGGGCAGTTTCAGCCAACATGACATCTGTTTACTATCTTGCAGGTTGGGATTCTTGGCCCAATTTGAGATCATGCAAACCTCACAAATCTTTGAGATAGTTCTAGAGACAACTGACTATTCAGAAATCCATACTTACTATGCAGGGCAAATCAAGTAGTTTTAAGCATTCGGATACAGAATGTGACAAAGTTTCAGAAAATGTAGGAATTAGTACTTAAGGTTTCTACTGGCCAGTTTACTTCTGTCTCTTGAAGCATAATTTTTTGAAGAATCCTCATTTACCCATTGATTTATAGGGTAAAGAAACCTCATCAGTGCTAGTTCATGAGTCTTAACTGTTGGATCAGGCCATAAAACCTAAGACTTACTGTGGTACTAGAAGACTTGGTATGCTTCTAATATGGATTGCTGGTTATTACCTTCCTTCTCATTTCTGTACTGTAGAGAATGTTCCAGTTAGGGCTGAATTTCCTTATTATGGTTGATATTTATTGCTTTTAAAAATGTTCACTCTTGTTCTGTATTTCTCAATGTTCTCACTTTTATCAACGAAGACTCTTAAAACAGAGGAACGAAAACTTGTAGTTTAATCAGTAGTGTGCCTTGAGATCCCCTGAGGTGTTACAATAAAACAAAATAAAAACCAAGGAAGGCTACGCAATACTAGTTCATTAAAGTTAGAATGATGTAAGAAGCTAGAATTACTTGGAGAATCTAAAAACAAAACAGAAATAAATAAAATTCCCAAAACACAATATAAGAACCCAACTCAGATAATTAACCCTGAGTTCCAGGAGTGGGTTAATTATAAAGGTCCCCAGATGTCTCTAATATGTATACAGAATGAGGCTTTCTTTTTATTTATCTAAAAAAGCTTTTCAGGTTATTTTGTTAAGCGGAGAACCAAGTGATGGCGAGCTCCTGAGTGTGTAGGATCATTTGTGACACTATAAACAAAATATATCATGGGAGTATGTTTTTGTTTTGGAGAACTATTATTCTTTCCCTGTATCCACTTTTAAAAGTAAGAGCAGGGAGCATGACATCAATAAATAAGATGAATTTAAAAAATGCATCAACACTGTTTATGGACAGAGGCATATGGTTCGTTGGAGGGAGAGGAAATGAGACGGGTGAGCCTGAGAACAGGATTTTTGTGGGAGAACATTGCTATCTTGTGGCTTGTGAGGATAGCATTTGTAGCTAAAGATTAAAAACTGAAACTACATTTTATTTTGGAAATACTGGCAGTCTGTTTTTTATTTTATTTTACTTTCAGAGACCAGGGCACAGCAGTATGACCATGAGCACCATTCCCTCTTGGCCACTAGTCCTACACTGAGTTTTTCCTATTCTATGCATGAATCCCTTCTGCAGCCCCGATTACAAGGACTTTACAGAGCTGTTGACACTGCATCTTATGTGTTTCAACTTTGTTATAAACATGTTTGAAGCAGTTGAAGTTAATAGCAATTGTGAAGGTAACTAAAAATACCCACGGGGGTATGAGATTTTATTTTTTCCCCCTTTTGTTTTGGTGCTTTATTGTAACAGTGGCGGCGGCTTGGGGAGTGGCACGTGGAGTGGAGCCTGGGGCTGCAGCAGCTTGGGGGCCTCGGAGTAGAAAGCCCCGGGGACAAGGAAGGAAGGCCAGGCCGCCAAGTCTCCGAGCGGCCGTTCTCCTCAGATCTGTGGGGAGCCTGCCCCAACACCTCGTCTTCAGACGTTCCCCCTTCCCCCCTCCCAGCCCCGGCCGCTGACGGGAGGAGGGGAGGAGGGGAGGAGGGGAGGAGGGGGGGAGGGGGGGCGGGCTGAGGGGCGCCGCCACGCCTCTGCCCCGGTAAAGCGCCGGGCCATGAGGAGCCGCTCCGTCTCTCCCCCCCCCCCTGATGTCCCCCAGGCGAGCCCTGGGGTATAGGTCTAGCTTATCTAGCTTCCTTCCTCCTCCTCCTCCTCCACCCCTCCCCCTTCTCCTCCCCCCCTTTCGTTCTACCCTCCCAGTCTCTTCCCTCACCCTTCCCCGCGCCCCCATCTTCCCTCCCTCCCTCTCCCCCACCCCTCCAGCAGTGATGGCAGAGGAACAACAACAGCCGCCACCACAGCAGCCTGATGCCCATCAGCGGCTTCCCCCCAGCGTCCCCAACTCCGGGGTGGCTCTGCCAGCCCTTGTGCCCGGCCAGCTAGGGACAGAGGCCAACGCGCTGCAACACAAGATCAAGGACTCCATCTGGTAAGAGGATCCTCCATCGCTGGGGTGAAAAAGCCCAGGCACATTTCTGCTGCAAAGGGGGTGGGGGGCGGCGGATGAGGAGGCTGATGCATTCATTGAATGTGGGTTTCCTGACTTGGGTGCAAATTTGTAGCACCTCTGGTGGTGTGGGGAGTTTGTATCAACCCCTGGTCTCCTTAGCCAAAATATGCTTTTACCCAGTCCTCAATTTTGAATGCAGATAAACAAGTTATTCGTGTTTTTCACTCAGTATAGAGAAATATGGGTCAAAATTAAGTAATTATTGCATGATGATAACATGAATTTGTAACTGGGAATGTGAAATGTGTTTACTCCTTTTTGTAGTCATAGAGGGAGGAAGAAGTGCATTGTGAATTTTCACCTAACAGACATTGTGGGCAAGAATGTTAATATGCAGCACAAAACCTAATGTGTCTCTTCCTTTTAGTTGGGTTAGCTGCTGTTTCTGGATGTTTTTGCCTCCTTTATTCTCACGTTGAATTTCCCTTCTAGGGAGCTTATAATTTACATCGATTGTAAATAAATGCTTCTTTAATATGAAATATTTTAAAGTAGTAGTTTACACTGTAAAGTTAATTTTTAATTTACAAAGTGGGGAATCAAATAAATGTCTTGCCATTTTGTGTAATTAAAAGAAAGAAAAAAGATAGAAACTGCAGATGAAACACTCTTGCTGTTCCTGTGTTTTCCTGTATGAGAATTTCCAATATTTGAGCATTAGATTGAACTCTTACAGACTGGTAGCAGTCTTAATAATTAAATACATTAAATTAAGTTCATCTTCTGTTAGAGCTATTGCAAATATTCTTTGAACATGAACTTGCATTGTTTTGTAGGATTTTTTTCATTAACTGACACTTTTTTTAAAAGCACAGCACTATTTTTTAAATGGAAAGCAATATTTGGAATTTGGTCTAAGAGATTGCTTTTAATAGAAGTTTAAAATAGAATTAAATGTCATGTTTAAAAAAAGGCTTAACTTTGAAAATGAACCTTGCAGGTCCATCATTTGAATATCACTACTAAAATAATGAAAACCACTTACTTTTATATTGCATTTTAAAAACAAACAGACTAACTGGCATTGCACTTACAGTATTTACACATTTAAAAACAGTGAATTTTTAAATATAAAATTAAGGTTTGTGTTTTAGAAATTTTCATTATTTTCTTGGCATGCATCCATGTTGTCATGATGCTAGTATGAAGTAGGTCAGTGCAGGCTTTACTAGTTTCATACTATGCAGTAGTTGGCAGTTGAATATCTTACTTTCAATTTTAATTTTAAAATGAAGTGTAAATATTTTAAAAGATTTTTTTTGGCTTGCGATATTGTGGCAACTTGAATAGATCAGATATATACTTCTCTGTTGGGAGGGAGCAGAGAAAGCAGGCTTTATTTTTCAGTGGATACACTCACCCCTTTTTAAAAAATGAATTACCTCCTGTCAAATGAAGAGATGGTTCTTTTCCTGCTTATCATCTGTATTTCCACAAAACCATGTTGTTTTGTACCACTATATGATGTGACTTAGTGTCCCTGAAATCTGTTAATTGAATGAAATACCTTGGTAAAAATTTAGATAGGGACATCCAAATTAAAGTACTTAAGTCTTTTAAGAAAGGCAGATTTTTTAAAGTTGAATTGGTAAGATATATTTTAATATATCATGTGTACTTATGAGGAAAGAATCTTTATACTTTTAAAATAATTGAATTGTATAGGCATTTAGTAAAATGTTTGTGTAATGAAATGATGATAGTAGAGTGCTTTTTTTAAAGTAAATAATGCAATTTAATTATCCTTTTATAGATAACAGGACATGTACACTTCCTAATTATGCTGACTTTAACATGAGAAAAACTTCTCAAGTAGAGTGCACTTCAGTTTTTGGTACTTGCTGTGAAAAACTAAATGGCAACAAACATCTTAATCCCCATATATACCATTTTGTATCTTTATTTTAAAATCATAATGACTAGCATTATTAGCATTTAATTCTCAATTTCAAAAATAATTTCCTTGTATTTAAAACTGAAATAATATTAATAATAAACATTAATGAATATACTTAATACATAGTGTCATACAACTGGATTTTTATCATTGGCCAAATAAGTGTATAAAATAAAGGTGTTAAAAAATGAAAGGTCCTTCACTACCATCTTCTAAGAAATATGTACATTCTCAATATTTGAAAAATTTATCTATTTAAGTATATGTGTGTTAAATTTAAATCATTTTTAGTAGATATGACTGCACGTCATTAGGTATCTTATTCACATTGTTGAGACAAGTCTTTTTTACCAGTTTTTTGATCACCTGATAATGTTCTGAGGGATTATTAGTTTTCTATTATATCCTTTATCATTCTTTAGTACCATTAATATTAAGGATTAAAATTAGATTCAAAATACATGTGACATTTCAAAATCATCAAATGAGTTTTTCATTTAGGTTGATCAGTTTTTAAATTACTGAGCTTGCAGGTCACAAACAAGTCTGTACTTGTCCTCCTACTCTATAAATATAGTTTGTGATGTAGGCCTTTAGTTGTACAATGAGTTATTTATTATCTCAGTTCATAATTAATTTATTCATTTTTAATAAATTAAAATGCTATTTGATGAAACTACTCCACTGTAATTTTAAATATTAAATAAGTCTTTGAAAAAAGAATAAGCATTCAAAGTTGAAACCATGACACTTAATGAGATTGATAACTTTCTTAGGAGTAGAAAATGTGTATGCTTTAAATTATTCAAGAAAATAAAGACAATGAAAATTGATAACAAAAATGCAACACATCTGGGGCTGGGGTTACTCACCCAGCATGTGTGAGGTACTGGGTTCAATCCTCAGCACAACATAAAAAAATAAATAAACAAAGGTATTGTGTCCATCTACAACTAAAAAAAAAAAAAAATTAATGCAACACATCTAAATTTATGTGAGCAAAACAATGTAGGCTGAAGAGTGATTTATTCCATTTCTAAGCTCCAAATTTCTCTGGCTTGCCTATTCTGAAAATGGAATTGGGCCATTTAAATATTTTTCTTTGCCAACTGGAGGTTTGTCATTAGAGAGCACTAGAAGTACCTTGTAGGAAGAAAGTATTTTGCTTCCTTGTTTGGGTGTGTGTGTTAGGCAAGCTTCTCCAGCGCTCATGTTTGTTTTTGTTTGTTTGTTTTTTTCTCCAGGACCAAATTTCTGCAGTATACAGTGAACAGAGGCACTTTCCCTTGGCACCGGCCTCAGGTAGTTGTATAGCAGTACCCCCAGTAAAACACCTCCCCACTAACATCTTTTGCTGCCACTCCAGAGGGTAGATTTCTAACACATTTTGCCTTTAAGGGACAACATCAAGGCCCCCCTCCAGGCCCCCTGCGCCATGCCCTGCACACACTAGTCCACGGCCCCTCCCCCCCCTCCGGGCCAAGCGGTAGGTGTAGTGCAGTCTGCCTGGGCCGCAGTGCGGCTGAGCGCACTGGGCTGCTCCCTGGCTGGCAGGGCAGCGCCGGCAGCGGGCCCAGAGCGAGCTGCGAGCTGTGGTTGCGAGGTGGCGAGCTGCGGTGGCGGCGGCTTGGGGAGTGGCGTGGAGCGGAGCCTGGGGCTGCAGCAGCCTGGGGGCCTTGAAGTAGAAAGCCCCGGGGACAAGGAAGGAAGGCCAGGCCGCCAAGTCTCCGAGCGGCCGGCCGTTCTCCTTGGATCTGGGGGGAGCCTGCCCCAACACCCCGGCCGCTGATGGGAGGAGGCGGCGGGGGGGTGGGGGGGTGGGGGGGGTGGGGGGCTGGGGGGCTGAGGGGCGCCGCCATGCCTCTGCCGCGGTGAAGCGCCCGGCTGTGAGGAGCCGCTCGGTCTCCCCGGTGATGTCCCCCAGGCGGCAGGCGAAAGCGACTTACTCTAGCCCTGGGGTATAGGCCTAGCTTATCCAGCTTCCTTCCTCCTCCTCCTCCTCCTCCTCCACCCTTCCCCCCTTCTCCTCCCCCCCTTTTGTCCTTCCTTCCCTGTCTCTTCCCTCACCCTTCCCCGAGCCCCCATCTTCCCTCCCTCCCTCTCCCCCACCCCTCCAGCAGTGATGGCAGAGGAACAACAACAGCCGCCACCACAGCAGCCTGATGCCCATCAGCAGCTTTCCCCCAGCGCCCCCAACTCGGGGGTGGCTCTGCCAGCCCTTGTGCCCGGCCTGCCAGGGACAGAGGCCAACGCGCTGCAACACAAGATCAAGGACTCCATCTGGTAAGAGGATCCTCCATCGCTGGGGTGAAAAAGCCCAGGCACATTTCTGCTGCAGAGGGGGTGGGGGGCGGCGGATGAGGAGGCTGATGCATTCATTGAATGTGGGTTTCCCGACTTGGGTGCAAATTTGTAGGACCTCTGGTGGTGTGGGGAGTTTGTATTAACCCCTGGTCTCCTTAGCCAAAATATGCTTTTACCCAGTACTATACTTTAAACTTCTTTCCTGCTTAATTATGTAGTTTTAGAATTATTTTATAACCCTTTAAGTGAAATGTATACATTTTCATAACATGTTGTAAATAGAACTATTCTCAGCTTGTTTTCTTTGTGTAAATATAGAATTGGAGAAAAGATTAATCAAGTAATTCCAGTGAATATGATGTTTTATAATGTTTAGATTTGTCATACTTATATTTAAAGAATCTGGTTTTTCAAATTGAGACCTTGATGAGCTCTAGTGCATTTTTTTTCAAAATGCCTTCTTGTTATATCATCCTTATAATCTTATTAGCAAAACTTGATTGAACTCTACATTCTCTTTGTATTATAAAACCAAAAAGAAATTCTGAAAGAGTTGTTTTGTTTTCATAGTAATCTCTCCTCCCCACTCTGCTCAAATATAGTATGCTCTGTCTCAATCTTATTGAAGAATTGCTCATGTATATTGCTTTAAGAAACAGAACCAAAATTATTTCCTCCCCTTAACCTGTATATTGGAAAAACTTGAGTTGCTGGGAGTTAAATTTTCATTTCTCTGATAGTGTCAATCTTTTACTCCCTGGTCAGATTTCATCTTTTTTCATCATTAATGTGCATTAAACCAGATCATATCTACCAATCTTGCTTTATTATCTGATCATCTTGTTCCCTCAGTGAGTCCAAGAAGGTCACAGTGTCTGGGATCTCTATGCTACATGTTTGTCAATGATTAATGGAAATTTCCTGTGATAAGCAGCACAGGATAACCATGGATTATCAAGATTCTTTGTAACTGGCTTTAATTATATTGGTCCAGTGTGGCAGTCTGTTTTCTGTGTTGAGGGGATGGATAAGGTTCTTTCCTCATGGATATGAGTTCAGTCTTTCCTATTATCTCTACTCTTCTTTCATCTCATTTCTATCCATGCATTTAGTAAATGTTTATAAAACATCTGTAGAGTACAATAAGTTCTCTGAAACTTCAAGGAATCAAAGATGACCAGTGAACATTTTCAATGCTAATAGTTTTTCATAATCCACAGTTGACACAGATAAAAGCTTTCTTCAGTAGGGGGAGTATCTCATTTAAATACCATACATTTTATATATAATTATTTTATCCCCCTAGATTTCATTGTTTTTTAGAATATCTTCCCAGCGTCTCCCACACTGACTCAAGCAAAGTGAGCTCTCCCATTGAGTTTGAGAAGTATTTGTGATATGATTAAATGCTTGAACATGAGAATGTTGTAAATCAGTAGTAAAATTATTTACCACATTATTCAGTGGTCACTTAAGTGGAAGTGTAAGAATTGATTTAGGAAACTATTCCTAGAGACAATAGTGCCCCCATGGAAAAAGGCAGTCTTGTTATTCACTGTACCTATGGTGATAATTGGCATAAAAGATTTTGTTTTGATCAGTGTTACCAAATCCTAGGAGAGCCATCTGATTGTATACAAAGTGTTTTTGCTTTGGTGGGGACTTAAAATTAAGTACTTTTCCTGAACATCAGAATGTGAAATTACAGCAATTTCATGTCCTTACTAGAATTATTTGAACAGGTGTTCTATTTTTAGAAGGGGTCAATGATCATAGATACAGCTCCATTTTTCCTGATATGATCCTTTGATTTGGGAGGGATTCTTTAAAGTTTTGTTGATTTGTATGTAATTCATTTGCTTCTCTTCAGTATATTTTCATTACACTTTGTCAGTTTCTGATGTGGGCTTCTTATAAGTTCATTTTCTTTTATACCAAAAGTGAATATATCTGTGTTGTAAACCTATAAACATGTAGTTATATTACTTCTTCGGTAATCAGATGGCAAGAAACAGGTAGCTTTATTAAGTCATCAGATTAGAATCAAAATCACATTTAACTTCTGTTGTTTCTGCATTTGACTAAAGGAAAAGAAGGTCACATTTCCTTAAGAACTTTCATTGTTCCAGGCACTATGCAGAATGCTTTTTAGCTTTGTTCATTTAATCTTCATAACCCTATGTGAGAGGATTTGCTGTTGTTTTTAAAAATCTTTGAAACTCAGTGGAGGTTTTTGCTCATTTTTTTTATCACTCCCTGGTAACCATCATTTCACTCTCTACTTCAGTGTTTTAATAATTATTTTATAAAGATGGAATTTACATACCCTAAAATTCATTCTTTTAAAGCATACAGTTCAGTAGGGCTTTTTCTTTTAGTGCATTCAGAGTTGCACAATCATCTTCACAGTCTAATTTCAGAATATTGTATCACCCCATGAAGAAACCTGGTACCTGCTAGAAGTCAGTCCCCATTTTCACCTCCAGCACTGGGCGGCAACAGCTAGTCTTTCTGTCTCTAGGGTTTTTCCTAACTCTGGACATTTCATATAACTAGGCTCATACAGGTCGTCCTTTGTAGTTAATTTTCTTTACTTAGCAAGTTTTAGGGTTCATCCATGTTGTAGCGTATTTCAATGCCTCGTTTCTTTTTATGACTGAATAATATTCCATTTTGGGGGTATACTACATTTATTCACCAACTGATTGAGATTTGATTTGTTTCTGCTTTTTGGGGGTTCAAATAATGTCAATATCGACTTTGTATACACATTTTTATATGATCATATTTTCATTTATCTTCTGTATATATAGTAATGCATCACTTAACTATGGTGTTCAAAGAAATGTATGTTCTGAGAAATGTGCCATTAGGCAATTTCCTTGTGTGCAAACATCATATAGTATACTTATGCAAACTTGTATGTCATAAGTCAAATCTGTCAACGGGACCAAGAGATGTGGTAAATGCAAGATGTCTGAAGCTGCTGATGGTATAACACCATCTAATCTACTCTTATACAGTGAACTTTAAAAAATATATGTACAGTACACTCTAAAATAATGGTAAAAGATATATAGTAAATTAGTCATTTATTATTATTAAATATCATGTATTGTCCACAACTGGATTTTCTATACTTTTATATGATTGGCAGCCCAGTTGATTTGTTTATACCAATGTTACCAAAACCTAGGAGCAGTGTGTTGTACTATAAGTTTAGGATGGTTATTATATCACTTGGGGATAGAGATTTTCTGGCTCCATTAAAGTCTTATGGGACTGTTGGCATTGTTCGTTGTTGACTGAAACATTATTATGTGGTGCACAACTGTACCTAAGTGTGGAATTAGTAGATAATATAACTATATGAAAAACTACCAGACTATTTTCCAAAGTGGATCTAATTTATTCACATTTTTTTTTGCCAAAGTTTGTCTGTTTTTCATTTCAGTCATCCTAGTGGGTATGAAAACCTCACTGAGGTTTTGATTTGCATTTCTCTTATGATTAGTAATGTTGACTACTTATGTATCTAGTTTGGAGAAATATCTGAGGCTTGGTGACTAGATAAACTTAGTTAATTGGTATTGTTTTTTTTTAATATTGTTGCTGATATTGTTATTGAATTGAATAAATTTTCTTTGGATCAATTTGGAATGCACTGTACCTAAATAAAAATAGGACTGTCATCTATACTTTAACCTTTCTGAGATAAAAATGTCTAACAGATGAAATTCTCAATTTTGGGTGAATATTTTGATGTCTAACCACCAACTGCTATTTCAGCTAAAATGGTTGAACTCTGGTTTCCAGATGATAGTATTACCTTAAAATGGACCTGTTTTAAAATGTAGTTTATGATGAACAGTACAGCTGACATGTTTTATTGACCCTGTTATTTTTGTGTGGATTCTAGACAAACAGCATCTGGAAATTATGTGCAAATTAACTTTAAAAAAAAATCTTGTTACCACTAACTAGAAAGAAAAGGTAGAACTTTCAACAAAAAAGTAGAAACTTCTACTCTTTTGGTAGGGTTTTACTAATTAAGGTTCTCTGGGATGTATTATCAGGAGACCAATTGAAGAGCACATTGACAAACCAACATCTGCAGTTAATTATTAGTTACCATAGAGAGCCATCAATTTTCTTGTGAAGTACTAATTTTTTAAACATCAGAGTTGGTATCAGTACTGTTTATAAACTGAGTTTAGAGCATTAAAACTATTCTGATTTTGAGACTCTCAAGCTAATGTATTTTGTTAAGAATATTAAACAATAGTGAAAAATTTAGTGCTTGCTGTGTTAGTCTTGATGCTAAGTACTACATGTATTAGCTCATACAGTCTTCACAACAATTCCTGACCTTTAGATATTGTCTTAGTTATTATTTGTGTTCTTCAAATCAATATTTTGAAAAATTTAGGTAACTGATTCAAAAGTTACAAAATTATTAAATTATGGAATTAGGGTTTTTTTTCCTTTGATGGGTGCTGGGGACTAAACCCAGGGCCTAGCATATGATAAATAAGTGCTGTACTACTGAGCTACATCTTCATCCTATTTTACAAAAAAACATGAGATTTGTCAATATTTTTTATTCAAGTATAACAGTTTACAGAATAGTGGGTCTCATTGTGGCATATAACATACTTTGATCAATTTCATTCCCCAGGATCTCTCCTTACCCTTCCCTCATTCAACCTCCTGATTGCTGCAAAGGGGGTGTTATCAGCCTTACTTTGTTTCAGTGAGAAGAGAACAGTTTCCAGAGTAGGCACTATCTAAAAATGGCTCCTTAGTGATGAAAGCATTTATTGCCAAGACTTTTGTTGCTTTGTCAATTGTCTATATTGGCTGTAACAGCCAGGATTTTGCTGTTTAATTATTTAAACCACATAAATGGGCAATCTTTCATATATTATCTCATTTTCTTCTTAAAAAATGAACTATACAATTTTAACTTTGACCCATATTTGTATACATGAAATATCTGAGACTCAGAAAAGTTAATGATTTGCCTATAGTCACACAATTAGACTTCTGACTGTTACTACAATCTTTTTGGCTATATTCCTTACTTCTGCTGTTGTTCTGGTAAGGAAGTAATTTATATTTCTGAAAACTAAGTGGATCAAGCCAAACAGTGTGGGGCTGGGGATGTGGCTCAAGTGGTAGCGTGCTCGCCTGGCATGCGTGTGGCCCGGGTTCGATCCTCAGTACCACATACAAACAAAGATGTTGTGTCTGCTGAAAACTAAAAAATAAATATTAAAAAAAGCCAAACAGTGCACTGTGGAAATTGAGATGTATAGGCCACATGTCCCCAATATCTGTTCTGCATTTATTTCAACACACCAAATATTTGACCTCCATGAAAAGAATGCCAAGGTAAATTAGGCAGAACCAGAAACAGGAACTCATATACATGCCATATATTAGTGGCAATTTCAGATGTTTGAGTTTCTTTCTTTGTACAGTTGAAAGTGGAATAATATTTGTCAGGGCTAGACAAACAGTAGATGCTGGCATAAGACCTTGCCTTGTATATGACTCACTCCTATTAGTACAGTACACTTCGACATGACTTTTTAATTGTGGGGAATGCCTCAGCCCTACTGGTCATGCCCAGCCTAAAACTCCATCTTCCCTGGATTTAAGGACAAGATACTTGTTTAAATTCCACTTAAGTTATATGATCCCTTTACTTAAAGTCTAATATTTTCTGCATTTTTATTCTATTAAGTCTAAATCCTTATGCTTGATTTTCAAGGAATTTCATAATCTGACCTAAGCACACAAATATGTCATCCTTTATTAGAATCCTTTCCTCTTAGCAAAATGAGGTGTCCTTACTGTCCTTTAAACATATTTCTTTCTGCTGAGTCTTTCTTATGCTGTTTAATTCACTTGCCTTTTATTCTCTTTTTAGAATCTGAATCCTATGTACTTATCCAGGTCTAACTCAAATCCCAAGACTCATCTCTTACTTTTAACTCTTTAGTGTTTACAATTTGTACCAAAATACATTTTAGCATTTATTTTGTGGCAGGGTAGGGCCCTTGCCACCCTCCGACTACACTAACTCTTACCAAGGAGGAAACTGGTGTTACCAAGAAAGACCTGTTTATTTTTTAGGAGTTCCCACTCTCGAGATTATAATGAGGATCTAGAGTCACCTCCACCCGTGGAGATAGATCCAAGATTGGGGTCCTTAGGCACAGGTGTAAAGGTTGATCCATTGCCTAAACCTCTTACACTGGCACAGAAGATGATGTACACACACACACACACACACACACACACACACACGCCAAAACTCAGGAAGGAAGGGAGGGAGGGAGGGAGGGAGGGAGGGAGGGAGGGAGGGAGGGAGGGCAGGGAAGAAGGAAGGAGACCCTTTGAAATCCATTGAGAAATGATATTGTTCTGGTCAACCTGAGAGAAAATGGATATTTGTTGTCATTTTCTGACTTACCATATTGTGACCAAGCATTGTGCTCTTATTTTTATTAATTTTTTACTAAGACCTTTACTAGGATTCACCTGGTTTATAACTTTCTACATTTAAATATAACTGAATGTGCTGGGAGGTGGTGGTAGAGTCTATAATCCCAGATATTTAGGAGGCTGAGGCTGGAGGATCGCAAGTTTGAGGTAAACTTGGGGAACTGAGCCAGACTCTGTTTCAAAATAAAAACTAAACTGGGCATGGTGGCACACACCTGTAATCCCAGTGGCTCAGAATTGTGAAACAGGAGAATTGGGAGTTCAAAGCCAACCTTAGCAACTTAACGAGGCCCTGAGTAACTCAGTGGGACCTATCTCTAAATAAAATACAAAAGAGGGCTGGGGATGTGGCTCAGTGGTTGAGTTCCCAAGAGTTCCATCTCTGATAGCAAATAATAATAATAATATTATTATTATTATTTAATAATAAATGAATAAATAAAATAAAAAGGGCTGGGGATGTAGCTCAGCAGTAGAGCACCCTTGGATATTTGTACTAGGGAGTACCAAAAAAAAAAAAGAATTTTTCAATGCATATTACTTTTTGTCTAGTTTATTTCATTCAGAATCTCCCTATTTTTGCTATTATCAATAGTTCTTTATTCTTGCTAGCTATCCAAAATTTCTTATCTATTTTCCTATTGATATACATTGGGGATTTTTTTTAAGGAAACCAGGTTATATTTATACAGTGGAAAATTATTAAGCAATGAAAATAAGAAGTACATTCACATTCAACAACTTGGATAAATCTTATAAAAATACATATGGAGCTAAAAAAGCCACACACCAAAGAACACATGTGTATGATTACACTGAATGAAGTAACAAAACAGGCAAAGCTAATCCTTGTTATTAGAAGTTAAAATAGTGCCTAACTCTGGGGGAGCAGAGGGAATAATTAGGGGAGCAATGAGAGAGGGCTCATGAAGGTGCATTTGATGTCTAATTTCTTGACCTGGGTTAGGGTTTTGTGGATATGTTTACTTTGTGATTATTCATTGTGCTATATGTGATTTTCTTTTGTCTGTTATATTTAATAAAAGAGAAGCTCTATTAACAATAAAAAAAATCAATCTCTACATTCATGGAATAGATAGTAATCAAATGCCTACTATATGGTTAATATGAGTATAAGGGTTCTGAGGCATGACATGTTCCCACAGTCCAACATTGGGGATTTTTTGACTATTACAAATAAAACCACCATGAATAGTTGTGCACAAGTCTCAGTGTGGATGTATGCTTTTATTTCTCTGGAGTAAATATCTCGACAGATGTGATTTAATTTTTAAAGCAACTGCCAAATAGTTTTCTAACAGTTTGTGCCATTGTTTGTACTACATGTTATAGTCTGCAGTTCTAAGAGAGATACCATAGTCTTCATCTTTGTCAACATTTGTTATGATCAGTCTCAAATTTTGTCCATCCTACTGTATGTGTAATAACACTGCAGTTTTGATTTACATTTCAAATTATGTTGGATATCCTTTCATGTGCACATTCACCATATTTGTATCTACTTTGGTGAAGAAAAAAATCTTCTGCCCATCCTTTCAAATTGGGTCATTTTTCTTATTAATAAGTTGCAAGAATCATTTGTATATCCTAGATATCATTCTCTTGAGAGAGATATGTTTTGCCAATACTTTGTCCTAGTCTGTCAGTTTACCTTTCCATTTTCATAACAATGAATATAGAATAGACAAAGTTTATTGTTGTTGCTGTTTTTAGTACTGGGGATTGAACTCAGGGGCATACCATCACTGAGCCACATCCCCAGACCTATTTTGTATTTTATTTAGAGACAGGGTCTTACCAAGGAGGAAACTGGTGTTACCAAGAAAGACCTGTTTATTTTTTAGGAGTTCCCACTCTCGAGATTATAATGAGGATCTAGAGTCACCTCCACCCGTGGAGATAGATCCAAGATTGGGGTCCTTAGGCACAGGTGTAAAGGTTGATCCATTGCCTAAACCTCTTACACTGGCACAGAAGATGATGTACACACACACACACACACACACACACACACGCCAAAACTCAGAAAGGAAGGAAGGAAGGGAGGGAGGGAGGGAGGGAGGGAGGGAGGGAGGGAGGGCAGGGAAGAAGGAAGGAGACCCTTTGAAATCCATTGAGAAATGATATTGTTCTGGTCAACCTGAGAGAAAATGGATATTTGTTGTCATTTTCTGACTTACCATATTGTGACCAAATGGTAAGTCAACCAAAAGGCTGGCTTTGAATTTGCAATCCCCAGGCCTCAGCCTCTTGAGTCACTGATATTACAGGTATGTACCACCACGCCCAGCATGAGACAAAGTTTTTAAGTCTGATTTATTTCTGAGAGGAGAGAGAGAAAAAAGAGAGCATGAGGCAGAGAGAGTCTCTGCCAAGCAGCTTTTTATATTTTCTTCCAGAAGTTGTATAGGTTTAGCTGCTACATTTAGGTCTGTAGTCTATCCCTACCAGTAGTGTGTGAGGGCTCCCATTGATCCACATCCTTGCCAACTTATTATTACCTTTTTGATTATAACCGTCTTAAGAGATGTGAAGTAGTATCTCACTGAGGTTGTACATTTCCCTAATGGTGCTGGGTATTCTTTCATTTGCTTATTGGCTTTTGCTTATTTTCTTTGGAGAAATGTCTATTCTAATTTCTTGCCATTTGTCTTTTCATATTGAACATTAAGAATTGCTTATATATTCTAGGTAGTTGTATTCTAACTACATGAATTCTAAATATTTTCTTCTATGATTGTATTTTCACTTTCTTTGATGGTAGCCTTTAAAAGTTTTAAATTTGATGAAGTTTATTACTTTATTATTTCTTCTTTTGGTGCTTGGGCCTTTGGTGTCTTAACTATGAAGTCATTGTCTACTCCAAGATTTACTTATGCTTTCTTACATTTGGTTTTGGTTCTTACATATATATGTGTTGTCCATTTTGAGTTCTTACATTTATGTCTGTGGTACATTTTGAGGTAATTTTTATGTGGGGTAGGGTTTAACTTAATTCTTTTGCATTAAAGACTACATCATTTTGAAATATATATTCATTTGGAATGCAATTCTAGGATGTCAGTGTTTTTTTCTTTCAGAACTTGAAAATATTGATGTACTGTTTTCTGGTTTGCATGGTTCTTGAATGAATTTTGACATTTTACTCTCACTCCTTTGTACATAATGGTATCTGTTTTCTGTAGATGCTTTTCAATTTTTTTCTTAGCACTGGTTTTAAGCATTTAGTGTATATTTGTGTCATCTTTATCATTTTTCTTGTTCATTGAGCTGTTTGAATCTGAGTGTTCATCAGATATGAAACATTTTTATTTATTATTTCTTCAAATGTGTTTTTCTCACCTCTTTTAGGAACTACCATAACACATATATTGGACTGGTTGAAGCTGTGCATACTGATGCTCTGTTCAGTTCAGTCTCTTTCTCTGTGTTTCATTTTGGAGAGTCTTTATCACTGCATATTCAGTTTGCTGATATTGACTTCTTCAATGTAGAATTTGCTGTTAATCTCATTCAGTGTAATTTTCACCTTAGCCATTGTTTTATCTGAGTTTGAATTAGATCATTTTTATTTCTTCTTTTTTTCTCCTTTACATGCTTATGCTTTTCCATAGCATCTTGAACATATGGTATACAACTGTATTAATGTTCTTGTATAGTAACTCTATCACAGTGTAATTAATGATCATTTCTATTAATTTTCTTTTCAACATGGGTTATATTTTCCTACCTCTTTGCATGCCTCATACATTTTTATTGGATTCCAAACATTGTGAATTTACCTTGTTGAGTATTGGATATTTTGTATTCTTTTAAATATTCTTGAGCTGTGTACAGCTTTTTGCTAAACTATCTTGGAAACATTTTGTATTCTTTTAAATATTCTTGAGCTGTGTACAGCTTTTTTCTGAACTATCTTGGAAACATTTTTATTCTGATAGACAGGAGTTACCTTCAATTTTGGGCTAATTTTTGCCTTTTATTGACTGTTACTTGATGCCCTTTTATTTTAGATTTTCCATTCCAGCTGGTGATTACAAAAATTGATCTCCATGGCAACAATCACCACCACCTTCCATCATGTTTCTTTCTGAAGATTCTTTCTCTGGCCTTACATGTGTGCCCATTGTTACTTAACCACAGACTTCAGGGGAACCCTCCATAGATGTCTAGAGAGCTAGTACATGTACACACTCTCTCTCCCTCTGCAGTTCTCTACTCTCTCCTTTACTCTGATCTGTGACTTCTAGCTGCATCGGTCTCTTCAGACTTTAAAATCCATCTCTTCAAATCAGGAGATTTTCTATTTGAGTTTCCCTTCTCTGAATGTGGCCTGAAAAATTCTTTCCAGGGAGTAAATTGGGATAATCCTAGCACTCATCTCCCATGCTTAACTTTATCTTAGAGGTCACTCTTATGCTGCTTATTATCTAATATCTGAGAACTGTTGTTGTTTGTATTTTGTCCACTTTTTTTCCAATGTTTCATATGCGAGGGTAAATCTGTTGCCCCTCTTGGAGAGATTTAGTCCTCCATAATGTTTAACACTATTCTCTGGCACATCATTTACAATAGATGAGGTTCTTCCTGGTAACGGCAGCGTTAGGCCTTCTGAATGCTCCTAGGCAAGTGCCTTCACAAGTTTCCAATGGTATATGTTATTATGCTGCCAATTATTTGTTTCAGATATGTTTTTCTTGTCTCATTTAGATTGTACTCTGACATTAGGAACCCTTTATACTTAGAATTTTATGTCCCCTCCACCCAAACTGGATACATTTACCTTTAACAATTACTCAACCCTTACCCTGTAAGAATTCCCTTTGAGGTATTAAAGAATAATGCACTTGAGATTATTTATCTCCATGCCAACAATCACCACCACATTCTATCCTGTTACTTTTCTGAAGGTTTTTAACATAACCTTATATTAAACATCAATGCCACATATTTAAATGCTATGAGTAAAAGTGAATGCTGATTCATCCACTAATTGTATGTATCCTGGTAGAAAGAACTACTACTACCTTATTGTGGCCAGTTGAGAAATTTTCTTCTCATTATCCACCAGACTAGTTAATATGTCTTTAAGGCAATAAGTTTAAAAAATAATACTGATAAATCAAAATATTGAAAACTCTACAAACTAAGCAGCTAGTTCTTCAGTAACTGGAAGCACTAACTATGCATATAAAATTATATCTGATTATGAGTCAAAGTAGATATCAAGAAGATAATATGCAATTAGATCATTTTGCTATTCTGATTTTTCCACCAATGAATTATCATTAATCTCTATTCTATAATAAGAAAAATTCTACAACATACCATATTCTATAAGAAAAATAAGAAAAAATTAAAACTAGTTTTTAAAGATCTGCTTAAATATTCCAGTATCATGTAACCAAACAACTACTCTCCACAACAACTATGTTTTTATTCAACACAAACATTCAGGGGTACATTCCTGGAGTTGAGGATGCATGCTGCTGAGAGGTGGACCTTAAATGCCTTGTTCTCATAGCTTATTTCCTCTCAGTACTATTTATATATGGGGGCTTAATAGTTAATATATGTGTTTAGGTTAATAGTGTAGTATATTTATAATATCATTGAAACCATGAGTTTATCCAACAAATCATTTGTTAACTCTCTCATGCATTCTAGTCATTTCCCTAGTCACTGATGTAACAGTAGTGAACAAAACAACTAATTTCCTGCTCATGTTGGAAATTGTGTTTGAGGTTGGGTTGGAGCAGTCAAGTAGATAAACAAATGTAAGGCAAGTAGTAAGAGAAGTCTAAAGTGGTAAGGCAAGTCTGAAGAGAAAGAAAGGCAGGGTGATGGGCTTGATAGTCATGGCAAGAGGCTCTATTTTGTGTAGGGTGGCCAGGGAAGGCCTTTATCACATGAAATGCCACTGTTACAAAGACATGATAAAGTGAGGGGGTAGTTAGCTAGTCAGATGATTTGGGGAGTTAAGGTTGAGGCAAAGTTGCAAGTGTAAATGCTCTGAAGCAGGGGTGGGCTTGGTGTATTTAAATGGAACTAACAGAGCAAGAGAAGAATGTTAGGAAATGGGGAGAAAAGGATGAGGGGAGTCACATTGATTAAGAGCAGTCCATAATAAGGCAGGGCAGTCCATAATAAAGTCATGGCTTTTTTTCCTGATACCAGAGATTGAACCCCCAGGGGCACTTAAACACTGAGCAACACCCACAGTCCTTTTTAAAATATTTTATTTAGAGATAGGGTCTCACTGAGTTGCTTAGGGACTCACTACATTTCTGAGGCTGGCTTTGAACTCAGGATCCTCCTGACAGCCTCCTGAGCTTCTGGGATTACAGATGAGTACGAGCAGGCCTGGCTAAAGTCATTGCCTTTTATTTGGAAATGGGAAGCTATAGGAAGATTTTGAACAGAGAGACACAATCAAATTTATATTTAAAAATATCTAGTTGCCATCAGGACATAGATATTGGGGAAAATGAGGGCAGAAGCAAGGACAGAAGAAGGCTATGGAAATTATTCATGTGACTTATGATGTGGGTTTGGCCTGTATATTGGCTTAGCAGATGCAGAGGAGTGGTCAGAATCTGGGCATGTTTCAAATGCTTACTTGGAAAGAAGGAAGTCAGACAAATAAATAAATAAAATGCTGTATAATTTATATCAAATTCTAGAAAATGCAAAACAATCTATAATGACAGGAGATGTTTGGAGACAGCCAGAAAAGGAGAGGGGAAGGATTACAAAGAAGGATGAAAGACTCTTTTGATTTTGGTGATAGTCTCATGGGTATATTCATGTCAAAACTTATCAAATTGTACACCTAAACATTTGCAATTTATTGTAGTTCAACTATATCTCAATAAAATTATAAAAATAAAGACATAATATTGTCTAATGGACTGGAGTTGGAATGTGAGAGAAAAAGAGATCAAAGATGGTTTGTAAGTTTTGGGCTTTGAGCACCTGGATAATGGGAATTAAATTGTCATTCTTATTTCTGAGATAGGGAAGACTGAAAGGAGCAGATTTTGAGAGAAAAATGAGTTCAGTTTTCAACATGTTGTTAGAGATGCCTACTAGATACATTTTATAACATAATAAATACATGGTAGAAAAGAAATGAAGAATGACTCAGACAGTTCCTCTCTATGATCCACTGGATCTCCAGAAAGCGCAGAAGTACACTGGACCAACGGGGACCTCTCATGGCCCCTGTAGACAAATGTTTGTGCACACCTTTTTTCCATTGTTTTCTTTATTTAACATTATGAACATGGTGGACTACATTGTTTTCTCTAAGTTTTAAAGATTCAGTTAATTTGGGGAAACAACTGATGGGTTCAATGTTGGAGGTTGATGAATAACTTTAGCAGAGAATATAGTAACAAGCCCTTGGTCACAGACAAATGAGAATGGCTCCACCAAGGATGGGAGCATTGCAGACACTCTTCCTTGGGCTGGCTAGCTTGTGCCTTTCCCCCCCTTAACTGTACATATCAGTAATTCAGCTATATTATGATTTAAATCAGATTTTGCTCCTCTTGTCAGAAAGTACAACATTTGCTTGTTAGTTGATGGGTTGTGATGAAAAGGAGTCTACTCCTTGGGTTTGAAACCTAGCTACATTACTCACTGGATGTGTGACTGCCTCAATTTACTCTAAAATAAGGATTGGAATAGGACCTACTACTACTGTAAGGTACTATTGTTATGAAGATTAAATGAATTGATATGTATAAAACCTTCAGAATAACAACTGGACATAAAGAAAGTGTTCAAGAAATGTTAGCTAATAGCTTTCTTCTCTGACAATCAGTTTTGACAGTTGGTTCCCACTAAGTTGAGGACTTTTTCGGACCAGGACCAAATATCTTGTCTTTTGATTTTCATCCACTCCCACACCATGCTAGGGCTTTGTCCAGCATCTGGTATGAATGGTAGCACAAAATGAAAGTTAAAAATATGCTGTTGAATTAAATGACTTCTTCCCTTATGGATAAAGATAAGAATCTCAAGATCTTAGCCCGAAGACTACTGTCCATCTCTCTGCCCTCACTTGTCCCTGCCTTAAAAAAAAGCAGGCCATAGTCTCCAGTTTACACCCTCACTCACAGTTCCATTCACTTTCCCACTTTCCCCTTTCCTAATCAGAGGGATCTTGGGGTGGGGCTTCGAGGAACCTCTAGGAGTTTGAAGGGGAGGGAGCTTGGAACTAGCTGTGACAAGTCATGGGTGGGATTTGGTAGTTCAGAAAAGGAGGTACCAGACCAGGAATGGGGGATGGGAGTGATGGTGAAGTGGAGTAGGCTAGTTCAGGATGGACCAGAAATGAGACATTGAGGAAAGCCAGAAAGGACCAGTTGGTGGAGTGGCGGGGGGATGGGTGGGTGACAAATGGAATGTCTCGGAGGGTGGCTTGTGAGGGTACAGAAGCAAAGGCAGGTGATTGGACGAGAAAGAGAGTCCTAGTTGCCACGGCAGCAACTAGAGGAGAAGGTCTTCAGTTGAGGAGAAGGTCTCCACTAGAGAAGGACGGGGAGCTCCAGCTCCCTGCGTTCCCCAGTAGAGCCAGTGCATCGACCCCCATATATCCCTGCTGACGTGTCAACCGGGAAAGGCTGAAGCCTTCCCGGGCGCCGCCCCTCCGCGCCTTGCTACCCACCGCCCCCTGAGCCCCGACGCCCGCCGCAGCCTACTCCACCGTGTCACCGGCTCCCCGAGGTGACCACAACATGGCTGCGGCGCTGGGGCTGCTCTTCTGGCTGTTCGTGCTCTGTCTGACCTGGCGAGTGCTGGGCCAACCGGACCCGAGCACCGGCCGGCGCTTCTGGAAGCACAAACTCTGTGCAGACGACGAATGTAGCAGTGAGTGTGCAGGCGGGTGGGCGGGCGGGCAGCCCGGGGTCTCCGGTGGCTCTTCGGGGCTGCATGGGGCTCCGATCCCCCGGTCCCCAGCCCCGTGGGCTGGGCTAGGGGGTCGCAGGACGACGGGTGGGGCGCAGGAGTGACGAAGAGCCTCGGGACAAAGCAGATATATTTTGGATAAGAATGCAAAGTACAAGTCAATGTTCAGGGTAGAATATGAAGCTGTGAAGAGATAATCTTTGCTCTGGATCCTATTGGTCTATGTCCTGAGCTCAGGAAGGAGATAGGTCCACCATTTGGCTCCTAGGTTATTTTGAACATATTTGAAAGGCACATTAGCAAGCTAGACTTACGGAATTCCCTTCTCTATACTGGCTCGGTGAGACCAGCACACTTGTAGATGAAAGAGTTCCTGTTATTTCTGAGCAGAATAGACATTTCACATGTTTGTTCTGGACCAGAATTCTCCTCTGCACATTTATTCATGTGGGTGTATGTTGGTTTGCCAAGGGAAGGTAAGTTATTGAAGCCTCTATCATAAATGTATTTGTTTATGAAATACTTTGGATTAAAGGCTTCTTTATAAATTTGACTGTATAGTTCAGTCATCCTTTAAATGGGATGAAAACAATTAAGCCTCCCGTATCCTTGCCCAGTTGTTCTCATGGGCGCATGCCAGGACATGGAAGGCAGTGTTGAGGTATCTGGAGCTGTGTGCTGAGGGGGAGTGCTGATCATTGGGCTTAAGTGGGGGTAGATAGTGTCATCCAGCTGGCTCAATGCATTCTTTTCCCCTGTAGAGATGCAGCCACCCCATGAAGATGATTTTCCTAAAGAGAACACAAATCATCTTAATAGAAATCTTCATGAAGAGCCTCGCCTCCTGAGTCATCATTTAAATATGAACCATCCTGAAGAGCCCAGCCTCTTGAGTCAACCTGTGACTGAGGACATGGGTGTCTTAGAAGTGTCTCAGATCCCAAATACTGAGAAAGCAGACCCAGGTAAAGCTTGCCAATTTTTCTCTACAAAGTAGAGGCATTATCATAATGAAGGCTTTCAAGGATATTTGTTGCCAAAGCTACAAAATAGAGCAGAGAGTGATATAGGTACATGTGAGTTAAAAAAAAAAAAATCTCTTAAGTGAGAGAAAATCAAGAATAAAGATGACTAGAAATCAAAAATAGGCCAGAGACTGTAACTCACCTAAAAGCAAATGTTTAGATATGACTAGCTTGTGTAAACCATTTACAACTAAAATATTATTCTTCAAAGGCCTTATGCTCTAAAACTGTAATTTTCAACCAGACCAACAGCACCAGAAACTCTGGGGGTGGGACCCACAATCTGTGTTTAGCAGGCCTTCCAGGAAAGTCTGGCCTGGTACAAGTTAGCTTGAGACTCACTGTTCATAGTCTCATAAATTCTGTGTTTTTTCCCTTTTCTTCTAAATGGAATGTAATATAGCTCAAGTCCTGTTTTGACTTGCTTCCTGGACATGGTAATTAAACTTTTTCAAATGCAGTCAATGGTCCAGATCTTTATACTATATACTTACAGGAAACAGTACAGAACTGCAATCCATTTTAGACTGACACTTATGAATACTTCATCATAGTGCACAGTATCCAGTGGGAGATGAGAAACAATTTTTCAAAAAAAATCCCCAATAATGGCATCAACAGCATTCTACTTTTGTGTTGCTCACTCTCATTTTATCAGTAAATTAGATGATGACTAATTGTTTTATTTTAACCATCCAGTATGGTGCTATGAAGCCATAATTACTGTATTTTGTGTTTTTAAAGGTTCTGGTCTGTAAGCATAGCTATAGCATTATCCTGCACCAGTGCAGGGCTTGGCAGCATTGATCCTGACCCCCCCCCCCCCGCCCCATCTGCACACACAGAGTGTAGGAGAACTCATAGCAGGGGGGATTCAGTTAATTTGAGAAGGAATAACATATCAGTTCTCCCATTTTCCAGAAGACATTGCATCCATATATGAACACTACTGACTTCTGAACTGTCTTTAACTCCATAAGGTTCTGAAAATGAATCACGCACCATTAAGATTTGTTATTTTCATGCTCCAAAACTTTCAAGATTAGGGAAAACTTGGCTTACAAAATTAAGCATGAATTATTTCCTGGCCTTTTAGGTTCTACCACAAAATGATGTCAATCACCTTTATAGGTAAAATCTTCCCAAATGTCATTTAATGTGTCTCAGGTGCTGAGATGCTGAGCCAATGGGCAGACTTCACCAGCAGTCAAATTCATAGACTAATAGTGAATGGAGGGCCTGGGGTTGTAGCTCAGTGGTAGAGTGCTTGTCTAACATGTGAGGCACTGGGTTTGATTCTCAGCACTGCGTACAAATAAATAAAATAAAGGTCCATCAAAAACTAAAAAAAAAAAAATTTAAAAATTAGGCAAAAGCTTAAAAAAATAGTAGTGAATAGAATCTCAGGGTTGAGAAAGACCTTAGAGGCAACTGGTCCAACTTCCTTTTTTTTGAGAGAGAGAGAGAGAGAGAGTGTGTGTTAGTTAGTTAGTTTTAATATTTATTTTTTAGTTATCGGCGGACACAACATCTTTTTTTTTTTTTTTTGTATGTGGTGCTGAGGATCGAACCCTGGCCGCATGGCCAGACGAGCGCACTACCACTTGAGCCACATCCCCAGCCCAACTGGTCCAACTTCTTAATAACTGCATGTTGGACTCCTAGCTATTTAATCAAACGTACCCCAGTCTTATGTAACTCATACTGAAATTCCACCCCTACAAGTTCTCAGATCTAACTGGAATTCTACCTCATTCACAGAGCCTCAATGCAGGTCTGTACCCAATTCCCTTTAGTCTCTCTTGGTATTACTGTGTTCTTTTTAAATAGCTGTCATCTGTCCACTCAATAAATAGTTGCTGAGTATCTCTGCCAGGTGCCAGATGCTGTGTTAAGCCTTGGCTCATTCCACCTGTAAATCTGCAAACCAAGACTCCCTCCCTCTCTTTCAGCTTTCCGAAAATTTTTAACACAAAGTTTCACCAGCACTAAATTCATGTTTGTTGAATGTGACCCTGTCTATATATCTCTGGTTTTAAAAATTTTCCTTTAGTAAATATTGTTCTGATAGCAGTTGTATGGCCATGGAAGTAGTGGAGAGTAGACTGGAGATTGTTCATTTTATAATTGAAGGGTCTGACAGCTCTAATTAGGATTTTGAAGTTTTCTTCTCTGTGTTAATTGTCTTTAGGAGAGCCACATATTCCAGGCACTGTGACTCATATATTTAGTGAAACACTCGATGAATATTGAAACTGAAGAGAGACAATTCTTATTCTATAGCATAAAATAAAAGAGCCATTTCCCCTTTCAATTTTAGAGCTACTTATAACAGAAGGTACTCCTGTTGATGATGCTGATACAGAAAACCAACTAGAGGAGACAAAGGTGGAAGAGCCAGCAGATGCCACCCTTTTGGACAACATGCTTTCCTTGTTATATTCATTCTTGCTTTATTTCACTAAGATGGTAAGTTTGACATAATTTCTTCAATTAGAATGTTGATTATTTATTAGTTTTTAAGTGGTTTCTGGTCATGAAGTGAAGAACTTAAAATGTCTTTATGAAAATGACTCCTGACCCTTTGAGTAGATAGCTCCTAAAACAAAAGCCATAGTGGTGTGGCTTAATGGCTACTTAGTTTAGCATATGAGGAAGATTTGCTGTCTACCAAGGCTGGACATTTGTACACCTGTAAAAACTTGGTTCTTCCCCTAAGAACCTTTCATTCTGGCAGGGAGATAATAGCATTCACTTGAAACACAGTAAGATAATGGCAGAAAGAGAGGTATTTATTTGATGGTAGAACATTATTGCCCATAAATGCATTTATTATGGTTGGAATGGTGATCAATAAGGTCAGAAAGTAGTTGAGATGTGTTTGAAGCACAGGCAAAGGGCAAACAGGAGTGTGTCATGTGGTTTGTTGTTGATTAGACAGGCTGGGGTGGAGGATGGTGGGGGAAGCTGGCAGTCAGAAGAAATGTGTTCAGAGAAATGGAAACATGAAGAAAAGGATATTTGGGTAGGCCAGGAGAATGTGAATAGTTGGTGTTGTATAAAGTGTGAAGTTGGAGGGGGATGGTCTGTTGGAGAGGCCAGCAAATCTTAAAGGAAGTCATGAGCCAAAGTAGCATTAGACAATTAATAGTGGGGATCCTTAGAAAGTTTTAAGAATGAAAGGAATTAGGTTAGATCTGTTTCTTAGAAAGAGTCACTTAAGGCTGACCTTTCTAAAGAAAATCATGATCCAAACAAGACATTTAATCTGTCTAGAAGCTTATCTAAGCATTTTAGGACTTGCCTCCCCCTCATGGTATTTGTTGATATTGGACTTTTAGAGTTTAATTATAGGAATGAGAAAGCTTTTAGAGATTGGAGGATAAGATGGTCCTAGGGCCATTGTGACAGCAATCCTTCTCAACTGAAGTTGTTTCCTGTAGGTTGTGTTATTTCAAGACTTGTGTAAGAAAAATGATGTTGTTATTTTCCTTGTAAAATGTATAGATTTTGAAGCCAGGTAGATCTGGTTTCAAATCCCAAGGTTATCATTTAGAAGTTTGGGCAAATAACTAAACTTTTGAATATCAGATTCCCCATCTGAAAAATGTAGATAATGCTTACTCCAATCATAATAATTAAATGATTTGACAAGGTAAAGTGTCTGGTGAGGTGTCTGGCATTTTGTAGGGTTTTACCCCCACGTACCCCCTAATTCTCATGTAGGCAGTCAGAGGTGGTATAAAGACAATGAATACCTGGGGAGGAAAGACCACCAGGGTGGAAAAGATGTGATGGGGAGAAATGAATCATTTTTCAGTTGGCTCCATGTTTGTTCATGGTGGTGGCAGCCACCTGGGTAAGGAGTATGTACAAGCCAGGCAGTTAGAATAATGATATTTCCAGTGATTAAAGCCCAGTCTTCCACAGTCATAATTTGATTATCAGAATGAATCAACATCACTTGGAAAGTTTACAGCCTCACGATAATGGAAGGATTTCTTTATTCATTTTTTAGATATGCACAGAGCCCTCCTCTAGGTCTAGGTCGGGGTACATGAATGTGGTGCAGGTATGGTCAGTGATTTTGCGGTGATAGGTAAGACATTGATGTGAGTGGCAAAGAAGAGGCATAATGTTACGAGACTGATTTGAAAGGATCCTTCAAAAAGGCATTTTGATGGCCCAGTATGTACAGGACATTGTGCGAGGACTAAAAGAGTCTAACAGGTGTAAGGCATGATTGTGATTTTTGAAAGCCTTAAGAAAAGGACTTAACAAATATATGCAAAAATTATGAACAAGTCAATGTAAAATCTTAAACAAGTAGTATGATATCTGATAGGACTGGAGAGTAATAGGCTCTAATGTGTTTGGGAGATGTGCACCAATCAGATTCATTGATCAATGGAATCTTAGTAGAATCTTAGTGTTAGAAGAAACCTTTGAAGGCTGTTAGTCTAGTTTCTCACTCATTGCTGTAATTTTCTTTTTTTTTTTTTAAACATTTTATTGGGGGTTAACTGATAAGGAGACAGGAGGCATGCTCAAATCCATCTCCCATTGGCCATTTTTTTTAAAGAGAGAGAGAGAGAGAGAATTTTGAATATTTATTTTTAGTTTTCGGCAGACACAACATCTTTGTATGTGGTGCTGAGGATCGAACCCGGGCTGCACGCATGCCAGTCGAGCGCGCTACCGCTTGAGCCACATCCCCAGCCCCATCATTGCTGTAATTTTCTTTACTGTGGCCCTGACTAGTAGTTATGAGGCCTGTACACCAGTATTTCCTTGCTTGAGTCACTCTCTTACAAGGCTATATGTTCTTCTGTTGTCTAGTTCATCCTTGTATTGACTCCAAATTTTCCTCCACATGATTTCCTCTATAAAATTGAATTCTTTTCTACATAGAAATCCTTTAAATATTTGAAGTTATATCTTAATTTAAAAATTATTTTTAGTATTTTTATCATGGAAACTTTCAAATAAGAGCAGAGAGAATAGTAGGGGACTATAGGTAACCATAACATACTGTACATTTCAGAATACTAGAAGAAAAGATTGTGAAAGTTTTACCATAAATGATGTTTGAGGAGGTAGATATATTTAACCTGATTTAAATGTTACATAGTGTATACATGCATCAAAATGTCATGTTACCTACTTCAATAATTATAATGTTTATTTCTATGTACTAATTAAAAAATAAATTTAATTAGAAAAGCTTTAAAGAAAAGCATAGAGAATAGTATAATGAACCCACGGGCCATCACCCAAATTAACAGTAATTCCTTGATAGCCAATATCAGTGAGTTTTTTTTTTAATTTGTTCTAATTTGTTATACATGATAGCAGAATGCATTTTGATCCATTGTACATAAATGGAACAAAACATTTCCTAGTTGTACTCAACACATGTAGTAGTCCTACATGTACCTCGGGTAATGAGGTTCATCTCATTCCACCATCTTTCCTATCGTTATGCCCTCTCGCCTGTCCTACCTCCCCTTTGCCCAATCAAAGTTCCTCCATTCTTTCCATGCCCCTTGCCACCCACCTCACCCCCATTATGGGTCAGCACCACTTTCAGAGAGAACATACATTTTTTTGGTTTTGCCATAATTTTTTTCTCTTTTAATGCTATAAGTAACATTTCATTTTGTATATGTATCACAGTTTCTTTATCCATTCATCTGTTGAAGGGTTGTTTCCACAAAACTATGGAATGCTTCACAAATGTGGGTGTCATCCTTGCTCAGGGACCATGCTAATTTTTTCTGTATTGTCCTAATTTTAGTATATGTGCTGCCAAAGCAATCACACTCTGAGTTTTAACAAACGTAGATACCCATGTAAAAACTACCATAATTAAGATATAGAACAGTTTTTTCACTAGAAAAGTGGTTTCCTTGGGATCCTTCCCAGTGAGTTCCTTCACCACCTGTTCCAGGCAACCACTGATAACTTTTTTTTTTTAAACTATAGATTCATTTTTCCTACAGTACTATTTCATATATATGCCCCTATAAGTGGACTCATATCTAGGAGTGCAATTGCCTCCTATGTTTAATGTATGTTTTTATCTTATGTGATACTGTCAAGCCATGCTAAAAAAATGACCACAATTATTTTATACTTCCACCAGCAATTTAGGAGACTTCCACTTGATTTCATCTTCACTAGCATTTGGGCCATTCTAGTGGGTATGTCTTTGTGAGTTTATTTCCTGACAATTAATGATATTGAGTGAACTTTTTTTTTTTTTTGAGATAGGGTCTCACTAACTTGCTTAGGCTCTTGATAAGTTTCCAGCCTCAAACTTGGGATCCTCCTACCTCAACCTTCTGAGTTGCTGGGATTACAGACATGTGCCATCATGCCTGGATCAAATACTTCTTCATGAGCTTGTTGACCATACTGTTTTTGTATGTCAACTCTCTCTGGCTTGCTGGAATCCAGACTTCTCCCAGCTCAGTGCCAACTGTGGGATTGGTTAGCTAATAGTTGTTCTTGGCCCTCACAGGTACTGCTTAGAATGTAGCCCCAAACTGAAGACCACCTCCATGCAGATTTCTGGAACTCTTTTTCTTTGTGCCTCCCATCTTTCTGGTAGTTTTCTCTACATGTTTTTGACTGCTTAATCTCCTGGAACTCTGGTCTCTTTCTCCTCAGTGAGACTGTTAGGCCCCATTTGGGTTCCCCTTCCCAAACTGAGGTCTAGAGGGTGCCTCAAGGTAGAATGCTCACCTATTTGTTCTCCTGCTCTTAGGGGTGACAGTTGCATGTCCCTTGTGGCTTTCTATATGAAAAATAGCTCTTTAAAAATATATTTTGACTGGGCATGGTGGCACATGCCTTAATATTCTAGTGGCTCGGGAGGCTGAGAGAGGATTATGAGTTCAAAGCCAGCCTTAGCAAAAGTGAGGTTCTAAGTAACTCAGTGAGACAATGTCTCTAAATAAAATACAAAATGGGGCTGAGACTGTTGATGTGGCTCAGTGATCAAGTGCTCTTGAGTTCAATCCCTGGTACCAAAAAAATATATATATATATTCCAACTTTCTGGTTGCTTTCAGTGGGAGAACAAGTCTCATATAAGTTACTAACTATTGATTTCTCCTTTTGTTGTAACTTTTTGCAATAATTAAAAAAAATATGTTTGTGGGACTTCTAGGATATATTGTAGTTTTGGTGAATAAATGACAATCCCCCTGGTACAACAATTTAATCTGTTTTCTCTATTGCCTTTTTTTTTTTTTTTTTTTTTTTTGGTGGTGCTGGGGATTGAACCTCGGGCTTTATGCATTCTAGGCAAGTGCTGAGCTAACAACCTCAGCCTCTCTCTGTTGCTTTATATTTCTTGGAAATTGGTAGTCAGGTTTAGGTTCAATTCTGTTTCTTACGAAAACTTAATAGGAAATATTGCATTGACATATGCATGTCCTCTCCTTTGATGTTGACTACTAGTCAACAGTGACATTGGTGAGATTTGCTAATATATTATAGGTTGCAAAATAGCAATGGTCTGAGTTGCTGGGATTTTTCTTTCTTCATTTAAAGGCTGGGATGCCTACACAAATAAAAATTTGATTATTCTTTTTTTTGGGGGGGTACTGGTGATTAAACTCAGGGGCACTCAGGGGCACTTGGCTAGTGAGCCATATCCCCAGCCCTATTTTGTATTTTATTTATATACAGTGTTTCACTGAGATATTTGGTTTGTATAGTTAAGGCAGGAGATAAATATTTGTTTCCTTTTCTTCATTTAAACACTTTTCAGAATAGTAAGGTATTCTTCTAGCTTATCAAATGATACCCAAAGGGTCTTGAAATCTTTTTATTGTTTCATTGTTTTTATTTGTTGCCATAAAATTAATTAGTTCTTTCATATATTTAAGTTTTTGTCTTAAATGAATTTTTTAAATTATAAAAACCAGGTTATCTAAGAGAAAAGAATGATCCAGAGGGATTCTAGCCAGGTGTTAGACAATGTGATGATATAGGGCCTGTTACAAACTGGAAATGTATGCTCAATTTAAAGTATTTAGATTCAGGCTGGGGTTGTGGTTCAGTGGTAGAGCGCTTGCCTAGCATGCATGAGGCACAGGGTTAGGGTTAGGGTTAGGGTTAGGGTTAGATTTAGGGTTATGGTCAGGGTTAGGGTTAAGGTTAGGGGTTCGATCCTTAGCACCATATAAAAACAAAATAATGTGTCCACCTGAAACTAAAGATACATAAATAATTTTTTTAAAAAAGTATTTAGATTCATTATACTTGAAAACACTGCAAGTGAACAAAAAATATGAGACTGCCAGTATCCTTTCTCTTGAAGAAACTATTGGAAAATATTGAGGAGGTGGATTTCTGACGAGGAGGTTGGTTTAGAATTGCCATGATTCTTTGTGACTGTTTTGTTATAAATTTAAGGTTTCCCATTTCTTCTAATTTGTTTGTTTCAGCTGTTTACTACATTGCCTGATGAGTATCAACCTGGGCCTGATTTTTATGGACTACCATGGGAGCCTGTAGTTTTCACTGTTTTCTTTGGATTGGTATCCTTTGTCATTTTCTTTTGGAGAACTGTTCTTGTTGTGAGTAAATTAACTTACTTATACCTTAGCACATAAGCACAAGGATTATTTTATATAGTCACTGCCCCCCCACTTTTTTTCCTTTTCAGTTGCTAAAACACAAATTAGTGGTTTAAGTCAAACTAACCTTATAAAATAATTTAGTGTGGGTGCAGTTGGTAGAACTGGTAATTCTTACAGCCATCCTGACCAGTAGTTTCATACATATCAGAAGTCTTAAAAGTCGGATAAAAGATGGGATAGGTTAGATAAATATCCTTTTATGTAGCATATATGTCTAGTAATCTATATTAAAGAAATAACTATGCTTTGAAGATTTTGGTAATGTTTTTCAGTGGAACAGTGTATTAGATTGAAGACTTAGCACAACATAATTCATTTAGGGGTTATTGTATGTTTGCTTAATGAAATAGTAGGCAGATTTATCTATTTCAAAGCTTTGAGGTACAGAAAATGCTCACAATTAAATGTGAAGTGGAAAAAAAAAGCAGAAACTAAGATTTAAATGTTGATGAACTGTATGTTAATATAAACACATATAAACAGGGGGAAATGCTACAAAGAAATACAGTAAAATGAGAAAAAGGAGATGAGATAATTTTTCCAGTCTTTTATATATATTTTTCCCAGATTTTATGATTTGATCATATGTTCAGAAAATACCTTTTTATTTGGAAGTATAGATTATGTGTTGTCCAAAAATCCATTAAATGTTTTGTTCATTAAGTCTTTTTTTTCTGAGCAGAATTAGTCTATCTCTGTGTATGTGTGTACACATATGTATAAGCGTATATATATACCCTTATACATACTTATGTTTGTACTGTAGGTCATTCTGTTTCATAGTTATTTAACATAATTGGAAGAAAATTATTTTAGGTAAATGGACTTTGCATATGAAAAGCCTAACAGTTAAAGAGGCCAAAAGCATTGAATACAAATCTTTTCAAATCTGAGTATTCTTTTTCTGATTTCTTAATTATATCAGACATATCATTGTTAAGATAAGTTTCCTCTCCTTGTACAATTGAGTGTAAAATCTCTTAAAAAGTATTCCCTTCTTAAATAGAAGAATCATTTGCCTGGATTCCTGTGAGGAACAGTTCAATCTCATTGAACTTTTTCTCAGCTAAAAGGAAAAAGGAAATAGAAGGATAAAGAGAAGGAAAAAACATGAAAACACTTTATATTTCTCTCTTGTTTCTCATTTCAAGAACCCCGGGACCTGTTTCTCTTTTCACTAGGTTATGTGGGATCTGGTTCCTAGTTGTTGCTCCTCAGTTTCGGCATTTGACTTTGGAGCTTTAGTCTCTTCCTTAGATGACTGCTTTTATGACACTTCCCATTTTCCTCTGTTGTCATTTTGAGTAAAAGGTTAGCAAGGCTATGACATTAAAGAAATGCCATTTCTTTCTGTGTTGGAGTTTTCTGAATGCAATTTCCTATTACGAAGATCCCATGGATGATCCATGGACACATCTGAGTATCCCATCACCATTTATAACATTTGAAAGGACAAGTATATGCTAAGTTACAAAGAAATTTAGTGATGTTTTTTAAAAATTTCTGCTTAGGTTTTATTATCAGGCAGTTTATTGCTGTCTTTAGGAAATGATTGTTTTTGTCCTTTCCAGAATATGTTAATTGTCATTTCTCTAGTTGCTTGTGCATTTTCTTCTAGCAGTCTTCCCTTTCAGATTTCTTGCTATATATTTAGTGGTTTGTAGAAATAAGATGATGTAGCCTCTTAGTTTCTAAACTCAGCCAATAGCCAAATTCAAATTGGAGTTCTAAGATGTTTTCTGGTGAGTGAAAGTGGCATATCTTAGTACAAATATTATGCCTTTAATATTGTTTCCTCAGATTCCTTTTGAATAGTCATTGTTTCTGGACTTTATCCTGGTTATTTAGAATTCTCAAGTAAATGATTTTGAGTACACACACACACACACATTCACACACATCTTTACTGTGAAATAAGGTACATATCTTAGTGTTTTTATGTCAGAGCCTATTTATGAAATATCACTACCAATTAAATTTAAAATGCTTGTTAACCTTTACTTATTTTTAATCCTATAAATTTATTATCCTGAACCAGAATGTTATTAAATTCTCACTTGGTTATGATTCTGACTGTTGTTTTAGGAATGCTGTTTCTATTGAGCAGATGTTTGACATCAAATTTAATCTTTTTTCTCTCTTCTAGGTAAAAGATAGAGTATATCAAGGTAAATTTTTAGGTTTCTTAAACTTGTATTGTATTGGTGTTTGATGTGTGTTTTATGTATGTTAGAAGTGGATACAGTGACTTTTAATGTCTATTACTTTTTTACCTCCTGAAAATTTTACTATTCCTAGGTTGCTAGCATGGATAATAGAGTAGATGATGATGGTTCCAACTCTGAGATAGGAGATAAAGAGGAGGAACAAATTGTGGATAGGGAGATGATGTTTTAATTTGGGGCAGATTAACTTTGAATATTGATGTAATGCAGATGTATTACATTTGAAGAGTATTTCTATGCTAATGATTTAATCATGCATTAAGTAATTGAGTAGATAATTTAAAGAATGGTAATGTGAATCAGTATGCTTTCATTTCTGTTTTTCTTTGCAAAGAATTAAATGATTCCATTTTCTGAAAAGAAAGTGTTTTGAGAAGGGAGGAATATCAAGCTACAACACTTTAATGTATTTCCCATCTGTGAAATAAGCTTAAATTGAAATATCATTTTGGATGGGAGGGGTACCTGGGATTGAACTCTGGGGCACTCTACTTAGCCACATCCCCAACCCCCTATATTTAGAGACCAAGTCTCACTTGGTAGGTTAGTATCTCGCTATTGCTGAGGCTGGCTTTGAACTTGGGATCCTTCTAGCTCAGCCTCCTGAGCCACTGGGATTACAGGGGTGCACCACCGCCCCCAGCAAAATATCATTGTTTTTATATTTTTCTTAAATTTTAATAATTTTATACTCTTATTGCTAATAAGCATAGATTGCTTTTTAAAAGCATAATACTTATGCTAAGAAGTATTTCCTCATAGTACCATATAACATGTCTTTGCTTTTAGTAGATTGAGTAATTGAATTTCATTTAGTGATTGTAATAATCTTGTGTATTTCCCCCTTTTAGTCACTGAACAGCAAATTTCCCAAAAGATAATCAATTTCATGAAAGAAAATGAAGAACTGATACACAAATTTTCAAAGTATGAAGAGAAGGTATAATTATTTTTTTGTTTCTTTCTCCCTTGGTTCTAGCTTGAATCATTTCTACCTGTTTTAATTTAAAAATTGTATTTTAAAATTTTTGTTTCATTATTTCCTACAAATCATCCAAATTCTAAGCAGTCATATGTATTAAGTACTGCTTTCTTCTGGAAAGGGTCACTTGTCTGGAAGTAACTTGTATAATAGCACTATAATTTGTGTATCTTAATTCTGAATGCTTTATTTACATAGATGAAGGAATTAAAGAAACAGGTCCAAGAAACCATGAAACAAAATATGATTCTTTCTGATGAAGCAACTAAATATAAGGTAAAAATCCCTTCTTTGGGGGGAATTACATTCTAAACTCAAAAGTAAATGTAATGAGTGAGTAATCTTGACACCTTTTTCCCCAGGATAAAATAAAGCTTCTTGAAAAAGCTAAAGAATTTCTGGATGAGAGAACTAAAACTCTTCATGTTATGTTAGAATCTGAAAGAGAACAGAAAGCTAAGAATCACGACTGGGTAAGAGTTTTGCTGCTAAGTGTTCCTGTAATTTGGCTTTTGAAATATTTTGTAAAATTGGTTAAGTTGAACTTAGTCTAGCTGTTAATTAAAGTAAGATTAGGAGTCAAGGAAGTTGAACCCACTTCTGTGCCCATTTTGTGGAACTTTTAAGTACTGATACAACAAATTATTTTTATGGGCCTAGGAAATATTTTTATTCTCAACCTTGGATAATTTTCATATTGCTTTGCTCTGCCCTTGGAAACATGCATATCAACTAAAAAACTATTGTCCAATTGAACAGTATTTGTTTACTTTTTACTTGAAAGAGTAATGAATTAATCAATTTTCTGTACTTAAAAAAATTTTACTTACATATTTTATTTTCAATTTCTATAAGTTTCTGTAATTACATAAAAGTTGCAAAAGATAGTAGAGAGTGTGTTCTGAAATATCCTACCCTCAAGTAAGCTTGATTACCTAGCTGAGGTAGTATTTATCAGATTTCTCCACTGTAAAAATTCTTTCCAATCTTTTTCATATTATATTCTTTGGAAGTTACCATGCACAGCCCACAGTAAAAGTATGAAGAGTTACGAGCTCAGGATGCAGCTCATGGTAGAGCACTTGCCTAGCATGCATGAGGCCCAGGATTCAATCCCAGGCATTGCAAACAAAGATTGCAGAGTTATGTCCACTTCCTTAAGGAGCGAATATCTTTATAAATTTTTGGGAATTCTTCTGTATGTGAGATTAGTCTATTCTCCCTTAAATTTTAACATTTTTTACTTCAAATAAGAAAATTTTAAAAATGATCTTAGGAAATTTTTTTCTCTATCACTAGAAAAAAATTTACTAATTTGAACTGGTTTATTTGAAACAGTAATTAATTAATTTTCTATGCTTTAAAACATTTTATTATTGCATTATGATTTTCTATACTTTGACCTTTTTTTCTGGTTATCTCATAAACAGTAAGGTTGTGGGTGCCATGAAATATTTATGACTTCATTTTCCCTCATCTCTTTCAGTTCTTGATTTTTTGCTTAGTCCAAAGCTGGGTCCCCTGCATTTACCTGAAATGTAATGGGATGGCTTGACAAATATTTTATTGTGTTTATCTTTTTAGTATATATATGTGTGTACACACACACACACACACACACACACACACACATCAGTATTTCTACTGAAATCCTAATGCATATTTTGTGTTCTGTTTTCACCTGGCAGATAATGGAAAATAAGAAATCTATAGAGAAGCTTGAAGATGTCATTTCAGTGAATACTTCTGAACTTTCAGAGGTAAAGCTGCCAACTCTTGCTAACGGGATATTAATACTACATCTTAGTTTTGTTGCGGACCAAAAATTTGAAGTGTGCTAAAATGTGCAAAAAATGAGAACTATATGATGTCTGGTTTGGGAAAGTATAACTCTGTTTTTTCTTTGGAATTAATTCACTAACTGTAGTGTTTTGCATTAGCTTCAAATTGTCCTCAATGAAGCTAAGCTTCGTGAAGAGAAGGTGAAGTTGGAATGCTGTCAGCTTCAGAAAGAAAATACCATGCTTACAAAGACGAAAGAGCAGGTAAAGAAAATTTGATGCATATATAATGTAAACTAGAGAAGTGAATATCATTATCTTGTATCTTTCTTGGATCTGTTTCTGAGGTAAGAAATATTCATTTAGGACCTTTTCTAGATATGCAAAGTTTAAACATGCTCCCTAAATTGAGTGCATATATATGTTCTCCATCTGTTTTGGATTTTTGGATTATTGCTTTTCTTATCAAATGTCAATCAGTTATTAACTTGCATAGCCTCAAAGAAACTTTTTAAACCAGAAAATTAAGTATTTTATGATCCTCTTTTGAGTAGTTACTGATTCACCGGCCAAGGGAAGATTACATGATAAGGAGTCTAAATTTAGGAGACAGTCATATGTGTCCAGCCATTCCTGCTGGAGGTAAATTATTTGAATTGGCAGCAATTTTCTGGGGAATGCAATAAACAGGGTCAACTTCCTGAGAGCTCTGATGTTCTTACTGCAGCTGTGAGAGTTGGGGCCACTCGGCCCTCTTCCTTAACCAAGGTCTCAACCCCCGCGATTGAGGCAGGCCACTGAGGAGTATGGTTCTCTATTTCTTTGTCTAAGTCTTGTAGTCCTGATGTATCCAGTGCAGAGACCCCTCCTTAACCCACAGGAATTCATGTGTTTTGACTTTTCAGTTGCAGCAGGAAGTCAAAGACTGGTATACATCACACGCTGAGCTCAGTGAACACATCAAATCATTTGAGAAGACCCAGAAAGATTTACTTGTAGATCTTAATCACAAAGATGATACTATTAATGTAAGTTTATACTCCAAATACATGTTTCATCTCATGAATTCTCCTGAAATCTTCTGAATTAAAATCGAGAGTCTTCCAACCTTTTGCTTCTTTTCTAGGCTTTGACTAATTATATCATACAGTTGAATCGGTTACAATGTGAATCTAAATCTGAGGATCAAAATAGAGTAGATGAGTCAGATGAATTAACCAACGGAGAGGTAGCAGGTAAGATCAATCTCAGGGAGGTTGAATCCTTTTTTTGCTTTCCTGTCTTTAATTAAGTATTTATACAGATGCCACTTTTCAGCTGGCTGATTTTCTTCTTAAGCTTCAGGGTTGTAGACACATATCACTGGATCTATAGATATGTCTGTTGCATTGGCAGAGGTGGGTTGCTGGGGTATAATGTAGCAATAGGCATGTGAAGAACACTGACTTTTTCTATCCCATTGAAAACTAGTAAGTACACTGCAGCTACAATAGTCACATCCTATACAATACTTAGAGTATTGAACATTGTACAGTAAGAGAAATTTATTTCTTAACTTATGCAGATGATAGTTGATTTTGATACTCATCATCTCTATGGCTCTGTGGTTTTAAGGTCCACAGTCAGTCTTAAGAGTCCGGAGGTAGTTGGAACCATAAACTAAGGCTGTGAGAACAGAGGCTAGAGACTATCAGAAAGCTAGAGAGAGGGAGTGTAACAGTGTTTACTGATGAGGAAAATATTTCCAGATGTTTTCTCCCAAGTTGGATATTGCTTACATAGCAAGTATTTCAAACCACACCTGGTAGTAGATTCAGGGAGAAAATAGAGGATTGAATTTTTCTAAATAAGACACTTACTTGCCCAGGTGAAGATAGATCTGAGAGAGAAGAAAAGCTTTTATCTTACAAGAATAGCATAGATAACATTTTAGTTGTGCAAACTAGAAATTCACCTTTTTTTGTTTTGTTTTTAAGACAGACACAGTACTTTTATTTATTTTTATGCTGAGGATCAAACTCAATGCCTCACACATGCTAGGTGAGCACTCTACCACTGAGCCACAACTCCAGCCTGAAATTCACCTCTCTCTCTCTTTTTTTTTTTTTAAATCTAAGCTTGCAATTCTCTTAAAAGTCATTAGTCTAATCAGTTTGGTTATTTAATTGATTTTTTTTTCTTCTGGTGTTTGAACACAATCATTATTTAGTTTGGGGAAGTTAGGAGAATATAGAGTTAAAAGTAAGGAAAGAAAAAGCTAAAGTCTTTTGTTTTTTAGGTGATCAGAATAAGAAGATCAAAGATCAAATTAAGCAGATGATGGATGTCTCTCGGGTATAGTTCTTTGTAAGAGTCCCATAGTGCCTGTGAATTCTTCCTGTGCCTCACTTTTAAGAATACCTCTCTTTTCTGCAATTTTTAGACACAAACTACAATATCAGTAGTTGAAGAGGATCTAAAACTTTTACAACTTAAGCTAAGAGCCTCGATGTCCACAAAATGTAATCTAGAAGGTGGGTTCTTCTTGAGAAGAAATTGCCATGTTGGAAAGACTTAAAATTTTATTGGAAAGATAAAGAATGACTTCTGGCTTTCATGCTTCTTACTTTTCTTGGCACTACTCCCTCAAACAAGTTCTTAAGTCCTTGTACACATATAGAGATAAGCTGTTTTATCCTTTACAGACCAAATAAAGAAATTAGAAGGTGACTGCAATTCACTACAGTCTTCTAAAGTTGGACTGGAAGAGGAATGCAAAACTCTAAGGCAGAAAGTGGAGATTTTAAATGAACGCTACCAGAAAGATGAGATGGCACTACAAAAGTAAGATTTTCATTGTTTGTTATTGTTATCACTGTGTGAACTAATAGATAATTTTATCTTTTCTTAAGATTATTTACAATTTCTTCTAGATGTAATAAGTAGAGATTTGTCTTTTTTCCTTTGTGTTTTGTTTCCTATAAGTTGCATTTTTCTTTCCATCGTCAGTCTTAAGGGTCCTGAGGTAGTTGGAACCGTAAACTAAGGCTGTGAAGACATCGTAATCAATTGTCAAATTCATATGAAGGCAGGAAGTGGTAAAATGGTATTAACAGTCACTGATGTGGAAATACCTCTCAAAGTTCTAGACCCTTTCTATGATCCCCCTATTTATTTTAATTACCTTTCATTGTGATCAGTTATGTAATTCTAATGTTTTGAACTTGTATCTCTAACTCTGGACCTTTAAAAATACTGAGTGATTTGGAATGACATGTTTTAGTAGAATAAAAACTTCAAAAAGGAATAATATTTACTTATTGATGGTACAAGTTTTGGACTTGAATATCTCAGATGTTCACACAAAATGGAACTGTGGCAAGGACCTTAGGAGTTATGATTACAGAAGTACTTGTTTGGAGTATATATTTATATATTAATCTTCTCAGTGTGAAGCTAGTTATTTTTTGAAAGTTCATTTGAAGTTTTTAATCCACAAAAAAACTTGAATTCTCTAAAAATAGGTTGTGTCAGATATTATTTGTTTGCACCTGATTTTACTCTTCGGTATATATATATCTTGTAAAGCAAAGACAGAACTTCTTACAGACCTAACTATTTTAGTTTGACTTCTGTTGCCTAATTAATGCATTAAATATTGAAACCTTTCCATTAACTTTTCTAAAATTCTGTGATCTCCAATTGACCTTTTTAGAATCTCAAATTTTTGTTCAGGCCAGTTCTAAATTCCTGGCCTGTTTCAAAGAAACATTTCTCATTTTATCACTTTTTTTAAAAAGAACACTTGTTTTCTCTGTCCCTACTAATAATCTGAATGACCTAAATGGCAATTAATTTTCTTTGTAATGCAATTAAATTGTAGCACTATTTTTCTCAACTCCTCCAAAATTCATTCAGTCATCATCTGTGGTTTGTACTCTTTTTACTCATCCCCAGGTACTATGTTAGTTCATGCCTCTGTCATCTTTTCTGTTTCTAACCTAGATCATCTGTCTTCATTCTCCATTTTTTATATTTGTATATAACTTATTTCAAATTCTTAGTAGTTTTCTCTATAGCCGCTTGAGTGGACTTTCTAAAATATAAGTCTGTCCATGTCAATATGTGCCTGTGGTTTATGAAGAATTTGCTTTCTATTTGATGACCTGTTCTTTTTTTCTTCCTTGTATCTTTTTAATAGTTTAAATATGTTTAATTATTTTCCTCATCCCCTGTATAAGCTTGATGTAATCATAAATTATAATGGAATTATAATTATATAATTATAATTTTATTCATCTTCTCATAATTTAAAGGCCATGGTATATATTCTGGATTTAATAAAAACCTGACACAGATTAATAGGTTTATTATTTTTTTATGGGCTTTAAGTAGCTCCTGAATCATATAACTGTTGTGGCATTATATGTTAGTACTTCATATACTGTGAACTCCACAAGACATTCATTCAATTTATACACATATTTAAAGTTTCTATAGTTCTGCATTCTACACTGTTGGTTTCTTATTTGAAATTATTTTCATTCTGTTTGACATTGTCCTTTAATGATAGATTTGATTAGTGTATCAAAGGCAGTACAAGGATAAACAGAGAATAGTATTTTATCCACTAAATATTGCTACCTTTATAATCTGTATTAGATTGACATGAACTTCATGATTAGAGTTAAAATCAGTTTCCATTTTTAAAGGATCTTTCTTTTGGCTACTGAATTTTGACTGTTACTTTTAGCAATTTAAAAATATCCAATTAATTACCATCTGTTTTAAATTTTTTCTTTAAGGAGTCCATTATCATTGTTGTTTGGTCTTATCCCTCCCCTAGTTTCTATAGTCCTTTCTCTGTTTTTTTAACAGTTGTATTGGGAAGTGCCTAGGTGTAGTTTTCCCCACCCCACCCACTTTTCCTCTTGCAGTTATGTTGCTTAGGACCATTAAACACTTCTTGAATTTTCGAGTCTTTTTCTAAATGTTGATTTTACCTCATTCTCTCTTCTGATTATAATAATGCATATTAGAATTTGATTTCCCCTGCCTCCTACATTCTGGATTTACTTCTTCTGGATATTTTCTTCTGACCTGTCTTAAAAGCGCTAGGATTTATTTTACTTCCCAAATCTGCTGCTAAAATCATTCATTGAGTTTAGGATTTTAAAAAATTCAGGGTTTAAAATATTATTTTAGTTGTAGATGGACACAATATTTTATTTTTTATAGGATTTTTTAAGAGAGAGAGAAAGAGAATTTTAATATTTGTTTTTTAGTTTTTGGCAGACACAACATCTTTGTTTGCATGGGGTGCTGAGGATTGAACCCGGGCCACACGCATGCCAGGCGAGCACGCTACCGCTTGAGCCACATCCCCAGCCCAACAAATATTTTATTTATTTTATGTGGTGTTGAGGACTGATCCCAGTGCCCCACACATGTGGGGCCCGTGCTTCACCACTGAGCCACAACCCCAGTCCTATTTCGGTACTACAGCTCAAACCCAGGACCTTGAGCCATGTGTTCTACTATTGAGCTACCGCCCCAGACTCCTTGCTCTTTCTCATAAGGGACTAGGGTCTTACTGCTTTCCAAGCTATCTTTAATCTCATAATTCTGCCTCTGCCTCCTGAGTATCTTCGACTGTAGGTAGGTCACCACACCCAACTATTTCTTGGTTTTATAGTTTCTAATCCTTTGACAAAATTCATCATCTTTTTTTTTCCTCTTTTGTGGTGCTGGGGTTTGAACCCAGAGCCTTGTGCATGCAAGGCAGCACTCTACCAACTAAACTATATTCCCAGCCCTGAAATTCATAATCTTGACTTTACTTTTTTGACTATATAAAGCACAGTGATTTTAAAACATGTGCGGATAAACCCATTAGCTGGTTTCCTTTTCTGTGTGATTTTTTTCTCACAGAATTTTGTCTTATGGAGTGCCTGGTCAGTTTTGATTGACCAACATTGTTGTGATAATTATAGATGAAATTTGAGGACTAAGACGAAGTTATCTTCTTATAGAAAAGTGTTGAGGTTACTTGAGTAAGATTGTCACTTTAAACTTAGTCAGCAATTAAGATAATTCAAAAATGACTTGTCTTTTCAATGTTTCAGTATTGTTCCTTTTGGATTTTTTGCCTGTTCATCACTTAAGTGTGCAGTACTTTCTAATCTACATTCAGAGACTAGGGCTTTTATTAAGGGTCCCTTTATTGGTAGCCTCTTTTTTCCTCTAAGCCCAGGAATTTAATGAAGGCTTGGTTCAGACTCATATCTTTGTGTTATCTTTAATAGGAGAAAAGTACCTTAAAGTGCCAGCCTTACTTGTAATTCTGAGATTCCTTTTTCTAATGGATCTTGGCCACATACATATATCTTCACTGACTTTTTAGCTTGGATCCCTTCAAACACAATTTTATATTCTTATAAAGATGTTTTGATTGTTCTTAGTGCTCTCAGACTAACTCTTTGATAATTGGAAACAAAATTCTCTCTGTCCTTCAAGATTCAGTTTTCTCCATATTCCTTCTTAAGCCACTGGGGAAAATTATTATATTCATTTAGGCATCATTTATACCTGAAACAGTGAGCTCTTTTATTCTTTAGCATCTTACAAGGTAACTAGTATATTATAGCCACTCATAAAATACTTGCTGAAGAATTAAATGAGAAGCTATATAAGAATATATAATCCCCTTTTTCTATTTGGTATCAGTAATCCTTTTTTACTGTAATTCTTCTGATTTATGGAAAATTAAGTTTCAAGTTAATTATCTTTTGAATTGGAACTATGGCTAAAGTAGTACAAGGATAGCAGAAAATAGTATTTTTTAAATCATTAAATGTGGCTACCTTTGTGTCAGTAGATGAACATCTTGAGTTTCATGATCAGAGTTAAAAACTTGTCAGTAGATAATACTCTGATAGTGGGTCAGTTTGGCTTCTTTTTCTGGTTGATAGACATTATCAAAACTCAGATTTGTCTTTTTGCTTAATTTACAATTCTTTTGAAATAGATATCTAAAGTGTGAAAAATGTTCTGTGGTTAATTGCATAGCTAAAAGACATATTCTAGAAGATTTTTTCTTTGACTGAATATATCCTTATTATGGTACCAGTCTTGGATTGAGAAAAGAGTTCCTCCATGACAAAGATATACTTAGTGTCCTACCCATGGCAGAAACGAGAAAAGAATTATCCCCTGCTTTATCCTAATATGTTTAATTGTGTTAGGTTGATCAGTCCTGATCTTCCACATTGAAGTAAAGTGAGTTTTTATTATCTTATACACAGGAGACTTGCCCTTGGGGCACATGTTGTTTTCACATTTATTTTATTTACTGGTAAGTAGAGAATTAAGAGGAGAAGTTAAAAAATGTAAGTGATTTGCCAGAGTTTGATTTATGAAATTGCAGGGTTGAATTCCTATTTTATGTGCCTAAGCATTTTATAGAATTGTGGGAAGTGATATTCACAAAGAGAAACTTTTGATTTGATAACTGGCTTTATTTTAGGAAACTGAGTCAAGAAGAATGTGAGAGACTAGAAAAAGAGCAGCAGCTGTCAGCTGCAGATGAAAAGGTGGTTTCCGCTGTACAGGAAGTTGAAAATTACAAGTGAGTTCAGTTTCTAAAGGAGGGTGTCAATGTCTAATGAATTAGTGTTAGCTTTCTTTTTAATCATTTTTTTTTACATTATGTAGATAGAAGAAAATAGCATGGAAGTATAAATAACGAGAGGATATGAACACATTCAATTCACACAGGAGAAAAAATGAATTTCAACTTAGCAAATAAAAAATGTTAACAAAAATTTACTTGTACCCAATGGGCAAGACCATAGGGAACTTGGTCAACGCAAACAGTTCTGGGGGTTTTGTATGTTGTAGTAATTCTTTAAGAAATCAGTTTGCTGTGTGTTATATCAAGACCCACAAAAGTGTGGCATTTGATAGACCTTGGAAATCTTCTGTGGATATAATTTGAAAAAAAGAAAAAAAGTTTTAAGGAGGAAGATATTTCTAGCAGAATTACTTGAGAACACACTGATGAACAGTTAAGGAAATTATAATTTATCAATTCAGAATCTCTAGCAATTAAATGATAAGGAAGTTATTAGTATTAGGTTTTCATTTTATTTATTTATTTTTGGTGCTTTACTACTAAGCTACATCCTTAGACCTTTTTTTTTTACATTGAGACAGGGTCTCAGTTGCATAGGTTCCCACTTAATTGCTGAGACTGACCTCGAACTTGTGATCCTCCTGCCTCAGCTTCCCAATCATTGGGATTACTGGCATGTGGCATTGCACCTGGCCTGTAGTATTAGTTTTGATCACACTGGATTCATATAACTATAGAAATGTTTTTCTTATGTATGATAAAAGTCTTTAAAAGTATAGCTGATGGAATAAAGGGAAAATGGTCAGAATGTTTCAAATTTTATTCAATTGTTGTAATACTTAGGCGGAGAATTGAAGAGATGGAAGAAGAATTACAGAAAACCGAGCGCTCATTTAAAAACCAGGTAGTAATTAATACTGTCCTGTAGTTGCAGAATTCTTTGATATCTAATACAGACAATTATAGGCTATTATAATGAATCCCTAAAAACATATTTTTAATGTGTTGTCTTTTTCAGATTGCTATGCAAGAGAAGAAAGCTCATGATAATTGGGTAAGATTTTTTTTTCCCCCTTTTCTTTATTTTTTGCATAGCCTACCGCAACTGAATTTGAATATTTTCTCTTTAATAGCTCAAAGCTCGTTCTGCAGAAAGAGCTATAGCTGAAGAGAAAAGGGAAGCTGCTAATTTGAGACAGAAGTATGTGATTTTTGGTATCTTACTGTATGTTTTATAGTGTTTTAAGGTTATGCTAGATATTATCTATGATTGCTGTTTCATAATTCAGCCCATTCTTTCTCAATATTCAAGACTACTGGAAATGACCCAAAAGATGGCAATGCGGCAAGATGAACCTGTCATTGTAAAACCAGTGCTGGGGAGACCAAATTTACAAAATCCTCCTCGGAGAGGTAGGGGGCACTTTGTAAAAGGAGCTATTTTATTTCTTGGTGCAGAATGTATGTAAATTACTTTATATTTCTGTGTGTAATGGTTATGAAATAATCTGAATGATTTGCTAAAGCGCGAGGTGTGGGGGTTGGTGTCAGGGAGAAGGCTGCCTTAAAGTAGTAACACGGCATTGTTGTCTTTAGGTCCACTGAGCCATAATGGCTCTTTTGGTCCATCCCCCGTGAGTGGTGGAGAATGTTCCCCTCCACTGACAGCAGAGCCAGCTGGGAGACCTCCTTCTGCTACTCTTAATCAAAGAGATATGCCTAGAAATGGATTTGGTGAGCATTCACATGTTGCTTTATAGTAAACTGCTTCAAGGTTTTGGGTTTTTTTCCCTTTTGAATATTCTAATGAAAACATAGAATTTGGGCCTGTATAATATATAGAAGATAATTTCTTACTTTATCTTTGTGAATTTTTTCTGTAAAATCTGTTCTAGAATAGAAAACATTTATTTTTTTTCCTGGAGGTCCCTGTATTGTTTTTTTATTTTAAATTTTACACTGTGAAGTGTAAACCTTTATCTTTAAATTAAATCTCTATGGTGTTCCTTTCCCAAATATTATAAAAGTAGCCTTAAACTTTATGTAGCATACATATTTCCAATATGAAATACTGAGTCTTATTTCCAATTCTAAATAGGACTGTAGTCTTGGTAAGATTGGAAGTCAGGTTATACAGACTAAAGAAAAGGCAACCTACACATACTTCAAGTCTGTAGCTTAAAGTTTAGGACCAGTACGTGTTAATTTGCTGTTCTATCAACCCAAGGCAGTTCTTTATTTTACTTAAATCTCTTCATAAATTGTGATTTACGTATTGGGCAACCCATTTTTTTTTAAATATTTTTAATTGTAGATGGTGTGGTGCTGAGAATCAAACCCAGTGCCTCACACATGCTAGGCAAACACTCTACAACTGAGCTACGACCCCAACCCCTGGGCAACCCATTTTTAATGTTGCTTTCTAGTTATTGTTGAACCCTGACCTGTCCACCAGTGATTTATTTCTTCTGAAAAATACATACAAGGGCTCTGATATTTCTTTCCGAAGGGTCAATGGATGGACCTTTACCTCGTACTCAATGGTCTTCTGAGGCATCTGGGAATCCCGTTGCCTCTGGTAAAGAGACCAAGAAATTTCAAAGAATCTGTAATTGTGGATGCAGGATTTTTATTCTTTTCATGTTAGAATAAGTCTGAATCCATTCTTTGATCTCTAACAGACCCAGGATGTGGTCCAGCTCACATGAACAGCAGCTCCAGAAGTTCTTCTCCAGCTAAGGTGACGGATGAAGGCAAGGTAAGTTCTGTAGTTACTGTGAATCATGTGGTCGTGCAGGAACATGTTGCTTTCCTACTGTACTTGCTCTTTGTTTTATCCTTCTTTGTGTTCTATTTGTACTATCCCATTTGTTTTTTAAAAAGCAAACTGTTCCCCAAGAACCTGAGACGCGCTCAGTTTCTACGATTACTTCTTTGACTGAGCATCCAGTTGGAGTAAGTACTTAGAGGTTGAGAACTGAATTGGGTTTTATTCTGTGCATTTCTGGGAAGGAGAGCATGACACTGATCTTGTTTGCTTTAAACTGCATGCAATATTGAGCTTACTTTTTTCCTTAACTTGGAAATGTGGCTTAAGTGTGTACAACTATAATGAACTACAGAATGTGAAAAGTTATCACTCTAACTTTATATGGTGTTTTGTGTTGAATGTTCTAAGACAAAGTAAATTCATTATCAATTGTATAATTCATCATTTTTATTTTTGTTTGGAAGAATGCTATTTAAGAATTCCTCCATTTGTGCAAACCCTATTTTGAGTGATTTGAATTAGATTGGTATCAGATTTTCTGAAAGTGAAATACTGTTTCAGTGCAACAATGATAATCTGAAATGACCTCTTGAGCCAGTCCCAAGCAATGGTCTCATTTGTTCACATAAGTGCATTCTCTTGTAACTGTGTTGCTATTATATCTGGTAGGTCTTCTGCAGCTCTATAATAAAATAAATTTTTAATTGTTTAGTTTCAAACCCACTACTCATAGGAAATGATAAATCAATATCTCAAATGTTGTACAGTAAATGAAAGTAAATATTAAAGCCTTGTCTTCCTAATTTGTGTATATAGCATTGTGTTGGAAAATACTTCTCAAGTTCCAGTGTATACATATTCCAGGAATATACATCTCTGGAGCAATCTAAGGGCAGCTTAGATAAGACCCCCAAACCCCTTTGTAGTAGAAGATTTAAAAGAGAGCAAAGACCCGGTTTTAGAGAGGAGTAGAGGCGGGAAAAGCATGGCTTGGAGGCAAACCTAGGATTGAGATCCTTTAATATGCAGTGTGGCCTTCAACAAATTATGATAATCCATTTGCTTTTGTTCCCTCTTATTTAAAACAAGACAGTCTACTTAAAGATCTCAGAGGTTGAATAATATATGAAAGAATTACTGAAGATACTCTGAATAGTAGCTATTATTACATGGGTAGAGAATGGATTTTTCATTTTATTCTGTTCTTAATATGGAAGTAATGAGCTATTGTGATGAAAGGGAAGTGATGGGGAGGGGGGGACTCCCTTTGAAATAGGTTGTAGTGAATACAGCAAGACATACTGGTCAGAAATCACCTCTGTTAATAACCTCTGCCAGTCCTCTTGCCTTTCCCTTTCCTGTGCAGATATAATCAGTAACAAACTGCTCCCTCTTGTGGAATCCTTCTAACTTCTGTAAGCTGTCAGTGGGAATACACAGGAGGGGTGGGTAGAGTTTTGTTGCACTGATGGTGTTCTCTGGACAGGTGCCTGTTTTGGGTTTTAGCTTTTATCGGTGTTTGTACTTTGTCTTAATACATAGGAATTTTAAAACTTTTAACTGCTTTCAAATCTTAAATTGCAGGTTAATATGGCTATGAAAGGGCCCCCTCCTTTCTCAGGGGTACCCTTCATGGGCCCCCCTATGGGACCCCCGATGGGACGGCCTCCACCACCTCCCTTTTGGTATGGACCGCCATTTCAGCTCGGTGGGCCTTTTGGGCCTCGGCCAATTCCTCCACCATTTGGTATGATGATCTGAACAGTAGTGATTGACTTATAAATCACATTCATCTTTCATTTCTATTGCTTGCTAAAACAGTTGGTTGCTATCTCAGGTCTTAACAATGAAAGGATACAGCTGAGTACATTTTAACTTTTCCTCCAGTTTTCTGGGACATATGGGACACTATATAATCTTATACTGAGATAGGCAATAGCTATCTCATAGACAAGGATAAGGGGCTATATAGAGAAAAGCCAGAAATATTACTTCTGCAGATGTTTGTTGAAAATATGTTGATATGCACTGCAATAGATGGAAAGGTGGATGAGACACATGCCATAACTTAAAATTTTGTCACAGATATGAAAATCCTATAACATAAAGTTTGTAATCACCCATAATGGAGGCATAAGCAGTAGGTTATAGAATATAGAAAAGGAAAAGTCAAACCCTCCTTACCTTGAGAAAAGTCAGAGGGAAGTGTTAAAGAGGAAGATTTAACAGTGACCTAATAAATGTTGCTGATTTAATTAGGTGGCTGTGGAAGGCCTTTTCCAGGAGGGCATGCACCTTGATTCTGATGGCATGTGTAAAGTCCATGCTGAAATACTTCATGAATTTTTAATGGATACAGTAATAAATAGTGGGATTTCCTTTTATCAAAATTTCTTTGATGTAGTAAAGTTCTTATTTCATAATCTATCATCTTGTCATGGTAATATAGTACTTCCAAATATAAATGGAGCTCTTGTGAGATAGAAATAATTCTGCAATTATATAGTAGGGAAAGAAAAAAGATAAACCTGGAGCTAGGTAGAGCCATGTTTAAATCCTTAATATGTTGCTTCATGGCTGGTTGGCCAGGCTATAACCTAAATTTGTTCCATTTCAGTTTGCCTCATCTGGCAAGTCAGGATGTTCACCAGTTGATGTTCTAGGCTTGGGAGAAATTAAAGACTATATTAACATACTTGAAATCACCCAAGTTCAGAAATTTCTGGGTATTTACATAACTTCCTTTTTATTTTCCAGGTCCTTGTATGCGTCCACCAATAGGCTTCAGAGAATATGCACCAGGTGTTCCACCTGGACAACGGGATTTGCTTTTTGACCCTCGTGATTTTTTTCCAGGACCTGCACCATTTAGACCTTTAGGCTCATTTGGCCCAAGAGAGTACTTCATTCCTGGTGCCCCATTACCACCTCCAACTCATGGTCCCCAAGACTATGGGCCACCACCTGCTGCAAAAGACTTAATGTCTTCAGGCTTTAAAGATGAACCTCCACCTACACCCGATTCTCAGAGTAGTGAGGGCTGTTCACAGGCCTTAAAACAGGGCCCATAAAATTAACCTCTGACACTTAGTCAGAAAGTGGACTATGAATTATTCATTGTGTTGAAGGATTATTGGCTTCAAAATATAAAAGTTTATTTTAAATGGTTTATGTTTTTAGAATGAAGCTGCCTTGGCGCAGTATACATTTGGAGCCAAAATATTTTTCCCCTAAATGTGCAATAAGGAACACCTTTGTTTTAGTTAATGTAGCATGTACAATTGCTAAATGATTTAGAATGTCATAATTATGGACATTTCCTGTGGAAATGCTTTAAGAACATGTATTTCCATTATCCTATTTTTAGTGTATTCCAGTTGATAACAGAGAAATGGTGTTTTATAAGCTTGATTTTTCTCTTTAAATATCTATTCGCAGAGACTGTTATGCTAAAAATGTTTACTCAAAGATCATAAACTTCATTTTCCTTCTTGCCTAAGTTCTTTGTTGTAATAGTTCATAAAAAATTGTTTATTAATATTTCCTAAGTGTCTGTTGATTCATTGGATCGTCATGAGACTTTGTGCCATTGGGGAAGCATGTAAACTCACTCTCAGAACTGAAGATGGTGACTTGGCAGCATATTTCCTGTTGCTCACTGGGCCTTGGTCAACTGTGGACTTATACAGAGGAATTTCTTTTACTTGTGAGAAGTCTTGTGGCTCTATTTTTGTAGCACATTCATGTACTTTTTTCTAACCACTGTCCATGTGAGAATGGTTTTCTGAGAATGAGTTTACATTAGTAGCAAGAGTTGTTTGACCTGAAGTTCTACTGCTTTTGCCATTATTGCATTATAACAGTAAAATATAGGGTGGTATGTTGTGTCTATAAAAAATAAGGAAATGTCTTTTAAAAAATGTACACACACACTCTTCTCTTTCCCATAACTTGCCACTGATTTTCAAGGAATATGATAAAAATATTAGAAAAGTATAATCCTCTGAGAAAGAATGAATGAAACTCTAAGGCTTATAAGGTCTTTAATCAGCAACTATGGGCTGAATTAATTTTTTTTTTTTTACAGATACTCAAATATATTTTATTTAAAAATCAATTAAAGCAAGTCCTGAATCTGTAACTACTGTCTTTAAAACAATGTTTCTAAGAACTAGCTCTCCAGAGCTGTAATTTTAATTACAGCAATTTTAACAGTACATTTTAAGAGGTTTAATATTTAAATAAAATTATAAAAGCCTGGTACTTTTGTTTACTGCTAGACCATATTCTTCCATTCTTTAAAGTTCCAGAAAGTAATAGGATTGTTGGAACCTAGAACATATCATTGTTCTTTTATGTCCCCTAAGTATTCTCAAAATAGGGGCAAAAGCTTCAGTGTGAAACAAAATCTCTAAACTATTGAAGATGACTCAGAATCAAAAAGAATTTGAGTCCGTTAGGAAGAATTCAATCTACATAGCCTCCATTTAATATCAGAAGCAGCAGCTGTGTGTAAGAGGAAAACTATATAATAGTTTATGCCATTTTTAACCATGTAAAATAAAATTTAAGTCACAAACACCAATTTTGAATGTATCTTTCAACCTCTACAGGACACAAGGCAATGCTGAAGTTACTATAACTTCTAATTTTAAGATAGCATTTAAATAAAGGTGATGTCAGCTAGGAAGATAGATTTTCAAGGAAAGGCAGATTTATTTTTTTATTCAAAGCAACAGTAGTTTTCCTTCTAAAGCCTTTTTTGTATTTATTCTATTAGTAAGCTATAATGCGTTCTACATAGTTTATCTGAGCAGTTCTGAACCCACCCATAGTTGCCTCTCCTTACATCCATCTGATTGTACCACTTCTGTAGCAAAGCCCAAGGTAGCTGCCCATATACCGGTTGTGAGAGAATACTGTCCCTTGATTCAATTATACTTTTGTATCTCAAAAGTTTTAGAAGTCCTCTCCAGCAAATTGTGTTTGAGTTTAGTTACTAAAATCATTTCATTTGTGAAGCAGTAGTGTTTCAACCTGAAAGTATTACTGCTATAGTTGTAATTATTGTCCAGTGACTCATCCCCTCCCACACTAGAAAGTAAATTTAAACAACTAATTTGTGAGATACAGATTGTTTTGTGTTAATTGCTTCAAGATAAAACCACCTTTTTTGGCAGGGGAGGTTTGGTCATTCAGGTCTGAATTAAAGCTAAGCTAATGACAATGTTCAATTTAAGTTTGTTTAATGCTGATGAAAGACATTCATACAAAGAATCCCCTTTTTTTTTATATAACCCCATTCTTTGAGCCACAACCCCAGCTGCCACCACCAGTGGTAGAGTACTTGCCTAGCACAGGCAAGGCCCTGGGTTTAATCCTCAGCATCACATAAATAAATAGAGGTTAAAAAAATAAGCATTCTTATGTGAAGGATGCTAAATGTTTCTTCATATAAATTATCACTTTGAGGGGCTGGGGTTGCGTGTGAGGCACTGGGTTTGATCCTCAGCACCACATATAAATATAAAGGTACTGTGTCCATCTACAACCAAAAAAAAAAGGTTTTTTTTTTTTTTTTTAAATTATCACTTTGATATACATGTATCAGTTTTGCTACATTTTAATAGTAGATTTTAAGGGAGCAACTTCAACATCAGTAACATCAAACAAAAAGGTAATGAGTACTCCACAGGGTACAGAGTGCTGCCAAGCACCTTGGAAAGTTTACATGACATGGAGAAGATGAGGCCCTTCTCTTGAGAAGTTTACAGTCTGGAAATTTTGACTACTCAGAGTTTCAGTTGAGTGAACATTGTATTAAGGCAAATTCTTCATTTCCTAGAACTACTGTAGACTGAAATATTTTTTGCACTTGTGAAATTAACTCAATCCAGATGAAAGAAAAGACTAAATTTGGTTGAGAATTCTTTCAGGCTCATATGGTTTTATTAACATTCATCTAGTAAACAAAATTCACCTAACAGACAACTGAAAAATTAAAGACTAGATCTCTTGAAGTGCAAGGGCTAAAATAACTGTTATTCATTTTAAAAAGCAAACAGATGGTATGATTAGGGTTTACACTAGTTTAAAAATAGGCCAAGTATTGCATTCCCTTCATGCATTGTTCTTTTAAAATAGTGAATATTAAAATACATGGGTTCTACATGTAACCCACAAAAAAGCTCCTCACAAATCTCTATGTTCTGTGTATCAAATATCCACCTTGTGTACTATGAAAGTTTTATTTATGTCTCATCATTAAGTTAAAAGTAATGTAAATGGTGAAATTATAATAGGCTAATGACCTGCATATTTTCATATGAATGTCAATATATCTAAATAGGAAATAAATGGCAGTTGTATCTATCTATATTAAAAAAAAATAGAATCTTTCCAGATTTTGCATACTCATCACTTTATAAAGACAAGGTATGCAGGTTTTAAGGTTTCGCAATCAGTTGTCAGAAAAACAGCAGTTGTTCCTGCAGTATCTCATTAGCATCTGACTCAATTATTTTTAGATGACATGATTTAAATCCACCCAAAAATTTGTAATTATTCTGAGAGAGATGGTTTTAATGTTAACCCTGGAATCATTAATGTTAACAACCTAGAAACAATAGCAATGTGATGTAGAACAACTAATCAACATGACTAAAAATATGCTCACTTTCAGAAAAACAATCTGGTCATCTGGAAAAAAATCACAGCTACAATCTGGGGGGCACTCCCATATAAGATATTGATCTGGTAAAGGCACACTATTTCTAAGTAGAACTATCAGATGAGGATGAATTTAGGCCAGCTCTAAGGAACAGCCTATAAGACAGACCATAACTGATCCAATTTCCTTTCAAAGCAATCTGGTACTATCCTACCCAATTCAATTCAAAAGTTTGAAGTTAATTCAAATCAAAAGACCATATTGGAGCAAAAGTGAGCAAATGTGTAAACTCTAGCACATTCTTATTGCTGTATTTTAAAGTTTGAAGATGAGCATACCTACCACAGCAGTATTGTTCCAGGAAGCAGGGTAGGAACAGTGGTAATTTAGGAAAAAGACTATTAATTGCACAATTAATAGAAAAGTAAAAACATGTTTCAAAATCTACAATAAACCTTGTATCCAAAGGAGTCATAACAATGAGGTGCTGGACTTTAGTTCTGTGGTACAGCTTTGCAATGAACTCACTGGCCTATAGGTACGGCTCACTTCCTGCCTCCTGAAGAATGAATATGCTACCCAGAGCTATGATGATTTCTACTGAGTGGTAAAATTCACAGAAATTCCACATTACTCATGTCAGAATCATTCCTTGTGCAAAGTTTGATGTAGATGAAGATAAAGTGGTTTCTTGGTCAACAACTGTAATTTCTGTAATAACTGTAATCAGTGGGTTTCTTGTATCTGTAACCACAATAGAAAGATGATTGTTTAAAATACTTTGATGATTGATTTACTCCAATGTTACATTCTAGATAAGAGGGACTAAGAAGAAACATGAACTAGTAACCATTAGAACAGTATGAATCTTATATGTATATCACTTACAGTTCTATTACAATTGGCCCAGGTTTAATCTCATCCATCTCCATGAAAGCAAAACACTTGGTGCTGGTAAACCTTTTTTTAGGCTTGTAGTGTTTGAATTCAAAGAAGATAGCTGCACCTAAGGAATTAAAGCAAACCACATAAGCCAGAGACCACACATTTCTTATGTGTCACCAGAAGCCTATGATTTTACAAAGTAACATGTGTCAAACAATCTGATGATACAACTGTTGATAACTCACTGTGGCTGTCACTCCAAGCTCTTCTACCATGTCTGAGTGACATTTCTCCATATCATTTAATTCTACAAAGTACAACAAAATTGTATAGCAAGAATGTAAGTTATGTACACAGGTAGAATCATAAACTACCAAAGAATATAAAATATTAAATACCACAAGAAAAACAGAAGTTACTTAAGTATCAGCAGTACCTACAGAAATGGTTTCAATAAGCACCTATATTAGATAGAATAGAAATTTAAAAGAGTTCCTTTGATATTTTATTTCTCTCCCTCCTGAAACCGCCATGCCCAGATTGTCCTTTCCATATTCTTACAAACTGCCAGTTATAGTATCTTTTTACCCAATGCATCTTATTGAAAGAAAAAAAAATTCTTTAACTGTTAGAAAGTAATCATTAGGTTCCTAAAAGGACTTAAGATAATTATTATAGAACCTGCTTCCTTTACTCTGTATTATGAGAAATACTTCCCTGTCTAATAATATTTAACCACATTATTACACAACTAGATAATGCAACTGCTAATTCTCATATTTTAAAAAAATTGTTGATTTGACTTTCTTTAAGTCAATATTCATAACTATGTGACATAAGATCTTGTGTTAAGTACACTATCAACACAAACCCAGATAAGTACTGTCCTTAAGAAGTCCTTAAGAAGTCAGTAACTGATAATTACAAACCTTTGGTTAATTTTTCAATATGCTTCTGGAGCTCAATGTCCACATTAAAATGAACATATGTATCTTCTTTTCTTGAAGCCACAGGAGTATCTTGCACAGGAGTTAAATCTATGCCATTCAGATCTGGAGAAACAAATAAGTTTCTGCTTATGAGCATTCACATATACAGACGGAAAATCTAGAAACTGCAAATGTTATAGTTCCTAAAGAGGCATGGAAAGAGCTGAGAGGAGATTCTCAGGCTAAGAGATTCCTATTTGGTGTGAGCAAGTATGTGAGAGTTGCTGAAGTTCATGGGGTATGTGGAGAGAAATGAATATAGACTGGATAGGAGACCTCATGAAGGGGACAAGGAAGCCTTTACATGGCCAAGTGGACAAAACTTGATCTTCATAGTGAAGTGGTAAAAAGAAGAAACATGTTTTCCTTAGGGAATAGCCCACTATATTTTTCTATGCCAAAAAAAAAAAAAAATCTGGAGTATATAATTTGCCACAATGGACCTCTGCCACCAATTTCTAACTTTGATCAAGTATTTGGCTTATTTGGAAAAGCCTTTAAACCTAACCTTATCATAATTTCCCTGTTAAGAACCAAAAATGGATGAGAACAGCCAACAAAAACCCTTTTGTTGATGAATAATTTTTCATATATATTATCTAAATTCTGGTTATACTGTTTACAACATACCCTGAATTTACAACAACCAGATGGTACATTATATATAGTTTTAATTTTCTGGGTTTTAAAATCTCAGTTTAATCAAATTCAACATGGACTCGTTTAATAACTCCTCAGTGTTTATGTGTTATTCATTTATGTGTTTCAAAAAGCTCAAAAACAATTTAGTACATTTAATAATTAAAAATATTTACATAAAAATATTTCAGTTTAACATATGCAAAGGTAACTTAACATTTACAACACCATTAAATATTTTTGTGTTTTAAGTATACTTTCTGAATGAGTATGCGGTTTTACAAATGGTCTATCAAACAATGTAAATATTTTCCAGTACACTATATATTTGATAACTGGTAACATCGGAATTTAAAAGTGTACCAGTATTAGTGCTGTGGATTATGTTCTTTAAATAAATCTTTTTCTTTGTGGTCATATTTTTCTTTTAATTAGCACTAATGAACCCATGGATCTGACTTTATTTCTGCAATTGATAAAAGTTCCTCCATTTAATTTCAGCACCGATCTGTTCCTTTGGTGCAAAACTACAGATTAAAATAAGCCATTTGTACTAATTATAGTTATTTCTGTAAAATGGTATAATTTATTCCTTAATCACATCATCATCCCACGGGATTGCTTTCAGGGCATGGATGTTATGGATGCACCCTACTTCCCTGTCCCCTGATTTTCATCTGCCTCTGTAGGACTCACCTATGTAGATACCTCAGTAGCACAGGAAGAAGAGGGGCTGAAGCAGGAGAGATGGGAAAACAGGACATAGGGCTTTGTGTAGAAAACTACACACCCATGGAAGGTGAGGAGTGCTATTGTTAATCTACATCCTGAAGGCTGTAGCTGCTGTTAAGGACAATGTGTATGTTTAGTCCGCACGTTAGCTGGAATCTGAAGAGAAAAAATCTATACAAACTCAAAAGCAAGTAGGAAATATATTTTGTAAGTCTTTCAGAACTTTCTGTTATGATCTCTTCTAGGATTTTGCCTCATTATAGAATGCATTAAAGTAAGTTGTCAGATATACAAGACCATCCCCTGTCAAAAACTTTGTCCCATATGAGAAAAAACATAATGCAATTTGCCAGTTATTTACCCTTTACACTAACTGTAATATAGGGATCGATGTGCTGTCCAGCATCTTTCAGACCAATTTTCTCAGTCCTGATAGTAATGTCATTCCCGGTTCTGATGGCAACCTTGATAATAAAGTACCTGGCAACAGAGAAACCTCAATAAAAGTTAGCTCCACCAATAATTCAGAGTAAATACTTTGACAAACAGAAGATATAGCCTACCTCTTAAGAACTAGCTAGGCATTATGTATTTTTATTTCCAAAAATCATGAACATCTGATTTATACTTTTTTAGAAAAATATTTAATTTTACACATAATATATGTGCATTTCCCAACTATACAATCACCTTTAAGCAGAAATAATAATTTCTATAATAATAGTGTATAGTATGTATAATAAAAGTTTGTTAAAAACATCACTTGAGGAAGCCCAATTATACATAAGAGTATAATATGCTCACATAATATTTATATTACATATGTACTTCTATATTATACTCAGCATCTTAATATGAAGTGGTAGAACAAAGACAAGAAAAGCTTTTAAAATACTTGTTATTCTGTTCTAAAGTCTGAGACATTTAATATCAGAGTTGATCAATACATTCTTTCCTTTAGTTACCCCTAATAAATAATAATTTACAATTTGATATTTATGTTTTAATTTAACTATATAGTCTTCTATTCTTCATTCTATTTTGTATGATTTATTCTCAGAAATTAGTACTATACAGACTGCCATATAAAAGGGCCATTTGTATAACTGAACATTTTTCCCCAAAACCAACTAAAATTTTTAAAACTAAAAACTCACCCAGAACAACATGACAACATTCACCCACCAAGAACATATGAAGGAAGAAATCAACTGTTCAGTATGTTCCCTTTTTTGAAACTACCAATAGAGAACAGATGCAAATAAGCTGATTTTAATCAAGTATGTATACAGAACCTCAAAATACATTTAACAAAAGATTTTGGTTGATGTTTTTCAAGTTTCTATTCATCAATGCATTATGCTACTTTTAGTGATGAGTTATTTGAAGTACATGAAGCAATCAACACCCTATATTTGAAAATACACATTTGATTGATGGCAAATGTGGCTTGAGGAAATTTTGGGAGGTGATGGGAATGTTCTGAACTTGTATAGTGATGACAGATGCAAAACTCTATAGAGGTGTCAAAAATCAATGAATTTTATTCTTACAGAAGGGAAATGTTATGATATACAAATTATACCTCAACAATGCTGTTAAAAATGTATTACTTTCTAATTTAAACAAATATGAAGACAATACAGACAAATGCAAGAATGGGAAGGCCTGGAAGCTGCATTCCACTGTTGCATTAACAAACCTAAATGGGCTCAGGCTGATATCATTAAATATATACATAATACCTTCTATGCATCTTCTTTGATTGACAAATGAGGGTACTTTTTGAAGAGGGGCTTGTACCTGGACATCTGGGATGAACTTCAGAGAGCTAAGAAACACCTTTAAAATTTTATGAAAAATGTGAATATGTATACATTTATATTTATATACATACATATTCACATGTATGTATATCATATATGAATTTTTCTGCAGAAAAGTTCATTCTATTATGTAGTACATGGCTGTATAAATATCTACAGTTTATGTACAAATTCTTGTGTTGATAGATATTTGAATTACTTCAAGTGTTTGGATATAGTTAACAAGGCTATTATAAATACTCTTCTGAACATCTTCTGGTGCCCATAAGCACCCATTTCTGAAACAGAGGAATCACTAAGTCACCTGGCATGTTACCTCCATACCTACTATGTAACGACAATCCATTTCCCAAGGTGGTTGTGCCAATTTTTATTCCTAGCCCAAGTGCAGTAGTGTTCCCATTGCTCCACATCCTCACTAGGTACTGTTTTCTCAGATTCTTAATGTTAGCCAATTTTGGTATAAAGAGATCAATCATTTTAATTTGCATTCCTCTGAAGATTAATAAGGTTGAGCACCTTTTCGAATAAATCAAATAAATGATTTCCTCTTTTATGAAGTGTGTTCAAATATTTTGCTCAATTTTTTATTGAGATGTCTATCTTATTGAGCTGTAGGAGGTCTCTATTATTTTGCTGGACAAATGTTTTACAAATAGCTTCTTAGTAGTTTTCTTTTATAAAGGCTTTTTGTTGAAGTAGAGCATACACATTTTAAAATGTACAAATTGTTAGCACAGTTTGCTGAACTTTCACAAAGTGAATACACCTGTATATAGGAAAGATATGATCAGCCTCCTGGGAGTGTCCTTCCCCACACCCTATCCAATTCACTCTTCCAAAAGATAGCAACCGTTGCTAACTTCTAACACCAAGTATTAGTTTTGAATGTTAAGAATGACTTTTGTCTGCCATGGTGTCTTCTGATTATGATAAATACTTACTGCTAGTATTATCAAATTTCTTAATATCTTCCTTTACAATCAGTGCTTTTTATGTTATATTTAAGAAAACTTACCCCACTCCAAAATCATAAAGGTATTATCTTGAAAGCATTTTATTGTTTTGCCATTCACACTTAATTCTATATGTCACACAGAATTATTGTCTATGGTGTAGTAGGAGCTTTAATTTCATTCAGTTTTACATAAATACTCAATTGTCTCAGCACTACTCATTAAAAAGACTGACATTTTCCACCACTGATCTGCAGTCCCACCTCAATCATAAATCATGTGGCAATCACTTTCTGAGTTTTCTGTCTTACTGGACTGTTTATCCTCTTATCACTAATACAGTATCTTAATTCTATAGCTGTATAAAAGGTCCAGGAACTGCAATAAAAATTCAGATGAGTTTCAGAAAGAGTCTATCTTTATAAATTGCTTCTTCTAATTTATGAACTAGTATATATCTTTACATTTTAAAAATCATAACATTTATTTAATAGAACTTTATTTGACCTAAAAGCCTTCAGAAATAAAGACCTAGAGATCCAGGGAAAGCTCCTGTTTTTATGTTTATGTTCCATGAAGAATGGATGGCCATGTAGAAATGACTGGAAAGGGGGTGTGAGCTAATGGTAAAAGCCTGCCAGGGTCCTAGCAAGCCCTGTCTGGTCAGATTCTTCTTGGCTTCTCTGTATAGTCTTCTTTCCTTCTGGACCTAAGGCAGGTCCTGTCTGGAATGAGGGTTTTTAAGGGAGGGGGGAAGGGAGGGTAAGGGGACAGGAAGGGAATAGCAGGGAGGGTAGGGGGAGAGAGAGAGAGAGAGAGAGAGAGAGAGAGAGAGAGAGAGAGAGAGAGATTTGTAGGTTTTATGAGAGAAGGCTTTGAAAGAGAAGGGTGAAGGACAGGAGGGCAGGAGGAGGGCAGAGGCTTTGCTTCTGAGGTTGCTTTCGGGATTCCAATCTCCTTCAGTTAGAAGTTCTCAGCAGGCCAAAACCCCACCTTTTGGGCTATCATATTCTGATCTGACCCTGCCCACCTTCCCCCTCTCCCTCCCTCCTCCTCCCTTTCTCCTTTTAAGAAGGGAATGTGTAGATCTTTCCATCTTCTAAGATCTTCTTTGATTTCTCTGTTTAGGGTTCTGTAGTTTTCATTGTATAGATCTTTGACTTCTTTTTTTTTTTAAAGAGAGAGTGAGAGAGGAGAGGAGAGAGAGAGAGAGAGAGAGAGAACTTTAATATTTATTTTTTTTAGTTATCGGCGGATACAACATCTTTTGTTTGTATGTGGTGCTGAGGATCGAACCTGGGCCGCACGCATGCCAGGCGAGCACGCTACCGCTTGAGCCACATCCCTAGCCCCAATCTTTGACTTCTTTCTTTGATTCTCAAGTATCTTATTTTTTTTTGAGGTTACTGTAAATGGGGCAGTTTTCCTCATTTCCTTCTCAGAGGCTTTGTCACTGATATACAGAAATGCCTTTGATTTATGGGTGTTGATTTATATCCTGCTCCTTTGCTGAATTCATTTACTATTTCTGGAAAGATCTACCTTGCTCTTGGGATAGGCAGAATTAATATTATCAAAATGACCATACTACCAAAAGCACTATATATATTTAATGCAATTCCAATCAAAATCTCAATGGCATTCCTCATAAAAATAGAAAAAGCAATCATGAAATTCATCTGGAAAAATAAGAGACCAAGAATAGCTAAAGTAATCCTTAGCAAGAAGAGTGAAGGAGGGAGTATCGCTATATGAGACCTTAAACTATACTACAGAGCAATAGTAACAAAACAGCATGGTATTGGCACTAAAACAGACTGGTAGACCAATGGTACAGAATAGAGGACACAGAGACTAACCCACAAAATTACAATCATCTTATTTTAGACAAAGGTGCCAAAAACATGCACTGGAGAAAAGGTAGCATTTTCAACAAATGGTGCTGGGAAAACTGGAAATCCATATGCAACAAAATGAAATTAAACTCATAACTCTCACCATGCACAAAACTTAACTTAAAATGGATCAAGGACCTAGGAATTAAGCCAGAGACTCTGTGTCTAACAGAAGAAAAAGGTAGGCCCTAATCTTCATCATATGTGTTAGGCCCCAACTTCCTTAATAAGACTCCTATGGCACAAGAATTAAAACCAGGAATCAATAAATGGGATGGATTCAAACTAAATAGTTTTTTCTCAGCAAAAGAAACAATCCATGAGGTGAACAGAGAGGCTACATCCTGGGAGAAAATCTTTACCCCTCACACATCAGATAGAGCACTAATCTCTAGCGTATATAAAGAACACAAAAAGCTAAGCACTGAAAAAACAAGTAACCCAATCAAAAAATGGGCCAAGGACTTGAACAAACACTTCTCAGAAGAGGATATACAATCAATCAACAAATATATGAAAAAATTTTCAACATCTCTAGCAATCAGAGAAATGCAAATCAAAACTAAGATACAACTCTAATCAGAATGGCAGCTATTATGAAGACAAACAACAATAAGTGTTGGCAAGGATGTGGGGAAAAAGGCATACTCATACACTGCTGGTGGGACTGCAAATTGGTTTAGCCAATCTGGAAAGCAGTATGGAGATTCTTTGGAAATCTGGGAATGGAACCACCATTTGACCGAGCTATTGCTCTCCTTGGACTATACTCAAAGGACTTAAAAACAACATACTACAGGGACACAGCCACATCAATGTTTATAGCAGCACAATTCACAATAGCTAAACTGTGGAACCAACCTACATGCCCTTCAGTGGATGAATGGATTTTAAAAAATGTGGCATATATACACAATGAACTTTTTAAAAAGAGAATAAAATCATGGCTTTTGCAGGTAAATGGATGGCATTGGAGAAGATAATGCTAAGTGAAGTTAGCCAATCCCCCCAAAACAAATGCCAAATGTTTTATCTGATATAAGGAGGCTGACTCATAATAGGGTAGGGAGGAGGAACATGGAATGAATAGATGGATTCTAGATAGGGAAGAGGAGAGTGAGGGAAAGGGAGGAGGCAGGGGATTAGCCTCCTAATGAATGTGGAATGAATGTGATGGACATCATTATCCAAAGTACATGTCTGAAGACACACTGAAGACACAAATTGGCTATCAACCTACTTTATATACAAACAGAGATATGAAAAATCGTGGTATATATGTGTAATAAGAATTGTAATGCAAAAAAACCCAAGTACATGTATAACGTGAATTGGCATGAATATGCTTTATACAAAGATATAAAAAATTGTGCTCTATATGTGTAATAAAAATTGTAATACACTCCATTGTCATGTATTTAAAAAAAATAAAATCAATAAAAGAAAAAGAAGGGAATGGGGAGTGGGTAGGGAAAAACTGTGGAATGAACCCAAACTAACTTTCCAATGCACATATGTGAATATACTATAATGAAACTCATCATTTTGAATATCTATAAGATGCTAATTTTAAAAAATGTAAATAAATAGATCAGTTAAGTGGATCAAAGGGAACAGTGGGAGGGAGGATGGGGAGGGTGCAGGGACTGAATTGGAGCAAATTATATTCCATGCATTTATAATTAGTCCAAATGAATCTAATGTCAAGAATAACTATTATGAACAAATGAAAAAAAAAGAATAATGACTACTTAGATATGGTATCTGATAAAGATCAATTAAAAAACTCAAAGAAATATTTATAAAATGACACTGATTTATAGATTCATGATTCTCAAATTCTGAATCTCATGATTTCCAAACAATAGTTCAGTTTTGCATATCAAAATGAGGATGAAAGGAGAAATGTGTTATTACAGAGAATAGTAGTAACATGTGTCCTTTACTACCAAGAGAGGCAAATAAGTTAGGGATTGGGAGACCAGGAATCAGAGAAGAGAGAATGTACAATGGGAAGACAAGAGAGCAGCTACAGAAATCAAGACACTCTGCTATAAACCTGTGCTGCTAACCACAAAATAATTGTTCAAAATGCTGACACCCCACTTATTTGTAAAAAAACACCTGACCCCATTTGAGAAGCAGCACACTAATTATGCTATAAAAGAACATTAAAACAGAAAAAATCTTACATAGGAAAAAGTTAAATGTAATGGTTGAGAAGGGTAAGAGCTATGGAATTAAGAAGATTCAAGTAATCATCCTGAAAGGTGAGTCAATTAAATTTTGTTCTTTTTGTTTTCTCTACCTATTAAATATTTATTTTAAATGTTTGCTGAAAAAACAAGTTTTATAATTTTTTATTGGAAATTTCAATAGACACACTGGGTAAAAATATGCACCTAAAAATAAGACAGTATTTGTAAAATGTATAGATTCTAAAGAAAAAAAGAAGAACTAACGAAGGACACTACAAAACACTGTTTTTTCATTATGAGGTTCAAATCCAAAGATGCCTTACACAATCTAATACTATTTATTGAGAATGCAAAACTAATGTTTAACATATAAAAAGACTCACACATGCAATAGGTATGAGTTCATAAAATGAGAACCTAATATAAAAAGGATTAAGTCATTGTTGTGGTAGAAAAATTATCCAAACCTTACAATAATTTCCTCAGCACTACCACCACATCTTGTTCCCTTTGACTCATCTGTATGATGATAAAATGTATCATGACTATGAAATATAGATGCATAAGAAATTAACCGTTGCTTCATTCTTACTCACTTAGAATTAGTCCTGAATACAGCCACTGTAGAAGGACCAACAGTGCTGCTGAAAAGCTCCCAACACAAGCACCTTTTCAAAAATATGTGTGGATATATGAATTAATTTATACTTACCACTTTCTTAACTTCTAGACAAAATATGACAGGCTGTCACTATAAACATAAGATCATAAATTTATAAAACAAATTGAAAGAAAGGAAAAAAAACATACTCTGTCAACATACACTGGGAAAAAAAAATACCTACCTTCTCTTCTGAGGAAATGGTAAGTTTGTCACTTGAGATTAAGCTGCACACTTGTTCAATGCCCAGGTTGAGAAATTCTTCACTAAGTATGACATCTGCAAAATGTTGCTCTGTTTGGGAATTAAAATCAAAATTAATGCATTTATACCAATATCCACTTATGACAGTTTCTTAACTTTGTCTAACCTACAAATAAGAAAACCAACTGCACTTCCTACAAGCAAGAACTAACGAACTTCACAAACTCAGTTCATGATACAGCAAAGCAACAGCACGTGTGGAAGGCTGCCTTAATGGACATTTAGCTGTATCAATTCTGTTCTATACAGTGCACTTTGGAGTTAAGCATGTAATCCTTTTCATGGTGATGACCCAATTAGTATTTGCATTTGTAAAACTTTTTGATATCAGGGTTGTATCTGATAAAAAATAAGGTTTCAATAATTTAGGGCTGGGGGCTGGGGTAGTGGCATAGTGGTAGAATGCTTGCTTAGCACATGTGAGGCACTGGGTTTGGTCCTCAGCACCAGATCAAAGTAAATAAAATAAAGGTATTGTATCCATATCCAACTAAAAATAGTGCTTATTAGTATTATCCCTAAGTTCTAAAGTAAAAACTTGCTTTAAAAATTCAGATTATCTTATAGGTCCTCACAATTAACTACATCCTAATACTACATAAAAAGATTTTTTTTAAAGATTTGCTTCAAATAAAAAATGAATATAAACACCATAAAATACCATAAGAAGAACTGACTAGTTGGCTTCCGCTTTAGAACATTTGGAAAAATCTACTTTCAAAAACTTCATGAATAACTATTCACCTTATAAAAGGTTCATCACAAGATGATTTTAAATATAATAAGCAGCTCTGGAGTGATTACGAAAGATTGGCTCTACAAAAATCCAAGAGATACAACTTTTTTCTAAACTCAGTCTTGGTTAAACAAGGTATCACACTGAAATAAATACAAAATTGAGACAAAATGAAAAATCGTGAAAACAACATATCAATAGAACAGAATGGAGAGCCCAGAAGTAGCACTACACAAACTGATCTTTGACAAACAAAAATAATTCAACACAGAAAGGGTAGTCTTTTTAACAATATCTGAACAGCCAATCATCTACGTGAAAAAAAACGAATCCAGGTAAAGACCTTATATTTTTCACAAATATTAACTCAAAATGATCCATAGAATTAAACATAAAACACAAACTTTAAAAATCCTAGAAGTTAACAGAAGAGAAAACCTAACAGATCTTGGATCTGTCTGGTGATGACTTTTTAGATACAATACTGAAAGCATGATTCATGAAAAAATATTTGATAAATTGAACTTCATTAAAATTATAAACTTCTTCTCCCTGATACTAAAGATATAAAATGATAAGCCACAGTCTGGGGGAAAATATCTGCAAAACATATATCTAATAAAGGACTATTATCCAAAATATATTAAGAACACTTAAAACTCAAAGAAAATGAGTAACCTAATTTTAAAATGAGCACCAAACAGATCTGAACAGACACTTTATCAAAGAAGATGTAAAGATGGTAAATAAGCCTATTAAAAGATGTTCAGCATTTTATATTCTCATAGAGTTACATGTTAAAACATTAATAAGATTTATACATTTACTAAAACAACTAAAATTCAAAACAACTACTGGTAAAGATGTGGTGCAACAGAAACTCTCATTCAATGCTGGTAAAAAGACAATTTGGCAGTTTCTTCCCAAACTGAATATACCCTTACTATACAATCCAGCAACTTCACCCCTTGTCATTTACTGGAATGAGTTGAAAATCTATGATCAAACAAAAACCTATACATGATGTTTATAGCATCTATAAAGGTTAAGTATACAAAATAGGGTCAGTTGTGTCACATCCAACTGAAATATAGCCAAGACAAGCATATGTATGCCTGTTTCAAAACTGTCTTGCAAGCCCAAGCCACAACCCTGAGGGCCTAACTCCAACATTACAAGTCTTACCTAGCAATTATGGTCACATGCCAATCAGGACACTACAGCACCAAGGAACTCTCTTTCAAAAAAAAATGTATATAACATCCCCCCCCCAATTCAATATTTCCCTTTGTTTTGAAGACATGCTAGAGCGTACCTGGTGTGTGTGTGTGTGTGTGTGTGTGTGTATCCTGAATTGCAAACATAAGACATTATGAAAAAGGCAAAACTACAGAGATGATAGAAAGTTCAGTGGTTGCCAGCATATATCAAAGGAAAGAAGAGAGATGAATAGGGGATTTGTAGGGCAGTAAAAACTATTCTATAATGGATATATATCATTAAACATTTATCAAAACTTACAGAATATACCACACAAAGAATACCCTACTATAAACTATAGTTAATTAAAAGACATTGATATTGACTCATCAACTGTTAACAAATGTACTACAGTATGCAAGATGTTAATAATGGGAAAAACTGGTGGAATGGCGGACTCAGGGAATATATGAAAACAGCATTTACTCCTTAAATTTTCCATAAATCTAAACCTACTGTAAAAATATAGTATATTATTTACAAATTATGTTTACAAATAATGCACTAATAAGGAACAACATTGTGATAAATTTGTGATTAAACATGAACATGGTCAAAACTCAAATTACAAAGAAAGTCAATAATACAAACTAAGGATAAAACCTAAATACCTACTTTTAAGAGATCTAGTCTTTACAGTATAATAGTACTTCAAAACTTAATATGAAAGAATTTTAACAGGGTTACAGATTTCAAAATGTTATCACAATTAATGGTACATGTTCTTCTACATCTAAAAACTCCTACTATTTTCTGACCTTACTAGAAGTTCATGTAAAAAATCATTTCAAAAGTTTTTTTGGTACACTAACAAAAGCAAAAAAGTCTTCAGTAGTTGAAACTATTAACTGAAAAATGAATATAATAAAATCATACCAAGATTCTTTAGACTAAATGTTCTAAAATACTGAGAAATAAATCAATTTTAAGGAAAAATAGCATATAACTTTTAAATATTTATGTATAACAATTTAGAAATTCAGATAGAAAACACACAGTAGATATTGAATAAAAGAGATACTAACATAAATCTCTTTCTTCCTAGTTGTAACAATATTTCACCTCCAAATATATGTCTATAATTGTTGTGTACTAAGTTTCTCCTATAAATTATAAATCCGAATGGAAGTAAGGGGATTGTTGGCCTCCTTATAATTTTCATGTGGGAACAAATTCTCCAGGGGCGGTGAAGAAAAGAGAAAACACAACTTTTCTACACTGTAACTATATATGTTATCTTAGTTAGCCTCTGCTTCACAGATCAGAAAAAAATGAATTTGTTTAAAAAAAACAAACTTCGGGAGTGATACTAGCCAAATGATATTGTTATATTGTGTGCATACATGATTATGTAACAACAAATCCCATCATTATGTACAACTATAATGTACCAATTTGAAAATGTGGAAAGAATAAAAATAAAATTGAATTAACAGAATAATCTATACAAATTATATATAAATTTACATAAATTGTTTGAATCTAATATGAAAAAAAATGGTGTTTTTTTGTGTGGAATTATTTAACAATAGTATTTACTTAGAAGCATGATGGAAGCCTCACTATGAATACCCTAATTTGTCATTGACAAATGTCTTTCTCAAAGCACATGGTTCAGAAAATTAAGATGAAGTTTTCAAAGTGGGTATAATTTGTTTTAAAATCATCAAGTTAGGACATGAGTACACCCTATCTAAAATCAAGTCTGGGATCTAAATTCATTATGTACTCCTTACTAGTAGATAATCAACTATTATGGTCAATAATCAACTATTACTGCACTGACAAAATTAGAACAGCTAATACTCAAACAAATGAACACTGTCCTTCACCAACTACACAAATTACTCGAAAGGAAAAAATAAAGAAACAAGAAATGTTCAAGTTCAAAGTAACTCTGATTGTAGACATACACATATTTTAAAATTATTTTCAACTTCTGTCAACTTTCTACTGAAACCATCACTCCTTCGTAGAAAATCTTTCTGTATTGTTATTTGATGTTTACACTCCTGTATTAAGTTTTCTTTGGAAAGATTGTGGTAAATATGCGGCACATTCCTAAATATCGAGGGCATTGTTTTGAAATATCTGTTGGAAATCAGTTTACTTTAGGGTCTTCTTTTCCTCTATTTAGATTAACTACATATTTCTTCAAATGTTCTGCTGCATTAACTGGTAGGCAATTTAACAGTATTGCTGCCTTTAACACACTTCCCCAGGACCCAAGACCCAGGACCCAAGGAAATCAGGAAGCCCCAGATGACCAGCTGAATCATTCTAAGGCATTTGATATTTTAAACTCTGGCTATTCAAGTGTCCTTCAAATAATCTAATTGGAGTATTTATTAATATTTCCTACTAAAATAAGATTCTACACACTTACCTACAACAATTCACACAATTTATATAGCATGAGTCTATCCACAAATCAGCATATCTCAAGAATATTCTATGATTGCTATCACTGGCCCAACCCTCTGTCTTCAGAATGGCTGCATGCTCAGACATTGCCAAACAAATTTCTGATGCCTAGATTGCAGTTTCTCTTGCTTCTTGCTTCTCAGTAACCCATGATTGTCCTGCATGATCCTATCAATCCTAAAACTTACCAATTCACTTAGCATCAAACTGAAAACATTAAAAATCACATCCAAACTAACTACAGTATTTTTAAAAGCATCTATCATTTTTCCTTTCTTTCTTATAACCCTTGTAGCATAACAAAATTGAGATTTCATGAAATAAAAAGACTTAAGCTTCTGATAAGCACTACTGAAAACTGGGAATAAAATATTAAATTGATTATTACTCAGTTAATGAACTATTTCTAATGAGTGATCAAGAGAATATATATTTGAATCACACACTAATTAAAGTATATCTAAATAATATACTAACAACCTCTCTTTGAGACCTGGATGTACTTCACCACCTCCACAATGGTGATTCACAAACTTTATGCTAAAAGTGACTTTTCCATTTTTGCCATCAAAATATCCTTCTTTTTTGAGTCTGGTTTAGAATAAAACTAATTAGAATATCTAGAATATCTAATTCTCTTCAACTAAAATAAAAAACAATCTTGTCATTTTTGGGAGTGGGGGTATATTTGCTGGAAAAAAAAGCAGGTGATGTCAAAATTTTGGGGGCAAAAGATGCTACACAAAACTGTATGGAAACATGTAAAATCCAAAATACATCTCTAAAGGGAATCTCTTGGTTATCTCAGAAAAAAAAAAAAAACCTTGAATAAGACCACAAATTTAGCCCATTTATGTGAGATACATACATAATGTAGGTCACTTCCCAAATACATATGACCAACTAAGTAACAAAAAAATCAAAGGTGCCTATCAAAGCCAGTTAGTGAGGCATTGAGTATGGTTTCCAAAAATTTTTTTTAAAGAAATACATATTTAAATTTTAAGTATCAAAAAGCAACTGAAAACATGTTAGGATAGAAACTGGGTCACAAGAACTCTGTGGGAAGAAGGCAAGAAGGCATTGCTGCCCATCTGTTATTTAATGCTCTTTATCCATCATCTATCATGACATTAAATGCTTTTATATTACTACTACTAAGAATAAAAATGATATGACTGAACATTTCTTGCTTAGTCTCAAGCCATAAAACCATAAGGCAAAAGATTTTAAAAAACTGAAAAACAAAATATCCTACTATGAAACATTGTGCTACTTCATACTACTGGTAGGAGAATAAATTAGCACAAGTCTACAAAAAATATTTTTGAAATCTCATCCTGCAAATATACTTGGCCACTTATAAAATGACACTTATGTCATTATGTTATTCTCTCCTACACTGTTTTTCTGTTTTTGCAGTGCTGGAAATCAAACCCAGAGCCTTGTGTATGATATGAGTACTGTTTTTATAATTATATAAGAGAGCAAATCAGTAGGAATCGGTTAAAAAATAATATATTTTATTCTGTTGTGGCTCAGTAGTAGAGAGCTTGCCTTGCAAGTGTGAGGCACTGGGTTCAATCTTCAGCACCACATAAAAATAAATAAATAAAACAAAGGTACTGTGTCCATCTACAACTAAAAAATATTAAAAAAAAAAAAAACAAGGAAGCTCATGATACAGAAAAAGCTTTAGAAAATACTGCCAACTAAGTAAAAACAAAACATAGACCAGTAAATACAGCATGATAGCTATTTGTTATACAAGAGGAAGAGAGACAATACACTGTACATTAAAAAGATATAAAAGGAACTAATAAAAACATACATAGCAAAGCATTTACCTAAAATGTGAAGCCAAAGAGCATGTCATCTCAAGAGTACAGTCTGTCTCCTCTCAGCTATGGTTACTTGCTATATTTATAATCTTGTTTCATTCAACTCCTCTCTATTTTCTTTACCCTACTTCTCACCTAGTTACCCACCTTGACTATTGCTTCTAATTCTTTCACCCAATATTGTCAAATCATCCTGCTTATAACACGCAGCTTCACTGTGACATTCATTTGTCTTCAGTAGTTTACTACTGGCCACTCAATAAAAGTCAACCCCATTCTACTGGTATTTAAAAATCAGTTTCTTTTCCCTGAAAAAATATGCAAGATGGCATAAAGACATCAATATGCACAGACATTAAACACATGTGTTGTACACGTACAACACACATATGGTTTTTTCCATGGCGAGCATGTATGCAGGAGTCTCTCACTGTCTAAAGCAGTTTAACTTTCCTGTTTGCTTCTCTCCAGCAAATAGATTAAGTTTATCAATAAATAATGGACAATCCCTAGGATTTGTCACACCAGGCCAATAGAGCTCATCAGGTTCAGGGCTCTCACACCAAATTAAGTACAGTGAAATCTGCAATATAGGTAAAAAATATCCCTATTCCATTTTGTATCCTGTAATAATGTGTAAAGTACCATTTGTATTTGATTTCTAAAGAACAAGGACCTTTTTCTTCACAACTAAATGCCAAGAGAGGTCTCTGTAATTCCTCTATATTGCACCTTGAGGCAGAATCCCATCTGAAAATTGATGGAAAGCGCATGACTATATTATAGTATCTCAATCCATAAAGTTCTCATTCTTGACAAAGTGTTTTTATAAAAAAATATACCTGATCTTCATTTTTCTAATTAATAAATGAAAGTGTAATGTTTGACAACTACTAAGGTTCTGACAAGTGCCAACACTCTGTGTTCTTTGACTCTCAACATTATTAATATCTCAGGGAAAATAATTCACATATGTATCTCCAACAGTTTCATTAACTCAAGGCAGTTTTGATGAAACCAAAAAACAATTCATTTCAGTAGAACACTAACAAAAAAGCAGAGCAAAGATTGCACTTAGTTTACTAGGGCATAAATAAGGTCCACAATGAGTACAATATAAAAATGATTACTTTTTAAAGACAAGTCATTTAAGTCAGCATAAATTTATTTAAGAAGCATCATACATCCAGCGCTTCCACAGTTCTCCAAAGAAAGAATCTTCTGTATCAGTAAATTAACATTGAAATAGACTCAAAGCAATCAGCATGTATTCTTTAATATGCATATCACATAGTCAAGGCTAATAATATTATTAAAATCACTCACTCAGCACAAGTTTCTTTCAACAGGGCAGCATTCAAATCATGGGCTTATTCTGACAGATATTTACCCCAAGTAGTGATTGCTAGCCTAAACTGTAGAGGGGTAGACAAATATTAGAATTTTAAAAAAAATTCTACACAAGAAAATGTTTAAGAACTGCTTTTATAGAGAATAAGTCATAATCCAAACAGAGTGGATTTGGGTGTGGGTTTACTAAAACTGGAATATAAACTATTACAAAAAAAGACTAAAGCCTGTTATTATGCCTATTATCTATCACCCATAGCAGTTTGGGCGATGCTAGAAAAACTGGTGCGGCCAATTTGGAAAGCAAAATGGAGATTTCGTGGAAAGCTGGGAATAAAATCACCATTTGACCCAGCTATTCCCCTTCTTGGTCTATTCCCTAGAGCCCTAAAAAGAGCATAGTACAGGGACACTGCTACATCGATGTTCATAGCAGCACAATTCACAATAGCTAGACTGTGGAACCAACCTAGATGCCCTTCAGTAGATGAATGGATAAAAAATGTGGCATTTATACACAATGGAGTATTACTCTGCATTAAAAAATGACAAAATCATGGAATTTGCAGGGAAATGGATGGCATTAGAGCAGATTATGCTAAGTGAAGCTAGCCAATCCCTAAAAACAAATGCCAAATGTCTTCTTTGATATAAGGAGAGCAACTAAGAACAGAGTAGAGAGGAAGAGCATGAGAAGAAGATTAACATTAAACAGGGTTGAGAGGTGGGAGGGAAAGGGAGAGAGAAGGGAAATTGCATGGAAATGAAAGGAGACCCTCATGGTTATACAAAATTACATACAAGAGGAAGTGAGGGGAAAGGAAAAAAAAACAAGGGGGAGAAGTGAATTACAGTAGAGGGAGTAGAGAGAGAAGAGGGGAGGGGAGGGGGGGATAGGGGATAGGGGATAGTAGAGGATAGGAAAGGCAGCAGAATACAACAGACACTAGTATGGCAATATGTAAATCAGTGGGTGTGTAACCGATGTGATTCTGCAATCTGTATATGGGGTAAAAATGGGAGTTCATAATCCACTTGAATCAAAGTGTGAAATATGAGATGTCAAGAACTATGTAATGTTTTAAACAACCAACAATAAAAATTTAAAAAAGAAAGTTTTACTATAAAAAATGTATCACTGCACTGCTTTTTAAATAAAAGTCATTCTCCAAAAAAAAAAAAAGAAAAAGAAAAAGAAATTAGCTTTGAACAGAATGACCACTGGATCTAAGCCGAAGAGCCAAGAACTGTCTGAAAGAAATGAACTCAGGGAGTACAGAATTATGAAGAAATATAAGAGAATGAGAAGGTCGAAATATTGTCACAAAGGCTAAAACCATGGAGTTCCAAATATGACAGTCCAATATCCTCTGGAATTATGGTCTGAGATAACAAGTAGATTCATGGAAGAAAGATGAGGGCCACAAGGAAATAAGAAGAGAGGTCTCAAGTGAGCCAACAGTAAAGATTTTGAAGTAGCTGGTAGCAAGAGAAATGAAGTATAAAATGAAAAAGTAACCTAGATGTTAAAGTATATGGCTGAGGTTGTGGCTCAGTGGTAGAGTGCTTGCCTAGCACATGTAAGGCACAGGGTTTGATCCTTAGCATCACATAAAAATAAATAAAATGAAGGTACTACATTTACAACTAAAATTATTATTTTTTTAAAAGTATGCCTAGAAGCCAAGAGAGAAAATGGGCTATAAGAGAATGCTGTGGACCACACCTATCTGTGCAGAACCAAGACATGACAGCAAGAGAACATAGTCTGGAAGTAGTACCCTTCTACTTGTGTTCCCAGTGAGTTGAGGGTATGGCCTTAAAGGCATTCCCCTCCAATACAAAGCTGGGATAAGGGGAACAAAATTCCAATTAAGAGAAAGGGAAAAGGAATGCATGTGAAAATAAACAGGCATCTAAAAAAGTTGGATAATTTGACTGATCTAGATCTTCATGAGAAGAGAAGTGTAGGTGCTGGATAAAGATAAGGTACTATTACAGGGGCAGCGAAGTATTAACAGAGAACAGAGAACAGCAAGACAGGAGCAGGAAACAACAGAAAGTGCCTGGAAAAGAGTGCTTCTCCCCAGGCAGTCCTGTTGATGAGAAATGTAGTGCTCACCAACTCAGAATTTCAGCTAGAGTACTAGCCAAAAAATGATAATGTGAATTTTCCTGAAGGTAGTTAAAACTGGAACTAGGAGCTTCTCTGATTTCAGTACAGGGAGTGATGATGTATAAGATGACTAAGAAAGAACTATTTTTCCCCTAACTTATTTTGACATTCTTGAAATCCAACTACTTCCAACCCTTGGTTATCAACAAGAAAGGCTAAATAAAATTCATCTAGTAATTTATAATTTAAATCTAATATATTAAAATCTGTTAGAGTGTTTGCCTCACATGCACAAGGCCCTGGGCTCAATCCCCAGCACCAAAAAAAAAAAAAAAAAAAAAAAAAAAAAAAAAAACCACTAATTTCCTTAAAAGACTCTTCTGCTAGAACTATTAAAATATGCCTAAACTCATTTCTTGTAGAAAAAGATAAAGCAATCATGAAATTCATCTGGAAAAATAAAAGACCCAGAATAGCAAAAGCAATTCTAAGCAGGAAGTGTGAATCAGGAGGTATAGTGATTCCAGACTTCAAACTATACTACAGAGCAATAGTAACAAAAACATCATGGTACTGGTACCAAAACAGGCGGGTGGACCAATGGTACAGAACAGAGGACACAGAGACCAATCCACAAAATTACGACTATCTTATATTTGACAAAGGTGCTAAAAGCATGCAATGGAGAAAGGATAGCATCTTCAACAAATGGTGCTGAGAAAACTGGAAATCCATATGCAACAAAATGAATCTGAATCCCTTTCTCTCGCCATGCACAAAAGTTAACTCAAAATGGATCAAGGAGCTTGATATCAAAACAGAGACCCTGTGTCTGATAGAAGAAAAAGTTGGCTCTAATCTACATATTGTGGGGTCAGACTCCAAATTCCTTAATAGGACACCCATAGCGCAAGAGTTAAAAACAAGAATCAACAAATGGGACTTACTCAAACTAAAAAGTTTTTTCTCAGCAAGAGAAACAATAAGAGAGGTAAATAGGGAACCTATATTCTGGGAACAAATTTTTACTCCTCACACTTCAGATAGAGCTCTAATATCCAGAATATACAAAGAACTCAAAAAAATTAAACAATAAGAAAACAAATAACCCAATCAACAAATGGGCCAAGGACCTGAACAGACACTTCTCAGAAGAGGACATACAATCATTCAACAAGTACATGAAAAAATGCTCACCATCTCTAGCAGTCAGAGAAATGCAAATCAAAACCACCCTAAGATACCACCTCACCCCAGTAAGAATGGCAGCCATTATGAAGTCAAACAACAACAAGTGCTGGCGAGGATGTGGAGAAAAGGGTACACTTGTCCATTGCTGTTGGGACTGCAAATTGGTGCGGCCAATTTGGAAAGCAGTATGGAGATTCCTGGGAAAGCTGGGAATGTAATCACATTTGACCCAGCTATTCCCCTTCTCAGACTATTCCCCAAAGACCTTAAAAGAGTGTATTAGAGGGGGTGGGGATGTGGCTCAAGCGGTAGCGCGCTTGCCTGGCATGCATGCGGCCCGGGTTTGATCCTCAGCACCACATACAAACAAAGATGTTGTGTACGCCGAAAACTGAAAAATAAATATTGAAATTCTCTCTTTAAAAAAAAAAAAAGAGTGTATTAGAGGGACACAGTTACATCGATGTTCATAGCAGCACAATTCACAATAGCTAGACTGTGGAACCAACCTAGATGCCCTTCAATAGATGAATGGATAAAAAAATGTGGCATTTATACACAATAGAGTATTACTCAGCACTAAAAAATGACAAAATCATGGCATTTGCAGGGAAATGGATGGCATTAGAGCAGATTATGCCAAGTGAAGCTAGCCAATCCCTAAAAAATAAATGCCAAATGGCTTCTTTGATATAAGGAAGGCAACTAAGAACAGAGCAGGGAGGAAGAGCATGAGAAGAAGATAATCATTAAACAGGGATGAGAGGTGGGAGGAAAAGGGAGAGAGAAGGGAAATTGCATGGTAAAGGAAGGAGACCCTCATTGTTATACAAAATTACATAAAAAGAGGAAATGAGGGGAAAGGGGGAAAAAACAAGAGAGAAATGAATTACAGTAGATGGGGTAGAGAGAGAAGATGGGAGGGGAAGGGAGCGGAGGGGGGATAGTAGAGGATAGGAAAGGTAGCAGAATACAACAGTTACTAATAGGACAGTATGTAAAAATGTGGATGTGTAACCGATATGATTCTACAATCTGTATATGGGGTAAAAATGGGAGTTCATAATCCATTTGAATCAAATGTATGAAATATGATATGTCAAGAGCTTTGTAATGTTTTGAACAACTAATAATAAAAAATAAATAAAATATGCCTAAACTGATAAGTTCAATTTTTATCTCCATTATAGTTCTGGGCTACCCAAAATGCTAAAAGCAAAGGTTTTCATGATTTGAGAAATCATTAAAATATGAATACCACTTAAAACACTTCTCTATGAGAAGTAAAAAAAAAGAGTCCATAAATAAGCAGTATCCTAAGAAGTCAATACACTTGAAGTTAACTAGAATTTTTCATTTTTAAAAAATAACAAAGGCTGACTTCAGTTCAGCACAACCATGCCTCAAAGCAGTCACTAACCCAGCTGGTCTGATCACTTCTGTTGTCACTGGTTTGAAACAGATCACCACTTGCCTTGGAGAAGCACATGGACCAGTGAGACAGGCTGTGACTGCCAGCACCCCATTGCTGAAACCACGCCAGCACAGGTGCAGAGAAGGAGCCCTGTGGACTCCACACCCTCTCCTGCTGGGCCTCTGCTCCTTCCCCACTTGCTTTCTCAGCTTTTTACCTTCTCTACAGAGGTCCCATGTTGTGAACACTGGAAGCTTATTTCCAATCTCCATGTGAAAGAAATAAGGCATATCTGAGTCCAGGCTCTCTGATGGGTTTTCAGGAGTATGCATACTCTGTAGTTTCTAGAGGGTTCTAAGCCTGGTCATCTTGGATGGGAAAGCACCCCAAGGGTACGAAGGCTTTCTTTCCTTACTTATCCTTTCTCTCCCTCAGATCCTCTTTCTCCTCCCTTCTTTCTATGTATTTATGTATGTATAAGTATCGACACTTCTATTGCTATTTTCTTCCTTTTTTACTTTCCTGCTCAGATAAGCTCATCACAGGCTCTGCTCAGCTCACAACTTATGATAAAGAAAAAGATGTTGACTTTTTCTATTGCTATTGTCCCCTTCATTCTCTAATCTTTTCAGATGGTATATGATTTGACTAGGAAGTAATTTAGGAGTTTGGATAGATATTCTGGACACATAAAATGCTTGAAGATAAACTAAAAATCAATTCTTTGGAGGTAAAAGAGAGCTTATGGACAACTTCCCACGTGGGCTCCTTACGTCCCCATCTCCTAGTACTTAAGATATAAAAATAAAAACCTTCACTATCAAGAATAACTGCTTTCTAGCATTATTCTGGATTATTTATTTTAGAAAGTTTGTTGCCACAGGTATCAATACACCAAAGATATGGAAATGGCTTCATTATACAAAGTTATATTTTGTAATTATATTTGTAAAATAATAATAAAAATATAATGGTGAAAGTATATAGATGAAACTGACAATTGCTTCAAATAATATAGGAGGATGCATAAAATGTGTCCAGCTATATAGAGACTAGTGATTTGGGTACTTTTCTGTATATATCTTAGATTTCCTTAAAAAGTTTACAAAGCAAAAAATAACAATCGAAGAGGGGGAAGTTAAAAGGGTTATAGCTAAAACAAGATTACCCAATAAGTTAACAACTCTTGAAGTTGTATGATGAGTACTATTCTCATTTTGTACATTTGCAATTTTTCATAATAAAAGACGTTTTAAAATGGTACTTACAACCCTAAGAACTTTTTATTCTAAATAAAAAAATTCAGAATCATGGTATAAAAGCAGTGCATCCTTTACGAGTAGATACTGAATTAAAATATAGTACACTAAAAATGAGGAATCAACGTTTCTGGGTAATTTTCTTAAAAGTGACAAGAATTTTTCCAAAAAAAAAAAAAAATTGTAGAAGGACTCTACAAACTAAGATACAGAGATGTTCTAACTCTAGGGGAAATTTCTTCTTATTCTGTAGTAAAATACAATAAAGGAAAGAATCAAATCTAATTATCTCCTGATAATACAGAAAATGAGTTGGTTCTAATATAAGCAAAACTAAGAGTATTAGTACATCCTAAGAATTATGTTTAGGTATCTTTTGCATAAATCCAGTTTTATTTGGTTTCTCCTGAGGGACTTGGCCCCTATTAAGAGTCAATTTACATTTCTCAAGAACTACAGAGGAACTACAGAATGCAACCAGCATTCTAAAAAAGATATAAATAGCAATTGCTGCATGTAGAGAAAAATTATCCAAAATATATGTTTCCTGTAATTTCCTAATTTAAGTCAATTACAACAGGTGTATTATGTCTAGCAGTTAATGGAGACTGGATTTAGAAGAAATATTTTCTACTTAACTGAAGAATGTAAGTGGTTGCACTGGAATGTACCAATGAATTAAATTATCTGTTTTTTTCTTAAAATGCCTTACCCCATGCAAAAGATTTACACCTTGCATTGTAATGTAGGCATTGCTCAACTTATAGAAAGGTTGTTATAAAACTTATCCATAAATCAGCTTCATGGAACTCAAATTACATTTTCCCACTGAAACGATTTTATAAAGAATAGTAAGTCCATCTTTAAGAAATCCATAAAGCTAAAATTCATAGAACCTATTGTGCTTTACTGAAACACTGTAGGACTTTTTTTAACTAACCACTTGGAATCATTACTTGGTTAATACAACAGATTCTAGGAATATGTCTCTCCATTGCTCTATGCATGTAAAAACAAACACACACACCATCTACCCACACCTATAAAACAGAAAGCTCCTTTTCTCTTTAGTGTAAGCACAATGAAGGAAGTAGAGCTTGGAAAAGAGGTTCTTGTATCTGAAGGCTGGGAGAGGTAGTATGCTAGAGCTTACTAAAAGGCAATGAACACTAGAAGTTTCGATAGGATTGGTTTCTATTGAATCTTAAAGATGCAGGACAAACATCTTGCAAGCAAAAAGTGTATTATAACTTCTACCAGTTGTCTCCTGGAAAGATGGTTTGTTTTTTTTTCATTTTGTTTTTTTGCTACCAAGGACTGAGCCCAGGGGTGCTTAACCACTGAGCCACATCCCCAGCATCACCCACCTTTTAATATTTTATTTAGAGACAGGGTGTCACTAAGTTGCTTAAGGCCTCTCTGAGTCCATTCCAGTGGCTTTGAACTTGCAATTCTCTAAACTGCTGGGATTACAGGTGTGTGCCACTTGCACAGCTGGAAAGATTTTTTTAAACAAGCTTAGAAACTTCCTAATAATCACTTTTAATTATGTATTTTTAAGTTTTCATAAACTCAAAGAAAAATAAAGTATAGGTTACTTTTGTGAATATTAGATACATCCAAAGATCTAACAATAACCTCTCCTCCCCAACTATAAAATTGGGTGTGTGGGTTGAAGGAGTCTGCACAGCAGCTGACAGGCATCCCTCTGCTAGGGACCAAGGCCAGAAAGTCTTGGCAACTGCTATCTCAGGAGAGGGCTGCCTACACTTGGGACCTACTTTTCTACTCTACCCAAACACATCTAGATTTTTAGATTTTTTTAATCCACAAAACTATTTTTAAGGATGCAAGAAAAAGACATAAAAAATCACAAAGACAAATAACTTAATTTCACATGAATACATTTTCTCATATGCCTATTCCTTTAACAATTTGAAAGAAAAATACATAGGGATCAATACTCCCACAAAACTAGCTATTCTATTATTCAGTCCCAACACCAATTTACAGTCACTCTTTTTTTTTTTTTACAGTCACTCTTAAGTTGAGAATTTCATGTTTCAATTATGCCGTTCTACCATTATAAGATTTTAAGTATTTTTTATAAAACTCATATCCATAAACATTACATGACTTTACAGAGATCACTGCAAAAGCACATGAGAACAAGAGTTCCACATTCTTCCTGGTCTCCAATTCAGCTGAAGTCTCCTCCACTTGCCTGCATAGGTGTTGGCCTTGTTCAGGAGGTCTGTGCATGCATGCATATCAGCGAAAGCCCGAATTCCTAAGCATTTGACAGGATGAAGCTGAGATGCCAAGAATTCACAGCAAGTCTTCTTCACATCCTATAACTGTAACTGACCAGCTGCTGGGAGAAGTACCTGCAACACACAAGGGAAGGTGCTTAGGCCACTGCTATTTTACCTGCTTCTCCAAAGGGCACAAGAAGTCCAGTCATCCACTCCCAAGTATTCCATAGAAAACAAATTTAACAATTATTTGCAAAAGTGGTAATGACTCTTCATTCTCTATAATTTCTAAGGAATCGTTCAAAGCTCTCGGCAGTCTCAAGAATATAAGATATCAGATCATATTATATTTATGGTTTGTTTGATAAGCATAAACAAAATGTTCCTGAATTTTTAAAAACACCCATTATTAGTAAGCTAGGAGGTGCTATCATTCAATAAAATGGTTTTGTTTGCTTAATGCAATGGTCCTGAGCTTCGGAATTTTGTGAGTAAGAGGTGTACCCAGACAAAGCCACATTTTTCAGAAGGCCTGCTCTTCCACTGTCTGAATAATACAACAAACTGCTTTTCATAGGGGGTAGAACAACTTTATTTAGCCATTTTTTAAGAGTGCATTTTAATTATACAGAAAATGTGTTTCACTGAGGCACACCCATACATGTATATAGCATACTTTGATCATAATTACAAGGGTACAATAATTTAAAATTCAACATGAATCTCTAGTTACAAACAATTTCTCTAGAATGTAATACATTACTGAAATAAAAATCATAAGTAGTAATTGCCTAATAACGTTTAAATTCATATTTGTATTCCAACAACTCCAAGCAATTTTATATCAATTATCAGTTGTTTTGTAGAATTTAAGTACTATCCTCACTATAAATACTACAACTAAGATTATACTTCTTTACAAACAGATCAATAATGGAGCCATTTTTTTCTTATAAGTGAATGAGGAGAGCACTATTTTAAGGACCAGATTTGAAAATCAAATTGAGAAAAACTTCATTTAAAAAGGTATTGAATGCCAGGCACAGTGGCTCAGCAGTTAAGTAAAGTCCTAAGCAATTTTGCAAGATCCTGTCTCAAAAATAAAAAAGGGCTCAGGAGGTAGCACAGTGACTAAGCACCCCTGGATTCAATCCCTGGTTCAAAAAACAATAGTAATAAAATAAAATAAAAAGAAAGTAAGTTACTGAATACCTACAATTCTTTCAAAAAGGCCACTCCCGGGCAAAATCAACTATTTAACAATGGTCAATTTTAGAAAAGATATTAGCATAAAAAAACCTTCTAAGTTCCTTCAGGAGTTACTTTAATATATATTCCACTCTGTAGTCCAAAGAAAATAATTAGAGGAAACAGTAGTTGATGAATACCTTTTACGATTTTCCTAAATCTATGTAATAAGATATAAATTTGTAAAGAATGATAGTATGCATATGTCTTTCTATATCACCAACTACCTGTATTTTCTTAAATGAAACACAGACACTTTCACTCTGGGATCTAGAAGCCCTGGGTGTGTCTGCTGAACACAACCAAATATTAATGAATAGAACTAATGACCAAGAGTGTGATGCTTTGTATTTTAACCCAACTCTATAAACTACTAATAGTTTTCTCTAAAAAAGGAAAATAGTAACTATAAACTGCCTTTTTCTTTGAAGAAAAATAAAGTATAAATAATGTGGTTATAGTCAAACCTTTTGCACACTATGGAGTGTGCTTCATTATGTTATGAGAATGAATCTCCATGGAAGACTTTTAATTTGTTGATAATTTTCAAATTAGAGGTTTTTCTATGATGGTATAATTGTGCTCTAAAGCAACATAAAGCACATTCCAAGATGCTTAATAGCACAGTCATTTAATTCAGTAAACACATATAGTTTGGAAAGTGGTCTTCGGCATAATACTCAGTGTGTGAAATTTACATAAATGGTAAAGATCACTCATCTAATCAGCACTTTCCCAGGGACAAAAGAGTGTAGTTCAGTAGTATTCAAAGTTGTTTGGTAACACAGAAAAACAGGGAGGAAAAAGTGGTTGAGCAGAAACAGGCCTGCTTACACAATGCTGGTGGGAGTGTATCTTGGGTCAACTTCCATGAAGAACAATTTGTCTGCTTCAATCAAATTACAAATTAACACAATATTTGATTCAAAAATTTAACCTACAGATACACTAACATGCAAAATTTTGTATGTGCAGATATTTTTATTACAGCATTACTTTAGTATTAATAGAGAAGCTAGGGAAAAGCCTGACTCATAAAGAGACTGGTTAAAAAACTAAAACCATCTATTCAGTGGAATACTTGGTAGTTATTCAAATGAAGAAATTATACAAATGGGATAGTCGATAAGATCTATTCTTTTTTTTTTTGTACCAGAGATTTAACCAAAGGGCTTACCCACTGACTCAGATCCACCGAGTCACATCCTCACTTTTCATTTATAGACAAGGTCTCACTAAGTTGCTCAGAGCCTTGCTAAGTTGCTGATGCTAGTTTCCAACTTTTTATCCTCCTATCTCAGGTTCTGAATTGCTAGAATTACAATGCAATATATTTTTAAGTATTAAAAAAAACAGTAATTAGTACATATTATGCTAACACATGATATATATTCACATTTACATAAATGCCATCTAAAAAAAGCAGCTAGAACAGGTTTTTAAATATTTATTTCCCTTCACTGTTTTCAACGTCATCATTACAAAGTCCAGATCTACCTTAGAGGAGATCAAAACTCATAAAATCATAGAATCTCAGATCTGGAAAGGACCAATATAAGTCCAATATAAAAGTTATTTCATCAGTGGGCTGTGCAGCTAGAAACATATAATTTTTATTGATGGCAGTGATGAGAGAAATGGTTCCATGCTTGGCAAATCATACGTTAAACTTATAAACTGGGCCAAATGTATAAAAAGTGCTTATTTCTATTTTTCTTTTGTCAATAGATCCTTTCAAAATGAGTGAGTTTTATGATGTAATTTTACTAGCACTAGACTATTTAGCTTACATAATTACATACAGTTTCAAAAACAATCACTAATTGGTCCAACTTGCTAAACATGACATTTGGTGACCAGCAGTCACTCATAAATGAAAACAGGAAAGTAGTCAGGGCCTCACGAATGACCTTGCTTATTTTGTGGATTAGTCCTACAGCCAGTTAAAACAAAAAATAATGAAGGATACTCAGACTTTAGATGAAACATATTCCATGATCAAAACTACTCAGACAGCTGGCAACCTGTGAACTGGGTACTTTAGAATTAAATCAATTTTCCCAATAAACTGTTTTGGAAACCAAACTCATGAGGAGTTAAATGCTTTGTCCAAGTCAAACAGCTGGCCATTGAAACCTATGGATACAATTAGATTGGCCAACTCCTTAGTCAGTTATAATACCTTCCACTCAATATTTAGGTGCAGAAGGAAGGTACTTGTGCAAATTTCTAAATATCTAATATTCTTTTCATCATAGTAATAAAGACAGCAACCACTTCAATAATGCATTCTTTTTTGCTTCCATTTACTGAGTAATTACTGTATCAAGTATGGAGCTAAACATTCCTCTGGAGGTTTGGAAAAGTTGGTTGACTTGCCTAAGGTCACGTACTTGGAATGGAACAGGTCAAGCCTCCTACGTGAGCAGTATTAACCAAGACAGGTACAACTATTTCAGAAGGCACACAGACCTTGTGTTCGTGGCTATGAATATAAGAGGAATATATTTTAAAAGTTACCTTTCACTTTTTTAATAATATAAATATTCTTTCCTAAATAAATTTATTTAAATAAAAATGAAGTCAATGTAGAGAAAAACATTAAATATTTAACAGTATTCATGGTACAGAATATAGCAAAATTCTAGAGGATGCACATAAATGATTGAAATTTGGAAAATGTTGATTTAGAAAATGAGATTTAATATTCTAATCTTTCCTATCTGATAACATGCTGATTCTGATGATTCACATAAAAGTGACAAATAAGAACATGCTTTTACCTGGGGTACTCTAACCCCAGGACTTATTTTCTACTGAAGTGACTAAAATATACTATTAATAAAAAAGTGGAAATACTTAGCAAAGCAAAGAGGTGATTTCTTAATTTGCTCTGGGTCACAAAAATATCTTGGGCATTGTCACTTCAAGATCCAACAAATAAATTTTCATCTTAAAAACTTATTTTTCTCAGTTTTCTAGGGCGAAGGAGCAGCTGAACTGTGATAATTCTTACATGAAGTAGATTACAGTTAAAATAAATGCACAATGAAAAATTTCCATTTATTTATACTTCACTAATATTAACTGTTGAGATTAATGATCTAAGACAATGAAGTATATTCTAAAACATATAAGAAAGAATAATTATAATTTTCTATATATTTGAATGTTAATCATAGAGTCTAAGAATCTCAGAGTGATTAAATACAATAGCACATTTATACAGGGAGAGCCACACTCCCAAAGCCAGAGGAAATGTAAAGTAGGTGACTCTCTGAGAGTCTCCACTCAGACCCTGCTGTTCTTACCATGGGCTCAGTCCCTTTCAAGTCACTATTAATAGCTTTGCTTCATTTCATTTGCTTCCCAGGACTAACACAACTGGAACGAACTGATCTTGTGTATTTGTTCCCATGTTTAGTGTTCATCTCCCTGCAAAGGAATATGTAACAGCAGGATCACATTTTATCCCCTGCTGTATCCCCAGGTCTATAGCAATACATAGATTTGGTGGACAAATACTTAATGATTTGGAAAATATTCTTCATAAATAAATCAACTTGAATGTAACTCATTTGTTACTTCAGGGGCATATAAATTTTAGGGCTAGGGATGTAGCTCAGTGATAGAGCACCTCATGCATGAGTTTCTGGGTTCAGTCCCCAGTACCAGATTTAAAAAAAAATGAAAGGGGTACAATTCTGGATGAATTCTGTGTCAGAATTACCAACACTCTATTTCCAGGAATGCATCTGTATGGAACACTTCTTGTGTCCTATATCAAATCCTCTCAGCCCTACCTCATGCTCTAGCTGCCATGGCCACCAGCAGGTTTGAGCAGACTTTGAGCAGACTTTGATCATCTTTGGGAAGATGTAATGCAATCCTTTGCCCCAGTCTCTGCCATACCTCTGTCCAGCTTCCTACCTGGGACTCTGGCACTAGGCACTCAGACCTGCACATCCAAAGCATGGAAAATAATGCTGAAGGACCAACCTCCACCAGTAAAGAATGGTCCACCATAGGTACATGTAAGACTGCACATGTGATACAACCATAAAAATGAAAAGTTGTTCTCCCTTTGTATATAATGAATTGAAATGCATTCTTCTATCATGTATAGCTAATTAGAACAACAAAAACAACAACAAAAACAAAAAAAGAATGGTCCAAAGGAAAAATAAAGACTTTTCCCTTTAATCCCTAAGCAGATAGTTCAGAGACACATTTAATACAGCTCCTCAAAAGGGAGAGTAAACACATCACACTTAGCTGTGGCTAGATCAATACCATACCTCTGAACTGGATTCCCTCCTTTCCAGTTCAAACCCCAACTCACTCATTCCTGGCTCCCTGGAAGTGCCCAAATAAACTAAGTACATAAGACTTGCTTTCAAAGGAACCCCCAATTATTGTACTGAGCAATAAATTAAACTGTGAATGTGGATATTTTAACTATAAGAATGTTAACTATGATGTTATTTACAATATCAAAAATTAAAAAGAATTTAAATGTCCAATAATGGCAGATAATGAAGCAAATTCTATAATGTCAATGAAACTGAATACTTTGCAGCTATTAAAAAACATTTGAAAAAAAATCATGATATTAAAAAAAATGGGGGCCAGGCACAGTGGTGCACATATAGAATCCCAGCTACTCAGGAAGCTGAAGCAAAGGACTACAAGCTCAAGGCTAGCCTCAACAACTTTGCAAGACCCAGTCTCAAAATAGAGCTAAGGATGTAGCTCAGTAGGTAATCCCTAACACCACAAAAAAAGTTTTAAAAGATTTGGTAGGGGGCTGGGATTGTGGCTCAGCAGTAGAGTGCTCGCCTAGCACGGGCAGGACCGTGGTTCAATCCTTAGCACCACATAAAAATAAAGGCTTCGTGAAGAAGCTATAAAAAAAAAAAAAGATTTTGTAGGCAAACATTTAATAACTTGGAAAATGTTCCTAACATACAGTTAAATATCACATAACATTTCAGTCAACAATAAGCTGCTTATAAGATGCTACCTGTACCATATAGCCAGGTATGTAGTAGGTATTTCATTCAGGTTTGTATAAGTACATTCTATGTTTTCACACTGATGAAATCATTTAATGACAAATTTCTCAAGATTATACCCCCAACGTTAAGCAATGAATGGCACTAATCAGCATAAAAAGCTAGTTTTTGAAAAGAATATTTAGTTTGATTCTTTTTTATTTATATTTTGGTAAAACACACAATACATAAACACAAGGATAATGCCAAGGGATATACTGCCATTGTTTGTAAGTATGATCTCTGGTTAGTGATAGAACAGAGTTTTTCTATTTACTTATTTTTTATTTATTTGCAAAATTTTTTCAGTGTTCTATAATGAATGTGTGCCATTTAAGTGATCACATCATTCAAAAGAAAGTCAGGAAGAAGCAAGGAATGACTTTCTACATCTGTAGAATTCTAGCCAAGGTAATAGTGGGTAAGGAGAGCTGTTAATGAGATGCAGCTCTCCAGTCACCAGAGGTTGCCTCACACTGGCCCATCCAGTGTACCAGGAGTCTTGCAGGCCTTTCATCATCAAGTTGTCCTACAATGTTTTGTAGGTCATTGAATAGGCTCTCCATATATTATTTGCATTCTTGTGAGAGCAGTTACCTTAAAATATCTAAAGAAATATGAAGTAGAAGAACATCATAACTAATTAAATAAAACTAACAAAGTGCTATCATTGGGTAAAATAGGGAAATTTTTTTCATTTAGATATGTTGATTTCCACCACATGAAGACAAATAAAAGGCTACATATTTCATACTCAGAAAATGCTTTCAGCACTGAACAAAGAAAGGGGGTAAAAAAGCCACCATGATTAAGGAAGATGACTAGAACACTAGACAAGGACGACGCCCAAGCCATACAATGAGCATCCATGTGACACTCGTACACAAACCAGCTGCACATTTTAAAGTAAGATGCTTTCATCCTCTTTCACATTGTTTGACAAGCCAAATTACACATAAGATATTTCGCTTAGACAAGTACATTCCTTCTGCTTGGCTATTAGGATCTGTAGTTTATTTTCAGCTTGGGCATTGACTCCATAGAGGGAAATAATTTATGTAGTAAGACTTAAATCCTGAGCCATGAGCTATCTGTTTATTAAGAAAAGACTACCAAGTGGCTGACTGCTCCATATATAAGGCTTGCAGATGTCTAAGAACACATGCAAACATGAAACCCATAGCTCAGTCTCTGTTTAACTTTGCTGTAAGTACACTGCTAAAAGGTGATTTTTATTAATTTGCCAGTCACTTTAAATCTATATCAAAGCACCTGTTTATTTAATGTGCCAGAAATGACCTAAAAACAAACAAGGAAACAATTGTCCAAAGGTCATTAGCAGAGGGAAGATACCAGTAACTTTGACTAGTATATACCTCCTTAATCTATACTCAGTACCCAATTTATGCCACCATAGCTCAGAAATAGTATAATAAATGGTTATAAGCCACAAAATCAAAAGTTTAATAGTATTACCTGACTGCTCTCACCTGGGGGAGTGGCAATACACAAAAGAAGGAGGAAGAGGTTCCTTCCTCTTTCTGGAATACAGGGCTGGCCTAGTTTTGAAATAGAAAGTATCAGTCCCTGACATCTTACCATCTCCTTATCCACACTTCTGCCTCTCAAGACTACGCCTCAGCTACCAGGAACCAGCCCCTCTGCTCTCTGCACCCAACTATGATTCTCCATCCAGATCTGATCTGTCTTTCTTTTGTGAATGCTAAGTATTTCTCCTCCCAACACACTTAACTGAGCTCCATCTCTTGGGATAGCTGCTGCCAGCAGAATTTAAAAAAACAAAACAAAACAAAGAAAAAAAAACAAAACTCTTATTAGCTCACATTATAGTTAATAATGCATGGCCTTCCAAAACAAATTCCTTCCAGAGGTATTCAAAGTTTTAAGAGAGGCTGACTCTGAAGCAGAATTTACCTGCAACAGAGAGAATTTCCAACAGTATAATCAATGAAGTACAAAGGCAAAGAGATTACAGAAAGAAGAAATTTGGAGGTAATATAACCTTCAGGCAGTCTGAAAGACATCTCTCCTAATTCATCCATTTTACAGCTGCTACTTCCATCATTTTTAACCCAAGGTTTCTCTTAAAACTTCAACTTTCTTGACATTGGCTCAAAAGGATAATGAAGACAGCACACCTACCTTGCAGAATTGTGGAAAAACTTAAATATAAATTGCTCAACCATTTACCAGAGCATCCATTATGTAACCCTATAACACACTACCTCTAATTCAGAACTTTTCCCCCTTGGACTTGATAGAGCACTCACAATGGAATACTGAGATTTAACTCCCTCTGTCACAAGATGATGTTCAACCCCAGATCATTCACAACATAGTGGCTTTCTGTTTTGATCAAATATTCCCAAACATAAAAGATAAAATCATGGGCTGGGGTTGTAGCTCAGTGGTGGAGTGTTTGCCTAACATGTGTGAGGTACTGGGTTTGATCCTCAGCACCCATAAAAATAAATAAAATAAAGGTCCATCAACAACTAAAGAAAAAAAACTTTTTTAAAAGATAAAATCATAATTTTACAAAATGTGCCGAAGTAACTGACTATGTAAAAGTAAGAAAATTAATATAAATAAAAACAATGAGAGCAGTTTATAACTGATTGGGTAAAATACGGGAAAAATTTTCATTTAGATATGTTGATTTTCAACACATGAAGACAAATGAAAGGCTACATATTTTATACTCAGAAAATGCTTTTGGTGGGTGGGGTTGTGGCTCAGCAGTAGAGCACTTGCCTAGCATGTGTGAGGCCCTGGGGTGGATCCTCACACCAAGTGAAAATAAATAAATAAAATAAAGGTATTATGTCAACTACAACTAAAAAAATAAATATTTTTTCAAAAATGCTTTGGTAATGAACAAAGAAATGGGGTAAAAAAGCCACCACTGATTAAGGAAGAGACTAGAACACTCTGCCACAGTGCTACAACCCCAGCCCATAATTTTATCTTTTATGATAGGAATATTTGATCAAAACAGAAAGACACTGTGTTGTGAATGATCTGGGATTGAACATCATCTTGTGAGGGAGGGAGTTAAAACTCAGTATTCCATTGTGAGTGCTCTGTCAAGTCCAAGGGGAAAAAGTCCTGACTTAGATAAAGGTAGTATGCTATAGGGTCACATAATGAATGCTCTTGTAAATGGCTGAGCAACTTTTAAGGTTTTCCACAACTCTTCAAAGTACGTGTGCTGTCTTCATAATCCATTTGAGCCAATGTCAAGGAAGTTGAAGTTTTAAAAGAAACCTTGGGTTAAAAATGATGGAAGGAACAGTTGTGAAATGAATAATGTAGGAGAGATGACCTTTAATACAATTTTAAAAAATTTTTTATCAGTAATAATACGTCTTTTCAAGTCAAGATATAATATACCTTCCTCCCTCCCTTCCCCCCCTCCCCATGTCGCCGCCGCCGCCGCCGCCGATGGGTTTGGGGCTACGAGCTGAGGCGCCGCCCGCCGGGAATGTGAGCGAGGAGCCACCGTCGGAGCCGCAATGGGGTCGGTGCCGATTTGATGGGAAGGGCCCGCGGGGGAGGATCGTGAGGCCACCGCCGCTGCCGCCGGAGCGCTGAGGTTCCGGTCCGGCCCTGAGGCCTAGAAGCACCGCCACCGCGGAACCGGAGGGACGCCGCACCGGACAGCCGTCGCCCCGGGCTCCCCGCAGCTGCCCGGACCTCCCTCCCCCCTGCACCTCCCGGTTCCACCGCTCGCCCCCTCCGCGGCCCCTTCGCCCTTCTCCTGCCCCTCCAAACCACAGATCATCTTTGGATTCTTCCCCAGAAGCTTCAAGTAGGGATATGTCCTCAGCACCAACTACTCCTCCATCAGTGGATAAAGTAGACGGATTTTCTCGGAAATCCGTCAGAAAAGCCAGACAGAAGAGGTCACAAAGTTCCTCACAGTTTAGGTCTCAAGGCAAGCCTATTGAATTAACACCTCTGCCACTGCTAAAAGACGTTCCAACCTCAGAGCAGCCTGAACTGTTCCTAAAGAAGCTTCAGCAGTGCTGTGTCATTTTTTACTTCATGGACACGCTATCTGATCTTAAAATGAAAGAATACAAGCGCTCCACTCTTAATGAACTGGTGGACTACATTACAATAAGCAGAGGCTGTTTGACAGAGCAGACTTACCCTGAAGTAGTTAGAATGGTATCTTGCAATATATTCAGAACTCTCCCTCCTAGTGACAGCAATGAATTTGATCCAGAAGAAGATGAACCTACCCTTGAGGCATCGTGGCCACATTTACAGCTTGTTTATGAATTTTTCATACGATTTTTGGAAAGCCAAGAATTTCAACCCAGCATTGCCAAAAAATACATAGATCAGAAATTTGTATTACAGCTTTTGGAGCTATTTGACAGTGAAGACCCTCGGGAACGAGACTACTTAAAAACAGTTCTATACAGAATTTATGGCAAGTTTCTTGGTCTTAGAGCATTTATCCGAAAACAGATTAACAATATTTTTCTAAGGTTTGTTTATGAAACAGAACACTTCAATGGTGTAGCTTAACTTCTGGAAATATTAGGAAGTATTATCAATGGCTTTGCTTTACCTCTTAAGGCAGAACACAAACAGTTTCTGGTGAAAGTGTTGATCCCTTTACACACTGTCAGGAGCTTATAACTCTTCCACTCCCAGTTGGCATATTGTATAGTCCAGTTTCTGGAGAAAGATCCTTCACTCACAGAACCAGTTATTAGGGGATTAATGAAATTTTGGCCTAAAACATGCAGTCAAAAAGAGGTCATGTTCCTTGGGGAGCTGGAAGAAATTTTGCATGTGATTGAACCTTCACAATTTGTTAAAATTCAAGAACCTTTGTTTAAACAAATTGCCAAGTGTGTATCTAGTCCCCATTTTCAGGTGGCAGAAAGGGCACTCTATTATTGGAATAATGAATACATCATGAGTTTGATAGAAGAAAACTCTAATGTCATCCTTCCCATCATGTTTTCCAGTCTTTATAGGATTTCAAAAGAATATTGGAATCCGGCTATTGTGGCGTTAGTGTACAATGTGTTGAAGGCATTTATGGAAATGAACAGCACCATGTTTGATAAGCTGACAGCCACATACAAGTCAGATCGTCAGCGTGAGAAAAAGAAAGAAAAAGAGTGTGAAGAATTATGGAAAAAATGGGAGTTTATGGAAATTATGGAAAATTATGGAAAAAATGCTTGTTCTTCCAACCATTGTTTGCAAAGATTGACAAAAGTCAATTCATTGCACAGAATGAGTGAGGTGAGTCTCTGCTCTGCAGTTCAAAACAGGAGGTAAAAGGGCCCCCAAAGTGAGTTTAAGACATGACCTACCTGACATAATCCTAAAAACAGAAGAAAACATAAATTCAGAGAGAACCATACCCACATAATCTCATTTGACAGAATCAAATTCATAAGAGGAACAGAGGACATAGGCAAATCTAAAGGGATTTGACTATATTTTCTTTTTCTAAATTGCTATTAATGTCTCCCACAATTATAGAGTTCTGGATCTCCTCAGTTACTACTTTATCATTACCTTCAACCTACAATGCATGAGGCACACTGAATTTACCCTCATACTCATGTACTTATCACTTATTTTTTTCTCTAGAAATGCATATGTATATGAATATATTTTTCCCACATTTCCAAGATTCCACCATGAAAATTTCTGTGATATCACTTCCCTGAAATGCATTTTCATTATTTCATGTCAGTTCATCTAAGGATTCTATATCATGTCTTGCAAAAGATGAGACAACTCTAAGTCCACTCTTACTTGACGATTTATAAACTATAATTAAAGGTCAACCTCAGTACCTCCACAGAACTTAAGGGTCATTCACGTTTCTCATTCATAGTGCTTTATTTTTTAAGTAGGTAGCAGAAATTTTATTTTGAAGAAGAGTAAGTGATTTAAAGCCATTCAGTGTACTTCAGAGGATCTCAAAAACCTATGGTTGTGGTTCTTAAACAACATTACCAGTGAAAGATCTGGATTACACTCCAGGTTGGACACTGATACTATGCTTCCATGGGAAATGGTTTCTTGGTTGTGAATATTGTCTTTCCCTTTCTCCTATAGTCTTGGAAATGTGTAGATTGTATGAACTTTTAGAATCACTATTTTCAACACACTTAGAATGGACTCATTTGATAATAGAAGACATCTATATTGTGAAAAAAAAGACCCTTCTCAAAGCCCTAAAGAAGTGATAAAATAATCTTTGGAAAAAATAATAGTCATCCATTAGATTATTTTTAAAAAATACTAAGAATAATTTTAGTTAGTAATACATCACTGTACTAGGAAAAGTGATATGAATGCAAATTTAATTTTTAAAGTTGTTTCTGATTACTACAAAGAGAGTATAAAAATCTGGGTACATGGGCTAGAGTTGTGTCTGAGTTGTAGACTACTCTGCTAGCATGTGCAAAGCACTGAGTTTGATTCTCAGAAAAACATATAAAGAGGGTTTTTTTTATTTTTTAAATACAAGATAGTGAAATGCATCGCAATTCTTATTACACATATAGAACAATTTTTCATACCTCTGTTTGTATATAAACAATGCTCATATCAATTCCTGTCTTCATATATGTACTTTATCTTTTTTAAAGAGAGAGAGAGAAAAAAAATTTAATATTTTTCTTTTTTAGTGTTCGGCGGACACAACATCTTTGTTTGTATGTGGTGCTGAGGATCGAACTCCGGCCGCACGCATGCCAGGTGAGTAGACTACCACATAAGCCGCATCACCATTCCCATATATGTACTTTAGATAATAATGTCTATCACATTTCACAATCCTTGCTAATCTTTACACAACACTCCTACACTGGCTACTTCATATAAACTTGCCTCAGGGATTTAATGCATTAATCAAATAGATTTTATTCAGCCTATGCAGTGCTGTTGGAATGGCTATTATAAAAATCTAAAATTGTCATGTACAGTGGCATATGCCTAAAATTTTAGAATCTATGGAAAATGACACAGGAGAATTGTTAGTACAAAGACAGCCTCAGTAACATAACAAGGCTACAATCAACTTAATGAGAGCCTGTCTCAAAATATAACATGAAAAAGAATGTGGATGTATCTCAGTGGTATGCACCTCTGGGTTCAATACTCAGCACCAAACCATACAAAACCAAGCAAATATCTCATAATTAACAGGGATTCCACGATACACAAATATGTAAAAAATGTTGGTGACAATATAAATTTAATAAATATATTTTTATAAAGTGTTAAGGTTCTTTAAAAGCTCCATATAAAAATGCCACATAATCCACTTGTAATAATTTGGGGTAGCAGTGCAAAATCGTACATGCCTGTACTCCCAGTGGCTTAGGAGAATAAGAGTTAGAAAACCAGGGATTCATTCTTAAGTTAAAGTCCAGCCTCAAGAACTTGCCAAGGTCCTAAGAAAATCAGTAAAACCCTCTCTCAAAAATAAATAAATAAATAAAAATGTTGGAGACTGGGTATGTAGCACACTGGTAAAGTGCCCTGGGGTTAATCTCTAGTATTTAAATAAATTAGAAAATATAAATAATAATTCTTGGCCAAAAAAAGACATACAATCTAGTAATAATAACTCTGGGTATATATGTAAAAAATTAGAAATCCTTTTGCTAAATATATTGCCACACATCTATTTTTATTGTACCTTTATTCACAGTATCTAATAAAAGAAAACAAATAAAGTATCTTTTAGATAGAAAGTATATCAGAAAATGTCTTCCCACTGCAAAGCATCCAATTTGTCCATCCCTTCAAAAGCTAAACACTTAAAATTCAAACTTGTCCCTAGAAGGCAAGACTCAGAGAGTGGTGTTTTATAAATACTCCAAAAAATTTGGAATCTCTGGGAACCTTGTTTCAGATATTCTAAAACTCAGAACTAGGTCCTATGGGAGGTCAGAATGAGAACACAAGACATAATAAATTCTTTAATGGAGAATCTTAATTCAGACACTGACATAACCAAAAGCAGTGTTGGAGATTAAAAAATAGATTCTGTTTCACTGATTTCTGGGTTATGGATTCAAATCAAATATATATTAGAAAGAAAGTTAAGGCTACTGGTTAAAATCTACATAAAATAGATATTATAAATGTATCAGGGGCTGGGTGTGTTGGTGCAAGCCTGTAATCCCAGTTGCTGAAGAGGCCGAGGAAGAATTATCAAAAGTTCAAAGCCAGCCTTAGCAGAAGTGGGGTGCTAAGAAACTCAGTGAGATCCGGTCTCTAAAAAAAAAAAAAAAAAAAAAAAAAAAAAAATCCTGGGGATTTGTCTTAGTAGTCAAGTGTTCCTGAGTTCAATCTCCAATATCCCCCATAAAAAATGTACCAGGGGGCTGTGGCTGGGGCTTAGTGGAGCTCACTTGTCTGGCACATGTGAGGCACTAGAATCAATTCTCAGCTCCACATATAAGTAATTAAAATAGAAGGTCTATCAACAACTTTATATATATAGTACCAAGATATTGACATGGACTTTGATCTAATTTGTGTGTACTTTAGCCCTTAAGATTGATGTTGGTTGGGGCTGGGGATGTGGCTCACGTGGTGGCATGCTCGAGTGGCATGCATGCGGCCTGGATTCAATCCTCAGCACCACATATAAAGAAAGATGTTGTGTCTGCCAAAAAATGAAAAAATAAATATTAAAAAATTCTCTCTCTCTCCCTCTCTCTCTCTCTCTCACACACACACACACACACACACTCTCTCTTAAAAAAAAAAAAGATTGAAGTTGGCCAGGAATGGTGATACATTCTTGTTATATCAGCTGTTTACAAGACTGAGACATAAGGATCATGAATTCAAAACCAGTCTCATCAATGGTGAGGCACTAAGCAACTCAGCGAAACCCTGTCTCTAAGTAAAATACAAAATAGGGGTAGGGATGTGGCTCAGTGATAGAGTGCCCCTGACTTCAATCCCTGGTCTGCCACCCCCCCCAAAAATGGGGCTGAGTAAATAGCTCAGCTTGTAGAGTGCTTGCCTTCTAAGCATGAGGCCCTGGGTTCAATCCCCAGTACAGAGAGAGAGAGAGAGAGAGAGAGAGAGAGAGAGATTGAAATTGCATGTAATTTAAATTCAAGTTAGTCCCACTTTTATTTTTTCCTGCCACACCAGAATAAAAGAGTTTCCTGAAATATTTGGAATGTTTCTGTGGGTTATTTATTTATTTTTTCTATTTACTTATTTTTATGTGGTGCTGAGATCGAACCCAGGACCTTGCACGTGCTAGGTGGGTGCTTTATCACTGAGCCACAATCCCAGATTGTCTGACCATAAATAAATAAATAAACAAATTAATAAATACATAAACCCTCAATTGATGACCCTTTACAGTTTTTAAAAATCCTTAATTGGGACACATAAACTTCATTTAGGAGAGATTCATTCTTTTTAATGTCACCTAATTTTATTCTGCTTTCTTCTCATGAGAAAATCTCAGAATGATAAATTTAGATCTTGTAAAAATGCCCTCCAGTTCTTGAAGAATGACATTATAAATGATGCATACCTTTGCAATAAAACATGGGAAAATAATGATCAATAATGCTGAATGTGGAGTTTTGAGATGAACCAAAATTTCTCAGTTTGCCAATTGAATCTGGGTGCTTGTCTCATAAATTTTGAAGAAAAAAAATCTATTTAAGCAAGAAGAAATAGAACACCCACCATGTGGTATGAGGAATGATACCAGAAAAAAAAAAACTCATTTTTTTTGTACCATCTTAGAAGTTTACAGATAGTTTTGGGCAGAACAGGTAGCATAATGCATTTAGAATAGGCTTTGGAAAAGGCATCCTGACTATCATATGGGTTCACTTTCATTCTTTCTGTGACCCATCCTTTTTTTCTTCATATTCAATCAGGAATCACCCCTGGGACAAAGGACTTTGTTGAAGGCTTCAAGGCCTTTTACAGTTGAAATATGCCTTAATGGTGCTCATTACCATCATTCAGTTAGCCACCAGGTGTGTTTGAGTGAGGCCCATTATCCACATTACATGGTCATTATACTATCTATTCTATTTTATACTTATTCCCTGTGAAAAGAGAACCCAGATTTGCATATGTGAACAGAGAGCTAGAAAACTAGGGGTTTACTCTGAGACCTATGGAGAGCTAAACTGAAGTTCTGGATTTCAGATTTTTGTTTTGGATTTGAGATACTGCTTCTGCTACATTTAAAAATCTCAGGACTCATGAAGAGAATGAGTTAAAAGCCAGCATCTTCAAATTTGTGAGGCCCTAAGAAATTCAAAGGGACCCTGTCTCTAAATAAAAATATTAAAAAAGGGGTGGGAATGTGAATCAGTGGATGAACACCTCTGGGTTGAATTTCTGGTGCCAAAACAACAACAACAACAACACACACACAAATAATAATAATAAACAAATAAACAAACAAACCCTCATGAGTAACAAGCCCTAAAATTAAGAGCTTCTCTCATGCATGAATTCAATAAATGGATTTGGAGTTCTCTCTTGATAATTATCTCAGTCTTCACCATGCAATCTGGAGACATGCTGGACTCATGGCACATGGAATCCCACAAAGGGCTTTAGAAAGAAGGTGAAAACACCATACAATTATGGAACAAAATGCCCAGGTTTTCAACTGCTGATCTAAGCCTCACTAGACTAGTCAGAGGGAGGTGAAGGCTAAGACACCACAGAGAGTCCCTCTGGCCACAAGACTGTGGAGAGAAACAGGAAGAGTCCCTAGCCATGACTGCCAGTTTCCACCATTGCCACTCCTGTCAGCTTTAAGCCACCTTCCTAAGCAGTCTCAATATAACAAGGCACACGTACCATTTCCTGGCTCTCAAGGTTCTCAGCATTCTCCCTGTGGTTTGTTTTCTGATTCTGCATAGCACAGACACCTGGGCTCCAGATCCAGGACAGAAGCCTACAAAAAGATTGAAAAAATGGCGGGTTCCAGACACGAAGGGAACAGAAGATTGTGGAAGCCCTCCCTCTTGTCACTGGCTGCCTGAGGATTGGACAGTTCTCACCTAAGTGACTGATTGGTCAAGGCTTCAGGCACTGCCTCCAACCTGAGCCAAGTGGGCACAGAATCAAAGTCTAAATGACAGGCTGCTCCATTGTCATTGTTAACTGACTACAGATCAGGGCTGAGAATATAGCTTAGTCAGTAGAGTGCTTGTTTTGCTGATATAAGGCCATGGATTCAATCCCTGCACTACACGCACACACTCTCCCCTCCCCAACCCCCCCCAAAAAAGATTAAGGACTTTGGGGACTAGGGTTATGGATCAATGGTAGAGAACTTCCCTAGCATGCATGAGGTACTGGGTTGAATATGAAGCACCGCATTAAAAAGCCACCCAAGAGGGGGATGTGGCTCAAGTGCTAGCATACTCGCTTGTAATGCGGGTGGCCCAGGTTTGATCCTCAGCACCATATACAAGCAAAGAAGTTGTGTCCGCCAAAAACTAAAAATAAATATTAAAAAAAGCCAACAAACAAACTACTAATGATACTGTGTCCATCTACAACAAAAAGTATTCAAGAAAGAAAAAGATTGTGTATTGGACTTGTGCACCCTCACTACAGAACTCATAACCACTTTTTATAAATAATATATACATATATGTCTTTAGACAATGTATAAATTTCACCTGTGATGTCTTTTCAAGTAACTTATATTACAGGTATGCTTTACAACCTGAAATCCTCTTCACCTCTCCTTCTCCTTCTCCTTCTCCTTCTCCTTCTCCTTCTCCTTCTCCTTCTCCTTCTCCTTCTCCTTCTTCTTTGCCTGTTAATTGCATTAAATGCCTCTGTATGGGGTTCTTTTAAGGCAAAGTTTTCTTCCAATAATAGGACCTAGCCCAGAGAGAAATGTATTGACACTTATAACTGTTTATAAGGTTAAAGAAATTTGTGAATAAATATGTATATATATATTTATGAAAATGATATCACAATTACTTTAATATATATATTTTTTTAATTTTTTCTATTCTTTGTCTCATAAAAAAAAAAGTTTGAACTTTAAACTCTTTAGCAATGTTCTTATATCCCCTACCCCAAAAAAGTGACTCACAAGTATAATTCAAATTATTGAGGCTCATAAATTTTTTATCTTTTATTTTAACTAGTGAAGTCTAAAGATTTTCTTTTTATTTTCACCTTTAAATGAAGCACACTTTTATAGCTTTCTTGTTGTTTAACTGACCTTTAATATTCTGCAATTTTTACCCCCATTCTGATCACTTTGGACTATTGATGTTTTCATGGAGGGGATCGCAAAGTGTTCATGAACAAGGTAGGAAATGGATATAGTAAGATATAAGGCTGGTAATTGCTGAGTATGTAGATTTTGCTATACAAAATAAGTATTGGTGGATGATATGGGGGTAGGGAGAAAAAGAGCAATGAAAAAAAAAGAAGAAAAACTTGAACAATAGAGGGGTTCACATGCTACAAGTCTACAATGATAGCGTGAATATAGAGGGTAGTGTTCTTGGAAGCAGCAATAAAATTTGAGGGAAAGAAAAAGGTAATATTTTGCACAGTTCCCAAGTGAGAGAGCCAGGTGAATGGGTTCTGTGTTCAACTCTTCCCACCTAGGAGTGGAATTTATAGTTCATAGGGTATGTCTCAGTAAGTAGTAAAACACCATTTCTATGTACCTTTACACTTTTTCATGGCTACAAGCTGACTTTGACAATTCCAGTCACATTACATCTTTGCACTTATTAGCTATTCATTAATTAATTCATTCATTACATTATTTATTTGTTTTTGATTAATTCACTTTTTTTAGTTGTCATTGTTTTTACATTACTGGTGATTACATAATTGCATAAATATTCTGAATGTTGACTTTTGGTTAAATATTGTTTTATGTGTTTATTCATACATTTATTTTTCATTGAAATGTTTTTCCTTTGCCAAGCCTGATTTATATTATACCTCAATCTTCATTTATGAAGAATAGATAAAATCACATTATTCCAAAAAACTCAAGGATTTAACATCTTTGCAGAATCCTAATCACCTGCTAAAGTTGACCCAGTCTGGGTCATCTAAAAGCTGTGTCAAAACTCCTCTTTTTTCTTATATACACTTTAATAAAGGATTTCTCTCTCACTTTTATATTTGGAGAGTAGACTAACTTCCCAAGCAGTAGTTAATAACCTAGATGAGTTTTCCAACTAGCTCACTATTACTTTAAAATTGTTTACAACCTTGACACTAACAGTGTCACTGATTACTTTTTTTAATTTTTGCAAGATATCTCTCTCTCTCTCTCTCTCTCTCTCTCTCTCTCATATTACAAATTGAAATCAGATATGCTTTTTTACTAAGAAACACTCCCAGCCTTTAATAAAATATTCTACAAAGAAAAAGGGTTCACTGATTATCTTAGAGCCCCACTAAGTTGCTGAGGCTGGCTGACTTTAATCTAATGTTATAGAAGTATGATATATATATACACGAGAGAGAGAGAGAGAGAGAGAGAGAGAGAGAGAGAGAGAGAAAGAAAGAGAGTAGTGTTCATTTGACTCTTTCTCCTGGGGACTGTGCCAGAATTACCTTCTTCTTTCACTTCTACCTTATTTCTGCCTCCAAAGAAACTACCCTTTTCCCTCATACTTCATTGATCCACCATTAGACATTTTAAATCTGAACTCTTGAGCTGCTCATTCTTTCCCTCTTTTCTTCACAGCACTTTTTCTCTACCTGTACCTATTCCACCAATACTTATTCATGAATACTCACTACTACATACACAGTATCCACCAATGTCACAACCTGACCTATCCCTGTTCTGCTTTTTCCATGGATCACTTTTAGATTCCCTCCACCCAGATATCAATAGTCCAGAGTAAGGTCAGGTAAGGGTGTTATATATGTAGGTTTTTAAATGTCATTTACATAACAATGAGCCTATTAAAATTGGGATTTATTTTGTCTTAGTTTAAAAAATAAAATTTACAGACTGCACTGTTATACTCAATTGTTTAAAATGCATTTATCTCAATAATTTGGAAAAAGTAATTCTATAAAAAGGAGAATAAAGAAAAGAACATAATACATAAAATTGACAATTGATGGAGTAGATATTGCTGTTATTTCATCATGAAAATATATATATATATTCATATATTTATATATATATATTCATATATTTATACATATATATATATATATATATATATATATATATGAAATACTCCTCACCAAGCAGCTTAGACCTGTAGAAATTATTGTGTGTACAATGACAGCATACAAGTATGTGATAGCATAAGACTAGAGCTATACTTGTCAATACAGTAGAAATCTGTGGCCTAGGAGGAAAGACGAGGTGATTCAGAAAAATAAAAATAATAAAGTTTGAGAAAAAAATGGTTTCTGGAGCCCAGAAAGATTTCTGGTTTAATTAGAGTACAAAATACCACATAAGTATTATACTGAAGTTACATCTGTTAAATACATCACATGTATAATGGTTTTCAAAGAAAATATGTAGAAATTATTACAAACTAAATAAAAATTTACAAAAGCACATAAAATAGCATGTGTGTAAATAAAACTAATCATTACAAAGACAACTATTTTAACTCAATTTAATATATAATATTTTCCTATCAAAATTTTAGCATGTTTTTCTTTAAATACAAAAAGAGAGCTGGTCCTGTTGGTGCACAATTGTAATCCCAGTACCTTGGGAGGTGTATTGTGAGCTCAAAGCCAGCATCAGAAAAAGTGAGACCCTAAGTAACTCAGTGAGATACTGTGTCTAAATGTCATACAAAATATGTTTGGGGATGTGGCTCAATTCCCCTGAGTTTAATTCCAAGTATCAAATAAAAGAAAAGAAAAGAATGGACCAAAAAAATTATCTTAGAAATAAAATATATGTAAAATACCCCAAAACCTTTAATAAAAATCAAATAATATATTTATTGTTATGAGACACATTTAATGTATATTATGAAACTATATTGAAATAATACAGACCAATATATTATAATATAAATCAAATCTGAAATCATATGTAGATCAATAGTATTGTTAAGAGCAATAGAAAGGCATATGTAAAACCAACCATATGAAAAACAACATTAGAAGTGAATGAATGAATCTATCCGACCTAAAGTTAGAATTGGGACATAGAGGCAAAGTTCACTGTTAGAGTGTGTGTGCAGAATGTGCAAGATAGTCAGTTCCAAACTTAGCAACACTATAAAAAGCAAATATTAACAGGGAATGATGTTGAAAATAAAGCAGCATATTAAATGAGACACTCTCCCTCCATCTATAGATAAATTTAAGGAAAAAACTACTGTGATTATTTCTTTGGCAAAATCATGAATGAGTAGAGAGATTTAGATACACTGGATACTAGTCCAGTCTTAAGAAATGTACCATATGTGGGACAAAATTCCCAACTACCATAATCACCTGCAGTGAGCAGAAATGTGAGAGAGGGGCTGAGGATGTAGCTCAGTTTTTAGAGTGCTTGCCTTGTATGCACAAGGCCTGGGTTCAATCTCTAGCACCACAAAAAAAAAAAGAAGGAAATATGAAAGAAATGATACAAAAAAATGGTGATATCTAGGAGCCATAAAATTTTTCACAAGTGCTTCATCAGCTGTGACCAAGACACAAAATTACCCAAATATCAAAGCAGTCAATTTATCTCAAAAAAAAAATCTGCCAGCATATTTTCCCAATTGCTGTTGCTGACAGATGAAGTTCACTCTAGCTTGTATTATAGGCAAAATAGGGAGGAATCCAGTAAACTACTCTTAACTTGAGTAAGATTTTAGCACTTCCAGAATCCTGCCCCAACCCTGATATACTAGTAATAAGGCCAGAAATACCAATTCCTCCTAGAAAAATTTATTGGTTTTTTTTTTTTTTTGTGGGTGTGTGTATGTGTGTATTGAATGTTTCACATTTAACATATTTTGTTTATGTTACTATGTCCCTGATACACTAGTAATAATGCCAGAACTACCAATTGCTCCTAGAAAGTTTTTTTTTGTGTGTGTATTTGTGGATGTGTGTGTCGATGTATGTACTGAATATCTCAACTGTAACATATTTTATTTACCTTACTATGTCCTGAAGTTCCAAACTCTAGAACAAAAGGTGATTGAGCTTATGTAAATCTCTGTAGATTTCAAACAAATGAATTTACATTCTTTTCCCAGCACTTTTATGAACTGTGATACCAAACAGCTGTTCAAAAAGGAGCTTAACAAACAATGATTCTGTTTATTCCAACAAATCTATATAGAATAGTCCTGCATTGGCTACTTCATATAAACTTTCCTCAGGGATAAAATGCATCAGTCAAAGAGATTTTCTGTAGCCTGGGCAGTGTTGTTGAAAAGGTTATTATAATAATCTGAAAGAGCTAGGTGTGGTGGCCAATATACTAGAGGCTGGAGAGGCAAGTCAGGAGGATTGTGATTTGAAAGACAGCCTTAACAACATAGAAAGGCTACAAACAACTTATTCAGAGATGAGTGATATATCACCCGTCTCAAAAAAAAGGACTGGAAACATAACTCAGTGGTAAGCACCCACGGATTTCAATTCCTAGCACCAAACCACACCAAACTAAACAAATATCTGAAAGATAGTAGGGACTCCAGAGTATAGGTGTATATGCATAGATAAAAATTTTGGTTACAATATAAAGTTAATAAATATACTTTTGAAAAAACTATCATGGTTCTTTTTTTTAAAAGAGAAAGCGAGAGAGGGGGGAGAGAGAGAGAGAGAGAGAGAGAGAGAGAGAGAGAGAGAGAGAGAATTTTAAAATTTATTTATTCATTTTAGTTTTCGGCAGACACAACATCTTTATTTGTACATGGTGCTGAGGATAAAACCCAGTGCCACATGAATACCAGGCAAGTGCACTACCACTTGAGCCACATTCCCAGCCCCTATCATGGTTCTAAGAGCTCAAAATAAAAATGCCATATAATCCACTAATGATAATTTTTTTGAAGCAGGGTATCATTGTCAATGTCTGTACTCGCAGTGGCTTGGGAGGATGAAACAGGAGGAACTTAAAAACAGCCTCAGAAACTTGGCAATGGCTTAAGTGACTCAGTGATATCCTGTCTTATTAAAAAAATTAGGGATGTAACAAAGTGGTAAATTGCCTAAATAAGTACAAATAAATAACAATAACAATTCTTGGTTTAAAAAAATGCCCTATTACCCAGTAATTATAATTCTGGATAAATATCTAAAGAAATTGGAACACTTTTGTTAAAGATATTACTTCACTTCCATTTTTATTGTAGGTTTATTCACAGTATCTAATAAAAGGAAGCCAATGAAGTGCCTTTTAGATGCAAGGTATTGATGAAAAGGTTTCTTCCAGCTGCAGATCATCCATCTACTTGCCTTAAAGTCTGCATACTTATAATTCAAACTTCTCCCTAAAAGGCAAGACTCAGATACGGATTCTTCTGAGTACTCCAAGAAATTTTGATACCTCTGGACAAATTCTGTAAGACTTTTCCAAAACTAAGAAATAGGTAAATTTTGGAGTTTAAAATGTGGACAACATACAGTAAATTCCTCAAGGGGGAATTTTAATTCAGACACTGTGATAAGGTGTCTGGTCTGGGGAAGAAAGAGGAAGTAAAATAAGAGTTTGAGATAAAACTAGACTTGACTTTACTGATTTATAGGTTATTGATTTAATCCAAACAAATATTGGAAAAGGGTTAAAGCTACTAATTAAAATTTATGTAAAACAGGTATTTAAAAAGTACCAGGAAAGAGCTGAAGGTGTGGCTCACTGGTACAGTGCTTAATTCTCAGTGCCCCATATAAATAAATTAAGTATAAATAAATATTAAAAATAATACCAGGTAAGGATTTAAGGTTGTTGTTCAGTAATAGAATTCTTGGCTAGTATGCATGAGGCAGTCTGTTTGATACTGGACCCACATTAATAACAATAACAATAATAATTATAAAATAATAATAATAATAATAATAATAATAATAATAATAATAATAATAAAAAAGATATTTTGTTCATCCACAACTTAGAAAAACATATTTTAAAAAGTACAACAGTGCTATGGCCTGTAACCTTCTAATTATCTGTGTTCTAATTAAGCCCTTGCAATTGAACTCTCTTGTTATTTAAATTAAAGTCCAGTTCCACTTTTATTTCCTGCCACACCAGGACAAAGAGGTTTGCTTGAATATTAGGAATGCTTCTAAATGTCACTTTAATAAAGTTGTTTTACATATTTAAAAACTCAGCTGAAAGCAAACTTGGTGGCACAGGCCATAACCCCTGTGGCACAGAAGAATTATACATGGGTATCATGAGTTCAAAGCTACCATCAGAAAAAGCAAGGCACTAAGCAACTAAGTGAGACCCTCTCTATAAATAAATACAAAAAAGGACTGGGGATGTATCTCAGTGTCCCTGAGTTAAATACCTGGTACAAAAAAGAAAAAGAAGAAAAAAAAAAATCAATTGGGGACAAATACATTAAATAAACAAACAAACAAACAAACAAAAAACACCTTAATTTTGGGCAAATTAACTACACTATTGTGAGGATGGCTTTAGGCCTGGCTTAAAAAAAACTCCATATTAAAAACTTCAGTTTGAAACATGCAGCCTCACCAGGCATGACTAAAGAAGCCCTGCAGTATTGCCCTCAGACATAAACAAATCACTTCCCCTCACCTTGATAAACAGAGTGAGGCCTCTGGCAGGTTGTCCTCACCTAATAAGAGGGTAGGGTGAGAAGACCAAGGTGCAGACCACCAGACCAGATGTTTCTGGCCCTAGAGTAAATGATGTCATGGAAAAATCTGGTGGTAACTAACAAGGATTGAAAAAAGGGTAAAAAAGCTGCAAAATTTAGTATAAAGAGTAGAGCAAATGAACAGATGTTCAGCCAGCTCAATAAAAAATACACTTCAGCTGGGGAGGCTGATGAGGACTTGGAATGACATTTCATCACTTCTCATCATTTGTATTATCCTCACCACTCTTAAACTCTACAGCTTATGTGATGTTCTTCTCATGTGATGAAAACTTAATTTCAGTGGGGAGAAACCCAATGGGGAAAATAAAACCAAGAGGCAAGATCTCCCACACACCCAAAATATATACTTTCATGAATAAAAATTTTATCAAAATTACTTTAAAATTTCATTTAACTTTTGTGCTCTCTGGTCTTATGAGAAAGAAAATTTTATTTTAAACTTCTAAGCAATGTCCTAAGGCATTAATATTTTCCCAGAGGGAAAAACAATATAATGCATTAGTATAATTTAAAAACTTCTAGTATTCATAATAAAAATTAAGAAAGACAGCTTAAATCAATTTAATAACTTAAACTACTATATCCCAAATATTATTATTTTTGAAAATATAAATTGACAAATAAATAAATGTATTTTTCAAGCTTCATCCTAAAATTCACTCTTGACCTCTCAGGGATATCTATGTTCACCATAGCTACATTCCATGTTTGATATCTATAAATACCCTGACCTCAGCAAGATGAAAAAAATTGACAACTCAGTTCTGTGGCTTAGGTTATGGAATAAACATACCAAACAGCATTCTCTCAGGGCCAAGGAACAGGAGAGACTCTGCACTTTGAGAGAGAAGCCATCTACAACTCAGAAGTGTACAAAAGTGGAAACTGTTTCTCACAGGATTCTGGGCACAGATCCATTTTCATTTTAGATATTACACTTTAACCAAAAGAGATTGGTATCACTGGAGAGAAGACTCTAGGTCATCAGATCATCAGTAACCCAGAAACTAGAATCTAAACATTTAAAAAAAATTATTTTGCAGTTTTTTTCTTTAGCCTAATGCAGGGTTGTGATTTCATTTTTCTTCTTTAGTATTGGGTACTCTGAGAATATCATCAAACATTAAAGGCATAGAAGTCTACACATATTTCCATATAATTCAATAAATCCTGTCAAGAGATTAAAGTTTAAATTTAAATTAATAAAAATTTAACCAGTACCTATAAGGCACAATATGTTTTTCCCATAACTTCTGTTCCACATGTGATTGAATCCTGGCATTCAGCCCATGTTTAGTGAATTAGATATCTATCACTGAATAAGAAGAAACCATATAAAAATTATTGTCTCAAGTGTGGGCTTATCATCAATTAAGCCTGTGTTCATATGGGATCTTTTTACTGCATTAGGTGATAGTTGGTAAAATTACTGAACTTCAGAGGGATATATGGTTGCCAAAAAAAACCCACTCTTTTTCTCAGAATCAAATAAATTAAGGTAGGCTCATTCTCAAGGAGGTGACAGGTTATGAAAGTAAAAACAAAGTCTTCAAAGTGTTTCCTGACTAAAACACTTTCATAGTCACAGATTTACATAAGTCACTCACAAAAAAATAAGAGCTTAGATCCAAAATTTGGGAAATATACTCTGCACTTTGGCTACAAGAGGAGTAAAAACACATTGTCAACTTTATGTGTACAGATAGGGCTAAAGAATTGCTAATATGTTGACACTCAGTATCATTCTGCTTTTTGTAATGGATGAGGTTTACATAGATGTTCAGTGTGAAAGAATATTGGAAAGGTCTCCTGAATATTAAGCAACTTTACTGGAATTCAGGATCAATTCTCTGTGACCCCAAAGCCACAACTCACATCCTCTAGACTACATGAATTATCAATCTTTAATTATTGTTTTAGAAGTTAGATAGTGGCACAAAAAAAAGCAGATTATTTTTTTTTGTACCAAGGACTGGACTCAGAACACTTTATCACAAATCACATCTTCATCCCATTTGTTTTTAAAGACAAGCCAAGTTCTCACTAAGATGCTTAAGGCCCCACTGAGTTTCTGAGTCTAGCCTTGAACTTAAAATCCTTCTTCTCAGCCTCTTGAGTCACTGAAATTACAGACATGCATTACAATATTGGCTCTTGTTTCCTGGTTTATGAATAGGCAAAATTGAAATGATAAGCAGAGAAGCAGCTGTTATAATCACCCCTTTATTAATTCTGGCTTCATTCCTAAGGTTTAAATATTTAAACCCATATTTCAATGTATACTGAAGGTAACATTATCTATTATAGTCAACAGTCTGTTCATGTCCATTTTATCCAGACAATTTTTTACTGCCTAAACTTTGATTTAATTTGAAAATGTTAATCAATATGTTTGAACTTCTGGTTTTTCTTCTGGCATTATTAGGATACTAGGTTCAAACCATACAGCCTATGGAAAATTATGGTGTGGTTATAGCTAAAGAGAAGACTATATGATGAATAAAATTTTAAACTCACGAGGATGATGTATTTTCTTTATTTTTATGTAACCTTGGTGAATAAGATACAGCGTACACAGCCAAACCTTAAATCTTAAAAAGCAGGCTCTAACTCTAGTTAATAAAGAAAAATATGAAATACAAAAAGTTGTGTTGCAAAATCACATAGCAGTTGGTTTGTTATCAGCAGCACAGGAATGGGTTTCTGCCATATAATAATATCAGTATGACTTAAATACATATGATATCTTTAGATGCAACCACACAGCAGTTGATCAATGATAAGTTGCAAGAATGATGAGCTAGTTTAGATACCATCTGGAGATGGCTTTTAGTAATCCTAGACAGGGGGATTGTGTTCTAGTCCTACATCATATGTTTTGAGGCCTGTGGATGCAGAGTTCTTACCTCCTTGGTAATAGATCACTGCAGAAGACTTCAAGTGTGTAGATTTTTGATGATGAAACTTTTAAGAGTGGATCATTGGAAAGGCCAAACATGGCTATAGTTACTCTGTGGTTGATGCTTCCAAAAGGTTACTGTTATTATTATGATGATGATTAGTATTATTATCATTTATTTAAGTAATGAATACCTTGATTAAGGGTACACGTTCATTGTCATAAACATTTTCTTCTGAGCATGTGTTCACTATGTAAAATATTGATCATACACCTTTTTTTTTCTGGCCTATATATGAAAGGGCCTATGGAATGATGCAGAATTCTGAGGGCTGAATGCTCTGGGCTACCTGGGAGCTATTGTTACCTCTGCATAAGCATGACTACACTGCCAACTCGTCCTCACATCTCTCAATTGCTAGAGACCAAAATTTTACATCCTGGGTCTCAACACCCACACAGCGACTCTAATAGTCTTTAGGATATTTGCAGGTGAGAGATATCTCAGTCCTGATAGATTAATGGAGATTTTTAGGGGAGTAGTGGCAACTAAGGACACAAAGAAGCATACAACACTTTGTTGCCTCAGTCCAATTACAGTGAACTCCTGTGGAGAGCTGTTATATAGTGGGATTAGTTCCTTGTAAACAGAAATAAGGATTCTGACTGCACTGTGTGCAAACATAAACCTTGGAATTTGAACTATCAATGAACTGCTGAAGCCCAGGCCTCAGCCCCTTGCCAAAGAAAAAAGAGGCAGCAGTGGCATAGATGATTTGGAGAAGTAGTCAAATGAGTCATGTGCAGCTGCTCTGGTCATGGGATGAATTGTTTCTATAGATCTGACAGCAAAAACTGATGCAAGTGTATGAGAGATTACCAGAATGAGAAATTGAAAAATAATCAAGAAGTATAGGAATCCAAAGTATATCCAGTAGAGTAAGATCTCTGTATTTTTAAAATACCCATCATCCTTCTCCATTGTGATGACTGAGTCTGGGGAGAAGAAGAAGGATAAAGGCCTTCAAGTCCAGTCAATGGATGATGCATTAAATGAATCAACAGTATCCAATGGCTTCAGTGAACAACTGGCATGGTCATCTCAGGTAACCAAGTTTACCCCATTTTACCGTTAAGTAGAACTGGTGGACTTAAAAAATAATTTACCCAGGTGGCAAGAGAGCAAGATTATTAATTTTTGTCTGTAAGAATTAGAGATAAACAGCATTCCCCTTTTTGAATAAATGTCACTACTTAAAAATGTCACTACTTAAAAATAATGATGAATCATAGCTTCTAAAGGAGGTAAGTTTTGCCTTTGTGTCAGGCATATTTGATCTTGATGTGTACTTAAAAATTGTGGGCGCACAAAAAAGCATCGTTGCAAGATCCTGTTTCAAAATAAAGAAAAAGAAAAGAAAAAAATTGAGAATACAGCTCAGGAATATTAATTCTCTCAGTTTAACCACCAGCACTACACTCATATAAACACAGACACACAGACACACACACACACACACACACACACACAAACACACACACACACAGTACTTGTGGGATTTTGAAAATATTTTTTGACACTGAACAGCTGTATAAACCTCATCTATTAAAAAAGGCAGAATTAGTGGCATAATATCAACAGTCCTTTAGCCTTATCTGTGTACAGAAATTTGGTAATGTGATTTTACTCCTACTCTAGCCAAATGCAGAATGCATTGTACAAACTTTGAGTCAGGGCTCTTCTTCTTTTTTATGGCTTTTATAAAATTGTTTCTATGAAAGTGTACTAGTCAGGTATCTAGTCAGGAAATATTTTTAAATATTTTTGCTTTTTATTTTAGAACACTGTCTCCTCAATGAGAACAATCTCACTTTAATTTATTAGATTCTGAGATATCATGTGAAGAAGATTCAGCGTGCTTTTTCTTTCTTTCTTTTTTTTTTTTTTTTTGCAGCCAGATCACCCTCTGAAGTTTAGTAATATTAACAGCTAAACATATTCAACAAAAATATTGCAGATGAATGCAGTTCAATCCAAATATGAACCAGTAAGTTTTAGAGTGACTTCTTATACAGTTATAGACAACAATATATCCACTGGAGGGAAAATGTCAGGTTTTAATCATATGTGGTACAGTGAATATCTGGAAAACAGCAGATATCTTATAAGAAGTATTTAGATTTATTTTATTTAAGTTCATATGCCCAGCCCTTATCCTTAGTCTTTTAACAATGAAAATGGAGCAGCTTGCCTTTTGGACTTGATTCTGGACCCACTAGGCTTAGGTTGGAGTCAGTGCCTGAAGACTTGCCCAATCAGTCTCTTAGGTGCCATTCTTTTAATCATTTTGTAGGCTTTCTGTCATGGATCAGGAGCCCAAATTTCTGTGCTAAGAAGCTGAAAACAAATCACAGGGAGAACTCTGAAAATCCTGAAAGCAAGAAAATGATAAGTGTGCCTTGTTTTCTTGAGACTGGATAAGTAGGTTGTTTAAAGCTGGCAAGAGTGGCAATGGTGGAAAATGAAAATTGTGGCTAGGGACTTCTTGTGAGGGGGCAACAATTGTGATATATGCAGTACATGAGAGAAATAAAGAATTTCCATGCACTTCTGCCCCTTTCAATGCTTTATTCATTCAATTACTCAACATAATTTCACTCTATAGGTACTTAATCAAGAAAAAAACAATTTTTAATGCTAGGCACTGCAATAGACATAATCCATTCACAGCTAACAATTATAAATTAATTCTAAGCACTGCAAAGCACACGTAATAATGACAGGCTAATTACAGACATTCCCTCTGCATGCTAAGTTCAAAAGTATCAAGCCTTAGGCTTTATGTCCAGCATATGCACACTCACTCAGACCAGGGTAATCGGGACAAAAAACAAGGCAGGGCTTTCCTGGTGTGCAGCAGATGACTGGTTGAGGAGAGAATGATAGGGAGAAGTTGCAGCTCTCACTAGGGTCCAGACAAGGGCATAGAGTTGGAGAGTGGTGAGTATTATGCAGAGGAAATGAAGACAAGTAATGGGATGTCAGGTCCTCATCAGGCTTTCCATCTCAAGTGCATCCTTGTTTTGGCTGGCTCAATCCCTGTTCATTAGTTCTATTATTTACATAAAATTTTGGGCTTTTTAACCCCCCTTGCAATCTTCTTCAGCTACCACCAGGTTTCTCAATATCATTTACCCTGGGGTCAGAAACATCTTGTCTGGTGGTCTCCACCCTGATATTTTTGCCTTTCTCTCTTATCAGGCTAGGGGAGCCTGCCAGGGGCTTCACTGTATTTATCAAGTTGAGGGGAAATAACTTGTTAGAGGCCATACTGGGGGGCTCTGTGTGTGTGTGCCTGGTGAGACTGCAGGTTAGAAACTAGAATTTTTAAAATAGAGTTGTGTAGGCTCAGGCTTAAGACCATGTTCACAGGACTCCTCAGAGGGTCTCTGTGACAGATCAACCTCCATCCACCATCCTTACTAGTCTAGTGAAGCTTAGATCAGCAGTTAAAAACCTGGGCATTTTTTTCCATAATTGTATGGTGTTTTCAGCTTGTCTCTAAAGCCCTCTGTGGGCATCCATGTGTCATGAGTCCAGCATGTTCCCACATTGTGTGGTGAAGACTGGAATAATTATCTAAAGAGAACCCCAACTTCATTTGTTGTTTCCATGCACAAGAGAGATTGTACTTTTAGAGCTTGTTATGGAGGTTTTTCTTTGTGTGTGTGTGTGTTTTGTTTTCTTTTTGGTACCAGGAATTCAACCCAGGGGTGTTCAGCCACTGAATCAAATCCCCAGGCCTTTTTAAATATTTTTATATGGAGACAGGGTCCCTTTGAGTTTCCTAGGGCCACATTAAGTTGCCGATGCTGGATTTTAACTCAATGCTCCTCATGACTCCTGAGCTTTTTTAATGTAGGGGAAGCAGTATCACAAATTCAGAACAACAATATAAATTTCAGAACTTCAGCTTAGCTCTTCCTAGGTCTGAGAATAAAACTCTAGTTTTATAGCTCTCTGTTCACATGTTCAAATCTAGGGTTCTTTTTTTATAGTGAATTAGTATAAAATAGAAGGAATACTAAAATGACAGTGTAATCAGGAAAATGAACCTCATTCTAACACAGCTAGAGGCTAACTGGAAGATATGTTAATGAGCACCATTAAGGCCTATTTCAAATGTAAAAAACCTTAATGCCCACTTTTGGGAACACCTTCAACAAAGTCTTTTGTCCTGTGGTGAAGTTGAAAGAGGAAAGATGTGTTATGGAAAAGATGAAAATGCACCCATATAGTAGTCAGGATGCCTTTTTTAAAACCTATTTTAAGTAATTTTTTTCCATGTCTTCTGAAAAACATCTGTAAGCTTTTAAGATGGCACACAAAAATGAGTTTATCTGGTATCATACCCCATCCCACATGGTGGGAGTTCTATTCCACTTGCTTAAATAAATAGATTTTATTCTTCAAAATTTGTGAGACAAGCACCCAGATGCAATTGGCAATGTGAGAAATTTTGTTTCATCTCAAAACTCCACTTTCAACATTATCAATAATTATTTTCCCATATTTTATTTTATTTTTCTTCAAGAACTAGAGAGCATTTTTAAAAGATTTGATTTATCATCTGTGTAGGAATGGCGGAAAAGCTCCATAAACTCAACAAGCAGGACTGTAGAGGCCTGTCACAGAAGAGAAGGGGGAAGGGGGAAGAAGAGAGAGGGAAGGGGCAAGAGAGGGGGAGAGGGATGGGGGAGAGGAGAGGGAGAGGCTTTTGATATTTATGAGCTCAAGGGGGATGAGGAGGGGCAGGGCGAAGTGGGCTCCTACTTCTTTATTGGCTGAGAGTTCACGGCACTTTGGGGATTTGGAGGTGTACCATTGTGCCATTAAAAGTTCACACCATTCAGTGTCATGGACCTGAGCTCCTGGAAGAGAAATGCTCCAGGCACCATCTTTTTTTTTTTTAAAGAGAGACAGAGAGAGAGAGAGAGAGAGAGAGAGAGAGAGAGAGAGAGAGAGAGAGACAGAGCGAGAGACAGAGAGAGAATTATTTTATTTTTAGTTTTTAGTTTTCAGCGGACACAACATCTTTGTAGGTGGTGCTGAGGATGGAACCTGGGTGGCACGCATGCCAGGTGAGTGCTCTACCACTTGAGCCACATTCCCAGCCCCTCCAGGCACCATCTTTACCAACAATCAGAGCTTTTTACATAAGAATAAAGCAGAATAAATTAGGTGACATTAAAAAGAATTAATCTCTTCTAAATGAGGTAGTGTAGTTTATGTGTCCCAATAAAGGTCCTCAATTCATTTTGTTTTCATATGAAAGACCTTTTTATTAAAATTGCCCTGACCCATAGAAACATTCCAAACATTTCAGTAAACACCTTTCTCTGGTGTGGCAGGAAAAGAAAAGTGGGACTAACTTAAATTTAAACTACATGAAAGATCAATCTCTTTCTTTCTTTCCTTTTTTTTGTTTTTGTTTTTGTTTTTTGTGGTACTGGGAAATAAACCCAGGGCCTCATGCTTAGAAGGCAAGCACTCTACTAGCTGAGCTATATCCCCATTCCCATATTTTGGGAGGCAAAACCAGGGATTGAAGTCATGGGCACTCTACCACTGTGCCACATCCCTACCCTTATTTTTTACTTTTACTTAGAGAAAGGTTTTCACAGAGTTGCTTAGCTTCTCACCATTGCTGAGACTGACTTAAAATTCAGGATCCTCCTATCTCAGCCTCTGAAGCAGCTGAGATTACAGGCATGAACCACCATGCATGGCCAACTTCAATTTCAAAAACTAAAGTACACAGCAAATTAGTTCACAGGCTGTCAACAAATAGGTACACTATGTAAAAGACTATTTTTTAGTTGTTGATAGACCTTTATTTTATTTACTTATATGTAGTGCTGAGAATTAAGCAAAGTGCCAGACAAGTTAGCTACCACTGAGCGCCAGCCCCAGCCCCTGGTACATATATATATATATATATTTTTTTTTTATGATGGATACTAGAGATTGAACTTAGGAACACTTGACTCCTGAGACTTAGTCTCAGGGTTATTGTTTACTTCATTTAGAGATGAGGTTTCACGGAATCATTTAGCACCTCACTTTTGCTAAGGCTGGCTTTGAACTTTTGATCCTTTTTGTTAGACCAGGATGCAAGAAAAGACCACTGACTTCAATTAAAATCAAATTAAAGCAAGCTTATTATTTCCACTGGCCAGGCTGCCTCTCCCTCCCAAAACAGCGGGAACAAGACAGCAACCCCACCAGCTTTATAGCCCAGAAAGTTACACAAAAGGGGGGGTTACAGATAACAGAATTCTGAAAAGCATCACACCAATGGTAGTTTACATATTTTTTATGCTGGCCCCAACATCAGAATTTATGAGGACCATTAGAGCCTCAGAGAGTGTCGTTGTCTGGCCAGGGAAGGCCAATATTTATGAAGTGTCACTAAAGTTTCAGAGAGGGCTGCTATCTGGTCAGAGAGCCAGGCATGGGTGAGTTCAAGGCACTGGCAGGCATTCCAAGCAAGTTCAGAATTTGCAGTAATTTATAGTAAAGCCGAAATTATCTTTTCATGGCTTTGTGGCAAGATGGCTCCCAATTTTAATAAAAGATCAGGTTGGGTATATCACTTTTGCCTCAGTCTCTCCAGCAACTGGGATTACAGGCCTGCACCAACACACCTAGCCTTTGGTATATTTTCAATACCTATTATAAATAGATTTTAACCAGTAGCCTTAAGTCTTTTCTAATATATGTTTGGGGCAAGATATAATCCCCAAGTGCACACCCCCAATTACCCACCTTTGGTAGTCATACCCCCCATGCCTACAGTTACCACAGTTAGTCCTTCAAATTACTAATTCAGCAAATGAGCTTACTGCTCTCATAATCTCCACATTTTACCTCTTGCATCAACACAGGAGTTTTGGAGACAACTCCTCAACCAAACCATAACATTCTGCCTCTGCCCACCAAAACTCATGTTCATCTCACAATGCACAATGCATCTAGTCCATCTCCAAGGGTCCTCACAGTCTTTACAGTTTTAGCATTTCCCAAAAGTCCAAGTCCAAAGTATTATCCGAGACTCAAGGCAAACTCTTGGTTGTGAGCCCCTATAAAAACCCAACGCAAGTTGCATACCTACAATTTATAATGGCACAAAGTAAACATTCCCATTCCAAAGGAGAGGAATAGGGACATAGAAAGATATCAAGACCTTAACAGCCAAACGTATCCTGTGCTTCACCTCTAGCACATGGTGGTGAGATAGCATATCTTAAGGGCTTAGGCAGCTCCTTCCCTTTGGCCATGATGGTTGCAGTCAGTATGGCCTCTCTTTTAGCCTGGTTATATCTACAGCCAGCAACTTTCCTTGGCAGGCAGTCCACATTATTGGCATCTCTTAGTCTTATGGGTCACCACTGCAGCTTTGGTTTCCTTCCTCTCAGGGGCTGCCCACAGGATTCCTAACCTACCACACTTTGCCTAGTGTCCCATACCTTCCTTTGGAATCTTGGTGGAAGCCTCTATAACCGCTTAACTCCAGCATCCTGCATTTCTGTAGAACCAGCATCATGTGGATGATATCAAGGTCTGCTGCCTGCTCGAGCAGTAACTGGGCCCCTTGGACTATGGCTGCAGTGGCCTCTGAGTACCTAGGAGGCTCATCATGGTGAAATAAACCCCAAGAAGCATCTCTTTAGTCAATCCTATGCAATCTCCCAAGTAATTTTCCAATTTTACACCATGATTTTGCAGTGAGTGTGGTCTTGCTAATTCCTGAGACAATCTCTCTCCACAGATAATGAGGAACTACTGTATATAAATTCTCCATCAATATGATAAAATGTATTTACAATAACTCTAGAGTTAGCCTCATGATTAACAAGGAAAAACAGATTGCTCCCAACTTCAGTGATTCAACAAAAGATTTTTTGACAATGATGGTGTGTGCATAAGCCCTATGCATTCAATAGAAACTGTACTTCAAATTTTGAACTTTGAACTAACAACATGTATTTCTTCATGCTGGACAGTGGTACCAAGTCACAGCTCCCAGTAAGCTCTAGGATCACATTGAGAACCAACTGATATTCTACACCACTACAGTGGTGGTGCTAAATTATGATGTTCAGTAAGTTTTTAGTTTTATTTGCAGTATTGGGGATTTAACACAGGAATGTTTTACTACTGAGCTATATCCCCAGCTTTTTAAAATTTTTGTTTTGAGGCAGGATCTCTCTAAGATAATTAGGATGAACTCAACCTCCCAAGTCAATGGAATCCTTTAGGAGGTGTGTGCCACTGTGTCTGACTCTAAAATGCGTTTTAGTTTTACGATATCTTAAACCTGCAATAGGTTTATTGGTATGTTACCTCATCAGAGGATGGGGAGTTTCTGTATTAAAAATGTTGTCATTGAAGTATAAAATAGAATCACCATGTTTATGCACTATTATGTAATATATTTCACTGTTATTCAACATTTTAACAAATTTAAGACTTTTTTTTTTTGAACCAGCAATTGAACTCAGGGACATTCGGCCACTGAGCCACATCCTCAACCCTATTTTGTATTTTATTTAGAGACAGGTTCTCACTGAGTTGCTTAGCACCTCTCTTTTGCTGAGGCTGACTTTGAACTCTCAATCTTCCTGCCTCTACCTCCTGCACCACTGGGATTACAGGTGTGTGCTACCATGCCCAGCAAATTTAACACAATTTTAAGCCACTTCAATTTGATAAGAGAATAAAATTAAATAAGGTAAACTGGAAAAAGTGAAGGTACAATTTTATTTATTGGCATATTGTATAATATAATATTTAGAAATATTCTAGAGAACTAACTGAAAAACTTGCATAAGTAAGGGCATTTGAAATGGATGTGGGTACAGATTATATACATAATATATACAGCCAAAAAAAAAAAAAAAAAGAACCTGATTTGCCATATCAGACTAATGTAAAACACTTTAGAGTAAATTTAATAAGAAATTTGCCAAAAATATAAAACTTTATTTTCCAACTTCATATTGTGTTTTATTGATCTCTTAGGAATTCTTGTGACCCTTTCAATTATTACAGTTTTATATATTTTAATAGTAAGTAAACATAGTCTTGCCTAAATATCCATTAATAAGAAGCTTGTTTTATCTATCTTATGTACAACAACACATCCATAAAAATCAATTTGAACTTTAAAACACTGATGTAAAATTATTTGTTGCATATTGTTCGGTGACATAAAGAGGGTAGAAAATGTTTTGAGCTGTTGTGGAAAAGTAAGCATAACAGATAAAATGTACATATACATAATATATATATATATATATATATATATATATATATGTAATATTTGTATCATTTATATGTATATTTATGTATATATATATATGTATATATATTTATGTACACATTTTTAGAATTAATAGAACATTTCTGACATGCTTTATAAAGTCCTGGGCTAGAAATGTATGTCAGTGGGATAGCACTTGCCTAGCATTAGCCAAGCCCTGTGTTCCATTCCCAGCCCCACAAAATAAACAACAATAGCAACAACAACAAAAATAAAAACAATACACAAACAACACTGGTTTCCACTAAAAAGGGGAAACTAGTAACTGAGAAACAGCTACAGAGGGATAAATTTGTTTTAAAATGTTATGTACCTATTGGTTTTTGAAGCAATGATTATCTCAAAAAAAAGTAAATGTAAATTTTGAAATATGATTATAATCTGAACATTATAATCAATACATAGAGATGGCATTTATTTTTTTTGTGTTAAAAACTTGTACATATGTATATTTTTTCAGAGAAAATGTTAATAAAATTTCTAAGCATTCAGACAATACTTTCTCTAGTGCTCTATTAAAATATATTTTAATAAATTAAGCTTACTAAATGTTATTAATTAAATTTTACTAACATTATTGTAGTGTAACATATTCTTTTAAATAATAAGATTAGAACTATCTTCATAATGCATCATGTGAAGTTAACATCACGATGAATAAAACAGAGTGGTCTTTGTTCCAGAACAGTTTCAAAATGCATGTTAAACTTTCCAATGTTATGTTGTCTTCTTTGACCTATTCCTTAATTTAGAAGTAATTTTTAAATATTTGAAAAAAATTTTAAGTTTTAAAAATGGGGATTTATTTCATCCCTTTTATTTATTTTGTGTCTATTATTCCTCTTTACCCCCTCACCGCCATCTATTTCAGGTTGCCTCCTATGCCCAATGAAGGGTAGACACAGGTTTGCAGTGCCCTCTTTAAGAAAAATAATATAAAATTACAAATATATAATTAGTACAAAAGTGAAATTTACTCTGGAGGGAGAGGGAGAGAAAGAAACAACACAACAAATTATAAATTTTAAAAGTTGATACAGGCTATAAAGATCATAAAATCCAGGCAAATAAGATTCATTAGTTGTGTAACCCACCTTCATGACATTTTTTTTTCCTCCTAATTTTTTGGACTGTTTGTTCTTTGCCTTGTCATATATAATATTTTTTTTTGTGAAACCGGTTTCTATGAGAAAATAGATGAAAAGGAATCTTTCAGCATTTCCCTCTCCCCAACATTATTAAGATAATTTGGAAAAATTACCTTTAGTTTCCAGCGCATCACTGGTAACATTAGATTTTTAGGATTGTTGTTAAATTAGGGTAATCCTCTATCAAGTTTCTTTCATATAATATGAGCCACAAGAGTTCAAGTCATATTGAGTGTGCCTCGGCCATGACTGATCTTACACACTCTTTGAACTGACAACACACATTCCCTCATGGAAGTGGTGTGTTATAAGTTCTCACCATATTTGTCAGTGTCAGCAAGAGATTTAAATCTTTTCCCAGAGTGTTCATATAATCTACTCTCTTTATTAAGGGCACAGTCCAAAAGGCTATTTATCATTTCTTTTTGAAGCTTGTCTCTTCCTCTAAATGAGTTACAGCTTTTGGTGTGATCAGTATTGTTTTGTTGTTACAACTTGCTTCTTAATGTCAGCATAATTTCTGATGATTTCATGGCTACTCTTTGCTACTCATGTTTGCATTTCATTAATTGGCACTTCTTTCAATTCTATAATAATAAATTTTAACATGACAGAAAGGTCATAGAATGATCTTAAAAAGAAACCCAACACTCTTCTGGTCATACATCCCCTGTTTAAGATCCTTTAATTACTTCCTGTTTTAATAAATATTTAATTGGAGCCATATGTCCCTGTACTACCTGGTTGACTTTGCCTCTCCAACTTCACCTCCAGTCACTTCCTGCTCCTCAGGGTCCACCCCACTGGACTTCCTTACTGCTCTTGAATATAATGAATTCCTTCTACATCAGGATCCTCACATTTGCTTATCCCTATTTGTGGCACTCTTTCCTCAGATCTTTTCATTAAAGACTGTTTCTCATCTTATTTGCCTGTTGAATAAAACTTCCCTGATCCCTCTTCCTAAAGAAACCACTCTTTCCAATCATTACTGCATTGAACACTTGATTTTCTTAGTAGCACCAATGGAATGATTTCTCATTATTTATTTGCTCATTTGATCATGGATTTATTTGGCTTTTTATTGTTTATCCACCCACTGGTCAGATAGATTTTTTTGAGAAGAGACACGCCTTGGGTCACTGTTTCTCTTCAGGGCCATAAGCAGTGCCTAGAATAGGGTAGGAAGCCAAGAACTATTTATAGTGTAAATGTGTAGATTATAAAAGGATTCTTTAGCCCAAGCAAGCTCAGATCATACTTTATAGCAACCTTCAGTATTTTGAAGGTTTGGAGATTTTTACAATAAAGAAACGTGTTTTATTTTGTTTAACTCAGAATTTGCCCAATTTATTTAACCATATTTTTTTTTGCTTTGCTTTGTAAAAATATCTCCAACTAACATTTTGGAAATAATAACATACTTCATTATAATGAGAGGATTTCTAACACTGAAGGAACTCATGAAACTAGGTAAAAACCACCCAGAGCAAACAGACATTGGAAAATGACTCCTTCATAGCTCTGGTTTATTCATTCACCCATTCAACAAGCATTTCTTGTTGGGCCTTCCCTCTTTCCAGTTTAACTTATTTAATTTTTATTCTCTTGTCAGATTGCAGTGGCTTAAAAATGTGTTAAATTTGCCAGGCATGGTTGTGCGCACCTGTAATCTCAGTGGCACAGGAAGATTGAGAGTTCAAAGCCAGCCCCAGCAAAAGTGTGGCATTAAGCAACTTGGTGAGATCCTGTCTCTACATAAAATACAAAATAGGGTTGTGGATATGGCTAAGGGGTCAAGTGCTCTTGAGTTCATTCCCTGTTAACAAACAAACCAAAAAAAGTGTTAAATTTATTAAAATGTGGAAATATGTTACATAATAATGTTATATAATAGTGACATAAACATTGAGATTCTATTTTATACTTCAATGAGAACGTTTTTAATAAAGAAACTCCCCAACCTCCTATGAGGTTACATACTATGTACTTGACATGTTGTCATGCTCTAGAGATACATCCCTTGGCTCAATCCCTGCTCTTGTAGAGCTTAAGCACATATGATATGGGGTGACATGTACCTTGCTCCATGGGAATAGGTTGGGGGAGCACTCAACGCAATCCCAGAGGTCTAGGAACACTTCCTGATGAAGTGTTATCTAAGTCAAAACCTGGAGACTAAATAGACCTTTGGTGGATGAAGAATTTGGAAGAGTACCACAGGCATCAAAAGTACCCTGTGTCTATAGCTGGGATCAAGAAGCAGCTGGTGTGCTGGAGAGATTGGAAGATCACTGTGTGTTTGAGTCCAGTGTGTAAGCAACAAGTGGTAAGAGGTGAACACAGGGTGGTGACAACAACCAGGCCACACCGAAAGGACCTGAAATTATTGACTTAGGTATTGTCCTACAAACTGATTGTCAATCCACTGAGGTTGCTTTGATTTGCTGAATTTGTACTTTTAGTATTACTATCTTATGTGTGCAAAGTAAACATAAAATTTTATGAAATGACTGAAGAAAAACAACTTAAAGTCCAGAAGAATCTTTGGGGAAGATTGTCGGTGGGAGAAATAGCTGCTTTTTGGTATGTTGTGATAAACTGCTGGCTTATTTACTGCTTTCTAGCTACCCAAATTCTAGGGGTACCAGGAAAACAGAGCACAGAAGTGATGGCACCCACAGTCCTTCCTGATGCAGCAACTAGCCAGAGTAACTGTCTTGGGAAAAGGGAGCAGCCATTCCCAATACAGTTAGGAATATCTTTTTAGCTTTTAAGTAATTCTAAGTGTCAAAATCATTTAATATTTCAGAGCCTGCAATGTAAAACAAGTAGTAAATTGAGAGGGAAAGTCCAAAAGGAGAAAAATACTAGACGCTGCAGACTTGTTTCCACCAGTCAGAGGCCAATAACTGATGTCTAGACTCTGTCCCTTGCTCCCATCTGGAGAGTTCTCCTTCTGACATAATAAACAAATCAAAGAAAAACAATCATGGATGGGAGAAACAGCAGAGTCTTCACATTTTGCTTCCCTTACGACTTGTTTGCCAACAGGAAGGCAACTGTTCTAGCTGAGCCAATGAACACTTTATGGAAACCGCTTTAGTCGCAGACTATCATACCCTCCTGACCAACCAAGTCATTCTTGAGAACTCTACACTTATTAGCTTGGCCCAGACCCAGGGCTCTCTTCTACCCTGAGAATTCACATGAAGATTATATAAACTCTCTGTGACTACTTATTTTTTTCTTCAGAACTTGAAACCAAAGACATTTAAACATTGTATTATCTCTTGATGGTGTTTGCATGTGTGTAACTGGACTTTTATAAGGTGAAGAAAATGCAGGTTTTCTTTGGTCAAGGGAGATGGTATAGACAAATCTTGATTCTTGGGAAACTCTTCCTATTAAAAAAATGAAAATTAAGGTTGGTTTTGAAGGGAATACCTGATTTCCTCCACAGCCCTCAACAGTTCAATTCAGTTTCTGTTATTGCTCAATTCTTGCCCATAATAAGAATAAGTCTCTTTGCTTCCTGAATTCTTCATAGCAGAAAGGGCACTGTGAGAGTAAATGCTTGGAGTGCTGTATCTACAAGGTCATGTGTTATGCTGAGGACTTTATTCTGTCAATTGACTACCTCTCCTTACACATCTTGAACTCTGATTTTAGGTATAGCTATATGACTGTTTTGTTTGGGGGCATGTGATATAATTTGTTAGAGTACAACATACAAGCAAAAAGTTCATGTTCCCTTTTGTCCCAGTCACACAGCACAACACTGACATTCACTCTTCAATCCCAAAGGCTTTGTTTCTAAATCATATGTTTCCCGGGTTTTTAGGTTGTTATTTTCTCCAATGAGTCTAGAACAAGAAAGCAGTTGCTACTCAGTCTTACATCATCCTCTGAAATCTAGGTCTTATTCTCCTGTTGGTTTTCTAACGTCTGTAAATTTTGATGCTTGGATTTATATTTCAATGCATGGAGATTTTTAGGGAAGTCCAGGTCATGATAAGAGGAATGAGAAAGTAATATAGATAAGAGAAGGCAGTCAATAAAATGCAATAAAATGTGCATTATGCTGTCTTCTACTATCACAGGCAACTAAAGATTAACCCCACAGAGATTCTGGGCATACTGCAAAACACATGAGTCAGAATTTTACCAAGAGGTAATGGAGCCAGTATATTTAAACACCAACTTCTGAAAGTGGATTAAAGGCTACTCCCAGGAATGTTCATTCCTTGTTACTTCCAGTCTGTCTTGCTGTGACCAAAGTGGCTTCCTACAGTTTAGAATGAAATACCTTCAGAGATAGAGAAACAGATATAGGCATTTGATAGTTCAGTGCAGTACAAGTGATAGGGAAATAGCACTGACAGTGCCTAAGTTAATTTCTGTTTTAAGTGAAAGTAGTTGTTAATTCTTTTAGTTTCCCTGATATAGTTTTAAGGGTACTACTGATATATTTATTAGTCATTTTGGTAATATAAAAGTAAATGATATTTTTATGAAGTCCAATTTATATTTTTTGCTCATGCTTTTGGTGTCATAATTTCAAAATCCATCATCAAATCCAGGTCATGAATATTTCTCCATGTAATTTTTGTATTTATTGTATTTCTGTTGATGAATTTTTTTAAAGAGAGAGTGAGAGAGGAGAGAGAGAGAGAGAGAGAGAGAGAGAGAGAGTGAATTTTTAGTATTTTATTTTTTAGTTATCGGCGGACACAACATCTTTGTTTGTATGTGGTGCTGAGGATCGAACCTGGGCCGCACGCATGCCAGGCGAGCATGTCACATCCCCAGCCCTGTTGATGAATTTTTTGAGTTAAATTTGGCATAAGGTGTGTGATAGGGGACCAAGTTCATTCTTTTGCACACTGCTGCATCCGTTATTAGCTCTAGGTTTTATATTCAGTTTTCCCAGCACCACTAATTAAAGAAACCATCCTTTTTCTGCTGAGTGTTCTCGACATCCTTGTCAGTGATCAATTGGCCATAAATGTGTGGTTGATTTCTAGACTCTCAATTCATTTCCATTGATCTACATGTCGATCCTTATGCCAGTATTTCATACTTTTGATTACTGTAGTTTGTTACAAGTTTTTAAATTGGAAAGTGTGAGTCCTTCAATTTTTTTTCTTCCTTTAAGGATTAGTTTGACTGTTCAGGATCCCTTGCAGTTCTATGTAAATTAAAAAAAAAAAAAACTATTTACCATTTCTAATAAAATTTTGATAGTGATTATTTTGAATCTGTAGATTACTTTGAGCAATATTGCTGTCCTAACAAGATTAAGTCTCTTAATCCTTGAACATGACACTTTTTTGTTTATTTAATTCTTCTTTAATTTCTCTCAGCAATGTTTTGCAGTTTTTAGTACAGAAAATTTTCACCTACTTGATTTAATTTATTTCTAGACATTTTATTCTTTATGTGATATTATAAATGAAATTCCTTCCTTAATTTTCTTTCTATACTGATACCTGGTAGTATATGGAAAATTGATGTTTTATAGCTCCTATACTACTAATTGCTGAATCAGTTATTAGCTCTAGGTTTTATATTAAATCTTTAGTATTTGATATACCATAATTTCATTCATAAATAAAAGTAAATCTACTTCTTCCCTTACAATATGGAGACATTTTGTTTTTCTTGTCTAATTGCTTTTGTTTGCATTCAGTATAATGTTGAATAGCAATGATAAAAGCAGTCATCCTTATAGTATTCCTGACCTAAGTGGAAAGCTCTCAGACTTTCACTATTGCATAGAATTTTAGCTATGAACTTTTCAGAAATGGTTTTTATCATGTTGAAAAAGTGCCCCTCTCTTGGTTTCTTAGTGCCTTTATCACGACGGCATTTTTAATTTTATGAAATGCTTTTTCTGACTTTCTGTCAAAAGAGATGGTTGTGTGATTTTCTCTTCAACAATGACAAAAACATACTTAAGAAATAGACAAAGGATTATTATAGATATTTCTCTACAGAAGGTATACAAGTGTCCAAAAAGGAAGCTCCTAAATAGATGTTCAACATTTTTTGTCATTGTGCAAATGCAAATCAAACATCAATGAGATTCTCATTTTCATCCAGGAGGAGGGCTAGGATAAAAAAAAAGTAGCAAATATTGCTTAAGATGTGGAGAATGTAGAGTAATTGGGATCTTTATGAATCCTTAAAGAGTCAAACATAGAGTTACTATATGACCCAGCAATTCCACTTCACAATATATACCCCTAATATATACCCCTGAAAACAGATATTTAAGCAAATACTTGTAAATTTTTGTTCATTGAAGCACTATTGACAAAAGGCCAAAAGGTAGAATGATCTCAAACATCCATTGACAATGAATCTAGAAAAAAATTGTGAAATATGCATAATATGCAATACTATCAGCAAGATGCATGACATGCAGATGAAACTCAAAGACATTATGCTAAATTAAAGAAGCCCGATAAAAGTTCATGTACTGCATAATTTCATGTATATGAATTATTCAAAACAGGTAAATCCATATAAACAGAAAATAGATTGGAGTCAGGAATTAGAAGAATAGGGTGTAATTACTTAATTGGTATAGGGTTTTATTTTGGAGCAATAGCAAAATTATTAATGTACTCAGTGCCACTGAATATTCACTGGTGTCTCATGTGCTATGAATTTTTATATTGCTTGTTGCCTTTAAAAATCATTCTGAATATAGCTGAAATTCTTTTGAATTTGTGTTAGCCATTATTTTTACACATTATTTTTGTATCTATTTTGGATACTATTATTTTAGGACAAAATAAGTGTGTGTACTGGAAGGTTTTTACTAACCAGGAATGCCAAATGGAGTCTGGACTAAAAAAGAAAATAAAAACGAAAGAATATATTCTAGATTAGTTCTTATGACAAAGTAGTTAGTCCATTTTTTAGAACAGTTTTCCCCACTGTATAACCATTTTGAAATGTGTTCTGCCAATCTTTTTCTCTAATTAGTGGTTGATGCTGAGTTTTTTGCAAAGCAAAGTGTGGCCTTAGAAAGGAACTTTTCAGTCCATTTTTGGCTGTAGGAAATTAGAGCACTGGGCTGCCATGGGCTTTTTATCCTATTTTGTGCACATGATGTTTTCTGAAACTAGGAAAGATGAAAAGAAAGGAAGTGAAACTGGATGATTTTTCTGAGTATATAATTTAAATGTCATTTGTAATCATTAGGTTTTATTAACCAATGCTAACTTTCCATTCAAACACATTTACTTTCATTTTTGCCTGGTTTTAACTCTAGAAGGTTTGGTTAGGAGTAGGGTGTTTAAGTGAAGTCAATTAATGACTTGGTTTAACCATCCAGCTTGGTCTTTGTCAAGTTGAAGCAGAAGATAAGAGGCTTGGGATTCACCATAGATTTTCTTTAAGCCCACCTGGAAAAAAAAGATACTTAACAAAGTCACTCTGGACTACGAAAAAGCTGCCAACACTGTGTATTAATCAAAAGCCTGCTGTCCAATGTATGACTGCTGTGAAAGTATGGGAATTTGATCTTTTTTGTTGAAATTCACTAAAGGAGCCTACAGAAAGCATCAAGAAAGGCAAGGATTAATCACCAAACAAGTTGTGATATCCAACTGTGATATGTGCAGTGCCAAATTCCTGGATATGCACACATGAGAGACTGCAGTTCCCGAATCTAGGATGATTTGAAAGTCAATCCCTATGTTCATTGTATGGAAGGAAGGATGATGCTTTCTGTGAACCCTGTTCCATTTATTGGAATTGTGTTTATGGCTTTCAATTTGGCAGAAAAGCTTTTAACAACTTTTTAATATTTTATTTTGGCATTAAATTTTGTGGCTTGCATTAGTTTAGTGATTCCTACTCTGTACAGGTTTGGTCGATGCAGTGGTTTCAGGTTTTATTTATTTCCTTATTTGCTCTTACAGCTTAAAGAGTGATGGCCAAATAGTATTGAAAAATCATTACATGTAGTAATAGTCTGCATAGAATTTTATTTCTAAATTAGGGCTTTTATTTATATATTTTTGTGTTTATGCATATTACACATAAACACTAAGGAAAATTTAGAAAATGAAATAAATTATGTGAGAAAATCTGAATCAAACATCCATAGAAATAATTGTTATTAACTTACATTTTTTCATCCCAGACTTTTTATATACTCATAATTGTATATTTCATGCTATAGAATTTCATGCATGAAAAATTTCATACACTGTAAAACTGTATTCATGAAGTATGTATGGTCTATGTCTCATTTTTTTTATAAAAGATATTGTGAATATTTTTTGCGTGCCATAATGTAGTAGTTTCTGGTTATTATCTTCCTTGTTATTACCTTTAATTTGTTTTTGGATGTATGTTTCATTTGTTTACATTTTCTGTAAACATCTGCTAAACCCACCTTGTTGTTTTATTTTATTTTATTTTATTTATTTTTTTGGTACTGGGGATTGAACTCAGGGGTGCTCAACCTCTGAGCCACATCTCCAGACCTTTTTATTTTTTATTTTGAGACAGTCTTACTAAATTGTCTAGGGCCTTTCTGAATTATGGAGGCTAGACTTCAACTTGTGATTTTCCTGCCTCAGCTTCCCAAGTTGCTGGGATTATGGGTGCATGCACCATGCCCGGTTCCACCTTGTGTTTTAAATGTATTAATAGTTATATTGAAGCATTTAAAAAGAATTTTTTTTTGATACTGGGGATTGAACTCAGGGGCACTTGACCACTGAGCCACATCCTCAACCCTATCTTGTATTTTATTTAGAGACAGGGTGTCACTGTCCTGCTTAGCGGCCTCACTGTTCCTGAGGCTGGCTTTGAACTTGCGATCCTCCTGATTTAGACTCCCTAGTCAATGGGATTACAGGTGTGTGCCACCACACTCAGCTCAAAAGCATTCTTAACTGATACATTTTGTATTGTCAAAGTTAATAAAATAGGACAATTTTTATTATTTCTATATCTTTCCCTGATGCTTTATTTTGATCCATATGTCTCTTTATATTTGAATTGAGTTTCTTTTAGATAACATAGGATTGATTTTTGTTTTTTTTGATGCACCATGACAATCTTTTGAAAAATACCTATTGTATTTCAATCATTGACTTTAAGTAATCAAATAGTTAGATCAAAATTACCTTGTTACTGTTTCCTATTTGTTGCCCTTGTTCTTTGTACCTACTTTTGTCTTCTACATATTTTTCTACCTTTTGGGGCTTTATTTGAACATTTTTTATATTCCCATTTTCTACCTCATATTAACAAAATATTTTAATTTCTATCCTTTTATCCCTTGTATCACTGTTATCATTCTGAATATTCAAATATATTAGAATTTGTATTCAAATACATTGTTTTCATTTTGTATAAACTGCTATCTGTTTAATAAATTAAGAATAAAACCCCAATTTTTCTTTACCTACACTTATTAACCCTCCAGGGCCTTCCTTTCTTCATGGAGATCCAAATTTTTGACCTATGTTATCTTCCTCCTCTCTGCAGAACTTCTAATAAGTTTCATGAGGCAGGTTTACTGGGAACAAATTGCTATGATTTTTGTTTGTCTGGAAATGTCTTTAGTTTTCCTTTATCTTTAAAGGATAATATCAAAAGATACAGAATTAAAGATGTGATTTTTTGTTGAGAGCCACAGCCGAAGGGGCCCCAGCAAACTTTCAGACTGCCAGCTGATGATTGGCTCACAGCAGCCCCAGCAACATCTAGCTGATTGGCTCCTCTGCGGTGATGCTCATTGGGCTGTTTCCCTGCCCTTTCAGACCACGGAGCTGCTCATTGGGGGACTTTTTTGGCTCCGCCCATGTGACCCAGCCAATCGGCCTCAAGAGCAGGAGGATTGTGGGAGGAAGAGGTTGTTGGGGTGTGTGGCTTGTGGGAAGCCGGTGGTGGCAGTTGGGCTCTGAGGGTTTTTTCCTGAGGAGCTGTTTTGTTTATCTTGTGTAGTTCTAAAAATAAAGTTAGCTTCTTTTGACAAGTGGCTCCTGAATTGTGCCCAGCCAGACTGCGGCAATTTTTTTTTTCTATTAAAACTTTAAATATACCACTTTCTTCTTAGTTTCATGTTTTCTCAGAAGGATATTAATGTAATTCTTACCTTTTATATAGGTAAGTTGTTTTTCCTCTAATTTTTTTTCCAATGATTTTCCCCTTTATCTTTGATTTACTGAAGTTGGACTATGCTACACATAGATGTAATTTCTCTTCAAATAAACCCTGTATTATGTATGAATTAATTTTAGGGATATTATTAGTCATTATTGCTGTAATTGTTGCTCAGTTCTTATATCTTTTACTTTTTGTGTTTCCATTACCTGTATATTTTTGTAGTTGTCCCCAACTTATCTCTCCCTCTCTCCCTCTCTCTTTCTCATTTCTCTTTTCATTTTTGGACATTTCTGTTAATATATACTCAGGGCAGAGATTCTTTCCTCAGACATGTTCTAGTCACTAATAATCCCATCAAAGGCAATCTTCATTTCTGTTACAGCACTTTTTATCTCTAGCATTCAATTTCTTTTATTCTTAGAATTTCTTTTTCTTTTCTTACATTGTCCATCTGTTCTTATATTCTGTGTACTTTATCCATTAGAGTAGCTTATTAATCATTGTTTTTTTTTTAATCATGGGCTGATAATTCCAACATTCCTGCCACATCTGACTCTGGTTCTGTTGCTTGTTCGGTCTCTTCAAACTGATTTTAGCCTCTTAGTATGCCTTATAAATTTTTTTTTTTTTGTAGAAAGATGGCATAATGTAGTGGGTAAATTGAACAAGTGTAAAGGGCCTTTAATGATGTGGGGGTAATATGTAGGGAGCCTGGAATCATTTTGCCGTCCTATGATATGACTTTGGGTGAGCCTGTGCTCTTGGTCTGTGAACCTACCAGGATTTCTCCCCACCCACCTGAGGTTCAGGATGGCCAGTGTGGGCTAGTATTTCCCTTCATTAGACCCCGATAAAATCATTAGGCTCTGACAAAATAATTAAATAATTATTCCTGAAGGTGGGTGTTATTAAGAAGAACAGAATACTGTGGAACATTTCCAAATGCTTCCTTCCTTCCACTGACCTCCCCATTGCTGAAAACATAAGGGATTTTTTCTCTGATATTTACAATGAGAATGGGTTAAGGTGCTTAGAGGTAAAACTCACAAAACTGTGAAGGACTTTCTATGTGTTTTTTACCTGGAGTTCTTATATTTCATACTTCAATTTCAGTTCAGATTTTCCTACCCCAGTACTGGATCCCACAGAGATATCTGATTGTGGGTTTATGTGCCAGTTAAATTATGAATCCTTGTATCTGCCTCCCTGCTGCCAATTTTAAAGTAGAAGTGTGCCCTGTGACCTTACTTTTCTGGTGGATTGAAGAACAAATGTTAATTTTTCTGTGTTTTCAGTAATATAAGACCTACCCCCCCCAAAAAAAAGTTCCAGGATCACATTAAAAGACTAATCAACATAGGTTTTTCTAAAAGTCTCCAAAATATAGGAAAGGAGAAATAAAATTTTTGTAACTTATTTTATAAGACCAGAATTACTTTAATATCAAAGACAGAAAAAAATTATCACAAGAAGTAAAATCCCTACAAGTCTATATCCCTTATAAATATAGATACAGAATTTCACAACACAGTACTAACAAACTGAATCTATCAAACTATTAAAATATTATACAGTATGATCAAGTGGGATTTATCTGAAGAATTCAGGATTTATCTAAAGAAAATAAAAATTTATTAGAAAAATATTGAAAACAATTCACATGATCATCTAGGTTAATGCATAGACAGAATTGGATAAAACCTAATAATCTTTTATGATGTAAAAATAACTCTCAGAAAACTAGGAAAACAGTGGACTATACTCAACCTGATGGAGTGCATTTATAGAAAACCTACAGCAAATATACTCTAATTAAAGACTGAAAATATTCCAAGATCAGAAAGGAAAAAGAAGATAATAATGTCACTTTTTCATCTGCTATTACTGAAAGTGTTACTCATAGTAATTTGGCAGGGGGGGGGGGAAGGAAAAGGCTTTCCAAATTGGAAAGGAAGACAGAAACTGAATGTATTCACAGATAATTCTGCACATAGAAAATCCAAACAGAAAAGGAACAAACATGACTCAATCTAAAAAAAAGTTAAGTTGTTTCACTAAAAGTTAAACGTAGAACTACCTTAAGACTCACCAATTCCATAACTAAGTGTATACTCAAATAATCGTATACATATAAACAATTATTTGTACATTAATGTTCACAACTTCACTAGCCATAATAGCTAAAATGAGAAAACTACACAAATGTCCACCAGTGAATGAATGGTTAAATGAATTATGGAATATTCATGCAATGGAATATTATTTAGCCATAAGAAAGAATGAAGAACTTATACATGATACTACATGGATGAAACTAGAAAATATACTGTCTAAAAAGGCAAACACAAACTGTCACCTATTATATGATTCTATTTATATGAAATATTCAGAATAGGTAAATCCATACAGTCGAAAGTAGATTGGTGGTTCCCAGGGAGAAGGAGGAATAGGGACTAGCTTATCAATGGGCAGGAAATTTTATGTTGGGGGTGACGAATATATTTTGGAACTAAATAGAGATGGTATTTGCATAACATTGTAAATGTGCTACATGCAACTGAAATTTTTAGTTTAAAATGATTAATTGTTTTGTACATTAATTTTACCTCAATACAATTAACTTAAAAATGTATGCTCTGTAAGAGTAAAGAATATGAGTGTACATTATTCTTTTAGTAGATTTGCTGTGAATGGAAGCAGAAAGGTAAATCATATTTAAAGAGGGCATATCAGCTCAAGAAAGGATTGTTTTGACAAGAATGTATAGTCTTGAATATGTTATATTTTCAAGGACGACAGTCCACTAAGTGCCATAGCTAATGTCTATGAAATTTTTAATGTGTCCTAGTCACTGTGCCAAGCAGAAGGCAAGACAGTGTAATGGTTGAGAGCATAGATCAGTGGATCCAGACTTCCTGGGTTTGAATCCCAAGTCCACCACTTTCCAGCTACCTTCCTCATCTGGGACTATTGTGTAAGGAACTCATTACACATGAAGTTTTGAGAGCAATGCCTATTACTTATTATCCTACAAGTATTTTACATTATACCATTTCTCATTTAATTCTCAGAAGAAACTTACCAGGAAATAATTAGTATTATCCCCACTTTATAGGTTAGGTTTAGAGAGTTTGCCTGGATATCTCCATGCTTGGTGCTAAAGACTCAGGGACCACATCCTCAAGTTCTTGTCTTGATTTTGTCTCCTGTTATTCACATTTTAATTTCCTTTTACTTTTCCTATATTAGCCTTATCACAATTATAATTAAATACTTCCACAATCCAGAATATCTTGATTTCTATGACATTACACTGGTCTCTCTCCCAGTCCTAAGTGTTATAGCATGCAAAGGAGACTTCTAATTCCAAAAGAAGTGAGAGCTATAAAATTGTTATATAGAGAGATAAGAGGGGTAGAATAAGTTGCACATTGCATCTAGGTTAAATGAAGAGATGATGACTCAGCAGAATAGATTATAGCAAAGAGATAATAAATACAATGAACCTCAGTATGACCTAGATTAATTAAGGACTTGAAGCAATGCCTGAAAACACTGCAAACTCCTAGTAATCACTGCATGTCTTTTCTATTACAATAACCGAATGCCAAAGATAATTTATGATGGATAGAGGTTTATTCAGTTCACAGTTCCAAAGGCTGGAGAGTTCAAGAATGGGCAGCTACATATGTTGAGTTTCTGTTCATTGGCAGAGATTATGTAGAAAACCAAGATGGTTCAGGGTGTCACATGCCACTCTATCTTCTTATAAAGCCACAGTCCAATTGGATTAGGGTCCTACCTTCATGACCTCATGTAACTTTAATTTCTTCCCAAAGGTCCCACCTTCAAACACCATATTTGGATTAAGTTTTAATTTCTCCTCTCTTAATCCCTCACAGTAAGAATTAAATTTTAACATGTGTTTTGATGGAGATATTCAAACTAAAGCATTTCCAGATCTCCCAAACTTATGTAATTCTAATGTACAAAATACATAAATTCTATTCCAATAGCCTAATTCCATCATCAAGCCAGATATTCAGAGTTTCATCTGAGACTCAAAAGAAAACACTCAGTGGTGAGTCAGTAAAATCAAAACAAGCTATCTACGTCCAAGGTACAATGGTAAGACAGGCATAGGGTATACATTACCTGATGGAAATCTGTCTTTTCAGATGCCCAATGGCAATATGAATCCAAGAAATAAAGATTATTCTAAGTCAGCCTGATGACAACATAGCACACACCTTCAGACAGGAGACACTGAACCAGATGAGTGAAGGAGAGTTCTAGCACAGAAATTCTCCTCATTTGTGGTAATAGAAACATTATACATCGTATTCCCATATCATTTTCAGTTTTACAACAATCTCAATGTTTGGAATTTTGTGTAACTTTTTCTCATTACATGTTCATTATTTTGTCTATTCATTGATATCATAGATTCAGATTTGAGGAATCTCTTCATGAATGTTGAGAAGATTAGGGCTCCCACAAAGTAGGGTGATGCAGTTGTTTAGGACAACAAATGTTTCTTGAAAAACTATTGTTCCTGCCAGGATGACAGGAATGACAAATGACACAGAAATGAAAAAGAAACCTCCTCTGCCCTTGAGGAATTTAAAGACAAAGTTTCAAATTATCTGAATGTTTTCAAAATTATAACACATTATATAGTAATAGTGATTTGATAACTAGATCCTGAAAATTCAGTATTTTTCTTCTTTCTTTCTCATCTGTGGAAGTGGCTCAGCCAGCATGTACTTGAGTTCCTCTGAGGAAGAGAAACCTACTACATCCTGAGAGAGTTTGACAGAGCATGATAGCTTGGGGAAAGCTGAACGAATTCTCCCTCCCTGGACCATACTAGAATAGAAGATGCATATCTTTGCACCTGAGCTTATTCAAGTACAGTACTAACTAAAGGAAAAGAAATAGAAATCTTAACACTTCTTTTGGACCTTGAAGTCTCCGATTCTCATATTTATGCTTAATTTCATTATTTTTGTCTGTCTTTGGGTCAGTTAGTCAATGATAAATTCCCGTCAGTCACAAAATTTACTAAATTAAGTAAAAATCCTCTTTGAACATATTCTCTTTAACCCAAATTTTCTATTACATTTACCACCACAGTAGATAAAATCACACATAATTTTCTTTGGTGCATTAAAATTATGCAACATTGTGGGATTTGTTGTTATGTATTTTGTATGCACTTAGCCCAATTTGATTAATTTCATTCCCCAGTACCTCCCCTTTAAATTTAATTGTATAATTGCTTTTAATTTGATTGTGTAAGTATCTTGGTTATTTAAGTTTATTGAATAGCATACATCTTTTAGAAGAGATTTCATTCAGGGTATTCTGAAATATGGATAAATAAGATTGGAAAGAATAAGAGAGAAATGGACCAGAAGACTTAATTTATTTTTCTAAATCCAACTAAAGTGTTTTCTGCTGCTGTATACTAGACTTTTTAAATTTGAAGTACATAAATTTAGGAACCAAAATTATATAATTAGATATTTTCAACATTTTGAAATGCATGATTATTTTTTAATGGTAAACATATTTTAGCAAGGCAAACATTCTAATTTGATTCTTTAGAAATTGTTAAAAAATAGCACAAATAGCTTTTTTCCACAAGTTGGAGACATCATCCTTTCTTTTCTTTTTTTTTTTTGAGAGTTATGTAGGTTTTTATTTTTATTTTATTTTTTTTATTGGTTGTTCAAAACATTACAAAGCTCTTGACATATACATCATCCTTTCTATGAGATGTGCCGCATGCTAACAGGCTTGCTGCTTCTATACCTGGGGAGTATCTGCATGTTGACTCCATTCTTTCTCCTCTTCCCCTGTCTCTAGGCCAGCATCCCATTTCCATTTCAGAGTTGTTGCTTCCCTAGAGGAAGCACTTAAACTCTTCACTAGGCTAGTAAATGATTCATGTATGTCTTTTGAGTGATTGGTGCCTTCAGTTTCCTCCTTTGTCTCTCCCACTTGTTATACGAACTTCTCTGGAAAGATGTGCCCCAATATTGAAGCCCTGAAACAGAACCATCAATGGATTAATCCACTGATGACATCACAAAGTCTATGGTCCCATCACCTTTTCAAAAACCTTTCCTCTGAACATTGCTGCTCTGGGAATCAAGCCATCAAAACATGAGCCTTTGGGGAAGATTAAAGATCCAAGCCATAACAAAGATCTACGATGTAACTAAAGTAAAGATTCTAAAATGAAATCGTTCCAAATTTGGGTGGGACCTGAAACCAATGATGAGTGTCCTCATAAGAGATAGAAAAGGAGACAACTTGAGGGCACAGGAGAGAAGTCCATTTGAAGATGGAGGCAGAGATTGGATGGCCTATGGCCATCCTGATATCTTGATTTAAGATTTGACCTTAGACTGGTGAGAGAATAAATTTCTGTTGTTTTAAGCTACCTAGTTTGTAGTGATTTTTACAGTAGCCCTGGTGGGGGGATAGGAGGGTGCATGAGCGCATAGATATCTAAGACACTAGCTTTATTTAGAAATTTTAATCCATCTTGAATTAAATTCTATAGAGATCCTAGGAAATCAAAGGAACTAAGATGTATACCTTCCAACCAGTCAACAATGTCCAATGTCACTTGGAAACATTTCAAAATACACAAGAAACAATGCCTTTCCCAATGGCAATACAGGTAGAGTGTCTCCTGAAAGATGAAGAAGAAAAGAACTTTCCTTTTCCTTAGAGATTTTTCTTAACAATTCCAGACTTCCCAGCTACTTTCCTTTTCAATTTGTGGGAGAGGCACAGATATTGAACTCAGGTTGCCAGGGGAATTCTACACTCAAATTCTGTCATGAGGTGAGGGAGATGAAATATGGGACTCAGGAGGTTCTTTTTATGGACCTCATTGCCATATTGATACTCAAATTCAGCATGTGGCCAGAGCAGAAGCAATCAAAATCCTGATGTTGATGACATGGAAAGTAACTGGAGATAAAGCAAGAAAATCTGTAGGTTGATTGACACTGTTGACTCCCTCACCTGGCAGAGACCCTGCTGGAGTTGGAAGCCTAGGCTCAGCACACCAAGCTCACCACACCTTGCAGCTGAGCACTCCAGGACAGGAGCCATGTGTGTCCTTGGCTGGTGTCGGTCAGGGCTAAACTTCAGCTGGCACCGGCAAAGAGGCTTGTCTTGTGCTTCCCTACTTTGTTGGCAGGAAGACCAAAGGAAAACATCAGCATTGGAACAAGTTGTGCACTGGTGTAGTACAGCTCACTGTTATGTGAACAGCAAATGATTTTTCCATCTGTTTGTGAGGTTTGTGTGTGTGCTACAGGTTGATGGGTGTAACCAATCCACCCTGCTCTTTGGTGTTGGACCCACAAGTAATTGATGTTGCTGGGGATGCCTTAGGTTGTTCATCAAACCAGTGCTATTTTATCTGAGAGAGTCGACCAGCCTACCTTCCTTCCTTCCTTCCTTCTTTCCTTCCTTCCTTCCTTCTTTCCTTCCTTCCTTCCTTCCTTCCTTCCTTCCTTCCTTCCTTCCTTCCTTCCTTCCTTCCTTCCTCCTTCCTCCCTCCCTCCCTCCCTCCCTCCCTTCCTTTCTTTCTCTCTCTCTTTCTTTCTTTCTTCTTTCTTTCTTCTCATTTTCTCTTTCTCTCCCTCTGCCCTTGCCTTCCCCCATTCATACTCTTATTTTTTCCTCCGTGTTCTGCTTCTCCTTTTTTTTTTTTGCATGCCATATGATGGGTCTTTAGTGGAATGAGGGAGGAAAGTTAGGAGTACATGAAGCTGAGCCATTCTCAAAGCATGAAGTTTTTAAAAAAAATCTTTGAAGACATTGTAAGTCTCCTGAAAGCAATGGAAACTAGGAATTGTGGAATAAGAAGTTCAGCCATGAGGATGCTCATAGCATGAACAGCAGCACCCTAATAGCTACTCAGGGGGAGCAACATCCATGTCATCCTTTGAGTGTACTTTCTCCAGATTCTTAGTCTGTAGTAAGGAGAATATAGAGTTCTTCCATTCAAAATACCTTCAGTACTATTGGGAAAACAAGGGGATTCATCAGATGGAAAATTATAACGTGTGTGTGTGTGTGTGTGTGTGTGTGTGTGTGTGTGTCAAGAATTTAGGGTATAGAAAGGAATTTCTTGAGTAAAGGTTTGTTTATGTCAGAAACATTTCCTAAAGCCAAATTTGCATATGAGTACAGTATGGTTAGTTCCAGAGGGAAATGAAGGGCATTTCAGCCCCATGGAAGAATATAAGCAAAGAAAATGATATGAAGAGGAAAATGAAGACTTAGACTGGGTCAAGGCACAGCTCTCTCATTGGGCGATGGTGGGAAATGAACTTGTACAAGCAGATTTTAGGAAGATGCTGAAGATTTTTCACTTCTTCTTTTTTTGGGGGAGCAGGGTGGGTTTTATCCTGGGTGTGCTAATGCTCTTGTCCTTTGGTAAAAAATGGCCAGAGGGAGGGGATGAGTTTCCTGGCCATATTAAGTTCTCTCTCTCTCTCTCTCTCTGTTAGGTCCACTTTCTTCTTATTCTTATCCTATAAAATTTTTCTTTAAACATTAATTTTATTTTTTTTAGTTTTACTTTTTATACTTATTTGTTCAAATTTAGATGAAAACACCTGGGCACACAGAGGAGCATGCTGGTATTCCCAGCAGCTCAGGAGGTTGAAGCAGGAGGATCACAAGTTCAAAGCTATCCTCAGCAACTTAGTGAGGCCCTAGGTAACTTATCAAATTACAAAATACAAAGTAAAAAAAGGGTTGGGGATGTGGTTCATTGGTTAACTGTCCCTTGGTTCAATTCCCCTGGGTTCAAAAAAGATAAATAAATAAATAAACACACACAAACAAACAAAATTTAGATACAAACACACTCTAGGGCTACTCAGGGTCAGGGTCATTACCATCACTGTCTTCTGCTGCCACATCTTCCACTGGTGGGTCCACAATACAATAACACACATGGAGCTGTCATCCCTATGGGAACAATGCCTTCTTTTGGAATTCTCCTGAAGGACAGATCTGAGACTGCTTTAAAGCTAGCTTTCTTTATAAGTAGAAGAAATACATTCTACAACAATGATAGAAAGTACACATAAAATATTAACATTGATTTACTGCCATTATCAAGTATCATGCACTATACATGATTGTGTTTATTATACTTTTGTATTAGTGGCTGTGCAATGGGTTTGTTTACACCAGCACAACCCCAAACACATGAGGAACATGTCGAGCTATGGAGATATAAGGATGACTGTTATGTCACCGGATGGTAGAAATGTTTCAGCTCCTCCGGGTATGGTGGTGAATGCCTCTAGAAGCTGAGGCAGGAGGATAGAAAGTTTGAGGCCAGCCTCATCAGTTTAACAACACTCTAAGCAATTAGCCAGGCTCTGTCTCAAGATAAATAATGAAAAGGATTGAGGATGTGACTCAGCGGTAAAGTTCCCCTGGTTTCATTCCCTGGTACCAAAAATAAATAAATAAAGAGATAGAGAAAGAAATGTTTCAGTTCCACTGTAACCTATGGGACTCCCATTGTCTATACAGTTGTCTGTTGACCTGAACATTCTTTTGAGAGAGGAGAGAGAGAGAATTTTTTTAATATTTATTTTTCAGTTTTTTTTTTCCGGTGGATACAACATCTTTATTTTATTTTTGTGTGGTCCTAAGGATTGAACCCCGCGCCCCGAGCATGCCAGGCGAGCGCGTTACCGCTTGAGCCATATCCCCAGCCCTGACCTGAAAATTCTTAAGCAGCCATGACTGCATGCAACATACCCACAGAGAGGACTCCTCACCTGCATGGCTCTTCCTCTACTTCCTTTCATGAGGCAGCTATATCTGCACTCCTTTGTGACTGGTGTAGTCTCCTCCTATTTTTTGCTGCCTAAAGCCTTTTCTCTTTCTTTATGATTATACTTCTATTTTCCCTGAAGTTCTTTTACTTCTCACAGTATTTCTCAATTGTTTCCTGATAGACACTTTCTTCAGCAAGTATTCGAGCTATGATGGCTTATCTCCCAAACTGCAAGCAATTGGTCAGGAGGAATAAAAGAGAATAGAAAGGACAAATGCAATCAAAATAAGCAATGATCTTAGATTTACATTATCCCCCCGCCCCTCTCTGATGTTTTTAAAAGCCTTTGTCTCATTTAGGTAATAAGCCCAAGGGATAGAGTCAGCTTTGTTCTATAAGTTCAGAGCAACTTCAAGTATTGCTGTCAATATTTAATTATTAACAGCATGATAACAATAAAAACAGTACCAGCAACAACAGGCAGATACCACCATCTGCTACTGCTTCAGGGCTAAAAGGGGTTCATTTTCAAAGATGTCTGTTTTGGAGGTACTTTACATTTTTTTTTTCATCATTTGCTTTCCATTTGATTTGAGGACACAGAGGACTGAGAAAATTTTTAGAATTTGTTTCCCTACTAATATACTATTCATTACTATTAATCACTATTCTAAGCTCTATGTCATTTTAAAAATTTCAACTTGAATATATTTTAGCTTTTCCCATATCCTTCTTACTCAGTAGAAATTAGAACTTCCAAAAGTATTCCTGATGCCTTTGCACAGGGTGTGTGTAAGACTCAGTGTGTACTTGGTCTCATACATGAGTGAGTGTCCCTTCCCAGAAACCCAAGGCTAGCCCTGCCTCTGCTTTAGGCAGATCTCTGCCAGCACATGAGGTCCTGGAATGGAACTCTAGACCACAGATGCCAAATCAGTAACATCTGCACATCTGTTCACTCAAAGTCCTTGCTGCAGAGCAAAAATGGCTTTTCTTTTGATACTGTCATTAAAGATCAACGCAGCTTTACTTTGCTTCTGTTTTATTCAGTCTCGGAGATTCACACTATTCACTCAGGCTTCATGTACCCAAGATTGGAAGTCAGTTGTTGACACATTTTCTACCTTCAACTGTTTTAAAGCTGAACGAATAACACTTGGAGTATCCTTCTAAGACTCTTCTGTTTCTTAAAAGGTGTTATATTAAAATGTGATCTATCATGAATTAAACTATGTGCCTCTTAATGTAATTAAAACTTTCAGAAGTAAGTTTTTTATTCCTGTACCTAAAAATTGTGTAGTTCAGGTTATGGTCTCTCAGTAGAAGCTGCGAGAGAGAAATCTGCCATATATATTTCTTATTTTTTTAATTAAGGAGTGTGAAAGCCTTTTGAAAATCATGGTTAAAGCTAAGTCCTAGAAGCTGTCCATATTGGGGGGACATTATTTCTCCTGTGGTACAATTAAAAGCAATGAAACTGTAAACCATGTGGTCACAAGTTTTCCCCTCAGAACTTCTGATAAAACTGAATGGTTCCCAAGGTTATTCGAAGCTCATGTTACTCTCCTAAAGTTCCTAATCTCATTATGCCCTCATTTTCCCTGACATGCTCTCCAAAGATTATTTTGCCTTGGAACTTCAGCAAGAAAAGAGAGGTAATTAGGTGAAAACTTTCTCAATTCTCATCTGTTCACTTTACATTGTGTACATGGCTCTTAATTACTTAGCTATTTTCTAGTTAACACTAGAAAACCTTAGCCCTACTTTTTTCCACTGGAAATCCCTCCACTATGATTTTGGTAATGAAATGTCTTGGGCTCATTCAAAATTCCATGGAATTTTGGATTAATATTTACTGGTTGCCACTCTTTAGATGCATTGGTTGATCTTTCTGAGTCTTCGCTTCTCCACCTGCAATAGCATTAGAGAAGAAGCATGATTAGCTAAAAATGGATATAAGTAATGATAATTCTTCCTGTCCATTCTTCAGAGGGGAGGAATTTTATGACCTCTGTGCCAACCAAAGATTCCAAGGCTTGAAAAGATGGGATTTCACAGTTCAAGCATCCTTCCTAGTCCCTGGAGCCTTCCTTATCCTTAGGTCAACAAGGAGCAAGACTTCCTGGGATGATATTTGCATCTTCCCAATTTCTGGGGTGGCAGGTTTTTCCAAATTCTGATAGTTTCAATGCCCTTAAAAACCCCCAGCTCTGTGGAAACTATGCTGTCTTTCTGGAGATGGTCTCGGCCACTCTGTAGCTTGTACTGCACAGTTAACCTGTCATATTTCATTTTTCCAAATAAACTCATGTTTGTTATTCTGTGCGACCCACTTGAAATCTTTCATGTGAGTTTGAAAAGAATTTTAGGATCCAATGCCTGCCTTGCCCCACTCCTACCACTCAGCCCCACCTCAGCTTTATCCCCAGCCTCTTTGGGCTGCAGGTACTTTGAAGTAGGTGAGTAAGTCCTGCTTACAACAATGTCAGATAAAATTTACTGTATAGGAGTCTGACCAAGACTTTAGGAATTTTTAAAATGAAGACATAAATAAGTGCCATAATAAGTAAAAGTAGATTACAAACAAAAATGTCAGACACAAAAAAACTATAAGATAGAAACAGCTGTTATAAAAATCTTAGAAATGAACAATGCTTAATAAAATGATTTTTATGTATCTTTAGGAAAGAAATTAATGTACTGGAAGAAATTGTGAAATATTTCACTCAAATGCATTACAGAATAACAAAGACAAAAAAATGAAAAAAAAAAATAATAGGAGACAAAAACAATGGATTGAAACATTCATTAATAATTCAGGGGAAATTACGAGATACAGAATGGAAAGATCAATAAAGAATCAATATTCAAAGGGATAATAATTTTTAAAGAACTGAAGAAAGAAAGAGTACTCATATCCAAACCTCAGGGCAACACCACAAACCCTCCAGAGTGTCCTCTCTCTCCTCAGCTTGTATGAATTTACTTGCAAAAAAGTAGTGTGTCTATCTGAAAAGAAAATGCAGATTCTACCCTCCACAGGTTTCCAGCAGTTCCCTTTGATGTTCTGAAGAGGGAGCAGACTCAGAAATTTGTATGGAGGTTCAATTTGAAGAGGGAGGCCAAGCCCAGACAGTGTATTTCCTGCCTGTAGCCCCCCTCCTTTTCTCTTACAAAAGCCATTTGTGGTCCTGAGTCCCCAGAAAGATGGAGATTAGAAAGAGAAAAATCTCTTCCATCTTCCTTTAGGCCTACTGTGAACAAACCTGTTTTCTTCCACCAACTTCTGTCTCCCAGGTTTTGGGTTCAGCAGTTAGCAGTAGAACCTTTGATTACCATAAAAATAATACACCCATTCCAGGAACATCCAAATGATATTAACGGGTGTCCATTTGGGGTATAGGAGCTTGGTGTCAGGGACAAAGAATTGGCCAAGGCAGAAAGAAGTAGTAGGGGAAGGTTAGATTTATTAAAAGTAAAAGTGAAAGTGGCACTCAATAAAGTAAAGCAGCAGAGTGTGTCAACCAGGAGTGGCACAAGGCCGGACAGCTAAACATGCCTTTGAATCTTGTCTTATGGGCTGAGTTGTTCTTCAATCCCTCTCCCCACAGACCTGATTGAAGACTTTGTCCCATTCATTCCAACTGGTCACCATATTTTTGCTTAATGAGAATACCATTTCCATTGGTTCCTTTATTTTCACCTAATTAGAATACAGAACCTATGGCAGGGGTTGCCATGGTGGCAAGCTCTCAGTGGTAGGAGTTGTCATGGTGAAGGGACTTACCTTAAACAGAGACAAGATGACTCATTTCTCCTTCTTGTACTCTAGGAGGCATTGTTCTTGTATCCTGTCTCTTTCATCTTGATGTCCCTAAACTCCTATCTCAACAGTAATTAGGAAAATAATGATACACACACATTTGAGTGTTATGGATATTAGAAATTAAGACTGAAGTGAAAGAACTTGACTTTGCCCAACTTATGACTACCAGGTGACTCACAAGTGTCTAGTGAACTGCTGGTGATGAAACTGGAAACTTCTGACTTTATGGAAAGACACAAACATGCATAGTCCTTGTTAATGTGGTTGCTTGTTCATGACAATGAATAAAATAGTTTAGATAATGAGATGGGTTAAAATAAAATCTAGGTAATGCTGTTTAGGAGAGACATTCTTACAAGAAAGAGAAAAATAAAATAAAGCTACACAGAAAACTTGAAAACACAGATTGAAAAATGAAAATTGGCACATTGGTAGGTATTAGTTGTTAATTACAATTTTTGACAAAGTTCTGTTAGGGAAATAAGTTCAGCATGTTAAAAGAAGTCTTTCACCAAAGAGATCTCCTTACAGAGGATAAGATTTTAGCACAACCTCTCCTCAAGGGCATCATGTTCAGATTTCTCAGCCAAAGAACAGGTGCTACCCAGAAGAAGGGATAAGCTCAAGGAGGTTGCCTTCAACCTCAACGTGACCTCAAGGTAGCCACCATTAAATTTAAAGATAAGCAATAAGGACCTACTTTTCAGCTTCACTTGGGAGTAAAAACCAGTTGTAATTAACCAACTGCTAGTACAAACAAACAACAAAACAAAACAAAACCCTAGAAAACTACACAAAATATAGGAGGAAAACAAAACCCCTATTTTAAAGCATCAGAATATGGGCATTGTTGGATTGTGACCCTTGAAGAGGGTACAAATAAGTCGAGATTTATAAAAGTTCAGGCTTTTTGCCTGGAGGCAATCTTTAGAGTGCAACCTGGAAGTGCCTAGTGAAGAAACAGTGCCTTGTGGAGGGGCACATAGAAGAGACCCAGGTGCAAGCAGGAGCCAAGGCATGTAGAATATGTAGGGAGAACACTGTAAGAAGAGGGTTGTTGGGGCTAGGGCTATAGCTCAGTGGTACAGTGCTTGCCTAGCATGTGTGAGGCCCTGGGTTCGAGCCTCAGCACCACATACAAATGAATAAATAGAATAAAAGTATTAAAAATTTTAAAAAAGAGGGTTGTGAAGAACAACAACAACAAAAAAAAACATGGTCTGGGTGCAGGAACTCAGTGGTAGAGCACTTGATTCCCATGTGCCAAAGATTCTTCAATCCCTATCTCTGCAACAAACAACAAAGCCACTCACCCCAATTTTTTTCTTTTTGAGAAATCTGCACAGGGGGCTCCATTATTCTTTGGCTGAACATCAATCTTTGCAATGCCTAAGGTGAAAATCCATAAGGCCAGTCAAAAAATCACTTTCAGAAAAAGAACAACTACGAGGAAGCAACAACTCCCAAGCCTCACTTAAAGTGGAAAAGCATTTACATTCCTATCAGTCAGAGAGAAGAGGCTGCACTGGATACTCTAAGTATTAGAGAATACAAAAAGTGAACACCTTAGACATAGACTAAAAGACATCTAAAATATAGGCTGCTCTAGACCCACCTGGAAAGCACTTAAAAATGATTTTTGTTTGCATATACCTGTGCTGAGGTAGAATAGTTGAGGTAACTCTATGGGTCTCATTAAGCTTTAATATATATATATATATATATATAAATGACCTGTCAGTAATCCCAGGCATTTAGGGGAAGGGCATTTTTACCCAAGGGGATAACTACCATTGTTTTCATGTTTAACCAGAATCCTGCTGAATTCAGGCCAACAGGGTTTGTGACTATCTGATTTACACTTCTCAAGCAAGAATTGTTGGATCTTTTCTCCTTTGAGTTATTGAGTCTAAGTTGGCCCAAACTCAAGTGGAATTCTCAGGCTGGCGAGTCACAAGGCCTTTATGGTCAGGTATTGAGTTTCAACAAGACATCAGTAGTGAGTGCCTGACAGTCATATCAGGACAGAGATGAGTTCTCAACCCAAAGAGGTAGCTTCATTTGCCAGAAGTGCCAATTTATAACATCACGTGTCTCACAGACCCAAATCTAAAAGGACTCATTACAGTTGTTGGGTCCCAAAGATACTAGTACTTCTGTAAGGGAAGGCTTCCTCCATTCAGAAGCATCTCTGGTACTTGTGAGCACTTATGGCATAAACATGGAAATTATCAAAAGGTTTTTTTTTACTTTCCCTTACCCAATATGAATCCTACCTAAATACTAACAGTTGAAATCGGGCAACCCCCTCCCCATGGGTTGAGGTAGGACAGTAACTTGGCCACCAGCACCTAGTGGAATCATAAACGTTTAAGTTCCTTTCCTCCCCATGTTTCTCCAGCTGCATGGGGACTTTGATTCCCCTTTAGGACATGAAGACCCCAGTCCCACACCTATTCATCTTTATTCTTAAACAAGTTGAGCTATGTACAGAGAGTGGATGGTTTCAGGAGTATGGAAGAGATAGCACACCAATGAGCAAGGACTGGCATTCACTTTCAGTTTCAGTCGACATAGAACTGCACCCATCTTATCCAAACGAAGCACCATGTTTTTATTCTGCTGAAAACTCTTTATTGCTCTCTAGATTATCATTATTAACACAGCCACAGCCAATATAGCTTCCAGTTCAATGAAATTTATGTCCTTTTCTTGATACAGGCTGGACTTGTGGAGCTACCCTATCATCTGAGGAGTATGGTTTGGATACGAGATGTACCCCCCAAAAGCTCATGTGGCAATTCAGGAATGTTCAGAGGTGATATAATTAGATTTTTAGTACTGGATTCTAAGCAGTGGATATATTCACTTGATGGATTATTGATTTGGATGGATTACTTGGTGGTAACTATAAGCAGATGGGGAGTGGCTGAAGGAAGTAGCACTACAGGGTGGGGGCATTACCTTGGGGATTCTATTTTGTCCCCAACACTTTTTTTTCTCTCTACTTCCCTCTCTCTGCCTCTCAAATTCCCTACACTTAGCATCTTCCTTCTGAAACACCCTTCTGCCATGATGTTCCATCCCATCTCAAGCCCAACCATGGACTGACTAATCCTCTGAAATCATTAGCCAAAATAAATTTTTCTGCTTTTTGCTTTTGTCAAGTATTTTGATCATAGTGATGAAAAGCTGACTAACACAAGGAGTCAGACCTAATTTGAGATTAGGAAGATAACACCTCTTAGATTCTCACTTTCAATGTGAGGCTAGGGAAGTTTTCCAAAATGGTAGAGCTGATTACCCTATTTTATATAGAATTTTGGTAGTCTGTAATTCTCCAGTGGGTCATGTCACCTTCTTTAGTGATGAAATCTAACCTAGCATAGTAACAGGCTGAGTATCAGTTCATGCCTTATTTAGGGATACTCATGGGAGTGGATCTACTTTAATATTAAAGCTTTCTTATGGCAGCCAAGGCTCTGAGAACTTTGTCCTGTCATAGATGAGATTGGGATGATTGCCACAATAGACTGCAGGTTGGGTTGGGCTGTAAGATGGCCTAGATGTTTGGGGGGATTTTCCTCTTTCACACCAATATAAGTATAGATCTCTGCAACTGTTATCTGAAGTGAGGCAAAAACTTCACCACCACCCCAGCCACTCAATGACACCATGTGACAGGTAGGCTGAGATCTATTTGTTTGACTAATATATATATATATATATATATATATATATATATATATATATATATCCTCTATATGTCATATCATATTAACTTTCTTGTTCTCTTTCAGAGAGAGAGAGAAGAGATTTGATTGATCTGTTTGTTGAAGATGGGAGGTCTGAAATTGGCAGGGCAGACAGGCTGTAAAATCAGGCTATATTTTCATGTTATATTCTTGAAGCAGATTCTTTTCCATCAAGGAAACTCAGTCTTTTCTCCTAAGGCCTTCAAATAATGGAATGAGGCACACCCAACTATTTTTCTTTATTTTGAAATAATCTCATATTCTTCAACTATATCCCATTTTTCATGATCTATTAATCTTTTTATATGCTAATGTTGGATAATAATTTTGAGGTCTCCCCAAAAAGTCTTGTATGAGATAATTCAAGAGATTCCAGAGGTAAATGATTGGATTAGAGCGTGTTTAAGTTAATCAGTGGATTGATCCACAGATATGGTAACTGGGTGATAACTGTAGGCAGGAAGGATGTGATTGGAGGAAGTAGGTCACTCAGGGCATCATTTTGCGATTTATATTTTTTTCCTTGGTGATTAGCATTTGCTTGCTGCTTTCTGGCATCATGTCCTGAACTTCTTTCCTCTAACACAACCTTTTGCCATGATGTTCTGACTCCTTGGACCCAGAGCTATGGGGTCATCCCACCATGAACTGAACTTCTGAAATTTGAGTCAAAATAAACTTTTCATCTTCCACATTTTTCTTGTCACATGTTTTGGTCACAGCAATGGAAAAAGCTAACAAAAACAATGTTTGTTGAACATATTACTCTATAAATTTCCTTTCCTATAAGTCCTTGGAAGGCTTTGGAAATAAGGCTTTAAATGTTTATTTATTTATTCATCTTTTTATTGGTTCTTCTTAGTTATACATGACAGTAGAGTTCATTTTGATAAGATTATATGAACATAAAATATATCTTCTTCTAATTAGGACCCCATTCTTGTGGGTGGGCACAATAGTGGTATTTATCTAGGTATTTTCATATGTATATGTAGGATAATTATGTTAGATTTATCCTCTGTCTTTCCTATTCCTATTTCTCTCCCTTTCTTTCATTCTCCTCTGTCTAATGTACTGAAACCTCTTCCCCCCGCCTTCATTGTGGTTTAGCTTTAACATATCAGTGAAAACATTGAAACTTTGGTTTTGGGGAATTGGCTTATTTCACTTAACATGGTATTCTCCAGATCCATCCATTTACTAGGAAATATCATAAAGTCATTTTTATTTATGGCTGAGTAATATTCAGTTGTGTATATATGCCAAAATTTCTCTTTTCATTCATCTGTTGATGGACATCTAGGTTGGTTTCTTAGCTTAGCTATTGTGAATTGTGCTTCTATAAATATTGATGTGGCTACATCGCTGTAGTATTCTAATTTTAAATCCTTTGAGTAGTCATTTCTAAAACATATCTTCATAGCATTATCTACATTGATATAGGATCAAATGACTGAATACAACAATATAACAAAGAATGAAGTTAATTCATAAAGCAACCATCATGCATTTTGATCAACATGTTTACTATTAATTCCAATAACTTCCCTTAAATCTTGTTAATATATCCTCATAGCCCTAATATTTCTTCTATTTCTTTCAGTATTTCATTGTATAACTATAGACTGTCAAATTAGGTGAAAAGTCTTATATTTTTCCTTTTAAATAAGAAGTTAATATTCCACAGGTTCCTGATGCTAGCATCTTCAACAAATGGTGCTAGGAAAACTGGAAATCTATATGCAACAAAATTAAATTAAACTTCTATCTCTCACCATGCACAAAACTCAACTCTAAATGTATCAAGGACCTAGGAATAAAACCAGAGACTCTGTGTCTAAAACAAGAAAAAGTAGGCCCTAATCTTCATCATGTGGGATTAGGCCCCAACTTCCTTAATAAGACTCCTGTAGTGCAAGAATTAAAACCAAGAATCAATAAATGGGATGGAATCAAACTAGAAAGTTTTCTCTTAGGAAAAGAAACAATCTGTGAGGTGAACAGAGAGCCTACATCCTGGGAGCAAATTTTTACCCCTCACACATCAGATAGAGCACTAATCTCTAGGGTATATAAAGAACTCAAAAAACTAAACACCAAGAAAACAAATAACTCAATCAACAAATGGGCCAAGTACCTGAACAGACACTACTCAGAAGAGGATATACAATCAATCAACAAATATATAAAAAAATGCTCATCATCTCTAGCAATCAGAGAAATGCAAATCAAAATTACTCTAAGATATCATCTCACTTCAGTCAGAATGGCAGCTATTATGAAGACAAATAACAACAAGTGTTGGTGAGGATGTGGGGGGAAAAGGTACACTATACACTGCTGGTGGGACTGCAAATTGGTGCAGCCAATTTGGAAAGCAGTACAGAGATTCCTTGGAAACCTGGGAATGGAACCACCATTTGACCCAGCTATTCCTCTCCTTGGACTATACCCAAAGGACTTAAAAACAGCATACTACAGGGATGCAGCCACATAAATGTTTATAGCAGCACAATTCACAATAGCTAAACTTGGAGCCAACCTAGATGTCCTTCAGTGGATGAGTGGATAAAAAAAAATGTGGCATATATACACAATGAAATTTTACTCAGCATTAAAAAAGAACAAAATCATGGCATTTGCAGGTAAATGGATGGTGTTGGAGTAAATAGTGCTAAATGAACTTAGTCAATTCCAAAAAAAACAAATGCTGAATGTTTTCTCTGATATAAGGAGGTTGACTCATAGTGAGGTAGGGAGGGGGAGCATGGGATGATTAGATTAATTCTAGATAGAAAGAGAGGTAGGAGGGGAAGAGAGAGGGCAGGGGATAACAAGGATTGTGGAATGTGATGGACATCATTATACAAAGTACATGTATGAAGATTTGAATTGGGTATCAACATACTTTATATACAAACAGAGATATGAAAAATGTGATATATATATAATATATATATATCATATTTTAAGAATTGTAATGCAAAAAAACAAAGTACATGTATAAAGGCATAAATTGACATGAACATATTTTACATACAGAGATATGAAAAATTGTGCTTTATATATGTAATAATAATTGTAATGCATTCCACTGCTATTGTGTATTTATAAAAAATAAAATCAATAGAAGATAAAAAAAGTGGTAGCAGGGGAAAAAAGATATGAAATAGCTGTATCAGAGAAAAAGAATTTTATTACCCCCAGTAATTTCTATTGCTATTTTCACCAGTATCAGCCAGAATACCAATATTTGCACCAAGTCCTTCAGACCTAATTTCCATAAGACAATGTAAAGAGAGCCAAATGATGTCTACTCAAGCTGTGCATTGTTACAGGAGAGAAATCTTAAGTTTCAGGAAATATTTTTGATAACTATAGGATGCCTACTTTTTGCCCTACGGGGACAAATCTTCTTGCCCTGCTAAAAGGTGCCATCTCAATCTGATATGTAAAAACTCCTTTAACAGGGTCTGGTGGTATATACCTATACTCTCAGCTATTCAGAACACTAAGGTGAGATGATCTATTGAGTCCACAAGTTCAAGACCAGCCTGGGCACATAGTGAGACCTCGTATCAAAAATTTAATAAAAATTCTTGGAAATAATAGTCTACAACAAAGATACAAGTGCCAGGTTGCTTGGAAGAGGCACAGAAACCAAAGCACCAATACTTTTTAATATTAAAGTAATCACATATTCTTCAAATATGTCCCATTTTCCATGATGTATTAACCTTTTTATATAATATTGGATAATGTTTGCTAATCATTTTTAGTATTTTTAATGTACATATTTGTTAGAGAAATTGCTCTGAAAACTTCCTTTCCTATAAGGCCCTTGGGAGATTTTGGGGAAAAGGCTATGCTGACAAAAAAACGAGTTGTAAAGTGTTACTCCTCCTATTGTGAAATGTTTTGTGGAGAGCTTAATTATTTTTCTATTAACTATTTTAAAGAATTTAGCATTGATGCTAGCAGGGCTCACTGTTTTACTTGTGGGAAAGATGTCAAATTATCAATTACATTTATTTCTTAAGTAGAGATTTATTAAGATGTTATAGTCTTTTGCATTGATTTTAGCAAATTTGGATTTTTTTCAAGGAATATTTCAATTTCATTCAAAGTTTCACATGATTTTGCCATCAAGTTGCATTACTCTACTAATAGCTTGAAGATTGATAGGGATACCCCTTACATTTCATTCCTGATCTTGGAAGTAATTGTTTTCTCCTTGTCATTTGGACAGACTAATATGATCTATTGATTTAATTTTTCTTTCATCACACTTTTAACTTTGTTTCAATTTCTGCAAGATGCCTATTTTCTGTTCTTTTTCAATGCTCTTTAATTTCCTTTATTTTAATTTCATTTGCTTTGACTTGTTCCATTTTTTCATGGTAGGGTTTTTGTTTGTTTGTTTGTTCTTTCTTTCCTTTTTTTTGTTATTGTTGTTTTGTTTTTTGTATGACAAGTATGACCTTGGATAAGACTGCTATTTCATACTGGGAAAGAGATCAATTTATCAAGGAGATATAACAATAATGAACATTTATTTACCTTTAAACAGGTAGATACTCAAATATACAAAGCAAAAATTGATAGAATTGAAAAAGCAAAAGAGGAAAAAATCACAAATATTTTATGTATTAATGATACCCTCTTGAGATGAATATGAACATTAGAAATTAACACACAAATACACTACAATCAAATTCGAGTCAAATTTGACTTAAGTAACATTTATAAAACATATCGCATAGCAGCAGCAAAATGTACACAACTTTCAAGTGAACATGAAATACTTACCAGGTGAACTATATTTTGATTCACAAAATAAGTGTAAGTTTTAAAGAATTCAATCCATACAAACTATCATCTTTGACAATGATAGAATTTAGTTAGAAATCATATGAGGAATATCTAAAAATTCTATAAATATTTTGAAACAAAATCATTAACTTATAAATAATCATTAAGTTAAAGAAGAAATAAATACAGAAACTAGAGGGAAGTGTTTTGAATTGAATAAAAATGAAAACAGCACAAAATTTTGTGGAATGGTATTAAAAGAAAGACTTAGGTAAATTTTATAGTACTGAAAACTTATGTTAGAAAAAAAATATTTTCTAAATGATCTAAGTTTCTACAGTGAGAGACTGGAAAAATATATTAATCCCCAAAAATAAAATGTGTAATAAATTTTAAAAAATCAAAGTGAAATTAATAGAAAACAAAGCAACACTAAAACAAATCAATAAAATTAAAAACTCATTCTTTGTGAAGATAAATAAATAAACTGATCAATAAGTTTATCAAGATAAAAGGAGAAATGATATACAAATTATTAATAAATATCAGGACAAAGAGTGCTTATGTCACTGCAGATTCCACAAATGTTTACCGGTAATAAAAAAATATTAGGAATAACCTTCTGACAACTTGATAAAGTTAAATGGACAATTTTTTTGCAAGAGGCAAATTACCAAAACTCACTAAAGTATAAATAAATCAAATTGTTCTATATTTATAAAATAAAGTGATTTTAACATCTTTATTGAAATATAATTTATATTCAATGACTTTTAACCAGAAAATCCACTTATTCATTTCTTTTGAAAATCAAATATTTTAGTATATTTATAGAGTTGTATAATCATAATCATGATCAATTTGAAAATATTTCTTGTCATATTAGAAATGATCCCCATCCTTATTAACAGTCATTTCTAATTCCCTCATAAAACCCCCAGCTAGTAGCAGACACTAACTTCCTATCATTTTTTTTTTAACTGAAAACATTTCATACAATGAAATGATGGTCTTCAATGCATATTTGTTGGTGGGAAAATGAGTTATTTTCATTTGGGGGCTATTGTGAATAATGCATCTGTGAATATTCATGTAGTGGTTTTTATGTGAAGATATATTTTCAAGCATCTTCATTTTTTATTAGTTATATACCCAGAAATAATTGCTAGGTTATATTGATTACTCTATATTTAATGTTCTGAGGACATCTCACACTGTTCTCCAAAGTGGCTGCCATTTTAAATCCAACTAATACTTTACAAAGTTTCTAGTTTCTTTACATACTTGTTGACTTTGTTCTTTTGTCTATTGTTATTTATTCAACTGTGTATGAAGTGGTATCATTATGGTTTTGATTAATATTTCTTTAGTTGCTTATGATGTTGAGTATTTTGTGTTTATTGAATATTTGTATATTTTATTTAGAGAAATGCTTATTCATATCATTTTCTAACTTTCAAAGACTGTCTTTATTATGAAGTTGTGAAAGCTCTTTACAAATTCTGGATTCAAATCTTTTATTGGATACATGATTTGTAAATATTTTCTGCCATTCTGTGATTGCCTTTTCACTTTCTTGATGATATCCTTTGAATCCACAGATTTTAATTTTAATGGGTCCATTTTTTTTCTATATTTTTTCCTTTTGAAAATTTTGTTTCTTGGATTCCTAAGAACACATTACTGAATCCAAGATTACATTTTTAAATAATTTCATTGTCTTAGTTCTCAAACTTGGGCCTATTATGAATTTTGAGTTAATTTTTACATGTGGTGTAAGGTAGGGATCCAACTTCATTTATTTTGTACGCAAATAATTACTCTAGGGTCATTTGATGAAATGCCATTTTTAGTCATGGAATTATTTTTAGCACCTTGGCAAAAGCTAATTGACATGAAATCTATGTGCTTAGCTCTGAATTCTTAGTCATATTTATTGATCTTTGTGTCTACCTTTATGTCAATACTATACAGGAATGGTTGTTATAGACTTATAAGAAATGAAATTCAGAAGTGTGAGTCATCCAAATTTGCTCTTCTTTTTCAAGCTTATTTTGACTATTCTGGATCCTTCACTGTAATAATTTCCTGTAATTTTATGTTGCCTCAGCATCCATTTTCAACGTCAGTTACACATTCTCATACCAGAAGCAGGGTTTAGTCACCCTTGACGCAGTTTCCAGTTCTCTATCTCTAACCAGTGATGTGGGCAATCCAGATGTCTGCCTTGTACAACTGCCTCCTGATTGTATAAGGAGGGAACATCTGAATACTAGCTATTAATTCACCCCACTGACAGCCACACTTGGTCAGAACTTTACAGATATGCTACCGTGACAACCCTTCAGTCACAACGTGACCCAGTATAATTTACCACTGATGGTTCTAAAACCACTAATTAGAACTCTGCTCGGAAACCTGGTTGGGTAGTACCTTGGACTCAAAGTTTTAACCCAGAGCTCCCTCGCTTTCTTTCTCTTGCTCTCTACCCACTGGTTGAATTTTTATGTCACCAATAGCTTCCCCTTTTTCCCCTGGCCCTAAGAAGCATGCTGCTGTCTTCTAAGTATAAAAGTACAAAAGTAATAAGCTGCTTCTATTATTCCATGTGTTCTGTTGAGTTGCCTCCCTCTGTGTGTTACTTGACAGACACACCCAATCTAACTATTTTCCTGGTCAGGGTTCTCCTAGAGAGTGTCTATCTTGCTAGGAACTGATCGGACACAGGTCAGACAAAAGCCAGAAATCTTGTCAGCCAACATAAACAAGTTTCCTGTGAGAGGGACCCCTGGTCATGGGTCAGACACTTAGTTACTAGGCTGTCTTCCAAGATAAAGACATAGCTTTGAAAGGCACACTGTAAACATCCACACCCAAATCCCTTGGAGCCTTTTCAGGGCAAAGCTACAGTTTATAGTCATGCTTCTGAGAAACACCTCAGGAATAACTTTAAAAGAAAAAATGTGATACTTGTTTTTCCACACGAAGACTAGGTTCATCTTGTCAGATCTGGAAAAAAAAAAATTCCAGCTGGGATTTTAGTAGGGATTGTTACTGAATCTGTAGTTTGGGTTGAGAAGTATTATTACCTAAACAATATTGTCTTTGATAATGAATGTGAGGTTTATTTTCATTAAGGTCTTCTTTAATTTCTTTCAAGAGATATTTTTTCTTGCAGATTTCAGAGAATAAATGTTTGCATTCTTCTGTTAAATTTATTCCCAGGTATCACTTCATTCTAAATAGAATTATGTTTTTAATTTCATTTTTGAATAGCTCATTATCAATGTGTATAAATCTAATTAAATATATCTAATTATATGTTGATCTTGTATTGTATAACTTTCTGAACTTGTTTATTAGTTTGAAAAAATTAGTGGCTTCCTTTTGATTTTCATTTTCTCTCTCTCTGTATATATATTTATGTAATATGTAATTCATACATGTGATATATATATATATATATATATATATATATATATATATATATATAATTTTATAGGCAAATAGAAATAGCTTATTTCTTTCTTTCCAACTTGAAAGCTCTTTGTTTTTCTTGCCCAATCACCCTGCCAGAAATTTCTGTTCAATTATGAATACAAATGGTGAGAGCAGAATGCTTGTTTTATTCTTGATCTTAAGTGGAAAGCATCCAGTATTTCAACTTCAGCTAACTGTGAGGCTTTGTGGGTGTGAAAGAATTGAACTCTGGTTAGATCTTTCCCACAAAGCCCATTTTATGTATATGTAATATGCATATATAATTTTTTTGTGTGTGTATTAAATGATTTCTTCATAAACTTATCTGAAAATTTTGAGAATGCTTCCCAATATATTCTATTAGGCCAAATATTAGACTGATACATGAAAATATCATAAGAGAAAAATTGTAAACCAAACTGCTCATGAACATAAATGCAGAAAATTTTTGAAAATTAATCTTAAGTCCAAAACATATAAAGGATAGTACATTATGACATATATAAGTTTTCAGGACTGCATGGATAATTTAATATTTGAAAAATGAATAATACAATTCATGTATTAACAAAAAAGGAACATGGGACTATCAATTAATTCAGGAAAATAATTTAAGAAATTAAAGGTCTATATCTGATACTTTCAGTAAACTAGGAATAGAAGGTGCTGTGGTTTGAACATGGGTGGTCCCCATCAAAACCCATGTTAAAATTCAGTTCCAGTGTAATGATGTTGAGAGATGCTGGGGTCTTTAAGAACGGTTAGGCCACTAAGAAAGATTAATGCCTTTGCCTGTCTCAGGAGTGAGTTCTTGCTCTTGTGAGACTGGATGGTTACTGTGATAATGAATTGTTAAAAAGCAAGCCTCCCACTTCCTCTGTTTCTCTCTCTTTCTCATGCACACACAAACACACACAGAGACACTCATACACTTCTCTTCTGCATGTGCCTGTTTGTAATTTCATTTTTTTTTTCTGCTGTGTTCTGTTGTAGTATGAGGCCCTTACCAGATGTAGTAGCTCAATCTTGAATTTGCTGCTTCCAGAATCAGGAGTTAAATAAATCTTTTTTTTTTTCTTAATAAATTACCCAGTCTCAAGTATTCTGTTATAGTAGAATAAAAAGGACTAAGATAGAAGGGGACTTCCTCAACTAGATAAAGAGGGTCAATGAAAAGCCTGTAACACTCACATTATATGTTTTAGCAAAAGGCTGAATATTTTCTCTTACAGTCAGGAAAAAGACAAGAATGCCTGTTCTGCTATTTACTCAGAATTGAGTTTTATCCAGTGGAATCAGGCAAGAAACAAAAAGTATCCAGACTGGTAAGGAATGGTGACAATGTCTTTATTCATAATTATGGATGGAATTTATGAAATCCCTATGGAATTTATGAAAAAAAACATCTAAATAAATGAGTTTAGTATGAGTCTATAAGATCAATATACAAAACAATTACATTTCTTTATACTAGCAATGAATCAATCAAAATCAAAAGTAAAACAGCAATACAATTTCAATAGCATCAAAACATGGAAGTATATCTGTGTGGTGGTCCATGCCTGTAATTCCAGTGGCTTTGGAGGCTGAGGCAGGAGGATTGCAAGTTCAAACCCAGCCTCAGCAAAAGCAAAACACTAAGCAACTCAGTGAGATGCTGTCTCTAAATAAAATACAAAATAGGGCTGGGATGTGGCTCAGTGGTCAAGTGTTCCTGATTCAATCCCTGGTATAAAAAACAACAAAACAAAACAAAACAAAACAAAAACATGGAACCATCATCGAGTTGTTAGTCATCCTGTATGGATACAATGATTCAATAGAGTGTCAATTGAAATATCCAAAGAACTTCATTTTTAGAAATTTACAAAGCATTTCTAAAAATTATGTGGAAATATGAAACTATGAAAATAATGAAGCTGAAGGTTAACAATGCCTGATTTCACATTTATTATAATACTACAGTAACCATGACAGTATTTGCATCAGTAAATTGGTTGGGCAAGATTGTGGGACCGGAAGTAGGCTCACAGGTGTATGTGCAACTGATGCCGACAAATGGAACACACACTGCAGTGAAAAAACCTAGTGTATCCATTCAGTTGGGCTAGAAAAAAATGATAGCTATATGAAAACAAAACAAAACAAAATTAATACTTTACACAATATGCAAAAATTATCAAAAAGTGGACCATAAACCCATTTAGGCTCAGAAAATGACATTTCAAATTTTATCACTTCGGTATGCTAAACACCATGAAATAAATAATTTGAAAGGCCTTAGGAGCAAACTCTTGCATCAGTTCATCTCCCGTTACTATGCCAAAATAGATGGATGATATATAAACAAAATAATTTAATTTCTCTCACTGTTTTAAAATAACAAACCGGATGGCGCTGGCTCTAGAGGGGGCCGCTTTCATCGCAACAAACACATCATGGCAGGTGGCACCATTGAAAAAAGTATGTGAAATGGAGAGAGTATATGAATACACAGGGAGCCAAATAAATATTTAGGTATCAGTCTTGCTCTTTGTAAACAATTTTCTTGGGAATTAACCATGGTCCTACAAGACTCTTGTTAAAATCTTCTGAGAGCTTTGTCCCCAGTGATCTGACCACCTTCCATTAGGCCGCACCTCAAAGTTTTTACCACCTGAACATTACCTTACTAAGGACCAGATCTTCAACATCTGAGACCTTCAGAGATAAAGCACAACCAACTCAACACCTAAAAACAAAGGTCTTTTCCATTGTTATAACAAAATATCTGGTGTATAAAGAAACAAGATCTTGTGTTTCTTAGTCCAAGTACAGGGTAGGAACTCTGTGAAGTTTCATTCTCAAGAGCTTCTCTAGAAGGAACACAGTTGCTTTTAATCCCCCTCTCTTGAGGGTTCATTAACCAGGGAAGATTGAATTTATGTTACACATAATGTTAAATATGAAATGAAGCAAAATGACAAAAAATAATTCTTTGAAAAAAGGATACCTCATTATATAGAATGACTAAGAAAAATTTGAGAAATCGTCTATTACCAAAGTTAGGAATGAGTTAGGATATGTGACTAATAATAAATGAATTAAAAACTTTACAAGCAAACATTATGAGTGACTCCTATCAATAAATTGGACAACAGAGTGGAAATGGGAAAAAAATCATAGAACATCCTAAGTTATCCAAACTGATGCAAAAGAAAATGGTAAAAGTCAATAGACTTCTACCCAATAAAGAATTAAATTAATTAAGAATGTTCCACATATAAAAGTCTGGCCCCAGAGGCTTCAGTGAGGAAAAATATCAAATTTTTAAGAAACAACAATGAAGTACTACATATATTTTCAGGTAATTGAGGAGGAGAAATTTAATCTATAGTCTTTAATCTATGTCCTCATATAGCAATAATAACACCAATACCAAAAACCATCAAAGTTACACAGAAAAAATATCCCAGATATAAATCATTTATGAATTAAGCAAAAAGATCTTTACCCCTATTTTTAGTAAATAGTGTCTGTAAATACAATTTTAAAATTTTTACATATCATAACCCAGTTATATTAATCACTAGAATGCAAGGTTGGTTTAACATGTGTAATTCATTTAACATAATGCACCATGATGATGGAATAAAGGTCAAAGGAAGAACATGATGAACTCAATTGACATATTAAAAATTGATAATATTAGACATTCATTAATGATAACAATTCCCAATAATTCTGGAATGGAAGATATGTTATTAACCCAATAAGTGCATCTACAAAACATTGCTAGCTAACATCGTATTTAAAATTTAAAGACTAAATGCCTAAGATTACGAGAATATTGAGTATATTTGTGCTCATCATTTTGTATAACATTGTAATAGTGGGTCTATTCATTCAACCAGGCAAAAAACATAAATTTGTGTAATGAAGACATTGATTATATATTATATAATTATTTTAATTTGTAGATTAGATGATTTTTTTTGTGGAGAAAATCCCAAGGATTTTATAGAAAAACCCTTAGAACTAATCAATAAGTACAGAAATTTTATAGGTGTGTTAGTTGGCTTTTCATTGCTGACAAAATACTTGAGAAAACAACTTATAGGAGAAAAGTTTTATTTTGGCTCATGGTTTCACTCCATGGTTGACTGGCTCCATTGTGTTGGGCATGAGGTGAGGTAGAACATTATGGCAGAAGCACAAGTTGGAGGAAACCTGCTCACTTCAATGTAAGCCAAGAAACAGAAGGTGGGGGAAGAGAGATAGGGGCCATGGACAAGATATAACCTTCAAGGGCAAGCTGTAAGTGACCTATTTCCTCCAACTAGGTCCCATATCCTAGTGTGGCCAGCACTTCCCAATAGCTGAGGACAATCTTTAGCACAATAACAGTAGCATGGAAAAGTCTATGTTATCTCCATATGTTAGTAACAAAAAGGAAATAAAAGTAAGGATGAAATTCATGGTAGCTTTATTTAGGAATACTTTTAAACAAATGACAACATAGCACTGAGTACTAAAAATTGCAAAACATTACTGAGAGTAATTATAGAAGATGTATATAAGAGGAGACAGAACAAGTTCACATATTGGAAGAGTCAATGTTCTTTCAGTGACATTTCTCCCCAAAGTGAACTGTAGTTTCTACGCAAAATCTCATGAGGACTTTTGTAGAAATTTGAAAGCTGATTCTAAAATCTATATGGAAATGTTAAGGTCATAGAAGAGTCACAACGATGTTGGAAATGAACAAAGTTGAGTAACTTATACTATTTCTGAACATAATATATTGCTATAATAAAATAATGAAGACTGTAGATCATTGATTGTAAATATATACACATATGACATGTATTTATGCAGTGTATAGAAAAAATTCTTAATTTATGATAAATATGGTCTTCAAAGTTGATAAGACAAATTTAATAGAGAAAATATATCATTTTTAATTAATTCTTCTGAAAAAATGATTTTCTTATGTATAATTATGAAATTAGATTTATCAAACCAAAAACTCATTTTTTTATTCCTTTTAGATATACATGACAATAGAATGTATTTTGACATATTATTCATTGATCATGGAGTATAATTATTCTAACGAGGATCCCTTTCTTGTGGTTGTTCCTGATGTGGAGTTTCACTGGTGATGTATTCACATATGAACATAGGAAAGTTATGTCCAATTCATTTTACTGTCTTCCCCTATCCCTTCCCTTCATTTCACTTTTTCTAATCCACTGAACTTCTTTTCTTTCCTTCTCTCCTTATTGTGTTTTAGCATATGCATATCAGAGACAATATTTGCGCCTTGGTTTTTTTTGGGTTGGCTTATTTTACTTTGCATGATAATATTCACATCTATCTATTTACCAACAAAATTCATCCTTTTTATGGCTGAGTAATACTCCATTGTGCATATATGCTACATTTTATTTAAACATTTGTCTGTTGGAGGGCAACTAGGTTGGTTCCATGGATTAGCTATTGTGAATCGAGTTGCTATAAACTTTGATGTGGCTTCATCACTGTAGTATGCAGATTTTAAGTTCTTTGTTTATAAACTGAGGAGTGGGATAACTGGGTCAAATGGTGGTTCCATTCCAAGTTTTCTGAGGAATTTCCATACTTCTTTCCATAGTGGTGACACCAATTTGCAATTCCAGCAGCAGTGTATTGTTGGATCATGACGCAAAGAAAAGACCACCAACTCCACTTGAAATCAAATTAAAGCAAGCTTTTAATTTTGACCGGCCAGGCTTTCTCTCCTAAAAGCCCTGGGGACAGAAGACAGCCCCCCTTTTTGAGGTGCCACTAAAATTTCGGAGAGGGTTGTTATCTGGTCAGGGAAAGCTGGGTATGGGTGAGCTCAAGGCATGGGCAGGCATTCCAAGCAGGCTTACAACATCAAATTACGGCTAGGCTATACCAAAATCCTAATATTTTACAGAAAAAAAGAAATTAATCCTTTATAACTTGTGACAAGATGGCTCCTGATCTTAAGAGGGAATTAGGCTGGGTTTGTCAGTATGAGCATACCATTTTTCCCACCTCCTTGCCGAAATATGTCATTGTTTGTATTCTTGATAATTGCCATTCTGACTGGAGTAAGATAGAATCTCAGTGTAGTTTTAACTTACATTTCTCTAATTGCTAGAGATGTTGAGAAATTTTTTCATATTTTGTTGGCCATTTGTATTTTGTCTTCTGTGAAGTGTCTGTTCTGTTCCTTTGCCCATTTATTTGAGTTTTCTGGTGTTAAGTTTTTTGAGTTTTATATATATCCTGGAGATTAATGCTCTGAGTTTCAGGTGGCAAAGATGTTCTGCCATTCTATTTATTGACTCTCTCTTCAAACTCATCATTGTTTCCTTTGCTCCAAAGAAGTTTTTAGCTTGATACCATCTCATTTATTGATTTTTGATTTTACCTCTTGAGCTTTTGTAGCCTTGTTGAGGAAGTTGGTTCCTAAGTCGACATGATGGAGGGTTGGGCCTACATTTTCTTCTAGGAGGTAGAGTATCTCTGGTCTAATGCCTAGGTCCTTGACTCACTTTGAGTTTATTTTTGTGCATGGTGAGAGATAGGGGTTCAATTTCATTCTACTACATACAGATTTCCAGTTTTCCCAGTACCATTTGTTGAAGAGGCTATGTTTTCTCCAATGTGTGTTTAGGGTGCCTTTGTACAGTTATATATATATATATATATATATATATATATATATATATATATATATATATATATATATATATATAAAACCTGCAACCCACTAAAAAGAAAAAACAAGCAGATCAATTAAAAGAACAGCATATCACAAAGGAGATATATGAAAACTTATAAGAATTCCATATGAATATCTAATCAAAATTTGAGAAGATGTTAATCATTAGCAAAATGCAAATTAAAACCAAAATTCTATACCATCACTTATGTGCTAGCATATCTGCAATCCAAAAAACTGACAATAACAGGAGATGGCAATGATGTGAAGAGAATGGCATCTTCCTACATGGCTGCTGGGAAAGTAAAATGATATAGTTACTTTGGAAAGCAGTTTGACAGTCTTTAAAACAGTTATGTGTTATTTATCATATGATCCAGAAATTTCATTTGAAGGGTATATTCAAGAGAAATGAAAACATATGTCTACACAATGACTTGCATGCATAAGTTTACAACAGCATTTTTCATGAGAACCAAAGACCTACAATGAGCCAAATGTCCATCAATTTATACATGGAAACAAACTGGGATGTTGCTATGTAATGGAATAGTGCTCAAAAATAAAGAGAAACGAACTATTGATATGTACAACAATACAGACAATTCTCAAAACTATTATGCTAAGTAAAAGGAGCCAGAGACAAAAACAACCTAATGTATGATTAAATTCAAAGGGAATTTTAGGAAAGCAAATCTACATAGATGGAGAGCATATCTAATGTTGCCTGAGACTGGGGGGGTGGGTAGAAATTGGAATTGACTGCAAAGAGGGAGGAGGTCATTTTTTTGTGATGATGTTAGAGTTTAAAAATTGGATTGTTGTGATGGTAAAGTGGTATAGAATTAATAAGAATAATTAATTTGTACACCTACCACGGGACAACTTTTGGCTATTACAGTTTCTAATTTTTGTTCCTATCTTTTTAAACATTTAGCAAAATTGAAATAAATGTATTAATATTCCTGGCACAATAGTAGTTTCATACTAAATTTAGAAAATTGGAAGGAACTTTGTACTTTTGAAAGTATTTAACAAAGAGATGGATTGTCAAAAGGCTGTGCATTCACCATGAGCTTTAGGTGATGTAACTATTTGAAGTAACATTAGTTTCTCTTTATTGAGTCTCATTCTGTTGGGTCTCCCACTCTTCTCATCTTATGAAAAATTGGTAAAGTCATTTACAACACAATTAACTTGTGAGTTCCAATTTATTCCGACTTTAGAGGAGACTTGATTTTTGCAATAAATATGGCCATATTGACCTTGATACAAGTTTCTGTGCATTTAGTCTGTTTGAATGATATGAATTATAAACATTTATTTAAATACATAATAATTAAAATACATAATTTGAGCAATATAGATATACTTTATCTTGAATAAATCTGAAGATTTTTAAATATAAAATAATTTATTTATAGCTTCACTATTAGTGGCATGTCCAGACCTGGAACTTTCTAGACAGAAATTTTACTAATCATGCATGTTCATTATTTGGCTTTGAGTTGGTGCCAGGTTTTGAAATGCTCTACTCCAGGGTATTATAAAGAATGGACCATGACCCATATAGAAGCTGTAAATCAGTTTGAGAGAATTGCAAATATCAATTATTTTTAATGAAAGAATGTCAGAATAGAGAACAATATGTATCACAAGTAGGAAGTTGTGTTGGAGAACACTATTCTTCTGGAAACACTACTTCATTTCTACTCTTGCAATAACTTGGTCTTTGACTTTGAGCATGGCCATATCATTTTCTGTAACAAATAGCCTGTGGGCAGAAGTTAGGTAGTACCCAGTTCTCATCAGAGGCTTGTGAAGCAAACCTGATTCCAACTTTCAGTCTTAGCTCAACCTAGCAGATCCTGTTCAATCCCAGTAGTCACACTGACACACAAAACCATGTTGGATGAAGAAATTATTCTTATTGTAAGCTATTAAGATTAAGGATTTTTTGTTATGCAGTGTTGTTACAGCCAAACTAAAATGCAAAGATTAATATTGTATTGTAAAATGTTTTTCTACTTACATATGTGATGTTTCAGGAGGTCATTCCTAGGGTTATAATACAAAATAAAAATATAAAAATTTTATTAAAAGTTTGAAAACTGTTTTCTCAGTCTACTGAAAGTAAATTTCCTTTTAGGGAAAGGAAGATACAGATTTCTTTCTTTTTCATGTTTTTTTTTTAAATAAAGCAACTTTGCTGTGGTTTCTAGCTTTGTTAGTTTTCCATCATCATAAAAAAATACTAGACACAACCATCTTATAAAAAAAAAAGTTTATTTTGGCTCACAGTTTTGGAGGTTTCAGTCCTTGAGGGGTTGGCTCTAATGTTTTGAGTCTTGTTATGAAGCTGCACTGAGATCATGTGGCAGAGCACAATTGCTCAACTCATGGCCAGGAAGCCAAGAAAAAAAGAAAATAAAAAAGAAAACAGAAGAGGAATAGGCAGGGTCCCACAATTCCCTTTGAGGAAATGCCCCAAATGACCTGAAGACCTCCCACTAGGCCCCACCTCCTAAAGATCCCATTACTTCTCAATGGTGCCACCTTGAACCAAGCCTTTAACATTAACACATAGGCCTTTGGAGACACTCAAGATCCAAACTATAGCACAGTTTTTTTGAGTTATAATCACCAAATAAAATTGTATATACCACATGATGATTTAATATATGAATGTGTTTTGGGATAATTGCCACAATTAAGTTTGTTAACACATCCATCACTGTGTGTTTGAGAGAGACAGACAGAGTGGGGGTGGTTAACGTAAGATCTACTCTCTTAGCAAATTTCAAGTTTACAACATCGAATCTTTAACTATAGTCAAAATACTATGTATTAGATACACAGAACCTATTCATCCTCTACCTGAAATTTGTTCCCTTCGACCATCTTTCCATTTCTCCACCTATATAGATTTCATTCTATGGAATTGATAGCTATTGATTTTTTTTTTTGGCATCCTCTGTACCTAGGAATTAAACTTCATAATTATTATTTTCTTCTAAAGTATCTGGCCTACAAGTATAGTCAGGAAGGTAAGGGAGAGCATCAGTTGAAGCTGGATCAACAGATGTCCTCAATAGTCAAGAGCCTGCAGGAGAAGAGAGCATTCAGGGATATCATTCAACTCTTTTTCTTCTTCCTGTTTAAAGAGGTGATTTGGGAAGCCATTGGGTAGGCAATAAAGCACATGAAAATGTTAGCCACTGATGTAGCATGTATCTATTGGACCTCTGATTTGAGAATGTCTTAGAAACTCTGCAACATAGAACCAGTGCAGAAATGACTAGAAAGATCTCTAAGCTACAGGATATGAGTAGGGAGAGTTGATCTTCATTACGATTTTTTAAAGCTCTTGGAAAATAACAAATCTTGTAAGTATTTCTTTCTGGAAACTAATACTTTAAAATTAGCTGAATATAGTTTATTCTTTAATCTGCTGATAATGCTGGCGATGCAACTTAGGTCTCCCCTGTCTCTGGAAAAATCTATGCAGCAAGAGCTCAACCCAAAGATAGAAGCTGTTGAAAAAATGAAAGTGATAATTTGTATGTAAATAGAAAAAAACAAGTTGTTTTTTGTTTTGTTTTGTTTTGTTTTTTCTGTACCAGGGATTGAACCCAGGGATCCTTCACCACTGAGCCACATTCCTGGCCATTTTTATTTGAAGACATTAAGACAGAGTCTCACTAAGTTGCTTAGGGCCTCACTAAGTTGGTGAGACTGGCCTTAAATTTGTGATTCTCCTGCCTCATTCTCCCCAGTTACTGGGGTTATAGGTGTGTGCCACCACACCTGGCTAGAACAAGTTTAAAGAACAATTCAATTAAGAATACTTTTATTTCTAGAGTAGGACATAGGAAAACAAGGTTTACTAAAGTATCAGGTCTTGCGATCTGATTCCAGGAATCCTAAGTATCAAAAAGCTAAAGTGAATGAAGTAAAAGTAGATATGGTTTTACAATTTTAAATATTCAGATATTTAAAATCTTATTAAGCACGATTGAATGATTAGTTTTGGAAAAAAATAAAATAAAATGCACTCCATGTAACTCAGGTAAAAATGGAGTAGAGAACTTAAAAAATTCTAGAGAAGACAGAGTTTGGTTTTAGTACCCAATACATTCAATTTGCCTGATGCAGAGATGAAATTATACTTAAAATTCTTTTTCTTATAAATGATGCTCAACTCTGACTGCATAATATAAGCAATTTCACTGCCTGGCCCTTACCTCGTCTTGATAATCAGAATCTTAGGGATAGAACCATTGCAGCTAATGTGGAAAATCACTACTTTAAATATTTTTAATAAACTCTTAATAAAAATATTGAACCATTTATTTGGAAAGTGGAAATGATTAAAAAGTTGATATAAGATTTTGGTAATTCTTTTCTTAGTGGGCCGTGAAGGCACTTAACAGGGTGTGTTTTAAGGCTGGAAGAATTTGATGGGAGTCTTTCTGGTCTCCCTTGTGTGTTCCCTGAGTACATCTGATTTCTGGTTTGAGATCTGATCCCATAGATTGCTTCCTCATATGATTGGACTTGTTCATATGCAGATCCTGGGTGTCCTGATATCCATATCCACCTTCTGTGGAGATAGCATCTTTCCTCCACCAGTTCTTTCTGAGAGCACCTGAGACTGTGCCCAGGGAACACATTCCTCACTCTGACCAGACCTATTGCAGCCACTGCCCTGCCTCCTAGTCTGGCCCATTTCTTGTCTCTAGAGCTCCAAAGCAGAGGCAGGAATGAGTTAATCCTGTCTCTTAGACGTGGAGGGGTGGGGATTGCATTCAGATGAAATCTTTCTGCCAGAATTGCAGGGGAAGACATCTCTTCCCAAAGAAATTCTTTCAAAAATCTTCCTTGTGGATTAATAAGACTTGTTCACTCATATTTGCTTAGAAAGTTTGAAAACTGGTCTAGAATTTCATGTCTTTGCAGCTTGGCTTCTCAACAACTTTAACCTTTTTTATAACCTTATTATATGTGATGTGCATATATGTGTCATTACAAACAAATACTGATTGGGAGGCCATTAGACGGGTTGGCTCTGGTACTTTAAATTCCTGGGAGAACAAAACAAATCCAATATAAACTGTAAATTGAAACTAGAAATTGTACCAATTAGAAACCACCAACTGTTAACCAATCAATATTTCTTTCTTTGTCTAGCTTCTGCAAATACTTTATTATAAAAAAAAATTTCCCCTCCTTAAAGAGTGCTAGCTCCTTAAAATCTGATGGTACCCTGATTCATGAATTGCTGAATGATCAGATACTCTTTAAATTTTAAATGTGATAAGTTTTTCTTTTATCAGTATGTGTGTGTGATTAAAATTGCAAGTGTCTAGATGAAACAAATTATCTTGTCAAGTGATTACTGGTTAAAGAAGAAAATCCCCAATGTAGAATAAACCTTATTGATAAAAGAATAGAAATTTATTATCTATATATGATCTAATTACACATAAAGGGCTATATCCCTTCTTGTATTTAGTACATAGGAAAATCACTGTTGAGGTCTTGCAATAAAAACAGTACAAAACAAGGTGATGCTAAAATCCAAGTTTATCTCAAATTCATCTAAAGCCAAAAGAATAAGCTCTTAATAATTTCAGTTCAATTTTTTCCCCAAAGTATTATATTCCATGTTAATTCTCATGTTCCCTCACAATAATGTCAAGGAAGCTTCTATAAAGTAGAAATGTGCCTTACATGACTCATGTCTATCATATCAAATGAAAATAGGATGCTTATGCTCCACACAGAGATTTCTTTGAATCACTTAGCAATTAGTCTTATTTTCTGTATTAATTTATTTTTTAATTTGACACCTGATGTTTTGAATTAACTTTTTTTTCTTCAAATATGCTTAGGCCTTTTCACTGGAATCAGGTTTTTTCACAAATACTGCTTTATTCTAAATATAACTTTTCATGTCAGCATTAGGTTAGTGGAAAGTTTTGAATAGCAGAGCGCATTCACCTAGTTATTCAGATGAAATCTGCATGTCTTTATATGAAATAATGAGAAAAGCATTAAATCAATACCAAAGAACAAGAGGGAAAAAAGTAGAATCAATATACCAAGCAGAAACATACTGATGGGAGTTAGAAGATCTGACTAAAAAATATGTAATTTGGCTGATAATGTAGGTTTTAATAGTGCAGGGGACATTAAATTAGAGAGAAAAAGAAGTTCTTAATTCTCATACTTATACCAACTTGAGTTCTTCCATGAACTGATTCTCAAAGTTGTATTGCTACATGCATAAACCTGTTAGTGTCTTTAAGGAAGTTGGAGTGCAGAGTGTGGGGTATGGTGTTTTTACTCTGCTTTTTTGTTTGTTCCATGATATGAGATATAATCTATCTCTAGCTATATCTCTATCTCTAGCTGTATCTCTATCTCTATTTTATCTTTCATCTATGTGGTTCCTGGCTCCTAACTCCCTCCCTGAGACAAACGACTGAAACTAGACTTTCTCTTTTCAAGGCAGATCATAGAAACTCTGATTTCCCCCTGCTTTGAGCTGGCCATACAGAAAATTCTCTAGCGACCCTTGTTTATGATTGTTCTTAAGATACTTCTAATTTCAGAGGGTTCTGCACCATTCCCTGGAGGAGGAGTGCTACACAGAGAAGCCAAGGAGAATCTGAACAGTCAGGCCTTACTATTTTTCTCTAACCCAATCTGTTAGCATTCCACCAACTAAGCATTCCTTACTGTCCAATCATATTTGACATGGTGGTTCCTCCTTTAATCATGGATACGCAATGAAGTCTCCATAAAAACCCAAAAAGATAGGACTCGGAAAGCTTTGGCCATTTGCACATGTGGCAGTTCCTGGACAGTGGTGTGCCTGGAGAAGACATGGACTCTCCACACATTTTCTACATGCCTCATCCTTTGTAATATCCTTGGTAATAATCCTGGAAACATAAGTGTTTCTTTGAATTCTCTGAGTGAACAATGTTAGTGACTTAACTGAACCCAAGGAGAAGGTTGTGGGAATCCTGATTTCCATCCAGTCAATAAGAATCTCATGCAAAACAACTTGGGGTTGTTATCTAAAGTATGGGAGGTTTCTTGAGGATTGAGCCCTCAATTCATGGGTTCCTTTGCTATCTCAGGTAGATAGTCTCAAATTGAATTGAATTAGAGGACAGCCTGTCAGTGTCTGCTGCAGATTGTTTGCTTGCTTGCTCTTGGTGGGGAGAAATCCCCACACCTTTGGAGGTCACACAAGTTGTTTTCTGTTGATGTGGTGTGAGAGCAGGGGAAAAACAGACTCTTTGTTTTATTCCTAACACATTTTGTTTCTTTTGTTTTATTTATTTTAAGGTGGTGAAGATATCATGTCAGGCAGGTAGGAGTGATTTTCCCTGGGTGGAAATCATTCTGATATTATAAAAACAGTATTTTCCCTATGTAAATCATCCTATAGGTGCCAAATAAAATAAAATAGGAGTGTTTAGGAGCTGGGAAAGTGGCTTAGTGGTAGAGTGAGTGCTTAACATTCATAGAGCCCAGGGTTCAATCACTAGTACCACAAAAACAAGAAAACAGAAGCATTAAGTGAAATTTACTCTTCATTTTATTTTCTTTCCTCTGAGTGTTAGTCTGTATATTTTTCCAAGATCGCCTATGCTGTAAATAAGAGTATTTCCCCCCATAATTATTTAATAGTCAGTGGCTGACAACACATAAACTATATAGTCTAAAACCTCTTCCAGTCTTTTTTTAAATGATTGTTCCTTTTATGATCTTTGCTTTTTTGACCAAGATTTACTGGACATCAGAGAATTTCAAATACCAGGAAGGAATGTTTTTTGCATTTTTCTTTGGAAGCAAGTATTTTGTGTGTGACCATAAGTGGTTGTAATTACGTAAGGCAACTACCAAAATAGATACTGCATGAAGCATTTTGTAAAGAAAAGTTTCTAATATCTCTTGGTAATGTTAGGAGGGACAGTTGAATATTGAAAAAGCAACTTTTTGATATTCACATTTAAGAAATAATAATTATGAATACCACACATTGGCAGGCCTATTTCATGACAGTAACAAAAGAGCAGAAGTTTGCATTGTCTGCAGTCCTTCACATGACTCCAGGTTTGCCCATTTTTAAAGGCTCCATGCAGCTCACTGTTCTAACTCCGAAGCCACATTTACCACTGCATAGAGTGATCACTTAGTGCTTTGCCTTATTTTTCTTCTGTGAATTTGTTTTTTCTATTTTATATCTGGTATGGTGAGTAAAGTGTTATATATTATATAACATATATTTAGACCTTTTCATTGGAATCAGATATGAATTCCTCCTTAAGGGGAAAGGCTCTGCTGGCAGCACTATTTTACACAGGGAAGGATTTTATTAAGCAATTAAGAAAGCCATTGTTTCCCATGAAATTAATGACCTGACGTCGGCTTCTTGTAGACACGTCTTATATGAATCACTTTGATTTGAGGACATGATAGTTTTTTTCAGAATGTGTAAAGTTTTTATGTGGAACCTGAAATCACATGAAACTTTGTGAAGTTCCCTAACATAGGGATGGTCATTTGAAAAAAAAGTCAGCAAATATAACTTCCATATAATCCCATGAAGGAACCAAAGTTACCATCATTTTTATAGTATTGTCTATACCAGAAACCCATTAAAGGCATATCACGTATCTATGAGAGTTGGTCTTGAATTTTTTTCCTAACTGCCCTATTGTTAATTTTATTATTAAACTCTGAAGATAACTTTAGACTTCTGCAGAAGTATTTTTTCAATTTTAATAATGAATCATACAAATTTAATTTAACATTGCATTATACATTTTGATCAAAGTCAGCTTAATTTTTACCTCATTAATTTCATATTGCTAACTCAGTAAAGTATAGATAAATTTAGTATTTTCCAGGTGTCATTAATTTTACTTCCAGGCAATGGTGATTTATTGAGTTTCCTAATAGTCTCTTTTCATTCACAAAAAGAAAGTTATCAAATATATTCTGAGATTAAATACAATTGTTTTACTATCTCATGAGTCTATCGTCATTTATTGTGGACACAGATCCCAACTACATAGAGGTATGTTTGTTTTTTTAAAAAATATTTATTTTTTAGTTTTAGGTGGACACAATATCTTTATTTTATTTTTTTGTGGTGGTGAGGATGGAACCCAGTGCCTCATGCATGCTAGTCGAGTGCTGTACCTCTGAGCCACAACCCCAGCCTGGTATGTTTGATTTTATCTATGATGTTGTACTTCTCTTAATAAAATATTTGAAAAATTTGATCGACTTCTGATGTAATAAGGATTTTTATAAGATGACAAAGGAAATAATGCTTTGCTATAGTTGCTGGTTTATTTCCATGAATTCCACAGTTCTCGGATATGAATTATTTTAAAAATAACAGTTACATTTTTAATTATTCTTCTATAAGTTACACCATTTAGGCATTCTAGAGAAAAAATAATAAAAGAGGGACAAACAATGTAAAACGAAAGTGTAATTCAAATGCAAAGAGACATTTTTGTCTACATGACAGTCATCAGGAAAAGGGTATCTTTCTTAAATCTAGATCTACACAGAGACAGCAAGCAGCTAAAATTACATTTAATCAGAGTCACCAGTTTATTATAGAAATATTTACTCTAAAGACTTTAAAATAATCAAATTATATTTATTTTATATTTTATTATCTTTATTAATCAACAAACATATTTAAAATAGAAGAAATGTAATCAAACCAAAGTGAACAGAAAGTAGTTAAAATTAGGAACATACTAATATCTGATCATGGAGCTCGTCTTCCCACAAAGGATTTTTCAAATAAAACTCTCTCTCTCTCTCTCTCTCTCTCTCTCTCTCTCTATATATATATATATATATATATATATATATAACATATATAAATATATGCATATGTATTTATATATGTAATATACGTATACATACACACTTATGTATATATAGAGAAATCATATATATATATGCTTGTATATATGTAAGTCTATATAAACAAGTATATTTACATTTAAATAAGCATATATATGTGTGTGTGTGTGTGTGTGTGTGTGTGTGTGTGTGTGTACATATATTCACACACACATATTTTTGGCTAATAGATAATATTTTATAACTCATCTTTCCATGCCAAGGTAGTTTCCCTTTCTTTTCAAGCTTATAGGCATAACCTTAAAGAGCTTTCTAATTTGCTTTTTACTTAATTAAATTATATAAAGAAAATTGATGAAAAGACCACCTATTTAGAAAAGTAGCATTGATAAAAATCATAAACTGTATTTTGATAATTGAATAATAATAAGTCAATGCTAAAATCTATGCTGTGAGCTCACCAAATTGTTTCCTTTTCTTTCTGGGAAACATAAATAAACTAAATTTCCAGTCTCCTTATAATTAAGTGAGGCCATGTGTCTGAATTATCACAATGGATCCATTTGCAGAACTTGTGTTTTCTAGAATCTTCCATATTCTTTATCTTTGTCCATTGGATAATCAGATACTAATGTTCTAGTGGGGGATGCCAGATCCCTACAGGACTTCTAGGTTCTAAGGATAGCAGAACCACAGATGGAAGTAGCTCGAAAGCCTGAGCCATTTCATGGTGACAGCTCTCCAAAAACAAGATTCAAATGGAAACACCTGCACTGGATGTTGTGTGAATAAAAACATAAACTATTACCATGGGAAAACATTGTGATATTTGGTATGTTGTTATAGAGTTACAAAAAATAGTAATTTTTTATAATGCTTTGAAATATTTAGAAGAATTGGTCAACTCTGGGAAGAAACTGTAGATTTGTATCTCAAAAGGAATGAAAAAATTGGGACACATGAACGAGTGTGTATGGTTCTATTTAATACAAGACCCCTAGTCTTATATCTCTTCTCTTCTAAGATTGCTCATGAACTCATAAAAGGTTATCTTACAAAATGAGACACAGAATTTTGCTTGACCCATAAGTTACATTGCAGCTATGTCTATGCATTCCTAAATTGAGAATGGCATAAGGTGCATAAATAAAAGCCCAGTTGGATTACTAATAAACTAACTTCAAAGAAGCAGCCTGTGCATTGGCACAGGGCAATACTCAATTGCCAGATTTTTTTAAACAATGGAATTTCTTCCCTTCTCCTTTGAATTCTATGGACACTCTCTTAGATTATCCAGAAAGTGGCTACTTCATTTAGTTAAAGAAAATGTTCTAATAAGGTTCTCCAACATTCCATTCATACTTTTAACAAAAGTTGCAAAATCCAGAAGGTAATAAGTTGTCCAAATTGCATCATATGAGAATTGCTGCATTTTTATTTTTAACTACTTAATTTCTGAGCTATTTTGTGGTGACGAGTATATCTTTGGAAATCCTGTATTGGATGCCAATGTTTGGCTCCCTAGACTGGAGCTATATCTATGTGGGAAGCATAGTTCATTTCAAAACATTTAGAAAAGGTTAAATGCAAGTCTGAATTTCTTTTTTTTTCCCTGAATTTCTTAATAACAAAACCAGGACTCCTTAGGAAAGGTGTTTTTGTGACATGTACTCCCTGAAGCCATCAGGCAGACTGGGTTAAGGAGGAGACTGGTATGAAATTAATAGCTCCTCAGTGGATAATGAATGCAGCTGCTGTGGTCATTTAGTTTTGATGGCTGGGCCTTCTCATTGGATGACTAGGAGCCTAAGACCCACCAGTGGGACCTCTGCTTGCCTTCGGTGAATGTATATCATGTTACTGCTTAATTGGCAGCTTCCACAGAGGTCTTGGAGCAAAAGATGCTGTGGTCCAACTGGAAGTTAAAACTAGTGTCTTCCTTCTGACTCTTATTTACACTTCTAAATGTTTAAAGATATTTATGTATATATACAATTCCTCCCATTTTATAAAGATTTTACATTACTCTACATTGCTATTTTATTGTATCTTTGTTTTGTTGGTGAGATTACAATTCCTTTATAATAGGAACTATGGTACATTGTGTTTAAATTGTAAAAACTTGGTGGTTAATATAAATTCTGATACTGGAGTCAAGATAGCAGAATTAATTAAGAAGGCTGAAGTTTGGAAGAAATAACTGGAAGGAAAATTTAAAATAATGGGAAATAGTATCATGACATAGACTTTTGAAATGTGAGCCAGCAAATGTAAATTTAATGAGCAGTTTTAAAAGGAGAGTGTTTGGTCAGACTTAAAGAGAATAAGGTTTAATCTTTGATAGCTTGAACAAATTAAGGATTTTCTGTTTCATTTGTCTTTCATTTCTTAGCTTTTGCTTGGTAGAAGTGTCTGTGCATGTCAGAAAAATGTTTGCTTGCTTTCAGTCCACTGGTAGAGTCAGTAGAATCTAAAGATCATATCCAAATTTAAGGATCCTACTAAGAATGGGAGAATAGACTTGAGCAGGATTTGTACGTTTGGCAATGTAGTTTTAATGTAGTTTAAGAAACTATCCTATAACATTTCTTTTTTTAGGTTAAGTACTCTATTTTTAAGAGGAGTACTAAGAAATATGAATGCCAATGTTTAATAAAAATGATCAGTTTAAGTGAGATTTACCTTATTTCTTTTCTTTTTTTAAAAAAAAGAGAAAGAGAAGAGAGAGAGAGAATATTTTAATATTTGTTTTTCAGTTTTCGGTGGACACAACATCTTTATTTTATTTTTATGTGGTGCTGAGGATTGAACCTCGAGCCCCGCACATGCCAGGTGAGCGCATTACTGCTTGAGCCACATCCCCAGCCCAAACTATTATTATTTTTTATAATAGTTTCCTTTGGTAAATGAAATAAGAGTAAAAATTCTCTAAACTTCTATTTCATACTACTCTATAAAATGTCCTATACTCCACTGTTTTCCCATGGTTACACATTCCTTTGCAATCATATACTATTGAAAATCATCTGCTAAATGAATAGAGTGTTAGTGGCCATAGTGTTTCAACAAATTATTAATGAGAAAACAGGAAGAGTGTTTGCTCTACCAAAAAGAACAATGCTTGAGGTCCACTTGAAACTTCAAGTAGCTCAAGGACCCCTACTTGAAAACCATTTAAAACAGGCTCTTCACTGAGTGAATATTAGCTGAATACCATATGTCTTTGCCATTCCTGTTTGCAGGATGACAATTCCCAGATCTGGCAAATTCTTTGCCTATAGAGTACCACAACGAATGATCCATTGATTTTTAGAGAACAAACATGAGTTCAGGTTCTGAGCAAAAGTGGACCCTTAAAACCTTAACTGAATGGAGGAAATAATTTTATTCCAATTATAATGGGCCCTAATAAGGGCTTCCACATGAACTTTACCATAATTTCTATAGAGAGGAAGAAAGAAAAAAAGAGGGTGGATGGGAGGGAAGATGGGCGGAATGTATGTGCACGCTCATGCACACTATCACTTGAATATGCCCCCAAAAGGTTATGTGTTGATTCCCAGTACAGCAATAGGGGCCTAAACAGGAGGTATTCAGGTCATAAGAGCTCTAACCCATGCATAGATTATGATTGTGTTATTCTTGCAGGAGTCTATTTGTTATAAGGGTGAGCTTCTTTGTATGTCCAGCATTGTCCTCTTGCCATTTAATTTCTTCTTCTATGCTATAATGCAACAAGAAGGCCCTGACCAGATGCTAGCATCATGCTCTTGGATGTCTCAGGCTCCAGAACTGTGAATTAAACACACATTTTTTTTAATAAATTATCAAGACTGTGGTATTCTACTATAACAGCAGAAAACAGATTAAGACAAAGTGTGAAAGCATATCTCGAGATACTGTTATGACAAGCAATTCTTCCAAAGTAGGATATAGGATGATTTTAAAAGCAACATGGTAGTCTCCCCCTATTTCTAAATGATTCCCTGCCCAAGTAATTCCTTGAGGTGAGTTGCTGACTCATCAATATACAACTTTTGTAAGTTCTGTTTCAAGGAGGACACAGTGTATACTTGTAAACTTTCATTCCCACCAAAACATATAGGAAAATAATATCATTAAACTCATAATTATAGGCACATTAGAAAGATGTGTAAACAAAGAAGACAATCTAGACAAAATTTCAGAGAAGACAGAGTTCTGTGGCTAAGAGCTGAGATGGCTGCCCCTTTTTCTTCTAGGGATATTTGTTGATTCTGTGCATGAACTGAAGATTATTAGGCTTGCCATAGAAAGGAGGAGTGACTCTATTAGGGCAAAAGGAAAGTAGTGGAGATACATATTCTGTCATTGACAGATTAAATGTTGCCAAGCTCCAAACATGTAACATTTAGGGACATTTGTTAGGTTTGCAGATAGAGTAGGATGATAGAGCCTGAGGAAGAAAACCTTCAGGACTGAAGACATCCAGTGCTTTGGAGACAAAGTTACACTATAGTAAGGAATCTGTAAATAAGCAAGGGTAAGTTTCACTATTAAGATAGTTGTCATATTGAAAATTAGTGGGATATGCTCAACAATTAAATTCTGATGTCCCCAAAAGAAGTTATAACTAATAAACTCAAAAAAAAAAGAAAAAAAAAACAGAGTTCAGGAGAACCAGTTACAAATGGATCCAAATAGTTTCGATCTGGAGTGTTCCCCAAAGGCCATGTGTTTAAAGGCAATAGCACTATTGGGAGGTAGTGGAACATTTTGGAAATAGGGAGTAATGGGAGGAGGTAGGATCACTGGCAGCATATCCTTGATGTCAGGATGTTGGGACACTGACCTCTTTCTTTGCTTGCCTGCTGCCATGAGATAAACATGCCTCCTCTACTTTATACTCCTGACATGATGTACTGTGTTGCTATAGGCCCAAGGCAAAAGCACCAACTGATTATGGACTGAAACCTCTAAAATTGTGAGTCAAAATGAAGCTTTTATCCTTTTAAGTTGATTTTTTCAGGTGTTTATCTCAGCAACAGAATGCTAACACAGTGCTGAACTTGAGATAGTCTTACAGCTTTGGAAAAAATAATGGAAAGACTCTAACTAAAGCTGAAACTCAACCTAGATCCAACTTCACTCTAGCTAGTAAACAGAAGAAAGAATGAACCCTCTCTAGTGAAAAAGAAGATAATTTTTAGTTCTCTATAGTTATTTTGTATACAGCAGCCAAGATATAAGGCAAATTGACACATGCAAAGGGCCAAGAACATGTGCCTAAAGACCAAGAGAACACATAGACATTAGAAGCAGACATGCACTGAGGCAGGCACAATGATTGACAATCAAGGATAAAAACAACATATACAGGCAAATGATGCAAATATTATTCAGCATAAAAGCACTTTATAAATGTATTAAATAGCATAAAAGAAAAATTGAACAAAATGTCAGATATATGAGTATTTCAATTTAGAATTGAAATTATATAGAAATCAAATTCACATTCTAGAATTTAACATACAACATATAAAATGAAAAAGTCAGTTAACTGTGCACAATGGTGTAAGCCTATAGATCAACTTGAAAGACTGAGGCAGGAGGATCACAGATTAAAGACCAACCTTGGCAATCTAGTGAAACCCTGTCTCAAAATAAAAACAAAATTTTCTGAGGGTATAATTCAGTGGTAAAGTACCTCTAGATTCAATCTCCAGTACAAAAAAAAAAAAAAAGAAAAAAAAAGAAAAGGAAACAAAGAAAAGTCAATTGTTGAATATTATCGTTAAACTGGAGTTGAAGAGAGATTATTCAGAATGAAACATGAGAAAGAAGAGGATAAAAAATACAGAGAACAGTGTTAGAAATATAAAGGTCATTTTTAGCAGATTTAGCATAATTAATCAAAGTAAAAAAAAGAAAACAAGAAAAAAATTCTAGAAAATGTTTGAAGCAATAATGGCTAAAAAAAGAAAGAAAGCAAGTAAGAAAGAAATGTTTAAATGTGCTAACCTACAAATTTGGAAAGCTCAAAGGAGCACATCTAAGGAAATCCAGACTTATATAGATATAAGTGTGAACCTGCACAGTGCCAAAGTCAAAATGAATGTCATATAAGCAGCCAGGTGAAAAAAAAAAGGTATATGACACTTGAAGAAAATTTGTCTTGACAATTGGCTAGTCAAAAGTGTTTATACATATAACTGTATTTTTCAATATACTTAAAGAATATATGTCAACTTAGAATTGCATAACAAACAAAACTATCTTCAACAATAAAAAGAAAATGTAGTCATGTGTTTCTTAATGCAGGGTGTGTTTTGAGATGTGTATTATTGAGCAATCCCATTCATTGTGGGAATATCATAGAATATACTAACACAATCTAAACTGTCTATGAAGTCATTCAGCAATATAATCTTGTGGGACTCTCATCATATGTGTAAACCATTGTTGAGCAAAAATCTCATTATGTAGTATGTGACTGTAAAGGTATCTTTAATAAGTGAAAACTAAGAGAGTTTGCTACCAGCATATTCGTACTGCAGAAAAGGTTAAGGAATATTCTTTAGGCAGAAAAAAAAATGTAATTCCTTATTAAATAAATGTCAGATACAAAAAAGAGGGATGGTCAATGACAATAATAAAATCTTTGTTTAAGTTCAAAGGAACATTAACCATTTAAATAAATTGTACCATGAAAACAGAATTTAATTTGACTTGAAAAAAAGATATTTAAAGATAGTATAATGTTCTTGCATTATTTGGAAAGATAGTAAAAGTAATTGTTAACATTTACTTTTGGTAAATCAAGAACTATTATATCTAACACAAGTAATTTTTAACATTTACCTTTGGTACACCGATAACTATCGTACCTAACACACTCATTAAAAGACAAGAGCAAATGGGTAAAACAATTAAATTATCAGTGCAAAACTAAAATGATAGAATGCAGATGTCTGAACATTTTAAAAATATTTAACATACTGACCATTTAGAAATTCAGAATCAAACTGAGCAATTTGAGCCCTGTGGGCTGCAACAGGCAAGGCCAGTGGGGTGGGGCTCTCATTTTACTTTCATGTGCCCTCTCTGTGGGATGTGGATTTACTGGACTTATTTGCCCAGTCAGGTTTTAATCAAAGTTATTTTGATCCCATTCCTTGGTCCCGTGTCCCCATTTCTTCCTTTTGTATTGGAAATGTTTACTCCAGCCATTTTACACTATATATATGTAACTTGCTTTTGATCTTTACAGGGGTTCACAGCAAAGATGATACTTTGGACATGGGATTTGGGGCATTGCTGACTATGGGGTCTCTTGGAGATTGACCAAATGAATTTTGCCTTATGAAGTAGACAGGAGAATAATGTTATGCTTTGGATAAGAGTTGTCCCCTGAAAAGCTCAAGTGTTATACAATGCAGCAATGTTCAGAGGTGAAATTATTAGATTATGAGAACTATAACATAATCACTGGATTAATCCATTTGGTGGATTAATAATTTGAATGGGTAACTGGAAGGTAACTGTAGTGGGGGGGGCATGGCTAGAGGAAATAGGTCAGGGGGGGGTGTGCCTTTAGAATTACATTCAAATTACATTTGAATCCTCTCTTGCTGATTCTTGGCTGTCCTGAGCTATTCTTTGCTACACCCACCTGCCATGATGTTCTGCTTTACCTCAGGCCCAGAGGTATGGCATTGACTGGTCATGGACAGAACATCTGAAATGATGAGCCGAAAATAAAAATTTACTTCTCTAATTTTTTCAGATTTTTTTTTACCTGTAACAAAGCACATCCATCTTATCAATGCTTAAGTAGATTCTTTTTTTAAAGAGTAGAATGCTTAAGAAAATTCTTAAGGATGAAAGCAAGTGATCACAGACATTAATTCAATTCCATTTGAGAAAACAAAATAAAGAGCAGAGTGACTGTGACTATAAAAGAAAGTAAATTACAGATTTTTCTCTTTATTCTCTTTACTTATTTTAGAAGCAATCAGAGGCTGGATAGGCAAAAGAAAACTGAACTCATGTGGCTGACTTGAGATACAGAAAGAATACAATATGTACGTAAATTTGAAACTAACCGGGAGTATGTCAATTTAAGCAAGCAAATTTAAATAAACATAAATATTCAAACAAATAAAAATCAATAAAACAATAAATGAATAATAGTGTTAGCTGATGGATAGAAGTAATAAAAATGATGAAAATAGAATAATAGATTTAAAATATGCAGATGGGATAGTGTTGAGGAGAGGCAAAATATTTTCAAAAATTTATTTTGTTTGAAAGAATAATTGAAATGTTGTCTTTAGACTGAGGAAATTCAGAATGCACTTTAGAAAAGTAAGGCCTAAATAAAATTGCAAGAATTAAAATGTAAAACTGTCCTCTAAGTAATAATCATACTAATGTACATGTGCAATTAATCTGAGAGAAGGCAGAAAAGGAGGAAAATGAAGCTAGAAATCCCAGGCAAGCTAAAGAGCATAAAAATGAAGAAATGATCACTTCTGAAAGAGAAATCTCAATAAATGATTGGAAACCCAACTCCCAAACAAGATAACCAAGCATAGTCAGATTTATGAAAATGCACCTATACACTGTCCTCAAGAGTCCCATTTCAAAAGCAGGAATTAAAAATATGTTGTGTTGGCAATATTGATAGGAAAACATGCCAAAAGAAAATTTTGGAAATTTTACTTTATGGCAATTTAAAAAATAAAATAAAAACCAAAAGGATAAAAACTACATACCAGAAAATATGAAACTTTTATATAGCCATATTAATAACCATCAGATAAATGTATCTCAATGCAAAAACATATGATGAAAGATAAAGAGAGTCATTGTATATTATAAAAGTTTTCAATAATTAGGAAATTTTAATTTTCTAAATTAGTATGCAGCTCATTATATCACTGAAAGCAAATAAAGCAAAATTAATAGAACTATTTTTTGTATGTAGAGTGCATCATTGGTCTGGCAAAGTAATTGATAAATTACTATAACAAACAAAAATTATGAAGGTTATAGAACAAAAAGAATATTTGTGTTATTTAATTAACAAGTTTGAGTCAATAAAAGTATATTAAAATACTGTGCAACAATTGGAAAAATCCAGGTTCATGGTTAATTTTGAGAAGACACGATGGACTCTCATAAAAAGGTTTTATTTTAACTGTTTGGTGCACAAGATTGATTAGATTAAGCTCTCTCTCCTCTCTCTTTGTCCCTCCCCCTTCCCTCTCTTTCTCCATATGTATGTGTGTGTGTGTGTGTGTGTGTGTATGTATGTATGTATATATATATATATATATATATATATGTATGTATTTAATACAAAATATGTTAATTAATTAATAAATATATTAAGTACATAATATAATGTAATATGAAGTATCTAATAGGTGTATTAAATACATAATATTATGTACATATTATACAGTTATACACAGTCTATTATTTAATACATATATTCAATAATGTATTTAATAATATAGGTATTTAATATTTATTTCAGATATTTTATAATTCAAGGTATTTTATAATAAAATTAAACATTGAAAACTTCTAAAAATATTTAAAAGAATGAATTTCTATAGTTTGCAATAAAACCCTGTATCCCTGAAATCATCAACTATTATTAAGAATCTATAATTGTGGGGCTGCAAATTGGTGTAGCCAATATGGAAAGCAGTATGGAGATTACTTGGAAAACTGGGAATGGAACCACCATTTGACCAGCTATCCCTCTCGTTGATCTATACTCAAAGTACTTAAAAACAACTTACTACAGGGACACAGCCACATCAACATTTATAGCAGCACAATTCACAATAGCTAAACTGTGGAACCAACTAGATGCCCTTCAGTAGGTAAATGGATAAAATAGAAATGTGGCATTTATACACAATGGGATATTACTCAGCAAGACAAGACAATAAAATCATGGGCTTTGCAGGTAAATGGATGGAGTTAGAGAAAATAGTGCTAAGTGAAGTTAGCCAATACCAAAAAAAAAACAAATGCCAAATGTTTTCTCTTATATAGGAGGCTGATTCATAGTGGGGTATGGAAGGGGAACATGGGAGAAATAGATAAACTCTAGATAGGCCAGAGGGGTTGGAGGGGAAGGGAGAGGGCAGGGAGTTAAGAAGGATGGTGGAATGTGATGATCATTATCCAAAGTACATTTATGAAGACACGAATTGGTGTGAACATATTTTATATACAACCAGAGATATGAAAAATTGTGCTGTATATGTGTAATAAGAATTGTAATGTATTCTGCTGTCATTTATTTTTTAAAAATTAATTAAAAAATAAAAATAAATAAATAAACAAAACAAAAATTTTAAAAGGATCTTGATAGAATAATATTATTACTAATTATTATTAATAGCTACATTCAAATATCCTTTATATAAGAGACATCATGAATGCAATTAAGAAATGGGGAGAGATATTTGAAAAAATATATAAGAGATATAGTTACTTTCTTTCTCTTTTTTTGTACCAGGGATTGAACCCAAGGAAACTTAACCACTGAGCAACATCACCAACTCTTTTTATTTTTTATTTTGATACAATTAGGTTGCTTATAGTCTCATTTAGTTGTAGAGGCTAACTTTGAACCTGTGATCCTCCTGCCTCAGCCTCCTGAGCTGCTGGGATTACAGGTATACACCATCATACCTGGCTTGGTTGCTTATTCATTAAAAATAAAGTTCGATAAAATAGTATTAAATTGTTAATGAAATTCTAGCTAACATTTCTTCAATGTTTATTTTATATCTTTGTTTTTTGTAGTTAATTTTATTTAATTCTTACTTATAAGCCTATGAATTGTGTATTACTTTTATCCCCAACTTTCAGAAAAGCAATTGGAAGCTTAGATTAAGCAAGAGAAAGAGTTAAGATTCAGATGGGGAATTCTTCTTTCTTTTACTTTATTTTCTTCCCTCCCCCCACCTCCCGGGTACTGAACCCAGGGCCTCAGGTCTGCTAAGCACATACTCTACCACTGAACTATGAATCCAGGGCTTCAAGTCTGCTAAGCACATACTCTATCATTGAGCTATAATCCCAGTTCCAGCTCCAAATAATTCTGATTGCAGAATCTATACTGAGTTAAGACATTATAGACTACATTATAATGTTACCTGGAAAGGGAAAGAAAAACCACTTAGAAAATTAAATCTAAAAATAAAAGATACAAGAATCAGTATAAAGAAAATGCAAATAATAGACTAGATATGCTTAAATCACTATTAAAGGAAAGGTACATCTTAAAAGATGTGTTTTTTAATCCACAAATTTAAAAAAATCAGTTCATATATTTAGCATTGCAAGACCAAATGGAATTTCATGCACTTTTGATGACAATATGACATAACCTTCTTAATAAGACAACTTGGCACTGCTTATTAAAATATAATGTAAACAACTCTTTAGCTCATCAAAATAATATTAGCAAGGGATAATTCTCCCCTTCACCCATGCTAGAACAGAGCTAAGCAAAGTGCCATCTTTTAAGAGGAGGTAAATCTGTTGGGGATCTTGGACTTCCTACTGTTAAAAATGAATTTCTATTATTTATAAGCCCAAACACACACACACATAACACACACACACACACACACACACACACACACACACACACACACTATCCAGAAAGAAAAATTTGAGAAGTGTGTTTATTCTAGCACTATCTAAATAGTAAAATATTCCTCCAATCTAATACAGTAAGTAGTACATGAAGAAGTAGCCTGAGATTCTGAGCTTTACAGAGATTTTTATAAGATAAAATGAAGATTATGACCTTAAAGAACATAATATTCAAACCCGTCTACTTCACAGTTTTGCTGGCCCTAGAAAATGGCACCTTCTTTTATTTTTTATTTATTTATTTTGGGGATACTGGGGATTGAACTCAGGGGCACTTGACCACTGAGCCACATCTCCAGCCATATTTTGGATTTGATTTAGACACAGAGTCTCACTGAGTTGCATAGTGCCTCACTGTTGCTGAGGCTGGCTTTGAACTTTCGATCCTCCTGCTTCAGCCTCCTGAGCTGCTATGGTTACAGGGTTACAGGGATGTGCCACCACACCCAGCTGAAAATGGCACCTTATTCATGGAAAATTTTCACAAAAAATGATCATACAGAAGGCAATGAGGTCCACTCACCTTCCTGCTTTTATGAGTTTCTACAAATACCTCTGTTACTACTGGGGTCACTTTTATCTCAGGAGAAGTCTTTGTCTAGCCTTTGGTGCAAAAATCACTGATATAATAATAATTCTGACAGTGATTTCCTGAGAGAAATTTTTAATTTATATGTACATCACCGCAATCATTATTTATTGCAATTCTATTGTTTTTCTATAGATGCAACAACTGTATAAAGTCTGGAAGAGTCACTGATGATGAGAAGCAGAATGGTGAAATATTGACTTCTCCCTGAAAGTGTACATCATCTTCACATTAGTCAGTGTTTATAATGCTGTTTGTATGGATAGGTAATATCCATGTCCTGATATAAATAATCAGGGTGGATTTTTTTCTCAATTGCAAGTGATAAGTATGTATTGATTTGTTTCACTTTCCCCTTTCCTAATGGCCATGGGCATAAACTACAGCCAGAGTCCTTTGTGACCATGAAGCAACAAGGATCTGACATATCAGATATGACTGTATACAAGGGACTGGTCTCATTAATCCCAGCCTCCCACTGACTGAGTCAGGAAACAGGAAAATAACCTGTCTGAGCCAAACATCTAGAAACTCTCCATTGTGAGAATACATTTTCTGAAGAAGGAACAATGGATATTCTTTAATACAAATTGAAATAAAACAATTTGAGCTGTCAAATTTCATATAGACTTCTATAGAAGAAAAAAGCACTTTGAGTCTTAAAATAATGCTATTGTAGGAGACTTGTTATGGGACTACAATATAGGTAAAATTAGATTAGAGCTGTTTTTGCTGACACTAGTAATTTGAGTAGAACACACACATTTAAGTCTTTTATGTTAAATTCTGCTTTATAATTACATGTAGAAAAACAAGGTGATTTTTACAAACCAGTTTTCAACTTGGAAATCTTCCTCATCATATAATATTCTTGTCAGGATCTTTTGAATGCAGGAGAGTTTTGACAGACAGGTACCAAGCACAACAGAATGTATGGGAAAGTGGTATTTTTCAGTGAAATTCTACTCAGCAGGGGTAAAGACTGTGAAGGTTTCATGAGATTTTCTAGTGATGAGCATGTTCTGCATTCTCAAAACTTAGTTACTACACAGGAATGTAATCATTAATTATAGTGTAAATGCATACTATTTCCTGATAGTGCTGTAGATAACACAGTTGGCAACCCAGTACACTCTCACCCTTTGCCAGATATCTACACAATAACAAATGAATTGTAATGACAGAAAGATTACATTTTTTTCCCCTGGGGAGCTATAAGGAGATGGAAGAATGTCAGGTAATGTGGTAATTGTGTTTAAAGTAACTTGATAATTTTAAAAAAATTACTAAGTAATCTGCTGAAACATGCAGTTATTATGTGGCTACATGTCCAGTTCAATTATTTTAGCAAAAAATTATGTGTTAGAATTTCTGTATCTACCTATTTTGCTCTCTCAACAAAAGAGCCTGGGCATGAAATGCTGATGAGGAGGGTGGGAAGTTCTTCTTTCAGGCTATTTGACAAAAGAATGAAAGTTTCAAGCACCACGTGGAATAGAATTTCTTCAAGCTTCTTCTGAAACCCAACATCTAAGCAAAGCAAAGAAGCTTTCTCTAGAAGACTATTTTTTTTTCATTTTGTGACTGGCATCATGCTCTGCTGATAGAAAAAGAAAGCAAGAGAAATGTCATCAAAGCACTCTTTGTAAGGACCATCTGAATGTTTGCAGGACAAACAATCTCTGACCATTCTGAATGGTTTCAGTTAAATTGCAGCTTCCAGTCACCATGGACACTTGCAGAAATACTAAGTCTTGAATAGATGCAAAGTGGGCTTATTATAAAGTTCAGTCACAAACATTAAGTGTGTGCATTAGAATTGCACTGGGAAAGGGCAATCAAAGTAATCAATATATTCATTCAATAAGGAGGGCGGGTGAAGTTATAGTAAGAATGTGTTTTTATGACCTAGAAAATGAGAAGTGTAAACCATAAGCACTGGTATTGTTGTTGATGTTATTTGTATAAAAGTACAGAATGCCTTGGGTCATTATAATAGAATGTTTATAATAGAATGTGATGGGTGTATGAGGTTACTGTATCTGAATGCCACAAAACACCTGCTATTGTTTATAGTTGTTACATTTGCCATTTTTTATTGTTATTACTGTAGTAGTTTTTTCTCTAATTTTGATAAATGTATTAATGGCTGAAAATTATGCATGATAGTATAAAGTTTATTTTTAAGCAAATAGATTTTTTGACTGCTTATTTCATTTCAGTCACATTTTTATGCCCTGGAGATAGCAATAGTCTGACAAATGAGTTTCCTCCACTCGTGTTTTGGTATCATATTGGAGAGGCAGGCAATAAATTAGAAATATGGAAAAATATTAAAGGGTAGTATGTGTCATGAGGAAATAAAACATGATATGGGCTCACACATATTTTGTATGGTGAAGCTAATTTAGAATGAATGCTCAAGAAGGGCCACTCTTAGGAGAACTGTAATCTGGATATCAAGAAGGAGCCAGCCATGGCATTGGCCAGGTGCACTGTGCAAAGGGAATGGCAAGAATGAAGGGTTGGAAGCAGGGCCAAAGAGGTACTACCACACAGAATTAGAATGCAAATACAAAGCTGAAGGGTCTCCGAGAAATATAGGACATGACCCTGAACTTACCTAAACCTACTAGTGAGACACTTTGCAAAGGTAGTTTGAAAATGCAAAGAAATAAGACAACAAAATAAGAAATCTACTTCTATTGGATTATTTATTCCTAGACTGGTGTATTTTCTATTATGAGACTAACAGAATTTTATCATTCAAACTGATATAGTTTTGGCAATGGAAGAGGTCACACACATATAAAATATGTATATACACATAAATATAAAATATGTATAATAGAAACATATAATATGCCTATATAATGTATATATAATTTAAATATATACTGATTTTCTAATAAATGGATAGATTACATTGGATTGAAATATTTCCATTAAAATTATGTTCAAAATTAAATGCCCTTCCTAAAAAAAAGTAAAACAAAACACAACCATACACACATTTCTTTTTAATACAAGATCAAATATTGACTAAATATCAACTTAAATACTAATTTTAATGATCTAAAACATGGAGGACAATGCAAGAGAAATAATTTTCTTCATACATATTCATACTTTTTATGGTTTAAAACTGTCCTTTTAATTTTTTTACTTTTCAAACATTCCTATTTATTTTTTAATTGACATATAACCGTATACATTTATTGTGTACAATATGATGCTTTGAAGTTTATGTACATGTGGAATAGCTAAATCTACCCAATTAACCTGTGTGTTGCCTCACATAGCTATTATCTTTGCAGTGAAGACTGCCACACCTTATCATTGGTGCATTTCTGATGAATGCATTCATTTTTATGATAAAATAAATCTCTCTTTATACGACGCATTTTATGGATACAAACTTTCAAATTGTTGAAACATTCAACTGATATTTCTCTGTAAAGCATGTTCTTAATTGAGAGAATCATCTCCCATGCAGATACAGAAATATTTGGTAAACATCAGTGTAAACACTTTGAAACAAATTTTATTTTTTTTAATTTGCCATTTTAATATTTTGTCCACTTTTTTTGTAGGTTTTGTAGTTTGTTTCAATTCAAAACACCTCTGCTCAACAAATATTTTTATGAAAAAAAGTATTAAATAAATTGCTTTCTTCGTGTCTTTGTTTTGTGGCAAATCTAGATGTTCAATATTATTGACCTCAAATATTATTATTTTTCAAATATGGAACTCAAAATTTATCTCATCAAAAATACAGCCTCTATTTAAAAATTCTTTCCACAAGTCAAAAAATTCCCAAGCAAAATTTCACACCTTCAAATTTAGAAAGTTTACACTCTTTGACTTCTAATCACTTAGTTCACCTGTTTCTTTTCCTGTTTTTGTGAAATACATTTTGATTTCTCTTATTTACTAATTTTCTTCTCTATAATTAATACATGTAAAAGCTTTGCATATTGAAATTTTAGATAATCCATTTCAAATAATTTTGATAAAAGTGTAATTAGAATTTAAATAATATTTTAAAAAATAATATCCTAGAACGTTTTGGTAAATAAAATAATAAACATATTAATGTTTAACTATTTCTTAAATCCAGTTAATGAAGAGAGGCAAAAAAATAACAGTGTGATGATATATTTTTCATTAGGTAGCTGAGTCTATGTGCACTGGACTGTATTACTAGGAATTCTCTACTTTGACTTCCATAGAGAATGTCTTGCAATATAACGCACTAGAACATGCTAATTTGAAGCATACATAGTCATAAAACATTTAAATCAATGAGGAACCACATTTATGACAGTGATCCCATAAAATTTAAACAGAACTGGAAATTTCCTTTTGCCTGGTGATGTTGTAACACAGTGTGTATGGTGATGCTGGTGTAAAAATTATTTTTGCACTTCCAGTTGTATAAAAGTATACCATATAGAATTATGTACAGTATATAATACTTGATAATAATTATAAATAACTATGTTATAGTTTTGTGTATTTACTATACTGTTTAATATTAATTTTGAGTGTATTTCTTCTACTTTTTATAAAAGTTCACTATAAACAGTGTACTGGAGTTAGGGGTGTGACCCAATGGTACAACACATGCTTCATATACACAAACCCAGGGTTCAATACCCAGAATCTATCTCTCTTACTCTTACTCTCGCTCTCTCTCTGCTATACACAAAACAAACAAACAAACAAAAAAGTCTGCTCTGTGCCCATTGTAGTAGCCTCATACATCTCATGATTATTACACCTGTAGATTGCATCATTTTCTTTTGTGACTGAAGCTCATGTTGTTTTGTTTATCATGGAACTAGGAGAAATAGGCAATGCTCTGTGTACATATGTATACCACATAGCCTACCTGTGTGGTAGACTGAAACACATAGGTTTGTGTAAGTGTGCTTTGCGATATCCACACTGTGACAAAATTGCCTTTCTCAGAACATATCCATGTCATTACATGAAACATGACTATACCTTATTAAACTTCAACAGTAATCAAAGAAGTTATTTAGAACTTAAAAAATATTTTTCAGGGAAACAAATGTTTTATCACAGACATTTTTAGAATTTTAGACTCATTATGATATTACAAAACTGATCTATAGGTGATTTATTTTTAGTTTTCTGTATTACATTTTCAGATAGTTCCTATAATTTATGTTGCAACAACCAATTCCAAGAGTATTTATGAATTATAGTTTTCTTATTTTAGTAAGAACATTGGTGTAACTAAAATGTACCACCAACATTTGTATATCTTCCAACAGGAGGAGAGTGGTGAGAACACAGGATTAAGGGAAGAGTGGATAAACATGAGGTTAAGGGAATAATTCTATAAAACGGGCCCACTGTGCTGACCCCCACATCCTTTCTCTTCCAAAAGCAATTTACCTGTGGCTCTTCCTGACTTAAGTGGACAGGTTATGTCACATTCCTCAGCAAGCTACCTGTTATGTGCAGGAGAAATGCAGGCCCAAAATAATGTTGATAAAAGGAACCCAAGTTACCCTGTAAACTCAGTTTAAAAAGGGGAAGGGGAAGACTTTTGTGACTTCTTTCATAGACAGATTCTGAAACTCAGGGAGATAAGGATTATTCCTCCTAACCATAAAATTAACAAGAATTTAGAACTGGTCAGCATGGGCAAAGGTGTCATGGCAATAGGGATTTAAAAGCCTGATGAAATCTTGCTGTCAATCAGCAAGTCCCACATAGGTGGGACTCTCTGGAAAATTCTCTGGGATTCCTAATAAAACTGGAGTGCAAGAGAGGCACACTGTCTTACTCTCTGAGAGAACCACTCTCTCACTTGAGAGTTTCCCATTTCCCTGTTTCTATCTCTTGAAAAAACTCATTCCTGTAACTCTGTGTGACATGTCTGAAGTCTGACTTGATAGCAAGGATTGGGGTTTAAAGTGAGGTCTTCACACTGTCTCACTTTCCCAGAGTTATCAGCTTTTTAACACTCCCTGCCAATTATACAATTTATTCTTAATGTTGATTTTTTTTTTTGGCACTTGGGATTGAACCCAGGGATACTTCACCACTGAGTCACATCCTAGCCCTTTTAAAAAATTTATTTAGAGACAAGGTCTCACTGAGTTGCTTACAGCCTCTCTAAATTACTGAGGGTGGCTTTGAACTCGAAATCCTCCTGCCTCAGCCTCCTGATCTGCTGGGATTATAAGATGTGCCCCACTGCACCTGGCTAATATTGAATTTTTAAATTGAATTTACAATAATGCTTAAAAAAAACCATCAGTTTTCATATTTGACAGAATTATTCAAAACTACTTAAATTCCATGAATTGGAGGAAGAGTTGAAATTATTGTTGAAATATATCCTAGTGACTGTATTTTAATCACTAGATGACACTTACACCATGAAGCTGTAAGATTCTTCTGTTAATGGAGTCAATACATGAAGAGCTATCAGTTCACTTTTTGCATATTCACAAAAATTTACATTAGCCAGTTTGCTAACTCTTTGGTGTAAATGACAAGTCTTGTTTTATAAAATATATAAATGCAGCTGCATATGATAAATTGTAATTTTTGAGTATAGTTGTAATAAAAATAAATATGAATTCTGAAGCCAAGGGGAGTCTTTGTCAGTGGGTTTTATCTTCTACTTGTGGTGTTGTCATTGATAATGTTGCTGCTTCCAGGTTAAACCCTCTAAGTGCTAATGAAAACTACGTGTCCATCATCATTCCATCATAATCTTTCTGAGACATCAAAACCTAGCACTTTAAAAATAATTAGTAGGCATTTGTTCTCTCTCTGCCCTCCACCTTTGTTGCCAAAATTTTATGCTTACAGGTTCCCATACCTTTTGTATAATTACCTCCCATAAATCTGGACCAGCTCTGTGATTTGCTGTCACCTGCAGAGTGTGGTTGAAGGGATGCTGAGCTGTGTCATTTTCAGGCCTGATTCCTGAAGAGACCTGGCAATATCCTCCAATGCCATCTCAGAGTTCTGGACTACCATATAAGAAGTTCAGATGACACTGTTCTGCTTGAGAAAGAAGTTATGTGGAGAGAAGGCATATCGAGGCACTCTGAGGCAGTGAGATACCCATCTTTGATAGTCCAACTTCCATTTATTAAATGTAATCATGCAAGAGGCCTGAAGAAAGACCAGTGGAAAGGCCCATTATTTTAGCCCCAGCCAAACCATATAGTTGTGAGACATAGTGAAATGGTGGCAGTTTTAAACTATTAAGTTTGGGGTAGTATGATATATTACATTAAATAAGAACAATAGAAATAGAAACTAGTACCCTAAAGCTGTTGTTTTTCATAATGAAATCCAAAATGGATGGTATTAAAGATAGTAGAATGAATCGGACATTACTTTCCTTCGTGTATATATGAATACACAACCAAGGGAATTAATTTCATATCATGTACAACCAAGAAGAATGGGAAATTATACTCTCTATATAATATGTCAAAATGCATTCTACTGTCATGTATAACTACTAAGAACAAATAAAAAAATAAAATGGGTGGTATTGGTTTTGAGGTCAGGTGGAAGATGGAGAGTGCTTGGTGAACTTTTGTATAGGCTTCAAAGAAAAGGGAACAATATACATCCAAAAAGGAAATATGGAAAAATGGGAATTACTGTCACCTGTTTTTAGATTATCATATCAAAACAAAGGGAAACTTAAAACAAAGAATCATACCCCAACACATATGGAGATATATGTGTGTCATCTGTAGCAATATTGAAATAGAAATTAACTTAATGGAATTCTGAATCTAAGCTAAAAATTTACTTGTCTAATTGACCTGAAGTTCTACATATGTTGATATATATTTTTCAAATCTTAGGAAAAACATCAACATGGTCTCCATACAGAGGTACATGTTAGTCATCTCTCTGTCACTATAACAAAAGATTTATTTTGACTCACAGTTTTGGAGGTTCCAGTCCATAATTGGTTGGTGCCATTCCTTTGAGCCTGTAGAGAGGCAGCATATCAGAATGCAAACATGTGGCAGAGCAAAAGTTCTCAGTTATATCATGGATCAAAAGAGAAAGAGGCAGAGAACAGAGTTCCCCAGTAGCCATCAAGGGCATGTCCCAATGACCTAAAGAGCTCTCCCTTAAAAAGGAACCTCTCAAATCTTAAAAAGGTTTCATCACCTTCCAATAACATACCCTATGGGGAAAGGACTTTAACTTCAGCATCTTTGGAAGACACTCAAGATCCAAACCACAGCAAACTGAAACTATTTAAACCACACCCATAGAATACCTTTGTCAGATGGGATTCTTTATAGTATCTTAAATTTTAGTGAGATCCATATTAATCTATGATCTCAGTGAATGGAGAGTGCTTGGTGAACTGTTTGTTTAGGCTATAAAATATTTGTTACTTTACTTTATGCAAGTTGGATAATAACTAGTACCAGAGGGACTAGAATTGAGTATAGCTGTCCAGTATGCGGAGGGAATTGGTCCCAGGACTCTGTTAGATACTAAAACCTGAGATTGCACAAGAGACTTAGGTAAAATGGTGTAATATTTGTTTAGGCCCTATGCACATTTTCACATATACTTCCAATCATTTCTATATTACTCATAGTATACAATACAAAATTAAAAGCCATATAAATGGTTCTTATACTGTATTGTTTAGGTGATAATGGCAAGAAAAAAGTCTGTGCATGCTCAGAGCAGATATTGCAATTTTTTAACAAAATTTTTGATAAAAAATTTTAACAATATTTTTGATCCAAGGTTGATTGATACGAGGATGTGGAACTAGCAGACATAGAATACTGAATGTATACCAAGGAGCAGAACACTGGACAGAATTAGTAAGCAGAATTTAAGTCTTGAATTTAGCTTCAAAATTTGTTATTTATGTATAAAATGGGAAAAAATGTTGTCCAGCAGTTCGTGTGTGTGTGTGTGTGTGTGTGTGTGTGTGTGTGTATGTGTTGGGGAAGGAGGATGGCAAAGCATCCCTAGGGTTTTCAGTTACTCATAGACTTTAAAACAATCACTGTGATGCCATCTCTTTAAACCAGAGATTTTACTTCCAATTTCAAATAAAAATCTATGACTATGCTAATCCACTGTGAGTTCTAGAACAAGAAAATCTCACAGCACTGTTTTCAGCCCTGGCCAGATCTAGGGTACAGTGTTCAATTTTGGGCAGCACTCTCTCAAAGAACTATTTATAATGACTATGCAGGATGTAGAAATCACAGTCAACACGTGGGGAACACTAAATATAGCAGGACTGTTGGGCTAAGACAAAAGAAGTCTCACAGTAGACATTATCACTGCCCTTTAAGTATCTAAAGTTCCATTATATTGAAGACATGATGGACTTGGTTTGTCTTGGAAGGCAAACTGTGAACACTTGTCAGAAGTTACAAAAAATTAAACTGACTTAATGTGAGATGCACATTTCCAATTTCAAATGGTTCTCAAAAGAATGTAATCTTCTTCTCTAAAGCATGTAGAAAGCAGTTCTTTCCAGGTAGGAGGTTGGAACTTCAGAAATTTCTTTTTTCTCCAAGCCTCTGCTTATGAGGATAAGAAGTAAATTTTGTAGTAAATTTGCTTGGAGATAATGGCTATGGTTACACATTAAACATACTCTCTTCTTCATCACATAAGTTCAAATCAGCTTGGTTAATTATAATAAATTTCCATGTGTGTTTGGATAGAAGTAGAATCCTTTGTTTAAATTTCCCAGTATTTTTAATATAACTTGCTAGAAACTTAACAAAATAAACTGTGTGAGGCAATATTTTATTAAACTACACATGCTGAATAAACATGTTGACATTTCTTTGAAGTATTTAAAAAGTATAAAATGTTTATCTGTGAGTTTATGAAAGCTGTCACCACAACTTTATTAGCACACATGAATCGGAGTCAAGGAAATTGCAAATGGAATTATTTCTACTTTTTGCTATACAATTGAATACTTGAAGAAATGTTCTAGAAAAAATAGAGAAAAGGCAATGAATTTGAAAAATCAAAGTCTTTTATATGAATTATATATATAAAAAATGGCAGTGAGGTGGGCATCATGTGGTTTCTGTCCAACCCACCTTGTCTGAGCACTAATCAGAGTTGGAGACATCTCTGTGGAGCTATTAGAGGAAAAAAATGTTCCTGATATCACAGGAAGAGTTAGCTTTTGCCAGAAGAACAGAACTAAAGGCTATTCCTGTATATATTCAGCTGAGCATGCGGAAAAAAAATAAAGGAACACATAACATGAGCTGATAATTGAAGAAAATAGATAATGGTGTATGTGAGAATGACAGTACAAAATAAGATTTATTGGCCAGTACGACTTTTGACCTAGGAATTCAATGTAATGAATGTAATGCAGGAGAGTGGGGCAAGAAGTAGGGGAGTTCTTCTAGAGCAGTGCCCCAGGTCACCCAGACCTGGAACAGTGTTGGAACACTAAAGAAACTCAGACCAACTGTAATTCCAAGTCTTTACTCATGTTATCTTCAAATACTCTGTGGGATGAAAGCAAACAGTCTTTTTAAAGCTTGAATCACATTATTAGCTTTTTTTTTTAATTTGCTTATACTTTAGCACCCAAATTAATTCTCCTGAGGCAGGAAAGGAAGAAAGAAAACAAACAAATAAACAAACAAAAAACTAAATAGAAAAATAAAATTATTTTTTTTAAATTTATTTTTTATTTACATATGACAGCAGAATGAATTACAATTCTTATTAAACATATAGAGCACAATTTTTCATATCTATGGTTGTATCCAAAATATATTCACACCAATTCATGTCTATATACATCTACTTTAGATAATAATGATCATCACATTCCACCATCCTTGCTAATCCCCTGCCCTATCTAGACTTTGTCTATTTCTCCCATGCTCCCCCTGCATACCCCATTATGAATCAGCCTCCTTATATCAAAGAAAACATTCAGCATTTGTTTTTTGGGGGGATTGGCTAACTTCACTTAGCATAATCTTCTCCAGATACTCTCTTTATATAAAGATGATGTTACAATATCAAATATTCAAAATTACTGCGGAAGTTAAATTAGATATTGAAAATAAAACTTCCTTGGTAAGCAGTAAAACAAAAAGTAGTTATTCTTTCATAATTACCTAGCCTTAAATCGTTGATAATTTCATTTATCCCATATAATACCCAGTGAGACCTGTTATCAATGGCCCACCAATGTACATTCTTTTTATTACTGATCATCTTAACAGGACTACAAAATAATAAAATTTTAATGTATCCTCAAGAACAGGCAGTAAATAGGTAGGGTTTTGAGGGAAAGCATCAAAAATATGATAAAAATCAAGAAATTTGAGATTGATATAGTGAATTGCAAAATGATCCTAAAAAGTAGGTGGGCATCAGCAGCCATCTATTCATTATGTGAACAACAAACAGCAAGTGCTAATTGAAAGCCAGGAACTTTCGGGGAGAGATGATCTGCTTTCCATTTTCTTGGTTCCCACAGGAGAAACTTCCATCTTGGTAACTTGTGACCTTTCTTGTTATCCTATTTACTTGAAATGACTTAGCAAATGGCCTAACTCCAATTTTTCCTCCTCTTTTAAATATTCTATTTATCTTTTGGGGAAAGTCTGTGATTATTTGGGCCTGAATAGGTGGGAAAATTCAACTAGAGGAACAATATGTTCCTTAATCCATACTGTGGCAGCAGGGAAGGTGATATTTTTAATCTGCATTTATCTGGTTCACTCAGTTCCCCCAACATAGATAGAAGGAAAGGGTATATTTTATTAAGTACCACTCATCCTGAGTTAGATATTATTCTAGATGAATATGACAAGATTTGACCTTAAAATAGTTTCTAATAGGTGAGATGAAAGAATTAACACAAAGTTAATTTAAGACAGATGATTTTGAAACCTTGGTTTTTCATAGAAAATTTCACCATTTACTAGCTATGTGTTAAACTTTTTGAGATTCAGTTTTTCTGTTTGTAGAAAGAAAGTCATAAACCTCACTTCATATGGATGATACAAAGATCAAGTACAACATTCATGCCAAAAATGTTTTATGAATGCTTGCGCAAGTAAACCCTTGTGTTGTTATTATTACTGTGGGAACTGGGTCCCTAGCTTATCTTCCTTATATCAACCTCTTCCGCACCCACCTGCTCCCATCAGCTGAGTCCCTTTTCTTATTATTTACCTAGCACACCACAGTGTTTTCCATGTCTCCAAACAAGAATTGGGCCCATGGCCATGAACTTCAACACTACAAGCTGATGCTAGCCCTAGATTTCATATATCACGTGTTATCTGTTGCTGTCCTCGGAGTGCCTGCTGGGTTCCACATAGAGATGTGCTGTTATTAGCCTGCCTAGATTTCTGTTTCTAGCTCATTGTCATATTTCTCTAGCCATCTACTTTCTATATTTCCCTAAACATATAACTATTTTCGGTTACTGAGAATCTTATGCCTCTTTTGTGTAGGTAGCTGTGATTAGGGTCTCTGTACATATCATAGAACTCTTCCCTGTCTTGCTCTTCCTTGAAGTCTTAGAATCCTGCTTGTTTCCTCATTGCAGCATAGGGTAAATAGTGTCTAGAACACAGAGTTATTATGAAATAAAAATGAATGGACTAATGATTAGTTCAATGCCTGACACATATTAAACATTATTAAAATTATTGTTACTCTTTCAAAACATTATTTATTATAATCAACTAAAATAAAATGTCTTTTTTTGACAACCCCTGTATTTCTTCCAAGTTAAAAGGTTGAAAACATAATGTTCTAATAGGAACTAGAGAAGTGAGAGGTGCAAGGAATGTAATAGTCTTTTTGACTACTCTAAGTTAGAATCTATTTAATAGAAATATATGTGAGTCTATCAGATTTGGGAGTATAAATGCAAAAAGGTATATAATATATCTTTTACCTATATATGTGTGTACAAGTGCATATGTATGCAATGCATATATGAAAGAAGAAACCTAAGCATTCTACCTGCTGAACTTTATGATATATTATAACATTTAGCAAAATGTTGAGCTTCCTTTTTTAAAACAGATGAAATTATGGTTGCATCCCATGAGTTGTAGTATGAGTTAGTTTTAAATAAAAATTGATGACCTTAAAACCTTCTAATCCAAGTCATTCTTGGTAAAAGCAGCTGAAAGTTACATTTATAGAACTTATTTAGAGATTTTACAGATAATAAGGATTGAAGAGAAACACCAAAGATTGCCCCAGAATAGCAACTAGGGCATTTCCTTTGACAGCTGCAGCAGATCTAGTGGAACTTTAAATGATCTAAAACCTGAATTGAGACACTGAAACTCGAAGAGCTTGCTAACAATAGTGTATGGTGCTGAAAAATTACCAAGGGGACAAGAAATATATAAATGAGAGAAAAATAATACAGCATGTTATTCATATCATTTTGTGGCATCTACGACTCATTAGAGAGAAAATTCACCAGAAAACACATGCTGTTGAACAAGTCAACTCCTATCCAGTTAAAAATCACAATTGTGGTTCTATTACTTCTGAAGGTAGATGCAACTATAGATACATTGAGAATGGAACTACGCTTTCTCTTTGTAAACACTTCTGAATAATGATACTCCTGCCCCATCTACATGAGGTCACTTATTCCATCTTTACTGTATAATTTGTCTCTGACATCACCTCTCCTCTTTTATGTATTGTTAAGCAGAGAGAGGGAGACTGTTATTAATGACAGAGTGGTAACAATCTTTGGATGTGGAAAGAGATTCCACATTGGGAGGTGGAAAGAGATCCACATTACATTATATTGGTTTGAGAATTGTATGCCAGCATTTATCAATTTTTACTGCCAGGTTCTCCAGCCAATTCCCTTGGTCTGTCCTCAGACAACATGGAGATGGGTCAATAGCACCCTGGGAAAGGAGGCCTGAATGCTCTGAGCAGATCCTGAAAGATATGCTTGGGCTCCAAAAAGGGAACCAGGTGGCTGGGAAACACTTCAAGCTTCCAGGATTTTGCAGGTGTCAGTTTGAGGATACTGAAGGTGTATACAGAGGCATTGTTGTTAAAATAGAATCCAGAAGTTAAACTGCTAAGTTTTCTGCATCTTGGATTTAAATGTTCTGCAGATGGAATTGGGAATATGACAGAAGAAAACACAGGAAAATATGTTTATGAGCCTGGCCTATGGATAGTCTTCAGAAGGAGAGATTTCAAGGAGAAGACAGATTTATCTACATCAAATATAAGAACATATGGTTAGGATAAAATACCCCAAATAATGTTAAAACATAAGGACACTCTGGAAACAATATTGACAACACAGAAATAGACATGATTCATATTCCTAATACAAAATAGCAACTACCAATGAGAAAGACAACTCAATAGAAAAAGGGAGGTACAATATGTAGAAGCAACTAATAGAAATTTATAAAAGAAAAATACAAAATGAATAAGGTATATAAAGGTATCCATTTTAATTAGACAATAGTCAATTAAAACAATGGAATTTTAGTTTTTAATCACATTTTCAAAACAAACAAGTCAATAGAATGATTGTAATGCTCCAGCTTATTAAGTGTATGGAGAAACAGGGAAAAACACTGTGTGGGTAGCACTGTAATTAGTGTGACTCCTTTGAAGGGTTATTTAAATAAGTTAAATAAAATAAAAATTGACCAATCTTCTTATTCAGAAATTTCAGTTCTTGACGATAATTATACAGAAGTACTAACTCATGTATGCAATGGTATATCCACGGGTGTCCAGTCAATCTTGTTCATCAGAACAAATGGAAAAATTTAACTAATCCATTGAATAAATTCAATCATTGTTGTATATCCATATGATGTATTACTCTGTGGCTATTTAAAAGGGCCATGGATAAAGGCAATCTTTTCATGACAAATGTTTAAGTACAAAAAAAGTTATATGACAACATGAACATATTTGTAGAATATGTTCTACATTTTTATGCATTTTTGTATGCATAAAAACAGAAGAAGTGTAAATTATCCACCAGGCTTCTCATTCTGATAACCTCCACTGGATGAGTTGAATGAAATATGCTTCATTTTCTCTTACTGTCTAAATATATGTAAAATATGTGGTGTCTTGAAATATTTCTTATGTTTCTCATATACCCAATAAGTTCACTTCAAATGTGTAAAATAAAGTACTTATATGATATTAAATTATGAATTTTATAACATAGCTTTTTATAATTAGAATTACAAAAGAATCTTAATATTTGTAATAGAAGAGCAACTTGAAAAATCGAATGCATTGTAAATGCATTAAACATTAAGTCAACAGCTACCAAAATAAACAGAAATTTTATTGTGCCACAATTTCAGACATTAGTTAGCTAAGGTACCAGGTGCAGTGAGGCACACCTGTAATCCCAGTGACTCAGGAGGTTGAGGCATAGGAGGAGATCACAAATTCAAAGTCAGCCTCTGCAACTTAGTGAGGCCCTAAGCAACTTAGTGAGATCATCTTAAAAATAAATAAATAAAATGGGCTTGGGATGTAGCTCAGTGGTTGAATAGCTCTGGGTTCAATTCCTAGTACTAAAAAAAAAAAAGTTTAAAGACAAAGTTTTGGGATCAGTAGAATCAAATCAAATTTTCTCAGTAAAATCTTCCTTTTGACCATAACAATGATAGTGTTTGTAGCATAACCTTATTCAGAAGCCTTAAAACATATTGTGGATGTCCTTTTGTTTCTCTGAAGTTTGAAACAAGCGAAAACAAAAAGCATTATTGGTCACAAATATCAAAAGAACCTCTTTATGTGTGTCTGCCTCATTTTGTAAAAACAGAGGGTACAGGGTGGAAGAAATCTCAGTGAAGATACAGCCTCTCTCTTCATTTTCCAAATGAGAAGATGAGGTCTACAGACAAGAAATAATCACTAAGGCTGAGGATGCTCTGATTTCTATATAATATAATATAATAAATATAATATTTGATTGGGATAGTTTTCTCATCTTCTTTGCTGGAATTTTCCTGGACATTATTTCACATAGTGAGGTTCTTTACTAACTCTATAGGAGGCTAAAGAGACTGCCCTTCTGTGTCTTCTAATACTCAAGTTGCTGGGGCTTTGGGGGTTACTACACACCTGTCTCTACCAATGCAGTACCATAAAAACCTTTTATGTTCAAGTCAAAAGATTCACAGTAAGATGATGCAACATCTTAACGTGATGTTAAGAATCTGAGGTTTGCAGCAGCCTGGGATCCATAGCTTTGAGGGGTTTACTAGGATGGGCTGGTCCTGGATGTTCATTGATCTCTGTCTTGCTGGGGAATTTTCTTTACTAACAAAGGCAATCCTGGTAAGCCAGAAAAATGTTGGTGGAAATCCAACCAGTCACTGATGCTTGCCTTAAGAATATTTCCTCTCTAGTATAAAAGAGAAGAACTAAAATTTGAAAGTTACTAATTTATACTTGTGTTCATAATTTGTTTGAGAACTCCTTTGTTCCTCCAAATCAGAGTTTTCACAGATGACTATATTAACAAATATTTCATGATTACAAAGACTTGTACTTTCTGGGCCATTCTGTTGAGGGGACAATTAAAAAGAATTTAATACCTTTTCTTTTCTACCTTCTGTATACAAATATTCTTTTGGTTTATTTTATTTTTTGTTGTTTGTAGCTCTTAAACAGAGGAAAGCAATTTGCTCACCCATTTCCTAACGTTCCCAAGTCCAATAGGTCTACCTCTTACTCTATTTTTATCATTACGCTCCATCTTTCAAAGCTATGTAGTTCATCTTTGAATGCATTTTTTTTCTTTTTTTATATTAAGGTCATGCTATTCTACTTACTTTACAGGTGTTGAGAAATACCTCACTATCTTACAAAATTCCAACTGAACAAGTGAACTTCTAGCAAGTGTAAGGAACTTTGTGACATTCACACATATATTTTGTGTTATTTAACCTGCAGATTTTGTCAGATAGATATTACTAATTTCAAGATGGGGAAATCAAATCTTGTGGATAGTATCTCTATTTTCCAAAGTTCAAAAGTTAGTTAATATTAGAAAAAAGGAATTTTAAGAGACTCAAAATACATCTTTACAAAACACTGCTTGGGCTCTATTGTGCCTATGTCTCTGGTCTCATCTCATAGCAGTTTACTTTTCCCCCAATAAGCTCTAGGCACAATGGTTTTTTGCTTCTGCTTTTCAACTACTCTGAGCCCTTTCTCATCTTTGGGACTTTGCACTAACTCTCCCATCTGCCTGACATGGGCTTCACAATGATCCATATGTGGGAGGACCCTGCTATCCATCGCTATTTCGTCATATTTACCTAAACTCTTCCAAGAGTTCTTTCTAATCTTGGGTGGCCAGCCACACAGTCATACTCACTCTTACATCACCCTACTCACATCTCAGTATAGCGCCAAGAAATATTGAATATATTCCCTGCCTCTTTGTCTTTAAAAATCAGTCTCCTCTCATAAAAATTCAAGTTCTGGAAAATCTCGAATTCTGTCTTGTTCCTCATGGTCCAGAGCACTTGGAACATCACCTAGGAGGTGTGCAATAGGGGTTTGATGTAAGACTGGATGACTGCTTCTAACTTGCTGAGATCAAGTTAAACAGAGGGGAACAAGAAAAGTGTAAAACCTAGCTCCTGCCCTTAGGACCTTGTCTCCCAGAACCTGATGTATCTTTATGAAGAAAAAGGCATACAGAGGTAAATTAAATTGAAACTATAGGGTAGATTTAACAGCTACTAAAAATAAGTATCAACACATAAATTTGGATGTTAGCAAATCCATTCCAGATCTTTAAACTAACTCTATATGTGTAACATAAACTTAGGATATCTGTCATAAAAAATGCCAAATGTCAGGGACTTAATGCAAAGTAAGTTGGAAGAATGCTGTGTGCCTACTTTAAAGCCATTCTTGATCTATAAAATATGATGTAGTGAGATCCCTAAGAGGAGGATTAAAGGAGTCTATAAGGAAGAAAGATAGACTGAGAGAGAATATAAGAGAACTAAGGTTGGAGATTTCAGGTAGCTAGACTTCTTTCTCCTTGAGGTAGAGATTCCATAGGCAGTTACGAGTATCCTCTTAGTTCCTGATCCTCTTAGTTCCTGATGGCTGTACTCCTGGTACCCATCTTATCCTCTCTGGGATTCAAATCCAGAGGAGATGACATGATTCTTTTTCCAAAGTCAGTTTTTTTTTTTTTTTTTTTTGGTCTAAATGATACAGATAGCACCAATTCCAAACAAAGTTTATAATGGATATATAGAGGACTGGGACTCTCCAGACTCAGCTGGAACTTATTATGGGGATAAGTCTGAATAGCTGCTAATGCTCCATTAGGAGTTTGCTTTCATTAGAGTGACTTAGGTACTGTGGTTATACGAATTTTATGGGAGGCCATAGTTTTAGACAGCTCCTACACTAGGCCCAATGGACTAGACTAACAGAGAATGGAGTCACTAGTGGAAGATGCCACATAATCAAATGGAACTGTAAAATGGGACAATGAAGAGTAAATAAAAAACAAACAAACAAAAACCCAGGAGATTCACATCAATCAATTAGAAGGCGTGCAATCTGACTAAGCCCGCATAAAGAAGCCTGCTGTTTTTTCCCTATTAGGAAAGCAACTTTGAAACAACCAGTGTACTCTTTGTTCCACATGTCTACTTTTCTCAGAATTTTTTTGCCTACAAAACACCCACTCTGTTCAGCTCCTCAAATCTCCTGTCTGTTTCACAACTGTGATGTTTCTTGATTCATGGATCTGTAGTAAAAGACAGATTTTTAAAAGCAATGTTTTTTTTTGTCAAATTGTGTTCCTTGATAGTACTACTGTCATATTTTCATAATTTAACATGAATCAAAACTCAGATGAAATTGGTGGTCAGATAACACCACATGCCTTGATAACCTGTTTGTTAATAAGAAATATAAAATAAGGACAATATTTTAATTTTTCTGGCTTTCACTAGTCTTATATGAAATGATTTTATTTTTGTTATAATTGGATATAGTTTTTGAAACTTGAAATTTCTACAGACTGTTTTATTTTGGTAGTGGGGAGTGCTGAGAATAATGGAACCTAGGACCTTGAACATGCCCGTTAAGTGCTCTACCACTGAGCTACACCCCAAAACAATCACTGTGTTTCTTATTTTTCTTCTAAAATTTAAGTTTCTCCACTTATAATTTTTATAATCATGAGAAACATAAATGTTCTGCATAGTTTAACCACTCAAGGAGAATAATTTGAATAATTTGGTGCATTTCTTCACAGGCTTGTTTTACATATTTAAAATTACTGTGCTTATATTGCCTATTGAACTTTTTTGTACAAAGATCAGATATTATTGGCACAGAAAATTTTATAGTTTGTAATTCATGCACAATATTATTTCATACAAGATAAATTTATTTTGTCAACACTAAAGACAGAATAGATTTCCAGTTTCCTCTTTTTACATAAAGTTCTTTGATAGAATGTTTTCATGTGAATATTATATGTTATAAATTCATATTCTTGGTTGCAGATTATAGTCTTATATACAGTGAAAAATAGGAAAGAAATTTTAAGTTTCTGGGTATCTATTTTCAGAAATCTGTGACATGTATCAATAAATGTGGTACATAAGTAATATTCTTATTTCATCACAGACCTGTCAGCAATGATAACATGTTTAAAATAAAATCCCTAATACTACAAGTGAAAAAACCAGGTTTCTTTTGAATTTAGTATCTTTGCATATCCTGAAGTAAAACATGTTGAGTAGCAGTAGAAACCCTGTCCTTACTTGTTAGCTGTCTCTTGTTTTCTTAAAGACGTCATCCCAGTGCTCCCATTCCTCTAGTAATGATTCTATTTTCACTCTGCAGATGAAACAAATTGAAGACCCAGTCTTTTCTAAGGAACTTTAAATCATTCAAACCAGTGAGGGCACCTCACAGCGAAGAAAGACATGAGCTATGTAATTTTACATTATCAACCCAGTTTTAGGCTTAGGCAAAATCTTACAAGAATTATTTTCTTTTAATGAGGGAGAAAATATTCATGGAGCTGAAAAAAAAAACGTGTCCAAAAATAGACATTTAATAAATAGTATAATTAGAATTCTATGACTATAATTTCAAAATTCCCCACTCCATCTTAGGTTGTCTCCATCATCATACAGAACTGCTGATGAAAGAGACTCTGGTTTGGATGGTGACCTTTCATAACAATCACTGGAATTTGTACGCACACCCATTTCAATGTCTGTGTCTTCATAAAATCACCCAGAGTTATGCATCAGAGAAAAATATATAGCCACAGGTGGCATTAACTTTCACCTGTTAAGAGGCATGTTGGACTTACCAGCAAAGACATTTTCCATCTACCATCTCAACCTAATGTGATTCTTGGACAAGAAGCCCATGTATGAGATTCCGTTCTTCTTCAATCCCTTCCCCGGTCTCTAAGTGCAGCCATGCCCTCTCCTCCCACTCTCTGCTTAACAAGCTGGCATTTGCTGCACGTGTTTCAAATGTACATGGTATTTGAAAAATGATCCTTTGTCTGAACAAAGTTTTCAGAGCTCATTCCACAGGCTGCTCACAAAGCTAGGGATATAACATAGGCCTGGGAGGCAGAAGGAAAGAGCAGAGGATCTTGGGTGTCTGATATAAGCAAACCAACTAATGTGTGTTTTCGAATGACTTTGCTTTTGGTTTACCCCACTTGGGCCATTTCTTTGTATCCTTCAGTTACTGGAACAATCTTCCTTGCTTATAACTTTGTGTTTCTGAGCTTTAAACATTTGTGAAATTAAAATATTTGAAAGTTAGCTATTGGTTAGTCAAAGCCTTTGATTTTTGTAACATTATCATCAAGTGAGAATTTTCAAAACCATTGCTGAGCTTGTGAGCTCTTTGCATTAACATTTTCTAGATGACCTGAACTTGAAATGGAAATTTTGATGAAAGAAATTTATTTCCAAGTTCATTTCTCTTAGAGCAATATGAATGACACTCGGGTTCCATGAAGGTCAAGACTATTTAATAACTAGAGTTATTAATGAAGCAGTAAAAACAGAGCCAAATTTTCCTTAACTGCAATTCTTATTTGGTACAAGCCCTATATTATCTCAGGATATAGATTGATTGGAAACTCACATGTCTTGGATAAGTTATTTTTATTGGGTTGTTTTTTATGTAAACCTTTCTTATTGGGTATTAAAAGGACATTAGGAAATAATGTCAATAAAATTTATAGCCCAGCATGCTGGCACATACCTATAATCCAAGATACCTGAAAGAGCGACTTGGGAGGCTGAGGCAGGAAGATACCAAGTTCAAGATCCTATCTCAAAATAAAAAATAAAAAAGACTAAGAGTGTATCCTACTGGTATAGCATCCCCTGGATTCAATCCCCAGGACTACCTAATAAATAAAGAGAAGTTTGCGAATTTTTTCTTCTTTTAAAATGTATTTTAATGCTTTTTAAAAAATTCTTCCTTCCTTCCCTTCTTCACTCCTTCTAATTTCTTAGATCATAATCATTTGTGTAGAATGCAAAAGCATTGCATTATGCTTCATGATAATAGTTTGATAATGTCCTAGCCTACTGACAATTAAGCAAGAATATTCTGAATTAACAAGTGGTCAATGAATGCAGGAGGCTGAGGTGTGGGTTCTCTCTGTCTCCCTCTTTCTCTCATAAGAACAATTATTTCATTTCAAGGAAACAAGTCATGTCACTATCTACATGTAAACTTTGAATATCTAATGAGCAAAAATGTCTCCTGAGATACTATTATAAAAGTGACAGCATATGATCGTAAATACAAAGGCATCTGTCAATATTACGATAACTTTCTCCAGCCATCCCTTTCTAAAACATATGATATCATTAGAGTACCTAATCTAGAAGTGGAGAGTGCTAGGACACACACAAGCACAAGCACAAACACAGATAAATTAAGCAAGTTATTCTGCATTAGATGAGTCCTTCTCAAAGTTTTATCTTTGAGCATAAAAGCATAAAGATCATACCTATTTGTGGGATTCCAAGTGATGTTTTGATACATGTACAGATTGTGCAATGTTCAAATCAGGGTAAGCATACCTACCTCCTCAAATGTTTACTATTTCTTATGATGAAAACCTGCACTTTCCTTTCCTGCAACTTTTTGAAATATAAATTATATTATCATTATTTATATTCACTATCTTGTGCAATAGCGCCATCCAGGTGCCTGATACAATAATGTTCATTTCTCAGGACAGGCCCAGAGGATCCTGCTTTTCTTTAAATTTGGGACATTTTTAAAAATCATACATTTTTACATTAAGTTTGACTTTTTAAATATCCCATATTATTTATTCTGATTAATGAGACTATTGATACCATTTATATTTTGTATTAGCAATTATGTCCCCCTTGCCTTACAATAGGACATTCCTGTTAAAGATTATGACACATCTCTGTAGAAACATGCATGTTATAGACTAAAACAACTAAGAAAATCTCTACACAGAAAGTAAATTTAGAAGTCATCTGTAAGAAAGTACTAGAGACACAAAAATCTTGATTCTATAAGAACCACCTTGGGTCATAGAAAAAAGGGTGGCAAAATGAAGCCCACAGCCCCCACTTCAGTCAAATGGTTAACTTTGTACTCATATATCCTATTTTTTTCTTTTTCTTTCTTTCTTTCTTTTTTTTTTCTTTTACAAATTCTATAAGCATTCTACTTCAGTGCTTCTAAATAATAAAATAAGTTTTGCCCTAAACTAACACTAATAATTCAAATTATTTTCCCATTCTTTTGGAATGTGAAATTTATGTTTTTGTAAAAATGACTTCATTATATCTAGATTGTTCCTTTAATTAAAATTTTCTTTTTGCCTCATTATATTCAGAATCCTATTTTTAATTTTAAGCAAATTAAATTATATTTTTAAACAAATAAAGTCATATCTTGACCTCTTTTAATCTAATTTGCTTAAAAATGCCATGATTATCTAAAGCATGTTCCTGTTAGCTGTGTGAAGTTTGAGGAATGTATAGTATTGTTCCAATCTATTCTTTTTAGTTAATTATCAGAGACTTTTCACTGTGTACTTTTATAACTCTTCACAGTGGATCTAGTTGGTGGTATGAGGGAGTTTTAAACAATTCTGTTTTCAGGTACACGTCCCACCAGACATAGCACCATGTACCTGCTGTTAAAATTACACACATCTCAGGGGAGGGATTTCCTGAGGCATAAGTCTCTTTAGATTTGGAGTTTGCCTGATTTCAGAGAATTTCTTTGAGTAAAGGAGATATTCAGCATTCAGAACAACCGAGTTCCCAGTCACTTACCTCCTTCAATCTGTAATATTCTTAATTATTCTGACCTTTTCTGCTGATGAATTCACAGAATGTACAATTTAATGAAATCTGCTTATGGTCTGCAGTGCTGGGATTAAGAAACACTGGAAGAAAAACTTCTCAATGAGTCCGTGTTATTTCTTTTCATGCAAGAGTTCAGGGTATCTATTTTTCTTCTGGGTCTATGATTTTGTGTTAGTTCCCCTACCTTTCCAAATATAAATTAATTTAAAGAAGTCCCATTTGGAAAGCTACAGAAGAGTAGAGACTGAATTGCCTCCCTATGGGGGGAGTATACATCTGTCCTTGATCAGGCTCATAATTAGATCAGCTATGGCAGAAGATGAAATAAGGTGAGTAGATGATAAGTTGAAAGGAGAACTGGGGTTTTGGATGGAGGAAGAGAAGAGAAGAAGAACAATTAAGCAAGGGTCCATATCAAGAGCTTGGGGCTTACACACCCTAGGTCCCCTATGGCAAGGCCAAGAATGTTCACAGGCTTCGTCTCCATTTATCACACTGCCACTGGCAGCTGCACTTTGAGCCTCAGATCACCTCTTCATGGAGAAACATCTGCATCTTCCTGGGTCTTCCCTGGGCAGAGGGCACATCCATCACCCCTGGGGAAGTGTGCCTGTGGGAGCAGCTGTTGTAGGACACTGCACAGGAGGATGGAGAGCCCGCTGGCTCATTTGCCAGCCTGGTCTGCTTTGTGGTAAGAAACTCAAGGAATGTCTGAGCCTGGAGTGGTCAAAAAGAAGAAGGTTGTTTTTGTTGGAATGTCTGGAGTTTTATTCACTTTCCCTAAGATTCCCATGTCAGAAGCTTAAACTTTATGTGTTTTTAAAATAATAAAATGACGACCTCTTAAATATGGTTCTAGGGTATAGAACTCCCCCCCCCAAAAAGTTTAGATTTGTTTCACCAAAACAATTCAAGCCAAATGCCTTGACCTTAATCTGAACCTCATCCCTTCCCGCCAACACCACAATTTGACAGTCAACATTTTCCTCTCATGACATCACGACATTATAACTTTACTCTCTGGCAATTGTGTCATTGGTGATTAGTAAAACACTGAAACAATGACATCATGTCTGTAAAATAATCGCAAAAAAATGCTGAATATTGATGAGTAAGTCTCAGAATGGAATTTGAGCAAGGCCAGTGATGGCTAGTTTTGCTCTTTATATTCTGATTTTGTAGAATTTGAATAGGTTCGATTTTTTTCCCTCCTCCTCCTTGGCATATTTCTGCCCTTCCCCCCATTTCTCCACTTCCCCAGGCCCTTCTCTTTCCCAAGGAATTTGTAATAAGAAGACCTGTTAAGTTTCAAAATCACCCCATTTACCCTCTGATCTTTATTGGAAGCTTTTCTTCATTTCCAACGAGAAGCACGACTCTTCTGTAATTTCAGGTACTGCTAGAGCTTCCAGACGCTTCGCTTCACAGTTCACAAGCAGTCGTAGAGGTATGGAAATTTTAAAGCACACACATTGTCCAGATGAATGCAAATAAAAACCCGTCTTGCCTACTTGGAGAATGGAAACCAGGAATAAAGATCACAAAAGTCGTGGAACGTTAGAAGCTCACAAAGCAGGGGAATATTAGACTTGGAATTCAGTCCAACACCTTCACTGACTGTCTTGAACATTTTAAAAACACAGTAGACTTTTAAGCTTAAGCCAGTGTGAATTGTAAAGAAAATGCCCTCCATGTGGTGAGACATGCAAAAGGTCCTGCACCATTTGCAAACTCACTTGCTTCCTGAAGCTCATTATTGTTGCTGGGTCTGCTGTAAAGTCTATATATTTAGGAGAAATACATGTAAATAGTTAGAGTAAGTATTAAGAACACATTCCCCACTCTCTATGCTCATGACACCACTCCTTCACCGTTAGGAATGACTTTTGAGTGTTTTTCCTCCTGCAAAATTGTGATCTGACATTCATGCTTTAGTTTAGTATCGAGTATTGCAAAACATACTTCAAGTTCTGTTTTGGCATCAGAGCAAGCATGGAGACCTGCTATTTCTCTTTGTTTCATAGTAACTTACTTGTTACTGTTTGTATATAAGTACATAAATGTGCAAAGGACAGGAATTTTACTCATATGCCAACTTAGTCTTAGCAGAGTTGATGCTCAGTAAATTATTTATTGTAGTGAATAAGTGCATGCATGCCATTCTCTATAATATTTGAAAAATTAAAATTTGAGAATTCCTGTCATCTTTTCCATCTCTTACCTCTGGTATACCTTTACATGATTACCAAAATACTTAAACTTGCTGTGAGCTCAACTAACTCACCATTGTGTTTTCTGGACATGGAATACCCATGCCCAAAGCAGCCTCATTACTACTCAATTAAAGGGGATGAGTCCTTGATCTTGGGCAGATTTTGTGTCAGTGAATCCTGCTACAGAGACCCTTGAAACATGTGGAATTTAATGAGGCTCATAGACTTTAAATTTCAAATTAACCACCTAGAAAAGATCAAAAACTGGGCAGCACTTCTAAAACTTCTCTGGTCAGTGGCCCACTTAGCACAGAAACTTTCTGTTGACTCTGTAGGTGACCCTTTCCGTTTCTTTGATTCCACTCAATCAGATTGCATATGACCTCCAGGAGTCTAGTGCTTGGATATGGAGTACAAGAAAGGGTAAAACACACACTTTTTTTTTTAACATGGCCTTTGGAAGGATATTAAAATCCTTTTGAAAGCTGTTGTCTTTTTCTCATTGAAAATATCAAGTCTGTTTTCTGTATAAACAAGCATTTTCTTTTATCTTGGTGGTATTGTTTTACATTCCAGCCTTATGGTTTAAATATTTTATTTGTCTTAAAATCATATTTTAAACATGGCCTGATGATTTGAAACAATCTCATCTCACTCACGTTGAAAAAAAAAATAAAATTTTAGTGACATTTCTTTCAACTGAGGAGGAAAACAAATATACAAATGTGTGAACAGGGCTGGTTCATCATACCTACTTTTTGAGTGAAACCTTACCTGAATCTGAAAAGGACCTTTAGAGGTATACATGTTCCATATGACATTTGCATGAAGATTCTTGCTTAGGCCACCAACTTAAAAAAAATTGATTTCAGAATTTAGAGAACAAAACCATATTGTATTTACTGTGTATGTTTGAATGAAGGGGAATGAGACAAAGACAAACGAGGACAGATAAATAGAAGATTAAGTGATCTATAATGGCAAATGCGGTTGGTTGGTTCGTGGCAAAATAACAAAGCCAATCACTTTTGTTCTACCATCCTCGCTCCTGCCTTGCTTTTTGTATTACTAACCCCATCCTGTAATCCCTGGCCATAGGAATTCCCTTTCAAATCTAAGCCAACTGAAATGTGGACAAGAGGCAGGAAAACTTTTTCAGTAAAGTCCAAAGTAGAACACACTGTTTTTAGGGCTCTTTCTGTCTTTATCTTTGCAGTATTTTACTATTAGAGACTATCCCTCCCCAAATGCAATGTGTCACCACCACAAACCCGCTTCCTCTGCCCTCAGTTGCTTGTTTTAAGTTGTAGTCTTGACTACATTGAGAAGGAGAAATACTGGTGGAAGTGAAGGAATTTCAGTACTTTAGAGGCTTCACTCCTTCTCTCAACCCCAGATTTCCAACCCACAGCATAGTGATGATCTCAGTGCCTCTCTTACATTTTCTAAGCCAAAGAGCTGACAGCCTGCTTTCTGTCAGCCAGATTCTCCTGGTTTATCACAGAGAGACCCTTTTGCACCATCTATCTTTTCCTTATTGGAAATTTCTTCTAGATTCTGGCATATCGTGCATTACTGGCCCTCAGTTTCAGTCAGAAGTATTAGAAATGCATATTTACAATGAGTCTTTCAAGCTACCTTCCTAAGAAGTTGGGAGCAGCTAAAATATAAAACTGGATCATATATCTTGATCATGTTGTGGCTCCCTGTACTATATGGACCAAGCCTGGAGTGCAGCAGAAGGGTTGGAAATGTGCCTTTACAAATTCAGACCCTCTTGCCATTTCTTGTGCAGTTTACTGTGTGTTTTAGCCAAACCTTGATTGTCACTTGATAGCAGTAGTTCCTCAACTTTAAATGGAATAATCATAGTACTTTTCCAGTGAAGAATTAGCTATGAGGCATGAAACTATGAGATATGTAGCAACAGAGAGATAGATCATTTATCTCATTAACTTGGAGAGGTTTTAAAATCTGGATATATTAAAAAAGAGGATTTAAATTTTTGATATATTCATAAAGCTATCCACTATATGGCATGTGCTTGGGTAAAATCACCATAACCTGAATCACCATTAAACACTTGGATGCTCCTTATAAATATTGAACATTAGTAGAAGAAGAAAAGAAAACTGGATTGGTTGGAAAACTAGTAATGGATCTCTGTACATGGCTGAGTGAATCCTCTTTCACAGGGGATACTCAACACGTTGTTCAATTTAATTTAGAGGATACTGCCAAACTTGGTTAAAAGGATACTAAACATGAGGAATAGAGGCACAAAGCAAAGAGACATATCCAAAATGACAAACTGGTGTCACAGGTTGAATAAGCCCCTAAGAAAAACGGATCCAACTCCATTTGTCCTCCATTTCCACAATGTTTAAATTTGTCTCATCTATCTTTGATGTAGCCCACTTGTATATATGTGTATGTACTCAGAGAGCTGAGCACAGAGTACTGGCCACAATGGTTGCTTGAATGATATTTGCTGAGGATTTGGATCTATCACAAGCACTTCTTGACCTTCAGTGTCTCATACTCCTTGTGTACCTGTGTCTAGGCAAGACCTGTGTCTCTTGAGAATCCAGCATCTTTCTCCACAATAAAAACTGTCAAGGTCAGTGGCACGTCACTTAGGTGTTTTAATCTTTGCACAGAAATTTTGAAATTTTTTTTCTTACTATCTTGGAGTAATTTCATAAGCATTTCAGAAAGTAAGTGAGTTCAGAATTTGTTCATTTGTGCCAAATTGTGTTTAATAATAACAACAAAAATAAACAGCATTAGTTCTGAATTCATGCAGGAGCAGGTTCAGGCAGAGAACAAAGCGTGCCATGTGTGAATTGGCCAACTAACATGCTTCTCACAACACTGGCTCTATTGTCAGCAATAATAAAACCTGAGAAAAGGCCTTTGGCAAGTGTGCTGTACATTTATTTGTTTTTGAGCTTTGATAATATGTTGGCTGTGATGTGATCTTTATTATACTGAATGATGTAAAATGCAGCTTGTTTTTAAAAGCCATTGCCAATGACTGACAGATATTTATTTCAATGGCACCCAGTGATCCAAATATCTCCTGTCATTCTGTATTTGCTCACTTTTCCATGAATAACTTACCAGGTAAAGATGACATGTTTGGACTTATTTGAACTCCTTGTGTAACCCCATGTAGTGAAGGATGTCTTGGAAGGCTAGAGAAAATTGTTGTGTCTCTAGGACAATTAACACTGTTGCAGTTCTTGATTTAGCTCTTCCTATATGTGACGGCCAAAGCACTTTAGTTCAGTGATGAAATATCCAGCAGACCAGCATTCATAAGTTTGTCCTCAGGCATTTTTGCTTAAGTTCAAATTATTATAATAAATTCTCTGGTTCTATGGCGTTTTATGCATAATTCTGTTCATAAAATGTGTACTGTAAAGACATTCAGTTTTGTAATAATTAGCCTGGCCAAACTTACCAAAGGCAGGGTAGTAGATACTTATGGGCCTTCAGTAGAACTGTTTTCTTAAGGAAATTCCTCCGAGAGTCAGAGATGTTACATTTTAATGTAAAAGCTTCTGGAAAAATCATGAGTCTTAGGTAATTCCTAATTTCATGGGTTTTAGCATTAATAGCTGGATTACATCATTGTATTAAAGGTCTGAGGGTTTACTAGAGAAGAGAGCAAAGGCATTGCCACTTAGGAGCACATTACCAATGAGGAGCAAACTTTTGGGTACTTGTAGGATGAGCCAGGAATAGTATGCAGGCTCTGAAAGAGGACTAAGAGAAGACCAGTATATTAGTCCTGATCACAGTTCCTCAGAAGACAGGAGGCTCTCGATTAGTCATGGATATCCTGTAGTGATGTTTTATAACTGAATGGTTTAGGTGGAATGCATTCTCTCCAGAACCACAAACCTTAGAGTTTTTGTAGTCTAATACCAATTCCTTGAAGGTTTTTAAGTTTAGGAGCTCAAATCTACCACACTTGATTTTCAAAGTAATACAAAAGTGGTGTTAGAATTTCATACACTATGCTGATTCCCCAAGAAAATGTTTGCAAATTAAAACAAATATTACAAAAGGTATAATGATATCCAAGGATTCATTCTGATATTCTGCAAGTAAATGAAGAGTATTAACTAGCACCTGGTTGTGTTCATTTCCAAAATTGTGGCTCCTTGACCACTGGTCTCCCACTTTCAAGCCACATTTCTTCTGTTCTCTTTGCCGTTCTCAGCAATGTCCTTCTGATTGATTTTCCACCTTCCACAAATCAGATTTTTCTCTCAGTGACTTCCTTATCACAAATATTTACTATGATCTAAATGTGTGTTTTAAAATGGTAAAAACATTAGCAAAATTTCAAATAATTTTTTTTTATTTCCTAAATTTTAATGGGTTCCAAAATTACTTGGCAAGTGGAAATATTCATTCTTATGCAATTCAAGATTGTACCTTTAGGCACTCAGGCACACCCACATTGACATATATAAGTAGCACGAGGTCAGGGTTTGTATAGCTAATTCATTTTTTAAAATCAGTATCAACTAGTTTTAAAGTACAATAGGTAATTTATATTTGTTGGATGAATAAGTGAATATAGACCATTGAAATAATGACTAAAATTTCACTTTTAATGTCTCATCTTTTAAAATTTATATCACTGATTTATTTTTAAGATGAAAAGTTCCTCTTGGAGCTGGAATATTATTAAAGTTGAGATCTTATATTTTTTAATAGAACTTCTTGGAAGTGAGGAAAAGTTTAAAAAGTATTAGCCATTCCATCACAAAACGTGAAAGAACGATTTCTGGGGGTGAGAAGAGAAGACAGGAGAATAAAATTTTTTATTTAAGGATTAGTGTTAGTTAGCTTTTCATTTCTATGACCAAAATACCTGAAAAGAACTGATTAGAGGAGAAAAAATTTATTTTGAGCTCACAGTATGAGAGGTTCAGTCCATGGTCAGCCGACTCCATTGCTGTGGGCCTAAGTTGAGGTAGAACATCATGGTGGATGTGTGTGGTGGAGAATTTTGCTGTTTAATCATGGCAGCCAGGAATCAGAGAGAGAGAGAGGAGAGAGAAGGGTGCAGGGGGAGCTGTCAGGGACAAAATACAAATCCTAAAGGCATACCCCTCCAATGACCTCCAACCATACCATATCTACTATAGTTACCACCCAGTAAGTAGTTCTTTCAAATCCTTAATCCATCAAATGTCTTAATCCACTGATTTGGTCACAGCAGCATAATCTAATCATTTCATCTCTGACCATTCCCGAATTCTCACCTATGAGCTTTCAGGAGATATCTCATATTCAAACCAGGTAACTTTGATGCTTCAGAGTATAGTGTATGCTTCTTTATTTTCAATAGATGAATGACAGATGAAGAGGTAAATTAATATGTGTATGTAATAAATCATGGTTTGGAATCATCATAGGCCATCTGTCTAAGGCTTAAATAAGGGAAGCCTGACATTTTGCCTGTTTTACTGCTTTGGAGGGAAGAGAAAATCCAGGGAAGGCCAAATTGTCTGATAAACCAGAATCTACCACTTTTGGCTGAGGAAATGTATTTGTGCCTTTTGGGAAAGTTTATTTCTTCTTTACTATAATTTCTAGAGTTTGTGGTGTTTTTGCAAAAGATGGATCATTGGGTTTTGTAATTAGAAAATGAATAGAAGGCCAGGTATGGTGGTGCACACCTGTTGTTCCAACTACTCAGGAAGCTGAGGCAGGAGGATTGCAAGTTCTTGGCCAGCCTCAGCAACTTAATGAGGCCCTAAATAACTTAGTGAAACCCTGTCTCAAAAAATAAATAAATAAAAAGGCCTAGAATGTGGCCTAGTGGTAAAGCACCCCTGAGTTCATTCACCAGTACAACAAGAAAGAAAACGGATAGTTCACTGATTTATTTCAGATGCTTTTTAATCTGGAGCATGTATTATGCACTAAGCTTTGTCTGTATTACAACCAATCTTCTTTAGAAAGCCTCCCATTGAGAGTTTTTCCATTACTCAGTATACAGCCTATTTGTGGGTGAACTGCTTTCCTTATCCTTATATGCATACAATTCTACAAACGTTAATGGCCCCCATGCCACTAAACCTAATGGGACACTTGTCAAACTTCTTAGTTGACTTCTTTGCAATGCAGCATTGTTCATCATCTCTCAAATATTCAGCAATGTTTGTCTCTCATCTCCTAAGACACTATCATCTGTTGATCTATCTAATTATTTCTTCTCATTTATCTCTCACCCTCATGCACTTCAGTTCACTAAATGTTGGATTTTTTTTTCCTGATTCAGTCCTAGTGATTTTTTACTTTTTTATATGAACATTTTGTTTGACCTAACCATATACAATTTTGATTTCCAAATTTTAATATCCAGTCATGAATTACAAATCATTGTTTCCAACTGTCTACTTGAGGTTTCTTCCTGGGTATCTCAAAAGCATCTTAAACTAAATATATCAAAGAAAAACAAGGTTAGCCCCATCTTTGAACTTAATGCTATTCCATGGTTCTCCATAGAAAGACAGCACCATGCGCACAATATACTTTTTAAAAAAATAACTACTTTATTTATATGTAATTAACATACTATACAATTCACCTATTTTTAAAGTTATATATTTCAGTGTTTTTTAGTATATTCACAGTCACGCAACCATGAAAAAAAATCAAATTGAAAGCATTTTCATTGCCACAAGAAAATTTACATCCCTTATCATTCAGTTTTCATTTTCCTCTAAATTCCCATTTCCAGGCAATCACTAATCTAATCTACTTTTAAAATCTTTTTTTATTATTCTAATTTGTTACATATGACATCAGAATGCATTGCAATTCATATTACACATATAGAGCACAATTTTTCATAGCTTTGGTTGTACACGGAGTATATTCACACCATTTGTATCTTCATACCTGTACTTAGGGTAATGATATCTATCGCCACCATTTTTTTACCCCATGCCTCTTCTCTTCCCCTCCCACCTCTTTGCTTTATCTAGAGTCCATCTAATCCTTCCACGATGATCCCCCTCCAAACCCCAGTATGAATCAGCACCTTTATATCAGAGAAAACATTTGGCATTTGTTTTTTTAGGATTGGCTAATCTACTTTTCATCTCTGTAGATTTGACTACCATTTAATATAAATTATATAATTCATGTAATTTCAATAAATTATATTGTATAATTTAAATATGATTGTTTTCCAAAAAAAAAGTCTTGGGAGAAATGGTCTTGAATGTGTCAGTGTTGGGAGGTTGGACCTTAAGAATGTATGGGCAATTAGAAGGTAACTGGGTCAAGAATGGATTAATGCTTTTCTGCTTTGGCAGAACTGAATTGGTTACTGTGAGAACTAGTCATTATGAAATATGTTTTGCTCTCTCAGAGTACTGTCTTTATTTCTCTTTTATACATGTTGTACTCATGCAATGCTATTCATCATGTATTAACACAGCACGAGGTCCTTGCCAAATGTGGATGCTTGATCTTGGACTTCCAGTCTCTAAAATGTAAGCTAAATGAACTTCTCTTTTTTTATGAATTACCCATCCTCAGGTATTTTGTTATAGAACATAAAATAGGCTAAGACATTATACAAATCATATTTTCTATTAAATGGAATAATACAATATGTGGTTTTTGAGAACTGCTTTATTACACTTAGTATGTTTTGGAGGTCAATCTGTAAACACCATATATCATTACTTCATTTCTTTTTATAGGTAATTGTGTTCCATTTCTTATTTGTTTATCCATTTATCAGTGATGGACATTTTGATTGCTTCTGCTTTTTTGCTACTATGAATAAAGTTATCATAGTAAATATTCATTTACATTTTCTTTACATTTCTTTTAGGTATATAGCTAATAGAAAAACTATTGGTTCATATGTTAACTCTATATTTAACATTTGAGAAATTGCCAAAATGTTTTCCAAACTGGCTGCTCCATTTTTGCAATTTCATCAGCAGCATATGAGTGCTTTAATCTCTCATATCTTTATCAACACTTGTTATTATTTGATGTTTTAAAATTATAGCCTATCAACCACATATGGAAGAAAATTTTACTGTGGTTTTGAATGGAATTTTCCTGGCAATTACAATGTTGAACAACTTTTTATCTATTTATTGGCCACTGAGTTGCATGTTTCTTGGAAAAATATCTATTCCAAGAGACTTTGCCCATGTAAAAAAACTGTGGTTACCTTTTATTTACTATTGATTTGTAAGATTACTTTTATATTCTAAATATAAGTCTAATTATTTATATATATATATATATATATATATATATATATATATATATATATATATATAATATGATTTGCAAATATTTCCCATTCTTGGCACTGTAACTGTCTTTTCACTTTGTTATTTTTAACAACATACAGTTTAATTTTTGTTGAAACCAAATTTTTCTTCTCTTCTTTGAGCTTTTAGAGTCATAGTCAAGAATATTGTCCAATTCAAAATCAAATGATTTACTGTGGCTTCTTCTAAGATTTTCAGTTTCAGCTCTAAAACATTCATGCGTTTGAGCAAATTGTAGTGAACTTTTGTAGGTGACATGAGGCAAAAGTTTAGTTTTGTTCTTTTGCATTTAATTTTCCAGTGCCATTTTCTGCAAAGACATTTATTTTTTTCCAAAAAATTTCCCCTGGAACACTTGTCAAAAATAAATAGACCAATAATAAAAAGAGCTATTAGGATTCAGTTGTAAGGTACACATCATTTATATTTGTGTCTTCTTATTGATAGTGTCATCCTTTTATTATTTTATAATATCCTGTACTACCTCTTTCATCTGTTTTTGTCTTAAGTTTTATTTGGTTTGATATCAATATGTCCACTCCAGCTCTCTTTTGTTACTATTTATATAAAACGTCTCTTTCCATCCTTTCACATCAACCTATCTGTGTCTTTGGTTCTAAAATAGGACATTTATAGATCACATATAAAGGGATCATTTTATTTTATTTTTATATTTTTTTGGTCATTTTATTTATTTTATTTATTTTTTATTGGTTATTCAAAACATTACAAAGATTGCAGAATCATAAAAGATTCATTCCTCCAATTACTAATTTTTTTTCTAGGAGAATTTAATCTATCTATATTTAATATAATTGCTGATAAAGAGTGATTGACTTCCATCAGTTTGCTACTTTTTGTTTCTGTATGTCTTGTCTTTTTTGTGCTCCTCAGTTCCTTTACTATTGGCTTCTTTTGTATAAAGTAGGAAATTTCTGGTGTGTCATTTTGATTTCCTTCTTCTTTTACTATATGTTTCTAGTCATTTTCTTAATAATACTATCATAATTTACATGAATCTAGTTCAAATTAAGATAGCATAACTTCAATAATATATTGGAACTTTGATCATATGTAGTCCTTTTGCGGCTATTGTCACAAATTATGTTGTTATTCATTGTGTGCCCAACAACACAGTTATCTTATTGTTTAATGCAACTGTTTTTTTAAATCATATAGGAAAAAAGGAAATGACAAACCTGAAGTTTATTCATAATCATTTTGATGTATACCTGTACAGTTACATTTACTGGGGTTGTTAATTTCTTATTTTAGATTCTAGTGTCCTTTCACTTCGGTCAGAAAGACTCTCTGAGCATTTCTTCTAGGTCTGTAGAGCAAAAAACTGAGTTTTGATATATCTGGGAGTGTTTTAATTTTTTTCACCTTTGAAGAATATTTTGCTAGTTTCAGAATTCTTAGTTGACAATTTTTTTATCTCAGTACTTTGAGTATCTCATTGTGCTAAACACACACACACACACACACACACACACACACACACAAGCGTGTTAAACCCATCAGCAAATACAGCAACAACAACAAATTCTTAATGAAAAATGAGAGTTGTTTCTATCTGGGTGGTTGAATCTATGGACAAGAATAGATATTTGCTACTTATGCTAGTCTATACTTCTTTTCATTTCTTCTTGGGCTGATGCAGTCATTAGAGAGTACAAGGTCTGGGTGTTTTTAACCTTTTCTTTGTTTTTTTCATTATTTCCAAAGTTGCCCTCTGGAGTGTCCTGAGATCAAAGCTGGTTGAAGTGACCCTCAATGTCCCTGCTCACCAGTACAAGGTAGCATGGAATGGGAAATATTGGAATTTACTCTGGATAGTTTAGATGGATGCACTCCCAGGGTGGGGCTGATGCAGAGTTCTATATGGGAAGATTTGGCAGCTAAGCATCTAGCTCTGATTGGAACTTAGGTGGAGTTTCAGAGAGACTATATCAACATACCCCCAGGACCTAGTCCATGTTAAACACTAGCACACCATTGGATCTGAGGCACCTTTCAAGAATTCTACTCATATAATTAACCACTATCCCCTAGGAGAGAGAGAGCATGGCAGGTTCTGTTCTTCAAGTTGTGACCTTCTATGGCCCAATGCCTGCATCTTAATCATGTTAGCCTCTTTGGTTTGCCAACTCTCTTCAGCTGGTCATGCACAACACCAAACTCAATGAGAAAGTCCATTGTACTTCCCTCCATATCCATATCCTCCCAAATACAATTTCTCTGAACTTGTTTCAATGATGTTTTTCCAGGGCCACCCTGTACCACACTGTGAATGTCAACTAGAACAGTAAGGCTACATTTGCTCTGATTTCCAGGTTTCATGCAGCAGGAAGCTCAGATGTGACATCCATAAGATAATTCCCTGCCTTAAACCTCCACTCACAATTGGAACACCAGCTCACTCTGAATCAGTTAAACCAGCCAGGTTCAAACTGCCTTTCTCTTCTATGGCTGTTTCTGTGCCTATTTTTTCTGCTGTGTTTCTCTGTCTTATTTATTTATTATTTTTTAAAAAAATTATCCCGCCCCTCTTTAGTTCCTGGTACTGTCATAGTTTGGTGCCAATCTACTATTTCTTCTCCTCTGTTTGAAGAAACAAAATTTCTGGGGCTTTCTAACTTAGACTGAGCAATATTGAATTAATGAACAGTGAGTTCCCTCAGTCTCCCACCTTGCTGAGTAGTGGTATTTTAGCTGATTTAGTATTGAACCACGGAGAAACTGTGAAATACAGACTTACTTTGCCATCTTGGCCCTGCTATAAAATTATCCTTTAAAAGTGAAGAGGAAATATTTTCTCAATTAAACCAAAATTGAGAGAATTTATTTCCAGTAAGGTTATCTTACAAAAAACGTTAAAAGAGTTCTTCAGAGAGAAGCAAAATTATATAGGTTAGAAATTTTGATTCACATTAAAAAGTATTGAATAGGGAATAAGTGAAGATAAACATTTTTTAAATTTTTAATTGATCTGATAATAGCTTTTCAAAACAATAATAGTTGTGAAGTCCTCAAATAGGTATATACATGTACATATATATACATAGCCATATATATCATATTATGCTGATATATTAATAACATGAATGACAGCAATAAATCAAGAGGCAAAAGGGAAAAATTAGGATTATTTTTTTCATTATAAGGGATCCACCCTATCCATAAAGTGGTATAGTGTTATTTGAAAGTAGATGTAGATTAGTTGTAAATGTATATTGAAAACTCTAGGACAACTACTTTAAAAAGTATAAAAGGAAGTATAACTGATATGATAATAAAAAATAAAACAAGAAAATGGAGACATATCAAATGCTCAACTAAACCCAAAAGGCAGAAAAAGAGTGGAAGACAAATATAGGAAAGAAGAACAAGGGCACCAAATAGAAAATAATAATAAATAAGCTATATTTTAATCCAATTATATCAATAAACAATTCAATGTCAATGGTCTAAATGCATGATTTAAATATAAATTATCTAAGTGTGTCAAAAAAATAGGATAAACTATATGCCGCCTACCAGAAACCACCTGAAATATAAACACATTTACATAGGTCAGAGGAGTTGGAGGGGAAGGGAGGGGGCATGGGATTATAAATGATGGTGGAATGTGATGATCATTGTTATCCAAATACATGTATGAAGACAAAAATTGGTATAAATATACTTTGTATACAACCAGAGATACGAAAAATTGTGCTCGGTATGTGTAATAAGAATTGTAATGCATTCTGCTGTCATATATAAATAAAAAAAGTCAATGAGTGAAAAAATTATACTATGATAACACTAACCTAAGAAAGCAGGAATGGCCACATTTTTATGATAGACCAGACTTCAGAACACAGAGAGCTATCAAGGGTAAATATTGGTATTACATAATGATAAGGTAGTCTATACTCAAGAGCCATATTAATTCTAACTGTATATATGCCTAATATCATAGTGTCAGGGTGAAATAAAAACTGATACAGATACAAGGAGAAATAGATAAACTTCACTAATGTATTTGGAGTTTGCAGCATCTCTATGTCAGAAATAGGTAGACCTAACAGGAAGATAATCAGTAAGACATGATTGATCTCATCAATACCATTAATCAAATGGATAGGATTGACATCTATATACCATTTCTGACAACAGCAGAATTCTTATCAAGCTAACATGTAAAATTTATCAAACTATACCACATTCTTGGATATAAAACATACTTTAAAAACTTAAGAAAGAGGGCTGGGGTTGTGGCTCAGTGGCAGAGTGATTGCCTCACATGTGTGAGGCAGTGGGTTTGATCCTCAGCACCACATAAAACTAAATAAACAAAATAAAGATATTGTGCCAATGTATAACTAAAAATATTTTTTAAAAAATTTAAAAAGAATAGAAATCATACATTTCTACTGTCGAACCACAATGGATTTATCTAGAAATCAATAACAGAAGGATAGCTGGAAAATCTCAAAATATTTGGAAATTTTTTTTGTTTTGGTACCAGGAATTGAACTCAGGGGCACTCAACCACCAAGCCACATCCCCAGCCCTATTTCATATATATATATATATATTTTATTTTTACATCTGAATTTTATTTTTATTTTTATTTTTTTCCATTGGTTGTTCACAACATTACAAAGCTCATGACACATCATCCTTCATACATTTGATTCAAGTGGGTTATGAACTGCCATTTTTACCCCAAATACAAGTTGCAGAATCACATCGGTTACACATCCAAATTTTTACATAATCCCATATTAATGACTGTTGTATTCTGCCACCTTTCCTAACCCCTACTAACCCCTACTATCTCACTGAGTTGCTTAATGCCACACTTTTGCTGAGGCTGGCTTTCAATCCTCCTGCCTTTCAAATAACATATGATTCAAAGAAGAAATCTCAAAATAAATTTGAAAGTGTATGGAACTAAATGAGAATTAAAATAGAATTATCAAAATAAGAAAGATGCAGCAAAAGCAGTGCTTATAGTGCTGAATGCATATATAGCGTTGGATGCAAATATTAGACAAGTAAAAATACCTAAAGTCAATAATCTGAGTTTCTAGCTTAGAAAACTAGAAATATAATTCAAGTAAGTAGAAGAAATAATCTTCAAATACAAGAAAATAAAATAACAAAGGAAGTAATGAATAGAAGAAATAAATAAGAAACTTTTGGCTGGTCTTTTGAAAAGTTCAATAAAATCAATAACTGTTAGCAAAGCTAAATAAGGAAAAAAAGAAAGAATACAAATTATTAATCTCAGCAAGTATTGAAGGAACATCACTGTTGATCCACTGTACATTAAAAGGGGCATCATGAATAGCTCTATGAACACATTTTAGACAACATAAATAAAATGGAACACTTCCCTGAAGACACAATCCACCAAACATCACACAAAAATAAATAGGCAAACTGAGTAAGTTTATATACGTTAAAGAAATTGATTCAATGACTAAAAATAGTAGCATTGCAAAACAGAAAGCACCAAGTCAAATGGGTACATGCATGATTTCTACAAAACAGTGAAAGATTCTACAATCTCTTACAGACACAGAATCAGGTGTAATACCTTCTAATTCATTCTATGAGACCGGCATTAATCTAATCCCAAAGCTGGACAAAGACATAATGAGAAGACAAAAATATAGGCTACCACTTCTCATGATCATAGATACAAATATCCTCCAAAATGAAATCTAACATTGCATAAAAGAAATTACTCATCATGACCAAGTAGGATTATTGCCAGTTATGTGAAACTAGTTCAACATTAAAAAAGTCAATTTTAATATAATCTATCATACCAAAAGATTTAAAAAAGAAGACTCACATGAAAAAATGCACTTCACAAGATGTTAATACCCATTTATGACTTTTAAAAAAATCTCGGCATACTAAGACTACAGTGGAAATATCCCAGATTAAAGCAAATCTAAAACAAACCTACAGATAATTTAATAATGGATTAGGGTAAAAGAGTTAGGGTTAGCATTGCTACTAAGATCATGGAAAAAGCCAGGATATTCCCTGTCATTGCCCTTTTTAACATGATACTATAAATCCTAACTAACTCAACAATAGGAAATTAAAGTCATTTTCCCAATCAATGGTTCACTAGACCTCCATCATTTTATCTTAGCAGGATGGTGCTATTTAGCAATTGTGAAATTACATTGGCTCAAATGCCCTCACTTTTATTTTCAGCAAATATTTTCCACTAAAAATATGAAAATTTTAATTTACCCATACTTTCTTAATAAAATATGTATTCCTTCAAGAAAAAGATACACAGATTGGGAAGACAAAAGTAAAATGGTGATCTGAAACAATTCTCAAAACAGCTGGCTTATGGAACTTATAAGCAATTAGTACAAGGTTGAAGAATTCAAAGTTAATATACAAAAGTCCATTGCCAACCAAATACCATTCATTAAACACAAAAAACAAGATTTACATTAGAATACCTACAAAACTCTGATGAAATAATTCAAAAAACCTAATATATTAAGAAATATTTCCATGCTTGGATATGATCAACTCAAAAATTCACAAACCATATCACCTAAATAATTTGAATTAGGTATGGATAAAAGACTGGTTATACTTAATTCCTTTCCACCTGTGAGCCTCTGAAATCAGAAAACAAGTTATCTGCCCTCAAAATACAATTGTGGAATAGGCATAGCATAAATATTCCCATTTTAAAAGAAATATAATGGGAGATAATGATCTGCCTGTACAAAGAAGATTCAAAACTCAGCACAGATCAGGTTTTGAGACCTAAGGATAATCTTTTGTGGCTCACCAAGCCTCTGGTCTCATAGGCAGCTCTGTTCCTACTGGTCATTACTCTGATGTCATTGTTTAAATGTTTTATAGTAATAAATGGTTCCCACAGATCTTATAAGTCATTTAAGCTACATTGATGTCTAGATTATTTTCATTCTTGGCATTTTTAATAGTCTTTTTTCAAAGTTCTTCCTTCTTACTTATTAGTTCTTTTTTTTTTTTTTTTTTTGAGTTATCTGTGCCTGGGTCCATCTTTTTGGACCAGCAGTTTTATTTTTTTTTAATTTATTATTAGTTGTTCAAAACATTACATAGCTCTTGACATATTTCATATATTTGATTCATTTTAGCCTATAAATAACATTAAGTTTGATACTTACCAGTAATCTATCCTCCTTATTAGAAGATAATTTAAATTGTACATTTTCTTTAACACTGTTTTCTATCCATTTTACTTTTTCCCTTGAATTCCCTTGATCTTACCTTAAAATTTATATAGTTTCATCCACATATATTGTGAAATATATCCAGGAGCTTTTATATTCAAATAGTCCTACTGCTCTCAATTAGTAAATATAGGTTATTATTTGGGAGATAACCTAAAAGTATTATAGCCCATACTAATGATAACATTTTAACGTGGTTTAGTTATTTACTTTTTAAAGTTTGAATCCACATGTTATTTTTCCCTCCACAGTCTAAATATGTTGGTCATGGACCTTTATCTTTACCTGTTAGAATCTTAGAAGAAATAAAAAGTAACTAGCTGTGAAATGACCATCCATAAGTGTCAATATTAGGATATATTTGGCTTAGGACTTTTGCTGAACTACCTCCTAGCTTTGTGACCTTGTGAATGTTATTTAATGCACCTGAGTCCTCAATTTCCACATGTACCAATGAGGATGAATTATATTTGATGTACAGGACTGATCTGAGTAAAGTGTTTTGAGGTGAAGTCTAGCATGTAGCAAATGTCCAATAAAACATAACCATCAAATGCTTTCCTACTTCATTCTATTTATCTTTTCTATCTATTCATTTTCGATTTTACTCTTCTCATCCCCCTATTCTTTCTCTCTTTCCTCTTGGTAATAGTTAAGTAGTGTCCCAACTGTAAATATTGTGTGTGTGTGTGTTTGTGTCTGTGTAAGTGTATCAAAGAAAAGAAATATGAATCAATTAGGTAAAGACTGCACATTTGTTAAAGGTCTTTCATGAAGATTTCATGCCTCTTTCTTAGCAGACTCACCAGAAAGACACAAGTTTAGAGTCAGAAATATCTTAGTTTTATATTCCACCATTCACCATTTGGCTGTTATTATTACAAAATTTGTTAGTGTTTTCTATTCCTCACTCTTTTTTAAAACTAGAATTCTCTGACAAGAAAATAAATATAGGACACACTTCAAAAGGCCATTGTGAAAACAAAATACGCTGAGGGCAGTATCTGGAAAATAGAAAACCATGAGGTAACTGCTTTCCTGAGGCTGTGGGTGCCGCCTGCTATGTGCCCTGGAGGCCGGGCTGCCTAGATTTTGGAAAGGACCAGAGTGCAGCATCTGCTCCATGACCCTGAAAGTGCCTCATTGGGGATACTGACTCCAATATGGAGCTCCTGGTCCTGAAGGGATCTCAGGGGACATGTGAGTTGGGGAATGGCCTGCAGAATGTGGGTCTTGGGAGGAGTTGGCAGACCTTAGGCCAAGCGACAGCAAAGAAGCCCCACAGTTTTCTCTCTGGGCTGGCTGCCGGGCACTGTCAGGTAGGGACACCTGTGGCCACCCGTGGGAGATCAAAAGGATGAAAACAACACCTCTAGTCCCTGGATGGCAGAGCCTACCAGAGGGGCATTTTCTAAAAGATGAAGAGATGGAAAATGGTCAAAACTAGTATATTTTAAAGTTGAAATGAAAGCTTGCAAAATTTTGGAACAGTATTTTTGTGTAACTTATGCCTAAAGAAATATTAGGTCATTGACTCCCTTCCACATTTTTAGTTTTTGTTTTAATTTTATTTTAGCAAAGAATCAGTTTTGCCAGCATTTTTCTCAGGAGCTGAGCATTACCCACAGCAGGGAAGACAAACTAATGTAAAGGTTAAATTTTTTAAGCTGATTCTAAGCCCAGAGCCTGAGTAAAAATGTAAAAGATCAGACATTGTGAAGTTCCTAAACTGCAAGGCTTGGGTTGTAAAATAAGGGACCATTGGTATGTTAAATTCCTCGGCTACCCTGGAGCCTTTGATCTCTGTGGCTGTTAGGACAATACTGGAGCTGCCCCAGTAAACATTCTCCCTGGCTCCTCTGGTGGTCTGATAACTTGGGACTCTATGTAAAATGGCACGTAGGCACCTCAGGCCCCAGAACCAATCAATCTAAATGTTCACCCCGCTTAGAAGTGACCAATTACCCCTGTCCAATCTGTTCCCGCCAATGAATGACTCAGAGTTGTTGTTCAATTTTTCTGCGCCTCCTGACGATTTGTTCTGATGTATGCAAAGCCCCCACCCTCTCCAAAAAGTGTACTTAAGCTCTGCCTGACCTCTGCACGGGGCTCTGGGCTGCTCTATCTTCCTGAGTGAGCCTGGAGCCTCAGCATGCTGAATCAATAAAACCCCTTCTGCCAATTGCATGGAGCCGATCTTTTGTGGTCTCTCCCTCTGACGTTTCACTGGACCCTTACACTAACAATTCTCAGGTTGATTTTGACTTCAAGTCTGGGATCTAGCACTTCTAAATGTAGAGGAAAATCATTTCTTGCTGTATTTTCCATGTGTGATTCTTTTCCTTATCCTCAAGGACCCAGTGATATTTGTTTATTGGTTTCATAAGCATCTATTTAAATGTAGTTTTTGTATGAAATACTCCCAGTTGCCATAGGGTATAGTTTGTCAGAGAAAGCTGCTAATGGCTTCACTTTCCAAGAATGTAAGTCATTTCCTTTCTTTGATTTCAGAGAGTTGATATTACACAGCATCTGAACTTTGTGGTGACAATTTTCCATTGTACATCTGTCATTAAAAAGGCTTTTGGGTTTCCTTCCTAAGAGCAGTGCATAAATTTAAGCCAAGCAATGTTAAAGGATAAGAAGTTTTTCAGCATGTAGAGTATTATAAGACTACTGTAGAAATAAATTTTAACAACCAAGACCTACTAAAGCCACCTCCAGATGGTACACAGACAAGCTTATCATTCATGCAAATGATCATTGGTCAGTTGCTTTGTAGCTGCAACTTCAGAAAGCATATGGACTGAAGCCATAGTAATATTATTTTAATCATCTGGAATACATATGCAACTAAATCTGTTACATACTCATCATTGTGCTGCTGTTAACAAACAAAATGTCATGTGATTATGCAACACAATATTATATATATGATTTATTTTTTCATTCAGTAAAAACAGATCCTTCAGTCTATGACCTAAGGTTTGTGTTGTATGCTCTCTCAAGGCAATTATCTGCATCTTAGTCACGGTGAATGAATTATAAAAAAAAAAAGTACCTCATCCTTGGGAGTAACTAGAGTTACAGGAATTCGCCATTAGGTGAGTTTGTATACTCAACTTTAAGAATGTTACAAAATAGCCATGTACATGGTCGTGCACTTTAATACCGGTGATACAGGTTTCTGATGCTTGAGGATCAAAAGTTTTAGCTTAGCCTTGACAACTGAGAAAAACCCTTTCATAAAACAAAGAAGAAAAAGATCTGGGAGTATAACTCAGTGATAGAGGAGTTATGAGTTCAATTTATCATATTGCTAACTAAGTTAGAAATATGAAACAAAAATATGATTAAAATTAATACTATTAATATTTTATTATATAGACTTCTCTCTAGCTGTAAATTCATCATAATTTTGCACAGGCATTAAAACCAGTGTTCTAATAGAAAGCAGAAAAAGCACAAAAATTTTACAGGATGAATTATATTTTCAAATTAAATCAAGTTTTGAACTTTAACAAATTGTATAGATAAAATGAGAATCAACAGACTCCCAATTAAAATAATATTTTCTCATTATGTGTCAAAACAAGTCCAATGTTTAAATATTAGGAAATAAGTCACCATTTAAGATGGGGTGATTTTAACAGCTCTCTTTCTGTTTGACCTCCCAATTCTGCCTTTGTATGAACTGAAAAGAACCAGGATGGTGATGTGTTTCTGTAATTTCAGTGACTCAGGAGATTTAGGCAGGGAGATATCACATTCAAGGACAGCTTCAGCAACTGAGCAAATACTAAAGCAAGCAAGCAAACAAACAAACAAACAAAACCACGACTGTGTTGGGCAAGGTGCACACAACCATAATCCCAGAAGGATGGGAAAATGAGGCAAGAAGATGGTAAATTCAAAGTCACCCTCAGCAAAAGTGAGACCCTAGACAACTCAGTGAGACTCTGTCTCTAAGTATAATACAAAATAGGGCTGGGGATGTGGCCCATGGTTAAGTGCCCCTGACTTCAATCCATGGTACAAAAAATAAAATAAAATGGGGCTGGAGGTGTGACTTTGTGCTTAAATGCCCCTGGGTAAGATCTCTGGTACAAAAGAAACAAAAATTCTGCTCTTTTGAATAAGTGTCACTATCTAACATCCAAGAGAAAATGAAAATATTTATAACTCATGTAACCTAGAAGTGGTGAGTTTTGGCTTTGAGATAAGGTAAAGTTTAACCTGAATTCCAGTAAAGTTACTTAGCAAATATTCTTGTGAGACTTAGCAAATACTCTTTCACACTGAACACCTATGTAAACCTCATCTATTATAAAAGGTACAATAATCATAAATGCCAACATGTAACAATTCCTCAGCTTCATTTATATACAGAAAGTAGATTATATGTTTTTACTCCTACTCTAGAAAAATGTAGAATGTGTTTCCAAAACTTTGAATATGCTCTCTTATTATTTTTTATGAATTATGTAATGCTGTTTGCTATGAAAGAGTATTAGTCAGGTATCTGGTCAAGAAATATTTGAATGTTTTCATTTTTGCTTTCAGAACACTGGTACCTCCATGAGAACAAGCCCACAATACTTTTTTAATCATGAGTTATTTGGGGAAAACACATCAGGGTGTTTTATTGGCAGCCAGATTATACTCTAAAGTTCAGTGTATTTACCAACCATCAGCTAATCATATGCAGCAAAGATTCCAGGTGAACTGAGCCTAAATTGACGACCATCCCAAATATGAACTATAAGTTTTAGAATGAGTTAATTAGTGACAGATAATTAGTTAATTTATTCACTATAGGCTGGATGCCAGGTTTCAATCACATGATGTGCAGAGGTTATATGAAAAACAGCAGTCATCTTATAGACAGTGATTTATTTTTCCTTCATTAAAATTTTGTTGACTCTCTTAGTAAACTGTATTGAACTATAGAAAAATATTTATACACATATATGCCTTTAATTGTGAAAATATTCTCCCACTACCTTATAAATTTGGTATAAATATTAGCACAATTATGAAAGCCAAATATCTCAGTCCTGCCTCTAGGGTCAAGGTGAAATTGCAAATAAGTTTCCCTTTAATGTATTTATATTGTAGAGTCTGGGGTACTGAACAATCTGAAGACCTGGCACCATCCACCTCCTGTGACACCAATTCTTTATGTTTACTATGTGGGATCTGAAATGGGAATGAATCTGTTCTTAGAATCTAGTGAAAAATAATGCCCACATTTGTACAGTTCTGGGTTGGAGCTGCCAGCTCTCTCAATTTGCACTGTCTCTTCTGTTCTTTGGCCCTGTTTAGAATATGTCCAGGAAGTGTATTCCATCACCTAGGACATAAAAATGAGTGATTTAGGCCTTTCATCTAGCTGATGTCAATGAATCCATAGCTCTCAATGTGAAATTTGGATACAATAAACTGAGATATGCCTGAGACTTCAGGTAAATAGTGAATATTAAGATGGTTTTCCAAAAGTGCATGTATGTATTAATAAATTCATAGTGTCAAGCCATGATAATATATTGAATATAGAGTTTTTAGTTACAATTTGTTTAAGCTCTTATTTTCTTCTCCTTCTCCTCCTTTTCCTCCTCCTTCTCCTCCTCCTCCTCCTCCTCCTCCTCCTCCTCCTCCTCCTCCTCCTTCTTTTTCATTTAAGGACAGAGTCTTACTGAGTTTCTTAGTGCCTTACTTTTTGCTGAAGGTAACATTGAACTCACAGTTCTCCTGCAACCACCTCCTGAGCCACTTGGATTACAGGTCTATGTCACTGTGCCTAACTTTTGTTTTTCATTTATAATTTGAATAGAAAAAAATTTAAAATTATTCTTCTGAGTCTCTTTTTAGTGGTGAGAGATATGGGGACATTGATGCCTAAGGAAATTGCTAATGAGTTTAAACCTCAAGCTTTTTTTCGTAAGATCATTGAACAGAAAAGTTAAATAAAAATTTAAACTAACTGTGATATCATTTCCATAAATAAAAATATATACATATTTATTCACAAATTGCTTTAACCTTATATACAGTGATAAGTGTCAATGCACTTCTGTCTGGGTTAGGTCCTATTATTGGAAGGAAATTCTCCCTCAATGTAAATCAACCCAAGTAATTTAATGCAATTCACAGCCACTCAAAATAATAAGAAGAAGTAGGGTAGGGGGATTCTAGAATTGTGATGCACACCTGTAATATAAGTTACTTGAAAAAGCATTACAGGAAAAAATTTATTCTCTCTCTCTCTCTCTCTCTCTCTCTCTCTCTCTCTCTATATATATATATATATATATATATATATATGTTTATGAGTACACAGGTAGTGAGGGTACACAAGTCTAATACACAGTCCTTTTTTTCTTAAATTTTTATTTGTTGCTGTAGATGGATATATCATTATTAGTTTGTTTCTTTGTTATTGTTTTTTTTTTAATGTGGTGCTGAGTGTTCAACCCAGTACCTCACACATACTAGAAAAGCACTCTACCAGAAGATTCTGACCCCTTTTTTCTTTGATTTTGAGGTCCTGCTATCCTCTCATGTTTTTAATTGCTGGACTCAGCAGTTTTAGATGTGCTTCTTTTCACATTTTGACACCATTGTCAGCAGATCCAAGATCTTAAATTAGATAGCCCTTAATACAAAGTTGCTCATTTTGAAATATTTTTTCTTTTAGTTGTACACAATGCCTTTATTTTTATTTATTTATTTTGATGTGGTGCTGAGGATCGAACCCAGGGCCTCACATGCGCCAGGCAAGCACTCTACCGCTGAGCCACAGCCCCAGCCCAAAGTTGCTCATTTTGTCTTCTTAGTTAAAGATTAGTTTCCAAGTATAGGTAGATGCAAACTATTATTGAATTAAATAGTTTTTATTTGAGTTTCTTTACAAAAGTCTTTTTTTTTCTTTTCTTTTCTTAGGTCACTATGTTCTCAGGTTAGAGTATTAACAGGAGATGCTTTCAGTTTTCATAGAAAATATATTTTTTTAGATAACAAAAAAGAATTCGTTGAATGAATACTAATGATTTTAATGGAGGAAAAAATGATTTGTTGAGACACATAAGGAAAATTGACAATATTAAAATCATATTTAGGATAGAATAGAAAGAAATCATAATTAATAAAAGAATAAGTGCAAATCATCCAGAAAGATTTTTAAAAATTTGAAAATGCCTTTCCCCCATAAGCCTGCAGAACCATCATTAGATGATGATAGCCGCATAAAATATTTTAGGTTCTAAGGTGGAGACTAAAGAAAAAGAAAAATGTTGATGGCTTCAGAAGTTCTTTTTCTCCTTATAAGGTTTTTTTTTTTTTTTAAATTTTTATTACTTTTAATTTGGTGGAGGGATACTGAAAAACTTCCATGGCCCAGGGAGAATTGCCCCACCTCTCCACCTCCTATGCCCTCCACCCATATTTCTTTTTTTTTTTTCTCAGTCCACCTTTGTCCCCTCCTCCGCCCTGTCCTTTCCCCAGTGACAGGACTTGGCAGTGGTCACTGTTGGGGAGGAGGAGGGAGAGACGGCCTTGCTCCCTGAGCCCCCTCCTCTGCTCCAGAGCTGGTAGGGTCCAACTCTCTCGGCAAAAGCTGAGATGAGGAGGAGGAGGGGGAGGGGTGGAGCAGGAAGAGGAGGAAGAGGAGGAGGGGAGGAGGAGGGGTAGGAGGAGGAGAAGGAGGAAAAAGAGTGGAGGAGGAGGGGGAGAAGTGGAGCAGGAGGAGTTGCTAACAGGAGGAGTTATAACAAGGGATCTTGGCGGCTGCAGCCTCAGCTACAGCTTTGGCAGCGAAGGTCAGCGCACTGGGCAGCCGGCACCTGAGGGACCAATAACACTAGCCAGTCACTGCGCCTTCCCCAGGGGCTGCGAGGGCGGGTGGGAGGTAGGCAGGGGCTCTGGGTCCCCACCCCGGGCTTTGAGTGCCCACGCGGAGACCTAGGAGCCGAGCGCCCCCAAGAGGGCTGTTTCTGGGTGCGGGCACCGCTGCCCAAGTGTGCGGTAAAAGGGGAGCTGCATCCTGGAGGGGCCATGGAGCTCGGGAGTTGGGGTTTGGGGTGGGGAGGGCGGGAAGCGGTGGGGGAGAAGCGGAGTCCCTGGAGAGAAAGGAGGCGCTGAAGAGGAGTCCCGGAGCGCGAGGCGGGGGGAGGCTGCAGCCCCCGGTGCAGGCCAGAGGTGAGCGCTGAGGTGAGGGACGCAGGCGCGGCCCCCACTGGAGAAGCGAGTGCCTGCCGCCCAGACTGGGGAGGTGTTGGATACAGCCTAGGCTCCAGCTCTCCCAAGGGCAGCGAGGGGAGGCAGGACTCCAGAAGTGCTGGGGGTGTGTGAAGGTGAAGCGGAGTGTCAGAGGCAACCACCAGCTGAGCCTCTAGGAGGAGAAGGAGGAGCAGGGGAGACGGGACCCGCAGGCTGCCGCCCTCCTCAGCGCCAGGGGCTGGGACAAGGGGCACCGCGCGACATGGGCTAACAGGAAGGAGCTGCAGCGGGTAGGGCGGCAGAGGCTCCTGCAAAGCAGGCCAGTCGCGGATGGGAGCCTGGCCAGCAGCGGTGGGGGCGGAAGCCTGGGGCTGGGAGCCTGGGCGGGGAGCCAGAGCCAGAGAGGGGAGCCGAAGCCAGGGGCAGGGCCTCAGAGGCTCCAAGCTCGCTCCCCCCTGACTTAACTTTCTGGGTGGACATGTGTGCTAGAGGTACGCTGGGGCCAGCCGGGGCAGGAGAAGTCCACCCATATTTCAGCTCAAAAGTGTATTCATGGAGTTCTTGATGTCTAAAAAATTTTGCTTTATGAAAAGAAGCAACTACTCTCAACTTATGTTTTATTCATTGTAATTAAATTATTCCTTTGAACATGGAATAAAAAAAAGAAATTATTAAATTTATTTGAAGACATCCGAATAACATTTGGTTATGCAGTCTGCCTATTTTAATATGACTTGCAAAATTGAAAATTGCAGAGGAATTCTAAGTCAATAGAAAAATGTCTAAACTTTTTTAAGGACATTCATCTCAAAATGTGATTTTAAAATTAGGCACTTCACCATATGACACAGGAAGAGAAAGATAAGAAACCAAATAAAATACTATCAAAGTCTGACAGAAACTCTCCAAAATTAGACTTATTCATCTTCACATGAGAGACTCCATTTTCTACAGAGGGCTTATTTTTTTAATATACAAGACCCCCTTTCCTCCCCACTAAACTTAGAAAATTACACTGGTTTCTTGGGGCTTCTGCCCAAGTTTCTTCCTTAAAAAACACTGACATTTCTGCAAACCTTCTCTAAATATTGTGAGAGATAGAAGTGGCTTTTTTGTTTGGAAAAGTAGTTGTGATTTAGGATTATCAGTGAAACCCCTTGGGGCTTTATTGAATCATGTCAACAGCTGTCAGCAATAATATGTACTTTGCTGGCCACAACATAATGTATTGATATGTATAAAACAATGTTATAAACTGGAAAAAAATGTTTTTTTTTAATAATTTATATGCAGCCTTTTGAATAATACAGAGTTCTTTTTGAGCATTATGGTGCTGTAGATAATAAATTTACCCTGTTCTCTGGCCTGCCAGGAGAGTTGTAAAGCAGAATATATTGGTTCACCTTTGTGATAATAAACAATTTTAGTATGTCAGTAGGTTCAAGCTAACATTTACTTCTTTTTTTAAAAGAAAGAGTGAGAGAGAGAATTTTTTAATATTTATTTTTTAGTATTTGGCAGACACAACATCTTTGTCTGTATGTGGTGCTGAGGATCGAACCCGGGCCGCACGCATGCCAAGCGAGCGTGCTACCTCTTGAGCCACATCTCCAGCCCTAACATTTACTTCTGAGATCTTAAAGAATAATGTGCTCTAAATGGTTCTGGGAGTGTTTATACTGGCTCTGACTCTCCTGGGTAATGTTTCAGTGAGTGATATGATCAGATAAAAAGTGGCACTATTTCTCAAGTATTGATATTGTGATATCTCCTGTAGTTTTATTGCCTGGAGTAGCTTTGTCTTAACTGGATCTGTAGTTCTTTGTGTGTATTTTTAATATGCTATTTAAAAAGTGGTTTATAAACTTGTGTACATTTTCTAAGTGATATCACCCTTCTTTCTCAGTTATTTTTGCATGGATCAGGAGTCAATAAGTCCTTATTGTTCTTGTTTTATCTTCTTGACAAAATACAGACACCCTTATAGGAAATGTTTCTCTTGAAACTGAAATAGTGATCAATTCATCACCTCTTCATGTGTTCCAAATGGTAACAAGACATCTACATTGGTAGCAAGTCATAATTGATTATATAAATTTAATTTAGAGTAACATGTTTATATAAACTTTTTGAGAATAGCCAAGCTTTCTGTGTTTATTAATTTCTCCTACAAAAACAGTAAGGGTGGTGATTTTTGCATAGGAAGAAAAACTCTGATATTCAATCATTCTTTTGGCTGATAACATACAACTGAGTTTTTAACATGTTGTAATTTCCTCACAGGATAACAAAGAAGAAATAAATTTACAAGCAGCACTTTATTGAAGGTAGTAGCTTTTCTACAAAGGGCGAAACATTTCATTTTGTTCTTATTTTCTTAAAACTGCATAGACTAATTCTGAGAAAGTATTCAAGCACTTTCTTTATTTATATACATTTTGAATGTTGATGGGTCTTTATTTTGTTTATTTTGTTTATATGCAGTGCTTAGATGCAACCCTGTGACTCAAACATGCTAAACAAGTGTTCTACCATTGAGTCACAATCCCAGCTCCAGGCACAAACACAGGTCTTTCAGCCCTTTTTTGATGTGTAGAATTTCTCACCCATGCGTCTGCTGTCTTGATCTAAGTATCCATACATTTACTTCACACTGATACAGTGATTTGATGCACATACACAATGCCATTTACTGCAACAAAACAGCATGGTTTATAACTTAAATCCATTTTAAGCATTCAAGCTAATTAGAGTCATAAAGCTATAAGAATAGGGCCTTTTAATGCACTGGTATATTAACCTATATAAGATGGGTGAGCTTTTTATTCAAAAAGTCCTGAAGTAGTCCTGAAGAATATTTGGATTGAAACAGGTGAAAAATAATGGTTGAGGCCCACTGCTCTTTTGTGTTTCACTAATATTAATGCAGAGACCATTAGGAGCAGCACACTAGCTGAGCTAATAAAGATGGCCAATTTCAAAGAAAATCAGAATTTGTATAATACAGGACCTATTAGATCACATCAGGTTGACTCCTTTGGAAAGCAAATGTGTAAGCCATGCAGCTCACAAGACATGATATGGATCATCCACATTGCACATGGCTTGTGAGTCCTCTGTTTGACAGCAGAAGACCCTCAACACTGGCTCCCACAAAAGAGATTCCTGCAGTCCAATATTGGGATTAGAAAATTGTAGTAAACTATGGTGAAAGCAATTTTTAAGACAGATGCCTTCTGTTTGTTTCCAGAAAAAAGACAGTAAGGAAAATATGAGTGAAAAAGTCCTTTTCCATGAACTCCTATTTGTTTTGCTTTGTGAGCATACCCTATAGAAGAAAATAGAATTCTGACTGTGAGGGGAAATCTGGACCTCCAGTGATTGTTATAGAAGAATAGGAAATGTTGACACCAAGGGTATGCTATCAAATACTTAGCATAGGACTGCCTACTTCTTTGAGAGAAGGCTGTGTGGTAAATAGAAAATGCTCGTAAAATCTTTTCTTTTTGTTTAATGAAGCCTAGAGTTTTATTTGATGTTTGAGATCCATTGTGCTTTGAAATATAATCTTCTTAACATCCCTGCCATAGGTTTATATGAAAGGTGATTTAGTGTACTGTGGTGGGCTAACATCCATTGCTTCTTTTTATGGGAAACATTTTCTACTAAAAAAAAATAAAAATGGCCAATACTCTTTAATAGGAAATTTTATTCATCATTGAGTGGAGGCTTTCTTAAAATGCTTTTATTCAAACACATCTTTGTTTTTAGAGAAAGAGAGAGAGAGAGAGAGAGAGAGAGAGAGAGAGAGAGATTTTTTAATATTTATTTTTTTTAGTTTTTGGCGGACACAACATCTTTATTTGTATGTGGTGCTGAGGATCGAAACCAGGGCTGTGTGCATGCCAGGCGAGCACGCTACTGATTGAGCCACATCGCCAGCCCCCTCAAACACACCTTTTATTTAAAACATAGAAATGACTGGCTTTACAAAGCCAGTTATGTAAAAATAATCAGAAACTTTAAAATAAACTAAACAGATCACTCACATTATATTTTCTACAAAAATATTTTATTTACCATTATATTTAGAAAAATATAAAAGAATCAAATTATTTCACATACATATAAAAGTTAACCTTAGATAAAACATATATACATTTATACATAGTGTTCTAGAGTGCACATGCACATGCATATTCTAAAATATATAAAAGATTTCATCGACTTGTTGAAAAATTCCAGGAAGTATCTAGTATTGATATTATTTAATAAACTTTCATGAATAAGTAATTACAAAATCATGTCTAAACTTGTGAGAAATAGTTTCATATGTTATCTTTATTCCAAGAAAATAAGTTTTCAGAGATTTATCAGAGAATAAATAATCTGTCATTCCTCACAGTTTTATCATGCATTCACTTATTTTCTTATTTTTAGCATGGATTCTCTAGTACTTAAGACTTCTTTCTTCCTTTGTATATTTATTTTACTTTCTTAATCACTCTTTGTATTCTGTTTTTCTCTCTCTCACTCAAAGAGTAGTTTTACGTGAGACAATATATTACTTTTTAAATAAATGAATATATTTTAGTTGCTTCAAAAGTATTTGCTTTTTTTCATAATATGTTACAGTTATTCTTGAGTATTACAAACTCCACAATGGAATATATAAAACATTTTCAACATATATAAACATGCTTTTTAATTTTTGTATTTAAATATTTTATTTTCTCTGAATTTGCTCACAATCTTTTATAACATAATTTTTAGATTTTATTCTAATTTGTTATAAAAGACAATAGAATGCATTGTAATTCATATTATACAAATGGAGTAAAATTTTTCATATCTCCTGTACACAACAGAGTCACACCATTCATATCTTCATACATGTACTTAGGGTAATGACATCCATCTCATTCCTTCACTTTCCTATCCCCATGCTCCTTTTCTTCCCCTTCCTCCCAACTGCCTTATCTATAGTTTGCCTATTTCTCCCATGCTTCTCCCTCCTTTCCATTACATATCAGAAATTTTATGTCAGAGAAAACATTCAGCATTTGGTTTGGGGGGATTGGCTTACTTCACTTAGCATAATATTTTTCAACTCCATCCATTTACATGCATATGCCATGATTTCATTTTCTTTAATAATGAGCATTATCCCATTTTGTATAAAAAGAACATTTTCTTTATCAATTCATATACTGAAGGGCATCACAGCATACTACAAGAATGCAGCTACAACAATGTATATAGTAGCACAATTTAAAAAATGATTTTAACTATCAGATTATAAATGCTTTTTTAAAAAATCTGATATAAAGGTATAAAAAAATCTACATGGTTTCTACTGAACATTGTGGATGTTGAAGGTTTTGAATATTTTCTAGTATATTTATCATCAGAAATACTATTATTTCTACTAATAAAATGTTTCTAAAATGAAAATATAAAATGGAGAAGCCAATAAATTAATAGCCTTGCCTCATAATGTATTAGGTGTAAGACTTTGTGAATATTATAGTATTTTTTAGGTGTAAAACCTTAGCTAGATTTCATTTGAATGTTAGGTTTTCACATTTAGTAACCTTATAAACTATTAACTCTGGGAATCTCAGTTTGATTATCTGTCAATCATTAATAATTGCTTTCAGATTTTTCTGGAAAATTTGAACATGCCCAATATTGTTTTCTTTTTCTTTTTCTTTTTTTTAATACTTATTTATTTATTTTTTGAGAGAGAGAGAGAGGGAGAGAGAGAGAGAGAGAGAGAGAGAGAATTTGAGAGAGAATTTTATTTTTTTAATTATTATTATTATTTTTTTTTTTGGCGGACACAACATCTTTGTTTGTATATGGTGCTGAGGATCAAACCTGTGCTGCATGCACGCCAGGTGAGTGCGCTACCGCTTGAGCCACATCCCCAGCCCTGTTTTCTTTACTTATATGTTAAAAAAGAATTTTTCAGAGTTCTCTAAAGTAAAGTACTCCTGAAAAAAAGCAAGTGCTCTATACAATGTAGACATGTAGTGGTCATAACTTTTGAGGTCAGAACTACATGAAGCTTGGTTTGTATACTCCATCAATTCAAGTTTTGTAAATAAGGGATAAGACAATGTTTTTATACCATGAAGAAGACCTCATAGCAGGACAGGTAGACACTGTAGTCACTTATCTCCATGAAGTCCCAATATCACATCCACTTATCACATCCACCACATTTTCAAAAAGACATCTCATTACATCAAAACTGGTATATGAGATTTAACCTCACTAAAAGTCTCACCAAGCACAAAAAAATTTGAACACCATATATGGGAGGGAGGAAGCCAGGACCAGATCAAACAGAAACTGCTTGCATTAAGACCTGTAACCACCCTGGTGATGTAGCTGAACCCAAAGAAAAATCCAAGAATGAGTATTGGGGTTTAGAGATAGGTGTGCAAAAGGCTTAATTGTTCTAAGGTAAGGATGCAATGCAAACCATAATTGTAACTGTGCAGTTATAAATCACAATTTTAAACAAAAGGATAGAAAAACAGGCAGAAGTACCAATTAAAGAACAGGATAGAGTTTTTAACTCATAATAGAAGAATTGACATTTTTTACCAAATGGGTGAAGATGTCCAGAAATTTTTCTTTATGAAGATAATTTGTGGAAGGAGTGAGTTTTTCGTTTCTGAAGAAAATTTTGGCAGAAAGTATAAAATAAGAGAAGGAATAGCAAAAGCACAAAAGTCACAGAAGGAAACTAGAGTCTAGTTAGATGTTCAGTTATAGGGTTGGGGATATAACTCAGTTGGTAGAGTGCTGGCCTCACATGCACAAGGCCCTGGGTTTAATCCCCAGTACCACCAAAAAAAAAAGTTCAGTTACAAATTTTTATTGTGTTTATCATGATGTCATTTAGAATTATTAATAGTATTATTATTTAAATCAGGAATTGAACGCACAGGTGCTTAACTACTGAGACAAACCCCAGCTCTTTCTTTTCTTTTCTTTTTTTTGAGACTGAATCTTGCAGAATTTTTGAGACTGGCTTTGAGCTTTCAATTCTCATGCCTTAGTCTATAGAGCCAACCAAGATTACAGGCATTCGCCACCATGCACAGCTTGGAATTTTTTTTAAGTTATTTTATTTTTATATATGAGGACTTCATCTGACAATGATTGTATTTTCTTTTTTTTTTCAGTTTTATTTATTTTATTTTATTTTTTTAATACACAACATCAGAATGCATTACAATTCTTATTACACGTATAGAATACAATTTTTCATATTTTTTTATATAGAGTATGTTTACACCAATTCATGCCTTTATACATGTACTTTGTTTTTATTTTTTATTTTTGCATTACAATTCTTATTATACATATATACCACAATTTTTTTAATTAATTTTTATTGTAGGTTATTCAAAACATTACATAGTTCTTGATATATCATATTTCACACTTTGATTCAAGTGGGATATGCGCTCCCATTTTTACCCCACATACAGATTGCAGAATCACATCAGTTGCACAACCATTGATTTACATATTGCCATTCTGGTGTCTGCTGTATTCTGCTGCCTTTCCTATCCTCTACTATCCCCCCTCCCCCCTCCCCTCCCCTCTTCTCTCTCTGCCCCCTCTACTGTAATTCATTTCTCCCCCTTATATTTTTCCTCCTTTCCCCTCACTTCCTCTTGTATGTAATTTTGTATACCCCTGAGGGTCTCCTTCCATTTACATGCAATTTCCCTTCTCTCTCCCTTTCCCTCCCACCTCTCATCCCTGTTTAATGTTAATCTTCTTCTCATGCTCTTTGTCCCTACTCTGTTCTTAGCTACTCTCCTTATATCAAAGAAGACATTTGGCATTTGTTTTTAAGGGATTGGCTAGCTTCACTTAGCATAATCTGCTCTAATGCCATCCATTTCCCTCCAAATTCTATGATTTTGTCATTTCTTAATGCAGAGTAATACTCCATTGTGTATAAATGCCACATTTTTTTTATCCATTCATCTATTGAAGGGCATCTAGGTTGGTTCCAAAGTCTTGCTATTGTGAATTGTGCTGCTATGAACATGGATGTAGCAGTGTCCCTATAGTGTGCTCTTTTTAGGTCTTTAGGGAATAGACCGAGTAGGGGAATAGCTGGATCAAATGGTGGTTCCATTCCGAGCTTTCCAAGAAATCTCCATACTGCTTTCCAAATTGGCCGCACCAATTTGCAGTCCCACCAGCAATGTACAAGAGTACCCTTTTCCCCACATCCTCGCCAGCACTTGTTGCTGTTTGACTTCCTAATGGCTGCCAATCTTACTGGAGTGAGATGGTATCTTAGGGTGGTTTTGATTTGCATTTCTCTGACTGCTAGAGATGGTGAGCATTTTTTCATATACTTGTTGATTGATTGTATGTCCTCCTCTGAGAAATTTCTGTTCAGGTCCTTGGCCCATTTGTTGATTGGGTTATTCATTATCTCATTGTCTAATTTTTTTAGTTCTTTGTATATTCTGGATATTAGGGCTCTGTCTGAAGTGTGAGGAGTAAAGATTTGTTCCCAGGACGTAGGCTCCCTATTTACCTCTCTTATTGTTTCTTTTGCTGAGAAAAAACTTTTTAGTTTGAGTAAGTCCCATTTGTTGATTCTAGTTATTAACTGTTGTGCTATGGGTGTCCTATTGAGGAATTTGGAGCCCGACCCCACAGTATGTAGATCATAGCCAACTTTTTCTTCTATCAGACGCCATGTCTCTGATTTGATATCAAGTTCCTTGATCCACTTTGAGTTAACTTTTGTGCATGGCGAGAGAAAGGGATTCAGTTTCATTTTGTTGCAAATGGATTTCCAGTTTTCCCAACACCATTTGTTGAAGATGCTATCCTTCTTCCATTGCATGCTTTTAGCCCCTTTATCGAATATAAGATAGTTGTAGTTTTGTGGATTGGTTTCTGTGTCCTCTATTCTGTACCATTGGTCCACCCGCCTGTTTTGGTACCAGTACCATGCTGTTTTTGTTACTATTGCTCTGTAGTATAGTTTGAAGTCTGGTATAGCTATACCACCTGATTCACACTTCCTGCTTAGCATTGTTTTTGCTATTCTGGGTCTTTTATTTTTCCATATGAATTTCATGATTGCTTTCTCTATTTCTACAAGAAATGCCATTGGGATTTTGATTGGCATTGCATTAAACCTATAGAGAACTTTTGGTAATATCACCATTTTGATGATGTTACTTCTACCTATTCATGAACAGGGTATATTTTTCCATCTTCTAAGATCTTCTTCTATTTCTCTCTTTAGGGTTCTGTAGTTTTCATTGTATAAGTCTTTCACCTCTTTTGTTAGGTTGATTCCCAAGTATTTTATTTTTTTGAGGATATTGTGAATGGGGTGGTTGTCCTCATTTCCATTTCAGAGGATTTGTCGCTGATATACAGGAATGCCTTTGATTTATGCGTGTTGATTTTATAGCCTGCCACTTTGCTGAATTCATTTATTAGCTCTAATAGTTTCTTTGTAGACCCTCTTGGGTCTGCTAGGTATAGAATCATGTCATCTGCAAATAGTGATAATTTGAGTTCTTCTTTTCCTATTTTTATGCCTTTAATTTCTTTCGTCTGTCTAATTGCTCTGGCCAGTGATTCGAGAACTATGTTGAACAGAAGTGGTGAGAGAGGGCATCCCTGTCTTGTTCCAGATTTTAGAGGGAATGCCTTCAGTTTTTCTCCATTCAGAATGATGCTAGCCTGAGGCTTGGCATAGATTGCTTTTACAATATTGAGGTATGTTCCTGTTATCCCTAATTTTTCTAGAGTTTTGAACATAAAGGGATGCTGTACTTTGTCGAATGCTTTTTCCGCATCTATCGAGATGATCATATGGTTCTTATTTTTAAGCCTATTGATGTGGTGAATAACATTTATTGATTTCCGTATATTGAACCAGCCTTGCATCCCAGGGATAAATCCTACCTGATCATGGTGCACAATTTTTCTGATATGTTTTTGTATCCGGTTCGCCAGAAGTTTATTGAGGATTTTTGCATCTAGGTTCATTAGAGATATTGGTCTGTAGTTTTCTTTCTTTGAAGTGTCTTTGTCTGGTTTAGGAATCAGGGTGATGTTGGCCTCATAGAATGAATTTGGAAGTTCTCCCTCTTTTTATATTTCCTGAAATAGCTTGAAAAGTATTGGTATTAGTTCCTCTTTAAAGGTTTTGTAAAACTCTGCTGTATACCCATCCGGTCCTGGGCTTTTCTTAGTTGGTAATCTTTTGATGGTATCTTCTATTTCCTCAATTGATATTGGTCTGTTTAGGTTGTCAATATCCTCCTGACTCAATCTGGGCAAATCATATGACTTAAGAAATTTATCGATGCCTTCACTATCTTCTATTTTATTGGAGTATAAGGATTCAAAATAGTTTCTGATAATCTTCTGTATTTCTGAAGTGTCTGTTGTGATATTGCCTTTTTCATCCCGTATGCTGGTAATTTGAGTTCTCTCTCTTCTTCTCTTCGTTAGCGTGGCTAAGGGTCTGTCGATTTTATTTATTTTTTCAAAGAACCAACTTTTAGTTTTGTCAATTTTTTCAATTGTTTCTTTCGTTTCGATTTCATTAATTTCAGCTCTGATTTTAATTATTTCTTGTCTTCTACTTCTTTTGCTGTTGTTTTGCTCTTCTTTTTCTAGGATTTTGAGTTGAAGTACTAGATCATTTATTTGTTGGTTTTTTCTTTTTCTAAGGAATGAACTCCAAGCAATAAATTTTCCTCTTAGAACTGCTTTCAATGTGTCCCATAGATTCCGATATGTTGTGTCTGTGTTTTCATTTATCTCTAAGAATTTTTTAATTTCCTCCTTGATGTCTTCTATAACCCATTGATCATTCAGTAACCTATTGTTCATTCTCCAAGTGATGCATGATTTTTCCTTACTTCTTTTATCGTTAATTTTCAATTTCATTCCATTATGGTCAGATAAGATACATGGTATTATCTCTACTCCTTTGTATTGTCTAAGAGTTGCCCTGTGACATAATATATGATCTATTTTTGAGAAGGATCCATGTGCTGCTGAGAAAAAAGTGTAACTGCTTGATGTTGGGTGGTATATTCTATATATGTCAATTAAGTCTAGGTTATTAATTGTGTTATTGAGCTCTATAGTTTCCTTATTCAACTTTTGTTTGGAAGATCTGTCCAGTGGTGAGAGAGGTGTGTTGAAGTCTCCCATGATTATTGTATGGTGGTCTATTAGACTCTTGAACTTGAGAAGAGTTTTTTTGATGAACATAGCTGCACCATTGTTTGGGGCATATATATTTATAATTGTTATGTCTTGTTGGTGTATGGTTCCCTTGAGAAGTATGTAGTGTCCCTCTTCATCCCTTTTGATTAACTTTGGCTTGAAATCTATTTTATTTGATATGAGTATGGACACTCCTGCTTGTTTCCGAAGTCCATATGAGTGATATGACTTTTCCCAACCTTTCACCTTCAGTCTATGTATGTCTTTTCCTATCAAATGCGTCTCCTGAAGGCAGCATATTGTTGGGTCTTGTTTTGTGATCCATTCTACTAGCCTGTGTCTCTTAATTGGTGAGTTTAAGCCATTAACATTTAGGGTTATTATTGAGATATGGGTTGTTCTTCCAGCCATATTTGTTTATTTATGTTACTAAACATGGTTTGTTTTCCTCTTTGATTATTCCCCCCCCTTTACTGTACTACCTCCCGCTGTTGGTTTTCATTGATATTTTCCATTTCCTCTTCCTGTAATATTTTGCCGAGGATGTTTTGAAGAGATGGTTTTCTAGCTGCAAATTCTTTTAACTTTTGTTTATCATGGAAGGTTTTAATTTCATCTTCCATCCTGAAGCTTAATTTCGCGGGATACACGATTCTTGGTTGGAACCCATTTTCTTTCAGTGTTTGAAATATGTTATTCCAGGATCTTCTAGCTTTGAGAGTCTGTGTTGAAAGATCAGCTGTTATCCTGATTGGTTTACCCCTAAATGTAATCTGCTTCCTTTCTCTTATAGCTTTTAAAATTCTCTCCTTATTCTGTATGTTGGGCATCTTCATTATAATGTGTCTAGGTGTGGATCTCTTACGATTTTGCACATTCGGCGTCCTGTAGGCTTCTAGGATTTGGGATTCTGTCTCATTCTTCAAGTCTGGGAAGTTTTCTCGTATTATTTTGTTGAATAGATTGCTCATTCCTTTGGTTTGGACCTCAGTACCTTCCTGTATCCCAATGACTCTTAAGTTTGGTCTCTTTATGTTATCCCATATTTCTTGAATGTTCTGCTCATGGTTTCTTAACAGCTTTGCTGAGCTGTCTATGTTCTTCTCCAGTTGAAATACTTTGTCTTCATTGTCTGATGTTCTATCTTCTAAGTGTTCTACTCTGCTGGTAGTATTCTCAATTGAGTTTTTAAGTTGGTTTATTGTTTCCTGCATTTCCAGGATTTCTGTTTGTTTGTTTTTTATAACCTCTATCTCCCTGTATAATTGATCTTTTGCTTCTTGGATTTGTTTATGTAATTTATTGTCAAAGTGGTCGAAGTGGTCTTTCATTGTCTGATTTTGCTGTCTAATGTCTTCCTTGAGACTCCAGATCATCTGAAGCATGTATATCCTGAATTCTTTATCTGACATTCCATCTGCTGCAGATATTACCTCTTCTAAAGTTGAGTTGACCTGCATTGCTTGTGGTCCTTTCTTTCCTTGTCTTTTCATATTGATTGCGTTTCTTTCTGCTTGGTGAAACTGTTGTGTTATTGATTTTTCCCCCTATATATTTATATTGCTCTTGTATAGCTGCAAAGTCTCCCTCGCAGGCTTTGGTGGTGGTTCTGCCCCTCCTCCAATTGAGGCAATGTGCCTACCACGCCGGGAGGCCGCTGTGCCTGTACTTTCGATGGGCCTGTTCTTTCGGTGGTCACAGGTCCGCCTATCTTGCAGGCATGAGCAGCGGCTTTGTCCCTCCGCTCGCCACTAGGCCTGTTCTGTCTGTCGGTTGCAGGTCTGTCTACCTAAAAGGCGCTGGTGGCGGCTCTGCCCCTCCCCCAACCGGGGCGATGTATCTGGCGGGCCACTGGGCCTGTTTTGTCAGTGGTCACGGTTCTGCCTACCTTGCATGTGCGTGGAGCAGCTGTGTCCCTCCGAGAGTTGCTGGGCCTAACCTGCCGGTGGGTGGCAACTGCGCCTACCTTGCAGGCCCGGGGGTGGCTCTGCTGCTCCGCGGGTTGCTGGGCCTGATATGCTGGTGAGACGCAGGTTTGCCTACCTTGCAGGCACCTGGCGGCTCTGCCCCTCCCCCAACTGGGGCGGGCGATGTGTCTGGCCGTCCTCTGAGCCTGTTCTGTTGGTGGTCAGGGTACTGCCTACCTAGCAGGATCGTGGGGCAGCTGTGCCTCTCCGCAGTTTGTTGGGCCTGACCTGCTGGTGTGTGGCAAGTGCGCCTACCTTGCAGGCCCGGGGGTGGCTCTGCCGCTCCGCGGTTGCTGGGCCTGATCTGCTGGTGATTCGCAGGTCTGCGTAACTTGCAGGCGCCCGGCGGCTCTGCCCCTCCCCCAATCTGAGCGATGTGTCTGGCAGTCCACTGGGCCTGTTTTGTTGGTGGTCACAGTTCCGCCTACCTTGCACACGCGTGGAGCAGCTGTTTCATTAGTGCCTGGGCACACTCTCCTTGTTTGCCTCCCTCAGGCCCTAAGTTTGTAGAGCTTGGGGCTGAGAACCCCCAGCAAATTTGCTTACCTTCTGGTAGCCACGCCCCCGTATCTGATGCAAGAGACCTCAGTTGTCAGCACTGGTGGGAGCGGTAGCCGTGAGTCCCACGCCAAGGCGAGTCGGTGCAAGAGACCTCAGTTGTCAGCACTGGTGGGAGCGGTAGCTGGGAGTCCCGCGCCGCGAGGTTCTTAGCCTCGTGGCTAAGAACCAGGCGGGCGGGGTGGCTGTTTGCAGAGCAAGAGCGGAATGGCGGGAGCTGTCTGCCGGCCGGGCGGGGACCCTTCTCGCCAAGCAGGGCCGCCGGTGGCCGCTTGTAAAGCCGGGTGGCTGCAGCCGCGTGGCTAAGAACCAGGCGGGCGGGGTGGCTGTTTGCAGGGCAAGAGCGGGGCCGCCAGGGTAGCCGGGATGGCAGAAGCTGTCTGCTGGCCGGGCGGGGACCCTTCTGCCGCACTGCTCTGGGCCGCCTGCCGCTTGCAGAAGCGGCCGGTGGCCGCGGGATTGGACTCTGCGCCCGCCGGTCAAGTTTCACTTGTCTGGGGCAAACTGTCACGTCTAATAAACTTACTAATTCTCGGCAGGTCTTCTTTCAACGGAATTTTGCTAGATGATCCTCAGTAGGTAGAATGTAGCTGTTTTAATGAGTGTTTCTGATCCCGTTAATGTGGAGATATTGAGAGTGCTGTTTACTCGCCGGCCGCCATGTTGGATCTCTCAAAAATTTACTCTTTATGTAAATATGATATCATCTTGGCGTGAGTGGAATGACTCTAGAGTTTTTGAAGTGACTCCCTAAGTAGGGTCAAGCTTAATGTCAAATCTTTGATATTGTTCCATAAGAAATTTGGAAAAGAATGTGGCACATTAAATGTATATTCTAATAAAATTAAAAATCCCTGAAAAATATTTCCCAGATACTTTTGCTCTAATCCATTAGGAGTAATGTTTTAGACTGTATAGTTGAGAAAATAAATGTTATTTAGAACCCCACATCTCAGTGATTTATTTAATCAATGTTTATTTCCCACTCTAAAAGGTCTAAAGTGAACAAAATTTAATGGTCAGGCAGGTCTACTGGGTGGCTTACATCTGAGATAGTTCTCAGAACTCTGGGGATCCTGCATTTCATGGGTTTTATGAATCATTTTTCCTCTATAATTTGTTAGTATCACAAGAGTACTTGTTTCCATCAAAAATATCCACCTTAGTCTCCCAGACTTTAGAAATCTTCACTTTGTGATGGTGTGCTGTGGGAGAGGCATTAGCTTTCAGAATCAGTTTCAGCCTTCAGCACACTTGTTTGTGCTAACCTTGAAGGATATTTTCAGTATAAAGTATGCTTAGACAGTTATTTTGTGTATGGAGAAAAACTTGAATTTTTATTTAACTTGCCTCTTGGCTGACTCATGTCTCTTAACCAGTGATGAATTTCTATTAATAATTTTACATGAATAATAAATGGAAGGGCATGTTTAATAGAATAAAAATTATAAGTAAAAGTAGAATGAGCCATTATGACTTCATTAAGATTGCCAAATGAGAAATAAATTTAATGTATTTTAAATATTTGTAATTTAAAATTATTGTACTTAAAATATTATAGCAAATACGGTAACTTTAAAACTGTTTATCTTAATATATATGATTTAAACTTTATAACTTAAAGATTATTTTTTCAAATCTGAACTCAACGAATCACACCTGACCAGGTGCAAAACTCAAAAATGAAGGCAGGGAATTTGTATATTAAGAACAAGATTTAAAAATTAAAAAAAAAATAGATGTCTATTATAAAACCTGGAAGATAATGTTGAAAGGATTCTTCAGAATGAAAACAGAAGATTGGACAAGGAGAATAAATTTTCCTAACATGATTCTAAAATGAGAGAAATGAGATATGGAAAAGGGGAGATAGAACATGAAAAAAAAAATTCCTCCACAAAGTAAAAAGTGATCATGAATAAAGGTGTCAAAACCACAGTTTTCTGTGAGTTACCACCAGTCTCCCTGACTAAAGACACAGGAGAAGTTGTTTCAAGTTTTTTGCAATAAGGTTTAAAACTAAACATCCAAGTCAGTCAACCTTTCTTTAAACTAGGAGCTAAACATAAAGACCATGGTGCCCACACAGACTTTATATCCTGTGATATTACTGTGTCTTTGTTTTAAACAATTTCATCTGTTGCTTTATGAATTTTTTAAAAATGACTGTATTCTGTAATGGAGTCCTTTGTAAATTACCTGATAAATGTTGAATAAGAAAATGTTATCTACTATAGCTAGAATATCAATTAGGACATGGTGAAAGGCATTAAAATTAATTAATCTAGAGAACTAGAGGTAAAAGTGTTTCAGAAATGAATGTAAATTTGCTAGTTTACATTTAACTTCTGGATTCTTACCATGTATCCATTAAAATATAAGATTTGAAGAAAAATATTTTTTAAAACAGTATGTACTAGTCCTTGTCTTGGCTAAGGGAAGTCAGACCTCTTAAGACCACCTCCATTCCTCCTTGATATAGCACTAAATGCTGTGTGGTCCTGCACTGGCTTTAGCCTTGTTTTTCAGTTCCTGCTGTTATGTAGCACTTTTTGTTCTGACATTATTTAAATAGTGCTCTCATTCTGGGTGGTTCTACACATTCTATATAAGAGACAAGCACAGGGTAATCATTAATTATTGAAAAAATACTAAGGCTAATTACTTCTAAAAATAAAGAAAGCTAACTATTTTCTTTAACTGTTTTAAGACCTAAATATAATTACTCAAAAACTTGTTCTTCATTTTTGTGTGTGTGTGTGTCACAGTGGAAAGACGTGAGAGAGACACATGGACAGACACAGGGGATTTATAAAATTTTCTGAGGTTAAACCTTGTTGTACACACCCATTTCTCAAGTATTTGCTTAGAATTCTGATTTCTTTTCTCTAATATATTAAATCATTAAGATTTGGTAAATTAGAATGCTTGTTAGTTTTGACTTTACAGCAAAATTGATTCTAGGTATTATCTTGCAAAGAATTTATTTATTTCATGATCCTCAGATTTTTGAGGCTTACTTAATATTCTTATCATCTTTCTCTCATGCTTGCATTACTCATAGACAGAATTGCTGTACTCTTTCATATGTATTTCCTTTTTTTTAAAGAGAGAGAGAGACAGAGAGAGAGAGAGAGAGAGAGAAAGAATTTTAATATTTATTTTTTAGTTATCAGCAGACACAACATCTTTGCTTGTATGTGGTGCTGAGGATCAAACCCGGGCCGCACGCATGCCAGGCAAGCGTGCCACCGCCTGACCACATCCCCAGCCCCTCATATGTATTTCTTAAGAGTAAAAACTTCAGAGTATTAGTTCAGGTATTAAAAGTATTTTAAATTAATCTCATGATAAAACAACTCTAAATACTCCTTTCTATGTTTTTACATTTTCAAATTGAGGTTTTCTTCAGATCATAATTTACTGCATATTTGTGTTTCACAAAAACAGACTCAGAAATTTCAGTCACTAAAAGCCATTTATTTACTGATATATGTAAAATTTGGATTTTTAATTTTGTGCAGCTACAATAATATTTGATAATAATATTTATGATGCTTTCATGAACAAAAGTATATTATAAAAATAGATGTATTTCACTATACCTTAATAAAAATGAACATGTACATGTATCATTATTTAAATGTTTATTTTCACTTCTGGGTATATTTTACCAATATTATTATAAAACAAATCATATAACATTTATTAATTTATGTTTATTTGTACCATATTTATTTATTATGTTATTGTTATATACATATTGTTGGTTAATACATTCTTTTTGAGAGAGAGAGAGAGAGAGAGAGAGAGAGAGAATTTTAATATTTATTTTTTAGTTTTTGGTGGACACAACATCTTTGTTTGTATGTGGTGCTGAGGATTGAACCCGGGCCAAATGCATGCCATGCAAGTGCGCTACCGCTTGAGCCACATCTCCAGTCCCAGGTTAATACATTCTTAAAAACAAAATGCTATGTAATAACCATAGCAATGGTATATTAATTTTAAAGAGCTTTTTAAACTTCTCTTTTAATACATATTTTATCTTTCTAAAACCTTCTAGAATGTGTAAATTTATAAATATACACATTGAAAAACAAGAGATCCTATGGCAATAAGTAATATATCAAAGTGACAAAACCTGAAAAATTCAGTGCTAAAATTAACAGTTTTCCTGAATTGCAGGTCAATGATGTCTCTAATGCAGATAGTAAGCAAAACATTAAAATAACTAAATAACTGTAATTGAAATGATTCAGCAAACTATTTGGCATGACCATATATGTCCTCAATTTTAATCAAATATATATTAAATTTATTTCATAATATATAGGTTAATTTATTCCTTTATGATCATTATCTCTTCTTTGAGAAATGACCTCTAGTAAATATCTTTATTTGGCCTCAAGATGTGTGTACAGTAAGAAAAAAAATCTCAAGAGTTCTCTCTATATATTCATAATATATTTTACACATATCCCGAAGGCCTTTTACATACTGTTCAGTCACACACAGCAAGCAATATGAAAGTTCATGAAGTTTTGCAGTATAACATTGTTATGCTTCCCAGCTATTTCTAAGAATTCTGTGTGCTTTATTGAAAACATCAAGGAAAATGAATATGTCTTTTTAAACCCAGAACTTGAAAAGACACTGGACAGAAGAGATCAAGTTTATGAAGATAGGAGTTATGTGTTTTGGCTGCTGTTTATCTGCAGAAGAGCTGTCAAGATGAAAGGGATTGTTTGAGAATGGCCTTAGGCCTGAGCCTATGCAACTCCTGTAATGCCAGATTCATTGGACCCCAATAGACCTCTGGGAGCTTAATCTGATGCAGTCACACAAGAGTGTTTATTGTAAGCTCAAGCCTGAACTTACAACCATTTCAGATACAGTGGTCCCAAAGAGTGAGTCCTGATCCTTAGTTTAGTGAGGATTAATAGATTTGGGGGGATACTGTATGCATCACAACATCACACAGCCAATCATTTCACATCACAGAAAAGTCAAAGAACAACTCTTAACATTGATTAGCACATTCATTGGCAGGGACAAGTTGAGTAAGTGTGATTGTTAGTTCAAGTTGTGGATACATTTGAACTGATTGGTCTAGGCCATGAGGGGTTGCAAGAGTGTATATGATAAACTTGCCTAATCATGTTACCAATCATCAAAACTTCTGGAAAGGTCACCTGGTGTTTCAGGTATTTTCTCTGTCTCATGCTTTTTGTGGTAGCTAGGGGGTTGCTATGGGTCCTAACCTAGTGTAACTGAGTCAAGATCACTTAGCGTGGAAGATCTCTCCAATTATTTACAGACAAACAATTCAGCAGGGTGGGTATGTGCCTAGGAGCACTCTGGGTGTTTCCATGGACAAGGGTAACTTCCCCCTTTGGACAGGCTTTGCTCTTAGATAGAGGCTGGTTTCTCAAAAATGGAGTCACATCAGTTTCTCACTCCATTTAAAAAACTCCATTTTGAAACCTGAGGTCATTATTAGAGGTCATTTATCACCAGGCACACCCACAGAGCCCTCTAATATGGCCTCAGACAAATTGCTTTCCCTCCCCCTGATAAACTGAATAAAGCCTCTGGCAGGCTTTCCTTTCCTGATAAGAGTCAAAGGTGAGAATATCAGGATGGACACCACCAGACCAGATATTTCTGACCTCAGGGTAAACACTGTCATGGAGAAATCTGGTGGCACCTAATAAGAATTATGAAGTTTGGTCAAAAAACCCAAAAATTTAGTATGAAAAAATAGAGTGAAGAAACAGGGATTCAGCCAGCCTAAACAAGTATGTACTCAAGCTGGAAAGTCTTGATGAGGACCTACACTGACATCCCATCACTTGCCATCATTTTTTTATTCTCTGTGTTCTCCTCACTGCTCTCAAACTCTACCACCTTGTTTGGACCTTTGTGAGAACTGCAACTTATCCCTGTGACCCTCTCCTCAACTGGTCATCCACTTGACAACAGAAAAAGCCTGTTTTGGTTCGGGACCTAATCACTGCTGTCTGAGTGAGTATGCATTTACAGCACATAAAGCCTAAGGCTTGAGAGTTTTGAACTTAGCATTAAGAAGAAATGTCTGTCCACTAGCCTGTCATGATTAAATCAGTTTTGCAATGCTCAGAATTAATCTAAAATTGTTTTCTTGGAATTAATTAATCTAGAATTGCTTGCTGTTATTTGATTATCTCCATTGCAGTGCCTATCATTAAGGATTGTTGTTTTCTTCATTAGGAACCTATACAGTAAAGCTGTATTAAGAATTTAAGTGAATAAAGAATTGAAAGGGGCAGAAATATGTGGACATTCTTTATTTCTCCCCTTGACTGCATATGTCACAAATTTGCTCCCTGGTAACATGTTGTAATTATTTTTAAATTATCAAATTAAGGAATTCTTATCACTAAAGATTATTTTTATCTTCAATTCTAAATGTTGACTTTATTTTTGGCATTATCTCCATTCCTTGACTGTTATTGTTACTGCTGTTTACTAGTAATGAGGCCTTGCTTTCCCAATGCTGAAGTATAACACCAGAGAAGCACATCAAGTCAAGTTTAGAGTGGAAAGGTGAAGCTTTATTAAAGGACAGCAGAAAAGACTTCTCCCTGGAGGAAGAGGGGGACCAAATGAAGTGGTACCCCCTTTCTCCACAGAAAAGTCCTCTTCACCATGGCTTATTTGGGGACTGTCGGCCAAAAAGTCGCTGCAAAAGAGTTCAATGTAGCTAATGGTAGAGCACCACTGGTTTAAATCAGTAGATACCCCCCCCAAAAAAAAAAAAACGCAAACCAAAACAAAAACAACAAAACTTGTCTCTAACTTCTACTGTTGAAGGAGTACTTGACACTCAGTATTTGTTGATCTTTCTTTCTGGCCCCTTCTATGTATGCTAAATCTTTGTTTTGCTCTACTTTGTTTATATCTAGTGAGTCTCATAAGCTACTTGCTTCTATGTTTAACTTCATCTCTTCTTTTTATTTGTGTCTCTTATTTTCTACTGCAGAATTGAATAATCTTAAATAATATGGCAAACACATATTACCAGAGATTATCATAGAATTAAGAGAGTTTGAAAAAAATGTTTGTTTTAGAAATGATGATGGAAGCTATTATGTAAAATTCATTTAGCTTATCTATCTTTTGAAATAGCCAAGGGAAAAACTTTTTTTGTTGGCGGTTTGTTTTTTCTAGGGATTTTACCTCTGAAAGAGAGGGCTTGGAGCAAAGCAGATGTGGTAGAATTAAATTCTATGTGGGTTTGTGAAAATGAAAAATTGGACCCAGGGCAAGTCCATTGATTTCTATTCATAACATCAGTGCAACAGGAACTGTGATCATCAGATGAGATGCAAGAAGTCAAGTGAAGGAAGAGGCAGGAAACCAAATGGAGTTTCCAGAATTCTGGCTTCTACAACCACAAGAATATTCTTGTTGGAGTTCTGTCGGGCAGCTCAGTATCAAGACCTGTGGTTCCTTAAGGGAGGCCAATACCTGCCATAGAAGAAGTTCCACCAGGGGGAGCCAATTTGCCTAAATGAGTCAGCCATTTTATTTTGTAAATCACTGCTGGTAATTCACCTGTTTTTCTTGAAACTCAGCCACCTCTGAGAATTATGTATTGAATGAAAAGAAAGAAAGAAAGAAAGAAAGAGAGAGAGAGAGAGAGAGAGAGAGAGAGAGAGAGAGAGAGAGAGAGAAAGAGAGAGAGAAAGGAAGGAAGGAAGGAAGGAAGGAAGGAAGGAAGGAAGAAAGAAAGAAAGAAAGAAAGAAAGAAAGAAAGAAAGAAAGAAAGAAAGAAAGAAAGAAAGAAAAATTGTTTCTCTTGGAGCAATAGAAGTCAGTAATAATGAAAAGCAGTTACCAAGAAGCTTTGCTAATGTAGAATCTTGTAGGTGGATCCTCATTGTGGGATTCAAATGGGCTATTTATGAGTATGCACATGTCTCAGTCTCACCCTAGACCTAGTTGGTTGAATTGATTCTGCCCTGCAAACAAGCTGCAAAAGGTGTTCTGCACACTGACATTCCATCACAGAGCTAAGGAATTATTTTAAAAGCACAAAGAGAGAGAAGTTTTGTTTGCATTTGTACAAAATTGAAGCCCATTTTTGTAAATTTGACCTTTTACCTTTAGAACCATGAATGGGTGCAACTGAAGTGCAATAAACATTTTCCCATCATTATTTTTAAAAATGGGTTTTGCCAGGGGTGGTGGCACAGGCCTGTGATCTCAGCAACTTGGGAGGCTGTGGCAGGAAGGTCACAAGTTGGAGTCCAGCCTCAGCAACTTAACAAGGCTCTAAGAAATTTAATGAGACCCTGTCTCAAAAATACAAAATTATAAAAAGCTCTGGGGATGTGGCTCAGCAGTAAATTGCCCCTGGGTTAAATCCATGGTACTAAAAAATTAGAAATTGAAAAAAAAAGAATAAGTTAGCTATCATCACCTGATTGTGCCATAGAATAATAGAGTTTATTCCTCCCCTCCAACTGTAATTTTGTACCCATTTACCAACTTGTTTCCCACTCCTCCCCTTCTCATTCTATTTTTTATTCTAATTCTAATTCTAATTCTAATTATTATTATTATTGTTGTTATTATTTGTGTGTGTGTGTGTGTGTGTGTGTGTGTGTGTGTGTGTGTGTGTGTGTTTACTGGGGATTGAACTCAGGGTGCTTTACAATGGAGCTACATCCCCAGCCCTTTTTATTATTTATTTTGTGTCAAGATCTCACCAAGTTGCAGAAAATCTCCCTATATTGCTGAGGCTGGCTTTGAACTTGCCATCCTCCATCCTCTGCCTCCTGAGTCACAATTACAGGTATGAGCCCATGTGCCCAGCTTGATTCAATATCTTAAAATATAATGATTTTTAAAAGGCCTAAAGTGACTTTTCCAGATTGAGAGATTAGATTTACCTAAATGACAGTTTTAAGCTAAGACTCCTTCCTATCTCTTCAGCTCCCATTAGCTCTCCTACTATTTGACTCCTTATGCAGGCTGCTAAACTCTTTGTGCTTTGGAATCATCATCTTGTGAAATGGAAAAAGTAACAGTGCACACCTATTCTTGCTTTCAAGAAGTTTAACAGTAGCCACGAAAATTATGGTCCCTGATCTGCAGTTCTTGATTTTCCATCTTGTGCTGTAGCCACTAAGATCACAACTCATCTCCATCAACATCAGGAAATAGCTGGGAAAACTTTTATTCTTAAAGACAAAAATAAGAACCAGAACTCTTCCAATTACACGTTTGTCTCAAAAAGTGAATTTGCATTTCAGCAACTTGCTAACCCAAGTGCCACCTTTTTCTCTGGCTTTTTAGCCACTGAAACAAGAAGTACCTGCGGGGCAGTTTTCCAATCTTCCCTGCTCAGAAGACTCACCAAGATTGCTTAAAACAAACGAACATACAAACAACAACAACAACAAAATGCCCCCCCACAATTCTAGATCTAGAATACAAATATAGATCCTCATCTGATTTAGGTGGGAAAAAGAGGCAGGCATCCGTGTTTTAATGAGAGTCCTCAGGAAAGCCTTATCTGTTGAGAATGTTGCTGGAGGACATTGCTGTCCCTTATTAGTCACAAAAATTGATTTCCCTTGTGTTATGGTTTGGAGCCGAGGTATTTCCCCAAAGCTCTTGTGTCAATGCAGGAATATTCAGAGGTGAAATGATTAGAATATGAGAGCCATAACCTAATCCTTCCCTCCTGGTTTGAATGGAAGGACAAGATGGTAACTGGAGGCAGGTGGGTCCTGGCTGGAGGAGGACGTCCCTGGGGGGCGTGTCCTGGAAGGTGCATCCCCCCCATAGCTCATCCCCCTTCCCTATCTCTGCTTTCTAGCTGCCTTGAGCAGAGCAGCTTCCATGTTCCATGCCCTTCTGTCATGATCTTCTTCCTCACCTTGAGCCCAGAGCAACAGGAATTCAGCTGACCATGGACTGAACCTCTGAAATCTTGAGCCAAAATAAACTTTCTCTCTTGTCAGTTGTTTTTGTCAAGGTATTTTGGTCACAGCAACAAAAATCTGGCTGAGGAAAACTGGTTTGAATGGGATGGAGCAGGGTGGGGGGTAGCTTTTTTATTTGACGTTGACCTCTACCTGTGTGACCTTGTGTTTGCTCATGCTCAGTTGTTGAAGATGGGAATAAGCTGGCCTTGGTCAGGGGTGTGAGGAGGTTAAGCAGCTATGGCTGATAATAGGCATTTAATAATCAAAGAGCATATGACTAATACTAGTGTTTCCCGAATGTTCATTAGAGGTTTCTCAGAGAAAATGCCTAAAAGGGGCTCTTCTGTTTCTGACTGGGCCAGCCAGCCTTTTCTGGGCACAGGCAACTTTCCAGAATGAAACCACATGAGGTGAAGAGAAGCGGGCAGGAGGAGTCCCTTCCACTGTGCTCCCTGTCACCCTCCCTAGGTCAGCTTGCTACAGGAGATAAATGATGGCATGGTAGTACACTCCATTCCAGAACTTGCCTTTAACTTTTCTCCTGTTCTTTGATGTTAGATGATCTTGCTGAAACCATTCATGGAGCCAGACTCGGCTTCTGCATCCTGTTGTCCTCGTGTCTTCTTTTGGCAGGTGGCAGAATGATCACCCAGAATGATCACTAATTCAGGGTGCCCTATTCAAGAAAATATTATTCTCATTCTTAAGGAGTGCGTTGGTTCCTCTCCCATTATAAGCCGACTGCTCTCATTGCCTGCAGGGACCTGAGTCTAAGGCTCTTCTCCAGGCTTTACCAGACAGCATGAAACCTGAGCCCACATTGCTCTCTAAGAACAGTCCATAGAGAGAGAAAGCAGAAGCGGACCTGGGCCTCTGTGGCAGGAGGAGTGTTTGGGTAATTGGATGTGAAACAGGCTGATCACCATGCAGATCCATTATTGTACTCACTTGGAAGACCAAAGTGGCCCTTGTCCTGTGCGCTGGCTCACATCCATCCTGTCTAGGACCTGAGTGTTCCTGAGTTATCCATGTTGACATTCTTGCTCCTGGAGCTTGAAATTTATTAAGCACCTGTTTGGCTACATCATCTTATTGAGCACGTACCTTGTCTCACTCAACTCTCCTACCAGCCTTATAAGGCAGGTGTATGTACCATGTCATAAGCATTTTGTGAAGAAGCAGGTTTCAAGACCTGTGTTCAAATTTCAGCTTCTCTGCTTACTAGCTGTGTGACTTTGGATAAATGACATAACCTTTCTGAGTTTCAGTTTTTTATTGTATTTTTGGCAGTACTGGGGATTGAACCCTGTGAAGCCAGATTTAAAGAGAGGTAGTTAGTGTAGCTAGGTAAATCAGGTCTGCTGTCCAGTCTAATAGAGAAAAAAAGGAGTCAGTCTAATAAAGAAAATGGAGTCTGATGTGATTCCAAGAAATCAGAAACTGCAAGTGGAAGATTGAAATGTTAATGTCCCCAAGGCCCCTTGCCCCATCTTAAAGAACTGTTAGTGAATCAGCTCCCAGCAGATAGAGAGGTGCTAATCAGTTCACCCCAGGCCCTTCCTGCCCCGTCACTCCTCCCCCAGCTGCATGGGCCCACCTGTTTCCCACCTTTGGCCTTCCCTCTGGCATCCCCCATCCCAAGTAAGATAAAGACAGAAATGTAGAAGGACAAAGAAAACATTAAATATAAATGGGAAGGACTTCCTCATACCATGGAGAAGGGTCCCCTTCTTTCTCTGGAAAGAAATAAGTTTCTACTCCACACTTGCCTGGGTGTTCTTCTCTGATGTTGCAGAAACAAGGACTCATCAAAGTAACCATCATCTGAGTTGCTCTACCACTGAGCTACATCCTCACTGATTTTTTATTTTTTATTTTGAGATGGGATCTTGGCCAATGGCCCCCATTGGTGTCAAACATGAAATCCTTCTGTATTGACCTCCCGATTAGCTGGGATTATGGGTGTTTACCACCATGGCTGGGTTCAGATTCCTATCTTTAAAACACGTGTAAAAACACTTGCCTCTGAGAATTCATATGGGGCTTAAACATCTTTATCCCTGGCGCTTGCTAGACTCAGTGGGGTATTGTTATGCTCGAATTTGGGACCCCCAAAACACCACCAGAAACCAAGATAGATGTAAACAGGAAAGAGGTGTTTATTGTGAGCTAGCTCAATCCTCCGTGCACACACAGCAACTGGTGATGCTGAGAGGCCCTGAGCCCAGGGTTTACATTCTTTGGCAGGGACCCCACATACATCATAGCATCTCTTAGCAAATCATCACACACGGAGGGAAAATCAAATAACAACTCTAAAACAATTCACTGGTGAGAACAAGTTGGGTAGGGGTGATTGGTTAGTACAAAAGGGGTATTCATTTGAACTGATTGGTTTAAGCCAAGAGGGGTGTTCATGCTGAACTACATGGTTTGCCAACATGCTATCAACCACCATAAACTACTGGGAGGGTATTTCCCTGTCTCATGCTGATTGGTGGCTGCTAGCGGGTTACTATGGATCCCCACCGAGCCTGTGTGAGTCAGAGACACCTGGCACAGCAGATCTCTCCAGTTATTTGTAGATAAACAACTTCGCAGGTGGGAATGTGCCTTGGAGTGCTCTGTGGGTCTTTCCAAGGACAAAGGTCATGTCCCTTCCTTGGACAGGCTTTGCTCTGAGGTAGAGGCTGGTTTTCAGCATACTGTTTATATTCCTGAAAGTGGTTACTGCCATTCCCCCGGTATGCTATCTGGCATATAGTAGGCACTCAATAAAAACTTCTTCAGAGAGAGAGTACACTAAAAACTGGCAGTTCATCAGTTGATCAATAAGAATGAACCGTCTCCTTGAAACATAACCCTGTCCTGTGAACTGTGGGGGTCCAGGTGAACAATGGTGAAAATTTGTGGTTATGTAGTGTTTTATAACTTACAAAGTACACTAATATTCTTTCTTTTAAAACTCCCATCAAACCCAAGACAAGAAGGGTATTCTTATTAGTGTCTCTGGAGTTATCCCAGGAGAGTTTAGGGAATGGCTGAGACCCTTAAGGGTTTCCCACAGACGGAGAAGAATCATTACAGAGCAGAGGTCAAGGGTTCTAGAAATAAGGAGGCACTTGGTGACCTTCCAGAAGGCCCTTTCATGAGAGTGGTGGGGACATATGCCAGGGCTTGGGCACAAAGGAAGGTGTGGGCAGGAGGAAATGAGCATGAACCTCTTGGCACTGAGGCAAGGCAGAACTGGGACAGGAGCAGATCCAGCGATGGCATTTTCAAAATAAGGGTGACCTGTGCATGGTTATCCCTTGGAAATGACTTGTTCTGGCTGATTTGCGACAGCCCAAACTTGGAAAGGGATAAATCATGGCAGCTGAAGGATCACTTTGAAAAATGACTCTCTTTCACGAGAGAATTCTCCATAGAATTAAAGTGGCTGGTACACACAGAAAAATACACTTGGCCTAAATGTAAAGTAAGCACGACTTTAAGGAAGAATGAGAGGCCATTTTGCTGATAAGATTGACCAAGAGGAAATAGTGTGATAGGACAGAGAGGTGGTGAGAAAGTGGGCAGGAGGCCACTGTCACCCATCCTGTCGGGAGTGGAAGTGGGTTCACTTTTGGGGAGAATACATTTTGAAAATGCTTGCTGCATTTGATGTGCACATTGTCCACCTAGTAATTTTACTTTTGGAAAATTATTCAGTGAGTATACTATATATCATCCTAGAGATATATGCATATCTCTTGCCATGGTGTGAGTATGGTTTGCCCCCTCTGAAACTATATTGAAATGTAATCCCCAATAAGGGGTATTGGGAGGGTGGAAACTTAATCCATCTATGGGGTACTTTGAGAGATATTTAGATTAAAGGAGATCATCAGGATAACGTCCCCATGATTAAATTCTGATGTCCTAATAAGAAGACAGAGGGAGATCAGGACAAATACAGAGTGGATGTGTGCTCTTTCTCTAACCATATGATGCTCTAGGCCACCTCAAGACTCTGCCAAGCAAGAAGGCCGTCCACAGATATGACCTTGAGCCAACAGCATGGGTCAAAATAAACCTCTTTTCTTTATGACTTACCAGTCTGTGATATTGTGTTTTTATCATCAGAAAATAGACTAATATTTTTTAATATATGTATAAAGATATATTCACAGGATGTTTTTTACCAAGATGTTCATTGGAACATTAGTGTGTGTGTGTGTGTTTGTGTGTGTGTGTGTGTGTGTGTGTGTGTGAGAGAGAGAGAGAGAGAGAGAGAGAGAGAGAGAGAGAGAGAGAGAGATCTCCAAGTTACACAGACCACAGATACTATGATGCATTCATTCTGTCACTGCAAGAAAGGCAGGCTATATCTCCTAACATGGAATGGTGCTCATCATTTATTAATAGGTGGGGAAAAGAAAAGATAAAATCATGAAGGGACAGGCACTTAAAATGGCTGGGAAGGGCTGGGATTGTAACTCAGTGGAAGAGCGCTTGCCTAGCATGTGCGAGGCACTGGGTTCAATTCTTAACACCTCATAAAATAAAAAAGTTTTATCAAAAACTAAAAAATATTTTTAAAAATGGCTAGGAAATAAGAAAGGGTTAAAACTGATTATTTTGAAGGAATGAGAAGGGGCAGAAGTGACTTTAACCTCTCATATTATTTTCTTCCTCTACTTCTGTAAATTTTAACATTTAAAATAAAATACTGGCAGGGCGGGGGTGCATGACTGTAATCCCAGCAACTTGGGAGGCCCCAGGATTGTGAGTTCAAAGCCAGCCTCAGCAAAAGTGAGGCCCTAAGCAACTCAGTGAGACCCTGTCTCTAAATAAAATATAAAATAGGGCTGGGGATGTGACACAGTGGTTCAGTGTCCCTGAGTTCAATCCCTGCCAAAAAAAAAAAAATTGAAAAATGCCATATAAAATCCCTTTAAATCTCTAGTTCTCCCATAACATTAAAAAAATTCATTTGAAATATTTGATTAGTCACTCCTGTTTCTTCAGCACATCTGCATTAAGGTACACCAGTGTGGTTAAATGACCCACCACCAATGGGTTTCTGTTAGTATCTTCTTCTCCACTGTTAGTATCGTCTATATTGTCGAAACTGGCAAATTGACAGGCGGTTAAAGAGTACCCCAAACTATCATCAGAAACCTTCCTATAGCCTCCATGCCTATTCAAAGCAAGTTCTATTTTTACAAATGATTGGCAAGTTGAGGGTTTTGTCCTACTCTGCATTGGCAGATGGAGTGTCTAAAATCTAATCTATCATGATAATCACAGGATTTTTTTTTAAGACAAACTCCTTTATCATCCCTCCCCTCTTCTGACCTAGTACATCTAGGCTGGGTTCCTGAACCTTTTATTTTTCCAAGTTCTCAAGATGCCTCAATACAGAGCCAGGTCAAGGAATTACAGCCTTGCTCTGCTTGAGAATTCTCTTGACTTGGAAATTACTATGCAGTATTGCAGGTCATTCTCTCTAGAATAGAATTCCCTGCTTATTGGCTTAGCAACGGGTACAACTGTGGCAACAGTTGCCAGAAGCCTATTGATAGGCAGAGGAATGTGCACAGAAGGACTGTGTTTCTTAAGCTTTTCCAGTTGTTTCTCCTATAAAGAATACCCTATCAAGATTGCAGCCTTCATTTCAGCAAAACCCTGATTGAAGGAGGCAGCACTGATGAGAACCATTTAAAGCAGTCCTTACAACCCACCTGCTTGTCCAAGAGGTCCTGGGAAAATTGGAGGCCCTTACTGAAACAACTTTGTCACTTACCTTTGTCAGAGTTTTCCTTGTGGTTCATTTCATGGAGATGGACACCAATCTTGGAGGCAACTCAGCCTGGTCTTGAATGTACATACCTTTATTATTATTTTTTTAATTTAAAATTATTTCTTTATTCTAAGTTGACATATATGACAACAAAATGCATTTCAGTTCATAGTACACATATAGAGGACAATTTTTTATTTCTCTGGTTGTACACAAAGTAGAGTCACACCATTTGTGTTTTTTTTTATACATGTACTTAGGGTAATAATTGTCCATCTCATTCCACCCTCTTTCCTACACCAATGCCCCTTCCCTTCTTCTCTCCCCTTTGTCTTATCCAAAGTTCCTCCATTCCTCCCATGTTCCCGCCCCCCATTATGGATCACCATCCACATATTAGAGAAAACATTTGGCTTTTGGTTTCTTGGGATTAGCTTATTCCATCCATTTACCTACAAATGCCATGATTTTGTTCTCTTTTATTGCTGAGTAATATTCCATTGTGTATATAGGCCACATTTTTTTAACCATTCATCTACTGAAGGGCATCTAGGTTTTTTCCACAGTTTAGTTATTGTGAATTGTGCTGCTATAGATATTGATGTGGCTATGTCCCTGTAGCACTCTGATTTTAAATCCTTTGGCTAACTAACCCCATGAGAAATCCTGAGTCAAAAACCACCTAGTTAAGCTCTTGAATCTGCCAAAAATCAAGGAGTGGGTTAGCTGGGTGAAATGGTGGTTCCATTTCATGTCAATGTAGATACCCTCTTGAATGTAGATACCTTTCTTCCCTTCTTCACATTCTGCCATTTGACCCATCATGCAGAGGTTGGTCCAATCTGATAAGAGAACTGTCAAGACTTTTGTTGCTTTTTCTCCCCTGCTAGAGACTTAGTCTGTTTTTCTTTGGCTCACATTCATTTAAAACAAAAACTTCTTTCCTACCAAAGGAAAGAGTAATTGCTGGCCCTTCCTGTCTCTCCAGATTAATTGCTCACTGCCCCTACCGCTTTTTTTTTTGGGGGGGGGAAAGGAAATACATCAAAAATTTATGTTGAAATAAACATATTAATTGGAAAACCACAGGTCAAAGTTACTCTTCCTCCTGCTCTTCCTCCCTGCTCTGTTCTTGGTTGCTCTCATTATATCAAAGAAGACATTTGGCATTTGTTTTTTAGGGATTGGGTAGCTTCACTTAGCATAATCTGCTCTAATGCCCCCACCGCTTTTGTACCCTTTGCAATAACTCTTCTGAACCCAAAGTGGTTCCCTGCAGGCTCCAAATCTGCCTGCATGCTGTGCCTCTGCACACCCCTTGCCCTTCAAGGTTGGTAATCCCTGCTCTTCAACTCTAAAGGAAGCCTGTAGGGCAGGTTTCTCCAACACTTGCTCCAGGTTAGGCCCTTTGTAAAAATCCAACTCCACATTTAGTAAATACCACTTTACTCTCCAAAAATTCCAGTTGTTTATATTTGCATTGATCACCTCTGAATGAATCCTAAAAGTCAACCATCGTTTAGGTGGTTGAATGCCTAAAGGATGGGGTGGAAGGAAAATAATTCATGGTGCACACAAAGTGTTTCTTTTGAACTTTCATACTCTATATGTTTATTACCTATTCCAATAAATATTATTCAGATTTAAAAACACCAACACAGGGCTGAAGTTGTGGCTCAGTGATACAGTGCTTGCCTGGCATGTGTGAGTCCCTAGGTTTGATTCACTGCATATAAATAAATAAAATAAAAGATACATTGACAACTAAACACACACACACACACACACACACACACACACACACACACACCTGAGCTGTAGAAGAAAATTCCATTCTGTACTATTCTGAGATTAACATCTTATAGGCATACTTCCAAATCTGACTTTTTTTTATGATCTTTATTTTTAATTTCACAAGTAATATGTAAATTTCCCCCATTGTAAATGCCAATGCAAATTAGTTTTTCTGCTACAAGACTCTTTTGACATAATACTCATGTAATTTCCATTCTGGTCTTAAATGTGTTTTAAGTAGGATATATTTAAGGCATTTTTTCTGGCATATATCACAAACCTGGAGAGGGACAGTTATTTATAAAACTTAGACTTGAGTTGCTTTTAAATTAGTAATGTTGGGTTTTAATGAAAGGGGTAATTAGGGTGGTCAACTGTCCCAGTTTTCATAGTACTGGGAGGGAATGAGAGACTTTCAGTGCTAAAGCTGGAGAAGTCCCAGGCAATCAGGGATAAATTGGTTACCACAGATTAAACAAGGTGCCTCGCCAATCCGAGTGACTACAGGCTCAAAGAGAGGGATGTTCGCTGTGAAAACCCGCACTGGGTATCGATGCATGGTTACTGATTACCAGCTATGGTTGTATAGTTCTTTCTTCATCTTTCTGGAAGCATTGTTCATCAACTCTGACATTAAAAAAAAATCCTTCGATTCTACTTTAAAATTCATAATGACAGAAGTAGTATAGAGAAGGGATTTCTTTGACAGTTGATGCTATTATGTTCTTAACTGAAGTTGAGAGATTTATCACATTTAATGGTGCATACAGAGTCAATCTTATTTTTAACTTAGACCCCTTGAAAAAATAACATTTTGACATTTTTCCCCCTCTTTTTCTCTAAAATGGCTCAAGGTTTACTAAGAACCACTGAATACTGTTGGGATGTGAGGGTAGAAATAAGTAATTAAAGAGTAAATTAGCAGATGAAAATAATGAGTTTGTGAGTAGGAGGGGCAAAACAGGTCATAAAAATATATTCCAGCTGAGAAAAAAAAAGTGTGGATGAGTAATTTCAGTGAGAGGTTGAGAGAGCTCATTGCACTTTCACCTGAACTGGCAAGGCATGCTGGGTACGGTGGGTCTGGAATTCATTTACCAGTAATCTATGCACAGAAGAGTAACATGGAGCAAATCAACGTAGCAGAGCAAAATAAATCCGTTTCTCAAAATAATGTCTTTTAACCGTAGTTGACTAATTAGTTAAAATAACAAAGCTCCAGAAAGTAAGTCTATGCAGAAGTTTTCCTCTTTGATGTTTTCTTCTCCATCACAATTCAAACAGTACCTCATTTCAGGAACCTACAAATAGAGGGAGCAATTTTATATTCTGTGGATTTTTTTAAGATGAAAGCTACAGGCTGGAGGCTTTGTCTACAGATGGGTTCCTCAGATCACACTGAAGCAACTTAAAATGCTTTATCCTGACCATTTCAGCTGGTTTTGGGGGGACTGAGAGTAGGAGTTCTTAGAAACCTTTCTGGAGGAATAAAATCAACTGAAATTATTTGCAGACTTCTGATATACCCATGCATGTTCTCCTGCAGGGGGGAAAAATATCCTCATCTTTCTTTAAATTCTCAAATGGTTTTGTCATTTCTAAAACATTTAGTGACATTTGAAGTGACACACAGAAGCACTTCAGTGACTGCCAGCTTTTGTGAGTTCTCCCTTCTCTCTGACCTTTCCTTGCCCCTCTTCCTGGTACCTGTCTGTCTTACCTTTTGGGGAAAGGCTTTGGTAGGATTTGCCATTTGTTTTACTTGAAAAATGCTGAGTGAAAAATGCTTATTCTTGACCCATGGCCCACACAGATAAATACATGCTATGGATAAGTACATAGATAAACCTGCCCAGAGAGGGCAGATTTACACAGGGGTTAAAAACAAACAAACAAACAAACAAACAACAAAAACCCTTTAGGGTATAAAGAATATAAATCCTAGAACTTTCCCTTTCTGCTTTAAATACAAAATTTCAAATGGACTTGTGTGGTGCTGAATTAGACCAGGTGATTTAAAGAAAACATAAAGGGGAGGGTGCAAATCTTGTCCAGGTATAGTGGTACATACCTGTAATCCCAGCAATTCCAGAGGCTGAGGTAGGAGGATGGCAAATTTGAATCCAGCCTCAGTAACTGAGTGACATCCCAAGCAATTTAGCAAGAACCTTTTTCATAATTTATAATAAAAAAGGAGGGTGATTGCTGGGGATGTAGGTCTGTGGTAAAGCTAGTTAAATGCCCATTACAAAGAAAGAAGGAGGGGGGCTGGGGTTGCAGATCAGTGGTAAAGCACTTGTTTAGCTTGTGGGAGGTACTGGTTCAATCCTCAGCACCACCTAAAAATAAAGTTATATATATATATATAACTTGTCTTCAAACGTGAAAGAAATACCCAGTAAGGGTGAGGATGAAGTCTCAATCAGTAATGTGGACTCTGCCAAGAAAAATATCCAAACCTTGGAAATAGGGTAGAGGGGTAGAGATTACGAGGTTTTTTGTTTGTTTGTTTGTTTGTTTATTTTTTGCAATGCAGTGCTGGGTTGATTTCCTATTGTTGGGGCCATTTGTCAACCCACAGGTGCAAAGGTGAGAGAGTAAATTTATTTCTGTTTGAGTTTAGCCAGATGAAATTAGTTTCTGTCTGATGGAACAGATAACCTAAAGTTTCCCATTTATGGTCTTGTTGGACATTTAACTAATTCTTTATAAAATTGGAGTCAAATTCCTATAATGTAAAATCAACCATTAACTATTTTATCTATCTATCTATTTATTTATCTATCTATCTTTTATTTATTGTGGTGCTGGGGATCGAACCCAGGGTCTTGTGCATGCAAGGCAAGCACTCCACCAACTGAGCTATATCCCTTGCCCTCCATTAACTATTTTAAAGTGTATAATTCAGGGGCACTTTGTGGATTTGAAATATTGTGCAACAATCATTTCCCTATGGTTTTAAAAAGTTTTCAACACTCCAAAGGAATCCCAATCCCACCATCTCCCTACTCTTTTTGCAGCCATGAGTATGATTTCTGTCTCTGTGGATTGACTTATGTTGAATATTTCATAATATTTCGGGCTGGGGTTGTGGCTCAGCAGTAGAGCACTTGCCTAGCTCATGCAAAGCCCTGGGTTCAATCCTCAACACATCATACAAATCAATCAATAAATAAAGGTATTGTGTCCAACTACAAGTAAAAAATATAAATATAAAAAATTCATAATATTTCATAAGTGAAATCATACAAAATGTATCCTTTTGTGTCTGGTACCTTTCATTGGGCACCACCTCAATATTACTCCACATATGGCTCTATCTCATTGTGTTTAGACATTCTTCTGTGTTTGGACATTTGGGTTGTTCCTTCCTTTGTCTATTGTGAACAGTGATACATTAAATTATTTGAATACCCATTTTCAATTCTTTGGGGGGTATATAATTAGGAGTGGGATTTCTGGGTCATGCAATAATTCTATGTGTAACTTTTAGAGGGAGTACCAAAGCGTTTCCATAGCAACTATACCATTTCACATTCCTGCCAGCAGTGTATGGGGATTCCTCCTTCTCCAAATCCCATCAACACTTACTTTCCTTTTTTGGAGGGCTTATGGACACCCCTGTGTGTATAGTGTGATATGTGCTTGTAGTTTTAACTTGCATTTCCTAATGATTAAACACACACTTGGGCTGGGGATGTGGCTCAAGCAGTAGTGCACTCGCCTGGCATGTGTGCGGCCCAGGTTCGATCCTCAGCACCACATACAAACAAAGATGTTGTGTCCACCGAAAACTAAAAAAATAAATAAATAAATATTAAAATTTGTCTCTCTTTAAAAGAAAAAAAAAACAAGGGGCACTTTTTCATATGCTTGTTGGCCTCTGGTGTATCTTCTTTGGAGAAAGAATAATATGTATTCTTCATATAAAGTCCTTACCAGATGTATAATCTGCAAGTATTTTTTCTCATTCTGTGGATTTTATATTTCACTTTCTTGAGTTTAGTTTCTATTTTTTTTAACTGTTGTTGCTTGTTCTTGTGGCGTCAAATATAAGAAACTATTTCTTTCCTCCTTTTTTTTTTTTTTTTGTATTGGATATTGAACCCAGGGTTGCTTTACCACTGAGCCACATCTTCAGCTGCGTCCCCTGCCTTTAAAAAAAATTATTTTAGTTGTTGATGGACTTTATTTTATTTATATTTATGTCATGCTGAGGATTGAACCCAGTGCCTCATTCATGCTAGGCAAGCACTTTACCACTAAACCACAAATCCATCCTTTTTATTTTTTAATTTGAGACAGGGTCTCACTGAATTGCTTAGGATCTTGCTAAATTGCTGAGGCTAGCCTCAAACATGGTGGTCCTCCAATCTCAGCCTTCTGAGTTGCTGGGATTATAGGCATGCATCACCAAGCCTGGCCTAAGAAATCATTTCTAAATTCAAAATAATGAATATTTATTTCCTTGTTTTCTTCCAAGCTTTATATAGTTTTAGCTCATACATTTAGGTCTTTATTTATTCATTAAAAATATTTTTAGTTATGGATAGACACAATAACTTTAGTTTTAATGATTTATTTTTATGTGGTACTGAGGACTGAACCCAGTGTCTTACATGTGCTAAGCAAGTACTCTATCACTGAGATACAACCCTGACCCCTAGGTTTTTATTTTGAGGATTTTTTGATATATGATCTGAGGTAAGGGTCTAATTTCATTCTCTTGTAATAATAACCAATTATTTTGGTTCCATCAGTTGAAACGACTGTTCTTCCCTCAATTATTGGTCTTGTCAAAATTAAAATGTCTGGGGCTGGGGTTGTGGCTCAGCGGTAGACACTTGCCTAGCACAGGTAAGGCCCTGGGTTCAATCCTCAGCACCACATAAAAATAAATAAATAAAATAAAGGTATTGTGTTCAACTTCAAATAAAAAAAATATTTTTTAAAATAATTCAAATGTCTATAGGTGTGTTTATTTCCAAACTCTATTAAACTCTAGTAATGTGTGCATATCATTATACCAGTCCCACACTCTTTTGAGCACTATGGCTTTGTAATATTTGTATTATATTTGGAATTGGCAAGTGAGAGTCTGTCAACTTTTTTCTGCTTTTCAAGATTGGTTTGGTGATTTCATGTCTCTTGGAATTTCATATTAATTTTTTTTTCATTTCTTCAAAAAAGGACATTGGGGGATCTGGGGAGGTGGCTCAGTGGTAGAGCAGTTACCTAGCATTTGTGAGGCACCAGGTTTGATTCTCAGTGCCACATAAAAATAAATAAATAAAATAAATTTCCATCAACAACTAAAAAAAAAAGAACATTGAGCCAGGCCTGGTGGTTCATGCCTGTAATCTCAGTGGCTTGGGAGGCTGAGGCGGGGGATCACAAATTCAAGGCTAGCCTCAGGAATTTAGCAAGGCTATAAGCAACTTATCAAGACCCTTTCTCAAAAGAAACATAAAGGGCTGGTGATCTGCCTCTGTGGTTAAGCACTCCTGGGTTAAATACCTGGTATCAAAAGCAAAACAACAAAACAAAATACTACCATTGGGATTTTAATAGGGATTGCATTGAAACTGTAACTTGCTTCAGTCAGTTACATTAATGAATTTTGTATGTAATACAACAACCTTTTTCTAACATCACCTTTAAATATTTAGCTTCTCAAATGCTCTTTGAACTGGTTTTGACATATTACTGGCTCACTCATTGATGAGTTGAACAAACTTGACACATTGATTTTCTATTTGTATAAGAGTCATGATTTTACCTTTTTGAAATTGATATTTTAACAATGAGGTCACACATTCTGTTAGGGAAGTGATTCTCAACCTCATTAGGATCATTGGGGTAGTTTACATAATACTGTTCGTTGGGTGGCACCTCTAGTTCATTCTGATGTAACAGCTTTGAGGCATAGTGTGGCTCCTGGGGGGGGTTGTTTGTTTGTTAAGCTCCCCAGGTGATTTTAACTGCACTCAGGGTGGAGAATGACTGTCTTAGGGGAAAGTTCTGGTTAAACAATTTCTAATGTAGTCTCCGTGATGCTGGGGATCCTCACTGGGAAAAGTGGCAGTAAAGAGATCAAGTATTGGGAGCCCAGTCTTCTGTTGGCTGTAAGTGTCCTTAGGTAAAAGGAATGATAGAAAAGGAGGTATTATTTTTCTTGTATATCATTCCACCCTGTGGCTCCTCTCTGTTTAAGAAAACTGAAACTTCATTCTTGTCATATGCCACCAAAAGGGTCATGGTCTCCAAACTAGTGCTTCCCCCCACCCTCAAAAAAAAAAAAAAGCAATGTCAAGCTCAGATCTACCATGTGGCAAATATATTATTAAACAAACAAAATGCTATGAGGGATTGCATAGAGTGAAAGTAGAAGCTTTGGGAAGACTGATTAGTAACCTCAGGAAGCTGGTGAGGGAGGTCTTTTTTTAATATTTATTCTTTGGGGGTTGACAACTTTTTTTTTTTTTTGAGAGAGAGAGAGAGAGAGAGAGAGAGAGAGAGAGAGAGAATTTTAACATTTATTTTTTTAGTTTTCAGCGAACACAACATCTTTTTTTTGTATGTGGTGCTGAGAATCGAACCCGGGCCGCATGCCTGCCAGGCGAGCAGGCTACTGCTTAAGCCACATCCCCAGCCCGAGGGAAGTCTTTTGATTAGAGTGATGCTTTTGCTTTTTTCAAGAAAGAAGGAAATACAAGGGTATCACACTTGGAATGATTGGTTGACACAGGAGAATCACTTGGGTTGTTGATCACTTTTCTACTTGTGGCCTCTCTTTCTTCCTATGCTGTCCTCTACCCATATGTTCTCCATATTAATTATTTTCTCCTGCCTTCATCTTAGATTTGGAAGAAAACTTATAGTTTTGGGTGGGTGCAGTGGTGCACACCTGTAATCCCTGTGACCTGGGAGACTCAGGCAGGAGGATCGAAAGTTTGAGACCAGCCTCAGCAACTTAGTGAAACACTATCTCAAAAAATAAAAAATCACTGGGCATGGTGGTGTATGCCTGTGATCCCAGTGGCTTGGGAGGATCACAAATTCAAAACCAGCCTAAGCAACTTAATGAGGTCCTAAGGAACTTAGTGAGGCCCTGTCTCAAAATAAACAATAAAAAGGGCTGGGGATATGGCTCATTATCCCCAGCTCTTTCTATTAAAGTGCCCCTGGGTTCAATTCCCAGTACTAATGGGAAGGGGGAGAAAGTTTCATGTAAGAGTTGGGCACACAGTGCTGAAACTACAGTGCCAGGGATCACAGCCCCGCTCTGCTACCTACAAGATGTAAGATGCTGACTTACCTAATGCCTCAGCCTCCTGTCTATAGAATGGAGGAAAATGATAGTATTTTCTTTATGGAATTAATGTGTGTTAACATATAAAAGCATTAAAAAATATTACCTGGCATAGAATAAGCTATTTCATAAGTAAATTTTAGCTATTTCATTATTATTGCCTAGGAGATAACATCCTCAGCTGGAATAGCAGCAGTTCTGTACAGAATTCTTCAGGCCCTTGGAGGTAGAAGTCTCTGAAGACTGTTCTTGGAAGAGCCTTGGAGGATACATGGCCTTCATGCCCAACAATGAGAAATTCTGTACAATGAATGATTTACATGAGAGACAGATTGGATGGATTGGGTATCTGCTTGGAACAGCTGAATGGGTTCTATTTTACTGCCTGCTAATCGGCCTGGCCAATACGCATTCCCTCTGGGAAATAGAGCTGTCTCTAGGGAGGAGCCATGAGTCTCCCAAGGAGGATTTCATCATCTATTTCCAGCCACCATGATTCTATCACCTTCCCAGATCATTCAGGATAACAGAGAACCTTTCCTATTCGCATGCCTAACACTTCTGCAACACTGCGGCCATCCTCCTATCTCTGCCAAAAATGTGAATGCCACCTACTCTTCCTCTTTGTCCACTCTTTCTGCTCAGCTTCTAAGCAGACCACAGACCTCTCCATGTCCCAAGAAAAAGCCCATAGAAAGGCACAGGCAAGCGACTCCAATTAGGGGTTCCCATCTGATGATGAGCCCAGGTCATTTCCCTCATATGGCTCTGGCACTCTCAGTGTATCAGTTACACATGTCCCTCCACAGCTGCAAGGTGGCCACTGTAGAAGCAAAAAACCTACAATGTTCAAAAGCAACAAGGATGTCAGAGGCATTTCTCTCATTCATTTATTTCTTTATTCCAGGAAAGTTTCTCCTGTTCAATCCCATTGAACAGCACAGGGCCAAATAACTACACCCTTATTTAAGAAGGCTAATAAATTAAGTATCTGAATTTTCAGCTTCTTAGAAGTTAAGGAGGGGGCTGCCAGTAATAAAAAAAAAGGATACAGAAATGGCCATTAGATTGGCACCTAAAATGTCTGTTACACAATCAGATTGCCACTTGGTTTAGAGGATTGCTTTGCATTCTGAATGACCCCACTTGAGTGGCCTAACATGTCTATTTGGAACAAAATGAATTTGTTTAAGGATGCTATTGTTCGAAGCTTCTGATTCTCAGTGACCGGGCCCATCAAATCAAGTCCTGATCCTGTGTTCTAAGTGGCTGGGGAGCACCCTGCATCTCTGTCCATTAGTTTTCTGAAGAATTTGTGACCCCCAACAGCCAATTTCATTTAATTAACCTTATAAAGTACAGCACAGGAGAGGGCTGCTATGGTGCTATATTGCTCAGGAGGTTGAGTTGTATTTTTTTTAAAGTTTGATTAAAAATCCAGTAGATCAAATAAATTACAATCTATAATTATCATTAACCCCAGAGAAGTTTATTTTTTGTGAATTTATGAAAAAAAGATACCCCCAAAGTATCTATAAGAGCCTGCTGTTATAGAATAAAACTTACCAGGGAGTGCGTTTTTATCTTTCTTCCCAATGTTAGAAAGTTAACCATTTTTTGGTGCATATTTTTACCATGTATGTGTGTGTGTGTGTGTGTGTGTGTGTGTGTACATGTGATACTGGGGATGGAACCTAGGACCTTGCACATGCTAAGCCCTGCTTTTTTGATTAGTTACTTGATGCTCAAACTTTAAAAAATGTTACTGTTTAACAATAGTTATTGGTGATAAAAGAAGACACAAATATAGAACTCTAGAAAGAAAAAAAAGTAAAATCCCACCTTCCCTCCCCCCACCCTTTCCTCCTCCACTTCTCATGCCCCCTGACAGCCAGTTCCCTACCTCCAAGTCTCTCCCACCAGAGTTTTCTGTATTTAACAATTTAATTTTTGATCTTGACCTGTTCAAATACATATACACATGTACACATGTTGAGTTGCATGCCTTTTAAAATCTACATTGTATATATTGCTCTATAACTGTCTTTCTTTCTTGTGTTTTCATTTAACAGTACATCCTGGTCAGTTTTTTTCCCATATGCTTATATACAGACTTAATTCTTCTTCATCAAGTTATATTTTCAGAATAATTGTATCTCCCACACAACTCTTTTTTTTCCCTTAGAAAAGAGTTCCCTTTCACTAACACCATAGAGACTCTATAAAAAGGTTTTTTTTTTAAAGAGAGAGTGAGAGAGAGGGAGAGGGAGAGAGAGAGAGAGAGATAGAATTTTTTAATATTTATTTTTTAGTTTTTGGTGGACACAACATCTTTGTTTGTATGTGGTGCTGAGGATCGAACCTGGGCCGCACGCATGCCAGGTGAGCACGCTACCGCTTGAGCCACATCCCCAGCCCAAGACTCTATAAAAAGTTTTAAAAACAACTCTAATGAACTTTTTTTTAAGTACAAAAGACTTTATAGAACACAACCTTCTCTGGCATGGAACTGCTTAGAAGAGGACTCTACCTCTGATAGTATGATAATCACTATGGAACTTCCTACTTGTGTGTATATATTTTAAGACAAATTTTTATAAAGGATTACATTTTAACTTCATCTAATGGTATTTTATTCTGGAAGCTCCTGGAGATTTTCTTTATAACTATTTTTATTGTAATAAGGTCTTACAGAATGAGCTGGAAACAGCATGATAATGTTGTTATTACTACCCACACAGACATGATTTAATAAAGATGAAAATTAATAGCTCCACCATTACTCTATGCCCAGCCTTGTCCAGCTGTGAGTCCCAGTTGTTATATTTCCTGACTGTATCATGCTGATTACAACTTCTGAGCCTCAAAGTACATGAAGAAAGATTGACAGAATTAAAGGGAAAAATAATTCCATACTTTAGTACTGGGTTATAATACGCCATCACAACTGATACAAAAACTAGACCAAAAAAAACAGTAAAGAACTAGAAAATTTCAATAGCACTATCAGTCAACTTGATCATATAAAATAATGTATCAGGAACTGCAGAATATACCTTCTTTTCACTCATATATTAATAAAAACAGAGCATAAGGGCTGGGGTTGTGGCTCAGTAATAGAGCGCTCGCCTAGCATGCAGGAGGCACTGGCTTTGATCCTCAGCACCACATAAATGTAAAGTAAAGATATTGTGTGCACCAAAAACTAAAAAAAATCAATTTTTTTAAAGAACATAAGCTAGGTAATAAAAAGAGTCACCATTGATTTAATTAAGTCATATAAAGTATTATTTTTGACTGCAGAAGATAAAACATTAATTAGCAATACACCATCTTAGTAAATCTGAGACATCTGGAAATTAAATTATGTGTTTCTAAATAATTTTTGTTTAAGGGGCTAGGGATGCAGCTCAGAGGTAGAGCTCTTGACTAGCATATTGGAAGCACTGGGTTAGATCCTCAGGACCACATAAAAATAAATAAATAAAATAAGGGACCATCAACAACTGCAACTAATTTTTTTTTAAAGTAACTTCATGTTTTAAAGAAAAAAATCATTGGGGAAATTAGAAAACTTTTTGAGCTATATGATAAAAAATACACATATATTAGAATTTGTGAGGTGAAATTAAAATCACTCTAGATGAAAAGATTGAACTGTAAATTCTTATATCAATGATGGTGCCAATTTTTTTTTGGGTGGTGGATACTAGAGTTCTTAACCACTGAGCCACATCCTCAGCCCTTTGTTATATTTTGATTAGAGACAGGGTCTTGCTGAGTTACTTGAGGACTTGCTAAGTTGCTGAGGCTGGCTTTGAAATTGTGATCCTCCTGCCTCAGACTCTTGAGCCACTTGGATTACAGGCATGTGCCACTGTATCCAGTGGTTGTATCAATTCTTGTATCAAGATTGTGCTTTCACAGCAAGTGTCAAGAATACGAGCCACAATAAATGTTACAAGGATGTGGGTGAAAAGATACACTCATACATTGCTGGTGAGACTGCAAATTGATGCAACCACTATGGAAAGCAGTATGGAAATTCCTCAGAAAACTTGGAATGGAGCCACCATTTGACCCAGCTGTTCTAGTCCTTGGTTTATACCCAAATGACTTAAAATTGCATACTATAGTGACACAGCCACAATGTTTACAGCAGCTCAATTTACAATAACTAAGCTATTGAACCAACCTAGGTGTACTTCAACAGATGAATAGATAAAGAATATGTGGTACATATTCACAATTACTCAGCCATAAAGAATGAAATAATGGCATTGGCCGGTAAATGGATAGAGCTGGAGAATATCATGTTAAGTGAAATAAACTAACCCCAAAAACCAAAGGCCAAATGTTTTGTCTGATATGCTGATGCTAACTTACAATAAGGGGGCTCTAGGGAAGAATAATGCTATTTTTGAATTAGGCAGAAGAGAGTGAAGGGAGGAGAGGGGTATAGGGGGAAAAGGACAGTAGAATAAATAAGACTGTATTACCTATGTGCATATATAACTACATGACCCCTATGATTCTACATCATGTACAACAAGAAGAATGAGAAATTATACTCCATTTATGTATGATGTGTCAAAGTGCATTCTACTGTCATGTATAACTAATTTGAACAAATTTAAAGAAAAAGGATTGTGCATTCACAGGAAGCTAAAAAAAGAGGAACAGAGTAAGCCCAAACAAGTAGAAGAAAGAAAATAATAAAATTAAGGGCTGATGGATGAGAAAAACAAAATAAAACCCAGAGAAGTAACAAGAAAAATTTACTACTTAAAACTTTGGTTTTTTGAAATGACAACATTAACAACCCTGCCAGGTAAAACTGTCAGGGAAAACCAAAACACACATCACTAATATCAGAAATCAAATATGTTAGTTACAAATTCTACACCCATTAAAAGGGTAATATAATAAAATATCACAAACAACTTTATGCCAAGAAATTTAACAAGCTGAATAGAAATGACAGATTATCTAAAGAAATACATCTGACTTAAAGTGATACAAGGTGAAACAGAAAATCTCAATAGCCCTATAGCTATTTGATAAGTTGAATATTTTATCATAAAATCTTCCACAAATAAAATACCCTCCAGGTCTGGATGGTCTTACTGTTGAATTCTACCAAATATGCAATGAAGATGCAAAGCCACTGTTACACAATCTATTGGGAAAAGAGGAGAGAGTCCACCTCCATCTATTTTATAACACATAAACCAGAGGAGAGTCAGTACAAGAAATTATAGGTGGTATCTTTGAGAACCTCTGACACAAATCCTGAGCAAAATAATTAAGGAAATTGAGTCCATCTTCTAGAAAACCAAGATTGAATTAACACTTTAAATTTAATTGATAGGGATAGGGATATAGGTCATTTGGTAGAGTGCTTGCCTCATATGCACAAGGATCTGGGTTAAATCCCAACACCACCAAAAAAAAAAAGAAAGATAGAAAGAAAAAAATGCATTTGATGTCTCTTTTTCTCTTACAAACCTGAGACTATCCATTTTTGCCCAAAGGTACCAAAATGGGTATATGGAGCTTTCCGGAGCGCTTGTAGTATATTAAGTGACCCAGTCTGGAAGCTTCTTTTTTTGTCCTCATAAACCCATATTCTCTTCCCTCACCTATATATAACAAAGCAACAGCTGAAAAAGATCTAAAATCAAATCCCACCTCATTCCCCTCTCACCAAGAGACAATATGGGAAAAATTCTTTTGTCAATTTTTATGGCACCAGAATCAGTAGGCAAACCAAGCAGAGAAAAATTGCATCCCAAAGTCTCTGAATATTAAACTATCATTGAAACCATCCCTTGGACCATGATCAGTAGACCATGATCCAGGATCTGTGTTCTAAAGTTAAATAAGTGATTGACCACTAAAATGTGAAGATTTACATAGGATCCAGAGTCTTGTAATGACATAGAAATACATACAAAATACAATTGAAAATCACCCCAAAATCAAGAATGAAGAAAAATAACGGTTTGAATGTGAAATGACAATCAATTGATAGCAATACTAAGTCAGATTTTCAAACAATCATCATAAAAATGTTTCATCTATTAAATACAAATTCCCATGAAAGAAACTTCAATGAAAAATGCATACAATCTCAGTAATGAAATAAAAATTATAAAAAAGAAGATATTGGGAATCCTACAACCAGAAAATATAATGTGGAAATTTTATAAACTTGCTGATCGGGCTTAATGAGTGAGGAGGATAGAATCAGTGAATTTGAGTTCAGAACAGTGGAATTCACTAAATTTGAACAGAAGAAGGAAAATAGGAAAACAAACAACCCTTCAGAGACCTGTAGAAAATAATAAAGGATCTAATATTTGTAGCATCAGAATTCCAGAAGAAGAGTAGAAAGAAAGTGAGGCTGAAAGACTATTTGAAGAGATATGCTCGAAAAGTCTCCAAATGTGGCTAAAGATACAGACAGGTCCATGAAGGTGATCAAATCCAAACCATAATAAACCCAGAGAAAACCATGTCAAGGCCTACCATAATTAAACCTTTGCAAATTAAAAAGGAAGAAGGCTTTCAGACACAATGTCTCACCTACAGATAGGGACACTAATTCAAATGAGGCACATTTCTCATCTGAAATCATGGAGGCCAGAAGGAAGTGTTACCTTATTGTTGAGGTGCTGAAAGAAAAAACTACCAACCATAAAATCTAAATCTGGTGGAACTATTGTTCAGAAATACTGGGAAATAGGAAAAACTAAAAAAAAATTGTTACTGCTAGAGCTACTCTTAGTTAAAGGAGTTTCTTCAAATAGGAAGGATGTGATATAGAAAGAATCTTGGAGTGTCAGGAAGGAAAAATGAAGAACAGAAAGAGCAGAAACATGAATACACATTTTTTGCTTTTTTTTAAGATAGAGGGGAGAGAGAGAGAGAGAGAGAGAGAGAGAGAGAGAGAGAGAGAGAGAGAGAATTTTAATATTTTATTTTTTAGTTATTGGCGGACACAACATCTTTATTTGTATGTGGTGCTGAGGATCTAACCCGGGCCACACGCATGCCAGGCGAGCGCGCTACCACTTGAGCCACATCTCCAGCCCCTACCAGTCAATGTTATATCACATATATGTATTAAAATATCCAGAGTACACATATACATAGGTATGTATTCAAATTTTCCAAAATAAGTAAGTCAAGATGGAATCCTAGAATCTGTCCAATACACAGAAATTCAAAGCAGAAACAATGAAATGATACTGAGAAGAAATAGATAAAAATGAATAATAAAAATGAATAATAAAATTGCAGATTTGTGTGATCATATAAGAATTGCCTCAAATGTAAATGATCTAAATATATGCACAGAAAGACAGATTGTTAGAGCAATGTAAGAAAATGCGACCCAACCTTATGGAGCATAAAAAACTCCAAATCAATGACACAGGTAGGTCAACAGAAAGGGGTGTAACATGACACCATGCAAATGATCAATAATATCAGGAATGTTATTAGTATCTGATAAGACAGGTTTCAACAAGAGAAAATTACTATAGACAAAAGAGGCATTTCAGAATGATAAAACCATCAATCTTCTAGGAAGACATAATGGTCCTAAATGTATATGCATTGAAGAACAAAGCTTCAAAATCCATGGAACACAGAAACAAAATCCATGACAGGATACAAAGGAGAAATAGACAAATCCTCAGTTACAAGCATCTTGGCAGAGGCCATCCGTGTGATTTCAGCAACATCAACCCACAGAGCCTGCTGATATGTAGAACATAATAGCAGAAGAGTCTATTGAACATTCATCAAGACAGGCCATATCCTGAGTTTTAAAATAAACACCAATAAATGGAAAATAATTGAAATTAAATAGTGTCTTCTCTGAACATACTGGAATCCAACTAGAAACCGATCACAAAAAACAAGAGGCAAATCTCTAAAATGTGGAAATTGAACAAAACACTCCTAAGTAATCCATGTCTCAAAAAGGAAGTCTCCATAGAAATTTAAAAATACCCAGGACTAAAAGAAAGAGAAAACACAACTTAACAAAATTGATGAAGTGCACCTAAAATAGTGATGAGAAGGATATTGGAAGCACATGTGATTATGTTAGAAATGAAAAAGATCTAAAATCAATAAACTGCATTCCTACTTCAGGAAATTAGAAAAGCAAGAGCAAAATAAATGCAAAGGAAATCAGAAGGAAGAACATAAGAAAGAAAAAAAATTGACACCATTGAAACTGAAAATAGAAAAACAATAGAGAATTTCTATGGGAAAAAAAGACCCTGGTCCTTCAAAAATCAAAAAAAATATATAAACCTCTATACTGAAAAAATAAAAATAGAGAAGAAATAAGTCACCAATATCATAATGAAAAAAGCTATCACTACATGTCTTGCAGACATTAAAAATACAGTAATAGAATAATGCTGTCAACACTTTGATCCTTATGAATTTGACAAACTAGAGGAAATGAATCAATTCCTCAAAAACCTCTAACTACTAAATTGCCACAATATGAAAAAGATATTCTCATTAATTCTTTAAGTACTAAGGAAATTAAGGTCATAATTTTAAAATTTTCTGAAAAAGGCATCTTCCATAATAGAAGGCTTCATTTGGAGAATCCTAAAATACACTGGAAGCAAAATTAATCCCAAATGTATATAATCTGTTGCAGAAAGCAGAAGAGGCAATTTTCTCAACTTGTTGGAGGCTCTTACTATTACTAAATGAAGATAAAGACAATGTAAAATTTTTTTGAAGAAAGGAGGGAGGAGGAATAGAAAAAAACTGCCAGTCAATATTTCTTATAAATGTAGATATAAATATTCCCACAAAATATTAACAAACTCAATTTGACAATGTCTAAAAAATTATAACCATATTCAGGGAGCTTTATTGTAGTTATGTGAGGCTTATCCAACATTTGAAAGTCAATTAAATCAATCCCTCATACCAACAAATCACAAAAAATCACAATCTCTATTTATATGTGTATGTAATATATAAAATATATTTAGATATGTTTCAGATAAATTTTATACACTATCCACAACTAAGAATGTAAAGTTTAAATTTTAATTATAGTAATGTCTCCAAAAACAAAATACTTAAAAATCAACCAATACTTTTTCACTGAAAGTATGGCTGAAATTTTAAAGAAGACCCAAATAAAAGCCAATACTATACCTTGTTCAAGGTTTGTAAAACTAAACGTGGCTAAATGTCAATTCACTCTAAGTTGATATTTGACTCAACAAAATTCCATTCTAAATTTCAGTCATCTTTTCAGTAAAATATGACAGAACAGATTATAAAATTAAATGTAGAAGCAGGCAACCTGGAATTGCAAAATTAAATAAAGAACAAGATTGAGGGACTGGGGTTATAGCTCAGTGGCAGTACATGCATGAGGCACTTGGTTCGATCCTCAGCACCACATAAAAATAAACAAATAAAATAAAGGCATTCTGTCAATCTAAAACTACAAATAATTTTTTAAATAAAAAGGTTAAAGGTCTTTCTATATATTGCATGAGAATTGTCTATGATTCTGTTTTATTCATTCTTTTACTGTAATTATTATTAATATAATGTGTGCTCTTTGAGGAAAAGGATGATGACTTAATTATCTCTGTGTCTCTTTACACAAGCACAAATATTTATGGTAAAAAGTGTAGTTCTGTTAAAAAAAAGGTAATTGCCATTTTTTACTTACATGCTTTTGATTTGAGAAAAATAAAAAAAAAATGGGCATCTCAGTCCCTGAGCAAGTGGGCTTTTTGGTGATAATGTCACAAGTGTAGCCAGTTTTTACTCTTTCCAAGATCCAGGTCCAGATCCTTGGGACTGAGGTTTCCATTGAACACATGGGCAACTTTCCTTAAGGTTATTAAGTGGGTTTGGTTTTCCAATAAGGAATTACTTGGAAACTGGCTTCAGCCAATCCTAGATTTAATTATTCATGATAAATATTTCTTGCCAATTGACATTTTAGTGCATATTGACTCTGATGATGCTGGTCTTCAAATGCATATGGCTTCTTTTCCTTTAACATTATGCCTAACTCAGTTTTCCAAAGTGAGACAGAGGGCCCTTTTTGAGCATTTAAGGTGACCACAGTTCTGGATATCAGCCCATAAATTTTACGCCTTGCCAATTCTCAAGTACTTTATTCTTAATCCATAGCCCTCTGAACTTTTATAAATAGCTGTGATAAATCCAAAAGACCATCCACTTCGTCTTAACAAAAGTTGCAAATTGGTTATCAGTCCATGTTTTGCATATTTCCAACCATTATTCCTACCCAAAGTTGTTTATTGTGATGAGATTTGGTCTAGTTTAGCATCCATTGAGATCATCCATTATGGCTTTTGAAATCATCTCTTCTTTGATTGTTTATTTCCTAGAATCTGCACAGCATACTAAGGAAGTCATCCCTGCCAAAGCCTGTTGTTCCTTCCATTAGATCCTTAAAGACACCACCAAATCCAAGCATAAGAATCTTTTCCCATCCAGAATAGAAAAAGATGCTCCTTTTGGTTTTCCAGGTTTCTCATTCATATATTTTCTGATTAAGAAGACTTATACAATGTCAAGGTGATGAAAAACAATTAGTCTGTTTGGACACATCTATTCAGCACTGTCTACTCTGTGGATGGCTAGGAACAAAATCAAGTCACGTGCATTGAGTTGTCAGATTCATTATCCTCGGTGGCATCTACTGGTAGAAGCTGTAGTTTACAGATAGCATCAAATGTTTGCTTAACATCTGTGATATGCTCCATTAAGTGAGAAATCTGAAGATGAAAAAGATAAAGTCCCCTGATACACATATGCAGACCAATCGGAGGAGTACATGATAAAGTTTAATGGTTATAAACTAATGCAATATGAATGGTATTGGAACTGCAAGGAAAAAAACATTACAAATGGTCAGACCATAGGGAATATCATTGAGAACATGATGTTTGAAGTGGACCATTAAGAATAGATAACTGTTCCTTTGGGAAGGAAGGATATATACATATATGAAATAGCACATTCTAAGTCAGAAAGCCAATGGCTATAGGCATGGTGCGGTCAGTAAAACTTCAATATGCCAAGCCACCTCATTCATAAAAGTGAAGAAACAGGAAGAGTTGATAGGTTACAGTAGCCACTCAGGAATTGCTCATTTGATGAAAAAAAAAATTGTCGGGGGTACCAAGGATTGAACTCAGGGTACTCAACCATTGAGCCACATCTACAGTCCTATTTTGTTTTGTATTTTACTTAGAGACAGGGTCTCACTGAGCTGCTTAGGGCCTCACTGTTGCTGAGTCTGGCTTTGAGCTTGTAATCCTCCTGCCTTAGCCTCCCAAGCTGCTGGGATTCAGGCCTGTACCACCGGGCCTAGTTCATTTAAGGAAATAGACAGATATTCTTTATTAAAAAATAGCATACGCATACAGAAGAATAAAAAATATGTAAAGATTTTGCTTTCACACAAAACTCGGCACCTGATTTCTCTGTTAACAGGTTTGAGGAAGTTAGGAAATAATCCTGCTTTGACCTGTGCAGGGTCCTCATTGTTAGGCTGGATGAGAGACAATGGGCTTCCCCCAACATGGAGTTCAAGAGAACAATGAGCCACAGTATTTGAAGCAATTTGTCCAAGATTGTCCTGCAAGACTGGCAAACAATTTGGTCTCAATTTGATGTCCCTCAAATTTCAATTCAGTCATTATCAATACAAGGGAAGAGAAGAATGTGATGAATAGCTTCAACTGATTTTACTTGAACTTGGAATGTGATCTTACTACCACCTTTATTCTGCTTTTATATAACTTAAAAGAAAAGCTGACTTCTTATATATTTTTCTGGCTTAAGCTAATATTTTTATTAGTTGTTCAAAACATTATAAAGCTCTTGACATATCATATTTCATACATTTGATTCAAGTGGGTTATGAACTCCCATTTTTACCCCATATACAGATTACAGAATCACATCGGTTCCACATCCATGTTTTTACATATGGCTTAAGTTAATATTAACATTAGTTTGTACAGTCTGAGCTCATTTTTCAAATATGACTATCAGATGTGGGTAAAAATGTGCTGGGATTGAATTGAGTGAAAAATAGATATAAATATCAACATACAATATTTATGAGTAAGTATTATGTGCAATGTCCCAATATAAATGTTCACATACATCATTCATTTAATCCTGACAGTAGCACTCTGAAGTAGACACTACTATCTCTATTCTACATTTGAGGAAATTAATACATAGATAATTAACTTGCTTAAGGACCTATAGCTAGTAAATAGAGGAGTTAGTAATGTGGCTCAAGTCCATACTCTCAATTGATAGGCTAAGTACTAGGGTTAGTGATGATCTGTCTCTCATAGAGTTATTATGAGTATGCCATAAGTTGATACATGTGATACATGTAAAGTGCTCACCTCAATATTTGGTGCATAGTAGACACTCAATGAAAATTACTATTGGAAGACAAAATTACTTCCCTAAAGTAGCACATGGCTAGGTTGACAAAATTGCATGGCACCTTTAGTCCTTAAAATAATGAGTTTGTTGTTGTTTTGTTCAATTTTGCTTCAGAAATCTTAACTGGTTTATTTTTGCAGCTCACCAAAAGTAAAATTTGAGTTCCACATTTTTATGGTGGTTAAGGTCCCCTGCAAAGCTTTTGGGGAGCCATTGGTATGCTTTAAATAGAGAATGAGATAAACCTCAAGAAGACTTTTAAGAAGTTATCAGTATTATTGAATGTATCTGGCAATCCAGAAATGTTCAGAGGTGAGATGATAAGATTTTCAGTGGATTATTTCATTGGATAGATTAATAATTTGAATGAACTACTGGGTGGTAACTGTAGGCAGGTGATCCATGGCTGAAGGAAGTAAGTTATGCCTGCCATTGTACTTCATCTTGTTTCTGGCTCTTAGTGTGCCATTTCTCACTTTATGTGTGTGTGTGTGTGTGTGTGTGTCTGTCTATCTATTTATTCATCCATTCCTTTCTCTCTTTCCTGGCTGCCGTTAGGTGAGGAGCTTTCCTCCACCAGCCCTTCTACCATGTTATTTTGCCTTACCCCAGGCTCAGAGTAGTGGAGTTAGCTGACAATGGACTGAATCTCTGAAACCATGAGCTGAAAGTAAACTTTTCCACCACTTGGTTATTCTTTTCATTGTATTTGTTCCAACAATGCAAAGCTGTCTAACAAATACATTCAATAATACAAACAAAAGTAAATACAGATGATTCTTTCAGTTGCCATGACTTGAGTATTTATAAAACATACATGCTACACCTATCTTCATATCAGTATTATTTACAAGAACCAACTAAGTAGAAGCAATCCAAGAGCATATTGATGGATAAGTGGATAAATGAAATTTGCTACATCCATACCATTCAATATTATCCCATTTTAAAAAGGAAATTAACTCTAGCACCTGCTAATGTGAGTGAGTCCTGAAAATGTCATGTAAAATTATATATGCCAGATGCAAAAGAACAATGAATGCATGATTCTATTTGTATGAGGGACCTAAAACAATCAAACTTATAGGCATTGAAAGTGGAATGGTGGCCACTGGGAGCTGCTTGAGTGGGCAATGGAGAGATATTGTTTAATGGGCTCAGAGTTTCAGATTTGCAAATTGATTAATGTTCTGGAGATAGTGTTGGTGATGGTTGCCCAACAATGCAAATATACTCAATGCCACTGAACAGTACAATTTAATATGATTAAATTGGTAAATTTAATAATACATATATTCCATAATTTTAAAAACATATGCAGAGAAATTAAAATTCTATATATCTAACAAAAGTGCAAAGGTCTTCCCAGTCATAACAATAAAAATGAGGCATTTTTTTTTAAAAAACAGGTAGAAGTCATTTTCTTTCTAACAAATTGTGAGTGCTACTTGATAAAGATTTTAAGTTAGAAACATTAATTGGAGTCTTCAGTATTCAGCAATAGAATGCTGGGTTTTAATAATCCTCTTATCTGTTATTCTGATGTTCTTATTCTCCAAACCTAATTCTCCTGAGGAATGTGCTACTCCCTTTTAGTGGGTGAATAGTTTTTTTAATTGAAATATTCAGAAGTTTGAGGCAGCCATGAGGTGGAAGGCCACAGAGGGTGAGATGCTATTTTATTTTAGGGATACTGTATTTAGAATAAATTGGGTTCTTCATTTCCTTCAAGAAAAAAGGATGAGAACCAATATTTTTGAGCATTCATGGTTTGAGCCACCATTCTGGAAACTTTATATATGTTATCACATAGAATTCTTATGGCACAGATATAAAAGAAAATAGACTGAAATCATAAGATACTGTGTATTCCCTTCCTTCATATCTGTGAGGAAGAAACCTCATTGGTCAGTGAACTACCTGATACATTTGATATTTTATGCAGACAGTTCTTTGTTGTGAGGCTGGCCTGTGCATTTTAGCCCCTCTTTGAGAATCACAGATCTACATATTAAAGAGTTGAGACTTGGAGAGGATGAGGAACAAAACCAGAGAAGAGATAAATCTGGGTGTTGACCATTCTGGGAGAAAGAGAGAAAGAGAAACTTTTGGGGAGTGATTGCTATGCTTTAAATAAAGAATGAGATAAACCTCAAGAAAACTTTTAAGAAGTTATCAGTTAAAAGTAAATTTTCTGGGGCTGAGGATGTGGCTCAAGTGGTAGTATGCTAGCCTGGCATGCGTGCAGCCTAGGTTCGATCCACAGCACCACATACAAACAAAGATGTTGTGTATGCCGAAAACAAACTAAAAAATAAATATTAAAAAATTCTCTCTCTCTCTTTGTCTCTGTCTCTCTCTCTCTCTCTCTCTCTTTAAAAAACTTAATTTTCTTTTTTATCTTGGGGACACCAGGGATTGAACCCAGTGAAATTTAAACATTGAAAGACATCTCCAGCCCTTTTTAAATATTTTATTATGAGACAGGGTCTCACTAAGTTGCTTAGGGTTTTGCTAAATTGCTGAGGCTGGCTTGAACTAGCAATCCTCCTGCCTCAGCCTGCCCAGCTGATGATATAATTTTTCCTTTTAGAATCTTCTTAAAAAAGATTTGAGTAGCTCTGAATTGTGCTTTTTAAATCTGATTGTTGTTTCTCTGAATGTGACTCTGGTGTTAATCACAGGCTTGAAGCAAGCATTAGCAATGGCAAGGCCCTAAGAAACTCAGTGAAACCCTGTCCTAAATAAAATACAAAAATAGGACTACTAATGTGACTCAGTGGTTTAGTGCCCCTGAGTTCAATCTCTACTATCCACCCTGAAAAAATTGGTAAAATTCCAGATGCATGCCTGTAATACCACTGACATGGGAGGTAAAGGGAAGAGAATTATAAGTTTAAAACCACGCTTGAAAACTTAGCATAATCCTAAGCAACTTTGTGACAACCATTTCTAAAAATTAAAAGAAACAAACAAACAAACATCAAACAAAAAAGTTTGGAAATTGATCTAGTTGTTAAGTGTCCCTGGGATCAATCCCTGACCTCCCCACAATGGTAAACTAAATATTATGCAAATGACAACTACCAAATCCACTTATATTCTTAAATCATTTTGTTGATACATACATTCTATTTTCTGATGTCACACACAAACAACCAGATACCTAAAAAACAGGCTTTATGTTAAAATTATGCCACTTGCAAATTTCTGTCCAAACTAGATCAATTCTACTCAGCACCCCACTAGTAGACCATCTAATTGGGCTTCTTGTGATGTTACTTAGATGCTTCTTATCTAAACTTGTCCTAGATAAAGAAAACTAAACTGCAACAAAATTATAAAATGAACAGGTCTATTCTCCTGGCAAGCCTCATAGATATGCCCACAGATATATAGTCTTGATATTTATACCTCTTTGTGTCACATCATAAATTATAACATGTTAGTGACAGTTTAAATTGAATGAAAGAAAGATTTTAAAATCATATGCCATGGTTGAGCTGGATGTGGTCCTGTAAGGAACAAGATATCTTTGTTAAAAAGAAAGACCACCACCCCCTGGACAGAAGCATGAGAATAGTCAAAGAATTCAGATATCAAAGTGATTCTTTGAAGACAATTTATTTTTTTGTAGGTGCCATGTTTTCTCACTTCTAATCAATCATCTAAACATGTCCTATTTTTTTGGCAGACTTTTAACCACATAATGACATGGGACAATCCCTAAGCTAAAAGTAATAATAAATACTTGATGGTGATCCCCATTTCAGAACCATACAATAATATCACCATTCAGATTTCTGTGACTTGTGAATTATTTTTTGTAGAAATTATAATTGTTTTAATGTAGGGGATTCAGCATTCAAAACTAATAATTACTTTTAAGACAAATTCATCAAGCTAAAATTATTTTTAACTTATATGTTAATACATATGCCAAGTTTTAAGAAAAGAATTCATTCACATTTTAAGTATGAATAACGGTGATTGCAAGAGTTATTTTTTTTTTCCAGACAAGCCTTAAAATGTAAAAGATTACTGAATTCACAATTTCAGGTGGATATTCCCCACAGCAGAATTAATTGAAGCACACTGGGCAATGGTCACTGCACCCATATCTAGAATATTTTTGGGAGAACAAGATTTACAACATCAAACCAGCCTGAGATATAAACATCGATATCAGCACAGGGTAAAGAGCTCATGAAATACATCTTGGAGCATTTAAAAGTAAAACAAATAAACAAACAAAACTGAAAATATATTTTAAAATTTAAATGAAACAAGACTCAGATATTTCAAAAAAATTGAACAACTAAAATATAAGATCATAATTTCATGCAGAGCTATATGTAAATTATACAGTAGGTTTCACAAATAGACATCAATTTGAAATGATCCAAATGTTCATGAAAGTTAAATAATAAACCATGTTCTAAAAGATAAGCATTGCAAATCTAAAAATAAAAAAAATTCTCAGAATTTTGAATTATTATGAGAGGTGACATGATGCTGCATGCGGAAACTTTCACATCAGACCTTATATGATAGGTCACAGTCAAAACACAGGTGCACTAAAATATTTTATAAAATTACCTTCACACCATTTGTAAAAGCTATAAGTAAATTATAAATTTTTGAAAATTAGAGTGCCATTCACAAGACATTCCTCTCTCTTGTTCGCTCTTCAGATAAAGTTACAATATCCAAATGCAGCAGTCTCTGGCTGGGCACAAATCACGAGTCTCCACACAGCTTGTAGATTCAAACAGCAATTCTTTATTCCCGATCTCATACTGGCCGTCTACAAACACATTCTGGGGAAATCCACGTTCTCTGCCCAAAATCCACACTCTGCCCAAATCCACTACTCCTGGGCTTCTGTCTCCCAAAATATACTGTCTGACCCTAAGAACTCAAGAGGAACTCAGCAGCAGGATACGCCCTATTCTAAAGGGGGAACACCCTAATCTCCTATTATGCTAAACCACCCTATTCTAAAGGGGGAACACCCTAATCTCCTATTATGCTAAACCGCCCTATTCTAAAGGGGGAACACCCTAAACACGGATCCTCCCTGGTCCTTGAGCAAGGTCACCTTACATGCAATGTCCTGCAAAATGTCCTATTTTCATTGAGTCCTTCCACTAAAGAAACATGGGGGTATGCTGGCAAGGAAATTGTCATACCTACTTGGCTGATGGCTCCCAGGATCCAAATATCTTTGGATATTCTTATTTGAAGAATTTTGGATAAAAAGTATTGACTACTCACAAGTGAGGATGCAATTACACTACTAAAACACTCAGAAGATGGACACATATCAAAATAATTACACTAAATAAGTCAGACACTAAAAACAGTATCAAGTAGTTTGATTTATATAAGTTCTTGATGATTTGAATTTATTTATTAATTAATTAATTAATTTATTTATTTTTGATGATTTGAATTTAATATACAAGGACAGCAGGAGAAAAAGATTGGTTGCCTGAGAATGTGGAAATGGATCCATTGGATAGAATAAATGTGTGTATATAATTAGTTACTTCTTATTACTTTCCTTATTCCTTCATTTTCTGTGGTGAGTTTCACACTGTTAGTGTAAGAGTAAAAGAAATTGAAGTTAAAAAGTGAAGGACCAGGTATTGTTAAATTCCTCTGCTACACCCTGAGGCAGTTAAGACAACGCCCTACTAGGCTATTTTGCTGACTCATAGCCTAGAGCATACAGGGCCTGAACCAATCACCCCTGCCCAATCTGTTCCTGCTAATAAATGTACAAATCATGTCTCAGATTTGTTGTTCAATTTTCCCGCGCCTCATGCTGATTTGTTCTGATGTATGCAAAGCCCCCGCCCTCCCCAAGAAGTGTACTTAAGCTCTGCTCAACCCCTGCTTGGGGCTCTTGGCTGCTCGCCCTTCTTGAGTGGGCCAGGAGCCCCAGCGCGTTGGAATGGATCCCCAATAAACCCCCTTCTGCAATTGCATGAGTCAGTCTCTTGGTGGTCTCTTCCTCCGACGTTTCGCCAGACCCTTACATTTGGTGCGTTGGCCGGGAACTGCGCATCGCCGGACAGGGAGACCCCAACGGACTCCTTTTAGGGGGTAAATAAGTAAGGCGCCTCTTTTTCTTCTTCTTCCTCCTCTTCTTCTTCTCCTTCTTCTCTTTCTTGTTTTTCCTTTGCGATCGCTCAGGGCTTGGTTTTTGGCTCAGTGGAGTGCGTGAGCTCTCAGAGCTTTTCTGGTTTTTTGGTTTGGGTTGGCAGGGTGGCTGCCAGCGGAGAGCGTAAGTTCTCCCTGGCGGTGGTGGACAGACGTGTCCTGAAGCCACAGGCCACGTTCTCCAAGGGACGCCTTGGAGGACTCGGGGAGGGACGGAAGAGCCCTCATCTGGTAAAGGGACGGAAGTGCCCTTAGAGGGACGGAGGCGCCCTCGTCAGGTGTTCTGCTGCCAACCCGTCTGGCTTTGCCGGCTATTCTTTTTTTTCAGGTTAAGTTGACTGTCTGTCTTTAATTTTTGCTTCTAAACTTGTGTTAAACGTTTACTGTGTGTCTGTGTCACGTTTGTATTGTCTCTGTTTGAACAACATCCAGTATGGGACAAAACCATACCACGCCTCTGTCCCTGACTCTTGAACATTGGACTGACGTCCATTCAAGGGCCCAAAATCTTTCTTTTTCAGTGAAACACCAGACCTGGCAGACACTCTGCACTTCAGAATGGCCCACCCTCGGAGTTAAATGGCCCCCAGGAGGGTCCTTCTACCTCCCTCTAATCTGCAAAGTCAGGGATATTGTCTTTCAGCCGGGGCTGCGTGGCCATTCAGATCAACAGCCATATATTTTAACCTTGCAGGACCTCTGTGAATTTTCTCCCACGTGGGTGAAGCCTTTTCTTGTCCCAGCTCCCATTCCAACCCCCTGCCCCACGATCCTATCACTCAAACCTTCCGTTCCTCCCCCTTGTCCCTTCATTCTCCCTGAGTCACAGGATTTAACTTTACTGGACTCTTCTCCCCCTCCTTATTCTCTACCCATGCTCCCAAACTTCCAACCTGTCCTAGATGATCCTCCCGCCGCTGACTCAGTCACCCTGCTGCTAGAGGTAATTGGGTCAGACCCAAGCCCTCCCAGGGATTTCCCTGCGGCAACCATAGCAGCGGCAGCAGCCCCTCCCCCACCGGAGGAACCTGGACCAGCTAAAGGAACCCGCAGGCGGCGGATAATGGAGAACTCGGAAGCGATGCTTCCTCTTCGTCCCTATGGGCCCACGATAGATGATGGGCGCGGGGGACAAATGCAGGCTTACCAATACTGGCCTTTCTCCTCCTCAGATCTGTACAACTGGAAAAATAACAATCCCCCTTTTTCTAAGGACCCCAGCCGACTTACAGGTTTAGTCGAGTCGCTGATGTTCTCACACCAGCCCACTTGGGATGACTGCCAACAGCTTCTGGGGACTCTCTTCACAACAGAGGAATGGGAGAGAATCCTCTTGGAAGCCCGAAAGAATATTCTTGGACCAGATGGGAGACCAACTCAACTCCCTAACATCATAGAAGCTGGCTTCCCCTTAAACCGACCCAACTGGGACCCTAACACCTTTGAAGGTAGGGAGCATCTGTCCACTTATCGCCGGGCTCTTGTAGTGTGTTTTTGAGCGGCCGCTAGGCGGCCAACTAATTTGGCCAAGGTAAGAGAGATAATTCAGGGACCCAATGAATCTCCCTCCATGCTTCTGGAGAAAATTATGGAAGCATATAGGAGATACACTCCCTTTAATCCTCAGGCAGAGGACCAAAAAGCATCTGTTGCAATGGCTTTTATTGGGCAGGCTGCCCTAGATATTAAGAAAAAGTTACAATGTTTAGATGGACTACAAGATATGACCTTAAGAGATTTAGTCAGAGAGGCTGAGAAAATATATTATAAGAGAGAAACTGAGGAAGAGAAGGAACAGAGGAGGGAGAAGGAAAGGGAACGCAAGGAAGATGAGAGAAACATAAGGCAGACTAAAGCATTGGCTAAGGTCCTGGTCACAGCCGCAGACAGGCCAGAAGTTAGAAAGCAGGGAGACAGGAAGGGATACCTGGGCCCACGCCAAAGGCTGTCCCTGGCCTCAGATCAATGTGCCTACTGTAAAGAAAAAGGACACTGGGCCAAAGAGGGCCCCAAAAGAAGCAATCACGTCAGCCCGCCATGCTGACTCTAGAAAATGATTAGGAAAGTCAGGGCTCGGACATTCACCCCACGGTGCCTAATCCATATAATTTGCTTAGCACTCTGAATCCGGAGCAGAAATGGCACACTGTGCTGGACTCAAAAGATGCTTTCTTCTGCTTGCCCCTGCATAAGGACAGTCAGTTGTTGTTTGCTTTCGAATGGATAGACCCAAAAATAGGAACATCTGGCCAACTAACCTGGACTAGACTCCCACAGGGGTTCAAAAACTCCCCCACTCTCTTTGATGAAGCTCTCCACAGGGACCTCAACGACTTCAGAACTGCACACCCCGAAGTCACCCTACTCCAATATGTGGATGATCTGCTGCTGGCAGCCAATACCAAGGAGAACTGTGAGTCTAGGACCCAAGCACTATTATCCGAGCTTGCTCAGCTCGGATACAGGGCTTCTGCCAAAAAGGCCCAAATTTGTCAACAAGAAGTAATCTTCCTGGGTTATTCACTTAGGGGTGGCAAATGATGGCTTACTGAACCCAGAAAATGAACTGTTGTGCAGATACCGCCCTCATCTGATAAGAGACAGCTCAGAGAGTTTCTTGGGACTGCCGGCTTTTGTAGGTTATGGATTCCTGGGTTTGTGTCTTTGGCTGCCCCTTTATACCCGCTGATAAAGGGGGATGCCCAATTCCAATGGACCCCTGAACACCAACAGGTTTTTGATAATATCAAAAAGGTGCTGCTATCCGCCCCAGCCTTAGCTCTCCCAGATGTAGAAAAACCCTTCACTCTCTACATCGAGGAAAAGAAAGGAATAGCACGGGGAGTGCTCATTCAGACTTTGGGACCTTGGAAAAGGCTGGTAGCATACTTATCAAAAAAATTGAACCCAGTGGCTAGCGGGTGGCCCCATTGCCTAAGGGCTATAGCAGCAGCAGCCCTTCTAACAAAGGATGCTGATAAGTTAACACTGGGGCAGAAGCTAACCATCATAGCCCCCCATGCCCTGGAGAGCATCATCTGTCAGCCTCCAGACAGGTGGCTATCAAACTCCAGAATAACCCATTACCAGAGCCTCTTGCTTGACAAGGACAGAATAACGCTGGGACCCCCTGCTCCACTCAACCCAGCTACACTGCTGCCAGAAGAATCATCAGGACCCATCGCTCATGATTGTCAACACATACTGGCAGAGGAGACCAATGTACGACGAGACTTAAAGGATCAGCCACTGCCCCGCCCTGAGGTCGTATGGTTTATGGATGGGAGCAGCTTCCTCCAAGACGGTAAGCGGCAGGCTGGAGCAGCAGTAGTTAGCAAAACTAATGTTATCTGGTCTTCCAGAAGGAACATCAGCTCAAAAAGCAGAGCTAATTGCCCTTACAAAAGCATTGGAGCTAGCATCAGGCAAAAGAGCCACCATATACACTGATAGCCACTATGCATTCGCCACTGCTCATGTGCATGGGGCTACTTACCAGCAAAGGGGGCTATTAACCTCCCCTGGGAAGGAAATAAAGAACAAAGATGAGATCCTCCACCTTCTCTCGGCAGTAAAAGGCCCTAAAGAACTAGCTATAGTGCACTGTCGGGGCACCAGAAGGGGAATGACCCCGTGGCAGTTGGAAACAGACGGGCAGATGAGGAAGCTAAGCTGGCAGCCCTAAACGGAGTGACCCTGTTAACTGTTTCCATGCCGGGGGAACAACAACCAGGAAACTTGGCTGCGCGGGAACATTCAGGCAACTTATGGCCTGGGGACATGGACACCGAACTCCGGGATCCTACAGAGCCAAGTTCACAATTCCAAAAAGCCCAACTTTACATCAAAGATGTTCACCAGCTCACCCATTTAGGCTCAAAGAAGTTACAGGCACTCTTGAAGGACAAAAGAAAGGACTTATTGTTGACTGGCTCACAAAGAAAAGAAATAGCTGAGCAGGTGACCAGAGCTTGTCAACTCTGCCAATTAGTTAATGCATACCCATCCAAGCTTCCTGTAGGAAAGCGCTTATGAGGGACCAGACCCGGACAGTTCTGGGAAGTGGACTTTACTGAAATCAAGCCAGCAAGGTATGGACTTAAGTATCTCCTAGTCTTTGTAGATACTTTTTCAGGATGGGTCGAAGCCTTCCCCACGAAAAAAGAAACTGCTCAGATGGTGGTCAAAAAGATTCTGGAAGACATCTTTCCAAGATTTGGACTGCCTAAGGTAATGGGCTCCGATAACAGACCGGCATTTGTGGCCCAGGTAAGTCAGGGATTGGCCAGGACCCTGGGGATAATTGGAAGTTACATTGTGCCTATAGACCCCAGAGCTCAGGACAGGTAAAAAGGATAAATAGAACCATCAAAGAGACCTTAACAAAATTAAGCTTGGAGACCGGCATAAAAGATTGGACTATGCTCCTACCTTATGCACTGTTTCGGGCAAGAAATACCCCCTCCGTCTCTATGTGTAACCTTACCCCCTATGAAATTCTCTATGGTGCCCCTCCTCCAATCAGGGACTTGACCCCAACCCTGAGACTTAACGATTCCTTTCACACCCCCTTGCTTAACAGACTTAAAGCCCTTGAACACACCCAGCGATACCTGTGGAAACAGTTGGCCACTGCTTATCAGCCCGGAGACAAGGGAACCCCACACCGATATCAAGTGGGAGACTTCGTCTTCGTGAGACAACATCAGGTGTCATCCCTGGAACCCCGCTGGAAAGGACCATACCAGGTGCTGCTTATAACGCCTACAGCGGTGAAAGTAGATGGGATCACTCCCTGGATCCATGCCTTCCATCTCAAGCCTGTGCCCTGTCCAGACTCCGGCTGGAAACTGGAACAGACTGGTAACCCTCTCAAGTTGTGTGTCCGTCATGTGGGTAGGGCTATGGATTCTTCCCCTGACCACCTGCAGCCCTAATCCCCATCAGCCTGTTCAACAACACTGGCAGATTATAAATCCCACTGGACAAGTAGTATGGTCTATTTCACATATAGCCCCCCTATGGACTTGGTGGCTATCTCTCCATCCGGACATTTGTCAACTGGCCATAGGCCTCTCTGACTGGGACCTCCCTGACATAGAGGACCCCACACAGATCCCGTTTGACCCCAAGCCAGGGCAACATTCCCCACACCATATGTATCATGGATGTCATTGCCCCTATCATAGGTGTAGACTAGCCAGTCTTGATTATTATGTGTGCCCAGCTGATTTCCGAAGCCGCAAACAGGTCCGAATCTGTGGAGGGCCCAATGACTTCAATTGCAAATCTTGGGGTTGTGAACAAACGGGAGCTGCATGGTGGAAACCAAACTCCCCAGACAGCATGATTCAGGTAGGGCGAAATGACACCTGGATACACCCTAGGAACTGTTTAACTAGCCGAGTGTCAAACACTCGCTGTGGAAAAAAATATTCTATGTAACCCCCTCAATATAACTTTCATCTCCAAAGCAAGGGGCTACCTCAGGACAACATGGCTTACAGGAAATAACTGGGGAATGCGGTTCTATGTTTATGGCCCCACTTATGACTTTGGTCTCTGGTTTACCAGACTTAAGCAGGAAGAAAATCCCACAATAGGGCCCAATCCCCTCAAGCCAGGAATTAAGCATCCCAAACCCCCTTTGCTTAGAACTACCAGAACCCCTCTTCTATCTCAATCCTCCAGGTTTCCGTCTTTGTCTACTTCCCCAGTCCGGAGTATAGCTGACTCCTCCCCCTGGGAATTAATTAAAGGAACCTTCGGGGTACTGAATTCCACACAGCCAGACCTCACCCAATCCTGCTGGCTATGCCTCTCTGCCGCGCCCCCTTATTATGAAGGAATAGCAGTTAATGGGACTTATGCTGTGAAGACGCAGAGTTCCACCTGTAGTTGGGGCAAAAATCCAAAGTTAACTCTCCCAGAAGTAACCAGGACAGGTTTATGTCTAGGGTCCCCACCCAAAAGTAAACAGCACATATGCACCCAGATAGGAGAAATCAATGTCACGCAGGGCTTTCTAGTCCCTGAGAAAGGAACCTGGTGGGCGTGTGACTCAGGATTAACTCCTTGCATTTCAGTCCAGGTGTTTGACAGCTCAGTAAATTATTGTGTGATGGTGCAAGTACTCCCCAGGGTGCTTTTTCATGATGCAGAATCATTTGAAGGTCTAGTAGGGGGACAAATAACCCGTTTCCACCAGGAACCAGTGTCCCTCACTCTAGCCATATTGTTGGGGATAGGAGCTGCTGCAGGAGTAGGTACGGGAGCAGCTGCTATGATCTGGGGGTCACAACAAATGGCCCAGTTAGAAACAGTGATAGATCAGGGCTTGAAAACATTAGAGACTTCTATCACAGCCTTGCAAGAATCTTTAACCTCTCTCTCTGAGGTTGTTTTGCAGAACAGGCGGGGGTTAGATCTTCTCTTTATGAGGGAAGGAGGCCTCTGTGTAGCACCAAGGGAAGAATGTTGTTTTTATACTGACCATACTGGAGTTGTAAAAGAATCTATGAGTAAATTAAGAAAACGCCTTGAAGAGCGCCAAAGAGAAAGGGAAACTCAACAAGGGTGGTTTGAGTCTTGGTTTGCCCAGTCCCCCTGGTTAACTACACTCCTATCAGCCCTAGCCGGACCCTTGATCATTCTTATGCTGTTACTGACTGTGGGTCCCTGTGTGCTTAACCGCATAGTTTCTTTCCTCCAGGCTCAGATAGGACAAGTGAAACTCATGGTAATCAGGCAGCAATATGCTCCACTGGCAGAAATGGAAAATGAGACCCCTCAATAATTATGATCTATCACTTTTAAGATTAAAAGTAGTCGGAAAAAGGAGTGGGGAATGTAAGAGTAAAAGAAATTGAAGTTAAAAAGTGAAGGACCAGGTATTGTTAAATTCCTCTGCTACACCCTGAGGCAGTTAAGACAACGCCCTACTAGGCTATTTTGCTGACTCATAGCCTAGAGCATACAGGGCCTGAACCAATCACCCCTGCCCAATCTGTTCCTGCTAATAAATGTACAAATCATGTCTCAGATTTGTTGTTCAATTTTCCCGCGCCTCATGCTGATTTGTTCTGATGTATGCAAAGCCCCCGCCCTCCCCAAGAAGTGTACTTAAGCTCTGCTCAACCCCTGCTTGGGGCTCTTGGCTGCTCGCCCTTCTTGAGTGGGCCAGGAGCCCCAGCGCGTTGGAATGGATCCCCAATAAACCCCCTTCTGCAATTGCATGAGTCAGTCTCTTGGTGGTCTCTTCCTCCGACGTTTCGCCAGACCCTTACATTAGGAATAGAATTCCAATTTCAAATTAAAGTCTAGAACTGTGTTGTCCAGTATGATAACTGCTGGCTCCACATAGTTATTTCTGTTACAATTAAATTAACGTAGATTAAAATCACTGTCTTATTTGCATCATCCATTTCCCATGCTGAACAGCCTCTTGGTGACCAGTGACTCTTGTACTGGGTGATGCAGATGAAGCCAGATTTAAAGTTAGGTAGGCAGTGTAGTTAGGTAAATTGGGTCTAATATCGAGTGAAATCTAAAATGGAGGCCATGCTGGGAATGACTCAGGGAAAACGCAGGACAACTCATGGAATGTTAATGAAGTCCTGAAAAGGCCCTAGGCCAAAGTCCACCTCAAAGAAATGTTAATGGAGCCCAGGAAACAGCCCCCAGCAAACTTGAAGGTGCTGACTCAGAAGTCCTTCCTGACCAGATTACTTCTTTGGCCCACCTGTGTCCCACCCCTCTTCCAACCTACATTCCATCACCAAAACTATAAAAAGGGGAAACAACCACACTTCCATGGATTCCCACCTCTTGGGTCCCCTTCTTCCTCCGGGAGAAGTCTTTTCTGCTGTCCTTTAATAAATTTCTAATTTCTACTCTGACCTTGCCTCGGTGTGTGCTTTCTGGTGTTATTCTTCAACATTGGGGAAGCAAGAACTCGTCACCGGGCAACAGCGGTTTCACAGATACAGGATATTCCATCATTACAGGAAGTTTTATTGAGTATTTCAGATCTTGAATGGAAACTCAAAGTGTGACTCAGATAGAAGGGAAGCTGTAGTTCAAAGACATCAAATCGAGCATGGTTTTGTCTTCTGTTGATAAACTTACAGATTTCTTCTGTAAGAAAAATTCTGAAGAAAGGAATTACCTTATTTTCATAGTCAATGTGTAACTGATTATGTTTTTCTTCCTCTTCTCTTAGTTTTGGAATGTCCTTCAACCTTGACTTTTGTTTATCCTTCTCCTTACAATGAATGCTATCAGAGCAGTCAGTTACTTTTATGTTCATAGTGCATGGCACAGAGAAGGTTGTGAAGAAATCTTTTTGTTCGAACAAAGAAAAGAAATAAATTATCTTACTGGATTTTGCAAGCTTAAATATAGTTTTGGAGTCAAACTTTCTGTATTAAGATTTTATTTATTTTTATGATGTTGGTGAATTAAAAAAATATTTCCTCCCACTGAACATTAATTCCATTAACTATAATACTGGGGTATAATTTGACCAATCTAAAAACACTATTGTAAAGATTAAATGAGATAATATAAATAAAGTTGATAATATAATAGGTGGGTATTATAGAGTGTTCTAACTGTAAATAGCTTTATACCATTTAGCTTTTATTACTTCAAAGGGATGTCATGAATCTATTAAAAAATCTAATGGAATCCCCTCATCATCCCCTCATCACTCCATAGCTTTAGCAAGCTCTTCAAACTATCTAAGCGCAATTCACAATAGCTAGATTTTGGAACCAACCCAGATGCCCTTCAGTAGATTAATGGGTAGGGAAATTTTGGTATATATGCACAATGGAATATTACTAAGCAATAAAAGGGAATAAAATCATGGCATTTGCTGGTAAATGAATGGAGTTGGAGAATATAATGCTAAGTGAAGTAAGCTAATCTCTAAAAACCAAAGGCCAAGTATTTTCTTTGATATAGGATACTGACTCATAATGGTAATGGGTGGGGAGCATGGGAGGAATGGAGGAACTTTAGATAGGGCAAAAGGGAAGGAGGGGATGGGAACGGGTATGGGGGTAGGAAAGACTGTGGAATGAGTTAAGCATCATTACCCTAAGTTCATTTGTGAAGACACGAATGGTGTGAAAATACTTTGTGTACAATCAGAGACTTGAAAAATTGTGCTCTATATGTGTAATATGAAATGAATTGCATTCTGCCATCATATATAACAAATTTGAAAAAAAATAAATAATTCATTAAAAGAAAAACTATCTGTGTGCTCCATATCAAGAGTCACTCATTGACACTAGTCACATTTCCCCCCACTTACATATCATAATCCATTAGTGAAATGAAGTCTACTTATTTCATAGGGATTGACTTTATTGGGGGTGGGGTTGACTTGCCAAGGATTGAACTCAGGGGCACTAGACCACTGAGCCACCTCCTCAGGCCATTTTTATATTTCATTTAGAGACAGGGTCTTATTGAGTTGTTTAGCACCTCGCTGTTGCTGAGGCTGTGTTTGAACTCAAGATTCTCCTGTCTCAGCCTCTGGAGCTGCTGGGATTATAGGTCTGTGCCATGGCACCAAGGCCCATTATATTTTTAACTAATATGAACAAATAGAATGGAGTGGAGTAGAGTGCAGTGGAGTGGAATAATAGAATTAAAGAATAGAGTCTATGTTTTGCATTTAGTGGGATAAATAAAGGTAAACATTTTGTGAAACTTGGCTTAAGATGTATGTGCATAGTATGCTTATGTGCCTATATATGTATGTTAGGTTCAAATATATCTTGCTTGATAAAGATGGCTCACACAGAGCATCCTGAAGATTTCTATGCCTTATCATTTTCATCATCCTTGATGTTCTTAGTTTCACCTTGCTTGCTTTATTTTCCAACATCTAAGCACAACAGCTACATTTGCAATACAACTGATCACAGAGATCACACTCATTTAAAAAACAGATTAAACAAACCAAGTGATCACATTATCAAGTGATCACAATAATTGTATGCTAGCTTCACTGATAAAACAAAAGGTCATGTTCAGAAGGCAAGATGCAACAAATTTTGAGTGTTCCACATAGATGACCTATATTCCAGAGTTTCTTAGACTATGACACGGGAGCATGTTATAGATAAAGCACGAAAATGAAGGTGCAATCTTCTAGATGATGTCCGAAATTGTTCTAAGTCAAATTTTGTATCAGAGCATGATGCCTTACAGTAAAATTATAATGAATAAGTATTCCAGATTTTTGTAATTAAGATGCTTTAAGCCAATTTATCCACTTTCTTAACTTTAAACTAGAATCAGAACGTGACTCAAATATGTCAAGTGGACTTTTGCATCTAGGTTCATTAGAGATATTGGTTTGTAGTTTTCTTTCTTTGAGATGTCTTTGTCTGGTTTCGGAATCAGGGTGATGTTGGTCTCATATATTGAATTTCGAAGAGCGCCCTCTTTTTCTATTTCCTGAAATAACTTGAAAAGTATTGGTATTGATTCTTCTTTAAAGGTTTTGTAAAACTCCACTGTATACCCATCCAAAAATCCTCAATAAAATTCTGGCGATTCGGATACAAAAACACATCAAAAAATTTGTGCACTATGATCAAGTAGGATTCATCCCTGGGATGCAAAGATGGTTTGATATATGGAAATCAATAAATGTTATTCACCACATCAATAGACTTAAAGATAAGAACCATATGATCATCTTGATAGATGCAGAAAAAGCATTCGACAAAGTACAGCATCCCATTATGTTTCTAAAACATTAGAAAAACTAGGGATAACAGGAACTTACCTCAAGATTGTAAAAGCTATCTATGCTAAGCCTCAGGCTAGCATCATTCTGAATGGAGAAAAATTGAAGGCATTCCTTCTAAAATCTGGAACAAGACGGGGATGCCCTCTATTACCACTTCTATTCAATATAGTTCTCAAAACACTGGCCAGAGCAATTAGACAGACGGAAGAAATTAAAGGCATAAAAATAGAAAAAGAAGAACTCAAATTATCAGTATTTGCAGAAACATGATTCTATACCTAGCAGACCCAAAAGGGTCTGCAAAGAAACTACTAGAACTAATAAATGAATTCAGCAAACTGGCAGAAAATAAAATCAACATGCATAAATCAAAGGAATTTCTTTATATCAGTGACAAAACTTCTGAAATGGAAATGAGGAAAAACACCCCATTTATAATATCCTCAAAAAAAATTAAATACTTGGGAATCAACCTAACAAAAGATGTGAAAGATTTATACAATGAAAACTACAGAACCCTAAAGAGAGAAATAGAAGAAGAACTTAGAAGATGGAAAAATATACCCTGTTCATGGATAGGCAGAACTAACATCATCAAAATGGCAATATTACCAAAAGTTCTCTATAGGTTTAATGCAATGCTAATCAAAATCCCACTGGAATTTCTTGTAGAAATAGACAAAGCAATCATGAAACTCATATGGAAAAATAAAAAACCCAGAATAGCAAAGGCAACTCTAAGCAGGAAGTGTGAATCAGGCAGCATAGCGATACCAGATTTCAAACTATACTACAGAGCAATAGTAACAAAAATAGTATGGTACTGGTACCAAAACAGGCGGGTGGACCAATGATACAGAATAGAGGAAACAGAGACTAATCCACAAAGTTACAACTATCTTATATTTGATAAAGGGGCTAAAAGCATGCAATGGAGGAAGGATAGCATCTTCAACAAATGGTGCTGGGAAAACTGAAAATCCATATGCAACAAAATGAAACTGAATCCCCTTCTCTTAACCATGCACAAAAGTTAACTCAAAATGGATCAAGGAGCTAGATATCAAATCAGAGACTCTGTGTCTGATAGAAGAAAAAGTTGGCTCCGATCTACATATTGTGGGGTCGGGCTCCAAATTCCTTAATAGGACACCCATAGCACAAGAGTTAATAACAAGAATCAACAAATGGGACTTACTTAAACTAAAAAGTTTTTCTCAGCAAGAGAAACAATAAGAGAAATAAATATGGAGCCTACATCCTGGGAACCAATTTTTACTCCTCACACTCCAGATAGAGCCCTAATATCCAGAGTATACAAAGAACTCAAAAAATTAGACAATAAGATAACAAATAACCCAATCAGCAAATGGGCCAAGGACCTGAACAGACACTTCTCAGAGGAGGGCATACAATCAATCAACAAGTACATGAAAAAATGCTCACCATCTCTAGCAGTCAGAGAAATGCAAATCAAAACCACCCTAAGATACCATGTCACTCCAGTAAGATTGGCAGCTATTAGGAAGTCAAACAACACCAAGTGCTGGTGAGGATGTGGGAAAAAGGACACACTTGTACATTGCTGGTGAGACTGCAAATTGGTGCAGCCAATTTGGAAAGCAGTATAGAGATTCCTGGGAAAGCAGGGAATGGTACCACCATTTGACCCAGCTATTGCCCTTCTCGGACTATTCCCTGAAGACCTTAAAAGAGTGTACTAGAGGGATACTGCTACATCAATGTTCATAGCAGCACAATTCACAATAGCTAGACTGTGGAACCAACCTACATGCCCTTGAATAGATGAATGGATAAAAAAAATGTGGCATATATACACAATGGCATATATACACAACAGGTTGTTGTGTATATCTGCACTAGAAAATGACAAAATCATGGAATTTGCAGGGAAATGGATGGCACTCGAGCAGATTATGCTATGTGAAGCTAGCCAATACCTAAAAAGCAAATGCCAAATGTCAACTTTGATATAGGGAGAGCAACTAAGAACAGAATAGGAAGGAAGAGCATGAGAAGAAGATCACCATTAAACATGGTGGAGAGGGGGGAGGGAAAGAGAGAGAGAAGGGAAATTGCATGGTAAAGGAAGGAGACCCTCATTATTATACAAAATTACATATAAGAGGAAGTGAGGGGAAAGGGGGAATAAAACAAGAGAGAGAAATGAATTATAGTAGATGGGGTAGAGAGAGAAGATGGGAGGAGAGGGGAGGGGAGAAGAGGGGAGATAATAGAGAATAGGAAGGGCAGCAGAATACAACAGACACTAGTATGGCAGTATGTAAAAAAGTGGATGTGGAACCGATGTGAATCTGCAATATATATACAGAGTAAAAATGGGAGTTTATAATCTGCTTGAATCAAATGTATGAAATATGATATGTCAAGAGCTTTGTAATGTTTTGAACAACTAATAAAATAAATAAATAAATAAATAAGTCAAGTGGTTTTCTTACAACACATAATTCCACAAATATATATAAAATGTTTTTTGTTCGAATGATATATAGTAAAGACTGTTCACAAAAAAAAATGCCTCTAGATGATGGAAACACCTTTGAAATTCTCCATTCCAAGGACCATTAATATAATTTTCTTCTTCTTCTTCCTGAATTAATATCTCTTCAAAAAGGTTAGTTTCTCATTGAGTCTCTGAAATGCAATGTAGCTGTTCTCCCTCATTGTTAATGTCTTGTGCCACAGTCTGGCTGGGCACAAATCACAAGCCACTCACAGCTTTGTAGATTCAAACAGCAATTCTTTATTCCCGATCTCATACTGGCCGTTTACAAACACGTCTGGGAAAATCCACGTTCTCTGCCCAAATCCACCTCCACCGGGCTTCTGTCTCCCAATAATAATGTCTGACCCTAAGAACTCAAGAGGAACTCAGGCAGCAGGATATGCCCTATTCCCAGCAGGAATAATCTTCCTAAACTGTGAATGCCCTAAACTCGGATTATCCTAAACCGGGAACACCCTAAACACGGATCAGCCCTGGTCCTTGAGCAAGGTCACTTTCCAGGAGTCCTTCCACTAAGCAGCATAGGGGTATGCTGGCAAGGAAATTGTCATACCTACTTGGCTAATGGCTCCCAGCATCTCCCCCCTTCTGATTAATTAAACAACAAGTAATGTGGCTTAAGGACCGTGCCTAGTAGGTTGTCCAATTCAACATATGCTTCTTATCCGTCATCGGAAAACTGACCTTTAGGCGTCAGCCTCCTGTCTTAGGTTGATACCACTGCAATTGAATCATACCTGTAACTGACTACCGGTCCAGCATAGAGCCATTGGCCCCCAAATTTTAGACCATCACTAGCAGAAAGGAGAAGGATACAGAAATGCCACGACACCAAGTCAATTGACGACTCCTTTGAAAAATTGCATCACTGGTGACACCATCAGCAAAGATATGCCAGCATTACCATAGTCCAGGCAAGTTCTGCAAGCAGTTCAAATTGGAGGAATCTATCAATATGTCCATCTCCTCCCAAAGTCCGTTTCCTCCCAAAGTAAGTTGACTCCTTGATTGAGCATTACTTGTTGAGTTATATTCATTGATGCATCAGTTTATAGTTTACTGTGATATCCATAGAAGCTGTAGTTTGGTTTTATCTTTGTCTTCACCGGCACTGGGATGAAGATAGGAATTCTGGCAATGATGCTAAAGAGACATTATCCTGAAAAGAATTATTAAATATAATGAAAAGGAAAGGTGAAAGTAAACAAACAGATCTGTTAACTTCCTTTAAAAACAATCCTTAACAGCTGTTTACCTGATTTAAATTAGTAAATAAAAAGATCTGTTAACCACCTTTAAAAACAATCCTTAACAGCTCCTTACCTAATTTAAATTAAGCCATTTAAATAACGTGAATAAAAAAAGTAATAATTTGAATCCATTTTTCATGAGCACTCCTCATATATGAAATATGTACATATGCACACACAGACATACAACACAAAACACAAGAGTACAACACATTAGACAATAATAAAGGCCTTGTAGCTTTACCTAGGTGAAACCTCCATTGCAATGTTTAAAAACTCCACAGTCAAAAAATAAAACTGATCAGAAAAACATTAACCTAGGTGTGTATGAGCTCAAAAAATAAAATGGAACTTTATGATGTGGGAAAAATGCAATAATAAAATAGATATTGAAAAAAGCACCCTGATTAATCACTGTAAGATGTAAGAATAGCCAAGCTGGAGCTCTGGATATCAGCTGTTATGAATTTGAGTCAAATCATCTTCTTTTTGGTCTGTAGAAATTGCTTTAGTTAATCTCTCTGGAATCCAAATCCGCTGCTGTTCTCCCTGTGGAAAAACACAAACAGAACCCCGACTCCAGACAATCACTGGGTCAGGACCTGTCCATTGTCCTGTTAGAACATCTTTCCAAAGTACCTTAGGCTTATGTACATTTTTTGGATACACATGCCTTTTTGCAGCACTAAGTCCTGATGAATCCAAATTTAAAAAGTTTAGAGTAAAAAGGGTTATTTTAAGTTTATCTTTGGGGGATATATACCCCTTTCCAATTCTCTCTTTTTGCTTTAATAAGTACATTTTAATCTTCTGTTTTATCCAATATTTGACTTTAAACTTCTCTCTTCTACCTTTTTCTGTCTAGAATGTCTGTATCTAATAGTTATCTTAGCTTTTTGCATTTTCTATCTGAAATACCTTTACTTGACATTTTCAACCATTTTCTATCTTATTTCTATCTTCTAGTTTTCATTTAAGGTTTGTACATACACCCTTAGTTGCTTTTTTACTCCTATTTTTTTTCCTATTTTGAGGGTTTAAAATTCTTGTCTTCCTACATCTTCTCTATCTTCCTACATATTTTCTATCTTTTTTTTTAACTTTCTATACTTCTGTCTTTAAAGTTTTTCACTTCAAATTTTTAATCTTCTTTATCTAAATATCTTTTATCCTATTATCTTCCCATTTTTATGGTTCATTTTTTTCCTCTGTCTTGAAGGCATCTTAACCACCTTCAATTTAACCTTTTAAAGCCTTCCAATTATCATCTACACTGTACTTTTAAATGTACTTTTTCATCACCTACAGCTTCACTCTTTCAAATGAGGCTTAGATTCTGTTTAAATCACTTAAATGTTAGTTTACATGGCTGCCCTTCAACCAAAGGCTTTTTTACTCCATTAAGAAGCTTTGTTTCAATCTGCCATGTACAAATACCTTTTTTTCTTTTTTCTTCCTTTCTCAAGCTTTCAAAGTAAGTCTAGTTTCCTCAAAATCTTTTTAAATGGCATTTTACAACTTTTTACTTTACCACACAGAGATTATCTCATCTAGAAACATTTCTTTTTTTTTAACCTTCCATATTAAAATATATTTTCACATCTTCAATCTTTTAATATCTCTTTTCTAGCCATTAACCCTTTTTATAAATTCACATTCTGAAACAACTCTTATAAAATTTCTGATTTAGACAAATTACTCCACTTTAATAAGATGAAATACTTTCATGTTTTTTATGGTACTATAATACTATAATTGAAACCCAACTGAAACATCTTATACTCTTTGTATATAAACTCCACATGATAGAATCTTAACTCTTAGTAACCTTGTTTTAGCAAAGACACAGAGCAAAGCAATATTAAACCTTTTTCCAATCACCAATTTATGAAAACACACATAATGTTTAAATATATTACCTTATGGAACTTAATAAGTAAAGAGTACTTGATTTTATATTTAGTGGTTGATATTTTAACACTTTAGCTTTGTAAATTAATCAGATGGTCTGTAAAAACCAAGATCCTAGACAATTGTAGTACACAGAATTAGCCATCTCTTTCTTGAAGAAAAATCCTTCTACAGGATACCATGATGGTCCCATTGATATATTTAACAACTTCTCGTTAAAAAGCCATGGGCTACATTTTTGTATTCTATCAACATATGCCCTAATTGTTCTTGGTCTTACTGGGGTGCCTCCTTCCTCAAACACCTCTTCCTTGGAGGTGAAAAACTTCAAACCTTGAGTCAACCATTTTCCCCACTTTGCCTGAGAAAGTTCTTAGAAACAGGCAACTTGAAATAAAAACAAAATAAATCAAACCAAGAACACATTGTTTTTTGAAATGGTCACCCATTCTCTCGCCTTCCCTTAGGGGCAAGCAATTTCACTTACCTCTAAGCTTCAGATGTTCCCCGCACAGACAACCAAATGCTGCAGTCTGGCTGGGCACAAAATCACGAGCCACTCACAGATTTGGAGATTCAAACAGCAATTCTTTATTCCCGAACTCACAACGGCCATCTACAATCACATTCTGGGGACATTCCACGTTCTCTGCCCAAATCCACGCCTCCACTGGGCTTCTGTCTCCCAAAAAATACTGTCTGAATCCCTTGAGAGACTCAAGGGGAACTCAGGCAGTAGGATACACCCTATTCCCAGCAGTTCCTAAACCGGGAACACCCTAAACCCGGATTGTCCTAAACCAGGAATGCCCTAAACCTGGATCCACCCTGGTCCTAGAGCAAGGTCACCTTACATGCAATGTCACTGCAAAATGTCCTATTTCCACGAGTCCTTCCACTAAGCAACATGGGGTATGCTGGCAAGGAAATTGTCATACCTACTTGTCTAATGGCTCATGATATTCTCCAGTTCCATCCATTTACTGGCAAATGCCATGATTAGGTTTAGTTTTCTCATGCTTGCAAAAAGGTTAGTTGCATGAGAAGGCATTTCTTTTTATTTTAATGATGTAATTTTATGGTGTCAGATCTTGAATTCAAAGGTAACTTAACATCTACTATGTGATTCAGAAAGATCTGTCTGCAAGTTTCTTACTGCTACTGTAACAAATTATCACAACTTTTATGGTTTAACAATATATAGACTTATTACATCACAGTTCTGGATGCCTAAGTCAGTCTAAGTGAGGTAACATCATGGGGTCAGCAAACTGCATCCCTTCTAAAGTCTCTAGAAAATGTTGCTTCCTCCTCTTTCTTATTTTTAGGGGCTGCCCACATTTCTTGTGTAATGGCCCCACATCACTTCACCCTCTCTCTTTTTGTCTCCCTGATCTGCTCTTTCCCACTTATTAAGGACACTTGTGATTACACTGTGCTCACCAACATATTCCAAGTTCATTTTTTATCTCAAGAGACTTAATCTCAGCTACAAAGTGCTTTTTTTGCTGTGTGAGGTATCACAGTCACAGGTTCCAGGGATTAAGATGTAGACATCTTTGAAGGGCCATTATTCTGATTCCAACAGAAAAGATGTGCAAACATGGAGTGTTTGTGGTCTCATTCTAAAAATATGCTTGAATAATTCCATGTTGACTTGATTTTTTTAACTATGTGAAATCCTTAGGCTTAAATGACATTTAATTTTCACAGAAGTAATAAGGATGAGTCATATTTTAATAGTATTGATGAAGATACTGTTATGGTTTTTAATAAAAGCTCAGATTCCTCTTTAACCTTGTTCTTAGTAACTAATTACCAGGTCCATTCAGAAGAATTGAGCAATGCCTACAGCAAAGTTAGTAGTCTCTCTGAAACACAGGGGACATCTAATGGTTAAATTTATGGACTAAATTTTTTTAAAACAATTTCAAAAGGATACCATGCCAAGCACAGTGCTTAGTACAGAGTAATGATCTGTGAATGCTGATTAAATGATATAAGAGTGTATGATCACATAAGGTTTTATTAATGATAAAAATGTGTTGGTGGGAGATGGGCCTGAAACTTAAATCATTTGTTTTTTATTTATTTACTAGTTAAAAATGTGTGTGTGTGTGTGTGTGTGTGTGTGTGTGTGTTTGTGTGTGTGTGTGTGTGTGTGTGTGTGTGTGTTTTCTCTTAAGTTTGTGTTGTGCTCCATGGGACAAAAATTCCGTATGCTACAAACCTGCTCCTTTTAGACCCAACGTAGTGTAGGAGTTAAGATCAAGGACCAGGAAGTCAGAGAGCATGCTTAAACTCCATCTCTGCCATTTTTTTGAGAAGCTGTAGGGCCAACCCTGACCCAATCCTCAGTGTCCCCACCTGAAGGGGATGACAGTAGTACCCACTGAATTGAGTCACAGGGCTGTGCTGAGCGTTCACTGGTTTTGAAAGAGTGTACCTAGACAAGACAATATGTGTGTCCCATCAACTTTTTGGGAGGGAAAGAGATGAGCATAAATAGATAAGAAAATAAATGAATATTAAAAAATAGAAAATGCATGGCTCTCCTGATTCTTAATCTCCAACCAAGGGTGGTGAATGAGTGTAGTATGAAGACAACAGTCTAATATTGTCTGACCTCCTACTATGTGCAGTGTTTGTCAGTGACAGATGAGAGATAAATGTAAAAATATAGATGGCATTGCTCTGCACCCTCCCAAATTATTGCTCACCTCCCATGAATTTCATTGGCATCATTTCTAAGGATGGAATCATACATTGTCAGAATTTCATAGGAGGGATAAGAGAGGTGGCCCAGACAGGCAGAGGGCTTGTCTCATGATTACAGAGTGTGAGGTCAGCCTGTAAGTGACCCAGATGATCTGGTTTCTGCTCACTCTTTCTGTCTGTATCACACTCACAATGTACAAGGAATATGTGTGTTCTGTAGAAAATATCTATAAAATAAAACAAAAGGTGTAAAGCTAAGAGCTGCAAAATTGGCACCAATGGACACAGGCTGGTGGCTCTGGGAGTTCTCAGTGGGGAAACTGGTATCCTCATGAAAATAGTGAAGTCTGATCTGGTCTTGCAAACAGACATCTGAGACTTCCAAGAAAAGGGAAATCCTGGTGAGCATGGTATCTGGAGGGGAACACAGTGGAGACTGAGGTAAGGAGGATAAAAAGCTCAGTTATTTTTTTTCCCATTAGTTGATTGGCAGTGAGGCTAGGGTGGGAATTCTGAAGCTGTTGCTGGGTTGTAGAGAGCTGATCAATTGGCAGTGTGTGATTTGGACTGACAGTCAGATAAAGGATCATGTGTTTGGTTAATAGCATTTGAATTGACTATGATTGTGTTCATCTAAGTCCAGTAGGAGCAATGGGCAGAATATGGTTGGAAAGTATTAGAACAGGCCTTACGGATTTTTAAAATTTGTTCAACAGGAAGTCTTGATAGGTGTGGATTAAGGTGATGAAAATCAAAACCTGTGATGAATAATGGGGAACCTGCTATCAAAAAATAGTTGGGTGACTCCTGAATAAGATAAATATAGAATTACCCTATGACCAGAATTCCATTCCTAGGTATATTCTCAAAAGAACAGAAGAAGTGTCTCCCAACAAAAATTTGTACATGAATGTTTAGAACAGCATTATTTATAATAGCAAAAAAGGTGGAAACAACCCAAATGCCCATCAACTATTGAAGGGTTAAACATGTGGTATATCCATGCAGTGAAATATTATGCATCCATAAAATTAATGAAATACTGATATGTGCTCCAGTATGGATGAACTTTGAAAGAATGCTAAGTAAAAGACAGTCAAAAAGCTTACATATTGCATAATTCCATTCATAGAAAATGCTCATAATAGACAAATACAAAAAGCCGACTAATGGTTGTCAGAAAGGAGGAAGGAGAGAGTGAGGAGGAATTGATTTTTCATAGAAAATCTTCTTTTGAGGTAGTGAAATGTTTTGGACTCAGATAAAGGTGTTTGCACAATATGTAAATATACTAAGTGCCACTGAATTGTATCCTTCAAAATGGTTAAAATGACAAAATTTTATTTTCTACATATTTTATTAGTTTTAAGAACATGCATGATCTCTGGATCTTCCTTCTGAAATTTAAGCAACCCAGTCATAGGGGGAGTGTGAGAAGTTCTGCATAAGCATCAGCAGGATATGGGCACTTAAAATAGAAAAAAAAGTAAACCACAGAAGAAAATTAGAAGCTAAAAATTTCAGTACTAGTGCTCTTAGTATCCTTGCAGTTCATTGTTTTTTAATATTAATTTTTGATTTTTTTTACTTTTTAAAATATATTATTCCTTTTAAATAAAAGCCAAATTTTTAAATTTAACCTTTTATTTTTAAAATCATCTAAAGCAGATCAGATTTTAGCAAAATATTTCCATCTATCTATCTAATCTATTTATCAAATAATAAATTATCTATGTGGTCAACTCTCTATCAGTACATTTATACCTAGAAAATTTTCTGTAATTTTCTAATATAAATAATAGTAATTTCTGGATGGCAGAATTCTGGTGATAAAAATAAGTCTTCCTTTTAATTTTTGCATTGTTTGAATTCCTTGTAATGAACATGTATCATTTTTATAAACAGCTTTGTGTGATTTTTTTAACCAAGTAGTCTAATAAGCAATAATAATAATAATAATAATAATAATAATAATAATAATAATAAAGTGGCACAGAGGGGTAAATATGCTGAGATGTAATGACAATTAGTTCTGGGAGAAATATAGTTCATTTTGTTTTGTTTTTTAATTTTCTTGGGTTACTTTTTCAATTCCCAAGGTAATATTTTAAAAATCCTTAAAACTTAGAGAACCATTCAGAAGCTTGGCCAATGTCACAAAACTGTTCAGAGTGGAACTGACTGGGGCTGAGATTCAGATTTGCTTGATATCAAAGCGCAATTCTCAGCCTTGAGTTAATATTGCCATAAGTAGTATGGCTTTGTTTTTCAAAAATTCAATCTCAATGCAATTTCCCCCTGGATTCTAACTACTGACTGAGCCCTACATATGTAGTTCAAAATGCCAAGCCTGCAGAGGAGGGTATTGTCTATGCTTTCAGTTCCAGGAAATTATCCACCTATCACCAATATGCCCAGGGTCGGAGCATCCACTACATACATAGCACAAACAGGATGCATTGCTCAGCAACTCAGAGTCTAGAGTCATTGTGAATTAAGATGCCCAGAAGTCCACAGCAGAGGGGGGCTCTGTCGTTTTCAATTACCCATTTACTCACTGCTTATTGAGTTCCTGGGACCTATAAATGTGGATTCCTGATTGTTAGTAATGTTCCCCTTAAGACATTTTTTTTTTTCCAAGCAGAAACGAACTCATGCTAAAAGAGAAATTTTATCATAGAAATGCTGGATGGTGCCAAGCAAGGTGGTGCACTCCTGTAATCCCAGCAATTTGGGAGGCTGAGGCAGAAAGATCAGAAGTTCTAGATCAGCCTCAGCCACCTACTGAGATCCTGTCTCAAAATAAAAATAAAAAGGGTTGGAGATGTAGCTGAGTGGTAAAGCACCTCTGGGTTCAATCCACAGGTCTACAAAACAAAAAGCAAAACCAAGGTGGTTTTTTTAGGATTAAAAGACCGAGCTATATCTGAAACTCAGACACAAAATGGCACCAGGGATGGGACTTAGAAATTCAAAACAAATGGTCTAAAGTCACATGGTTCAAATTTAAACCTTTGCTCTGACATTAGCCCTCTGGCCTTATATAATTTACTTAACCACTTCACCTGCTTATCTGTAAAAGGGACATAACAGTAGTGTCCTCACTTGTAATTCTGAGCCTTAAGCAGGTTACATATGTGAAAAGGGCTTATCAGAGTGTCTGGTAGCTCTTTGAATTCTTCTTATTATAACATACCACTGAATACTTTGTTTCTTAATTTCCTAGCTTACCTGCTCAGTCCTATAGATTTTGTATGTCCCAGTTCAGCTTCAGTAGGCATAGTAAATTGAAAAACTCTTAGTTTCAAATCCAAATTTCTAGAAAATATATTGGTTGGCTCATTGGAGTAGGAGTTGTTTCTTAGAAGCCAGTAAGTACAGACTAGATATAAATAATCATGGCTGTTGGGAATCCAGTGTTACCACGTGCATGAAAGAAAGGGGGACTGAGCCAGGGGGTAGGCACTACCTGGACCAATGGAGAAGTGTATAGTACTTGGAGAAAATCTCTATATGTGCTGCTTTTTTGCTGGCATTCAGAAGGAAAAGTGGGAAAGAATTATTTGCTTTAACTTGGATGTGCAAAGACTATTTCTGTGAATTCCTATCTTTCTTCTTCAAATCTTCCAATCAACCGACCAATCTTTCTATCAACCAGCCAACTGTGTTCTTGGATTAAACATTTTGTAATAGAGACTTTGAAAGCTACCATGAAGATAATGAAGGAAATAATATACTTGGTCTTTTTCTTTCTTTCTTCATTACCTATTCATTAGCATGGATAGAGAGGTGTGAACCTTCAATCTTCCCACAGTGAATTGTTTTTAACAAAATCTGCCACTCTGGCATCAGTAATAGATTTTTCTACAAGTTATTGTTAGAAATCTTTTCTTAATAATAGAGTCAACTTTACAAAACACCAAGCTACAGTTGAGTAAGATTCCCTACACTGTCTAATTAAGTTGTGAATCCCTAAGATACCTGGATAATTATATTCAAGTCTGGACTTTTGAAAGAACACCTACCTACCTTGGAGATTTCAACCTCCATTAATAATTGACTGGATAACAAAGAACCCAGTTCAGACTAGCTACAACAATAAGAGGAACTCCATCAGTTTATTTAACCAAGAAGTTCCATGATAGGTTAAGACTTCAGGCATAGATTGATCTAGTCATTTACCCATATCACTAGGGTGCTTTTTGCTTTTCTCCATATTATCTTTCATTAAAAGTTTGGAATTCTTCATGACTTCAAAAGGCTGGTGATAGAAACAGAAGCTCCATTTTTTTTCTGTTTCAGCAGATTGGAGAATGTATTCTTTTGGCAGCTTCCACAGAAAAGAGAAGATACTTTTTTCTCAGAATTTCTCCAAAAGGCCATTCACACTGGCTGGGAGAAGGATGTATTGAAATAAGCCAGTCAAGGCTATGCCAATAAGCACTGATTAATAATCCTTGATAATAATCCTACCCTTGGATTCTTGGGAGAGTTCAATTCCAGCCAGACCTTTTGACTTAGAAATTTGGGTTCCTGTTAAAAAGGAAAAAGGTTGAGAACTTATTCAGGGGAGGCAGCCAATAACTATTCTCTCAAAAATGTTTAACTTGTATTTGGGGTAAAAATGGGAGTTTATAACCCACTTGAATCAAATATATGGAAGATGATATGTCATGAGCTTTGTAATGTTATGAACAACCAATAAAAAAAATGTTTATAATTTAAGATATACTCCTTTTATGTTATTTCCTAAATTTCAATGCAGTATATATATTACCAGTTTTTGGTGAGTTTAAGTTGAGTTAGAGGAATAATCATTCTCCCACTTATTACAGGCTGGCTTAGAAATAAGAAGATGAGCTCTAACTCTTTCTATTGAAGGCATCCTTCAGAAAAAAATGAGATTCCAATTGACTTGTGGAAGGAGTGCCTTTATGGTTAATAAAATACTATAGAGACCTATTTTCATAATTTGAAAGGAGTCATGCTGAGACATCTTGATTAGAGATTTAAAATAGTTCCAGTCTCACTACCAAGCCCTGTTCCTATCATCGAGCTACTAATTATTTAGGCATTGGTAAGTATCAGTCTCATCTCCTTGTCTCTCAATAGCTAAATTTATGGCAGTGCCTGAATCACTTGATATACTATATAGGAGGGATGTTTTCAAGAAGAAATATAGATCCGGCAAAGAATGGGATAGGGGACAAATCAATTTGGATAAAATATGGAGCCTATTTAAACAATGTGCTTTGTGAACTTCCTTGGTTCCCTTTGGACAAATAAAGTAAATTTGAACATCTGGAAGGCTGAGGTTGGCTGTCAGAGGAAAACACTGATATGTCAAGATAATTGTTCCCTTTATGTTAGTTCTCCCCTAGTGACCTCAGTGAGTAACAGAATCTGATGTGTTTGCCCATTTATCTAGTAGCTTTTTAGATCTTCCATGTCAAATGTGTGTTTTTTTTTTTTTTTGGCAGGGTACCAGGGATTGAACTCAGGGGCACTCGACCACTGAGCCACATCCCCAACACTTTTTTGTATTTTATTTAGAGACAGGGTCTCACTGAGTTGCTTAGAACCTCACTTATGCTGTCATTGGCTTTGAACTTGATTTCCCCCTGCCTCAGCCTCCTGAGCCACTGGGATTACCAGCGTGTGCCACTGTGCCAGGCCCCAGTGTTCAATGTTTGACTTAAATCCAGGGAAAGTCTAGTATCAGGCCCGCTGAGCTTGAATATTGATATCATTTTAAAAAACTATTGATTGTTATTAATTTAGCAAACTTATGAGGATCATCCCATCACCTGGTTTCAATGTATCCCCCTATAGCTTCATTTCCTTTTTCTCATATGAAAGCCAAAAAAAAAAAAAAAGATTTAAAAAAAAATAGTTCAATAATTAAAACAAGTCACTCTTTAGATTGTGTGAATTTTAAGCATTTTGCTAACATGGGACTCCTTGCCTGCAGTTCTTAAAACTCTCCAATTTCTTATTAATTCAGAATATGTAGAGTTTGTTGAAATCTGCTCCTGTTTTTTTTTTCTTTTCTACATTTTCTGTTTTTTTTCAAATATTATAATTAAATTTACCAATATAATAAAGAAAAGAAAGGATTTTAAAGAATTGCATTTCAATTTGTAAAAAGGCACAACCTTAAACTCTCTCATCTTACTTTATATTAAATCTTATTTTGAAAGTATTTTAGGATCCTATAGGTAGAATGTGGACTACACACCAAGGAAGGTGAAGGTTGCCTTGTTACAAATGCTCAGGGGAAGTTTTTTTATTCCCTATCTTTTCCCAGAGCTCTTTTCTGTTGGTTTCTGTCATACTCTAGATTTATTTCTCCTTGCTTCTTGCACAGAGAGTCTCAACTTTGTGTGGGGATGTCCAATGAGCACCCTCTGCACCCCTACAGCTCAGGTGCCCACTCTGAGCAGCTGTGTGCCCAAGTTCAAGGTCTCTCATCTCAGAAGAATGTTTCCCAAGAATTTGGCTTTTCTGTTCTTGGCCTCTGGGGAATCCATCTTTCCCTCCTAGTCCAGTGAAGCACTTAAACAGACAATTTTATGTTTCTAATCCAGCTTTTTACTTGTTTTGTTCAGCAGTTTTGTTTATCTAGTGTCTGCCCTGCTGACAGGAAAGCCCTGAATTGCTTTCTAAGATGGTCTTTTCAGCGGTTGGTTTACAAATAATCTGACTCTTGGATTCCGTAAGGTTATATATCCAACAATAGTTTCTAAATCTGTCTTAAGTCTTTTTATTAAAAAACAACAACAACAACAACAAAAACCAAGCAAGAGCTTGGGGATGTGGCCCAGTGGTAGAGATCTTGCTTGGCATGTGTAAGGCCCTGGATTTGATACTCAGTACTGGGGAAAACAAACAAACAAACAAACAACAAAACAAAAAAACCTACCCCAGGTAACCCTCATAATCACCCCAAAGCAGCTTCATTGAAGTTAGTTCTAGTTCAATAATCCATTCTTCAAGTTAAAGAAGTCACCAGAGTTGGGGCTTTATTAATCTAGATTCCATTACCCCACATGACAGAATATTTATCAGATGCTGAACACCTCATCTGGAGAAGGTACCATATACTTCTTTACTTCAGCCAAATTCCAGTACAAACATTTTATCAGGGATCCTTTCTAATCCCACTGCCATCTATCTGTGATAACTTGTGCCCATGGAGCACAGATAGATGATTAAATTTGGTGATGGAGGGCAAGAAGAAGATGTTAAAAATAAATCCATCAAAATGAACTTCTAAGGAAACACGTGTCCCAAATGACACAATTCCTAAAGGGTTTCTTTCTGCAGTTCTTATCATTCCAAAACACCTATTGAATACCGATTCTGTGTCATATGAACCAGGCCTAGAGAATAAAAGCAGTAAAACCCCTGCCCTGTGGGTCTTCTCTCCTCATTTTAGAAGGCAGCTGTGCAATAATTAAAAAAGAAGTACATTTAGATTAAAATTATTTTTTTTTAACATGATTTGGGTGTGGCTTGTCTCTGACCTTGTCTTGAATGGTCTTTCCTTCCCAGCCAAGGTCATTTCCACCCAGAGTCTCTTCTGAACCTGCTACTACCTTGTGCTTTGGTTTTATGTCATCTCTATTTTTTTTTTTTTTTTTTTTTTGTAGTAGGGATTGAACCCAGGGGCCCTTAACCCCTGAGCCACATCCCCAGCCTATTTGTATTTTACTTTGAAACAGGGCCTCACTGATTTTCTGAGGCTGGCCTTGACATGCAGTCCTCCTCTCAGCCTCCCGAGGTGCTGGATGACAGGCTTGCTCCACCAAGCGTGGCTCCACATCATCTCTAATGGATCTTTCTTATTCACATCTCAGATCAAAGGTCACTTCCTCAGAGAAACCTTCCTCTGTACATCATCCAGTCACCCTGTAACAGTGGTCCACATTGTGCTTTGAATATAGCCCTTCCTGCTCTGCCACTGTGACTTATTTTTAAAATGGACCTGTTTCTTTCTCTTCCTTTCCTCTTCCCCCGTCTTGGGAAAACAGGATTACCTTTCTTCCCCATCCTAGGCAGAGTTACCTGTTTGCACACTCACCATGGGAACGAAGTAATTCAGACTTGGGATGGCACCAGAAGATCTCAAAAATGACTGTCTCCTAAATTAACATTTGAATTACTACTTGACAGAGAACATGGGGAGGGTAGCCTTTGATTCATCTCTTAAAACCCCTCTGTTCCCCATGATAGGCAGAATCATAGCCTCTGGGACAAGATTCAGTACCCTGTGTTTCCTCTTTGCTAACAAAGCAATAAAACTTCTTTTTCCTTTTATATCAAAATGGTGTCCTTATTATTGGTTTGGCATCAGGGACAAGGACCAAGTTTTTTTTGTTGTTGTTTTTTTTTGTTTGTTTGTTTTTGCATACTGGGCATTGAACTCAGGGGCACTTGACCACTGAGCCACATCCTGAGCCCTATTTTGTATTTTATTTAGAGACAGGCTTCACTGAGTTGCTTAGGGCCTTGCTTTTGCTGATGATGGCTTGGAACTCACAATCTTCCTGTCTGAGCCACTGGGATTACAGGCACACACCACTGTGCCTGGCTAAGCACCAATCTTTTGATAACAAACCTGTCTTAGGTCTTTTTTGTTATGAAGTTATTTTCTTTGTTTATATCAGCTCCACCTTTTACACACATACCTCTGCAGCACCTGGAAAAATGCCTGGTGCATGGTAAGCAGGCAACACATTTTTCAGGAATGAAGAAATGAATGATAATATAACAGACAAATCTGTATACTATGAGAATTCTAAAAGGGTCACCTGCCTAAGTAGGGGGTTGGGTAAGTGCTGGACATGTCAAATGTTTATGAACTTTTTCTTCAAGTGGAATATAAATGCCTGAAAGAAAGGGAACTTACTTTACATTTTTTAAAAATACTTTTTTAGAGTTGTTGACAGATCTTTATTTTATCTGGTGCTAAGAATCAAACCCAGTGCCTCACACATGCCAGGCAAGTGCACTACTATAGAGCCACAGCCTCAGCCCATTACTTTACATTTTTATGAATTCTCTTCCAACAGCACAAAGCACTGTTTTGCTAAACTGAAGCTACTCAGCATTCAGAATCTGCAACAGGGGATCTGTAAATTTTGAGCACTTCTTACAGGTGAGCTTATCATCTTGTATATCTGTATCCCCCCTTTTTTTCAGTGAACCTCCTAGAATTATGTTCTGCTGTGTATTTCCACCTAAGACAGTGAATGAAGGATGGAGTGATTTCAAAGACTACCTTTCCCCAAGCCTCTTTGCCAAGAAGTTGAACAGAAAGCAGTTGGTAAATAGTATTCTGCTCCTAGGAGATGATCAATACAATTATGGAAAGAATGAATTCTTCAACCTGGTGCAGCCTGGAGAATCAAGATGACACATTTACCATGAATGGATCCTTTTGCTACATTTTAATAACAGGTGAGTAATCCTGGGCTTTTGTATGGTTCTACCCCAAAGCTGTTGAGTTACTCTGAAAATCTTCCAGACTTTCTGCTTCTGATTTCCCTCATCCATGAAATTATGTGCTGTGGGATGATACACCAAGTCATGGGGATTCTGATATTTTAATCCAATATTATTGGCACCTGTAAACCTCAGGCAAATTCAACCACTCTGACCCTCAGTTTTATCATTTCTAAAGGGATAAAAAATAAAAGTCCCCCACCTCCTAAGATAGCTGCTGAGAATAGGGCACAAAAGGTAGGCAGGTGCCTCAAAGCTCAACAATCAAGTTAAATAATATTTTAATGCCATATTTTTAAAAAGTCAAAATTAATGCAAATAAATTCACAATGAAAAAAACTATCCACATTTTTCAATAAAGACAAGATCAGTAAGAGTGCTGTGCCAAACCATACTGCAGCCTGAGACAAAAAGGGAAAAGGATTAAAAGAGATCATGCTTGAAAGGTACTTGGCACCAAGCCTTGCACATGGTAAGTTTACAGTAAATATAAACCAGTATTATTGAATAATCTCCAAGATTTCTTCTTGTTTGAAAATTGCTTAGCTACCACTTGTCCCAACAATTTAGTCTTTTAAAAAATGGCAACTACTGGTTTAATTTTAGGCAAAAATTCTGCAGAGTTGGTGCCATGCCTACCATCCTTCTGTAAAAATGTAGAATCAGTTCCAGGGGAAAATAAAATAAGTTAGATTCTAAACTTCTTTTATATGGGCTTAGGATGCAATTAAATACATTGAAGTTTTAACAGAATTTCAGAACAATGTAGGTCTCAATACTGGCAAAAGCACAGTGAAATCAAGCTCAAATAGCCACCAGTTGCTCATGAGCACCCAAGTTCCCATTCACCTGCTTAAGAAATGCTTGCTGAAGTCCTGTTATGTTCTTCTGCTCTGAGCTAAATACTGGATCTGCAGAGATTATAGAGATGCAGATTCTGACCTCAGAGTATCTAATGTGGAGATGAAATTTGCCTGAAAACATGAGGGGTCCATATCACATGTCAAAGCTATTTCCCAGGGAGAAAAAAATGCAACTCATAGAACTTATAATGGGAAATTATTTCCATAAGAATTATTGTAGAAGATGATACATATTTTGAGCCACATCATCCAACACTTTTTATCTATTAACACTGACCCAAAACACATTTAAAAAACCCTTAAGAGGCAATTTGTAAATACTGAAGAAATAATAGAAGGCCAAGTACCATCATTTGTACCTTTAAGTGCTGACCCTTGGCTTGGTGGAGGAGTAATAGAAATACAATAAGATGTTGTGCAAAATGCCATGGCCATAAACAGGGGAGTGATAATGAGGAAGAGGTGTAGGAGAGTCAAGATGGTCAGATCAACCTGAGTCTAAATCTGCATCACCTCCACATATAGACTGAGGAGGAGAGATGCAGACTGGGGGCTTGTAGGAGCAATTTAGTAAGCATACAAGAGAAGTTCTCACTTCCTTTATAGTCTTCTTTAAAACAATACAGAAGGAATAAGCCCATCTGGAAAGGCTACTACTATTGTAGAATCCAAACTGTAAGTCATTCTTGAAAAGTTAACACTAAGAAGACTGAGAAACATACTTGAGTTTTACATCCTAATCTTGCAAGGTTGAGAAATGTATCTGAAAGGGACTGGGGTTGTGTCTCAGTGGTAGGATACTTTCCTAGTATGTGTAAGGCACAGGGTTTGACCCTCAGCACCACATATAAATAAAGAAATAAAATAAAGAGCTATTGTGTCCATCTACAACTAAAATCCAGTTCTATCCATAAAGATTTTAAAGAAATGTGTTCTAAAACATTTTCAGCTAATCTACATCTTTTTTTCTTTCTTTTGGTACCAGAAAATGAACTCAGGGATCCTTAATCACTGAGCCACATCCACAGTCTTTTTTTTTTTTTTTAATTTTGAGACAGGGCCTTGTTAATTTGCTTAGGGTCCTGCTAAATTGCTGAGCCTGGACAAATTGTTCTCTATATGTGTACTATGATGAGAAATGCATTCTTCTGTCATGGGTAACAAATTAGAATAAATAAATTAATTTAAAAAATGATTTTTTTTTCAAATCATATATAAAAATAAACTCTGCAAGGCTGGGGTTGTGGCTCAGTGGTACAGTGCTCATCTCACACATGGAAGGCACTGGGTTCGATCCTCAGCACCACATAAAAATAAAATAAAAGGTATTGTGTCCATCTACAGCATACACACACACACACACACACACAAATATATATATATATATATATATATAGCAGAGTTATATATATGTGTATATAAAACTACAGCTTTTAGTAAAAAATTAAAATAGAAAAAAAATAAATAGCTGAGGCTGGCTTTGAATTCATGATCCTCCTGCATCAGCCTCTGGAGCCACTGGGATTATAGTTGTGTACCAACATCCCCAGCCACAGCCTACATCTCTTGAACACTAGTCATTTTAACAATGAAAACCCACTTCTAATATCTATTATGCTAATTAACAGAACCTTTGATACTGGTCAAGGATGACAGCAACAAGATTAATGGTTGCTAGTGGTTGCAGGGAGGGATGAGGGGGCAGAGCACAGAAGATTTTTATGGCAGTGAAATTCCTCTGTATGAAACGATCATGTTGGAATCATGTCATTACAAAGCTGTCCAAACCTATAGAAGATACAAAATCAAGAGTATCCCCTAATGTCAACTACGGACTTTGGGTGATAATGGCATGTCACTGCAGGCTCATCACTTGCAACTAGTGGACCCCTCTGGTGAGGGATTCAATAATGAGGGAGGCTGTTCATATGAAGAAAAGGGATGTTTCAGAAACCTCTGTACCTTCTGCTCCACAAATCAAAAACTGCTGTAAAGGAGAAAAAAAAATTGTTTTTCAGTACCAGGAATTGGACCCAGGGGCACTTGACCATTCAGCCACATCTCAAGTCCTTTTTTATTTTTATTTTTTTTGTATTTTTATTAGAGAGAGGGTGTCTCACTGATTTGCTAACAGCCTTGGTAAACTGCTAAGGCTAGCTGGCTGAACTCTTGATCCTCCTTTCTCAGCCTCCCAAGCTGCTGGGATTATAGGCCTGTGCCACAGCACCTTGCAAGAGGAAAATATTTTTAATAAAAGGAATAAAACAATGTATTGGAAGCATTCCAAGGCTGGTATAGGAGCTTTGGGGTGAGACTTCTGTCTTTCTGATAGATTTGGAATGCTGAGCCTTACCTGATAGCTGTTCCCACTGTACCAGGAGAGATGTCTTCTTTGTGGGTCAAATTCTCCATTTTATCACATTGTCACAGAAGTTAATGTGACTGGAAATACACAGAGAGATCCCTATGGAGCTTACTGTTCACTGCCACCCCATATTTCCAGAGCTGGATTTGTTACCCTAATTTTTGTGCTATAGAATCTTCTGTGAGCAACACCTGTGTCTTGATGATTGTAACTGAATTTAAATTATTCCATTGGTGGGGATGGTGGTCTTAATAAGTGATTGATCATTTTTATGCTACACCCTAGTGCCTGACAGTCTGATTGGGAATATGTTCCAGAGATGGACATTTGTACCTGTTTGTTTGAAAGACCACAATGCTGATGAACTCAACCATTGTAGCCTAGCTCTATCCATGCTTGTCCAGTACCCAAGGTCATGTTAATTAGTATTATAAATATTAGAAGTGGGCTTTCAACTGTAAAGTGGCAGGTTTTCAGGATATGTAGATTGGTTAAAATATATTAGAGACATTTCTCAATCTTGCATGAACAGGACACCAAATTTGAGTGTGCTTTTTAATCTCTAATGTTCAAAATGGTGCTTGAGTCTTGTTTCTAAACTGGCCCTACCTCTGTTCACAAACACATGATTCTGGTTGCCTGATCCTGGTTCTGAGGTTCACTGAATTGTGCCTTGAGAATGTGGGCATGGGTTGGGATTGTGGCTCAGTGGAGAGAACTTGCCTAGCATGTGGGAGGCCCTGGGTTGTATCCTTAACACCACATTATAAAAAATAACAATAAAATAAAGGCATGCCATCCATCTACAACTAAAAATAAATAAGTAAGTAAATAAATAAAAAAGAATATGGGTGTGAACTGGATGTAGTGGTGCATGTCTGTAATACCAGCAGTTCGGAAGGCTGAGGCAGGAGGATCGCAAGTCCTGAGCAACAGGAGGTGCTAAGCAACTCAGTGAGACCCTGTCTCTAAATAAAACACAAAATTGGGCTGGGGATGTGGCTCAGTGTTTAAAAGAATGTGGGTGTGTCCATCTCAAGGGAAAGTTTTCTGCAAGAATGGTCAGAGCACACAAAAGATCAGAGAGCTATGGTGAGCTGAGGTTGACCTTGGAGGTCATGTGACTTTTTTTGTACCTGCTTGCTTATAAATGCTTACTCAATATATGTTTGTTTGTGTGATAGAATTTGATCCTGGACTTGCTTTTGTTGCCAGATTTTATTGCAACAAGAGAATGAAGAGATAGTTTACACGGATTTACCTCCAAGTTGTATTCAACAATAAATGAACAACTATTATGTTCCCTCTTGGAACATATAGTCTGGAAAAAAAAACCAGAAAAAACCTAGTAGTTGTACTCAAGCTTGATCCAGTTAGTTCACATTGTCCTGCTAAATCCTTCCAAGCAAGAGACATCCCATCAGAGAGACTATTCAGATAACAAAGGTTATCATAAATCCCTTTGTCTTGAGTTTTGTCAGTAGAAGAATCATGACTTATAGAAAAAAAAATACAAGAATGCATTTGGGGTTTGAGAATTTGAGCTACTTTAAGACTTCTAGGCTTTTCTAAATCCTTCTTGGGAAAGTCTTGCTTTACATACTGGTGCTCTAATCACATGCCCTTCTTGGCTCCCAGGGAGAGCTGCTACCCAATGATATAACTGATGATTCAAGAACAGAAATATGTGTTCCATGTAAACCAACAATGTGATCACAAAACAGAAGAGTGAGTTCACAAGGCAGCCCCTCTCTCTGCAATTCACTAAAGCAAGTGTTGTGAAAAAGATAAATGCATAGGACTTTAGAAGAGGGAACTGTTACTTAAGCTGAGAATGACAAAGAATAACTCCACGAAGAAGGTGAGACTTGAGTTGATCCTTAAAGAATGGTTAGGCTGATTCTCAACTTCCATTCTCACCAATATTAGATTTTAGATTTGGGTTACAAAATGCTTGCTCCATGTGGATGCTAACTCACAATAATGGCGGAAGGGTAGGGAGGGTAGAAATACTTTGGTTTAGACAAAGAGGAATGAAGGGAAGAGAGGGGGGATGGTAACAGGAAAGACAATGGGATGAACAGGAATTTCCTGTGTTTATATATAAATGTTCATATATGAATACAAGACCACTGAAACTTCACATCATATACAACCAGAAAAACAGGAAGTTATACTCCAAGTGTATAAAATATTTCAAAATACACTCTACTAAAAAAGTGATTAGGGTTGGGATGCATTCCATCCTTCTTTCCTCTTGTTAAATAAAGGTAGAAGACTGGGTGCTGTAGATCATACCTGTATTTACAGTCACTTGGGAGGCCAAGGAGAGAAGATTGCAACTTTGAGGCCAGCCTCAGCAACTTAGGGGGATGCTGTTGCAAAAGAAAAAATAAAAATGGCTGAGGAATTGGCTCACTACTAGACAGCCCTGGGTTCAACCCCTAGGGCTATAAAAGAAAGAAAAAAAAAGAAAAGATAGGAAGTTGTTTATGTAAATTTTTAAAAATAGACTTCATTGTTTTAAATGTGGTGCTGAGAATTGAACCCAGTACCTCACACATGCTAGACAAGCGCTCTACTATTGAGCCATGACCCCAGTCCCAATGTGAATTTTTAAAAAGAACATTCAAGACAGTTATATATAAAGCACATTGCTCATTTCTCTTTGGAGAGGTTAAAAAAAAAAAAAAACAAGATAGTGATATGTGACGTGGATAGGATTATAATATACTTGTTAAGACTCTTGGACCTAAGATGAGGCCAGCAGAAAGGGAATTAGGAGGTGTTGAAAAGAAAAAAAGACAAGGAATTAAAAAAGCATGAGAAAGGCTTTTAGTTGCATGCTGGCATGGTGGGATATTTTTGAGAAAATGGGATTTGCTAATAAGGGGTATAAAATTAATAGACTTGGTAAGTGGCAGAGACATTACACACATTTTTCTCTGAGCATCTCTAATAAGACTAATGGAAGAGAGAAATCTATAAAATTCAGAAAAAAAATTGCAAAAAGGATGTGAGAAAACAGGAGTGTGAAATGGCAGAAACTTCTGGAGAACTACTTGGCAGTATCCATCAGGTCAGGCCACAGAAACCAACAATGACACAATGACAGTGGCTTTAAAACATGTTTCTTTCTCATTCAGTATTTGTGGCAGGTCACCTGAGGTGTTGGTCCATATTGAAATCACTACAGAGCTCAGGCTGCTAAGAAGCCACTCCATGGAATGTTGAGGATCACTGTTGTAGAAGCTGAAAGAGATGCAGGAAGTCTTCAAATTGGCAATAAAATGGTAAAGGTACACATCGCTCATAAACATGATGTTTTGACTGAGTTTTGTGGCTTTTCTACTGACAAGGGGACAAGGAAGTGCAGCACGATGAGGTTCTGGAAGGCAGAAAACTGGAAATATTCTTAGAGCTGGGCAGATGCCTACCTTGGGCCATAAATATTTTTTCTAAATACTTTATTTTTGAAGACAGTGAGAGAGAGAGAGAGAGAGAGAGAGAGAGAGAGAGAGAGAGAGAGAGAGAGAGAATTTTTAAATATTTATTTTTTAGTTTTTGGTGGACACAACATCTTTATATGTGGTGCTGAGGATTGAACCTGGGCCGCACGCATGCTAGGCAAGTGCGCTACCACTTGAGCCACATCTCCAGCCCCGTTGGGCTATAACTATTAAAATCAAAACATCTATACCCATTAACTGAACAATGCCATTTGTGAGAATTCATACTATGAAAATACTCCCATCAATACCCAGCCTTGAATGTGGAAGGATTTTCTCTTCAGCCTTGAAAATCTGAATTAAAAACTAGAATAACCATCAATAGTGGAATTATTAAACAAATAATAGGGTACTAGTACTTTGGCATTCTATAATCATTACAAAGAATAAGATAGATATTGAAGACGAATTGACTCAAAAAATACCAAATTTATGCATAGAATGATATCATTTATCTTACATATTATGTTAAAATTAGGACTATATTTGCAATAGAGAAAGGGTAAGAAATGTTCTTGAAAATAGTGCTAACATCTATTGTTTATTGAGCATTTAGCATGGTTAGGAACTGTACTACTAAATGTTACATGCTACATAAGCATGATTCTCACTTTAGAGATGAAGAACTTAAGGCTTGGAGAAGTTCAGTGACTTGTCTAAGCTCATGCAGATAAGCAGTTCTACAGTTAGAATCCCAGTGTGTCTGAAAAATAGCTGGCACTGGGCCATTGAATAAGGTTAGTGGTGGGGCATAGGAAAAAAGACTTTCACTGTCCACTTTATGGGGTTCAGTTAGCTTGTATTTATTTTTGTCTTTCTTGCAATAAGTATATATTCCTTTTTGCAAAAATGATCTAAAAATAAAAATGTGAAGTAATGTGAAGTGGACGAAATAGATCAGAGATAGCCATGCATATGTAGGAAAAAAAAAAAAACTACAAATGTACCCAAACTCTATCCAAGTGACTTCATTCCAGCAGCAGAGGAAGGAAATCCTACATCAAATTCAGTATCTGAAGCAAAAATGGGCTTGTTAGCCTGTTGAAGATGCTAGGAGGAGGGGTCTCTCTTTGAGGCAGGGTGGCCTGGCAAATGACTCTGCAGTGAATCTAGCAGCCTCCTGGAGAAACTGCAAATGCCATCTTGAGAAACTTTTGGTAAATATTGAGGACAATGAATCACTGAAAACAAGCAGCAGGGTTCATAAAGAATAACTCATGTCAGGCAATTTGACAGCCCTTTAAAAATAGAATTATTAGGGTGGTGAATAAAAGAGCCATTATGAGCCTCTGCATGTTGACTGCATCATGACTGTCTCAGGAAGCCCTCCCATCTAATGTTTTCCAGTAGGCTGGTACTGGGGACATGGGAGAGGACTGAGACTGGGAGATAGAAGACACTCATTTATGCATTAAAGGATGCAAAGTTGCACATACAAGGACATTCATCGCAGCCACTGTGTGTAATAGGGAGAAAATAGAAACCAGTTTAACGTCACAAGTCAGGGATTAGTTAAAAACATATTGGGGGGCCTTCCCCCATGATGAGCTGCCTCACCGTGGACCCAGAGCAATGTTGTTGGCCATCTATGAATTGAGACCTCTGAACTGAAGCTCCTAGATCATACTGTAAATGAGCTACAAAGGAAAGTGAGAACCTTACAGGATGAAGATAATCAATTGAAAATGACCATGGCTCAGCAACAGGAGGCCCTGCTCAACCAACTGGAAAATGAAAAAAGAAAATCTAATGAGCATATCAAGAGCAATCAGGAATTGTCAGAGAAGCTGTCGGGATTACAGCAAGAGAAAGAAGCTCTATGGGAAAGATGTGTGCAATTTTTGGAGCAGTTTGATGAGCATGTGAGAAACCACTCTGAGAAGCATCACCACAAAGCCAAGCTTCGAAAGATCAAGGATCATCTAGTTCATGAAGTAGAAATACGAAATAAGAGAATTAAACAACTTGAAGAAGAAGCTGGACTCCTGCAACAAAAAATTGAGACGGAGAAGGCATTCCAGGCCCAGATCACTGTCCAAAACGATAATCTGATCATAGAAAAAAGGGAGCTTCTGAAGCAAGTCATGGACCAAGAAGAAATAATTCGAAACAACAAACAAATAATCTCATCAGTCAAGAGCAAAGCACTTTTCCTGGATAAAGAAAATAAGCAATTACAGGAAAATCATTTCCGGCTCATGCAGCAAGTTAGCTTCTTAGAGCTCATTATATGGAACATCCAGATTCGCAGAAAAGAGGAAGCAACAATTAGTGACATCCCTGGACTTGATGTACTAAAGAAAATATTGCCTTTTCCAGGATCTAGTTTTTCAGGAGCACGTCTGTTAGAATCCATTGGAAATCTTCAAGGGACTAAGGAACATAAATCAGAAGCAGCAATGGGAGTTTCAAAGTCCCCTGAGTCTCTTTCATGTTCACAGAATTCTGAAACTGGATACATAAATATGGCTTTTCTGAAAGAAGCACACAGCCTAAAAAAACAAGACCAAAAGTCAGAACTATAAAATCGCTGGTGTCTAACACTATAATGATCAAACCTGCTAACTTAAAGCTTGAACGTTAAAGTGGACTATGACATGGAAGATTCCAGATTTCTCACTGTATGTTAGCCAGAAGTCTTCAAAATTGCTGATAATTCATTAAACAGTTTCTAAAAATGGATTTCTCAAGTTTGTTTATATCCTGAGATGATTTGTATTGATCAGTACAGTGAAGTTCAATGATATAATTAGGTTTTACTTCAGAGTATATATATGGTTAATATAGCATTCTTTTCCATTATCATGGGTATTTTTTAAGTTTTACTATTTAAAAGAAAAAACAATGTAATCACATTTAAGTAAATATTTTTTTAAAAACCTGAAAAAAATATATTGGGTGCTGAGATTTTGTCTCTGTGGTAGAGTGCTCTCTTAGCACTGGCGGGAACCCAGGTTTGATTCTCAGTACCACATAAAAATAAAGGCATTTTGTTCTATCCATCTACAAAAAAAGACTCATATTCTCTCTCTCTCTTCTCTCTCTCTCTCTCTCTCTCTCTTCTCTCTCTCTCTCTCTCTCTCTCTCTCTCCTTTAAAAAAATATTTTTAAAAAAGCATATTGGGCCAGGTGCTTATGTCTGTAATCCTAAACACTCAGGAGGCTGAGGCAGGAGGATTGCAAATTCAACACAGGCCTCTACAATTTAGCCAGACCCTGTCTCAAAACAAAAGATAAAAAGAACTGGGGATGTAGCTCCATGTTATCGTGCCCCAGGTTCAATCCTGTGGACTAGGGGAAAAAGAAAAAAAAAAAGATGGGAATATTCATGAATGGACTTACATGTAGCTTTAGCTTTTTCAGTCAGGGTTGGCATTCTATGACCCCTGGGCCAAATATGATCCAAGAATAGGGAATAATTTTTATTATTTTAAATGGTCAAGAAAAAATAAATAAATGAAGAACAATATCTCGTGACACGTGAAAATATGTTGTGAAATTCCAATTCCCCTGTCCATCAGTGAAGTCCTGTAGTAACACAGCCTGCCTTTTCATCTCTGTGTTGTCCCTGGCAGCTCGCAGGATGCCATGGCAGAGCTGAGTAGTTGTGGAGGGGACCTGAAGATCTGCCAAGTCTACAATATTTGCTGTTGGGCCCTGGACAGAAAACATTTGCTGACCTCTGACTCCAACAGATCATTAAATGAGATTATTAATCAGAACGGTTTCATTCTGGTATTGGAGTGTCTGTGTTTCCCCTTTCACCCTGGATTTTTCTCAGCTTTCTTTGAGATTGTTTATTTGGTTACTTTTCTGTTTCTGTTAGTCTGTCTGCTTCTGTCTTATGGCTGTTGTGAATCTCACTATTGGTGTTTTTATTGGGGGCTGGGGGTGGGTAGGAATTGAACCCAGCACACTTAACCACAGAGCCACACCCCCAGCCCATTTTTGATGCTGTTGTTTCTGAGACAGGGTCTTGCTAAGTTTCTTAGGGCCTGACTAGATTGATGAAGACGCCTATGAATTTGTGATCCTCCTGCCTCAGCCTCCTGAGCCACTGGGATTTTATGTGTGCACCATCACACCTGGTTCATTCACGATTCTAAAAAACAAAAAATACGTATTTATTAGACAAGAAATATCTAGTCCTTGGGGGTAAAAATCAAATGTTAAGGCAATATACCCCATATCATCAAGTAGCAGGGTATATTGCCTTAACATTTGATTTTTACCCCCCAAGGACTAGATATTTCTTGTCTAATAATTGCTACTTGATTGGAAACTCACTGAAGGCAAGGGACCATATTCTTTTTTTATCCCCTGCACTTAGCATAGGACCTGGTGCATAGTAAACCCTTAGTAATACTTCTTTTTTAGGGGGGATAGGCACCAGGGAGTGAATTCAAGGGCACTTGACCACTGAGCCACATCCCCTGCCCCATTTTGTATTTTATTTAGAGACAGGGTCTCACTGAGTTGCTTAGTTCCTGTGTTTTGCTGAAGCTGCCTTTGAACATGAAATCCTCCTGCCTCAGCCTCCTGAGCCACTGGGATTACAGGTGTGTGCCACCATGCCTGTCTCCTCAATAATACTTCTTAATGAACTATTGCCTGCTGTATCTGTGTCAACGGTGTCTTTTGCAACCTACTACTCTACAGTGTTATTATTTTTCTTTTTTCTATTATTTTTCTTTTCTTTCTTTTTCTTGTATTTTGGTATTGGGTATTAAACCCTGGGGTGCTCTACCACAAAGTCACATCCCCAGCCCTTTTTATATTTTATTTTGAGACAGGATCTTGCTAAGTTGCTAAGGCTAGACTCAAACTTCCAATCCTCCTACCTCTGTCTGCCCCACAGTGTGCTTTCTTGTATGTGCTAATACACATAAACTATAGGAAGTGTATGAGGAGAGAAAGCATTTTCCATTCTGACCACAGAAAACACACCCTTCTGTGTAGTAGCCAAGGCCCTCTTAGTAACAGGCCTTCTGTACAGCTCAAATGTCACCTCAGGCAAGTGCAATGGATCACTGTCAGAAAGCATTTTGTTAATTTGTTTTGGGGGTGAAACACAAGCAGGGACACAGGAAACCTGGCATGGATCATTTACTGGGCCTTCTTACTTAGGATGGTAATTGTATTTCTGTGCCATGAGCCCAAATCTCATTGCTCTCGTGCCTAACCATCTTCCTTCCTTGTTTCTATTTTTAAATTTTATTTTTAATGGATACATAATAATTGAACATATTTATTGGGTACATTGTTAATTTTTTTTGGAGTCCTGGGAATTCAACCCTGGGCTTCATGCATGGTAGGCAAGAGCTCTACCACTGAGCTACATCCCCATCCCCCATCTTGATGTTTTGATGCACATACACATTGTGTACTAATCAAATCAGGGTATTTGGCCCATCCATCACCTCATTCATTTATCATTTATTTGTGGTGAGAACATTCAGACTCCTCACTACTTAGAAATATTTGATATGATATTAACCATAGTCACCCTGCTTTGCAATAGAACTCAAAGACTTATTCTTGCTGTCTAACCATAGGTCTGTCTCAATCATTCAGTCACTTCCTATCCCTCCCTGCCCTCTACCCTCCTCCAGCCCTTGACATCCACTTTTCTACTCTTCCCTTCCATGAGATAAGCTTGGGCAAATTCCCTGACTCATCTCGACTCTTCGATCTGCTACTCTGACCTCCTTTTCCTGCTTTTCTAAGACTTCATACAAAAGCAAGAGTTAAGAACATTATGTTCCAAGTGATTGGCTCTGTGCATGGCACCTTTGGAACCTCAGATTTATGGATCAAGTTGGACAAGTTTTATGCCACCTATTTTTACAGATAAGAAAACTGGGGCACAGAGAAGTGAAACAGTTTGCTAAGGTCAAGGCCTGCTCCAGAAGCAGTGCTGCAAAGCACTTTGCTGGGCTGTGTCTCTACTGCACACACGGTTCTGTTCCCACAGCAGCACCATCCCCAGCTTGATCCATAGGAGTGGAGGGGTGGCTTACTGGCCTTTGTATTCTCAGTACCTGGCAGAAAGCCCAGGACCAGGAGCAGATACTGTCTGCCTGTTGACAAGGTGGATTAGAAGCACACTTTATGACACTTCCCCAGGCTTCCTTATGCAGCTGCTGTTGGACAAGTTCCCTCATAACCCAGCTGAGGGTGGTATTGGGTACACTTGGTTATAACTTTCCTGGAAAGCAACTAGGCAATGTTGCCCTCCAGCAAAATGTGCTAACCATTGGGCTAGAGCATTTTATTTCTAGGAATTTGTCTTCAGAATAAAAAAAAAATCACAGATGTGTGTGCAACAACATATTTACAATGATGTTTATTGCAGTGTTGGATATCACAATGGAAAACTCGGAACCATCCTAATGCCTGGCTATAAAGAATTGGTTAAATAGCTAAGGGTACATTTTGCAACCAGGACAATATCACTCTTAATGCATAAAGTGGTTACCCCTGAAGAAGAGGAGAATATATCCCGAGGAACACATGGAAAGCTCCAGCCGTGTTTGTAATAATTTCTTTTTTGAGCTGGATGTTTATTATCTCATGCTTTCTCCCCTCCCCCCCTAGGGGCCTCATACACACTGGACAAGCACACTACCACTGAGCTGCATCACCAGTCCTATTATCTCATTCTTTATACCTCTTGATATGTCTAAATTATTAGATAATTAGGTGAAAATGAAATTTTAAAAAATCATGTTTAGAATACTTAGTGATGTGTCAAAATAATCATAAAATATTATGCCTAAGCAAACAGGTTGTAATAAATAGTAAAAACATTATCATGCCAATTTTCTAAATCAGAGCATGTATTTAGGTATGAAAGAAACCCATTCAACTTTAAATTGTGTTTTATACTTGGACAGTGTGGTTTCAGGTGATTTCCATTTATACAATCAAAGAGTATTATTTTGCACAAAAAAGTAATACTTTTTTACTTGCCGACTTTCATCTCTTACTACTTTCTGTTTTCTAATTTCCTCAGCAAGAAACTCCAGAATGATTTTCCACTTGTCTCTTCCTTTGAATCTACACATCCAGGGATTTGATTTGATTTTTGTTATTCACATTTTCTTAATCTTCTCCTTTGTTGCTGTCTAGTCTCCACAAGATTTTAGATCTTATTTTTTGTCATGTAGCAAAAGCACTTGATCATGGAGTTATCCACACCCTGACCTGGTGATGTTGAAAACCCTGAGTTTTCTTTTAGCCAATCTGAGTTTCATTTTTAAACTCCTTATGGATATAAGTCACAGGGTTTGGCAATAAATTGCTTGTCACGAGTCAAGCTAGGTAATAAGCTGCCAATCAACTTTATACCTTCATGCTAGTGAGGTGCGTTGGGATACTCTGTCCCATCACATCCAAATGGTGATTAAATATTAATGAACTAGAGTCCCTCCCTGGGTGTGAATTCATGAAGGGGATGAGTGTGCGCATAGGGACAAGCAGGCGAGCCTGACCAGTCTTTTCTTGAATTCATTCTGATGGAGAACAGGCTCAAGATATTGAGTGGCAGTGTGAGAGCTCATGATCTTGACCTCGGAGTGTTTCTTTAAGAAATCACAACTGAAAGAAAGACATCAAGGTGACAGGAGAGGCCCTGCAACTCCATTGGAAATTGAAATGTTTTCCTGAAGAAAGAGAAACAGCAGAAATCAAGTTCATTCGGAGTGTTTCAGCATATGTTCTTAATTTGGAAACATTGCACAGAAGGAAGGCAGGGAAACAAGTTTTTTGGTGCATTGCTTAGGAAATTTGTGGGAAAGTGTTTAAAACAGGAGGATTCAATTATAAGAGATTTTTATTCTTTTCTTATGACTATATCACTTTCCCTTCTAGGTCAGAAAGAGTAGATCAGAAAGTTCTGGATGAATGGATTAACGAACTGATCAAATCACCTATGTGGAGGTTAATCTCCTGCCTCCTGTGTAGATTCATCAAGATGTGGTGGTTGGAAGTGTCAGAATCTCAATTCAGAAAAAAACTTTTGTAAAACCAAAAGGGACTTTATTGTCTGCTGTGATTGCAAAGGCCAGTGAGTAGTGCTATGTCCGTCATGGCCGGATTCAAGGTATTCTTTAAAATCAATTTTTGCCATTGTAGCTCATGGCTCATTTGCTTCAAAAGTAAGGTGCTTTTAGTTAACATAGGGAAAATTCCAGGACAAGAATATGCCACATTTTCCATTCCATAGTACATTTGATTGAGTAAAGTGAATTTAAACAGAAGGGGTCTGACCCTCAAGCAAGGTGACCTCTATCGGGTGAATTAAATCATGTCTCATGTTGCTTAAAAGATGTTGTGACTGTAGAGAAATGTTGACAGAGACAGAAATCATTATGGAGTTTCCCATTTTCTATTCCTATTCATTTTTCAAAATAATACAGAAGAATCCTTTACCATCTAGGTTTTACAAATAAAATTATTGGAAGATTTCTTTGAAGTTGGATGATTTTATTTTTTTGTACTGTAAACTATTTGGTAAATCTAATTTAAATGCAATTTTGTTTAATGACTAGTGTTAATATTATGATTCATCACTCATTTACTTAATTAGCAACACTTGACTTTATATACCCAAAATGTCCAATTTGCACCCTGGTATTTTTTCAGTTAAATAAAATTATTTTTGGAGAAGATAAAGCTTTTTTTTCTATTTTTGAAATATGCCTTTTAGTTTTTGTTGTTAATTGCCACTAAATGTAAACCATCAATGAGAGTGATAGGTTGAGTGTGCTGCTAATGGTTAGCAGAGAAGACAGTAATAGTCTAGTTGTGACTAGGACTATCTAGGTTCAAATCATGACACCTGCATGTGCTGTCAGACTTTGAGAAAGCATTTTGTGTCTCTTTGTCTGTTTCCTCCCTGTGAAGTTGATTATCTACCTCATGGTACCTGTGTACCTACTATGTGTGATAGTAACCTCCTCTCATGTGAGAGAATGTATTTAGAAAGCACTTTGTGTTGCTTTTAGTATTAATATGATTATTAATATGTGTTATAGGATTTGGAGCAATCAAAAGTAACTTCTACAGGTCATGAGTCTAGTCCCCTGTTCTAAGGAAAAATTTTCCTTGTCCATCTCTGATTAATTTTATGGTTCTCAACTTAGATACTGAGTTTAATTCTGCATTAAAGCTGTAGACAAGGGCATCAGTCATAGACTAATAGATGCACATTTGTGACACAAGATTTTTGCCTCAATATCTGAGGGAACTAAATGTGTGTATAATGTACATATATGTAATATAATACACATATGTATATATACATGTAATATATATATATATATATATATATATATATATATATATATATATAAAAGAACATAATTATATTTTGCAGTAACATGCAAACTTTACATAAAATTTTAGAGCACTAGACTAGATTTCAAAAACCATTTACATCTGTAGAGGGAAGCTTAAAATTGCATCCCTATGACTCTTAAGATAATTCTCATTTGTAATTTTTTGGGGACTTCAATGAAAATGTTTGAGAAACACTGGAAAAATCTATGGGCCATTTATCTGTTATAATCTTCCTGTCTGGAAATTCCATAATTTTTCTCAGTCACTCCTTTAAATCTTAAAGCAGTTTTGGTTACTAGGAATGGTGAGAATTAATGATATTATACAACCACTTTTGTGTAGCTGATAAAATTCTAAAGTGCCTCTATTTTGATTTGATATTTAGATTGATTTGGCTGTTTGGGAAGTGGTTTTGGTCCTAAAGGATATTTCCTGGTTCTTGAATTGTAGATTCAGCTATTTCTTCTTCTCCTTCTCCTTTTTCTTCTTCCTGTCTCTAATTAACAGTGCATTAATGCTCTTCCCAGCCCTATGCTTTCCCACAAGCCATTAAGTACCATTCAGATCTGTTCTCTAATGAATTTGTATGTGTTTATAAGTAGTTATCACTTCATTATCTCCTCTCAGCTGTATCAAGGCATTTTTAAGAATGATCCTACTAACTGGCATCTCCATCCATTTGCAAAGGCCACAAACCCAATAGTCATTTTGAATACCATTCTCATCATTCCCTGCCCCATTCTACCAGCAGGTTATTTTATCCACTGACTATGTCTAGAATCCATTCATTTCTGTCATCATCCCTTTTTGTCTAGTTCCCATGATCTTCATCATCTTTGTTCTACCGACTAACCAGTATCTTCCTATTTTTCCAGCCTCATCATTATAGCCCTAACTCTGTGCTCCTGCCTCCTGCCAGATGTTCAGTTCCATTCTGGTGCCAGGATTCCTACATACAGTGCACCCCCTTCATCTGATGAATTTCTACCCTTCCTCCAACTTCAGCTTTCTCCTTTTCCAGTCTAAGACTACAAAACCTTGTTTTGTACTTATTTCCCATTGTATTATAGATTTATCATATGGCTCCATTTGATTACTCTCTATCTCTTCCATTAGGTTGTGGATTCTGTGAACTCAAGCATGTTTTTTCAGCACCAAGAACCACAGCTAGGTAGTTATTTTGGACTGAATGAATAGATGATTTACTACAGTGAAGACAAAACAAGTTTGCATGTGGAAGGAAAGGGAAAAGTCTTATTGCAATATTCCTCATGAGTCTACTGGATTGAATTTCTATTCTTGAAGAGAAGGAGTATCTTTTGACCATGATGTGAAATGCAAAATTGTTTAGACCAAGTGATATTGAGCCTTAAATTTGGAGGTATGTTAAAGAATATAAACTTTGTCTTAGAAGTTGTAGGGAGCTACTCTAGGTGGGGAGTCCCTGGTCTCATGATTTCAAACCTGAACTTCCTTGGGAGGTGGATATAATCAGTGTGTATTTTCATGGTTTAATGAGAACAGAAAGACCACTGGGCCCTTGAGAGGTGGGATACCTGAATGGAACCTACTTGCTACAATTTTGCATTAAACAAGACAGACATATATGCTCAGATTTCCAGGTTCTAAGGCAAGATTTAGTCCACACACAGTTGACTAAGTAATGAGGAGAAAGAGATGAAAATAGGCACCAATTATTATTTTTCCTTCTAATTTCAATTCTATGTCAAGCATTTTTGTGAATTAGATGGTATTATTATCTCTATTGTATGAGTTAGGAAAGATATTGAGGTTATATCATCTGGCCAATGACTGACAGAGTAAGTGGTCAAGCTGGGATCTGGTTATGATCAAGTCCACATCTTGAGCTTCTAGATGCCAATAATCACAATAGGACAGATACTATAGGAATAAACACAGTTGGAAAAATATTAATAAAAATAAATGCTATTAATATATCCTTTTATGTGCTAGGTACCGTTCAGGGCTACACATTTGTTTTCTCCTCTTATTCCTATAAGTTATTCAAGACAACACTTATTGCTAGATTCCTTATTGGACTGAGAATTATGTATGTTCCACTAGCCGTATTTGAGTCCTAAATATTTGAGTCCTAAATATTCAGTTATAGTAAAATAAACTTGAAACAATATAAAGAATGAAATGGGCCCCTGAGAAAACATTGGGAATGATTTCATAGTATCCTTAAAATCTTTCTAATATGCTTTTGTACCCTCTGGGGATTATCCTGTAATAGACTTTACCTGAATAGTCACAGAGAATCTTCTTTTTGCTTTTAAATATCTGTTTGGGATTGTGATGATAGTAATAGTTGCTCTTATTTACTTCTTCTTTGATGTGTTTTAATGCAAGACTGACCATCTGTGAGGGATAACATGTGCTGCAGGTTAGGAGCACAGGCCCTGGAATTTGAATTCAGAAGTGAATTATACTACTTACCAGCTGTGTCAACTGAGTAGTGTTAAGTCTTAACTTCTACATTTAATTCCTCAAATATTTATAGAATATCTACTGTATATCAGGGGTTATTTTAGAAGTTGGGGTTGCATTGGGAAACTAAAATAGACATGGACCTGGTTCTAGTGAAGTCTTGGTTCACACAAAGACAGAGGTATCCAGTTTGCAATTAACTTTAATGACAGAAAATACTTGGTGCTGTGAGATCACAGACTGGTAAATGAGCCAGGCTTAGGCTATATAACTGTCAGTTAATGGGTGTCAAGCATTTAGTATGATGCTTAGTACATACTAAGTCCTCAGTAAATGGTGGCTGTTTTGCCTATATGCTTAATTTTCCTAGAGAAAGCACTATAGACACAAATATATTTAGGAAAAAGACTAATATGGTTGACTTTTTTCAGCATTTGGATTTTATATTTTATATTATATCTTTTGACCCTCTTTATTTATTTATCCTCAAAAGAAATAGGACAGGATGGTTAACTGGAAGAATTATTTAAAGATAAATCATTAATGGAGAGAACTAAATGTAGTTACCTTGTTTTTTAGATAGCACCAAGACAAAGTCAAACAGAAACAACTAGAAGCCAAGGCCTTTGGGGGGATTTTAGTTTGTTAAATTTTGATTCATAGTCTCATTAACTTCTCATCAGCTTCTTGACCACTAGTCTGGGCAGGTAGCTCTGTGTGAGGATCTTCATTTTTTGGCATCAAAAATAGGGCTGTCCATGGGCTGGAGATGTGGCTCAAGTGGTAGCGCGCTCGCCTGGCATGCGTGCGGCCCGGGTTCGATTCTCAGCACCACGTACAAACAAAGATGTTGTGTCTGCCGATAACTAAAAAATAAATATTAAAAAAAATTCTCTCAAAAAAAAAATAGGGCTGTCCTAATGATGATTGGTCTCTGTGTCTCTGTATCTGCTGGTCCCCAAATGTAAAGCACTGTGCATATCTAAACAAATTCTCATTGCTTTCAGCCTGTGTGCAATTTATCAGCAAGAGATTTCATATCTCACAGCATTCAATAGTTCTACTTAATTAGGAATTGCTTGTGAATCAGGCAAGCTCATGGTCATAATGACTGGAGTGAACATGTTTGCCCTGAAAAGGAGAAAAATAAAAAGAATTTTATTTAGTCATTGAGTACCTGAGAAAAGGACATAGCAATTTAAGGAAGGGAGGCAATTCTCATTTCTAACTGACATTGCCCTACAGGATATGACAGCACAGTTGAGACACCACAAAGGGCCAAGGTCAGGAATATGTCAAAACTAGGCCTGCCTACCTTTGCAGGCTATTCTTGTCTCATAGTCTTCCCTTTTTCCCAGGCACAGATTTTCACTTTAGGGAGAAAAAAGATTAAGGCAGTGCCAATAGAGTGCTAAAACAGTTCTTCCTTGAGCAAAAATAAAAGACCAAATTACTCAGCACACATCTGGTATTAAGTTTACATGAATGCATTGCTTATTGTATACTGTCTAAGGGCATGGACTTTGAAGTCACTCAAATCTTGACTCTGTCACCTACTAAATGTGGTCTTGGAGCAAGTTACTTAACTTCGTTAAGTCTCTGTTTCTTGCTCTGTAAAAATGGAAATATAGTTATAGCTACCTCAAAGGCTGTTTGAAAATTAAATGAGCTTTTGTCTCCAAAACACCATACACAGAGTTTTGCAAATAACTAAGTGCTAATTGACTGCTGGCTGGTGTGGGAGTTTTGTTGACTCAGATTCTGATTTCTGCTTGCTAGAACTTAAGTTAGGACATTCTAGTTGATTCAAAAGGTAAAATTTTATATATTTTTCTCCCTAGGACACAGTGAGGTTTCAATAAATATTTCCAGTTTTACTGCTGTTAAATTAATAAGACAACCAATGCTGCACTGGGCAAATGTAAAGTCCATCAATGATAGAAATTATTAGCACTTGTATTAATTTAGAATTTAAAAAGCTCTTTCAATTTACATTGCTTTAGAAAGTCCTTATAACGTAGATTGTTGTATTTAATTCATAATAATCTTGGCATTTGAGGATGTAGGGAAGTTTTTTTTTTCTGTTTCTATTTATATATTCTTTTCTTTTTTCAACAAATGCACATAAGTGCTTGTAAAGTGTCACACACGTTCAACTTGGTAAACCATATCGATGAGCTCCCTGTCTGCACCGTCTTGTCTTTGGTGATCCTCTAGATGTATGCCTTAAGATTCTAAAAAATGATTTATGCAATGTAGGTAATTCCAGTAATAAATGAAAAAAATTGAGATTCATATGGCTGGTAAGTGACTGAGACAGATCTTAAACTCCAAATTCCAAGCCATTTCCACTGGTTCCTGTTGCCTGACTCATTGAATACATAATTTGGAACAAATGCTAGAGATAGCCTATTGCAGCCATTCATTTTGAAGATTAAAGGTGAAGATGCTTAAAATGAATGTATGATATGCTTAAAATATCCTGTGTTTTAGGGATAGCTGTCAGTTTCAATGAGGAAAACTTTTGACAGCATGCTAAAACTTTGGATGAATATAGCTTATTCTATAGTAACATAATAGTTCTAATTTAATAAACCTTGTGTTATCAAAAATTGAGTATAAAAATGTTTGTTTTAAAGGACTTAGTTAAGGGGCAGGTAGAGAGTTTCAGACTGGCATATCAAAGGTTTTTTTTCCTAGCAAGAATTTAAGAAATAAGAATACTATTTTATAGCTATAAAACCTAAATGCTACTGAGCAAATTCAGCATGTGATAACATCTAGCTTTCCTTCGAGAGTAAAGGAATTTCACTTTCCATCACCCCAGCACTATCTTTATGTGTTTAGACCTTGATCACCCACTGTTACAGGAGACCAAGCTCAATCCACTCAAGCAGAGCAGTTGTATTTTGTAGATTTGAGTTTTCTTCCTGCTGTGGTGTGATGCCAGTCTTCGTGGTGATTGAGTTTTTTATCAAAGCTGTTGGAATGCCTGTCCTGGGACAGACTCTAATCTGGGCACAAAAAAAAAAAAAAAAAAACAGAATAGGCCATGCCCTTATTTGGAGGGAGTTTGTATTTTTAAGGAAAAAAAGTAACTTTCCTTCTACCTGAAAATTCAGTAATTTGAATTTATACCATAAAGAGGATTAACACAGATGGACAGGAGAAAAAACAAATTTGTAACATGCCTACATATGGGAGCATTGAAAAATATAATACTGGAAAAAAGTCCAAGTGTTTTGAGTTTATAGTGTCCTAAACTACAGAAAGGAATGGGAGGGGACGTGGCCACAGGTTGTGTGTGGAGGGGTGAGAGAAGGAAATCCATGGTGAACACAGATTGTCTTGTATAGGTAACCTCTCAGGTACCAGTCCTCAGAGAACAGATGATCTGTTGTGCAAGAGGCTCCCTGGGGTGAGCAGGCAGCAACTATCAGTCTCCTTTCCTGTGATAGGAATTCATCTTCTCTGGTTGATGGGGTCCCAAGGAGGGAGTTCTTGAAAATTGCATTCAACTGTTGAATGTTTTTTCTGGTTTTAGTCAGATAAAGGAAATTCAGATAAAGCCCCTCCCTGTGCTTATGAGGAGAAAAAGGGGTTAGGGACTGGAGGGCAGAAGGGCAGAGAGACCTTGGTTCTTCTTTAGTTCAAAGTGCCCCACATGTCAAAGCACCATACTTCAGAACACTATTTTCTGAACCTCAACAGGTTCTTTCCAGAGACAAATAACAGTTAAAGGTAGAAAGAAAGGGAGGAAGGCAGGCAAGCTAGGAGGGAGAGAAGCAGGGAGGAAGGGAGGGAGGAGGAACATTAGGTCAGGTAGTAATAAGTGCCATGAGGAATTATCAAGGTAGGGCGTGGGAGAGAGGTATGGAGGTAGGGGCTGATTGTCATGCTGTTTTAGCTGGAGTTATCTAGAAGGGCCTCATCAAAGATGTGACTGAAGTTAGAAAGCAGCCATATAATTCCTTGGAGGAGAGGCCTCCCAAGCAGAGGCAGCAGCAAGTATAATGGTTTTGAGTGAGAAAGACCCCAGGCCTGTTGAAGGTGAGCATGGAGGCCTGGGGAGTGGAGAGGAGAGTGCAAAGGGAGAAAGGGACAAAAGACCTGAGACAAAGTTACATACATGGGTATGAAGGACCTTGTAAGACTTTTCTCTGGGTGATGTGGAACAATATTGGAGGTCTTTGGCCAGAGAAGGAATGTGATTTGACTTAGGTTTGGGGAAGCTCCTGAGTGAGGGTAGACAGCCCAGGAGCATAGGTAGAGGCTGAGACTGCTTGGAGCTATAGCAGGTCTTTCAGCCAATACCTAGTGGTAGCTTGACCTGAAAGATAATGGTGGAGTTGGCAAGAAATGATTGGATTCAATTAATCTTTTGAAGGTGAGACTGATAGGATTTGCTGGTGGACTGTGGGTGTTTGGTCTAAACCATTGGAAAAATAGAACTGCCATTTGTCAATACTATGATTTATAGCCTATGTGTTTATGTGAGATTAAGATAACTAAAGGAGGTTATTCCTTCAAATCAGAGGGTGTGTAGAAATGGCTTATGACATGTGTTGAGATATGAATGTGGGTGAGATTTTAAAGTCTGTCCTCCCTTCTTGTACATTCTATGCCTCCTCCCCACACCTATGGTGCTTCTTCTTAGCTGTTCTCCACACCTTATAAAATATGCACTTGTGAGGGAAGCACTTACTAGTTAAGTGTAATTTCAAGTCAGCATGATCTTTCCTAGTTGTAGTTACACTTAAACTTTACTTTGAACTCTAATATCATAATAGATTGCATTTCTTACACTAACTTTAATCACTGAATGCTTGTGTACAAAACTTTGCTGAGAAGTTTTAGGAAGCTGGTTTTGGGATTAAAGGGAAAAAGAAAAAAATGATAATATCTGCTACCGTAGTGCTGAGGAGTGGCATAACATATTGTCTATTTGATGGGCTACCAATGGCTGCCACAGGGGAAAACCATTGTTCTATTGTTTTACTCTTTGAGGGATTTAGGTTTCAGCAAGTAGTTGGGGAAATTATTTTTTCTTTCCACTTTTTTGAGCCTCACTTTCCTCTGAGATCACATCAAGAAGAGCACAGGCCCAAAGACTGTAATATCTAAAGATCTTAACAAGTTGCATGACACTAAACTCGGGTGTTTTAGCAGAAAAATTGCTTGCCTTAATGAACAATGCCTATGCCTGGTCATAGTCCATTTTTCTCTAGCATTCATTACTGCCAAACATACTGTAATTAACATTCACTTATTGTGTATGCTGTTTCTCTCCACCTAAATATAAGCTATAGGGCAAGGAATTTGCTCTGATATGGAGAGCTATTTCCCAAGTGCCAGAACAGTGACTTGAATGAAATATATGTTAAATAAGTGTTGAATGAATAAATGATGATGATGATGATGATGATATTCTATCGAGACCCAGCATGGCCATCGTAGCTAGGGCAGCAACCTGGTAGCCTAGATCGTCGCTGGCTCCCTGAGAGCCGCTGCAGGTCAGACTTCTGTGGCCCCTGAACATCTTGGCATCCTCAGCCTGAGTAGAATGCGGTGTCCCCTGGGGGGCTCAGTCACGTGCAGACACAAGTCGTTTTCTCTGCTCCCAACCTTTTGGGAAACCTGACGGGTTGGCATCTTACAGTCCTTCCAGACAGGCCCCTTTGCTTCCCAAAACCCAAAGCCGCGGGTCAGAACCATGACGCACTGCAGTACTTGGAAAGGTCAGAGAAAGACGATGAAAGCTGTCATGTACCAGTTTCTTTGACTTCATTCTGGCCTTTGGCTGAGGAGAAAGACTGGTTATAAAATATATATATGGAAAAAGATGGGTGCAAGAAAAGGTTGCTTGAGGGAATTCATGTTCTGCAATAAAACCCAGAGTAAACTCTTAGACAGGATGACTACATCTTTCTGGAGGAGGCAGAACTGGTCCATCGATGACTCCTATCAGAAATACCACAATCACACCAACCACAGTGTGTAGAGCAAGGTCTAGGGTGCCCATCACACCTTGTCCTCTTTGTCCTCCTGATGCCCTTGCAAATGAGTGAGATAGGACTTGAAGTGAATTGTACTGACTGATCTAACACACAACACCAACATTAAACTTAAGGAAGTCCTACAGCTGAGTGTGAAAAAAAAACATAATAATAATAATATTGTATCCTTTAATTAAGGCAAATGATTATTTAGGCAGCAGTAATTTTTTTAAAAGAAATCTCCTGATGTGGTAAATATCACCATAGTTATATGGTTTAATGAACTTCATTCATAATTAAGAGAATAGTAAAATAGACATTTCTCAAAAGAAGACACACAGATGACCAACAAATATATGAAAAAATTCTCAGGACCATTAATCATCAAGGAAATGAAAACTGAAACCACAATGAAATATTATACCACACCTGTTAAATAGACTAATACCAAAAAATAGATGAGTGTTAGTGAGATGTGGAGAAAAGGCAAGTCTTATGAACTGTTGATGGGGATGTAAACTTGTATTAGCAGTATATAAAATAATATGGAGTTTTCTTAAAAATTAGAAATAGATTTACCATATTATACCCAGCAATCATACCACTGCAATATAGACAAAGGAAGTGAAATTACTATGTCACAGAGATATCTACATTTTCATGTTCATTGTAACATTATTCAGAGTAGCCAAGATATGGAATCAACCTGAGTGTCAATATCGACAGATGAACAGACAAAGAAAATGTGACATATATACACACAGAGAGAATATTATTTACTCTCAAACCATAAGGAATCCTGATATTTAAGTGAATACAGATGATCCTTAAGCACAGTATGTTATGTGAAATGAGCCAGGCATAGAAAAACATACTGCATGATCTCACTAATACTTGGACTCTTAAAAAGTTGAACTATTATATAATATAATGACTTTAGTTACTAATAATGTATAACTCTGAAAGTTGCTATAGAAATAGATTTTAAGTGTCTTACCACAAAAAGTAAAGCATATGAGACTATGCCTATGCTCAATGTAGTCTTTCAACAGTATACACATATTTCAAGACATGTTGTACATGATCAATATATACAACTATAATTTAAAAATATTTCTTTTGGTACTGGGGATTGAGTTCATGGGACTCTTAACCACTGAGCCATCTCCCCAGCCCTATTTTGTAATTTATTTAGAGACAGGGTCTCACTGATTTGTTTAGCACCTTGCCATTGCTGAGGCTGGCTTTGGATTCACTGTCCTCCTTCCTCAGCCTCCCGAGCTGCTGGTATTATAGGCATGTGCCACTGTAGCTGGCTTAAAATAAAATTTTTGAAAGAAAGGAAAAGTAAAATTTATGGGAGGGGGCAGGGAGTAGAATGGTTTTTGCCAGGGGCTGAGAATGGGTTGGGAAATAAAGAATGGATGATGAAAGGGGCAATGTTCAGCTTTTTAAGAGTCCAAGTATTTAGAGAGTCCCTAAGCAATGTAGTGAGACTCTATAGAAGCAGAGTATCAGGGTTTTAGGATGGGTATGAGGGCAGCATCTATGGAGGTATTAGTCAAGGATATAAAATTTTAAGTGGGAAGAATAAATTAAATCTATTGTACAATATAATGACTTTAGTTACTAATAATGTATAATTCTGAAAATTGCTATAGAAATAGATTTTAAGTTTTACATAGGAGGAATAAATTCTGGCAATCTTTTGTTTAGCATGGTGATTATGGTTAATATTAATATGTTATATACTTGGAAGTTTTTAAAACAATAGGCCTGAAATGTTCTCAATACACACATGAAAATAACTGTGTGATGGGATGAATATATGATTGTGGTAATCATTTCACAATGTATACATTTATCAAAACAAACAAAATAATAACAGCAACAACAATTATCATAATACCTCTTCTTGGGCACTTATGTGTGTCTGATCTTAGGCTTTGTGCTAAATGCCTGACGTTCATTATCTCATTTGTGAAGTATAGATATTCAGGTTCAGGGTCATTTGCTCAAGAATACAATGCTAATAAACAAGGGTTTCACAGATTGAAAAACAAAACAAAACACACTAAAATGTTCCAAATAGGAACCTTGGCCTTTTTTCTGCTAAACCAGGTCATGGTTTTATAGAGCCATGCACAACCATTGGAAACAGCAGAAAGAACAAACTTATGGGAAAGTGGGAAGATTGCCTCCCTTTTTTGCTGTTGATAAAAAACCCAATATTTTTTTTGTTTATTCTGCTATTCTCCAGTAAAGAAAACCAGATCTTTCCTGCATAGATATCCTTTTCCAAATATGTTGACAAAGTGATTGCAAAGGATTTTCTAAGTAATTAGAAGTGTTATTATCTGAACCTTCACACTAAATCCATGCTTTGAAGGAAAAATAGCAGGCCAGGCATGGTGGTGCACACCTCTAGTCCCAGCAGCTTGGGAGGCTGAGGCAGGAAGATCTCAAGTTCAAAGCCAGCCTCAGCAATTTATAGAGTCCCTAAGCAATTTAGTGAGACTCTATCTTTAAAATAAATATATTAAAAAGGCCTGGGGATGTGGCTCAGTGGTTAAGTGCTCCTGGATTCAATCCCTGATACAAAAGAAAAAAGAAAAAAAAACTGGTTGGAGTGGTAAGAACTAAGGCTAATAGGGAGCTAATCCCAGACTGTGTGGCATTGGACTACAAACCACTTTTATAATTATCTCAATAAAAATATTCTAATGTATTTTTAAACTTGCTTGCTTTTATTTACTTAAATTCATTTATTAAAATAGAATTTGTGCCTGTAATACCAGTGGCTCAGGTGGATTAGGCAGGAGGATCATGAGTTCAAAGCCAGCCTCAGCACTTAGCGAGGCCTTAAGCAACTCAGTGAGGCCCTAAGCAACTCAGTGAGACCCTAAGCAACTCATTGAGACCCTGTCTCTAACTAAAATACAAAATAGGATTGGGGATGTGGTTGAGTGCCCCTGAGTTTAATCACTATTACCTTCCCCTGCCAAAAAAGAACAGAATTTGTGAACCCCCACTGTGAATGCAAGACCAACATCATTTGCTTTAAATAGAAAGTAATAATATATATAGTGAAAATAAAGAAGTTACTTCATGTTTTAAAGAATAAAAATAAGTAATAAAGTATAAATCTAATTGATTTTACAGAAATACATGCTGGAAAATAGGATTCCTGTGAGCAGAGTAGAACTTTTTATAATCAGTTACCAATAAAGGGATATTTAGCTCCTTAACACTTTGTTTAAAGAAAAAGATGAAATAATGACTTTTTTTCCCAGTTTTAATATTAATCAGTTCCAAATATCTCAACATCTATGCAAATATATTTATCTATACAAATATGTGGCACATATGTAATATATACAAATATAAATATTTGATACCTATAGAAAAAATACAGTAATTTTTAAAAGCTGGATTGTAATTTAGCTACTTAACAGTGGTCCCTGATTGTTCAATCACGGGGATCTGGATAAGACACCATAAGCTAAGTCACATTTCTATTTAGCTTGGATTAGAATGTTTTTTGGGGCTATCTCTGCAGGGAAAGGAAGTTTAAAAAATTTGTGTAATCAAAACTGCTTCTCTTTTCTGCCAGTTCACTGTTCTCAAGCCCTTCAGTTCAGGCATGAGCTTTGCCATTATAGAAAATCATGGCACCCGTAAAGTCTAAGTCCCATTAAACCCTAGAAAGAGCATCTATTTGCTACGTCACTATGTATAATGTGACTCCACCAGAAAAAAGTCTGCTGCCTCAACACTTGAGAGAGTAAAGTGGCCCAGAGCACAGACTTCCTTTAAAGGTGACCCAGACAGATGTCCATTCATATTGCTTTAAGGCATTTTCCATACTGCCAGTGGGAAACACTGTCTTGAAGTCATTTTGTATCTATCTACTCTCTTTGTGGCCCTAGCTCAACATTGCTCTAAGCAACTATAATAAAGCATGGTTCAATCATGCCCAACTGTGTCCCAGGACTCCTATCATTCTGCTACTAGAAAGTTCATATGCTCAAAATTGGTCCTTCTGAGAACGACCTTGGCAGTCTTCCTATGTGAAGGTACAATTTAGAAATAATCTTTGTTTGTTAGATTGTGGCAGGATCTTTGCGCTTCTGTCACCCAATCAATTAGATGTTTGCAAGGTGGAGGCAGTATTATTATCACAGGCAGATGGTGAAATGTTACTCCATCCTTCTCTGCCCACTTTAACTTTTTGCACAACATAATTTCAGGGGTTTCTTTACAAATTGCAGTTTATTTGAAAAAGGTTTAAAGCCCTGAAGGTTTGGTGAGAAGTTCTTGGTTATGAGTGCATCTACTTTGTCTGTCATCAGCAAAAAGGGCACTCTGATTAATACTGACATTACCCTGCAAGCCAGGTAGAGAACAGATTAGGTCCTTGTCACCTCAGTGCTGTTCTACACTAAGAGGAACTTGGAGGGTCATTCTCATGCGCCTTTGGAAGAAGCATAAGTGGGTACCTAGGCAAGGCTAGGCGTGGGGTGAAGTTCTTGTGGTTGGCTCCCCTGAGGGAGGTGGAAAATTCCATTATTCAGAACCCCAGAGAGCTGCCTCCAAAGAGAGGAAGGTATCCAGGTTAGGTTGTACTTCTCATAAGTTACACCCTGAAGAGAAGGGACAGGTGGCATGAGAATGGTGAATGTGATGACAAGGAGGAAGCAGGATGTCACTGAGGGCATCTGAGGTGGAGATGGGGTCAACTGAGAAGTGGGAAGAGATAATGAGATTTTGTTTTTATTTTGAAAGTTGGGAGAATGGGCAGATGAAGAAGGATTTTATTGTAGACTGTTTTGCTGTGTAATGCACTAGCAAATCCCTACAGGGCCATTCTGTGTGTGTTTATTTTCAGGCAGATGCAAGCTTCAAGGTAGTCCTGCATTATTTGGGTTACCAGTATGTAAAAGCAAGTCTTGTTTGCCTAAGTACCAGAGGGAATGAAGGATTAAAAAAATAGTCCCTGTCCTATGTGTATGTGAGACAGATTTAAAATTGTTGCACTGTAATGAACAATCAAGCACTTTATTGTGTTTTTGGTACCCCCAGAGGGATTCCCTGGGGGCTTGTAAGAGGAATTTGAATGCATTCTAGTATGAAAAGGTTTTGTGGACAGATTCACACACTACTTTTGTCTGCTTTCTGACATAGTTTAGGTATTATAAATGGCATGCCTCATATTAGGTGAATCCTCTGGCTGAACTAGTAGTTAGAATTTTTGGTTGAATTCTGCAGTTTTTCTGATAGTGATATCATAGGAAGTTGAACATACACTATTAGAAGTGTATTCCAAGTACAATTATTGCTAATGTTAAAGAGCCAAACTTTAAACCTAGCTGTTGATCTAACACGTAACAAGAATAGTAGCCATATACTTATTATATGTACCTAATAATAAGGGTAGATAGTGGATATACATTGGGTAAATAAGTTCTCTTGGTTGTGGATAGTGAGCATCCATAATGATTTGATTAAGGATGAATGCCAGGCCTGCAAACACTTTTTATGTAAGTGGAATTATGTCACATATAAATGAGACTCTTGAGGCTCAAAACTCTTACTCATGAGTTCACATGTGGCTAAGGCCGGTGATTTTTATCCCCAGATCTTCTGCTATAATCAAATCTCCTTTTCTGGCTCTAAATATATCTCCTCTTCCAGATCTGTTATAGGTTCTACACTGTATCACATTACTTCTCCTATCCCTCTCTCTCAGCCTCAACTTTGGTTTTACTGGTGTTTTGACTGGGGTTTCTGTTACTGGGGCTTCTTCTCTACATTGTGGGATGTTTACCTACACTACTACATACAGGATTCCAGCAGCACCACCTATCCTGCAGGCTGGCCACAGTTATCTGCATACATTGCCCTATTTCTCTCCTCTGGGCAGCAAAATCACTGTCTGAGAGAGAGGACTACTCACTTTCCTTCTTTGTGTACATATAAATATTAATATTTATCATTGAGTGCTTACATTTGCCACACAAAGTGTCAAGCTTCTTCCATGCATCATATCAGTAAAGTCCTGAAACCATCTCATCATCCTATTAATTTCATCATATAAATGAGGTGAGGCCTGAATATTTTGGCAGGTTAAAAATTTACTTAGTGTCACATAACCGCTAAGTGTGAAACTGGGATTTGTTTCAACAATGAGTGATCCCAGGGCTCTGGGTTTTGTCAAAAATGTTTTCACCAAGCTCCATAGTTATTTGGGGCTCCAAATTAATTAACCTCTGTGCATTTTATTATTTGGGATTTGTTCAGCTAGTAAGCTGGAAGAAAATTTTAATGCAATTATAGGTCATATATTTCATTATTATTTATCATTATTATGCTTGCACCATTGCTTTTTATTGTTTAATTCTTTTCTGTGAAGCATTATCAACAAAAATATTATCAAAACAAAATCTTGCTTTTGATCCTAATTTCTGAGCATAAATATCATCTTATTGAACATAAAAAGTAGATTTGTTTATAAGAGAGCAACTATTTCTGTAAGTCATCTTCAGATAACTTTTTCAGTGGATGCTTTATGTGATTTTCAATAGCACAAATCACTGGTAAATAACTTGACCATAAAAGCAATGAATTTTCCAGAGTTTATAATAGGAAAGTTTTCAACAAAATAATTTCTTTTCAGCAAGCCACATATTTTTGAAAAATGGGACATATATACTTTAGAACACTGAGGTCTTCTTATTTTTCTCAAAATGAATTTCAACAACAACTTTCAAAATTCTTAGCACATATTAAAATAATAATTACTGAAGAGAGAGGCTGATAAAGAAAGAATAGAGTGCAGCCTTGTTTGATCTTGACATAGTAGGTTCTTGGAATGTAATAGTATAATAATGTTTGGTAAATAAAGGTGTTATTGGAGGTTGAGTGTTGGCCATGGAGTGATCCTTGGTTCTTGGGCATAATTTCCAAGATTAGTGCAATTTCCTAGGTGCAGAAACAGAAGTACAGCAAAGCAGGAATGGTAATTAGAGCAGATTTTTGCAAATCCAGAGAAAGGCAGGAGAAAATGAGATGCATCCCAGAGAGAGCGATGGGAACCAAAATGCACTGAAATGATTAGGCTTTGGGCTTTTGTTAGGGTGTGGGGTGGGAGTAGTGGAGAAAACCTTGGAGTAGCAGGCCATGCATGCATCTTTGTTCCTAGTACTTGTGCATCTGCTGTCTCAATAGGGAGAATTCATACGCCTTCACTAGGAAAATTGAGAGTATGCGCCTATGTGCTTGAGTTGTTTTGCCCTTTCTGGTCTAGCCTCCCTGGCAAAGTCATGTTATATCCACTGACCCTCAAGGTCTCTACTTGCCTGACCTAGAGAACATGATGCTTTTCCTCATATCTATATAGGAGTGTAATGGACCCCTTTGATGAAATAGGGGTGGAGGGAGACTGTTGGTGCCATTTGGTGGTTCTGAATGGTCTGCCCACTTTACTATGATGATTTTCTTTTATGGTCCTATCCCATAGTCCTTATAATGTTCCATGACAGAGGTTGAGTCCTCTGGATCCAGAGGGCTAGTCAGGGGCCATTTGTAGACATCCCTCTCTTTTCTCTCCCCTTTTTTATTCTTGCTCATCTCTAGCTAACTACCTGTGCTAACATACATCAGCCCTGTAGCCTCCTTCTTTGAGCAACAATAAATCCAAAAGGAATTTTCCCTTGGGGAATAGCCTCCCCTACTGTGAGTAGTATTATCTGGACTGTTTGTTAGTCAAACAGCTTATCCTCCCTTTGCCAAACAGTGGTCATGTGACCAAAGAAGTTCTTTTGTCTCTTTCTCTGTATCTTTTTTTTTGGTTTCCACTGCGTTTATTACTAATATAAAAAAATGTTAAAAAAAAACATTCATTCTCAGTTCTCCAACGCTCTCATCCCTCCCTCTTGCCCACACAACTCCTGACCCATTTCCTCAGGGCCAGCTCAAAACTGAACCTGTTCACTGCCGTTTTCACAGAAAACAACCAGTGCCAGGGATGTGAGGGAAGAGTGTCAGAAGAGAGCAACAGTACTGTCCAGGTTCCACCCATAGATAGGCCAGGTGGAGATTCACAGAATTCAAATGAAAGGGCTGGTGGCTTCACAATGACAGTCCAACTAAAACAGGCTGAAAAGGAGCTGGGTAGGGAGGTCCATCTGAGGCTTTACAAGACATCATTGGCCTGTGTCAGACCAAGAATAATCAACACCAGGAGAAGTACAGGGAGGACCAGGGAGGCAGTCTTGTGGAGTTTCACGATTCTCCCAAGTTGGGATGTGGGGAAAGTCTAGAGGGTACCAAGAGCCTCACTCATTTTGGCAGAAAAACTTATTCTAGTGTTGGGAAATCACAAAAATGCCACGGATACTGAGAGAGGCTACGAGGGGATGCACAGTTTCACAAAGCACAGTGATCACAGACCATAGTGGTGGGGATCATGCTACTGACAGAGAAACTACGAAATACAAAAGCAGGGGCAGTTGCCTTTCAGGGAGCAACTCTGTACCAGTCACCCAAACTTGACCCCAGGTCAGAAAACCTGGCGAGTTTCCCAAGCAGCTGAAAACACTGGGATGTCACATAAAAAGGACTTAAAATAAGCAGCTAAAGTGGGTAGGAAACCGCTCCAGGGCTCTCAGGAATTGAGGGCAGTACTGGGGACAGGTGGACAGATGCACGAGAAACAGCGCCAAAGAGGTTTCCTGTTCAGCAATCATTTGGCGAAAGGGAAGAAGATCCAGGAGGCAGTTGAAGGGAGCAAGAAGGGGTCCCGAACGCATGTCTCTGGAGGCTGGATCAGAATACAGAGCGCGCTGCACACCAGTGATGAAACACAACTCTGGACCCCAAACCAGGGAGGTGGTGGATGGGGGTGGACGTGTCATTGACCGAGGGTGTTGGGTGGAAGAGCCTCACAGTAGCCATCACAGGGCCACAGGGAAATACATGGCCGCTGGGTCACAGAGGGCTCCTTCCAGCCTGGATGGGAAGGCACAGTCTCACAGAGGAGGTCCATTGACGCCTGGGTGGTAGAAGGCACAGAGGTCTTCATATCTACAGTGGCCCTTTTTGGAAAAGTGTCGACAGACAGGGCGGTCAGATTTGTCTGGGGCCGAGGCCTCCCCGGATTGGGCCTCTGCCCCGGGGAGGAGGTGGGAGACTCAGCAGTGGTGGAATCATCAGTCCCCTTGATCCTGGAGGACCTCTGTGAAGAGCTGACTTGGGGTCACCAGGCTTTCCATTGGCCATGGGAGGAGGGCCCAGAAGGCTGGGTGGTCCTATGGGACTCTCATCCTCCTCATCTCCAGTCTCTTCCCGCTCGGGCAGTGGTGGCTGCTGTGGCGGCGGCTGCTGTTGCTGATTCTGCTTCTTTCGTTTCGGCATCGTGGCTGCGGCAATGTCTTTCTCTGTATCTTTTTCCAAGGAATCTGAATCGCCCAAGAATGGAAAAGGCTTGGAGCTGATTCTTCCTGGTGTTGCTGACTTAGAGAGCAAACTGTCCATTAATTCCTGGGTTATTGGCTTCTATTGCTTATAAGCTTGATTTAGTTTTATTTTGTTTTCTAGGTGCTATTCTGTACACTTGCAGTAAATTTATTTTCTATTTAGATAAAGTTAGTTGGAATGTTTTTGTTATTTGTCATCTAAACCTTAGCTGATCATTGATTATTGATGATGTTGATGAGGAGAAGGAGGAGAATGATAGCAGCTAACATTTACTGATTACAGATATTGATGTGTGCTCCCTTTTTACAGATGAACAAGGTGAGACTTTAAGATACTTTACATTTTTGCCTAAAGTTATTTAAGTGGCAAAACCAGAATTTGAACTGAAGTGTGATTGGAGAACCCAAACTCCTAACTACTACACTGAAACATCTGGAGGGTATGCCAAATCCTTACATTTGGATTAGGACTTTTTTGACTTTTTTGACTTTTTTTTTTGACAACCCCAGCCCCAGAATAAATAAATGAATTTGCATGTCATCCTTGCACATGGGCCATAATAATCTTCTCTGTGTCATTCCAATTTTAGTATATGTGCTGCTGAAGCAAGCAGCCAGAATATATTTTTAATGGAGAAAAGTAGAGTATAGAACATTTTAACCAGATATTGTAGCACATGCCAGTAATCCCAGTGATTCGAGAGGCTGAGGCAAGAGGATCACAAGTTTAAAGCCAGCCTCAGCAACTTAGCAAGGCCCTAAGAAACTAGTGAGACCCTGTCTTTAAATAAAATATAAAAAGTGAAATGGATGTGGTCAATGGTAAAAACACTCCTGGGTTAAATCCCTGGTACTAAAAAACAAAACAAAGCAAAACAAAAGCCCAAAGAACATGATGTATAATATACTTCCTTAATATTCCATAGGAGGAAAGATAGATATATATTAATATTACTTCCATATTCATAAAGAAATTAAAATATAGCCAAAGAATTTGTGGTTCTGGTGGGAAGGGTGGATGAAACTGAATCCAAGGGTAAGATGGGTGGGGAGATTTTACTCTATTTCACATTTTTTTAAATGGCAAATTTTAGCAAATGTTTTAAATGTTCAAAAATATTTTAAATGGACGTTTATCTGCTTCTTTCCACTAATGCCCTTCGATCTCAGACAGCTTCTAATAGACAAATGGATATATTGAGCCAGAATCTACCAGATTTTTTTTACATAAAGACCATTATCCCATCCTGGAGACAGAGCTACTGCACCTATGCCTATTTATAATCTTTCAATTTTGGTTACTATTTTCATATTCTTATGCTTTTCCAACAGGACAACATGGTAGCCAATCAGAGGTGGAGTGGTTGCACCACTGGCTTTTAGTGAAACTAACAACACATGCCATATGCCCTTCAGGTCATCTTCAGGAAAACTCATGACACTTAATTGGACTGTGAATCACATTACTGAATTTTTTTTGGTGTCAGGGATTGAACCCAGAGACACTTAACCACTGAGCCACATCCCAGCCCTTTTAAAATTTGTATTTAGAGATAGGATCTCGCTAAGTTGCTTAGGGCCTCACTAAGTTGCTGAGGCTCAATTTGAACTTGTGATGCTCCTACCTCAGCCTCCCAAGTCACTGGAATTACAGGCATGTGCCTCCATACCCAGCTAAGAATGTCAATTTTAACCATAACTTAAAGATTTTCCTGCAATGAAAACTCCAGATCCAAATTATTACACACACACACACACACACACACACACACACACACACACACACAAATTCTATCAAACATTTAAGGAAAAGAAACCAATCTGAAACTCACAAAATAGAAGAGAAGTGAACACTTCACAACTCTTTTTATCAGGCCAGGATTACTCTGATACCAAAACCTAGCAAAGACATTTTGGAAAAAGAAAATTCAGGCCAATATCCCTCATGCCTACAAATGTCTAAATCTTCAACAAAATATAGATGGTCTCTGACTTAAGGATAATTTGACTTAATATTTTTTTTTTATTTTGTGATGGTACAAAAAAGGTTATGCATTCAGTAGAAACCATACTTAGTATTCTGGATTTTGATCTTTTCCTGGGCTGGCAATATGCAGAATAGTGCAATAGTCTTCTGTAATGTTGGGCAGCAGTAAGGAACCTCAGCTCCCAATCGGCCATATGATTGTGAGGGTGCTTTGGGACATTCTGCAGTGTACCATGTTGCTTATCTGGGATGGTCAGTAGGTTAGAAACAGTAGATGCATTTTCAACTTACAATTGATTTATCAAGACATGACACCATCTGTATTAGTAAGTTGAAACTAGAAATACATTAAAAAAAGTCTATGCCAGGCATGATGACTCACACCTGTAATCCTAGAGACTCTGAAGGCTGAGGCAGGAGAATCTCAAATTCAAGACCAGCCTCAGCAACTTAATGAGGCCCTAAGCAACTTCACAAGATCCTGTCTCAAAATAAAAAAATAAATAAGAACTAGGGATGTAGTTCAGTTGAGTGCCCCTGTGTTCAATCCCTAGTACCAAAAAAGGGAGAGGGGAATTCAATATTCAATTGTTAATCCATTCAATTAATGTAGTTTACCACATTAACACAAATATAAATCCAATGATCATCACAACAAATATACAAAAATTATTTGGTATAAAAAACACTCAGAAAATTATTAATAGATAGAAAATTATTTATTTTGTAAAGGCTGTCTATGAAAAACAAAGAGCTGTATTAATATATTGAAATTCTTTTTTTTTTAAATAAAGGGTATCTATGAAAAATGCAGCATGTATTAATATATTAACACTTTGTCTCTAAGATCAGGAAGAAGGCAATGGCTCTCTTGCTGATTCTGTTAAAGCTAGTACAGAATGTCTTGGTACAATTAACCTACAAAAAGATATAAGCATAAAAGTTGAAAAGGATGAAGTAAAAGTCTTAGTTTACAGATGAGTTCAGCATCTACACTGAAAATCAAAAGCAATCCATTTTTTAGAAAACTAATTACTAAGTGAAGTTAGTAAGATTATAGCGTACAGGTCAATATACAAAAAATAATTATATTTCTATATACTAGCAACAATCAGAAAATTATACTTTGAAATGCTATTTATAATAGCAACAGAATATAAACAATTAGAAATTAATTTAGAAAAAAAAGTAAAATCTTTACACTGAAAACAGAACAAAACTGCTAAAGAAATTAAAGAAAATACAAATAAATGGAGACAGAACTTCATAGATTGAAAGAAACAGTGATATTAAAATGTCAACTTTTCAAATGGAGCTATAGATCCAATGTAAACTCAATTTAATCTCATTAATATTTTTTATACAAATTGAGAAAGTAATTCTAAAATTTACATGGAATTTCTATGGTCTTAGAATAATCAAAACAACAGTAACAAAAAAGAAAACTAAATTGAAAAATTCATATCACCTGATTTCAAGATTTACTATAAACCTGCAGTAATTAAGACAAAAGTGGCAAAATAATTCAAAAGAGAAAGAAGAATTCCTGCAACAAATTGTTCTGGACTAAATGTATACTGTATAAAAAGTTAAATAAAAATCAACCCCTGGGGCGTGGGATATATCTCAGTTGTTAGAGTGCTTGCCTTGCATGCACAAGGCCCTGGGTTCAACCCCCAGCACTACAAAAAACAAACAAACAAACAAAAAACAAAACAAAACCTTAGACATGACCAGAAAATCATGACTCACACTATAAAAATTAACAAACTAAATTTTAAAATATCAACACTTCAAATGACTTTGGAGAGGAATTAAAAAGGCAGATGACTGGATAAAAATATCTGATTAAGGTATTGAATCAAAAATTTATAAAATGTCACTGAAATGCACACTTAAAATGATTAAATCATACACTTTATGTTATATATGTTTCTCGCAATAGAAAGGTAAAATATATAAAGCACTTTAAAAATATCAATTTAAAAAGACAAATGGGTAAAAAAAATTGAACAGACATCTCACAAAGAAGATATACAAAAGGCCAATAAGTACATGAAAAAAAGATGTTCAATTGCCAGGTGTGATGGTGCATGCCTGTAATTCCAACAGCTTGGGAGGCTGACGCAGGAGGATTACAAGTTCAAAGCCAGCCTCAGCAACTTAGTGAGGCCCTAAGCAACCTTGGGAGCCTCTGTCTCTAAATAAAAAATTACAAAATAGGGCTAGGAATGTGGCCACTGGATGGAGTGCCCCTGAGTTCAATCTCTGGTATCTCTACACCCCCTCCCCCCAAAAAAGTAAAATGGGCTGGAAATGTGCCTCAGTGGTTAAGCATCCATGAGTTCTATCCCTGGTATTAAAAAAAAAAAAAAAAAAAAAAAAAAAACGAAAAGAAAGTTCAACTAAAATAATCAATGAGGAAATACACATTAAAACCATAATGCATTATCCTTGTAAAGTGACTAAAATTAAAAAGACCAACAATACCAATATCATGGAACACCTCTCATGATCTGCCAATGGGAATGCAAAATAGGCTATTTAGAAAACATTTTAAGAGTTTATTTAAAAATCAAACACAGATTGATGGTGTAGCTCATTGGTAAAGCATGTGCTTAGCATGCATAAAGCCTTGGGTCCAATCCCTACCACCCAGAAATAAAGAAAGAAAAAAAGAAAGTTAAACATACAACTAACTCAAGTTTCACAACATTAATGCTATGGACACTTTAGGCCTGATAGTCTTTGCTGTGAGGAGTGTTCCAGGCACTGTAGGATATTCAACAGTATTCTTGGCCTCTACCTACTAGATGCCAGTAGCACCCCCACAGTCATGACTAGGAGGAATATCCTCTAACATTGTTAAATGTCCCTGTTACTTTGGAATTTTAGAAAACAGATGCATTGAACTACATATTTGTGTCCCAGCAAAATTATATGTTGAAATCCTAACCTCCAATATAATGGTGTGAGAAGGTGAGGCATTTAAGTCATTAAGGTGGTATATCCTCAGGAATGGAATTAGTGCTCTTATGAGAGGGAACCCAGAGAGCTCTCGTCCTCTTTCCAGCATGTTAGGATACACGAAAACGTTAGCAATCAACAACCCAGAAAAACGACCTCAACGTGCTCTTGCTCTGTTGGCACCTTGTTCTTGGCCTTCCACTCTCCAGAATTATGAGAAAGAAATGCTGTCTAAGTCACTTAGTCTCAGGAACATTATTACAGCAACCTGAACTAAGACAGAGATTTTTGCACAAATATTCCTGTGAATTCTAGTCTGGGGCTGGGGATCTAGCTCAGTTGGTACAGTGCTTGCCTTGCAAGCACAAGGCCCTGGGTTCAATCCCCAGCAACACACACACACACACACACACACACACACACACACACAGAGACACCAGAAAAAAAGTTTGAATTGTAGTCTGAATAACTCAAAAAAGCTGGAAACAGCCCAAATCTCCCTCAAAAGCTAAGTGAATGAACAGATTTTAGTAACTCCATACATTGAAATAATGAGTATATTTTTTTCACTTTTCTCACTTGTCACCTCCACCTAATCCCATGCATAAATTATAATTCCATGAGAAAAAACATGACCAGTTTTAATATTGCACACACGCACAGTGTGTGTGCAATATTACAGTGGTGCCTGGAACATTGCAAATACTTATTAATTACTGAATGAGTGGATCAGCTATAGCCAATGGTATGACTTTAGTTAATGCTTCTGTCTCCTTCTGCACTTTGTCCCCTCTCCTTCCTTTGCCTAGAGGCTTCATGGTTCTCAAAGTCTGTGTACCCCTGGCAGTCTATAAGGTCAAAAGAATTTTCAGGGTTGGGGTTGTGGCTCAGTGGTAGTAGAGTACTTGCCTAGCAGCAGCGAGACCCTGGGTTCCATCGAACTCTCAGCACCACATAAAAATAAAATAATTGAAATAAATGTATTTTTTTTAAAAAAAGAATTTTCATAGTAGTAGTAGGACATTTGCTTTTTTTATTAACCATATTGATATTGGCCCTGATGGTGAGTAACACAGTGGTGGGTAAAGCCACAGGTGCTACTACATGAATTAAGGCAGGGGCAACCATCTACACTACAAGTTGTTGTATTATTATTCAGTTGTAGTTTTATTAAAAAATACCAGTGTCAATTGATATCTCGGATGAAAGACCATAAACAATTAGTTTTATTAAATCTTGACCCTGGACTAGATATCATTTTCATAGTCTATATGACAAAATGGGAAATAGGCACAAAGTACTTTGCATAACAATGTTGAGTGGCCATGCCCAGGATGGGGAGGTGTCATGGATGGTTTGAGTTGTAAGGTGATCCAGATGCTCTTCTCATGGAATAAAGGATAGAAGTGAACAATCAGAATTTTGGAAAATCTGTATCCACCATGGGAAGCTCAACAACTTCCACCATTTAACACCTATTCTGATGAGATTTATGGTCACTATTTTTATATGTTATATTTTTGTATTGACATATTAACATTTGGAAGATCTGCAAAAGCTAATGATCTACCTCCCCAACTACTCCATGCATAATATAAAAATTATCAAAGTACAAAGTAGATCAATGGACTTTAGTTGATTGATAAAAAAATTTTCGAATCTACAGGACCACTTCTAAAAATCTGACCCTTGTTCAGTTTTGATATAATATCCAAAAAGAATGTTCACAGCTCTCTGAAAGGCTTCTTTTCCACTGAGGCAAGGCTAGAGTTTCTTCTTGTACTTCAACAAAAACAACATAGTTCAATAAACTGAATACAAAAACTGGAGAAAAACAACTGGATTAAGCCTCAACTTTACAGAGATTTGCAGAAATATAAAGCAATACCATTCTTCTCATTATTTATTTGTTTTAGAAAATATAATTATTTTCACAGAAAATGTTAACATGCAAGGAGTTTATTGATTTCTTTTTAAAGACAATAATAATATATTTTTTTCAATTTGAATTTTGAATACAGGCAAATATTTGTCTAGGCTGGAGACAAAACCTGAGGAAAGGGTGTTCTAAGTCCAGGAAGTGATTCTAACTGTGAATGGGAAAAGACCCTGTAGGAGTTTGCCTGGGCTTGCCTTCCAACGTTTAGGGATCAGGAAGACATTCCAAAGAAGTCTAGGGAGTGAAGGCTCAAGATACAAGGTGTAATAAGAAGAGTAAGGAACAGTGACCCCTGGATTAATGGAGGTCTTTGGAGATCCCAAGAGGAATGGAGTACAATTTCATGGGTTCATTTTTGTATACTCCTCAGGATGCCATGCACTTCATGGGAAAAGCCCTGGTGCATACCTGGCGTTGTGTGCATAAGTTTGTATCATGCAGGCCAATGGCCTGGCTGAGTCCCTCAAGACACAGGAGCTAAAGTCCAACAGCTCAATGGCACAAGCCATGAAGGGCATTACCAAGGCCATGGCTACTATGAACAAACGTGTGCACCTCTCCCAATCCCCCTTTACACTCCCACTGATATTGAGAGACCAAACTCATCTTTCCCTAATTCCAGCTGAAATTTTCCCAAATCCAGAAGATCATGGTGGAGTTTGAATGGCAAGCAGAGATGATGGATGTGAAGGAGATGACAGAGGATGCCATTGAAGATTCCACAGGTGATGAAGCAGATGAAGAGGGGAAGTGTTGGGAAACAGGTGGGAAGGTGGGATATTCTCCTAATCCTCAACCCCTGCATAGCCCTCATCAAGTTCTTCCTCCTCCCTAGGAATGCTGTTGTGTCTCAGGTTCTGGACAAGCTGGACTGAGCCAGACAGAAAGCTATGAAGTGACAGCTTCCTCATGGTTATTTCTGTGAATGATGTTTGTGAATCCTGGTATATCAGAATCTATTTACATGTGTAATCTTAATACTTTGGGGTATTTACCTTAGAGTGGAGTTACTGGATCATCTAGTAGTTTTGTTACACTTTTTAAGGGATCCTCAGCAAAGGGGGGACGCCTGGAGGTTATGGTTCTGTGGTAGAGCGCTCGCCTTGCACATGCAAGACATTGGGCTCAATCCTCAGCACCACATACAAATAAACAAGTAAAAATAAAGGTATTTTGTCCAATTACAACTAAAAAAAAAAGATTGTAAAGGGTTCCAAGGATTTTTTTAAAAAAAGTTGATGACTTATTCTAGAACATTCAAACTTTGCCTGGATAACTTCTGTTTGTTAAAAACAGGCATCCTCTATAAAGAAAAAACATGTAATTTAGCTCCAGGTTATGAGGCTGTCCTAATATATATATATAATATTTATATTTCTCTTTTAGTCAGCTTTTTTGCTGTTGCAACTAAAAGGAGACCTTACCAGCACAATTGTAGATGAGGAAATGTTTATTTGAGGGCTCATGGTTTCAGAGGTCTCAGTCCAAGGACAGCAGGCTCCATTCCTCAGGGCTCAAGGTGGAACAGGACAACATGGCAAAAGAGTGTGGTGGAGGGAAGCAGCTCACATGGTGATCAGGAAGCAGAGAGAGGGTGATCAGGAAGCAGAGAGAGACTCCACTCTCCAGAGACAAATAGAGACCCCCAAAGCAACGTCCCCAATGTCACATCCTCCAGCCACACCCACTTGCCTCCAGCTACCACCCAGTTAATCCCATCAGGGATTGATTCACTGGTTGGGTTAAGGCTCTCACAACCCCATCATTTCTCCTCTGAACCTTCTTGCTTTGTCTTACACGTGAGCTTTTTGGGAACACCACATCTAAACTATAACAAACTCCATCATTTCTTTTAGTACACTGTGTTAAATCCCATTGACTTCTATTTTTCTCTTCCCAAACAGAAAATCCTTTCAAGGCAAAATTCAGATCTCTTGTATTTGGGTATATGCCCAATATCTGGAACATATGGTTCATGAGAAATAGTTGTAACATAGTTTTGAAGGAAATGAAAGATGATTATTTGAAAAGTTCCATAGGAAGATTAAATAAAAATTTCAATTATATGTCACCTCTAATGGTCTATTAAAGCTGCCCTGGAGGAACTGGGTTTGTGGCTCAGCAGAAGAGTGTTTGCCTCACCCATGTCAGGCACTGGAATCCATCTTCAGCACCACATTAAAATAAATAAATAAATAAAGTTATTGTGTCCATCTACAACTAAAAACTTAAATTAAATTATTAAATTAAATTAAAAAGCTGCCTGGAGCACTATGCCAAGAGGCATTCTGAGGTCATATAGAGGCTTACATGAAGGAGTGCAGGGACTAATTAGCAACATAAGTGGGGTGTGGAAATATCTCTTCCTACAATAGACGCTAACACTCTTGCAGTTCTAATATTCCATGTAGGGAAATATAGTTAGTTTTGTCTTCAAATCTCTTCTTTAATACTTTATCCTAAAAATCTGATTGCTCTTTTTTAAGTAAATTAGATGTGACTATGTTGCAGAATCCACTGGATTAAAAAAAAAAAAACTTAAATATTCCCCCTTCAGTCAGTATCCCTAGCCCTGGAATCCTCCAAGATCAAAAGTTCCTTATATAATTCTTCATGGGTTTTTACAACTACATCAATGCAATTTTATAATAATATGAGGCTGTTAGATTTGAAATGACACACACTGCTTTTATCTTTGGACTCATTTCTTTTTCAAGCAGCATTCAGAGGCAAATATATACAGCCCACATTTTTATTTTATTTCTAGTTTCATGTCTTTGGTTTTATTTACAAAAAACTATACATTGTTCAAAAATGAAAACTATTCAAACATGTATTATTGCATTATTTCTTCAATCTTTCTTTTGTAAATGGATGGCTGTCTTATATCTAAGAATTTACTGGCTAGGCTTTAAAAAAAATTAATGATGCCTCAGAAGAAAGACTAACAGAATACATTTGAATGAGGCATCTGTAATCATTTCAGCCTCTATCTCAGAAAAAAAGATGACATCTATAAATTAAGTGCAGGTACATTACTATCCATGTGGGTGACATAATATGTTGGCATATCACTGTATTAATTTACCCACAGATTGATACATGGAGTTGGAAGTGGACTGCAGATGTCACTCCCAGAGAAATCCTTTCATTTGTGCCATTTTGATATGTTCAAAGATTATAAGGCTCCAGAGAGCACATGATGTACTTATCTTAAGCCCACCCTGAAAGGTGTAGAAACAACAAATGAGAAATTGAAATTTTTATTAAAATCTAAGTGATACTACCTTCATAAAGAGAAGAAATTCCAATTTCTCGAGGAGACTAAAAAAAAAGAACTATGAATGCTCTTTTTCATATGCATATATGTGGAGAAGAGTCAATAAACAAGACAATGGAAAATAATATTGCAACCAAGGCATACAAAACTACTATACCGAATTTTATAACACTTTTTTTTTTTTAAAACACGCTCACATCCATTATTTCATGCTCTCCTTTCAAGAAACCTGCAAGGTTTGTATGTCAGATTTCATTACTCCAAGATTTATCTAACACTCTTTCCACTACTATTTTATGATAGGGTTCATGGATCCAGAGATAAATACTATTTGTGCGGTGGCTATATCTGGTGACTCACAAGAATAAAAAAGAAATGAATTAACAATATTCAAGAGCCAGGGACACTCTTTCTTACCTTGGCAGTAAGATTTTCTTTATAAATATTTAATCAGAAAAAATAGCAATGAATACATTTGTTTTACTATGTTGAAATGGGCATTTTCTCACAAATCATTTTTGACTTGCCAGGATAAGCGGTAACTCTAAGACACGATCCCAATGACTATGTGCAACATTCCACTTTTGTCATTTATTTAAAAAAAAGAATAATCAAATCAAATTTAAAAAAATGAAACTTCCATTGTACCCATTCAAGTTATAATCCACATGGAAGTAAGAACTTTTCTGATTTCCATAGATTTTTTTTAACCTTATTCAAAATACTATCTGGTAGAATTTAATAAAATAATATAATATTAAAAAATAAATAAATAAAAGCACCACTTTTAATTTCCTTATCCCCTTATTAAATCTCATATTTAACCCTCTCCCTGGCCTTCAAAAGATCAAGAGTCAAGAGGAAAGGATAGGAGAGAAATTGCCCTGTTTAGACAGAGCATGTGTTTCTATTTAACTTAAAACTAATACATGTGCGGCTGGGGTTGTAACTCAGTGCTAAAGCGCTTGCTTAGCATGTGTGAGGAACTGGGTTCAATTTTTAGCACAGCCTATAAATAAAAAAATAAAATAAATGTCCATTGACAGCAATTAAAAGATATTTTTAAAAACTAAGACATGTGTTATTTATTCTAGGTCTTATTAGAAATACAAATAAAAAACATTTATTGAATGCTAGCAGTATACTCAGCAGAGTCAATAAATTTGCATATAAAGATACTAGCTGGATCTCAATGTGTGCTATTTTATTATGGAAAGCAGAAGCATCCTCTAGGGGTACAGGGTTCACACTGGGCCATGTTGATCAGGGGAACATTTCAATTCAGCTTATGAAATGAAGTGGACACACAGAATCAGGAGTCCCACAAGATTCTGAACTCCCAAAGTCCCTCTCACCATGTTTAGACCTTGGGCTATCTAGGCTAAGAATCTGGCCTCTGTACTGAGTCTTAAGTCAAAAACCAATTCTTCCAGTCCCAGCTGACCTTTATTTTGAGACAGTAAGAATATGAGACCATATTACTTACTAAGATACAAATTTAAATATTTTCATCATGCAGGGTGGCTCTACTGATTGTTGTTTTACAGGTAGTAGACCAAACCTGAACAAAAATTTTTCTCCTCTGCTATTTTCTTGCTCCGCCATTTTCCCTTTTGATTGGAAAACTGTTTGGGGTCCACCATTAAGCTAGAAGTGTGTTCCAGTTATCTCCGATATACTGTTCAGTAATGAGAGGGCAACTCCTTCTCCTCTCCTGGTTCCTAGTAGTCACATGAGCTGGTATCTGTACCATGATCCCTCCCCTTTCTGAGTGACCTTAGAAAAAGTAATTTACATGAACAGCAGTGTCCTAAAATGTAAAATGAATGTACTAAAAACCTACTTCAGAGGGCAGTTGTCAGAATAAAATGAGGTAAACTTAAGAACATCTTCCAAGACCCCTACTTTCAAATAAGCTCACAGCCACCGGTTGCAGAGCTTGGAATTTCAACATATCTTTTTGAACAACACAAATCAACCTACAGCACTATGTTTTACTTTTAAACTATTTTAGGTGTTAACGAAAGAAATCTGAGTAGTACACCTGAATGGGTCATTTTATTTTCATATTTATGCCTTGTTTATTATTCTAAATCTAACTATCATCATATATATACAAAAATATAAAAAATACAGATATCAGATGGCACACAGCACCCCATATATTTACAGTTATATAATAATTAGTGCCTTGTAACTTTCTGTCCTGAATTACTGAGATCTCTATTCCTGAGTCACTGTCCATCTCTTTCTACCCACCCTGTGTGGTGGACTAATTTGTGCCTTCAAATTTACATACTGAACAGGGGGCAAGGTGAATGGCTTAGTCAGTTTGGGCAAATATTTTTAAAAAATGGACTGAATGGCTTCAATCCCAAACATATGTTTCTCAATTTCTCACAGTTCTAGAGCTCAGAAGTCTCAGATCAGAGTGCCAGCATGGAAGATTCTAGTAAGGGTCTTCTTTCAGGTGACACAGAGCCAATTTCTCCTTAATGCTTATATAGCCTCAGAAAGATAAGAAAGCTCTCCAGTGTCCCTTTTATAAGGGCACTAATCCCATTCATAAAAGTGCCATCCTCATGATCCATTTTTCTTCCAAACGCCCCCTTATAATAGCATTGGGGTTTTAGATTTCAATATGTGAATTTTGGAGGCACATAAAAAAATTAGTCCATTGCAGTGATTCAACAGAAGACCTTTAAAGAGGTATTTCAGTTTAAATAAGGTCAAAAGAATGGAGCCCTAATGCAGCAGTCCTTTTAAGAAGAGAGAGAGGGGCATGAGTGTTGTTTGCACACAAAGAAAAGGCCACTTGATGACATAACAAGAAGACAGCCATTTGCAGGTAAAGGAAGAAATTTGCAGGAGAAACCAATCCTATGGGCACCTTGGTCTTCTAGCCTCCAGAACTGTTAAGGAAAGTAACTCCTTAGGTTTAAAACTTTTGCTATGTTATTTTGCTATGGCATCCCTGCTGTGTTTGCATGGTTTTATTATTCTCATGAGTTTAGTTTCTCCCTCTGTGCCAAAGTTTCCCACATTAACACCTCTAGTCCCAACCTCTCAATGGGTTCAAATGTGCTACCAGACGGAAGGATAATTTAACATGTCCACAAAAAAAATATCATGAGCTTTTCCTTTTCCACTCCCATCCTGTCTTAGGCTGCTCTGCCCAGGAACACCCCATTTCTGGGAGTCCTTCTCCCTCAGACCTCACATCCAATCACCATCCTGCTGATTCTGCCTCATTAATAACTCTCAATCCAAGTCCTATTCTCCATCCTACTGCCATTGCTTAAATCCAAGTGCTCATTATCTCTTACCTGGGCCACCATTAATTGGTCACCCTGCATACAATCTTGACCCCTTGAGTCCATCACTTCCAGGTAACTGGAGTGATTTAAAGTGCAAGTTGGATCTTGTTGCTTTGCTGGTTAAAACTTGTGCTTTGCTACCCCATCCCTCCAGCCCCTCAACCTGCTCACAAGACCATCCTTCATCTGTATTATCCACTCCTTCAATTTGATATCTTGCTTCTCTTTTCCTTTAATGCTATGCTACTGATATCAAATTGTTTGCAGATACTAGTTCATGTGTCTCTTCTTCTGTTGGATTAGTCCCTCTGCCAAGAATGCCCTCTCTTTGGCTGCCTAACTTTTATTAACTTTAACCTGCAGTCCAGGTAGACATTATGTCTTCTGGAAAGCCTCTTTGAATTCAGATGAGGCAAAGTATTCTTTGTGTGACCCAAGCTCTTTGAGCATCCCAAAGCATGTTTAATTTGTGTCTTCCTCCCTGAATCTAAGAATCTAAGTGACAAATACTGTGTATTTTGAACCATGTATTTGTATTGCATACCCTAGTCCCTGGCAAGAAATAGTTACTAAAGAAATGCAGGTTGAGTAAACACAGGAAGTCTTCTTTTATGATTCAATAATTCCTGTAGCTGGGCACATGCCTGTTATCCCAGCAATTGGGGAGGCTGAGGCAGGAGGATCATGAGTTCAAAGGCAGCCTCAACAACTTTTCAAGGCTCTATGCAACTCAGTGAGACCCTGTCTCTAAATAAAATAATTTTTAAAGGGGGCTGGAGAGTGGCTCAGTGGTTGAATGCCCTTGAGTGCAATCCTTGGTACCAAAAAAAAAAAAAAAGAATTTCCATAAACTGTTCACACATAAAGGAATAAATGACCATTTCTTTGTGACTTAATAATATCTTAATCATCATTTTATTTGGTACAGACCAGGGTTTCTCACCTTGAAACTACTGACATTTGAGCTGGGTGACCCTTTATGACAAAAGATGTCTCCTTTGCCTCTACTCTCCAGATGCCAGAGGCTCCCCACTCCCCTATTTGTGATAATAGAAAAAGTTCTCCAAATTTGGCCAAATATCCCCTGGCCAGGTCAGGGATGGAGATGAGAGGGCCAGGGAGGGGTGGGATTGCCCACTGGCATAGAGTGATGTTTAACATCAGTTTTGAATTTCATGACAGCTCTAAAGGCAAGGATTCCCAGAATATTTTATTTAATCCCCCAGGATATCAATTATTCTGTGTAAGAACAGATCTTCCATAATTTATTATATGTTTTTAAAGACACTTTAAATCAACTACGTAAAACTTTTAAGAGTTTTTCTAACATAATTACCTTGTAAAAAGATGAGATCATGTCATTTATTGTTCTATAAAAATGTAGGTATGTAGGTTGTTTTATATATATATATATATATATATATATATATATATATATATATATATATATATATACTGACTCTCATATGGAAAGAAAAGAGGTCTATAATCTAGTTTGAAAACCGCTCTCCTTCTGTCTAAGAGAAAGGGAGGGTTTGAAGGAAGATGAAAGAGGGAGAGAGAGAGAGAGAAAAGAAATGAGGAGTGTTTAAATATAAATGGGGGGAGGGCCTTTTTCTGTTAACCCCCTATTTTCTTTGCTTGCTGCATGATTTTTACCCACTACTATTGGTCATTTTGGTCAACATTAAACAAAGAACAACGAACTCAATTACACAGCCTGGTCAAACAAAGGTAAATCCAATATTCTGGTTGACACAGTTTACAATATTCAAAGTTTTCTATGAAAACTGAACTAAAATATTTTAGAAATTCTTTGAAATAAAGGGACCACCTCTTCAGTGCCAGGAAGTATGTACTTTAAAAAAATGAATCACACAGTCATGATCTGTATGCTCTGACAGTTTATGATCTAGTTGGGGGATATAAAAATTAATGAAAGAGTCACACTGATGGGGGTATAATTACAAGTTGAATAAATGCTGTGCAGAAAAGTAATTAAGGAACATGACCCAGACTTGAGGAGGTGATACTTGAATTGAGATCTGAAGAAAGAATCTAATAAATTAACTAAAAGAGACAGAAGAAAAGCCTCAGGCTGCCCTGAGCTTGGGGGTGCAGAACTGGGAACTGAAACTAGAAGTCAGGAAAACTAATGGATCTTGTGAGGTCAATCAGGATCTGGGGGGTCATGCTAAGGGCATATGGATGGCCATCCACGGATGTGCAGTATAAGAAATCATTCTGTAATGTGGGGGATGGATTGATTAAGCAGTGTGGAAGAGATTCAGGGAAACTCTAGCCTCCCTACTATATCAAGGTCCTTTAAGATCAGGCAAAAAAGAAAAAAAAATCTCTTTGTATACCATGTATGAATTTTAACAATACTATGCTAGGAAAAAAAGCCAGTCACAAAAAATACTCCAATTGTGTGATTCCATATGTATGAAATATCCAAATAGGCATATACATAGAAAAATTAGTGGTAGCCAAGGTGGGGGTGAGGGGGAATAGGAATCCACTGTTCATGGGTATGAGGGGAGACGAAAATTACCAAAATTGAGTAATGATGGTTGCACAACTTTGTAAATGTATTGAAAATCAAAATGTAACTGATGATATGATTTTCTGGCCTACTTAACTGCCTAGTTCAGGGTCATGCTACCTATAGGTACAGATGATACAGGGCTCTTGGGTCTATTTTCTGCTAGCATGCTAGGTTTTTATGTTTGTACTCAAATTTGTCCCTCATGACTGTAATATGGAAGCAGCAGCCCCTTTTTCCTCTCCTGGGATTCTTAGCAACACACTCGCTGTGTCTTGGGACTTCTACTTGAGCCATGTGCTTAGTCACAGACCTATAGCCATGGCTGGGACAACAGGGCAGCATGACTACTTGGGACAAGGACACATGCTCACCCTGGGAGGACAGAATTCCATTTGAAGCATACAGAATGAGCAGAGGGGGTGGATGGACCCTTAGATGAAAAGTAGATATTATGCCTAGGAGAAATGAGAACAGTGGCTGTCAGGAAAAACAACAAATATGATTAAAATTTCCAGTGAAAAGACAGGATATCAAAAAGAGAGGGAGGGAAAAGAGGATGGAAGGAAGGGTCCCTTCTGGCTAGCTACATCAAAGACCAATCATCACAGTTTATTTTAATATTTACCTCTCTACTTGAACTTTCACTCATGGCTTTGGTAACTGTTTACACCGCTTGATCTTTTACAGGTAAATAGTCCCTCTGTTTTACAACCTGGGGTACTCTGCCATTTGTCATGGTTTGAATCTGGAATGCTCCCCAAAGGCCCATGGGGTTCCCAGCTTGGAGCTTTTAAGAGGTAGGGCTTAGCAGCAGGTATTCAGGTCATTGGTGATGTGTCCTTGAAGGGAAATGTGAAACCTCAGTATCTTTCTTCTTCTCTCTTTTGCTTCTCACCCATGAGTCACTGGTTTTGCTCTGCCATATGCTTTCACCATGATGTGCTGCCTTTCCACAGGTCCAAATGTCACAGTAGCCACCAATCATGGACTGGAACCTGCAAAACAGTGAGCTGAAAAAACCTTTTCTCTTTATAAGTTGATGATCTTTGGTATTTGTTATAGCAATAGAAAGCACACTAAAGCATCATTCTTTGTTGGTTTTCCTGAACCTTGCTGATAGCTTTGAAAATAATCCCTTAATTAAACCCTTTATGCATTATTGTAATTCGGTTGCACCATCTATTTCCTTCTGGGACTCTGACAAACACACATACGGAGAATAGCAGTCATCCTTTTACTGCATAACTTCACTTCATAGATTATCTCTAATACTTTCATTTATTCTATGAAACAGGTACCTAACTTCCTTTTTGACAGATGAGGAAACTGAGACTCAGAGAGTTTAAGTAACTTGCTTAAGGTCAGATGGCTAGTTAGAACCCAGCTGACAACAGAAATAAGGTCTGATTCCTCATTGTGTGTGTGTCCAAGTTCTATGATCTCCAGCCTGAAGCATAGCTTTCATTCTTGACCTATTATATATTTTCTCTGCACAACAGCCAGAATATCATTTTCTCTGTAGATCTGGCAAGGTCAGTATAAGGAGCCAGGGTAATCATAGGCAAAGATAGCTTATATATGCAACACATCAGCTCACTTACTATCTAGGTAGATCCTCTGGTCACTTTTAGAATTTGATTCCTTGGGATTGGAGAATTCTGAGACAGTAAAAGATTGAATCTAGGGATCCAGTCCCTCTGAACTTAGCTTACCCATTCTCTTTTCCAGAACATCTCCCTGATACTCTGCATGTTGAGGCACCCACTCTACACTCCCAGAGTATTTATTCCTACCAAAGTATTCATCCCATGCAATGTTATTATTATTTGATTTCTCTTCCCTATCCCACATTCTACTCTAATTATCCATTTGTCACTCACTCTCTTACTGAAGGCAAGAGTGATACCTATTATTCATGTCTCCCTAGTGCCTGAAACATACCTGCAGCTAGATGTCAAATGTGTAAAATCAGTGACAACAATGTTCTGAACAAAAACCCGTCCTGAATGGATCCCCTCTTGGCAGTTCCATCCTGCAAGATGGGTTGTCGAGGATATTAATAAGAGATCCTTCAATAGGAGGAGAAAGGGCCAGAACTGCTAAGATTATACGTTGTTATGGTTTAGACATGAGGTATCCCCCCAAAAAACATGTTTGAGACAATGAAAGAATATTTGGAGGTAAAAATATTTGATTGTGAGAGCTGTAAACTAATCAGTAGATTAATTGAGGGGTAACTGTAGGCAGGTCGAGTGTGATTGGAGGAAGTAGGTCACTGAGGACATGACTTTGGGGTTTGTATTGTGTCCCTGGTAGGCAGATCTCTGTTTCCTAAATGTCATGTCTGAACTACTTTCCTCTGCCAGGCCCCTCTGCCCAATCTTGGGCCCAGAGCTATGGATTCAGGCATCCATGGACTGAACTTCTGAAACCGTAAGCCAAAGTAAATTTTCCTCCTCTAAGTTATTTTTGCCAGGTATTTTGGTCACAGACACAAAAAAGCTGACTAAAACACATCCAAAATCTAAAATTCTGTTATTCTGGGTAACAGGGGTATAATTTTATGAGGAAATGAATTTCTCAAAGGGTATATGTCAATACATCTTAAACTATCTTATGTAGTTTCTAATAGCAGTGATAAAATAACTAAATATATCATGGATGATAAGAACCAGACTTCTCACTGTTAGAAATAAAGACTTTAGAGAACAAACTTATCAAAAAGAAGGTCTTTAATCTAATTAATAGCATCCTATCAAGGCCAATTTCTAAACATGGTTATGTAAGATGTTCACATTAGGAAAAGCAGGGTGAGTGTTACTGAGGAACTTCTGTACTATTTTTATAATTTTCCTGTAAATCTCAATTTTTTTAGTTCTCAATTAAGTGGACCTATGTCATATTATTTTAAAGCCAGGCTCTTAGAATCTAATATAGTTGGTTAAAAAAAAAAAAAAAAAGAAAGAAAACTTCACCAAGAAGTTTAATGGGGTGCAATACCTTAATTGCTTGTTGTGTTACAAAGGATCACTGGCTATTTGAGCTGGGATGTCATCTTGGCAGTCACAGTCCATCATGATGCTCTTGAGGGAATCCCCTCAGTATTGTCCCTGACAGCCTAAAGTCATTGCTGGGACATCTTCAAAGGGAAAGCTAGGCACCACAGCCCCAAAATGAATTGCTAGAAACATCTTTCTCCTTCTATACATCATGAGAAAATTTTGCCCTTGGCTGATTCCTCTGGACTCACATGGTAACCCTTCCAGAAGCCCAAGGAGAATTGGCGTTGTCCCTCCTGAAGCTTCTCTGCTTCAAGAAAAACAACCCCAGTGTCTTTTCAGATGACATAATGATGATTTAATAGGGACTTCTTTGCTTTTTGGAGTTTCTGAATTTTTTCCTAAGTCATAAAACTCGGTCAAGGAAATGCTCGCATGAGAGGCAGACTGTAAAACAGATATACCAGTAAAAGGACTCCACCAGAAGTGGCAGGGGAGGACTATCTGCTCTCTGACACCCCCCTTTCCCTAGGGAAGTACAACCTTACAACCTTAAAACTTCCCAGAATAAAATTCAACAAGCTTTAATTCAACCAAATGTATGAAAGGACACGGGAGACTTAAATACCCAAATAGTTTGTAGGAAAAATGTTCTAGTACATTCCCTCTACTGTCCACCAGGGTTGATCACATGTATAATTCCTGAAATAGCCATTTGTTAAGTCATACATGGGGATAAGCATATCAACAACTACTAAGACTTCATATGTATTAATTGAAAAACCTTATGATATGGATGTTGGGATCATCTCATTTTATAGATGAGAAAACAGAGACTGAGAGGTAAACCAACTTATACCAAGTCAATAGAGACAACAGAGCTATGCTTAACTTGATATCAAACCCTTCACTATTGTGCTCTCCTTCCCATTGGGAATGGGGCTAGAGAAGAATTGATGGAACGTCAGCACTCTCACCTGTATCCAAACCTACACTACTTATCTTTCAACCTGGAGATCCTTTCAGAGGAGATTAAATAGAGAATCTGTTTTAAAATAGTGTGTGTCCCTAAGACCAATTCTCTCCAGATATAATGCACAGCCCTTCCTTCATATACACCTGAGGTCTCATTTAAATAGCATTACCTGGGAAAAATGGCCCTGAGGTCCTGAGGATAAAGCATTCTTAAAATGGGAGACCAGCTCCTGAGGTGGGGTCATCTCAATACACTCACGCTGCTGTCCTTCACAGCCAGGGGCTGAACTGAGCTGGAATTCCACTCTTGCCTGTGACCTGTGGCTGCTCTTTCCTTCTGTGGATGGCAAATATTTGGTTAGCCTCTATCAGCAGCCTCCATTCTCTAAGTGAGAACGAGGGTGGTGGTCATGTGATCACTGCTGGTCCTGCACCCATCCTCCCTTTGCTGAAAACACATATGTCCTTTTGATGGGAGCCCTCCTGCTATCTTCAGTCCCTGTGGTTTGGCTTAGCAGAGCTCACTCATGGGAGGCCGCCATGTCTTGTGACCAGTTTTTTCCCCTCCTGATTGGTTTGAGGCACTGTCAGTCATCCCACCCTCCCATGATCTGTCTGCTTTTAAGTAGCCGTAGACAGTAGCCCCTATCTTGATGGTAGAAATTTTGCAACCAAATGTGTCTTCATGCATGGGCATGCCTTCCTACATCCCCAGGGATCAAGCTATGCTCATCTGTTCTTTTGTGATATTACCTCTTTGCCCTATTTAGGATAGAATGTTATGTTCCATGGAAACACCCTTTGTGTGTCCCCTTCTCTTACTCTGCCCTTGGTTGTGGCCTTCCTAGATGTCAGTCATCCTGCTGACAGTGGACATCAGGAAGCTAGACTCAGCCCCTTGAAACCTGACTCCTTGTCTCATTGAATGGCTTCTCCTCAATAAAAGGGGTCAGAACCACACATGCGCTCTCTCTCTCTTTCTACAGACCCTTAAGGTCAGAGGAGCCGTCACAGCACCCCCCCCACCAAAAAAGGTAATTCTGTCTCTTGTGTGATTATTTCACACAACCCAGTTCCCCTGGAGTGACCCCTGAGCATGCAACATGACAGGTGGCATCCCTGGGTGGGCAGGTTTGAGTGTCTAAATCTCTCGGAAAATGACACATTTACCAGTCCTAATCCAGGAGCAGATACCTGGATAAGCCTGATTATCAGCACATTTCCAGGTTCATGTGACCTAAATCACATCAGTGAGACTCTACATTAGGACTTGTGTTGGAACCAGTGGGGAAGATGATCTTTCTTCCGTAGAGATTGCCTGTTGAGCAGTTGCTTGTCACTGGGTGGGAACCAGTCATGGGTTGAAACCAAGAAAAAGAAGACAAAGCCAAAAGAAGAGACAGAGATCAGAGAAGTTCACTCTAGCCCTTGCATGCATCTGGCTCTTCAGAACCCTGATGTTAGCTTGACCCAAGTTCTTCTGCTGTGCTTTTCCCTTCTTCTTCCTTCTTTCTCTCCCTCTTCTCTGCCTTCTTTGTTCTGCATCCTCTCTCCCATCCTTCCATAGCTTCACTAAGTTATTTAAAATTCAATTTTATAAGTTTGACATATGTATACTCCCATGAATAAATTGCCACAAACAGAAGAGCATGTCCATCACCCCCAAGGTTTTGCAAACCCCATCTTTTTAATATTTATTTTTTAGTTTTAGGTGGACACAACATCTTTATTTTATTTTTATGTGGTGTTGAGTATCAAACCCAGTGCCTCATGTATGCAAGGCAAGCGCGCTACCACTTGAGCCACATCCCCAGCCCCATGCAAACCCCATTTTAATCCCCTCCTCCACCTTCTCCATCCTGCCCATTATCCCCAAGCAATTATTGATCTGCTTTTTGTCATTATAAATAGGTTACATGTACTAAAATTTTTAATAAAACAAATCACACAGTATGTACTAGTTTCAACTGGTTTCTTTTACAGAGCATACCTATTTTTGAGATTCTTCCATGATATGGTCTGTCTTGTATTCTACTGTTTCATACTGATGAGTGGTTGTTCTACCCCCAATTTCTTTATCCATTTAATAGCTGTAAATTTTTAAGAAACTGACAAACTTTTCCAAAGTGGTTGTTCCATTTTACATTCCCATCAGCAGTGTATGAAAGGGCCAAGCACTTCACATGCCCACCAATACTGGGTGTGTCAATCCTTTTAAATTCAAATCATTACATGTTAATAGGTGATTTGTTCATGGATTCAAATTTGCATTTCCCTAAAGAACAATGATGTTGAGCATTTTTTATGTACTTGTCTGCCATCTTTACAACTTCTTCAGTGAAGTCTCAGTTCAGATCTTTTGCTCATTTTTATAAGGGTTGTTTGTTTTCTTATTAATATATTTTGCAAACCCTTTTAGGTCTAAATCTTTTCTAAGGTATGTGATTTGCAAATATGTTTCTCTAGTCTGTGGTTTATCTTTTCATTTTTGTATAAGTACCTTTTAAAGAGAAGTTTTTAGTTTTGATGAAGTCCAACTTATTGATTTTATTATGGATTATACCTTTGGTGTTATATCTTAAATGATTTTGCTTGGTTTAAGTTCATAAAGATTTTCTGTTTTCTTATAGATGTTTAATAATTTTGGTTTCATATTTAGGTCTATGACTTATTCTGAACTAACTCTTACATGTGGCATGAGCTATGAATTAGAGTTCATTTTGTTTCCCATGAATGTACAATTGTTCCAGCACCAATTGTTGGAAAGGACTATCCTTTAGATAGTCTTTGTCAAAAAATATATTAACTAAATACATGTAGGTCTATTTCTGGAATCTCTGTTCTGTTCCATTGATCTATTTGTCTTCCTTAGTACTGGTACCAAGCTATTGTGATTACTGTAGCTTTAAAATAATTCTTTATTAGCATCAAGTAGTGTTATTCCTTCAACTTTGCTCCCCTTTTTCAATTTTAGTATGTGGGCTGCCAAAGGAAGTCTGCTCCCCATTTTCAAAGTATTTAAGGTTATAAAAAAAACAAAACAGCCCATTGGCATTTTTGTTTGGAGTGTTGGAAATCTACTGATTAACTTGGGAAGAATTGCACCCTAATAATATCAAGCCTTTCCATCTATCCAAGAGTATACGTCTCCATTTATTTGTATCTTAAAAGGTCCTCTTATATTGTTTTATAGTTTTCAGTATACAGGTATCAATTTTTTTTGCAAAGTTTTTTCCCTAAGCAATTAATCATTCAGGTGTTGTTATAGTCTTACTTAAGGAAAGATTTTATAAATCCAGGAATTCTTTTGAAGTGCTAGCTTGAGACCGTGCCATTGTCCAGGAATCAGCCAGTTCAATTGTCTATAGCTGAGTCCAGAGTCATAGGGCCTAGGTCATGTTCCCATTGGCTAGGATCAGCTTAGAGTCCCCAACACTCTGTAGGGACGGCCCTTGATTAGCCTATTTACACACAGTGTAAAATTAGCACTGGCAAATCACTAAAAGGGTCTGAACCAAATATTCATGTTATGCTTTTAGATTTTGCAGTTAAAAAAATACCTTATCTATGGCTGTGGAGGAGGACCATCAAAAAAGAATCCTGGGATCCAAGATGGTGGGCCAGAGGGAGGCATTATTCTGTGTTGCTCTGTGACCTGGGACTCAAGTAGTGAGAATACTGCTTCTCTGCCAGTGATATTCCTGTTCCTGCACAGGAAGCATGGCCACTGTGTGGTCCAGGGCTTCAGGCCTCAGCGTCAGAGTGGGTCTCTCAACTACTTGCCCAAGCAGGACTACCAGGTACCTGAGTGGTACCATCAGCATCAGCACCTGCGCAGAACTTTAGGCCACACACCTGAGCAGAAATCACTGTTGTCACTCCCATGCAGGACACCCAGCAGCTTCCCACATACAGGAACTCCAACTGCCACTCCTGTTGGGACCCTCATATACCAATGTGGGGCTCGCCTAGTCACTGCCATCTTGGCACTCTGCAGCAGCAGAGATAGTCCCCTATGTGCAGTAGCCTGCTTGCACCCAGGAACCTCACACAGGCTCTGAAGTCAGCCAACAGCCACACACTGCAAGCCACAGAGCTCAACTCTGAACTCACCATCTAATACCACCACCTAGGTTCCCCCACCCAAACTAACACCCCACTGCTGAAAGAAAGCACCTTCATCTTGGACCACCTTCATCATCATCTTCAGTGGGGAGAACTCCCAGTTTGTAACTCCAGCTGGCCAGGTAACCAATTTCTGACTCCCCCTCTCCCCAGCAGCCACTACCCCTACACAGTGACACCCTGGTTACCTTCATCATCCTAAGGGCAGAGATACCAGTTAACAACAGATGACCCCCACCTCTTGGATGAGAAAGGAAGCAGGAAAGATACAGATCTCCAAACAAAACAAGATATTCCCTCTCCCTCTCTATTCTCTCGCCCTCGCATTCCCAATATATATGAAACCAAGCACTTTGCATGAATTAGGATTTTGAGAACTGCCACATTTGAATAGTATATTACAGTTGTGTTGCATATTCTTTTTATTTTTCCATACAATATCTACTATTTTAACATTTCTAATATATATGTGTGTTTGTTTTATGTACTCTAGTGTCTTCCCACTTACTTGTCTACCCAGAATTACTTTCTCTCCCTTCTCCTGCTAACCTTATTCCCTTTAGATTTCTCTTTCACACTTCCTAAGATATAACAACTTTATATTCTCACCTCCTACCTCCTCAGCATATCATCCTACACCTCACCCTTGGTTCTGTGTCCACCATTAGAAACTGTAAACCCTTTTACAAACCTACTGAGTTTATTGTAGATAATAATTGAATTCACCATTTCTGTATATTGTGACCAAACTGTAAATGTCTTACTAGCAAACATTTGTTTGATTGGATAATATTTTCCTTCATCTCAAGGGAGAGATATTGGATTCCTACAGAGGCACCATAAGCCTATAGGGTAAAAATAGTAATGCCTAGATCCACAGTGCTAGAAGGGAAGACACAAGCACCCCAAACAAATCAAGATACCACATTATTAAAATCCATGGCCAGCACAGCCCAAGAAATAACAGAAAAAGTTCAGGATGTATATAATTAAAATGTTCTGTGAATTAAAGGATGTTATAAGAGAGCAAATACAGGCAGTAAAAGATGATTTTGACAAATAGCTACATAAGCAAATACAGGAAGCAAAAGATTACTTCAATTGGGAGATAGAGGTTTTTTAAAAATTCTTGAAATGAAATAAACAATAAACAAAATTAAAAATTCTATTGAAAAAATCACCAACAGATTACATCATTTGGAAGACATGACCTCAGACAATGAAGACAAAATATATAATCTTGGAAAGAATGTAGACCACACAGTGAAAATGGTAAGAAACCATGAGCAGAACATTCAAGAAATATGGGATAGCACAAAAAGACCAAATTTAAATTTAAATGGGCTAGAGGAAGGCACAGAGTTTCAAATCAAAGGAATGAACAATCTATTCAATGAAATAATATCAGAAAATTTTGCAAATATAAAGAATGTTTTGGAAAATCAAATTCAAGAGGCCTACAGGACACCAAATGTACAAGATCACAACATATCCACACCAAGGCACATTATAATGAAAATGTCTAACATACAGAATAAGGAGAGAATATTAAAAACTACAATAGTCAGAAATCAGATTACATATAGGGGAAAACCAATTAGGTTATGTGCAGATTTTTCAACCCAGACTCTGAAAGCTAGAAGATCTTGGAACAACATAAATGAAGCTCGAAAAGAAAATGGCTGCCAACCAAGAATCTTACATCCAGCAAAATTAAGCTTTAGATTTGATGATGAAATAAAAACCTTCCATGATAAAGAAAAGTTAAAAGAATTTATAACTTGAAAGTCTGCACTACAACACACCCTTGGCAAAATAGTTCATGAAAAAGAAATAAAAAACAACAATGAAAATCAGCAAAGGGAGGTATTACACTGAAGGGAAAACTAATCAAAGGAGAAAACAAGTCAAGTTAAATACCTAAGATAAACAAAAATGGCTGGGAATATAAATCATATCTCAATAATAACCCTGAATGTTAATGGCCTAGAATCACCAGTCAAAAGACATGAACTGGAAGATTGGATTTTTTAAAAAAGACCCAACAAAATGCTGCCTCCAAGGGACTCATCTCATAGGAAAAGACACCCACAGACTGAAGGTGAAAGGTTAGAAAAAAATCATAGCACTCACATGAAAATCAAAAGCAAGCAGGGGTTTCCATCATCATATTAGATACAGTAGAATTCAAGCCAAAATTAATCAAAAGGGATAAAGAAAAATATTTCATGCTGCTTAAGGGAGCCATCTATCAATAAGTCATAACAATAATAAATTTATGTGCCCAAACAATGGAGCATCTATGTTTATCAAACAAACTCTTCTCAAGTTCAAGAGTCAAAAAGACCACAACACAATAATTTTGGATGATTTTAACACACTTCTTTTGCCACCGGATAAACCATGCAAACAAAAGCTGAACAAAGAGACTACAGAACTCAATAATACAATTGATAACTTAGACTTAACTAACATATATAGAATATTTTATTCTTCAATGAACAAATACACTTTCTTCTCAGCAGCAAATGGATCTTTCTCTAAAGTAGACCATATTATCCCACAAAGCAATTCTTGGCAAATATAAAAAAGTAGAGATACTACCCTGCATTCTATCATATCACAATGAAATGAAATTAGAAATCAATAAAAAAATAAAAAATAAAAACTACTCCAACACCTGGAGACTAAATAATATGCTACTGAATTAACAATGGGTTGCAAAGACATCAAGGAGGAGATTGAATAATTCTTAATGGTAAATGAGAACACTGATACAACACATCGAAATCTCTGGGACACTATGAAGGCAGTACTAACAATAAAGTTCATTGCACAGAGTACACTCCTTAAAAGAAGAAAAGGTCAACAAATAAATAAATTAACATTACATCTCAAAGCCCTAGAAAAAGAAGAACAAATCAACACCAAAGGCAATAGAAGATAGAAAATAATCAAAATCAGACCAGAAATCAATGAAATCGAAACAACTGAAAAAGTTGACAAAACAATAAATTGATTCTTTGAAATAATAAATAAAATTGACAAACTCTTAGCCATGCTAATGAAAAGAAGGAGAGAGAAAACTCAGATTACTAACAAAAAATGATGAAAAGAGAAATATCACAACAGACATTATAGAAATACAGAATATAATTAGAAGTGACTTTGAAAACTTGTACTCCAATGAAATAGAAAATATCAAAGCCATTGAAAAATTTCTAAAGTCATACGATTTGCCCAGATTGAATTAGGATGTTACACACAATTTAAACAGACCAATATCAAGTGATGAAACAGAAGACACCATCAGGAGCTTACCAACCAAGAAAAGCCCAAGACCAGATGAACACACAGCCGAGTTCTACAAGACCTATAAAGAAGAACTAATACCAATACTCTTCAATTTATTTCAGGAAATAAAAAAAAGGCAGCACTTCCAAATTCATTCTATGAGGCCAATATCACCCTGATTCCAAAACCAGGCAAAGAAACATCAAAAAAGTAAACTTCAGACCAATACCTCTAAAGAACATAGACACAAAAAATTCTCAATAAAATTCTGGCAAACTAAATACAAAAACATATCAAAAAGATTGTGCACCATGATAAAATGGGATTCATCCCAAAGATGTAAGGTTGGTTGAACATACGGAAATCAATACATGTAATCCATCACACCAATAGACTCAAAGATAAAAATTATATGATTATCTCAATAGATACAGAAAAGGCATTTGACAAAATACAGCAGCTTAACATGTTCAAAACACTAGAAAAACTAGGGATACAGGAACATATCTCAACATCGTAAAGGCTATCTATGCTAAGCTTCAGGTCAACATCCTTCTAAATGGAGAAAAATTAAAAGCATTTCCTCTAAAAATTGGAACAAGACAGGGATGCCCTCTTTCACCACTTCTATTCAACATAGTTCTTGAAACATTAGACAGAGCAATTAGACAGTTGAAAGAAATTAAATGGATATGTATAGGAAAAGAAGAACTTAAATTAGCACTATTTGCTGGTGATATGATTCTATACCTAGAAGACCCAAAAAGCTCCACCAGAAAACTTCTAGAACTAGTAAATAAATTCAGCAAAGTAGCAAGATATAAAATTAACACCGATAAATCAAAGGCATATCTGTATGCAAGTGACAAATCCTCTGAGAAGAAAATGAAGAAAACTACCCCATTTACTATTACCTCAACAACAACAAAAAATAAGATACTTGGGAATCAACTTAATGAAAAAGGTGGAATATCTATACAATGAAAAATACAGAACTCTAAAGAAAGAAATCAAAGAAGACCTTAGAAGATGGAAAGATCTACCTTGTTCTTGAATAGGAAGAATTAATATTATCACATGACCATACTACCAAAATCACTATAGAGATTTAATGCAATTCTGATCAAAATCCCAATGGCATTCCTCATAGAAATAGAAAAGGCAATCATGAAATTTATCTGGAAAAATAAGAGACCCAGAATAGCTAAAGCAATCTTTAGCAGGAAGAGTGAAGCAGGTGACATCACAATACCCAAACTTAAACTCTACTACAGAGCAATAGTAACAAAAACAGCATGGTATTGGCACCAAAACAGGCTGGTAGACTGATGGTACACAATAGAGGACACAGAGACTAACCCCATAATTACAATTACCTTATATTAGAAAAAGGTGCCAAATCCATATACAACAAAATAAAATTAAACTCCTTTCTCTCACCATGCACAAAACTCAACGTGGATCAAGGACCTAGGAATTAAACCAGAGACTCTGCATCTAATAGAAGAAAACGTAGGCCCTAATCTTCATCATGTGAGATTTGGCTTCAACTTCATTAATAAGACTCCTATAGCACAAGAATTAAAACCAAGAATAAATAAATAGGATGAAATCAAATTAAAAACTTTCTTCTCAGCAAAAGAAACAATCTGTGAGGTGAACAGAGCCCTAATCTCTGGGGGTATATAAAGAATTCAAAAAGCTAAGCACCAAGAAAACAAACAACCCAATCAACAAATGGGCCAAGGACCTGAAGATACAATTCTCTGAAGATTATATACAATTAATCAACAAATATATGAAAAAATGTTCATCATCTCTAGCAATTAGAGAAATGCAAATCAAACCTACTCTAAGATATGATCTCATTTCAGTCAGAATGGCAGCTATAATGAAGACAAACAAAAATAAGGGTTGGCTAGGATGAGGGGAAAAAGTCCCACATTGCTGGTGGGACTGCAAATTGGTGCAGCCAATATGGAAAACAGTATGATATTCCTTGGAAATCTGGGAATAGAACCACCATTTGACCCAGCTATCCCTCTCCTCGGACTATACCCAAAAGACTTAAAAACAGCATACTACAGGGACACAGCCACATCCATGTTTATAGCAGCACAATTCACAATAACTGAATTGTGGAGCCAACCTAGATGCCCTTCAGTGGATGAAAGGATAAAAAATAATGTGGTATATATACACAATGAAATTTTACTCAGCAATAAAAGAAAATAAAATCATGGCATTTGCCAGTAAATGGATGGTTTTGGAGAAAATAATGCTATGTGAAGTTAGCCAATTAAAAAAACCAAATGCCAAATGTTTTCTCTAAGGAGGCGGACTCATAGTGGAGTAGGAAGGAGGAGCATGGGAAGAATATATGGATTCTAGATAGGGAAGAGGGGAGAGAAGGGAAAGGGAGGAGGCAGGAGATTAGCAAATATAGTGGAGTAAAAAAAGGGAGTAAAAAAGGTGGTGGAATGAGATGGGCATCATTACCCTAGTACATGCATGAAGACATGAATGGTGTGAATATACTGTGTATACAACTAGAGATATGAAAAATCGTGCTCTATATGTGTAATATGAATTGTAATGCATTCTGCTGTCATGTATAACAAATTAGAATAAAAATTTAAAAAATTAAAGAATCCTTCATTAAAAGTCAAGTATTTATTTCTGTTGCCATCTCAGAATACAACCATATGGTCTTAGAGGCCAGAATGTTACAAATTCCACCTACTACAAAAAGTCTCCATTCCTGGGAGACCACATGTCTAACAATGTGTCCCAGCCATTTAATTTATACTTTGGCCTGTCAACAATTCTGCTTTTATCTGGTCTGCTGAGCATGGAAGGCAGTATATTTCAAGGAACACTCAGAGAAAATAATACGTATCTCTGATGAATGCCTCTCTTTTAGGAGAATTTTGTGACTTGTCCACCACTTGCTAAAACAATACATCTGAAGTCTGCAGCAATTTTAAAGACTGCTTTTGAAAGCTGAGTTTACTTGGTTAATTATGATGGTGTTCATATAACTCCCGATTCCTTGATTTTTAAAAATTTCCTTTCATTGCTTCATTAAACAGGTATCCACGAGGATTGACTTTCAGTTTTGATGCCAGGGTGAGAGTAAGGATGGAAAGAAATATAAAGATTTGTAGTAGAGGATTCTTAATGATAGGGGAAAGACACACTTATACACCATATATAACGGTACAAAGTGAGGTTAGTCGCTGTGATTTGTTACATATAAAGCACACTCCATGTTTGTTATGTTATTACTCAGAAGATGAAATGGCTCTACAGATAATTGAGGGTAGCCTCTCATAGGATAGAGTGTCAGGTGAACAGGTCTTCATTCTTTCACAGGGTGAGAAGATAGGGAAAGAAGCCTTTGTTTTATCTGTCATCTTCTCCAGAGAGTTTAGTGAATTATAAAAAAAAGAAACTTGAGAATAATATCTGGTATAGGGGTGTGGTAGACTCTAATTTTCAAAGAAAGCCAAGTCCTCCATCAAGAGAACAAATGGGAGTTCATAACCCACTTGAATCTAATGTATGAAATATGATATGTCAAGAGCTTTGTAATGTTTTGAACAACCAATAAAAAAAGGGGAAAAAAAGAACAAAATCTAACATTTATAACTTCATCCAATTGAGTACAGCAGACATAACCTTGCACTTAGTCCCCTTTCTATTGCTATAATGGAATGGCTGAGACTAGGTAATTTATAAAGAATAGGGATTTCTTTAGGCTCATGGTGCTGGAGGCTGGAAGTCCAAGTTTGGTGTCTGCATCTTGTGAGAGAGCATGGTAACTGGAAAAATATGAGAAGGCCAAGAGGCCACAGAATGGGCATTTTAAAAGACAAAACCCAAGGGACAGCCTTACTACCTGCATTCACGATAACAAATCCATTCCCGAAAGAAAGACATTTGTCCCTCTTAATCACTGCTTAAAAACCCCCACCTCCCAACATCAACATAACAATCAAATTTTAACATGATTTTTCTATGATCAAAGCAAAGCATTTTCTTTTTTTACACAGTATAAAATAAATTTGAATATTATTATCAAAATATGTAATATGTATTGTAAATATACACTAAAATAAATCATGATTATAATTATGTCCACCTGATAAAAAAATTTTCAACATGAAATTTACAGGGGGCAAATCACAGCAACTTCTTACAAAGGATAAATCATCAAATTCTGTGTTTTAACCAGAACACTCATGCAGGGGCCTCAAGATACCATGTAAGCATTTCCACAGTCCTGAGGATGTATTGTTGTGAGGAAGCCCAACCTGGCCCAGCCAGAAACTACACAGAGAAGCCCCAAGCTGCATAAGAGAGGAATGCTTGGCTAGTCCCCAGCTGTCCCAACCACCCTCTGGTGGCAAATGCACACAAGACTTCCATACAGAACTGCTCCGCTAAATCTTTCCACACTTCTGCCCCATGGAAGCCATGCAAGATAAAATAACTATTGTTATTAAACTCAATGAGTATCAGGATGATTTGTTCCATAGTGACAGATAGCCAGAACAAGCAAATGGGAAGTGACTTGGATATTTCCACTTTTCTCATCTCATATCAGATGAGATTTGGTGTAATCAGACAAGGTCACTTAAATAGAACCTAGAGATGAGCCTCACCCTGCAGTGCAAGAGAGGCTGTCAGGGGAAATCCAAGAGCAGAAGCAGAATCTAGGTAAGTGGGCATGGAGACAGTAGGTGACCAGGTCCTGCCAAGCCTGGAGGTCAAGAGAGAACTACCCTGAAGCAGGCTGCTGAATAGACACTCAAAGCAGGGATACAAGCACCAGGCAAGGGCAAGGCCCTCGCTCCACTAATAAGGTGACATGAAAATAAACAAGAAGTGAAACTTGAACAGGAATGAGAAGGGTGACTTAACACAGACTTGTGAAACTTTGTTGCTCCCAACTAGGGAATTCAGATGTTCTCAGAACCTGAGATAGGGTGGGAGATGGGGCTGGTAAAGCTATTTTATTCTCTGCCTTCCCTGAAAACTGCCTAACCTTTTCACCTGCCCTTTAACAAGAGGAAAGAAAAGGAGATCACAAGAGCCATCTAATAGAAAAAACAAAGTGGGCCCTGCGTGGTGGTGTGTGCCTGTAATCCCAGCAACTCAAGAGGCCGAGTCAAGAGGATCTCAAGTTTGAGGGCAGCCCCAGCAACTTAGAAAAGGCCCTAAGTGACTTAATGAGACCCTGTCGAAAAATGAAAAATAAAAATGGCTGGGGGTGCAGCGTAGTGGTAACAGACCCCTGTGTTCAATCCCCAGTACCAAAAATAAAACTAGGAATAAAAAGATCACTGAGAGTGCCCTGGAATTGTTTACATCCACTGAAAAATCACTTTAGGAGCCCACCCCTAATTTGGCAACATATATCAAAATATGCTTGAAAATATTTTTAAAAGACAGAACAGCATGAAATAAGTAACACAGAAGGATGATCATCCAACAATGTTTACAATGGATACATCCATCCCAATATAATATTCTCTAATTCTGAGCAACTGAACTAAAGAATGCTATGCAGCCTGTTTTTTTTTTTTTTTTTTGTTTTTTTTTTAATAATGTTTGGTAAAGTGAAGAAATATTGCCAAGATATTTTTGGTTAAGAAAGTTCCTTATAAGCACGTTTTAGGACTCTGTATCTTTAAACCTGTCTGTCACAATTCCTTGACCTCAACACATGTTGGATATCCATAAAAATATTTCACATGTATTCTTCTGGGGTCTCCTGCTTCTGGATGCATGTTCTCTCCTTACTTAAATGTACACATTATGTCTTAGCCCAAATTACCCAAGCATCGTTTGTTATAAATTCATTTATGTCTGTTAAGGAAAAATCTTATCATCAAGAATGAAAAGGAGAGGAAAATAGAGAAATAGAGGATTAGCCTCCTTCTCAAAAAATCTTGTCTCCTAAAACTTCTCAGTTATTTCCTGCCTCAGTTAAGACCCTCCAACTTTGAAGCCGAATTAGTGCTGCGTGCACATTTGCCACTTGAATTGGGGACAGTGCCTGTGAATCATTATTTCCCTCCCACTCCTCCATTTTATCCTACAGCCCTGGGAATTCAGACTGATTTGAAGTGTGGGTGGTGGGAGAGTTGGAGGTGTTAATCAAAAGCCCCCTCCTCCAACTTCTGCATCACACAGAGCTGCTGCAGAGATCACACCACCTGGCCTGCTCTCCATACTGTCCAAGGTGGGAACATATGAAGATTCTTCATGTGTTTTCTCTGATTTCCACCTCCATCCTCATGCTCAGAAGGAAATGGGTAAGGTTAGATAAAATTGTTATTTAATAAGGGGTTACTGAGTGTGTAATTGCTCCCAGAGTGTTTTTAGAGTGATAGTTTGCTGGTAAAAGCCAATCTGCCTATAAAGAATCTCACTAAACTGCCCCAAAAATGTAATTCCATTCATTCATGGTTATTTGAGTAGCACATCAAAGATTAAGGAGCATCATTTACTAAAAAACCTTTTCCTCCCACCTCATCTCAAATGAGTCAGGAAATTCAGAAGTTCAAGGTTTCCATCCTTGAGCTACAGAATGATCAGGTCCTAAACTTAATCCTGAGATGACCCTAGAATCTTCCTTCCCACAGAAGAATATACTAGCAAGTAGAAAGTGTTCTTTGCTAGAGTAAAAGACAGAATCACTGCACAATAAAATTTTCGTAGAGCTTGAGGGATCTTCAGGACCATAATCATAGTCATGTGCTCCATTTCACAAACTCGGTCACCAAGCTGGGAGTGGACGTTCTGCTGTGTGCTAACTTACTCTTCTTCCCAGGACAGAGGTAAGGCGTAACCTGATCGCTGGTAAGGTGGTTCCAGAGCACTGGGACAGTCTGACATGGTAGGTAGTTTCTGCCCAAATTGCCCATGGTCCTGGTGTTTCCCTTGGTGGAAACTACCAATTTTCCATTGTCCCAGAATTGGTGTGAGGTGTCCCCAGCACCATCCACCTCATTGCTAGCCTCCTCCAGGCTTTACCTTCAATGCTATGCCCTGGGAGTGTCAGGTGGACACTGTCCAAAGTCCCTCCCTTTTCCATAGGTGCTCATGGGATCCTGAGCTGTACACTCCTCTCTTACATGGTTCAGTCACAGGAACCCATTTCAGGGTATCCACCAAAAAGGGCATCGCCCACCCAGAGATGAATGTGTTCAGTTCCTGTTATCTCCTAACATCCAGTCTCAGAGTTTTAGCTTCTTCTGGGAGACAGATGAGTCAAGTCAAACCCAGCTCACCTACTTTCCCAGCACCACTTCAAACCTATTGTGGTCAGAAAAGCATCTCCTCTTCAGGCCATTGGAGATGGAGTTCCATAAGAATTCTTTTTTTGTTGTTGTTTTGTTTTTTGTTGTTGTTTGGTTGGTTTTTGGGGGGTGGGGTTTTGGTGGGTTCTCAATTCAGCTTCTTGAGGAGTGACACAGGTTTAGGGGATAAGATTTCTTCCTGTCCCCCATTCCTTCTCTCCATGAAATGCTCTAAAAATGAACTAAGTACAATACATGCTATAGTGTAAGAAAACCACAAGTATGTCCTGCTGAGTGAAAGAAGTCAAATATAAAAGACCACGTTATTATATAATCACATTTATAGGAAATGTTCATAAACATCAAATCTACAAAGGAGATCAATGGCTGCCTGAGAGTGGGCGTGGAAAGTGGATGTGACTGCAAATGAACATTCCTTTGGGGAGTGATAAAAATATTAGCAAATTAGATTGTGGTGGTGGTTACACAACTGTAAAATTTACTGAGAATTATTGAATGGCACACTTATGATGAATGAATGTTATAACTTGTCACTTAGACCTCAATAAAACGTTTTTTTGAAACCAGTGCAACCAAAGACAGCCATATAGATTATCTTAGACAACCAAGACCTCTTCACCCATCATTGATTTAATTTTCTTCTGTTTTCTGAAGAGATTTACGCCAATCTGCTATTAGTTTCACATCCTCTGTACCAGCTAGCTTGTACAAAAATGATCCTAACAGAATCAGAGTTGTCAACTTATTCATTTGAGGCTATGATGAAGAACAGAAATAGAGCTAGAAAATATCACCAGCTAAAGTTAAGGTAGCATTGATTGTGGAAGCCTATTCATCTGCATGGCTTGCACAACCAGTAAAAACATTCCACCCAATACAGACAACTTACTTATCTGGGGAGGTATTACATACTGCTATGACATGGGTCATTTGCTTGCCTGAGAAAATAGAGTGAGCTGGTCATTTTAGGCATCGGTTAAAACTATAATATAATTGCCTGGTGCGGAATGTAACATCATGGTGTGGAGAATGCTTAATGCAAATTTCTTCACCCAAACATATCATGATGTTCCTCTAATCTCTGTAACATAAATAATCTTTCCATGTGGGAGGGGCTAACATGACTTGACATAAAATACAGAAAGAGCCAAAATATTTCTCAGATACCAATAACCTCCTTTTCCCCTGAGTCGTAAAGGAAATATAATACTGAGGAACTGGTAATTTTTAAAATAACAATATCATGGCGAGGTCTTTATATTTTATAGAAAGTTTTCCAACTCAGTAAAAAAATTTCCTTATATATATTCAAGTGACCATCACTCCAACCTGCCATTCACAGGGTGCCTGAATGCATGATTTGAAGTGAGGCATCACGAACTGCTTCCCTGTATATTCTTTTCCAAAGAGACAGCTGTTCAAATATACTTTAAGAAAAAAAAATTCGCTTTTTTGTCAATCTCCAGTATAGCTCATAAATTATGCCCAGGTATGCTTTAAAGAAAACTGACTTCCTTATTTAAAATAAATTCTCCTATGAATTTCTTAGGCTGATTAGTTAAAAATAATAACCATTTTAAATGCATATGTATATGTAAAGTTCATATTTGCTTTACACAGCTGCTCTGGATGGCTTAATACCTCTAAAATTTTTTTTCTTCTGATTTTTTTTCTTCAATGAATGTTCAATGAGTCCCTGTGTTTCGCATTCCTCCCAACAAAAACACTCAGGGTCACTCCAGGGGAACTGGGCTGCACAAAATAACCACACAAGAGACAGAGATACCTTTTTCTTTGGGGTCCTGTGATGGCTCCTCTGACCTTAAGGGTCCAAAGAAAGAGAATGCTGAACCCTTCTTTTGAGGAGAAGCCATTCAAATGAGGCAAGGGGTCAGGTTTCAGGGGGTTGCATCTAGCTTCATGATGTCTGCTGTCAGCAGGTTGACTGAAAACTAGAAAGGCCACACCCAAAGGCAGAGTAAGAGAAAGGAACACACAAAGGGTGTTTCCATGGAACATTCTATCCCAAACAGGGCAAAGGTGTAATATCACAAAGGAACAGGTGAGCATAGCTCAATCCATGGGGCTACAACCCTACATCTGAAGACACATTGTGCTACCTGGAGGATCCCAATATCCAGGACACTACAAAAGTGACTGATAGAGCCTGTCCAATCATGGGAAGGAGTATGCATATTCATTCAGACTGGCTGCTCACACCTGTGGTGCACTCCTTCCACCATAAAGTGGAGCCATTTGTGGGTAGGGTAGTGATAGGAACCCATAGGTACTGCTGGTATTGCCAGAGCAGCTATGTAAGGCAATTTTGCAAGAATTGCATCAGATGGGAGGGAGGGGGAGCCTAAGCACCAACAGAGCAACCCCCCCCCCACCCCAGCGAAACACTGATGAGAGTCTGTGGATGTGCAGCAAAAAATGGGTTAAGAATTCTTTTCATGGAAAAACAAATGATTAAATGTTTCCTAATTAACCAGAGCACCTTGTATGTATTAATTATAACTTAGGAAAATAATAAACCGGTGCATTATAAATCAAGCAGAATATATTTCTTAGGGCATAATGGATGGAAAACAATGGATTGAACTTATTAAAAGTTCACTGCAAAAATGAAAGGATTTTGAAGGTCAATTGTTTATACTTCCTATTTATCATGTGATCTTCCTAAGTGAAATAGATCTTGAAGCACATTTTTAAGAAGCTGAGATTCTGATCTTACAGCACTAATAGAAAAAAAGAAAAAAATTAATCACCCCAAAATATTACATGATCCAATATCTGAGGGACATAATGGGATTATAAATAATGGACATTTTGGGGGGGAGCTGTAAACAAAATAAAGTCTGAAATTTAGGTGTGTGTGTTTAAGAATTTATTTGCAAGGTATTTCTTTATTATGATACATTTTAAAAAATACCTGAGCTTAAAATGGAAGACTGTGAAAAAACTCTTATTTTGGGTAAAATAAAGAAAATAACTTTTGAGTAGTGTGTAAACAAAGGAATAAGTATTCGAGAGTGTGTGTACTGTAAAATCACACTACTGTGTACAAAGCCAGTGTATATTAGTAAATTGTGAATAGAAAAATATTTGAAAAGAAAACAAATGCTGTTGTTTTTCTAGTTCATGCCTCATAAATTGAAAAAAACAAAGCCAACAAATTGCCGAACCTGATGTTAGGGGCTAGTTTTAATTAGTGTATAAGAATTATTTGCACCTAGATCAACAAGCACTCACTGAGCGACTCACTGCATGCCCACCCAGGTATAAAATGCTTGGAAGGACACTGAAGATAACTTAGGATGACTTCATAAATTTGGCTTTCCTAGGAAATCAACAAATTTATTCAAAGCATGTCCAATTAGAGACCAGTATAAATTTTTTAAAAAGTCAGAAAACCTTCATTATTACAAAATAATGTATTTCATAGAGGGTCATTATGGGGAAATTGGGGCAATTTGTTGTTGTCCTTTCCTGTTATCCCGGGACGTTTTTCAGTGACCAGTGAGAACAAACAGTCCTTCAGTTATTCTTCAACTCAGGATCTGCTCCAAGTGCTGCTGGTAAACCCGCCATAATGATCCTGATCCTTCCATTTTTTTCTTTTCTTTTCTTTATTTGTTCTTTTTAGATATTCACGACCGTAGAATGTGTTTTGACATATTATACAGCCATTCTTGTGGTTGTCCATGATGTGGAGTTTCACTGGTCATGTGTTCATATATGAACATAGGAAAGTTCTGTCCCATTCATTCCACTGTTTTTCCCATTCCCACCCCACTTCCCTTTCCTTCATCCCTCTTGGTCTAATCCAAAGTACTTCTATTCCACCCCTCTGCCTTATTGCGTGTTAGCATCGGCTTATCAGAGAACATCCAGCCTTTGGTTTTTTGGGTCCCTTCTAATTTAAGGCTTATCTTTGCCATTATAATGGGAAACCTAACCACTATTTTTATTATAATCATTTTCAAGGTAGTAATTATAATAGCAAACATTTCTACATGCCAGTTAATCTGCTCAGGTAGATACCTGATTTTTTGCCTACTGGTATCCAATTCCCCTTCTTTGGAAATGCAATCCAGATCTTACTTTGAGGAAGTCCTCCTTCCCTACCTCTCTTTCCTATCTTCCCAAAATATGTGGTTGCGATCAGTGGTTCTAGGACCAAGGTAGGATTTCTCAAAATATTCCACCTCCCTAACTATGACCATGGGTCAAGATGACACAGACTGATATAATAAAGCCTAGATCTGGTTTTGCTGGAACTTTACTAATTAGATGATAATAGTGCAGATCCAGAGAGATCTCTTAAGAATCAAGTTGATAGAGAATAAAGCAAAATAAAAACTTGATATCTGCATTTAGTAAAACCTGAAATTCATTTCTAGACCTTTCAGTTACATGAGCATAGCCTCTTTTTTGCTTGTGCTATTTTAGGTTCTGCTTCTAATCCTTGCAATGAGAAATATCTGCCTAATAGACATTCCATTTCATTTGACTTGTATAGCAATCCTCTGGAGATGATACTGGTATTCTCTACATTTTATACATCAGAAACCTGAGGCTAGCTGTAGTCTCAGGTTCTGAAGTAAGAGACTCACCAGGACCAGGCCAGCCTGGGCAACCTAACAAGACTCTGTCACTAAAACAACCGCTCCCCCAAAAAATCAAAACAATAATAAATACTCTAAGGATTACAAAGATGAAGAAATTTTCCCTTTGACACAGACATGAAATGATAGAGCTGGCTCTCATATCTATGTTCTTCTAACACCAAAGTCTTATCCCCTGTAGTTATTTTCTCCTATGCCTCATTTTTCTCTGTGACCCCACACTTAACACAGACTCCAACACTACTAGCTAGGTGCCCTGTCAATGTTTTATGTCTTAGTTGGCATTAGAGGAGAGAGGAACAGGCTTTCCTGCTCAGTGAATAAAGGCATAAAATCAAAGATCTGGGAGATAATAGACCAGGGAGCCGGGGGGGAGGGTTTCCAGGTAGGGGAGAGGAAATGAGATTAAATTTGACTAGAATAAAAGATTTTGGAGAATTCCTAGAAACTGGCCAAGTTAAATCCTTGATAAAAACAGTTAGTTCTCAAAAGCGGTTTAAACATTTACCTGAAATATCTTATGCATTGGGTGCATTTACTTAGTAACCCACACTCCATAGGTAACACAAATTGTTAAATGTGCTCAGATTCCTAATGAACAAATGCAGATCAACATATTCTCCACTTTTAAGCAAGCTTTTCCACTTTGCTACTCTATCATTTCTTTTTTGAGTCACACGGGTCAGTGATCCCAAAAGGACCCTGTTCTGTTCATGTTCCAAGAGCTGTGATGCTGATCTGAGGACAAACCCCTTGCAGAGTTCAAAGGGAACCCTACCCTCAGATATGCTCTGTGGAATTGCATATCAAGACAAGAAACAACCTCTTACATGGGAATGCAGACATGTTTGTATTAATTAAATAATACCCTGTGCAGCCTCTGACTTAATCATATCACAAAACGTGTCCCAAATGTCATCAGCCCCAATGCACACCCAGGCATACCAGGGCCAGGACTACAGGGTGAGGCAAAAAATGCACAGTGGAAAAATGGCTTCTGAGTTATATCCATGCCGTGGATTTTTTCCAAGGATGGCTGCCAAGCCTCACCTATCTGGTTTGCTCATCCTTTGCAGGTCTGAGTTCATTAGGCAGATGAAGGGGGAGTAAGGATAAGGCAAACTGAAGACATTAAGACTCTGTATGTCCCTGCCAATGGATGACTGCACAGAGATACCATCCCAGGCAATAGCCCAGGATGCAAGAACTCATTGAGAAACTCCATAAATTGTCCTGATTATTTAGCATATGTCAAATATGTGAAATCACCCTAATAGCTTCAATTTGCTGAAGTTCTGCTGTAGTTCAAGCACTTGCTAAGATTTCTGCAGTCCTGATCTCATCCTCATAACCAGACCCACAGAGTTTTTCCTACTGTTATGCCAGTTATCAAGCTAGGGAGTGAGGCTTGGTGAGCTCAGTCACCTGCTCAAGGTTCTATGGCTCCTAAGTGAAGTTCAGTTTGATGGCTGGCCATCCCTGGAATTAGGGCGCTTAACCCACTGTGTTCCACCACCACCACCAGAGATAACAAGGAATGTTATGGATGTCCTCTGTAATGTTTGATTCAGTTGCCTTTCTTCTGATATTTTTTAGGGTGGCTAACTATACATGACATAAAATCTGCCAGTATAGCCATTTTTAAGGGTCCAGTTTGGTGACATTAGGGACATTCATACTGCTGTGCAACCCTTATCACCAGCCATTTCCAAAACTTTTTTATTGTGTCAACCTGAAACTCTGTGTCCATTTAACAATGACTCCCATTCTTTGTCCCCCCTGTCAGCTGCTTGTAATCAATATTCTACTTCGTGTCTCCATAAAGTTGACCACGCTAGGCTCCTCATATAAATAGAAACATAGTACATCTGTTCTTTTGTTGTCTGGCTTATTTCACTTAACATGATGTCTTCAAAGTTCATCCACATTGTAGAATATAACAGAATTTCCTTCCTTTGTGAGGCTGAATAGGATTCCTTTGGGCCAGTCACGGTGGCACAGTTGTGATTCCAGTGGTTCAGGAGGCTGAGATAGGAGGATCATGAGTTCAAAGCCAGCCTCAGCAACGGGGAGGTGCTAAGCAACTCACTGAGACTCTGTCTCTAAATCAAATACAAAATAAGGCTGGGGATGTGGCTCAGTGGCTGAGTGCCCCTGAGTTTAATTCTCAGTACCCCCTACACACACACACACACACACACACACACACACACACAAAAGATTCCTCTGGGCTGACACAGAACATTTTGTTTATCCATTTAGCTAGTGATAGACATTTGGGTTGTTTTTACCTTTGTATATTACTAATAATGCTGCTAGGAATATCAGAGTATAAATAACTGTCTGCATGCCTTACTGTCAATTATTTTCAATATATACCCAAAAGAAGATTTACTACAGTATATGGTGATTTTATATATAATTCTCTTTGAGGAACCTCCATACTGTTTTCCATAATGGTTGCTCCATGTTGAACTTCACCAACAGTGCACAAGGGTTCCAATTCATACACATCCATGACAACATCTGCTATTTTCTAAGATTTCTTTCATTCTTTCTTTATTGCTGCCGAGGAATTGTTATTTTTCAAAATGACCATCCTGATGATGGTGGAGTAATACATGATTCTGAGTTTGAGTTGCATTTCCCTAATGATTAAGGATATTGATCATCTTTCCATGTATTTCTATGTCACAAATATGTCTTCTTTAGAGAAATGTCTGAGTCCTTTGTCTGTTTTTTAATTGGGTTATTTGGATTTTGTTTTGTGTTGTTGTTGAGTTGCAGAAACTCTTTATATATTTTGAATATTAATCACTTATTAAAAACATGATTTGCCAGTATTTTTCTCCCATGCTGTAGGTTGCTATTTCACCCTGTCACTATTGTATTTTGACCCAAAAGTGCTAATTTCAATTGCATTTTAATGAAAAACTGTCACCTGTGCAAACCGCATTGTGGTCAGGAAGAGATATGAAGATGAGTGACCGAGATCTTCTACATCAGAGAGGGAAGCACATAAGAGGCTGAAGGTGATTAAAGACACAGGGACATTGAAAAATGTTGCGCACAGAGGATGGAAGGAGAGGTGGCTCATATCAACAACAGAGACCTGGAAAGATTTCCAAATAGGAGAATGTGGGAAAGAGACAGAACTATGATGACCACCTGGAAACTCCTTAAGGGAAAAGGATCAAGACATAGCCAGGAGATTGAGAAGTTAGAAAAAAAAAAGGAGAAGCATCTGCTGATTGCTGTAAGATATCGCTAGGTACATTGGGAATTTTTTTTAAAAAAGGCCCATGTGTCAGAATACCAGCATGAAAATTCCAGCTCTACCCAGGTACCAAATGTGGGGTCAGAAATAAGTCATTTAACTTTTCTAAATGTCAGTCTTATCTCTAAAATGGGGGTAGAAGGAGCTGTCCTTTCTAAATTCATATCTGCTCTAAGGGTTAGGTGAGTTCAGGTCGTTGTCATAAACTGCAATGAACCACCCTTGTAGAATTCTAAAAGTCAAGAGATATCAAGCATAAGGGCATATTCAGTTGTTTAAAATTTGACCTAATATTTGAGAATTTAAGACAAAGATGATGTGGCAATCTGGAGGTCCTCAGTGTCCAAGCAAGTCTCCTTAGGGGCAGGGGACGAATAGATGCCATTTTTTTCTTTTTTTATTATTAGTTGTTCAAAACATTACAAAGCTCTTGACATATCATATTACATACATTTGATTCAAGTGGATTATGAACTCCCATTTTTACCCCGTATACAGATTGCAGAATCACATCAGTTACACATCCACTTTTTTACATATGCAGAAAAATCATTTGACAAAGAACAGCATCCCTTTATGTTCAAAACACTAGAAAAACTAGGGATTACAGGAACTTACCTCAACATTGTAAAAGCAATCTATGCTAAGCCTCAGGCTAGCATCATTCTGAATGAAGAAAAATTGAAGGCATTCCCTCTAAAATCTGGAACAAGACAGGGATGTCCTCCATCACCACTTCTATTCAATATAGTTCTTAAAACACTGGCCAGAGCAATTAGACAGACAAAAGAAATTAAAGGCATAAAGATAGGAAAAGAATAACTTAAATTATCACTATTTGTGGATGACATGATCTTATACCTAGAAGACCCAAGAGGGTCTACAAAGAAACTACTAGAGCTAATAAATAAATTCAGCAATGTGGAAGGATATAAAATCAACACGCATAAATCAAAGGCATTCCTGTATATCAGTGACAAATTTTCTGAAATGGAAATGAGGAAAACCACCCCATTCACAATAACCTCAAAAAAAGAATTAAATAATTGGGAATCGACCTAACAAAATAGGTGAAAGATTTATACAATGGAAACTATAGAACCCTAAAGAGAGAAATAGAAGAAGATCTTAGAAGATGGAAAAATACACCCTGTTCATGGATAGGCAAAACTAACATCATCAAAATGGTGACATTACCAAAAGTTCTCTATAGGTTTAATGCAATGCTAATCAAAATCCCAACAGTATTTCTTGTAGAAATAGATAAAGCAATCATGAAATTCATATGGAAAAATAAAAGACCCAGAATAGCAAAAGTAATTCTAAGCAGGAAGAGTGAATCAGGCAGTATAGTGATACCAGATTTCAAACTATACTACAGAGCAATAGTAACAAAAACAGCATGGTACTGGTACCAAAACAGGCGGGTGGACCAATGGTACAGAATAGAGGACACAGAGACCAATCCACAAAATTACAATTATCTTATATTTGACAAAGGGGTTAAAAGCATGCAATGGAGAAAGGACAGCATCTTCACCAAATGGTGCTGGGAAAACTGGAAATCCATATGCAACAAAATGAATCTGAATCCCTTTCTCACCATGCACAAAAGTTAACACAAAATGGATCATGGAGCTTGGTATCAAAACAAAGACTCTGTGTCTGATAGAAGAAAATGTTGGCTTCAATCTACATATTGTGGGGTCGGGCTCCAAATTCCTTAACAGGACACCCATAGCATAAGAGTTAAAAACAAGAATCAACAAATGGGACTTACTCAAACTGAAAAGTTTTTTCTCAGCAAGAGAAAAAATAAGAGAGGTAAATAGGAAGCCTACATCCTGGGAACAAATTTTTACTTCTCACACTTCAGATAGAGCCCTAATATCCAGAATATACAAAGAACTCAAAAAATTAAACAATAAGAAAACAAATAACCCAGTCAAAAAATGGGCCAAGGATCTGAACAGACACTTCTCAGAGGAGGACATACAATCAATCAACAAGTACATGAAAAATTGCTCACCATCTCTAGCAGTCAGAGAAATGCAAATCAAAAACACCCTAAAATACCATCTCACTCCAGTAAGATTGGCAGCCTTTATGAAGTCAAACAACAACAAGTGCTGGCAAGGATGTGGGAAAAAGGGTACACTTGTACATATCTGGTGGGACTTCAAATTGGTGCGGCCAATTTGGAAAGCACTATGGAGATTCCTGGGAAAGCTGGGAATGGAACCACCATTTGACCCAGCTATTCCCCTTCTAAACTATTCCCTAAAGACCTTAAAAGAGCATACTATAGGATACTGATACATCATTGTTCATAGCAGCACAATTCACAATACCTAGACTGTGGAACCAACCAATCAATAGATGAATGGATAAAAAAATATGGCATTTATACATAATGGAGTATTACTCAGCACTAAAAAATGACAAAATCATGGCATTTGCAGAGAAATGGATGGCATTAGAGCAGATTATGCTATGTGAAGCCAGCCAATCCCTAAAAAACAAATGCCAAATGTCTTCTTTGATATAAGGAGGGAATCTATGAACAGAGCAGAGAGGAAGAGCATGAGAAGAAGATCACCATTAAACAGGAACGAGAGGGGGGAGGGATAGGGAGAGAGAGGGGAAATTGCATGGTAATGGAAAGAGACCCTCATTGTTATACAAAATTACTTATAAGAGGAAGTGAGGGTAAAGGGGAAAAACAAGAGAGAGAAATGAATTATAGTAGATGGGGTAGAGAGAGAAGATGGGATGGGAGGGGAGGGGAGGAGGGATAGTAGAGTATAGGAAGGGCAGCAGAATAGAGGCCATTTGCTACTGAGTGACTGGGAGAGGAGTCACCTCTGCAAAAATGGGGTGTGTTTTCAAGATATTTGACTGGCAATTGGGGAGGTAAAAAGGATCTTGGTAAAGTTGCTTTCCCCCATTAGTGGATGAGTCATCGCATATCCAACTCAGTTGGAGTAATAGTAGGACCCTTTTCTTTAGAACAGCTTTCTTTACTAAGGAACAGCTTTACTGACATTATAAATTCACATACAATAAAAAAATCATTCTTTTAAAGTCTACTCCTATACAATTCTTAAAAGAATATTATGTCTTTATTGCAACCTACTCTTTTCCCTTCCACCACCCCATAACCAAGGTCATTAGTTCTGATGGGGATGGCAAATGTATAGAATCTACTCTCCAGTGATATTCTAGGGGCAGGTAGCCATAAGAGTTAGGGCTGGTGCATCAGAATATCCTGTCCATTTATCTACAGTGGTTGACTCAGGATAAACACACAGGCCAAACCAATCCAGTCAGTGAGGACTGTACTTGCTTACACTGGAAGACAGAAGAGGCACTCCTTCCTCAGAGGCAACCCAAGTGAACTGGTAGTACTGTAGTTCTCCCTGTGGACCTCACTCCCTGCCCCTCCTCCACTCACCTGGTCACATGGAGGAAGTCCATCTGCACCGAGCAAGTAGGAGATCAACCAAAAATAAAATGGACAGAGCCAGGTGAGAAACACACACAGAGACAGCAATACGTAATGATCAGTTTCCATAACACAGTTCACCAAATCAACACCCACCATGGAACCCAGCCCTAGCCCTGTTTTTGCACAGTGAAAGAGCTAAGTGTGGTTATACACATGTATGTGGCTAGAAAAAAAATCAAAATAATTTTAATAATTCATGACACATTAAAATGATACAAAACTCCTATGAGTCTTGCCCATTAGTGAAGTTTTACTGAAAGACCACGAGGTTCATTTCTTCACATCTTGCCAGTGGCTGCTTTTGTGCTACAAAATCACAGTTGGATAGTGACAACAGAGGCCAGAGGGCCTACACAGTTAAAACATTTACTGCCTGACTATTTCAGAAACAGTGCACTGATCATTGTTCTAGAGTAAGGCCAGTACAAGCCCTGAGACCCCCAAATTCTCTTTATTGTCTATACAAGTAGGGGTTGGATCTCTGCCTGAAAGATATCCTTTTGGCTTTAAGGATGAGGATATAGGCTGGCTTCATGGATATGTACTTGGAGTAGCCATCCAGGATCCTGTGCTTAGAATGGTCTGTGCTTGGTGTAGTGGCCTCTTATCACAATCTTGAGATTCTTTTAAAAATTTGAACAAGAGTTCTTGCATTTTTGTTTTGCACTGGGCTCTACCAATCAACAGCTGGTCCTGGTGCTACCCACGCCATCTCCCCAACCCTTACAAACCTTTCCCTATACTAACCAGATTCGACTTCAACATTATAATTTTCAATCACCCTAACACATTAATATTAAAGAAACTGATGTTAGAGCAGACTGCGTGTTTTAATTCCAACATAATTCATAGTCAAAAGCACACGTTTTCCCACCTTTATAACCAAATGAAGATTCTCCAAGGTTCACGTAAAATAGCTATAATTTTCTTTTTCATGAGATTTAGTCATTCTCCTTTGTAACTGTTTTGTATTTATTTTGTATTTAACTTGTTCCCTGGGAGTGGTGTGACAGTGATTATGCAAGTTCATAAATTGTGAACAAGATCTTAAGGATGGTGCTTGTTATTGAATCATTTGGTTTTGGTGATACTTGAAATGAAACTATATATAATGTGCTTAGATATCCCCAGAACAGAGCTATGTTTGGGTCAAGTAATTTTAACACAGGGCACACCACATTGTTTAGGTGCTTAGTCCAACCTAAATCTCTGTCCAAAGCAATTTACTCTGCTAAAAAATAAAGCTAAGAAATACAAGAGGAATGAGAAGTTAAAACACAAGGGACAATATTGCATTTTCTCCAACATTAATTTATTCAGTTTATGTTAGATTTTTCATGTTACCAGGGCTCTTCATTCGTCTTAGACTTTTAACTAGCTTTTACTTCCTTCCTTTTTGAGGAGGGGATGTTTACTATTTTTATAAATTTCATTGCTAACATTTAGAATATGTCTTTTCTGATTGATTTTCTATGCACACAGAAAACTTTCAAAATTGGAAGTTCATTGTATTCTCTAGGAAAGTGTTGAGAGCCACAGCCGAAGGGGCTCCAGCAAACTTTCAGACTGCCAGCTGATGATTGGCTCACAGCGGCCCCAGCAACACCTAGCTGATTGGCTCCTCTGTGGAGATGCTCATTGAGCTGTTTCCCTGCCCTTTCAGACTACCAGCTGATGATTGGCTCACAGCAGCCCCAGCAACATCTAGCAACATCTAGCTGATTGGCTCCTCTGTGGAGATGCTCATTGGGCTGTTTCCCTGCCCTTTCAGACCACGGAGCTGCTCATTGGGGGACTTTTTTAGCTCCGCCCATGCGACCCAGCCAATCGGCCTCAAGAGCAGGAGGATTGTGGGAGAAAGAGGTTGTTGGGTGTGTGTGGCTTGTGGGAAGCCGGTGGTGGCAGTTGGGCTCTGAGGGTTTTTTCCTGAGGAGCTGTTTTGTTTATCTTGTGTGGTTCTAAAAATAAAGTTAGTTTCTTTTGACAAGTGGCTCCTGAATTGTGCCCAGCCAGACTGCGGCATTTGGTGGCTCGCACGGGGAGCGACTGAGGGTAAGTAAACCGCTTGCCCCTGAGGGCAGGGTGAGAGGATGGGGAGCCATTTTAAGATTCCTCTTTTGTTTTGCTTCATTTTTGTTTTAAGTTGCCTGTCCCTGGAGATGAGTGAGACGGAAGAAAAACCGCTCACTTCTGAGGAAAAACTATTTACGTCTGAGGAACAGATAGGGAGAAAGGACGGATGCACATGTAAGGAGGATAGAAAGGTTATAATGATTTTGTGTGGTTCCATTTTTATTTCATTGTGTCTCGGTTTTGTTTGGCGTCATCTTGTTGGGTTGTATTATAGTAGAAATATGGGATCAGAAATTAGTAAAAAACAAACCGAAAGAGTGTTAAGTAAATTGTTAGAGGAAGGAGGCATCCCAGTAAAATCAAGAGCAGTCAGGGCATACGTTGATACAATGCAAAAATGTAGCCCATGGCTTTTTAAGGAGGAGTTGTTAAATATATCACAATGGAACCATCATGGTGAAGATTTAAAAAGAATAGAAAAGAACAGCCCAGGAACTCTGCCAGCTGGCACATTGGCATTGTGGGCATTGGTATCTGGTTTTCTTAGTCCAAAACCTTCAATTCAGACAAAGGTAGAGGAAGGAGAAGACATATTGATTCAAGTAAATGAGGAGGTCTCTCAAGTTAGTCAGAAAGAGGAAAAGATTCAAGGAAAAGAGAAGGTCTTTCGAGCTAATCAGACAGAGAAAGAAAGTTTAGAGCAGAAAAAGCCATCAGGGGGAAAGTTACAAAAGGAGACTGCTACTAAAACCTTTCTATCACCAGAGGGCTTACGTGTCCAACCAACAGCACCACCTCTACAGGAGACTGCTACTAACACCTTTCTATCACCAGAGGACGTAAGTGTCCAACTGACAAGGCCACCTTCATATGCTGAGAGGCCCCCAACCCCCGCAGTAGATAGTTCAGATCCTGAGACAGGATCTCAAGTATTAACATGCCCTGTATTTGAGGTAGGAGGGCAGCGAGTTTACCATACTTTAAATTTCAAAACAGTGAAGCAGCTAAAAGAGGCTGTGACAACCTATGGTCCTCAAGCACCCTTCACTGTAAGCTTGGTCGAATCCATTACCAACTTGAACATGACGCCAGCAGATTGGGCTAATATGTGTAAAGCTGTGCTAAATGGAGGACAATACCTGTTATGGAAGGTTGCCAATGAGGAATTTTGCAAGGAGACGGCTAGGCGAAATGCAGCAGCTGGTTATCCTCAGAGAAATCTAGATATGTTGTTAGGAAAGGGACCTTATGAGGATCAGCAGCAACAAATTGCATATGATCCTGGTGTATATTTACAAATTGCTGTAGATGCAGTTAAGGCATGGAAGACTTTACAAGGACATGGAGGTTTACAAGGTCAATTATCTAAGATAATACAAGGAACTAATGAATCTTATGCTGAATTTGTAGATAGGCTTATTCAAACAGCTACCAGAGTTTTTGGGAATACAGAACAAGCAAGGCCATTAATAAAACAACTGGCTTATGACCAAGCGAATCTTTGGTGCAGAGATATCATTAGACCATGGAAACATGAAGATTTAAACACATATATTAAATTATGTAGAGACATTAATGAACAAGAGCAAGTCATGGCAGCTGCAGTAAAACAGGCTTTAGATGCCAGAGACATTAATGAACAAGGGAAAATTGTGGCAGCTGCAGTAAAACAGGCTTTAGATGCCAGAGACATTAATGAACAAGGGCAAATTGTGGCAGCTGCAGTAAAACAGGCTTTAGATTCCAGGCCAAGAACATGCTACAATTGTGAACAAACAGGACATTTTAAAAGGAATTGCCCCATAGGAGGAGGGTTTAACAAAACTAGGTATCAAAGGAGTAGAATACCGGGTATTTGCCCATGATGCCGTAGAGGGAGACATTGGGCTAATGAATGCCGTTCTCAAACCACCATAGAGGGTACTCCATTATCAAAAAACGAACAAGGACCAAGTGTTTATCCACGATATCATGGAGAAAGGTACTGGGCTCCATTGCCAAAAAATGGACAGGGGGGCCCAATGCTCCGGGGCCCAAAACCACAAATATACGGAGCACTGGAGGAACCCAGCAACCCCATCAGGGTAGTGCCCAGGACACATTGTCCATCAGATCCCTCATCAGACAAACCAGAGGGAGCGCAGGGTTGGACATCTGCGCCTCCGCCAGATCAGTACTAACTCCAGAGATGGGAGTTCAAATCATTCCCACAGGGGTGAAAGGACCTCTTCCCAAAGGAACAGTAGGCTTATTATTGGGACGCAGCTCTTCTACTCTAAAAGGACTTATGATAAGTCCTGGGGTAATTGATCCCGATTATGAAGGTGAAATAAAAATTATAGCCAGTTCTCCAAATGGTATATCAGTAATTTCACCAGGAGATAGAATAGCACAGTTACTAATAATACCAAGCCTACATGATAAATTTTCCAGTCGTGCTGTAGAAAGAGGTTCCAAGGGATTAGGCTCCACAGGTGTAGATTGGGCTATGCTGTCTTTAAATTTAGATTCTCGCCCCATGCTAAAACTAAATATTCAAGGACATGAATTTAATGGGCTACTGGATACAGGTGCAGACCTTAGCATCATCTCTCGTCAAGAATGGCCAAAACATTGGCCATTACAACAAGCCACTCAAACGCTTCGAGGCCTAGGAGTGGCGTCTAATCCCCATAGAAGTGCAATGGTATTAGATTGGAAGGATCCTGAAGGATGTGAAGGAACTATACAGCCATATGTATTGGATTATCTTCCTATAAATTTATGGGGACGAGATGTCCTAGATCAATTAGGTTTGACATTAACAAATAACATCAACCAAAATGCACCCACTATTATGACTAGACAAGGTTTTAGGAAAGGAAAAAGATTAGGAAAACAAGAACAAGGTATAGCAGCACCAATACAAATAGATCAAGGAACAGACAGACATGGGTTGGATTTTCAGAAAGGGCCACTGAGACAATAAAAATTACTTGGAAATCAGAAAGACCAGTATGGGTTCCTCAGTGGCCCCTGACTAAAGAAAAGATACTAGCAGCCCATGATCTGGTCAAACAACAATTAGCAGAAGGACATATACAACCTTCTGTATCTCCCCATAATACTCCCATTTTTGTCATCAAAAAGAAATCTGGTAAATGGAGATTATTGCAAGATTTAAGAGCCATTAATAATGAGATGGTTATTATGGGACCTGCTCAATCGGGGATTCCTCAATTGTCTGCTTTGCCAAAAACTTGGTATGTTTTAGTTATAGATATTAAAGATTGTTTTTTTTCAATTCCAATTCATCCTGAGGATAGTCCACGTTTTGCATTTACTGTCCCTGCACTGAATCATGAAGGTCCTGATCAGAGATATGAATGGAAAGTACTCCCTCAAGGGATGGCTAACAGCCCAACTATGTGTCAAATTTATGTTGACAAAGCAATCCAGCCACTTAGAAATCAAAATACTGAACTACAAATATTTCACTATATGGATGATGTATTATTAGCACACAAAGCTAAAAACACATTGCTAGACTGTTATGCCACACTTACAAACTTATTAAAAAATTATAATCTAGAGATAGCAATAGATAAAGTACAATTAAATTTTCCAATTAATTATTTAGGAGTTCTATTATCCTCAACCATGGTCCGTCCACCAAAAATTCAAATACGAGTAGATCAACTCAAATCCCTTAATGACTTTCAAAAGTTATTAGGAGACATAAATTGGATAAGGCCTTATCTAGGTATACCAACAGGAGAGTTGGGACCTTTATTTGATATCCTAAAAGGTCCATCAGATCCAAATTCACCCCGAATGTTAACGCCTGAAGCAAGAAAGGCATTAAAAATCATTGAAACATATATGGAAAATATGCATTTGGATAGAATTGATATAAGTTTGCCTTTATTATTTATTGTACTACCAACAAAAAATATTCCTACAGGAGTATTTTGGCAAGAAGGCCCATTATTATGGATACATTTATCTTATTCTCCTAACACTATTCTTACTAGGTATCCTGAGGCTGTAGGACAATTAATACTCAAAGGAATAAAAGCAGCAAAGGGAGTGTTTGGAATTTCTCCCAATAAAATTATTACTCCATATACTATGAATCAAATTGATGAGTTAGCTAATGAGTTAAATACTTGGGCAATAATCATGTGCAAATCTAATGTTTCATTTGATAACCACTTACCATCTAATCCTTTATTGTCTTTTTGGTCATCGCATCCTGTAATTTTTCCAAAAATGACAAGAAAAACACCTATCGGGAATGCTCCAAATATATTCACTGATGGATCAAATAATGGTACAGCAGCAATAGTTACACCTGATCAAACTTTTACATTTTTAGTACCCAAACAATCAGCTCAAAAGGTAGAGCTTAAGGCAGTATTACAGGCTTTTGTGATGTTTAAAAATTCTGTATTTAATTTATTTTCCGATAGTCAGTATATAGTTAATGCTATAGTATCCCTTGAAGATGCTGGTAGGATTTCCCCTTCCTCTACTATTTTCTTTTTCCTTTCCACTATACAAAGTCTAATCTGGGACAGAAAAGATCCATTCTTTATAGGACATATCAGGGCACATACAGGATTGCCTGGAGCCCTTAGTTTGGGCAATGATTTAGCAGATAAAACTACACATGACATACATATTTTCTCTACACTAGAAGAAGCTATAAATTTTCATAAAAAGTTCCATGTCAATGCTAATACTTTACAAAAGCGTTTTAAAATAACTAAGGAACAAGCTAGACAAATAATAAAGCAATGTCAAAATTGTGTGACCTTTTTACCACAAGTTAATCTTGGAGTCAATCCTAAAGGATTGATACCTAACCATATTTGGCAGATGGACGTCACACACTTGCCAGAATTTGGAAAATTAAAATATTTGCATGTTACAGTTGATACTTCTTCTGGATTTTTGATGGGCTCCCTTCATGCCGGAGGAAAAACTAAAGACGTTATAGCTCATTGCTTACAAAATTTTGCCACTGTGGGCGTTCCAAAACAGTTAAAAACAGATAATGCCCCTGGTTATACTTCTACCTCTTTTAAACAATTTTGTTCATCATTTGGCATTACTCATATAACAGGAATCCCATACAATCCACAGGGACAAGGTATAGTTGAAAGAGCTCATCAAACTATTAAAATGTACTTATTAAAGCAAAAAGAAGGAATTGGGAAGGGGTATATATTCCCCAAAGATAAACTTAAAATAACCCTTTTTACTCTAAACTTTTTAAATTTGGATTCATCAGGGCTTAGTGCTGCGGAAAGGCATATGTGTCCAAAAAATGTATATAAGCCCAAGGTACTTTGGAAGGATATTCTAACAGGACAATGGAAAGGTCCTGACCCAGTAATTGTCTGGAGTCGGGGGTCTGTTTGTGTGTTTCCACAGGGAGAACAGCAGCCGATTTGGATTCCAGAGAGATTAACTAAGGTCCTGACCCAGTGATTGCCTGGAATCGGGGGTCTGTTTATGTGTTTCCACAGGGAGAACAGCAGCTGATTTGGATTCCAGACAGATTAACTAAAGCGATTTCTACAGACCAAAAAGAAGATGTGATATCCAGAACTCCAGTTTGGTTATTCTTACATCTGCGACAGAACCAGAATGCTTTTTTAAATATCTATTTTATTATTGCCCTTTCCCATATTTTTTTTTTTTTTGAGCTCATACAGACCTAGGTTAATGTTTTGCTGATCAGTTCTATTTTTTGACTATAGAGCTTTTGAACATTGCAATGGAGATTTCAACTGTAAAAAATTATAAGGCCTTTACTATTATGTTATGTGTCGTATGTATTATGTGTGCACACTTGTGTTTTGTGTTTGAATGTACGTATGTCCATATGTCATATATGATGAGCGCTCATAAAAAAATGGATCCAAATAATTTCTTTTTTTTTTATTCACGTGATTTAAATGGTTTAATTTAAATTGGGTACACAGCTGTTGAAGATTGTTTTAAAATGTGAACAAAAAAGGAGGTTAACAGATCTGTTTTGTTTACTTTCACCTTTCCTTTTCATTATATTTAATAATTCTCTTAAAGATAATGTAAATTGTTAAGAAAATTGTTTTCTTTTAATGCCTTCTGGAACGTTACATAATTTTTTCTTTAGCCATTATTGCCAAAATTCCTATCTTCATCCCAGTGCCGGTGAAGACAATGTAAATTGTTAAGAAAATTGTTTTCTTTTAGTGTTTTCTGGAATGTTACATAATTTTTTCTTTAGCCATTATTGCCAGAATTCCTATCTTCAGTGAAGATAATGTAAATTGTTAAGAAAATTGTTTTCTTTTAATGCCTTCTGGAACGTTACATAATTTTTTCTTCAGCCATTATTGCCAAAATTCCTATCTTCATCCCAGTGCATGAAGACAAAGATAAAACCAATCTACAGCTTCTGCGATAGCCATCACTGAACTGCTTGCAGAACTTGCCTGGACTATGTATCACTTATATGCATTGTGAACTCACTTGTATGCATTGTGAACTATCTGTTGGTGCAGCAACTTCTGGTAGTGTTGGGGTATACATGCTGATGGTGTCATCGGTGGTACAATTTTTCCAAAAGGAGCAGTCAGCTGGCTTGGTGTATCTTCCTCCCTTCTGTTTGTCATGATCGTTCAGCTAAAATTTGGGGGCCAACAGAGGTGAGGCAAAGAACCTCACCCCCCCGCTGGTACGAAGACCTCTACACAGGTGTGGCTGTATACTGGACTGGTAGTCAATGACGGGTAAGATCCAATTACTATGGTACCAACCTAAGACAGGAGGCTGATGCCTTGAGGTCAGCTCATCCAATAACGGGTAAGAACCATATGTACTATTGGACAACCTAAGGCAGACACAGTCCCTAAGCCACATGCTTCTTGTTTAAACAGAGAGGGGGAGATGTTGAGAGCCACAGCCGAAGGGGCTCCAGCAAACTTTCAGACTGCCAGCTGATGATTGGCTCACAGCGGCCCCAGCAACACCTAGCTGATTGGCTCCTCTGTGGAGATGCTCATTGAGCTGTTTCCCTGCCCTTTCAGACTACCAGCTGATGATTGGCTCACAGCAGCCCCAGCAACATCTAGCAACATCTAGCTGATTGGCTCCTCTGTGGAGATGCTCATTGGGCTGTTTCCCTGCCCTTTCAGACCACGGAGCTGCTCATTGGGGGACTTTTTTAGCTCCGCCCATGCGACCCAGCCAATCGGCCTCAAGAGCAGGAGGATTGTGGGAGAAAGAGGTTGTTGGGTGTGTGTGGCTTGTGGGAAGCCGGTGGTGGCAGTTGGGCTCTGAGGGTTTTTTCCTGAGGAGCTGTTTTGTTTATCTTGTGTGGTTCTAAAAATAAAGTTAGTTTCTTTTGACAAGTGGCTCCTGAATTGTGCCCAGCCAGACTGCGGCAGGAAAGAGTTTGTGTTCCTTTCCCCACTTCTTCATGAGTGTTCTGTATTCTCAGCTTAATGTCTTCATTCTAGGGCATCTGTTGAATAAATCCCTATCATTCGACATTGGGGTTGGATCTAATTTTCAGACATTCAAAACAACACTTCAGAGAATTTCCTGACAGTTATATTGATGGGTACACCTGTTTATTTCTTTATTTCATTTTCTATTAGAAACTAAGAGAAACAATCTTATAGATTCTGTAATTACACAACTTCTCATTTCCATAATTCTATTGACAAAGAAGCATGGATAAGAGTGTGTGTGTGTGTGTGTGCAGGATCTCAAAACAGTTGCATAACATACTATCTGCATAGTATCTATTGCTTTCTCCAAGACAGCATAGCTCTATGACATCAAAGTCTAAGGGAAGTTTATCTTAGCTACCATTTATAAACCCCAATGCCACCTTTTCAGAGAGATTTAAATATCCTTGTTGTACCTTCCCATAGAGTATCAGTTCTACTACTTTTGCAGCCATATTAAAAAAATAGAGAGAGAATATCCTTTGATCTTACTTATTTTTTTTAGTGTGGTCCTCCTTGTACCATTTTAGAATTAGATTAATCCATCTGAACTAAAACTAGACACAAAATTTACAAACTCATAAGGATATATTTATATACAAAGCAGTTCAATATGTTCTTTTCTAAAAAAAAGTGTAATAGTTGTAGAAACAAAGATCTAATCCCAGCTTAACAAAAAATAATGAATGGAACTCAAGATTTTCCATTTTTATGTTTAATACATCTAAGCTATTTTATTATAACTGGCAGGTAATTTTAATTTTAAAAACTAGATTAAATACTAATAAAAAGTGGATTAAATTTCTTCCCTACTCGGTTCAATATTTTACATGGCACCAGTCTCTTTCAGACTTTCCAGTAACCAAGCTTTCAACCTAGCAAATTTTCATTTAGTTGTCAACAGTGATGTTCCGCATATTGTAGGTTTTCTATGAAAGTCTAAATAAAATAGTCATCACTCCAAGCACACTAAAGATGGCTTTGGAAAGTGTAGCAGTTGTTTCTCAACTAAAAGCCTGGCATATAGATTACAACAAAGTTTTCACTAATCAATCAATGCCATCAGATATTGTCTCTATTGGTACCATTCAGGGTAACTTTTACTTCTCTTTCTTTTAATCACCATTGATTCATAACTTCTCTTGATCCTCTCCTGTGTAAAATGAGAGTAGTAATCGTGCATCATGGAGTTATTGTGAAAATTTAGTTTATGGAGAGCGCCTAAAGCCAAACACGGCACTTAATCATTCCTCAATGAATATTAGCTATTCCCACTAAGAGCAGCGTGCTCGCCATCATCACTAAAAGTAAATGCCAACTGTCCTCTTTTAAGCAAGATTTCTTTTCCCCTTGAGAATGTTATTCTGCTCTAGTTGTGTTTCCAATATATTCTTCCCCTGGGGGTACCATGTAGAGAAGAGTCAGGGAGTGGCAATGGAGGGATAGAAGGAGCCAGTTAATTTGGGGAAAGCAAGATATCCCAGGAAACCTTGGCCTAGCATAGGAGAAAATGGAGTTGGCAATTACAGTTGTTATAAAACTTGTGTTATATGAAGCCAGAGGCTGGAACTCTACAATAAAACAACTCCAAAATATCCAAAGACCACTTTGGGTAGCCTACCAGTGAATTATAGACATGACTTTTATACTGAGAGGAGAAGTCTGGCATTGAATCAGAGGAACTATATGGTTGGAGCAGCAGGATATTGGTAGCCAGTTTGGGTTTAAATAAAAAATCAAAAGTGGCACATTGGCACAGCATAAGCAAAGCCTAAGAGATTTGTTGTGTATGGTGTAAAGAAAGCGGATTCTGTAAACATTAAACTCTGGAGGAAAATGCTGCAGATATCTCATATCTCTCAGTGCACTGAAACTTTTCATGGACTTAATTGATTTTTAGGAAGACATTTAGCATTACAATCTGAATGAGAACATCCTTCAAGGTAATGTAAGAACAAATTCATCATAAAAACTTTTTTTCTAATTATTGAAGGGAGAATTTAAAAGATGGCAGGTTGGAAAGAGACATGTCAGAAGAGAGTTGCAGTGGGGGCCAGGGGGAGATCTCTCTAATTTCCTATCATAAAAAAAGGGAAGGCAAAAATTGCCCTTTGTTGAAAATCACACCTGCAAATGCTAATGGGAATATGACATCACCATCAACATGTCTGTTAATTGGCAATGACTGAAAAGTAGCTAGTCTTGTCAAAGCTATCTGTTCAACATGGAAACCAAAACATGCACCAGTTTTAGCTCCAACTTGGTCAGACTACTGCTGATTCCAGAACTCAGATGCTTGTTGTTCCCTCCCTTCAAGACAGATTACTGATCCACATGTAGTTCAAGTTCTAAATTCATTTTTGCAGCAACCACCACCATTTCTCATCTGTCAGAATGCAACATATACCAAATGCACAAGCCCACAAAATGGAGTTATGTTTTAGGCTGTTTAAGAGTTAAGTCCTCAATGAAAGCAGGTAAATTATGAAATAGAAGAGAATCCCAGTGCTAAAACTGAATACAAACAATCTATCATTTCTCCCTTGAAACTTCTGGAATGTTTTTTTTTTCCAGTGAGTTAATTCATACTAAGGAAGAGGAGACTTCTGGGTATTATAAATGATGTTGCTTTATCTGCAGAAAGTATCTTCCAGAAATGGATTGTTATAATATTAACAGATTTTAATTGTTTGTGTTTAGAGTGTGATCCACGTGCTAGGGTTAAAAACAGAAGGCTTATTTCTGTTACACACTCTGATGCTACAATGTCCTGCAAACAGGACCTGTTTGGCTGGAGGTCCTGCCATTGGCCTTCCAGTGGTTCTATAGAAAATGTCTGAGACCTAGATTGCAGCTAATTAGCTCAGCTCCAAGCAAGGTGTTTAAACGTACCACCGGTGCTGGAGTTTCTCCTCTCTCTCTCTCTCTCTCTCTCTCTCTCTCTCTCTCTTCTATTTTTTATTTATTTATTTATTGATTGATTGTAGTTATAGATGGACAGCAAGCTTTTATTTTATTTGTTTGCTTTTTTGTGGTGCTAAGCTCAAACCCAGTGCCTCACATGTTGTAGGTAAGTTCTCTACCACTAAGCTGCAGCCACAGCCCCTGGAGTTCTCTTGTTAAGCTCAGACTAATCTTGCTGCTCCCAATTCAATCAATCCTCCACCACACCATCAGAGACACCTTTCTAAAACATAAATCTAATATTGTCATTACCATGTTTTAAAAATCATCAGTGGCAAACCTCTTTCGTACTGGATTAAGTCCAAAATTCTTATAATAACCATTTTTAAACTATGTGATGGACACTTTGTGGCATTCCATCTAATAGTATAATAATTATAATATTTCAAAATTCTTAAAGGCTTTTGAGGCTAGGTATGGTGCCTATAATCACAGTTACTCCAGAAGCTGAGGCAGGAGGATCCAAGTTCAAGGCCAGCCTTGGCAATTTAGCAAAACCCTGTCTCAAAACAAGAAGGACTAAGGAATATTGCTTAGTGGTAGAGCAACCTGGGCTCAATCCCCAGGACTGATAAAAATATTTAATTTCCCTTAAATCATCTATCCTATGCTTTCATCTACTGAGTATACAGTTCTAATTTTTCCTGAGTAGAGCAGATATACACCATAGTTGTGGGTTTTAACCAGGAATAGTTTGTTCTCCAGAGGACATTTGGCAATGTCTGCAAACATTTTTGATGGTCACACTGAAAAAGGATGACTGACATCTAATGGGTGGAGAATACGGGTACCCCTAAACATCCTTACAGTGGCACAGGATAACCTATTATGACAAAGAATCATCTGGCCCCAAAATGAAGAGTGCCAAGTTTGAGAAACCCTGACATAAAACAATAAAAAATACTGCTCAATCTATGACCATGAAATTCAGGTTTAGAGTTTCAGACTATAGAAATGGACCTTCATGGCTGATAGATGGCTGCCTCTAGGAATTGACTGTGGCTTCACTTAGGATTGCTGTGAACACTCAAGAAGGATATGGGATTATATTGCACCAATATATGTATTGTTTACCTGGTGGGCCAGACGGTTTAGATGAGTTAGGCAGAGAAAGGGATCAGGATGTGTTACAAATAAAAATAAAAGAATGACAAAGGAATTTCACTATCAGATATCTCAGCACTGGCATAACATTCATTGCTGGAAGCCCCTAGGAAGAATTTAAGAGACCTGAGAAGCCATCCGTCTGAGGCCAAGCAATGACACATTCTGCTCTAGCTAACCATCTTTTTCTATATTCTTTGCCATTTAAGATTCTCACATTCTCCAACTTCTACTGTTGGTGGCTCCATTAGACAAAATCATGTCAGGCAAACAATGATCTTGGGAGCCAGACTGAGTTGAACAAGAAAAAAAAAACGTGATTCTCCCCTTAACATATCAAAAATGAATAAGATTTGCATATATTTTACCAAAACTGCATATATTTTACCACAAACCAGGAAATTGAGATATAAAACAATTTCCCACTTTCCCAGATGGCAAGTAGGGGAGGTTGTTTACACAGTAGGGGTCTGAGAGGAATGTGGAGGAAGGGGAAAGTTAGGCATAAAGATAGTGACTTCCTTACAGGCCCAAGAACCTGGGTGGGGCCACTGGAGGGGTGGTAAAATAAAAAAATGCCCTAGTGCAACTGAAACCTTTGGGGATTAAGGATCAAGATTCCATTTGTAATTCTGGAAAGGGAGGGCCTTTCAGAATGCCTCTAACAAATATTCAATAATTAAGGAAAAGGAAATGTGGTAAGCTGGGGGCAAAGAGATAGCTTGGAGGAATCCAGATGTTTCCACACACACCCAATAAGGAATGCAAAAGTTAGCTATTAGGTTCAGTCAGCAGTTGAAGGAGAGGTAACCTTAGAGTAGAGACTGAGTGGACAACCAGAGCCTGGGCCAGAGGCAGGATGCAATTGAGAGTCAGGGGATCTGAAGAAAGAACACCCATGTCAACTCGGGAAGGAAGGAAACATATCATGGAAAACTAATCCAGAAAATAAAAGGTTTGTTATCTCTGAAACCAAGCACTATTGACAAGTGAAACCAAACACATCTTCATGAGGTCGGCAAAGACCTGGAGAGACCAGCAGTGTGTTCCACTGGACCTGCACCAGGTCAGGGACAATATGTGTGTATTGTCAATACATGTCATTGACAATGTAATATGTATTGTTTCAGGCACCAGCTTAGGAAGAAGGCAAACTTGCTGAGAGAGGAAAAATGGAAGGTCATTCAACATTATGAGCAATAGAAAGAAATAGACACTCTTGAAATTGAGAAATAAAGAAGCTATGACATTTTTGCTGTCCTAAAGGGTAGTATTTAAATGGTGATGCTTGTTTCAATAGGAAACTCCTAGATACACAGCATAATTCCAAGGAAACCAAAACACAAAAATAAATTAAACTGAACTCACCCAAGATCACAGAACCAAGAATAGGGGGAGCCCTAGCTTCAAAGACAATGACCTTCCCACTGTGCCTCTCCAGAGTCACCACATAGCAACACACCCTGGCCCCACGCTCAGTTACTGGCCTGCTAGACCATTGCCTCATACTCTCTTTGTTTTAGTCACAGGATTAGTTCCCAAACAGGCCATGTGTTTTCCTCCACAGTTTTCTGAACAAGTTTCTCCTGTCCCATCCATGTACTCCCAAGCCACCCTCCCTCCCTCCCAGTTGACTTTTCTCTTCCACCCAACTTAAGACCTTTGGGTAAGCTGGAGCCCTCTTTGTTGATACTAAAGGTGGGATATACGGAGGAGCAAGTTGGGAAATGGCATTATCCAAGCCAATTCCCAGATAAAGAGCTCTATTGTCTTGCCCTGTCTGCTATTCCTCAGGGCAGAGAAGCTGCCAGGTTCAACAAGCCAGGTGGTGTGAGTTTACAGTCCGTTACTTGATTTTTGCTGGCTGCAACCATTTCGGCAGTTACACCATGAATCTCCCAGTCTCTGCTCAACCACCCTCTGTACAGTCCCACCATCCCCTTGACAGCCATACTTGTCCCCCGTCCCCACCTCCAGCACACCACCTTCCCCAATTTTTCCCCAACTTTCCTATACACGGAAGATAGTCAGCCCATCCCAAATTTCTGTTTATCTTATTTGCATGTGGGTTTTCTTAGTATCATGTCATTTAACATGAAATGAAAATCCCTCTAACCAAGATAATTGGAAATGTTTCTGCCGAATCCTCTGACTCATCTAATTTTGTGGTCCCAAGAATCTCAATACCCTGCAACTTCTTTCCTTATCAACTTTTACTAAGGTTTTCCTAAAATTCCAGGTCAATAAAGTTAAATGAATTACAATTAAGTAAAAATTTAAATTCACTTCTTTAGTCATGCTAGGGAAAAAGTAGGCAAGGAACCAAAGATAGCAGGAAACAGTTTTTATTTGGCTGGAGCCAGGTTCAGGGGGCACAGCTTTTGCTGTAATCAATCAATCCCCTGAACCCCGAGTTCAGGGAGTTTCAGAGTTTTATACCCAGCATGTTAGAGGAGGGGCTCAGAATTTCACAGTCTGCAGAAGTTCACATAAAAGCAGCTTTTTCTTTCACTGTTTTGGGCAAGTTAATTTTTCAAGGACAGTACCTGAGAAGGGGAGAGCTTCTTTTCCCCTTTCTTTCCTCCCACTGCAAACTGTTACCATGGAGCTCATTTGTAACTTATCTAAAAATGTAGGCATCTCTGTGAAGCCCAGCTCAAGGCCAGAGGCCTTGTTTGCACATTTCTTCAAAGTACTATTCTGGATATGTTTGTGAAAAAGTATTAAGGGGGTGTCCAGCACCTGGAGTGCTGATATCTTTTCGGTCAGAGGCCAAGTAAACAGGGTGACATGAAAATAGGAAGTTTATCTACATTGGACTTTTTCACAGAGACTCTTTTGCTTACAGTACTAAAATCAGCCATGGTGAAGTGGGCTTTTCTGTAGAGAAAGGGAGTGTCACTTCACTCCTAAAGCCAGTTTAAGGATACTACAGAACTTTCCAATAGGATTTTGGGTGATGATGGAATATTCTACATCTGCAATGTCGAATATGGTCCCTCCAAGTCATGTGTGGCTACTGAGTCTTTGAAATATGGCTAGCATTACTATAGAATTGAATTTAAATTTTTACTTAATTCTAATTTATTTAACTGTAAATGTAAATCAACATACATAGCTGGTGGCTACCATATTTTGCAAGGAAAGGTTATAACATAGTGTTTCTACCAAAGCAATGTACAGAATGTTCTCAAACATGTATTCCAAGTACACCATATGAATATGTACATAAATATATACATGGCCGGGCACAGTGGTGCATGCCTGTAATCCTAGCTGCTCCAGAGGTTGAGACAGAAAGATCATGAGTTCTAAGACAGTCTCAGCAAATTAACAAGGTTCTAAGCCACTTGGTAAGACCCTGTCTCTAAATAAAAAAAAAAATTAAAAGGCTGGAAATATGGCTCCGTTTTTGAGCACCCCTGAGTTCAATCCCTGGTATCAAAAAATTTATATATATATATATATATATATATATATATATATATATATATATATATATATATATATATATACACACACACACACACACACATACACATGTATAGACACCTATATATGTGTATGTATGAATATATGCTGATATATTCATATACTACCTACTAACAAAATTCATTTTATATACTTAATACTTAATCTAAAGTACAATAAAAACTACCACCTATTATAACCAAGAAGAGTTCCTCCCTGACAAAACTTTCTCTTGTTACCTCTATGGAAGCCATTGTCACTTACGTGTATTTCTCCCATGCACATCATGGAACCCATTCCTGAGTATAGGTTCATCATTTACATCTTGATCTCCCTTCCTGTTCGAATGGAAGGAGAGATGGGATTCTGATTTACTTGACTCACAACACCTAGAGCAAGAATAGTCATAGGTACATAGTAGTAGTTTTGTAAATAAACAGTAGTAGTTGGATAAATAAATGAGTGAAAAATTATAGTAGAAACTCAACACAAAGGTTGCAATTTCTTTTTTTTAATGAACATAGGAATGATAAAACTTGGCTGGGGCAGAGAGGATAAGTATATTATCATCCGGGGTCTTTTTCTTTCACAATTCTTGTAATGGCAATAACTGTGATCTATTTGAGAGATGATACAGAATTCTAATTTCTAATAAGGCCTCCATAGAGGCCAGCATTAAGCAGTACTTGAGTTGTCAGCTATCAAATATTGGGAGACAACATGCCTGGTGGAACAGTTCTCACCACAGTTGTCATCTGCTAAGCACACCAACCCAGGACATATTTTTGCAGGCTTCTGAGTCATAATTACTATGCAGAGTGTTGCTGTCACTCAGTCCCCTCCTATCTTTTGCCAAAGCACAGTTTTGTTCTTGTTTTAAATGTAAATGATGTTGGGTCAAGCCCAGGATTAAAATCCATTTCCCCCCAACTCCTTAAGGTGACCTATAGGACCCTGAGTTCTCTCACACCTGCCCCTACTGCCCAGTGCCATCTCACAGCATGCCCTGCTCCAGCCATGATGGCCTTCCCTCCCAACATCAAGGTCTCCATCATGACCTCCACCATGTTCCTTCTAGGCCCCAGAGCAGGGTCACTTTCTACTCATGCCCCCTGGAGCTCTCTCCCCTCTCTTTAGGCACAGTTCATAATGGCAGCTCATTCATCAGCTCTCAGCTCAGGACCCACTTAATTGGGGAAGCCTTTCCTGATGTCTGGATGAGGCCAAATCTTCCCTTTATCAATGACATACACCACTTCAAAACACTCATCACAGAGAGTTTTACACCTTTTCATGAGTACTTGATACATATCAGTCTTCACCCTCAAATGCTGAGTTCCAGGTGGATTGGAGCTATGTTTACTTTTAATTACCATGTGACTCCCTGGCCCTTAGCTCTGTCCTGATAGAATATTATACATATTCACTGTCCAGATATGGTCCCCACAAGTCACATATGGCTACTGAGTTCTTAAAATATGGCTAGCATTACTAAGGAAGTGAATTTAAAATTTTGATTAATTGTAATTCACTTAACTGTAAATGGAAATCACCATATGTAACTGGTGGCTACCATATTAGGCAAAGACAGGGTTAGAAAACCAGAAGATCAATAAATAACTGTTGGATGAATGAGATCAGGAATTACTGGTAAAAGTACAAATAATTTTTCTTAAGAGCATACACCCAGCTACTAAATATTATTAAAGGTCACAAATTGCAGTCCCCAAAGCTCAACAGAATTAGGTCCCCAACAAAGAATAAACACATTGATTACAGGCCTAACTTTCTCAACAACAATAATGACTCTCAAACAAAAAATAGGATACTCAGATCAGTTAACAGATTCTTTCTTATTCTAGCGCCCCCATATGGAAGTGACTAAATCATCACCACATATAGAATCTGCAGTGAAAGGCCAGCTGCATCCAGATTAATTGGAAACAGTGATATTAAATTATACAGAAGCTATCCTTGTGAAATTTAACACAGAGTTCAAGGATGATGACTTTTTAGCTTAAATGTTTTCCTTATAATTAAAAGGAGCCAAGGGAAATGGAGAGTTTTGCTCTACACATTTTGGGTCTGGTTTCAGGTACTTCCATGGTTTAGATGTGGCTCATGCCCCAAGGACTCATATCCTGGAGGATTCCTGTGCTAGAGGGGTGGTCCTCAGTTTCACGGTGTAGAGGTGGTAGGGAACCTTTAAGAGGTGGGACCTCATAGGAGTTCCTGGGAGGGGCTATTGTCCTCAGAAAGGATTAAGGTAGCTCTCTTGGAACCCCAGAGCTCTTGCAAGAGCATGTTGTTATAAAAGCAAGTTGACCCCTTAGTTGGACCCTCCCTTCCAGGTTTTTTTTTCTAATTAGTCATACATGACAGTAGAATGCATTTATGCACTTTGATATATCATACATAGATGGGCTACAATTTCTCATTTTTCTGAGTGCACATGTTGCTGAATCATAATGGTCATGCAGTCATATATATACATAGAGTAATAATGTCTGTTTCATTCTACTGTCTTTCCTATCCACACATATCCTCCCCTCCACTCCCATCACTTCCCTCTACCTAAACTAAGGTAATGCTATTCTTCCCTAGTGCCCCACTCCCTTATTGTGAATTAGCATCCGCATATTAGAGAAAATATTCAGTCTTTGGTTTTTTGGGACTGGCTTATTTCGCTTCCAGTTTTGAGGCATAATCTCTTCCTCCTGCATGTGCCCCTACTGTTTGTGATACCATTCATGAGTTCGTCACAGAGCCAAGCAAATTCCAGGATCATACACTTGAATCTCCAGAACAATGAGCTAAATAAACCTCTTTTCCTTATAAAGTTATCCAGCTTCATGTATTTCATCAGCACAAACAAAAAACAGTTTCATGTCAATGTACTTCATAAATGTACAATAAAACACTTTGATTAAAAGCTAATAGTTACTGAGTCATTCATTGCTCGACTATTTTGTGTCTGGCTAATATGTGCCTGGCAATGGTGGATAAACCTAGACACAACATCTGATCTTATGGAACCCACAATTCAGTGAATAATAATAGCTAATATTGATTGTGTTGCTACTCTTGTGCCAGACACTGTATTGAGAGTATGACGTGCATTATCTCATTTTAATGCTCACAAGAAGCATATCAATTAGTGTATCATGCATTTTTTTTAATTTGGGGATTCCACAGAAAACAAATAATTGTGTGTGTATGTGGTGTGTGTGTGTGTGTGTATGCGTGCGTGCATGTGTGTGGTGCTAGGGACTGAATCCAGCACATACTAAGGAGGCAGTCTACAAATTGAGCTATAATCCCAACCCAGAACCCACAATTCTTAACTCACTGTTTTCCCTTTTGAATTATCCTTCCTGTATGATACTCCCTAGTAGAGACTGTTCCACCAATTCCCCACCTTCCCTAGTGAAGTTCAAGATATATAAGTGGTGAGGCCAAATCTGCTCCCTCTTGGAATCTGGATATTGGGCAAAAGGAAAAGAGACTGAAAGTGGAATTTAAACCAGACTCCTATGTCCAGGAGACCCTTTGTGTAGTCCTTCTTCCACACTGCCTTAAAACCTATAAGTCCCTGCTACCCTAAAACAAAACTAACAAACAAAAAAAAAACTGTTCCTGCTTAAGCTAGAGTATATATTTCTGATACTTATGGCTTAATAAAATTGTCACTGAAATGTTGGCAAAAACAAGTTTAGGAAAAAGATCATAGAATTAGAAAATGGTAGAATTAGGATTAGAACCCATAAAGCCTGATTCAGAATTGTTGACAAACAAGGCAATATGTCCCCACTAACATGACTCCATTGAGTTAATTCCAGAAGGTTCTCTGCCATCCCACTTGGAACAGGGCTTTATAAATGGGCCAACATCAGCCCCCAATGTGTCCAAGTTTTGTTTTCTTTATTTGAAGGGTTCAAAGGACCTCCTAGAGCAGAAATGGGAGGGTTTCTGACAAGTAATGGGTTGGTAGAGGTGCGTACATAGAATCTGTTCCCAGACAACCACAACTATCAGCTCAAGCTGGAGACGTAGCAGAAGGGCTGGCCCATGGCAGTTAGAGGCTCTCCCTGCTTGGTACCCCCAAATGAGCCAACCTGAGTTGCCTTTAAGTTTGAATAGTGTTCCCCTTTTCCCAGCTGGAAGCTTATCTGTTGTGTGAAAAAAAAATAAACACTCACCTCTTCAGCATGCCTCTGAAATCTTTGGGCTAGAAGCCTCTTTCAGGGAGTCTTCAAGTGAATGTGTTGATGCTTCAAAGTGAATGACTCAATCCTGGGGGAAGAACAAGTCCCCTTGGGAACAAGTGAGACAGCGGTAGGTAGGGACACTACCCAATTAGAGTTCTAACTGTGCCTAGTGACCTTGCCCCAAAGAAGCATGCTGATAAGTGTTCCCCGTAAATTCACAGGAGAATAAAATGTATAGAAAGACATTCTTGTGTTCCAGTGAATAATCAAGAGCATTTCTTTGACTATGTTGGTTATGGATTTCTCACACATAAAATAACAAGTTTCTAGTTTCCCCAGCACATATGTTTGAGCAATGTGTTGCTGTATCTCTGACAGTTGGTGACATTTCCTTTGCAGTCAGCAAGACTTGTACAGAGGCTGTGGGTCCAATGAAGAAATTAACATCCTGAGTCCCTCTATTTGTTATCAGTCATCAGTGTGCCTCTATTCAAAAAATTGTCCCTGAATACCTACGATGTGTTCAGCCCCCGCAGACACAGAGATGAATCCCAAGTAGTCACCTGTGCCACAAGGAAAGTACACATGGGCCTAAATAGTTGTATTACCCTGTGAATTTGTTAATTAGAACAATTGCAATTGACATTTATTAGAGGCCTGACTTTGTGCCAGGAACTGTTCTAAATATTTTGCATGAAATAGCTCCTCTAATATACTTTAAAGAAAAGGAACATAGAAAGTTTTATATCCCAAAATCATATTAGAACCATCATAACAGGGCAAAGTGCTTTCAGGTTCCAGGAGAAGGGTCTTGGTCCCTCAGAGGGGTGCCAGAAAGGTTTAGTAGCAGAGACAGTGTGTGAGCTCATCTAGTTACTATGCAATCTGTGAAGTCTGTTTGAAGGAAATGTGAGCACATGTCTTTTGTGAGTCTCACCTTCAGGAAGCATTGTTAACCTGCATCCTTCATCCCAGTGTAGCTTACGAATCTGCAGGTCCTGATCACAGGCTTAACATGAAGACCTTGGGCTTATATTGATCTCTTTTCAAAGCTTAAAAAAGTTCATTCTATTAGTCTATTGTATTGGAGAGCTGCGACTTCAGTAAATCGATTATACACAGGGAAAGAAAACTACTACTGAGTTAGGAAATCAATTGAACAAACTGATATCTTGATAAGTTACCTATTGGCTGAAAAGGTCATTATATAGTCACAATTTTTCAAATGGGTGAGACCTGAGACATAACATAATCTATTACTTTTGATTTAAAAATGAAAGAATGATCTGGGCACAATGGTGCACGCCTGACATCCCAGGTGCTTGGGAGGCTGAGGTAGGAGCATTGCAAATTCAAATCCAGCCTCAGCAACTTAGTGAGACCCTAAGTAACTCAGTGAGACTCTGTCTAATAAAATACATAATAGGGCTGGGAATGCAGTTCCATGGTCAAGTATCCCTGAGTTCAATTTCCAGTACCTACCCCCTCAAAAAAAAAAAAAAAAAAAAAAAAAGAAAGAAAGAAAGAAAGCACGAAGATACATAGTGATAAAAAAGGCCTATCCAAGATTTGTCCAAGGACACAGCTGTCTTTGTATAGAAGTCAAGTTGGCAACCTCATCTTCTGATTCCTGAACCAATGTGCTTCTTACTTAAGAGAATCATTCTATTGAGCTGAAATTGATTACACTAAATCACATGTGTCTGAAGTATATAATTTGATACATTTTTCCATATGTATTCAACTGTGAAATCATCATCACAATAAATATAAATGCTTTCATTGCCCCCCAATTTTTTCTTTTTTTTTATAATCCCTCTGAATACCTCCATGCTTAGGCAACCACAGATCTACTTTCTATTCATGTAAATTTATATTTTTTTAAAATTTTATATAAACCGAATAACACAGTGTATACTCTTTGGAGCTGACTTACTTTACTGACATCATTATTTAGATATTCACTCATGTTATGTGTACCATAGTTCATTTAGTTCATTCCTTTTTCTTGTTGAATAGTAGTCCACTTGTTCAGTTATTTGATCACAGCAGCTACTATTTAATTAAAACTGACCACATGTCAGGAATTCTACTAAGAATTATAATTACAGTTGGATCTGGATGACCCCCACCAGCTCATATGTTGAAGGTTTGTTCAAAGTTGGGGCTTATGGGAAATGATTGGATCATAAGGTCTCTGACCTCATCAATGGATTAATCCATTGAGGGATTCATAATTTGATTCAATTATGGGGAGGTGGTAGAAAATGTAGAGGTGGCACCTAGTTGATGGAACAGGTCTTTGGGGGCATGTCCTTAGGACTTTGAACATCCTGGGTCCTTTTTTCTCTGCTTCTCAGATGCCCCAAGGTAAGCAGATTTCCTCCACCACACCCTCTCAACCATGATGATCCACCTCTCCCACAGGCCCAGAATCAATGGAGCCAGCAGAAATCTCTGAAACCATTAATGAAAATAAATTTCTCCTTCTTTTAAGTCACCTATGTTGGGTATTTTGTCACTGTGATGAATAGCTGACTAACACAATTTCACATCAGTGATCTCATTTTAGGTCTCATATAATAACCATTGGAAGTCAGTCAGTATTACTAGTTCTGCTTAACACATGGAAAATAGTGAGTCATCGAGATGATAAATAAGTTGTTCATGATCCCCAAACTAACTAGCAGATACCTACTTGAATCTAATTCTGTCTGATTTCAAAACCCAAACTAGCCAGGCTTGATGGTGCTCACCTGTAATCCCAGGGGCTTGAAAGGCTTAGACAGAAAAGTTGTTAATTCAAAGCCAGCTTCTGCAAAAGCAAGGGTCCAAGCAACTCAGTGAGATCCTGTCTCTAAATAAAATAAAAAATAATTCTGGGGATGTGGCTTGAGTTGCCCAGTGGTTGAGTGCCCTGAGTTCAATCCCCAGTCTCCTCCCCATCCCCCCACATTACTATTTACAATTAAACTCTACTACCTTTTGAATAACTGAATATGAATGTGAATGTAAGTGAATATGAAACCCCTTTCAACCCTCAATGAGTCTACCCCATAATATCATTAATGGATTGCAGACATTGCAGCAATTGACATTGAAATTATTCAAGAAATTGCTGCAGTATTTAAATGTTCCAAAAGGAATAGGTCCTCCATGCTCCTGAGAAAATTCTGGAAGAAAGAAGGAATCCATATTTAGAACTTTAGTTACTAACTCTACTAACTTTTCCCTTTCCTTTTCTTTTTTGCCAACCCATGCAAGTTAATGTTTCAGCAGTTGATACCCTTTCTCATAGAAATATAAATTTTATTATAATTTTTTTTCATAGATAGATGAATGTATGTATCTACTATGGTATGTATCTACTATGGTTTGGATAAAAATCTTCCAAAGACCGATGTCTTAAAGACTTGGTCTCTAGCCCATGGTGCTATAGGAAGGTGGTGGAATCTTTAACAGATGGCACCTATTTGGAAGTCTCCTGGTCATTTTGGGGCATGCCCTTGAAGGAGATATCAGAAACCTGATTCCTTGTCTTTCTGCCTTTGCTTCTCAGCTGCCATGAGAGTAACAGTTGCTGTGACACATGCTCCACACAATGGTGCACACCTAGCCACAGTTTCAAAAGCAACATGACTGGAATCTCCAAAACCGTAAGTCGAAAAAAACTTTTCTATTTTTAAGTTGATTTTCTCTGGGATTTTGCTATACTAATGGAAACTGGACTAACACAATATTCTTCCCCACAATGTCCAGTGTTTTCTCGCCTTTGCTGTGTGCAAATCTCACCTTTGGAACTTATTAAAAAAGAACATCAGGGCCTTGCATTCTGATAGTCTGGTTCAATAACATTGATTCTAAGCCCAGCATCTGAATTTTCAACAAACACTACAGTTAGAACACACAATTTTACCTGTAAGTTGCTTATCACTCATTCTGTGACTTAAAATCAACACTATCTTATTTGTAAGAATTTCTCTCAGGGCTTAGGAGTGAAATTCCAGAAACTTAGTTCCATAGAGGCCAACCCCTCCACCATCCATTAATCTAGGTAAAAAATTGGTATGGCGGGGGCTGGGGATGTGGCTCAAGAAGTAGCGTGCTTGCCTGGCATGCGTGCGACCCAGGTTCGATCCTCAGCACCACATACAAAACAAAAAATGTTGTTTCTGCCGAAAACTAAAAAATAAATATTAAAATTTCCTTGCTTTCTCTCTCTCTCTCTCTCTCTCTCTCTCTCTCTGTCTCTCTTTCTATCTCTATCTCTCTCTCTCTCTCTCTTAAAAGAACTTGGTATGGGACCTAAATTGAGCCAATCTTATGTCCTCTCCCAAGACTTTTTGATGCAGCTCAAAAAATGGCATCCTTTTACAACCACGCCTTCTTTTTAACCACAGCCTTTTCTTGGTACCTACCTGGTTCTCTCAGGATCCAATCAATTATACTTTCCAAAATATTTTTCAACAAATATCTTTCTTTCCTCAAGTTAACTGGTTGGTTTTTGAGGCTTGCAACCAAATAGTTGCACAAAGATATCTGAAGCAAATCTGAGGCAAGGGAGCCAAAGGCCAACACCAACATTAATTTTTAGTGCATCCCCACTTTACATCATTTTGGAAAAGGGCTTATTACCTCTGCGAGCTATATCCAACTATCATTGATACAGAAAAAAAATTCAAATGTTTTGAAAATCATAAGGGAATCCTATTATAATGTTTTATTCTTCCTTATCGCACACTATGCATGTAATCTCTACATGGAATAAAGATCTCTTTTGGACCAGTACATTGGAAATCCAGAAGGTGTTTCTTGGCCTGAAAAACCCAGAATCATTTTCACCAGCTTTTTCTTTATGTGTGCACCTCAGGGGCCTCTGTTACAGTGGAAGGAGAGTTGGGAGAACCAAGTAGACATCTGACAATCCACTAATTAATTTCCTGGTAGTGTGCTGATGTGGGCCATGACCTCAGGGAACTGATTACAATGTGAAGATCCATAGAAAAGCATGGAAAAAAACAAAACAGCACCATTATTAGCAACTCCTGATGAAATGATGACATTCCAATGATAAAAACAGATGCTAATTGTCCCCTGAAAGGAAGTTTCTATGGTAATAAGCCCTTGGTCACAGATTCGTGGCTAAAGAGTTAATTATTGTAGAACAAATTATAGCAGAAAAGAATAAGGGTCGTGACCTTCTTTTCCCAACTAAGGCAATCTTTGTGTACTTTGGTGTTATGTAGTGTTGTTAGAAAACTAGTTCTGGATGTATCCTTTATGTGATCTTCAGAAGCATGACTTCTGGTTAGGTGTGGATGTCTTAGGCTTTTGACTATCCAGTATCGTTATTACCTCTCTTCTATTATTATTTCTCTTTCTAAGGATGGCATCCTGATATGTCTCTAAGAAACCTCCATTCCCCATGGTAGTTGATGTCATTTCAGTGGAATTGACACATCTCCTTAGTTCAAGGTAGGTACAGAACACATTCTGTTTCTCTGTGCACACTGACCGAGGCAAGGTAGGCAAACCAGACAGGTGAGACTCAGAGCTGGACTTTTCCTAGAGCTATTGAGAAAAACCTGCTTTCTGCCGAATTGCTTAACTTACTTTATCTAGGCCCATTTTGCTGCCATTAAGGGAAAGTCCATTTAAGAATTAAGCCAACTCAGGAGAAAGCAAAGCCAGGAGACTGAAGAAGACAGATTCTTGATCCCATTGTGGGAGCCCTTGAATCTGGCCATGACGGACATAGCACTACCCACTGGCCTGTTCAGACACAGCAGCCAATAAAGTCCCTTCTGGTTTTACCAAAGTTGTTTCTGAATTGGGTTTCTGTCACTTCCAACCACCAACATCTTGATGAATCCACACAGGACGCAGGAAATTAACCTCCACATAGGTGATTTGATCAGTTCATTAACCCATTCATCTGAAACTTTCTGATCTACTCTTTCTGGCCTAGGAGGGAAAGTGATATAGTCATAAGAAAAGAACACAAAGCTCTTATAATTGAATCCTCCTGTTATAAACACTTTCCCACACATTTCCTAAGCAATGCAGCAAAAATCTTGTTTCCCTGCCTTCTTTCTGTACAATGTTTCCAAGTTCAGAACATACACTGAAATACTCCCAATGAACTTGACTTCTGCTGTTTCTCTTTCTTCAGGAAACCATTTCACCAATGGAGTGGCATGGCCTCTCCTATCACCTCAATGTCTTTCTTCCAGTTGTGATTTCTTAAAGAAACGCTCTGAGGTCAAGGTCATGAGCTCTCACACTGCCACTCAGTATCTTGAGCCTGCTCTCCATCAGAATGAATTCAAGAAAAGACTGGTCAGGCTCGCCTGCTTGACCCTGTCCACAAACTCTTCCCCTTCACAAATTCACACCCAGGGAGGAACTATAGTCCATTAATATTTAATCACATTTTGGATGTGATGAGACAGAACTATTGAGTATCCCAACGCACCTCACTAGCATGAAGTTATAAAGTCAATTTGCAGCTTATTACCATTCTTGACTCATCACAAGCAATTTATTACCAAACCCTGTGACTTATATCCACAAGGAGCTTAAAAATGAAACTCAGATTAACTAAAATAAAACTCAGGTTTTTCAACATCACCAGGTCAGGGTGTGGATAACCCCATGATCAAGTGCATTCGCTACATGACAAAAATAAGGTCTAAAATCTTGTGGAGACCAGCCAGGAACAAAGGAGAAAATTAAGAAAATGTGAATCAAATCAAATCAAATCTCTGGATGGGTAGATTCAAAGTAAGAGACAAGTGGAAAATCATTCTGGAGTTTTTTGCTGAGGAAATTAGAAAGCAGAAAGTAGTAAGAGATGAAAGTCTGAAAGTGAAAAAGTATTACATTTTTGTGCAAAATAATACTGTTTGATTGTAGAATTGGAAATCACCTGAAACCACACTGTCCAAGTATAAACACAATTTAAAGTTTAATGGGTTTCTTTCATACCCAAATACATGCTCTGATTTAGAAAATCAGCATGATATTGTTCGTACTATTTATTACAACCTGTTTGCTTAGACATAATATCTTATGATTATTTTGACACATCACTAAGTATTCTAAACATGATTTTTTAAAATTTCATTTTTCACCTAATTACTTAATACTTTAGACATATCAAGAGCTATAAAGAATGAGATAATAGGACTGGGGATGCAGCTTAGTGGTAGTGTGCTTGTCTAGTGTGCATGAGGCCCCCAGGGGGGAGGGGGAAAAGCATGAGATAATAAACGACCAGCTCAAGAAAGAAATCATTACAAACACGGCTGGAGCTTTCCATGTGTTCCTCGGGATTCATTCTCCTCTTCTCCAGGTGTAACCACTTTATGCATTAAGAGTGATATTGTCCTGGTTGTAAAATGCTCCATCAGAGAAATGTACCATAAGCTATTTAACCAATTCTTTATAGTCAGGCATTAGGATGGTTCCGAGTTTTCCATTGTGATAGCCAACACTGCAATAAACATCATTGTATATACATTGTTGCACACACATCTGTGATTTTTTTATCCTGAAGACAAATTCCTAGAAATAAAAATGCCCTGGTCCAATGGTTAGCACATTTTGCTGGAGGGCAACATTGCCTAGTTGCTTTCCAGGAAAGTTATAACCAAGTGTACCCCACCCCACCCTCAGCAGGGTTAGGAGGAAACCTATCCAACAGCAGCTGCATGAGGAAGCCTGGGGAAGTGTCATAATGTGTGCTTCTAATCCACCTTGTCAACAGGCAGACAGTATCTGCTCTTGGCCCTGGGATTTCTGCCAGGTACTGAGAATACAAAGGCCAGTAAGCCACTGGCCACTCCCCACGCCCCCCCCACTCCCATGGATAGAGCTGAGGATGGTGTTGCTATGGAAACAGAACCGTGTGCAGTAGAGACACAGCCCTGCAAAGTGCTTTGGAGCACTGCTTCTGGAGCAGGCCTTGACCTTGGCAAACTATTTCACTTCTCTGTTTCCTTATCCATAAAAATAAGAGGCATGAAACTTGCTCAACTTCATCCATAAATCTGAGGTTCCAAAGATGCCATGCACAGAGCCAATCACTTGAAACATAATGTTTTTAACTCCTGATTTTGCATGAGGTCTTAGAAAAGCAGGAAAAGAAGGTCAGAGTACCAGATCAAAGAGTTGAGATGCGTCAGGGAATCTGCCGAAGCCCATCTCATAGAAGGGAAGAGTAAAAAAGTGGTTGTCAAGGGCTGGAGGAGGGTGGAGGGCAGGGAGGAGGGATAGGAAGTGACTGAATGATTGAGACAGAGCTATGGTTAGACACCACGAATAAGTCTTTGAGTTCTATTGCACATCAGGGTGACTATGATTAATGATATCATATCAAATATTTCTAAATAGTGAGGAGTCTGAATGTTCTCGCCACAAATAAATGATAAATGTATGAGGAGATGGGTGGGCCAAATACCCTGATTTGATTAGTACACAATGCGTATGTGCATCAAAACTTCAGGATGGGGGTTGGGGATGTAGCTCAGTGGTAGAGAACTTGCCTCCTATGCATGAGACCCTGGGTTCAATCCTTAGCACTCCAAGAAAAATTAACAATGTTCCCAAAAATATGTTCAATTATTATGCATCCATTAAAAATAAAATTAAAAAATAGAAAGAAGGAAGAAAGACAGTTAGGCAGGAGAGCAACGAGATTTGGGCTCATGGCACAGAATACAATTACCATCTTAAGTAAGAAGGCCCAGTAAATGATCCATGCCAGGTTTCCTGTGTTCCTGCTGGTGTGTCACCCCCAAAATGGATTAACAAAATGCTTCCTGAATGTGATCCACTCCACTTGGCTGTACAGAATGCCAGTTTCTAAGAGGGCCTTGGCTACTACACAGAAGGGTGTGTTTTCTGTGGCCAGAATGAAAAATGCTTTCTCTCCTCATACACTTCCTATAGTTTATGTGTATTAGCACATACAAGAAAGCACACTGTGGGGGAGACAGAGGTAGGAGGATTGGAAGTTTGAGGCTAGCCTTAGCAACTTAGCAAGATCCTGTCTCAAAATGAAATATAAAAAGGGCTGAGGATATGACTTTGTGGTAGAGCACCACAGGGTTTAATCCCCAATACCAAAAATAAATAAATAAATAAAAGAAAAGAAAGAAAAGAAAAAGCTACTGCAGAATAGTAGGTTGCAAAAGATACCATAGACACAGATACAGTATGCAATAGTTCATTAAGAAGTATTATTGGGGAGACAGGCATGGTGGCACATGCCTGTAATCCCAGTGGCTTGGTAGGCTGAGGCAGGAGGAGTTCATGTTCAAAGGCAGCCTCAGCAAAACACAAGGCTCTAAGCAACTCAGTAAGACCCTGCCTCTAAAAAAAATACAAAATGGGGCTGGGGATGTGCCTCAGTGGTCAAGTACCCCTGAGTTCAGTCCCTGGTACCATCCCCCCCAAAAAAGAAGTATTAATAAGAGTTTACTATGCACCAGGTCCTATTCTAAGTGCAGGGGATAAAACAAGAATATGATCCCTTGCCCTCAGCAAGTTTCCAATCAAGTATCAGAGGCTGACATGGGGTATATTGCCTTAATATTTGACTTTTCCCCCCAAGGACTAGATATTTCTTGTCTAATAAAAATACATAATTTTTGTTTTTTAGAATCGTGAATGAACCAGGCATGATGGTGAACACCTAAAATCCCAATGGCTCAGGAGGCTGAGGCAGGAGGTTCAAAAATTCAAAGGCATCTTAGTGAGGCCCTAAGAAACTTAGCAAGACCCTGTCTCAGAAACAACAGCATCAAAAATGGGCTGGGGATGTGGCTCTGTGGTTAAACACTGCTGGGTTCAATTCCTAGCCCCCCCCGAAAAAAAAAAAAAAAAAAAAAAAAACACCAATAGTGAGATTCCAAAACAGCCATAAAGACAGAAGCAGACAGACTAACAGAAACAGAAAAGTAACCAAATAAACAATCTCAAAGAAAGCTAAGAAAGAGCCAGGGTGAAAGGGGAAACACAGACACTCCAATACCAGAATGAAACCGTTCTGCTTAATAATCACATTTAATGATCTGTTGGAGACAGAGGTCAGCAAACTTTTTCTGTCTGGGGCCCAACAGTAAATATTGTAGGCTTGGCAGATCTTCAGGTCCCCGCCACAACTATTCAGCTCTGCCATGGCAGCCTGAGAGTTGCCAGGGACAACACAGAGATGAAAAGGCAGGCTGTGTTACTACAGGACTTCACTGATGGACGGGGGAAATGGAATTTCACAGCACATTTTCACCTGTCATGAGATATTATTGTTTATTTAATTTTTTTCTTGACCATTTAAAACAATGAAAATTATTCCCTATTCTTGGAGCACATTTGGCCCAGTGGTCATAGATTGCCAACCCGGACTGAAAAAGCTAAAGCTACATGTAAGTCCATTCATGGATATTCCCATATATTTTTTTTTCTTTTTCCCCTAGTCCCCAGAATTGAACCCAGGGGCACCATAACATGGAGCTACATCCCCAGTTCTTTTTAATATTTTGTTTTGAGACTGTGTCTGGCTAAATTGTAGAGACCTGTGTTGAATTTGCAATCCGCCTGCCTCAGCCTCCTGAGTGGTTAGGATTACAGACATGAGCACATGGCCCAATATGCTCTTTTAAATATTTTTTTAAAGGAGAGAGAGAGAGAGAGAGAGAGAGAGAGAGAGAGAGAGAGAGAGAACATGAATCTTTTTTTTTTCTAGATGGATAGAACGCAATGCCTTTATTTTTATGTGGTGCTGAGAATCGAACCCGGTTCACCCCCTTGCTAAGCGAGTCCTCTACCACAGAGCCACAATCCCAGCCCCCAATATGCTTTTAACTAATTCCAGACTGGTGATGTTAAACTGGTTTCTAGTTTCTAGTTTCTCCCTGTAACACACAGTGCTGCAATGAATGTCCTTGTATGTGCAACTTTGCATCCTTGAATGCATAAATGAGTGTCTTCTATCTCCCTGTCTCAGTCCTTACCCATGTCCCCAGCACCAGCTTACTGGAGAACATTAGATGGGAGGGCTTCCTGAGACAGTCCCGATGCAGTCCACATGCCGAGGCTCACAAAGGCTCTTATTCACCACCCTAATAATTCTATTTTTAAAGGGCTGTCAAATTGCCTGACATGAGTTATTCTTTATGAACCCTGCTGCTTGTTTTCAGTGATTAATCGTCCTCAATATTTACCAAAAGGTTCTCAAGATGGCCTTTGCTGTTTCTCCAGGAGGCTGCTAGACTCACTGTAGAGCCATTTGCCAGGCCACCCTGCCTCAAAGAGAGAGAGACTCCTCCTCCCAGTGTCTTCAACAGACTAACTAGCCCATTGTTTGCTTTAGATCCTGAATTTGATGTAGGATTTCTTTCCCCTGCTGCTGGAACTCAGGCACTTGGATAGAGGTTGGGTACATTTGTAGTTTTTTTTTTCTACTTATGCATGGCTATCTCCAACCTATTTTGTCCCCTTCACATTACTTCACATTTTTATTTTTAGATCATTTTTGCAAAAAGGATACATACTTATTGCAAAAATAAATAAATAAATAAATAAATAAATAAATAAATAAATAAATACAAGCTAATTAAACCCCATAAAGTGGACAGTGAAAGTCTTTTTTCCTAAGTCCAACCACTAACCTTATCCAACATCCCCTGCCAGCTCTTTTTCATACACACTGAGATTCTAACTGTGGAACTGCTTATCTGTGTGAGCTTAGACAAGTCACTGAACTTCTCTGAACCTTAAGTTCTTCGTCTTTAATGTGAGAATCATGCTTATGAAGCATTTAACATTTAATAGTACAGTTCCTAACCATGTTAAATGTTCAATAAACAATTGATGTTAGTACTATTATCAAGAACATTTCTTATCCTTTCTCTATTGCAAATATATTCCTAATTTTAACATAATATATAAGATAAATGATATCATTCTATGCATAAGTTTGGTATTTTTTGAGTCAATTTGTCTTCAATATCAATTTTATTCTTTGTAATGATTATAGAATGCCAAAGTACTAGTACCCTGCCACAGTCTGGCTGCAGCAAAATAGCTGGGGTGGGGGGGTGTCGAGCAACTTATGTACATTGATATAGCAGGAGTAGGAGCCATTTATTGTTAAGGATTGGAGTGGTATTTATACATTCCACACAGCTTATCTAATTAACATAAACTAGATACAGCAGTCAACCAATCAGGAATCTCCACACTTAATGGCATTACTTCACAAACCACTCCCTCTGGCATTTTGCCAGCTGCCATCCAGACTTGTTTACAGACTCTAACATTTCTCTGGAAAAATGCCAGGTGCTATCCTGACTTGTTTACAGACTCTAACAGTACCCTATTATTTATTTAATAATTCCACTATTGATGGTCATTCCAGTTTTCAATTCAGATTTTCAAGGCTGAAGAGAAAAATCCTTGAACGAATATTCAAGGCTGGGTATTGATGGGAGTATTTTCATAGTATGAATTCTCACAAATGGTATTGTTCAGTAAATGGGTATAGATGTTTTGATTTTAATAGTTATGGCCCAATGGGGCTGGAGATGTGGCTCAAGTGGTAGCGTGCTCGCCTGGCATGCGTGTGGCCCGGATTCAATCCTCAGCACACATACAAACAAAGATGTTGTGTCTGCCAAAAACTAAAAAATAAATATTAAAAAATTCTCTCTCTCTCTCTCTCTCTCTCTCTCTCTCTCTCTCTCTCTCTCAAAAAAGTATTTAAAAAAATAGTTATGGCCCAAGGTAGGCATCTGCCCATCTCTAAGAATATTTCCAGTTTTCTGCCTTCCAGAGCCTCATAGAGCTGCACCTCCTTGTCCCCTTGCCAGTAGAATAGCCACAAAACTCAGTCAAAACATCATGTTTATGAGCGACGTGTACCTTTACCATGTTATTGCCAATTTGAAGACTTCCCACGTCTCTTTCAGCTTCTACAACAGTGATCCTCGACATTCCAGGGAGTGGCTTCTTAGAAGCCTGAGTTCTGTAGTGATTTAAATATGGACCAACACCTCAGCTGACCTGCCACAAATACTGAATGAGGAAGAAATATGTTTTAAAGCCACTGTCGTTGGGTCATTGTTGGTTACTGTGGCCTGACCTGATGGACACTGCCAAATAGTTCTCCAGAAAATTTTCTGCCAGTTCACACTCCTGTTTTCTCACATCCCTTTTGCAATTTTTTTTCTGAATTTTATAGATTTCTCTCTTCCATTAGACTTATTAGAGATACTATGAGAAAAAAGGTGTGTAATGTCTCTGCCGCTTACTGCAGCTTTATTAATTTTATACACCTTATTAGCAAATCCCATTTTCTCAAAAATATCCCACCATGCTAATATGCAACTAAAATCCTTTCTCATGCTTTTTAATTCCTTGTCTTTTTTTCAACACCTCCTAATTCTTTTTCTGCTGGCCTCATCTTAGGCCCAATAGTCTTAACAAGTATATTATAATCCTATCCATGTCACATATCACTATCTTGTAGTTTTTTTTTTTACCTCTCCAAAGAGAAATGAGCACTGTGCTTTATATATAACTGGCTTTAATGTCCTTTCTAAAAATCACATTGGGACTGGGGTCATGGCTCAGTGGTAGAGTGCTTGTCTAGCATGTGTGAGGTACTAGGTTCGATTCTCAGCACCACATTTAAATCAATAAAGTCTATTTTTAAAAAATCACATAAACTACTTTCTATCTTTTCCTTTTTTTTCTTTCTCTTACAGCCCTAGGGATTGAATCCAGGGCCATATAGTACTGAGCCAAGTCCTCAGTCATTTTTATTTTTTTTCTTTTGCAACAGGGTCCCCCTAAGTTGCTGAGGCTGGCCTCAAAATTGCAATCCTCTCTCCTTGGCCTCCCGAGTGACTGTAACTAGAGGTATGATCTACAGCACCCAGTCTTCTACCTTTATTTAACAAGAGGAAACAAGGATGGACATGCATCCCAGCCCTAATCACTTTTTTTTAAATTTGTTCTTTTTAGTTATACCTGAGAGTAGAGTGTATTTTGCAATATTTTATACACTTGGAGTACAACTTCCTGCTTTTCTGGTTGTACATGATGTGGAGTTTCAGTGGTCTTGTATTCATATATGAACATTCTTATATAAAAACCCAGGAAAGTCCTGTTCATCCCATTGTCTTTCCTATTACCATTCCCCCTCTCTGTCCTTTATTCCTCTTTGTCTAACCCAAGGTACTTCTACCCTCCATACCCCTCTGCCCTTATTGTGAGTTAGCATCCATATGGAGCAACCATTTCATAAACTAGATGTAATATTGCTGAGAATGGAAGTTGAGAATCAGCCTAACCATTCTTTAAGGATCAACTCAAGTGTCACCTTCTTCATGGAGTTATTCTTTGTCATTCTCAGATTAAGTAAGAGTTCCCTCTTCTAAAGTCCTATGTATTTATCTTTTTCACAACACTTGCTTTAATGAATTGCAGAGAGAGGGGCTGCTTTGTGAACTCACTCTTCTGTTTTGTGATCACATTGTTGATTTACACAGAACACATTTTTCTGTTCTTGAATCATCAGTTATATCATTAGGTAGCAGCTCTCCCTGGGAGCCAAGAAGGGTGTGTGATCAGAGCACTAGTATATAAAGCAAGACCTCCCCAAGAAGGATTTGGAAAATCCTAGAAGCCTTAAAGTAGCTCAAATTCTTAAACTCCAAGTGCATTCTTGTACTTTTTTTTCTATTAGTAATGACTCTTCTACTGACAAAACTCAGGACAAAGGGATTTATGATGACGTTTGGTATCTGAATAGTCTCTCGGATGGGATGTCTCTGGCTTGGAAGGATCTAGCAGGACAATGTGAACTAACTGGATCAAGCTTGAGCACAACTACTAGGTTTTTTTTTTTTCTGGTTTTTTTTTCAGACTATATATTCCAAGAGGGAACATAATAGTTGTTCATTTATTGTTGAATACATACTTGGAGGTTAATCTGTGTAAAATACCTCTTCATTCTCTTGTTGCAATAAAGTCCAACAACAAAAGCAAGTCCAGAATCAAATTCTATCACACACACAAACATTTATTGAATAAGCATTTATCAGCAAGCAGGTACAAAAACAGTCACATGACCTCCAAGCTCAACCTCAGCTCACCTTAGTTCTGATTTTTTGTGTGCTCTGACCATTCTTGCAGAAAACTTTCCCTTGAGATGGACACACCCACATTCTTTTAAACACTGAGCCACATCCTCCGCCCTATTTTGTATTTTATTTAGAGACAGGGTCTCGCTGAGTTGCTTAGCACCTGGCTGTTGCTGAGGCTGGCTTTGAACTTGCTGTCCTTCTGCCTCAGTCTTCCAAGCTGCTAGTATTACATACGTGCACCACTGCACCCAGTTCACACCCATTTTCTTTTTTATTTATTTACTTACTTATTTATTTTTAGTTGTAGATGGATGGCATGCCTTTATTTTATTATTATTTTTCTAATGTTGTGCAAAGGATAGAAGCCAGGGCCTCACACATGCTAGACAAGTGCTCTCCACTGAGCCACAATCCCAGCCCATGCCCACATTCTCAAGGCACAATTCAGTGAACCTCAGAACCAGCATCAGGCAACCAGAATCATGTGTTTGTGAACAGAGGTAGGGCCAGTTTAGAATCAAGCCTCAAGCGCCATTTTGAACATCAGAGATTAAAAAGAACACTCAAGTTTTGTGTCCTGTTCATACAAGATTGAGAAATGTCTCTAATATATTTTAACCAATCTACATATCCTGAAAACCTGCCACTTTACAGTTGAAAGCCCACTTCTAATATTTATTATAGTAATTAACATGACCTTAGGTACTGGAGAAGCGTGAATAGAGCTAGGCTACTGTGGTTAAATTCATCAGCATTGTGGTCTTTCAAACAAACAGGCGCAAATGTCCATCTCTGGAACATATTCCCAATTAGGCTGTCGGGCACTAGGGTGTAGCTTAAAAATGATCAATCACTTATTTAGACCACCATCCCCACCACTGGAATAATTTAAAGTCAGTTACAATCATCAAGACACAGCTGTTGCTCACAGAAGATTCTATAGCACAAAAATTAAGGTAACAAATCCAGGTCTGGAAATGTGGGGTGGCAGAGAACAATAAGTTCCATAGGGATCTCTCTGTGTATTTGCAGTCACATTAACTTCTGTGACAATGTGAAAAAATGGAGAATTTGACCCACCAAGAAGACATCTCTCCTGGTACAGTGATAACAGCTGTCAGGTAAGGCTCAGCATTCCAAATCTATCAGAAAGACAGAAGTCTCATCCCAAAGCTCCTACACCAGCCTTGTAATGCTTCCAATACATTGTTTTATTCCTTTTATTAAAAAGATTTTTCTCTTGCCAAGTGCTGTGGCACAGGCTTATAATCCCAGCAGCTTGGGAGGCTGAGAAAGGAGGATCGACAGTTCAAAGCCAGCCTCAGCAGTTTAGCAAGGCTGTAAGCAAATCAGTGAGACCATCTCTCTAATAAAAATACAAAAAATAAATAAAAAATAAATAAAGGATTGGGGATGTGACTCAGTGGTCAAGTGCCCCTGGGTCCAATTCCTGGTACTAAAAAACAAACAAAAAACTTTTTTTTTTCTTTAGAGCACTTTTTGATTTGTGGAGAAGAAGGTAGAGAGGTTTCCAAACATCCCTTTCTTCATGTGAACAGCCTCCCTCATTATTGAATCCCCTACCAGAGGGGTCCATTAGTTGCAAGTGATGAGCATGCAGTGACCTGCCCTTATCACCCAAATCCGTAGTTGACATTAAGGGATATTCTTGATTTTGTACCTTCTATAGGTTTGGGCAGCTTTGTAATGACCTGACTCCAACATGATTGTTTCATACAGAGGAGTTTCACTGCCCTAAAAATCTTCTGTGCTCTGCCCACTCATCCCTCCCTGAAACCACTAGCAACCATTGATCTTGTTACTGTCATCCTTGACCAGTATCAAAGGTCCTGTTAATTAGCAAAATAAATATTGGAAGTGGGTTTTCATTGGTAAAATGACCAGTGTTCAAGAGATGTAGGCTGTGGCTGGGAATGTTGGTGTACAACTATAATCCTGGTGGCTTCAGAGGCTGAGGCATGATGATCATGAATCCAAACCAGCCTCAGCAATGTTTTTTTTTCTATTTTATTTTTTAATTGAAAGTTGCAGTTTATATATATATATATATATATATATATATATATATATATGCGCTGCAGATGGACACAATACCTTTTATTTTATTTTTATGTGGTTCTGAGAATCGAACCCAGTGCCTTCCATGTGTGAGATGAGCATTGCACCACTGAGCCACAACCCCAGCACTGCAGAGTTTATTTTTATATATGATTTGCAAAAATTTTTATTTTTTAAATTAATTTATTTATTCTAATTTGCTACACATGACAGCAGAATGCATTTCAATTCATAGTACACATATAGAGCCCAATTTTTCCAGGCTCAGCAATTTAGCAAGATCCTAAGCAAATTAACAAGACCCTGTCTCAAATTAAAAAAAAAAAATGCTTGGGGATGTGGCTCAGTGCTTAAGGATCCCTGAGTTCAATTTTTGGTACCAAAAGACAAAAAAAAAAAAAAACAGATGTAGATTGGCTGAAAATATTTTAGAACACATTTCTTTAAAATCTTTATGGATAGAACTGGATTTTAGTTGTAGCTGAACACAATACCTCTTTATTTTATTTCTTTATTTATATGTGGTGCTGAGGGTCAAAGCAGTGCCTTACACATATTAGGCAAGTATCCTACCACTGAGCCACAACCCCAGTCCCTTTTAGATACATTTCTTAACCTTGCAAGATTATGATGTAATACTCGAGTATGTTCCTCAGTCTTCTTAGTGTTAACTTTTCAAAAATGACTTACAGTTGAAATCCTTCAGTAGTAGTAGCTTTTCCAGATGGGCTTATTCCTTCTGTATTGTTTTAAAGAAGAGTATAAAGGAAGTGAGAACTTCCCTTGGACACTTACTAAATTGCTCCTACAAGCCCCCAGTCTGCATCTCTCCTCCTCAGTCTATATGTGGAGGTGACGCAGATTTAGACACAGGTGGATCTGACCATCTTGACTCTCCCCCACCTCTTCCTCATTATCACTCCCCTGTTTATGGCCATGGCATTTTGCACAACATCTTATTGTTTCCCCATTATTCCTTCACCAAGCCAAGGGTCAGCATTTAAAGGTACAAATGATGGTACTTGGCCTTCTATTATTTCCTCAGTATTTATATAATGCCTCTTAAGTGTTTTTAAAATGTATTTTGGGTCAGTGTTAATGGATAAAAAATGTTGGATGATATGGCTCAAAATATGTATCTTCTTGTACAATAATTCTTATGAAAATAATTTCCCATTATAAGTTCTATGAGTTGCATTTTTTTCTCCCCAGGAAATAGCTTTGACATGTGATATGGACCCCTCGTGTTTTCTGGCAAATTTCGTCTCCACATTAGATACTCTGAGGTCAGAATCTGCATCTCTTTAATCTCTGCAGGTCCAGTATTTAGCTCAGAGCAGAAGAACATAACAGGACTTCAGCAAGCATTTCTTAAGCAGGTGGATGGGAACTTGGGTGCTCATGAGCAACTGGTGGCTATTTGAGCTTGATTTCACTGTGATTTTGGCAGTATTGATACCTACATTGTTCTGAAATTCTGTTAAAACTTCAATGTATTTAATTGCATCCTAAGCACATATAAAAGAAATTTAGAGTCTAACTTATTTTATTTTCAGATGGAACTAATTCTACATTTTTACAGAAGGATGGTAGGCATGATGGTAACTCTGCAGAATTTTTGCTTAAAGTTAAATCAGTAGTTGCCATTTTTTAAAAGACTAAATTATGGGGACAAGTGGTAGCTAAGCAATTTTCAAACAAGAAGAAACCTTGTAGATTTATTCAATAATACTGGTTTATATTTACTGTAGACTTGCTATGTGCAAGGCTTGGTGCCAAGTACCTTTCAAGCATGATCTCATTTAATCCTTTTCCCTTTTGCCTCAGGCTGCAGTATGGTTTGGCACAGCACTGTCACTGATTTTGTCTTTATTGAAAAATGTGGATAGTTTTTTCATCGTGATTTTTTTGCATTAATTTTGATTTTTTAAAAATATGATGTTAAAATATTATTTATCTTGATTGCTGAGCTTTGGGGCACCTGCCTACCTTTTGTGCCCTATTCGCAGCAGCTGTCTTAGGAGGTGGGGGACTTTTAATTTTTTTCCCTTTAGATATGATAAAACTGAGGGTTAGAGTGGTTGCATTTGCCTGAGGTTTACAGGGGCTAATAATATTGGAGTATAAAAATCAGAATCCCCATGACCTCGCGTATTATCCCCCAGCACATAATTTCACAGATGAGGGAACTCAGAAGCAGAAGGTCTGGAGGATTTTCAGAGTAACTCAACAGCTTTGGGGCAGAACCATCCAAAAGCCCAGGATTCCTCACCAGTTACTAAAATGTAGCAAAAGGAGCCATTCATTGTGATTCTGTCATTCTAATTCTCCAGGCAGCACCAGGCTAAAGAATTCATTCTTTCCATAATTGTATTAATCATCTCCTAGGAGCAGGATACTATGTACCAACTGCTTTCTGATCAACTTCTTGGCAAAGAGGCTTGGGGAAATGTAGTCTTGGAAATCACTCCATCCTTCTGATAGACCCAACCTGATCTTTTCTTAAAATTGTGGTGAGCCATCTCACCACAATGCCATGAAAAGATAATTTCAGCTTTACTATCAATTACTACAAATTGTGAACCTGCTTGGAATGCCTGCCTGTGCCTTGAACTCATCCATGCCTGGCTCTCTGACCAGATAGCAGCCCTCTCTGAAACTTTAGTGACACCTCATAAATGTTGGCCTTCCCTGGCCAGACAACAACCCTCTCTGAGGCTCTAATGGTCCTCATAAATTCTGATGTTGGGGCCAGCAAAAAATGTAAACTACCATTAGTGTGATGCTTGTCAGAGTTCTGTTATCTGTAATCCCTCTTTGTGTAACTTTCTGGGCTATAAAGCTGGGCTGCAGGAAAGCTGGGGTTGCTGTCTTGTTCCTACAGTTTGGGGAAGGAAAGGCAGCCCAGCAGGTCAAAATAACAAGCTTGTTTTAATTTGATTTTAATTGTAGTCAGTGGTCTTTTCTTGCATTCTGTCTAACACTTCATTCACTGTCTTAGGCGGAAATACACAGCAGAACATGATTCTAGGAGGTTCACTGAAAAAAAGGAGGATACAGATATAAAAGATGATAAGCTCACTTGTAAGAAGTGCTCAAAAGTTACAGATCCCCTGTTGCAAATTCTGAATGCTGAGTAGACTCAGTTTAGCAAAACAGCGCTATGTGCTGTCAGAAGAGAATTCATAAAAATGTAAAGTAATGGGCTGAGGCTGTGGCTCTCTGGTAGCGTGTTTGCCTGGCATGTGTGAGGCACCAGTTTTGATTCTTAGCACCAGATATAAATAAATAAAATAAAGATCTGTCAACAACACTAAAAATTATTTTTTAAAAAATGTAAAGTAAGCTCCCTTTCTTTCGGGCATTTATATTCCACTTGAAGAAAAATTCATACACATTTGACATGTCCAGCATTTAACCAACCCCCTACTTAGGCCGGTGGCCCTTTTAGAATTCTCGTAGTATACAGATTTGTCTGTTGTATAATCATTCAATTCTTCATTCCTGAAAAATGTGTTGTCTGCGTACCATGTGCCAGGCATTTTTCCAGATGCTGGAGAGGTATGTGTGTAAAAGGTGTTGCTGATATAAACAAAGAAAGTAACTTCATAATGAAAAAGACCTAAGACAGGTTTGTTATCAAAAGGTTGTTCCTCAGCCAGGCACAGCGGTGCATGCCTGTAATCCCAGTGGCTCAGACAGGAAGATTGTGAGTTCCAAGCCAGCCTCAGCAAAAGCAAGGCCCTAAGCAACTCAGTGAGACCTGTCTCTAAATAATATACAAAATAGGGCTCCAGATGTGGCTCAGTGGTCAAGTGCCCCTGAGTTCAATCCTCAGTACCCCAAAACAAAAACAAAAACAAAAACAAACAAACAAACAAACAAAAAAAAAACAAGAGCTTAGTCCTTGTCCCTGATGCCAAACCAATAATAAGGACACTGTTTTGAGAAAAATGGAAAAAGAAGTTTTACTGCTTTGTTAGCAAAGGAGAAATACAAGGGACTGACTCTTGTCCCAGAGGTTGTGATTCTGCCTATCATGGGGAACAGGTGGGTTTTAAGAGATGAATCAAAGGCTACGCTCCCCATGTTCTGTGTCAGAGTAGTAATTCACTTATCAATTTGGGAGACAGTCATTTCTGAGATCTTCTGGTGCCATCCCCAAGTCTGAATTACTTTGTTCCCATGGTGAGTGTGCAAACAGGTAACTCTGCCTAGGATGGGGAAGAAAGGTAATCCTGTTTTCCCAAGATGGGGGAAGAGGAAAGGAAGAGAAAGAAACAGGTCCATTTTTAAAATAAGCCACAGTGGCAGAGCAGGAAGGGCTATATTCAAAGTGCAATGTGGATTACTGTTACACGTGACTGGATAATGTACAGAGGAAGGTTTTTCTGACGTTCTATCTGAGACGTGAATAAGAAAGATCCATTAGAGATGATGTGGAACCAGGCATGGTGGAGCACGCCTGTCATCCAGCACCTCAAAAGGCTGAGAGGAGGACTGCATGTCAAGGCCAGCCTCAGCAACTCAGTGAGGCCCTGTTTCAAAGTAAAATTCAAAATATGCTGGAGATGTGGCTCAGTGGTTAAGGGCCCCTGGGTTCAATCCCTACTACAAAAAAAAAAAAAACCAGAAATGATATAAAGGCACAGCACATGGTAGTAGCATGTACAGAAGAGATTCTAGGTGGGAATGACCTTCGCTGGGAAGGAAAGACGGTTCAAGACAAAGTCAGAGACAAGCCACACCTAGATCATGTTAAAAAGAATAATTTTAATCTAAATGTACTCTTTTTGTAATTATTTCACAGCTGTCTTCTAAATGAGGAGAGAAGACCCCCCAGGGCAGGGTTTTTACTGCTTTTGTTCTCTAGGCCTGGTCCAAATGGTGGAGAATCGGTATTCAATAGGTGTTTTGGAATGATAAGAACTGCATAAAGAAACCCTTTAGGAACTGTATCATTTTGGACTCCTATTTCCTTAGAAGTTCATTTTGATGGATTTATTTTTAACATCTTCTTCTTGCCCTGAATTACCAACTTTAATCATCCATCTGTGCTCTATGGGCACAAGCTATCACAGATAGATGGAATTGGGATTAGAAAGGATCCCTGACAAAATGTTTGTACTAGAATTTGGCTGAAGTGAAGAAGTATATGGTACCTTCTCCAGATGAGGTGTTCAGCATCTGATAAATATTCTGTCGTGTGGGATAATGGAGTCTAGATTAATAAAGCCCCAACTCCAGTGACTTCTTTAACTTGAAGAATGGATTATTGAACTAGAACTAACTTCAATGAAGCTGCTTTGGGGTGATTATGAGGGTTACCTGGGGTAGGTTTTTTGTTGTTGTTTGTTGGTTTGTTTTCCCCAGTGCTTTATATCAAATCCAGGGCCTCACACATGCCACGAAACATCTCTACCACTGAGCCACATCCCCAAGCACTTGCTTGTTTTTTTTTTTGTTGTTGTTGTTGTTGTTTTTTAATAAAAAGACTTAAGACAGATTTAGAAACTATTGCTGGATATATAACCTTATGGAATCCAAGAGTCAGATTATTTGTAAACAAACCTTTGAAAAGACCATTTTAGATAGCAATTCAGGGCTTTCCTGTCAGCAGGTCAGTATCTAGATAAACAATACTGCTGAACAAAACAAGTAAAAAAGCTGGATTAGAAACATAAAATTGTCTGTTAAAGTGCTTCACTCTACTGGGAGGGAAAGAAGAATTCCCCAGAGGCCAAGAACAGAAAAGCAAAGTTCCTGGGAAACATTCTTCTGAGATGAGTGACCTTGAACTTGGGCACACGCAACTGCTCAGAGTGGGCACCTGAGCTGTAAGGGTGCAGAGGGTGCTCATCGGACATCCCCACACAAAGTTGAAACCCTCTGTGCAAGAAGCAAGGAGAAATAAATCTAGAGTATTGATAGAAACCAAAAGAAAAGAGCTCTGGTCAAAGATAGGGAGTAAATAATCCTTTCCCTGAACATTTGTAACAAGGCAACCTTCACCTTCCTGGGTGTGCAGTCTGCATTCTACCTGTAGGATCCTAAAATACTTTCAGAATAAGATTTAATATAAAGTAGAATGAGAGAGTTTAAGGTTGTGCCTTTTTACATGTTGAAATGCAATTATTTAAAATCCTTTCTTTTTTATTATACAGGTACATTTAATTATCATATATGAAAAAAAAACAGGAAATATAGAAAAGAAAAAAAACAGGAGCAGATTTAACAACTCTACATGTTCTAAATTAATAAGAAATTGGAGAGTTTTAAGAACCACAGGCAAGGAGTGCCATGGTAACAAAATACTTAAAGGTCACACAATCTAAAGAGTGACTTACTTTAATTATTGGCCTGTCTTTTTTAAATCTTTTTTTTTTTTTGTCTTTCGTACGAGAAAAAGGAAATGAAGCTATGGGTGGATAAGTTGAAACCAGGTGATGGGATGATCCTCATTAGTTTGCTAAATTAATAACAATCAATAGTTTTTTTTAAATGATATCAATATTCAAGCTCAGTAGGACTGATACTAAACTCTCCCTGGTTTTAATTCAAACATTGAACACTGGGGCCTGGCACAGTGATACATGCTGGTAATCAAGTGTCCCAGGAGGCTGAGTCAGGGGGAAATCAAGTTCAAAGCCTATCACAGCATAAGTGAGGTGCTAAGCAACTCAGTGGGACCCTGTCTCTAAATAAAAATACAAAAAAGGGTTGGGGATGTGGCTCAGTGGTCGAGTGCCTGAGAGTTAAAAAAACAACAACAACAACAACAAAAAAAAAAACACATTTGACATGGAAGATCTAAAAAGCTACTAGATAAATGGGAAAAAGCATCAGATCCTGGTCCGCACTGATGTCACTAGGGGAGAAGTAACATAAAGGGAACAATTATCTTGACATATAAGTGTTTTCCTCTGACAGTCAACCTCAGTCTTCCAGATGTTCAAATTTGCTTTATTTGTCCAAAGGGAACCAAGGAAGTCCACAAAGCACATTGTTTTATAGGCTCCATATTTTATCCAAATTGATTTTTTCCCTATTCCATTCTTTGCCTGATCTATATTTCTTCTTGGAAACATCCCTCCTATATAGTATATCACTGCCATAAATTTAGCTATTGAGAGACAAGGAGATGAGACTGATACTTACCAATGTCTAAATAATTAGTAGCTTGATGATGCTTGGTAGTGAGACTGAAACTATTTTCAATCTCCAATCAAGATGTCTCAGCATGACTCCTTTCAAACTATGAAAATAGGTCTCTATATTATTTTATTAACCATAAAGGCACTTGTTCCACAAGTTAAAATGAATCTCATTTTTCTGAAGGATGCCTTCAATAGAAAGAGCTAGAGCCCATCTTCTTATTTCTAAGCCAGCCTGTAATAAGTGGGAGGATGATTATTACTCTAACTCAAGTTATACTCACCAAAAACTTGTAAAAAAATTATACTGCATTGAAATTTAGAAAATAACATAAAAGGAGTATATCTTAAATTATAAACATTTTTGAGAGAATAGTTATTGGCTGCCTCCCCTGAATAAGTTCTCAACCTTCTTTCTTTTTAACAGGAACTCAAATTTCTCAGTCAAAAGGTCTGGCTGGAATTGAACTCTCCCAAAAATTCAAGGGTAGGATTATTATGAAAGATTATTAATCAACGCTTATTGACATAAGCCTTGAATAGCTCATGTCATGCATTCATATCCCAGCCAGTGTGAATGGTCTTTTGGAAGAATTTTGGGGAAAAAATTTCTTCTCTTTTCTGTGGAAGCTGCCAAAAGAATACATTCTACAATGTGCTGAAACAGAAAAAAAATGGAGCTTCTGTTTCTACCACCAGCCTTTTGAAACCATGAATAATTCCAACCTTTAAATGGAAGATATTATGGAGAAAAGCAAAATGCACTCTAGTGATATGGGTAAACCACTAGACCAATCTATGCCTGAAGTCGTAACCTATCATGGAACTTCTTGGTTAAATAAGCTGATGATTCCTCTTATTGTCGTAGCTAGTCTGAGCTGGGTTATGTGTTATCTTGTAAACAAATGAATCCTGTCAATTATTAATGGAGGTTGAAATCTCCAAGGTAGGTAGGTGTTCTTTCAAAAGTCCAGACTTGAATATAATTATCCAGGTATCTTAGGGATTCACAACTTAATTAGACAGTGTAGGGCATCTTACTCAACTGCAGCTTGGTGTTTAGTAAAGTTGAATCTATTATGAAGAAAATATTTCTAACAATAACATGTAGAAAATCTATTAATCATATAAAATATGTAGAACATAAAATTTTGTCATTTTAACCATTTTGAAGAATACAATTCAGTGGCACTTAGTATATTTACATGTTGTGCAAACACCTTTATCTGAGTCCAAAACATTTCACTACCTCAAAAGAAGATTCTCTATGAGAATAATAAATTCTCTCCTCACTCTCTCCTTCCTCATTTCTGAAAACCATTAGTCGGCTTTCTGTATTTGTCTATTATGAGCATTTCCTATAAATGGAATTATGCAATATGTGAGCTTTTTGAATGTCTTTTACTAAGCATGCTTTCAAAGTTTATCCATACTGGAGCACATATCAGTATTTCATTTATTTTATGGATGCATAATATTCACTATATGGATATAACACATGTTTATCCCTTCAACAGTTGATGGGCATTTGGGTTGTTTTCACCTTTTTTGCTATTATGAATAAGGCTGTTCTGAACATTCATGTACAAATTTTTGTTGGGAGACTCTTCTTCTCTTTTTTTGAGAAGATACCTAGTAATGGAATTCTGGTCACAAGATAATTCTATGTTAAGTTATTCAGGATTCATTCAACTATTTTTGATAGCAGCTGCCCATTTTTCATCACAGGTTTTGATTTTCATAACCTCAATCTGCACCTCTCAAGACTTCCTGTTGAACAAGTTTAAAAAATCCCTAAGGCCTGTTCTAATACTTTCCAACCATATTCTGCCCATTGCTCCTACTGGACTTAGATGGACACAATCATAGTCAATTCAAATGCTATTAGCAAAACACATGATTTTTTATCTGACTGCCAGTCCAAAGCACACATTGCCAATTGATCAGCTCTCTACAAACTAGCAACAGCTTCAGAATTCCCACCCTACCCTCACTGCCAATCAACTAATGGGGAAACAAAACTGAGCTTTTTATCCTCCTTACCTCAGTCTCCACTGTGTTTCCCTCCAGGTATCATGCTCACCAGGAATCCCATTTCTTGGGAGTCTCAGATGCCTGTTTGCAAGACCAGATCAGACTTCACTATTTTCATGAGAATACCAATTTCCCCACTGAGAACTCCCAGAGCCACCAGCCTGTGCCCATTAGTGCCCATTTTTCAGCTCTTAGCTTTACACCTTTTGCTTTATTTTATAGATATTTTCTACAGAACATGCATGTTCCTTGCACACTGTGAGTGTGATACAGACAGGAAGAGTGAGCAGAAACCAGGTCATCTGGGTCACTTACAGGCTGACCTCACACTCTGTTATCATGAGACAAGCCCCCTAACTGTCTGGGCCACCTCTTTTTTTCCTCCTATGAAATTCTGACATTGCATGTTTCCATCCTTATAAATAATGCCTATGAAATTCATGGGAGGTGAGCAATAATTCAGGAGGGTGTAGAGCAACACCATCTATATTTTTATATCTATCTCTCATCTGTCACTGACAAACATAGTAGGAGGTCAGACAGTGATAGACTGTTGTCTTCACAATACACTCCTTCACCACCATGGTTGGACATTAAGAATCAGCAGAGCCATGCATTCCATAGTTTTTAATATTCATTCATTTTCTTATCCATTTATGCTCATCTCTTTCCCTCCCAAAAAGTTGATGGGACACACATATTCTCTTGTCTAAGTAGGCTCTTTTGAAACAAGTGAACTCTCAGCACAGCCCTGTGACTTGATTCAGCAGGTACTACTGTCATCCCACTTAGGTGGGTACACTGAGGATCGGGTCAGGATTGGTCCTACAGCTTCTCAAACAAATGGCAGAGGTGGAGTTTGAGCACGCTGTCTGACTGCCTGTTCCTTGATCTTAACTCCTACACTACCTTGAGTCTAAAAGGAACAGGTTTGTAGCATACAGGATTTTTGTCCCGAGGAGCACAACACAAACTTAAGTGAAAACACACACACACACACACACAAACACACACACACACACACACACACACATTTTTTTATTGGTTATTCAAAACATTACAAAACACTTGACATATCATATTTCATACATTTGATTCAGGTGGGTGATGAACTCCCATTTTTACCCCAAATACAGATTGCAGAATCACATCAATTACTGGGGATGTAGCTAAGTTGGTAGAGTGCCTGGTACACACATATTTTTGAGGAGTAAAAAAAAATAAAAAACAAATGATTTAACTTTAAGTCCCATCTCCCACCAACACATTTCAACATTGATAAAACTAGATGTGATCATACACTCTTTAAATCATTTAATCAGCATTCATGGATCATTATTCTATACTAAGCACTGTGCTTGGTGTGATATCCTTTTGAAATTGTTTAAAAAAAATAGTCCATAAATTTAACCATTACATGTGCCCTGTGTTTCAGAGAAACTACTGACTTTGCTGTAGGCATTGCTCAGTTCTTCTGAATGGACCTGGTAATTAGTTACTAAAAACAGGTGAAAGAGGAATCTGAGCTTTTATTAAAAACCCTAACAGTATCTTCATCAATATTATTAAAATTTGACTCATCCTTATCACTTCTGTGAAAGTTAAATGTCATTTAAGCCTAAGGATTTCACATAGTAAAAAAAAAAATCAAGTCAACATGGAATGATTCAAGCATATTTTTAGAATGAAATCACAAACACTCCATGTTCTCACATCTTTGCTGTTGGAATCAGAATAATTGCCCTTAAAAGATGTCCATATCTTAATCCCTGGAACCTGTGACTGTGATACTTCACATGCCAAAAAAAAGCACTTTGTAGTTGAGATTAAGTCTCTTGAGATGAAAGATGATCTTGGAATACCTTGGTGAGCACAGTGTAATCACAAGTGTCCTTAATAAGTGGGAAACAGATCAGGGAGACAAGAAGAGAGAGGGTGAAGTGATGTGGGGCCATTAGCCAAGAAATGTGGGCAGCCCCTAGAAATAAGAAAGAGGAGGAAGAAACCTCTTCTAGAGCCTTTAGAAGGGATGCAACTTTGCTGACACCATGATGTTGCCTAACTAAGACTGACTTAGACTTCCAGCACTGTGATGTAATAAGTCTGTATAGTTTTAAACCATGAAAGTTGTGATAATTTGTTACAGTTGCAGTAAGAAACTTGCAGACAGACCTTTCTGAATCACATAGTAGATGTTAAGTTACCTCTGACTCCAATACCTGACACCATAAAATGACATCATTAAAATAAAAAAGAAATGCCTTCTCATGCTACTAATCTTTTTGCAAGCACAAGAAAATTAAACCTAATTATGGTATTTGCCAGTAAATGGATGGAACTGGTGAATATCATGCTGAGTGAGATAAGCCAATCCCCCCAAAAACCAAAAACCTAATGTTCTCTCTCTGGTATGTAGATGCTAACCCATAATAAGGGGGGGCATAGAAGTTCATTGGATTAGACAAAGAGGAACAAAGGGAAGGATCAGGGGATGGGAATGGGAAAGTCAGTGGAATGAATGGGACAGAACTTTCCTATGTTCATATGTGAACACACGACCAGTGAAACTCCACATCATGTCCAACCACAAGAATGGGGTCCTAATTAGAATAAGTTATACTCCATGTGTAGAATATGTCAAAATACATTCCACTGTCATTGTACCTAAAAAGAACAATTAAAAAAAAAAACACTAAATCTGGGCCTTTTGTAAAGGTAAAGGAAACAAGAATGGTACAATATATAATTTGACCTTCCTCAGAGTTCAGTGTGTCAAATATAAACACAAGAAATAATGGCAATTCAAAAGTCTAATCCACATAAAACCCCCAAACACCCCTACTGCATGGTCCAGTTTTAACACAGAGTCACATTCAGAGAAACAACAATCAGATTTAAAAAGCACAATTCAGAGCTACTGAAATCTTGTTTAAGAACATTCTAAAAGGGAAAATTCATACTATCATACTATCAGCTGGGGAGGCTGAGGCAAGAGGATTGTTAGTTCAAAGCAAGCCTTACCAATTTAGCAAGACCCTAAGCAACTTAGTGAGACTCTGTCTCAAAATAAAACATTTGAAAAGGGCTGGGGATATCTTTCAGTGGTTAAATATTCCTGGATTCAATCCCTGGTGTCCTCAAAAATAAAGAAGAAAATTTAATTTTAACTGATAACTTCTTAAAAGTCTTCTTGAGGTTTATCTCATTCTCTATTTAGAGCATAGCAATGGCTCCCCAAAAGTTTCTCTTTCTCTCTTTCTCCCAGAATTGTCAACACTCAGATTTATCTCCTCTCTGGTCTTGTTCCTCATCCTCTCCAAGTCTCAACCCTTTAATATGTAGATCTGTGATTCTCAAGGAGGGGCTAAAATGCACAGGCCAGCCTCACAATAAAGAACTGTCTGCACAAAATGTCAAATGTACAAGGTAGTTCCCTGACCAATGAGGTTTCTTCCTCACAAAAATGAAGGGAGGGAATACACAGTATCTTATGATTTCAGTTCTATTTTCTTTTATATCTGTGCCATAAGAATTCTATGCAATAACATATATAAAGTTTCCAGAATGTGGATCAAACCATGAATGCTCAGAAAATATTAGTTCTCATCCTTTTTTCTTGAAGGGAATGAAGAACCCAATTTATTCTAAATACAGTATCCCTAAAATAAAATAGCATCTCACCCTCTGTGGCCTTCCACCTCACAGCTGCCTCAAACTTGTGAATATTTCAATTATAGAAACTCTTCACCAACTAAAAGGGAGTAGCACATTCCTTAGGAGAATTAGGTTTGGAGAATAAGAACATCAGAAAAACAACAGACAAGAGGATTATTAAAATCCAGCATTCTATTGATGAATACTGAAGACTCAAATTAATGTTTCAAACTTAAAATCTTTATCAAGTAGCATGAACAATTTGTTAGAGAGATAATGACTTTTATCTGTTTTAAAAAATGCCTCATTTTTATTGTTATGACCGGGAAGACCTTTGCAATTTGGTTAGATATATAGAATTTTAATTTCTCTGCATATGTTTTTAAAATTATGGAATATTTGTATTATTAAATTTACCAATTTAACCATATTAAATTGTACTGTTCAGTGCCATTGAGTATATTTGCATTGTTTAGCAACCATAACCACCATTATCTCCAGAACATTTTTCAATTTGCAAATCTGAAACTCTGAGCCCATTAAACAATAACTCCATTGCCCACTCAAGCAGCTCCCGGTGACCACCATTCCACTTTCTATTACTATAAGATTGATTGTTTTAGGTCTCTCATACAAATGGAATCATGCAGTCATTGTTCTTTTGTATCTGGCATATATTATTTAACATGACATTTTCAGGACTCATTCACATTAGTAGGTGCTAGAGTTACTTTCCTTTTTAAAGTGGGATAATATTCCATGGTATGGGTGTAGCACATTTCATTTATCCATTTACCCATCAATATGCTCTTGAATTGCTTCTACTTTGTTGGTTCTTGTTAATAATACTTATATGAAGTTGAGAGTAGCATGTATTTTTATAAATACTCAAGTCATGGCAACTGAAATAATCATCTGTATTTACTTTTGTTTGTATTATTAAATGTATTTGTTAGACAGCTTTGCATTGTTGGAACCAAACACACTGAAAAGAATAACTGAGAGGAGGAAAAGTTTACTTTCAGCTCATGGTTTCAGAGATTCTGTCCATGGTCAGCTAACTCCACCACTCTGAGCCTGACGTAAGGCAGAATACCATGGTAGAAGGGCTGGTGAAGGAAAGCTTCTCAGCTAAAAGCAGCCAAGAAAGAGAGAAAGGAATGAATGGATAGATAGACAGGCAGATAGACAGACAGATAGATAGACACACATACTCACACACATAAGGAGGGAAATGGCACATTGGGAGCCAGGAACAAGATGAAGTCCAACGGCAGGCATAACTTACTTCCTTCAGCCATGAATCACCTTCCTACAATTACTGCCCAGTAGTCTATTCAAATTATTAATCTATCCAATGAATTAATCCACTGAATATCTAATCATATCACCTCTGAACATTCGTGGATTGCCAGATACATTCAATAATACTGATAACTTCTTAAAAGTCTTCTTGAGGTTTATCACATTCTCTATTTAAAGCATAGCGATGGCTCCCAAAAAGCTTTTCAGGGCACCTTAGACACCATAAAAATGTGGAACTCAAATTTTACTTTTTCCAACCTGCAAAAATAAACCAGTTAAGATTTCTGAAGCAAAATTAAACAAAACAACAACAAACTCATTATTATAAGAACTAAAGGTCCCATGCTATTTTGTCAACCTAGCCATGTGCTACTTTTGGGAAGTAACTTTGTCTTCCAATAGTAATTTTCACTGAGTGTAAATAGATAAAGTCTTGGACACATGTAACCTACCAAGATTTAACCATGAAGAAAATGGAAAACGTAAGTAGACCAATAATGTGAGACAAAATTGAATCAGTAATTAAAATCATATATGTATGTGTGTGTTACATATACATATATATGTGTATATGATATAATACACACATATATATATATCTCACACACACATATATATGTATATATATATACATATATATACAAACACACATACACACACAAAAGAATAAAACTAGACATACTTTATCACATACAAAAATTAAAATTAAACTAAATTTTTAAATAAACTGAAAATGTGTTTAAAAATAACTTACACGAAACTAATAGAAGAAAACAAAAGAGAAATGCTTCAAATCTTTGGTTTCTACAAAGATATTTATGGGGTTATGACCCAGAACACAGACAGCTAACACAAGAAGTATCAAACAGAATTGCATCAAACTAAAAATTTTCTGCACAGCAAATGAAATAGCAGAGTAAAGAGACAACCTACATGATGGGAGAAATTACTTTAAAATACTTATTTAGCAAGGTCTTAATTTTCAGTATATATAAGAAACTCAATAAACTCAAAAACAAAGAACAAATAATAAAATTAAAAGTGGGCAAATGATTTGAATAGACATTTTTCAAAAGAAGACGCACAATACACCAGCAAAGTAAAAAATGCTAAATGTCACTAATCATTAGAGTATTTTGGTTTAGATATGACATGTCCCCCAAAAGCTCATGTATGCAATAATGCAAGAAAGTTTAGAAATGAAATGATTGGGTTATAAGGGCATTAACCCAATCCATGCAGTAATCCACTGATATGGATTAAATGGGAAAGAACTATAGGCAGATAGGATATGGCTGGAGGAGGTATGTCAGGAGGGCAGCCTTTGGGGTTTATATTTTGTCTATGCTTAGTGGATTTCTCTCTGCTTCCTTGTTGCCAGGTCCCAATCTGCTTTTCTCTGCCATACTCCTTTGCCATATTTTGTATCATCTCTAACCCAGTGCAATAAAGTAGAGCATCTATAAATTGATATTTCTGAAACTTTGAACCAAATAACCTTTTTCTCTTCTATGTGCTTCTTCTCAAGTATTTTGGTCACAGCAATGCAAAATCTGACTAAAACATGAGGTTAATGAAAATCAAAATCAGAGTGAGATATCATTTCACCCAATTAGAATGACTAGTATAAAAAAAAAAGACAAAATTCTCTTGAGACTGCAGTGACAGAGAAACACTGTTGGTGTGAATATAACTTACTACAGCCATTAGGGAAAACACAATGAAGGTGCCATAAGAAAAAGGAAGGGAGCTAGGTAGAAATGCTGTGTCCTGCATGGCCGTTAATTAGGTTCCCAGACCGGGCATTGAGGGGATAGAGAAAAGACAAATAGATACACAAATAGAGAAAAAGTCGAGGCATGGTGGATCCCTAAACCTTGATAGGGAAATAGTTACCACAAGCCAGCTTGGCAGGTTTATTATATAGGTTTAAACATCAAAAGGATTTATTATGAGAAAGTTTCTTCAAGATAAACAAAACCCAAGTTGAGGGTATAAACAGCCCAATTACTACTATCAGCTTGTACTCATATAATTCTCTACCCCTGGGTATCTGTGGTTTGAACCCAAGGAAAAGAACTGATAAGTCCATGGCTGGCACAGAATTTCTCTTTGAACAGGGAGGGCATCACCACAGCTGCTGGGCAGTCTCAAACTGATACTTTCACATGGAGAGTTCCCTGGAGGAGTATTGCCTCTGTCTCTGGACAGTTCAAGAACCATAATTTGGGCTGACGTTGTGGCTCAGTGGTAGAGCACTCGCCTAGAAGTGTGAGGTCCTGAGTTCTATCCTCAGCATCACATAAAAATAAATAAAACAAAGGTATTGTGTCCAACTACAACTAAAAAATAAATATTTTTTTAAAAGAAGCATAATTTATTTGCTGCTCCTGACAGAGTGTGGGAAAAGAAAAGAGAAAAGATAAAACAGAACTACCATATTATTTGGCAAAGCCATCATTGGGTGTTTATTCAAAGGAAAGGAAATCAGAATGTTGAAGAGATATCTGCATTTTCATGTTCTCTACAGCATATTTACAATAGCCAAGATATTGAATCATCCTAGATTTCTTTTGTTGAATTAATTCTTAAAGAAATTATGCTATATATACACAGTAGAATACTATTCAGCCATAAAAGTTAATGTACTTCTCTCATTTGCAGTAACTCTGTAGAACTATAAAACACCGTGAGTAAAAGAAGCCAGGCACAGAAATTAAGTACGTTTGCACTTATATATGGAAGTTAAAAATGTTAATGTCCTAAATGTTGCAATTAAAATAATTTTTATCAGAGATTGGGAAGAGGTGTAATGGAGAGAGAATGGCCAAAGATACAGGATACATTTAAGTAGAAAGAATAATTTTAAACATGTTCAAATACTAACACATTTAATATTTTATTTAACCTGTCTAATGTTCTGTAGTGCAGTAGGGTAAATACACTTGGGAACATTTAACTGTATATTTCAAAAAGAGTGGAGAGAATTTGGAATGTTTTCAACATATAAAAAATGATAACTGTGTTGAGTCCATGGATATATTGACTATCCTTATTTAATCTTTTACATTGTATACATGATTTGACACATCACACTGAAACCCATAAATACATATGGTTATTTGTCAAAAACATTTTTTTTCATCAAACTATTTTTAATGATGCTAAAGAATAGAAGTATTTTACTACTTTTTAAAATAATAAAACTTCATAAAGGGCACCGTTACCCCCAAATGAACTGAAACAATTAAATCATATCCATTTTAATTGTAGAGCAAAGTCCATCTAAATTGCTAAATATTACATTTAGAAAAAGTAAAGATTCTTTTTTGATTCATATTCTATTTCTCTACCCAATGAAGCATTCTTATAACAATAATTTTATTTTATATTAAAATACTTATAAAAAGAAAATATATAATTTAATCTGAAAAAAATTTACTTAATTACCTTTTACTTAATTGAACATCTTATTTCATATAAATTTTTTCTATGTACATTCCCATGATATTTTCCCTTGGTATGTATAAAAATCATCAGCAAAATGCAATCCAATATACAACTCCAGATTTCCTGATTTTCTATACCTACAATGTTAAAATTTTTTTTTATATCATCGATGTTCATAGCAGCACAATTCACAATTGCTAGACTGTGGAACCAACGTAGTTGCCCTTCAATAGATAAATGGATGAAAAAATGTGACATTTATACACCATGGAGTATTACACAGCACTAAAAAATGACAAAATCATGGAATTTGCAGGGAAATGGATGGCACTAGAGCAGATTATGCTTAGTGAAGCTAGCCAATCCCTAAAAAACAAATACCAAATGTCTTCTTTGATATAATGAGAGCAACTAAGAACAGAGCAGGGAGGAAGAGCAGGAAGAAAAGATTAACATTAAACAGATACATGAGGTGGGAGGAAAAGGGAGAGAAAAATGAAATTGCATGGAAATGAAGGGAGACCCTCATTGTTATACAAAATTACATATAAGAGGTTGTGAGGGGAATGGGAAAATTAACAAGGAGAGAAATGAATTACAGTAGATGGGGTAGAGAGAGAAGATGGGAGGGGAGGGGATGGGGGATAGTAGAGGATAGGAAAGGTAGCAGAATACAACAGTTACTAATAGGGCATTATGTAAAAATGTGGATGTGTAACCGATGTGATTCTGCAATCTGTATTTGGGGTAAAATTGGGAGTTCATAACCATCTTGAATCTAATGTATGAAATATGATATGTCAAGAGCTTTATAATGTTTTGAACAACCAATAAAAAATTTTTATATCAAATGTTTTTTTATCTTGCTAAAGAATACAAATATTTTTCTTTCCATCAAGTTTTCATTTGGTGATATCAGCAGATTTCATTTTATTTAATCAGCCTTTTAGAAAATTTTTCAACTATCATTGTAAAACTGAGAGTTCTTAAAATGTATCATGAAATATGTATTTTACTATTAAGTGGAATCAGAAAGCATGACCTTTAGAAGACATCACCTGGTCTGAGAGGATACTTTAATATTCTCAGAACCAATTCTGTTTTCTAGCTTGATCACTTATTAACCATCTTTAATGCCTCCCGTTATCTATGTGTTTTAGCCAAAGATTGAAAACACAAACTTCATAAGACATATATCTGGCTGTGGCCACATACCAATGCTTGCCTGGAAGAAAGCTTTTATAGCTTTCTTCAGACCACATTTCTTTGGATTTATAGTTTGCACCTCTAAATTCTGCCTCTTTTCTGCCCCACACCAATGATTGGCTCTGGTTGAAGGTCCTGTTCCCTTTGTTGTGAGATGTGTAACAAGTTAGCTGTAATACCAGATCCATGTTGAAAAATATGCTTATTTAAAATGAGAATGCCAAAATTATACTAATATTTTAAAATGTCAATCTCCAGTTGCAACTATTCTTACTTTCTCTGTAGAAGCTATCAAAGAAAAGAATCAGGAAAATATTCAAATTATTGAGAGTGCCTTGACCATAGAAGCTGACCACAACACATCAATGTAGAGATGAGAAATGCTGATAGAGATGTCAGAATATCTGGAGAAATCTACGCCTCAACAGTGAATGAATTTTTACAACTGACTCTTATCTAAAGGAACAAAAGTTTACATAGCATCAAACTCCAGAGAGCAAAATTATTGGTCCTTCCCAGAGGCACCTAAATAGCCCAGAGTAGCACTGAATTTTTAAAATACAACTAGTTCTTTTATGTATGCAGGGGAAAAGTAATGCAAAATAATAACATATTCATTCCTTAAGCTCCCTTTGCTTAAGGAAAATGTGCATGACTTTAAAGGTATGTTATCTTTGGAGAATTTTCTTTACATATCCACTATATTATAGTTGCACAATTTTCTTCTGAATACCCTTGTTAACATACTCTGGCAGACATTCGATAGCAAACTGTGTTCTAGGCAATGAATTTATAATATTGTAGCAGGAACAATCTCTTGAATGTTGTAAGCCTTTATATATGATGGAAAAATCAATAACATGGATAAATGTGTAGCAAACTAGCCTATGTACATTCTAGGTGAAGTATAGTTCAGTAATATGTACTGAACTTGTTTTTTTTAGGGCAAATAATCCTGGGCTTATGTGGAATATTATAAAATATATTTAATTCATTCACTATTATAGACAAAATAATGGTAATACTAATTTATAGTATGTATACTAATGTATAATAGATTAATGTTAATGTATTAAATATATTTATATTATTATATAATACATAATCCAAATATTTGACTACTTTTAGTACATAATCTAACTTGATACAAAGAAATGTTCTGTAATATACAAATGAACTGTTGAATTGTTTATTCTCTATTTTTCTTTCCATTTAGAAAAATATAATAAATGTGTGCATATAGTACAATTACACAGGAAATAGCAATTTATATAAAATATTGTTCATTTTTCATTTATAAATAATGAAACAATAGGATCCTTTTGTAATATTGTTCTTCCTCTTTTTCTAGATAATCAACAGTTTCTGTACAGGACAGATTATGACAGCTTCTTTCTTAAGGTAAGATTTTGTGTCACAGTGGTATTCTTCTGAGAAGTCACAAGTTTTATGCACTATCAAAATATTCCATAAATAAAATTGTCTTTGAGTAGCTCCATCAGCCTAAATTGAGGTTATTTTCTCATTATTTTTAACATTTGTGATTGTTTTTGTCCAACAGTACTATTTTTACAATAAGTTCTAGAGGATGTTTCTTGGATATTTCCAAATACAAAGCATACAACTTGTTATTTTTATTAAACATAAATAAGATCATAGGACAAAAAATGAAATATTCTGATTTAACTAACACAATTAAGGTATCTCCCAGAGGGTTCTGCAATTTATGCATGTTGAAATATACACACGTTAATATCTTTAATATTTTTTTCTAAAATACAAGCACATTAAACTGATTTAATTCTCATGAGTACCCCAGACTCTGTTAATGTTATATATATATTTTGCTCTGTCTTCTTTATTATTCCAAGAGTTAGAAATTATTCTTATTGTATAATAAGTTAGTTATATTACTTTGACTCATATATTTACCAGTTTTTTTCCCCATTTTCTTTTTATCAGAACTTCCATCTGATATATCTCATAGAAGTATCTTCTTTTTTTTTAATTAATTTTTATTGTAGGTTGTTCAAAACATTACATATTTCTTGATATATCATAATTCACACTTTGATTCAAGTGGGATATGCGCTCCCATTTTTACCCCATATACAGATTGCAGAATCACATCAGTTGCACAACCATTGATTTACATATTGCCATTCTGGTGTCTGTTGTATTCTGCTGCCTTTCCTATCCTCTACTACCCCCCCTCCCCCCTCCCCTTCCCTCTTCTCTCTCTACCCCCTCTACTGTAATTCATTTCTCCCCCTTATATTTTTCCTCCTTTCCCCTCACTTCCTCTTGTATGTAATTTTGTATACCCCTGAGGGTCTCCTTCCATTTACATGCAATTTCCCTTCTCTCTCCCTTTCCCTCCCACCTCTCATCCCTGTTTAATGTTAATCTTCTTCTCATGCTCTTTGTCCCTACTCTGTTCTTAGCTACTCTCCTTATATCAAAGAAGACATTTGGCATTTGTTTTTAAGGGATTGGCTGGCTTCACTTAGCATAATCTGCTCTAATGCCATCCATTTCCCTCCAAATTCTATGATTTTGTCATTTCTTAATGCAGAGTAATACTCTAGAAGTATCTTCTTTAGAATTGTCTTTAGTGATCATTTTTCAGTTTTTCAGTGAGAATATTTATACTTCTCTTCCTCTTGAAAAAAAAGAAATTTCATGGACCATAAGTCTAACTCATAATTTTTCTTGTACCATTAAAGATTTTATTCCATTATTTTCTGGCTTCCTATAAAAAGTCTATTTAATAGCTGCTTTGTTTTTTTAAATTTGCTTTTTATAGATAAACATGACAGTAGAGTGTATTTTGATAGACTGTACATACATGGAGTATAGCATTCTAATTAGGACCCCATTTTTGTGGTTGTACATAAGGTGAAATTTCACTGGTTCTGTATTCATATGTGAACATAGGAAAATTATGTGTGATTCATTCTATTGTCTCTCCTATTCCCATGCCCTCTCCCAGCCCTATCTGTAATCCAATAAAATTCTATTCATGCCCACCCTTTAATGTGTGTTAGCACTCACATATCAAAGAGAATATTTAGCCTTTGGTTTTGGGGGGTTGGCTTATTTTACTTAGCATGATAATCTCTAGTTTCATCCATTTACCAGCAAATGCATAATTTCATTTTTCTTTATGGCTGAGAAATATAACATTGTTTATATATATTACATTGTCTTTCTCCATTCATCTGTGGAAGAGCACCTAGGTTATAGTTCCATTGCTTAGCTCTCATGAATTGAGCTTCTAGAAACATTGATGTGGCTACAGAACTGTAGTTTGCTGACTTTAAATCTTTTGGGTATATACCGAGTAACATATACTCCTCAAATGGATCTGAGTCGAATGGTGGCTCTCTTCCAAATTTTCTGAGGAATCTCCATACTGCTTTCCATTGTGGTTGTACCAATTTTCAGTCCAACCAGCAATGTATGAGTGTACCATTTTCCCTATGTTTGCCAACATTTATTGTTGTTTGTATTTTTGATAATTGCCATTCTGATTGGAGTGAGATGAAATCTCAGTGAAGTTTTAGTTTGTATTTCTGTGATTGCTAAAAATGTTGAATATCTTTTTAAATATTTGTTGACCAGTTATATTTCTTCTTCTGTGGAGTGCCTGTTCAATTTCTTCACCCATTCATTGGTTATTTGTTTTTTTTTTTTCTTTGTTTGTTTTGGTGTTAAGTTTTTTGAGTGCTTTGTATATCCTGGAGATTAATGTTCTATCTGAAGTGCAGGTGACAAAGATTGCCTCCTATTTTCTAGGCTCTCTCTTCACATTCTTGATTGTTTTCTTTACTGTGAAGACACTTTTTAATTTGATTTCATGCCATTTGTTGATTCTTGATTTTACTTCTTAGGCTTTTGGTGTCTTAATGAGGAAGTCAATTCCTAAGCTGACATGATGGAGAATTGGGCCTATAGTTTCTTCTATTAGGTGTAGGCTCTCTGTTCTAATGCCCAGTCCTTGATCCAATTTGAGTTGAATTTTGTTCAGGCTGAGAGATAGGGGTTTAATTTCATTTTGATACATATAGATTTCCAGTTTTCCCAGCACCAAAAAGTATGGTTTTGGGATATTGGCTTATTTCACTTAGCATTATAGTCTCTAGTTCCATCTTCTCTCCAAAGAATGTTTATGGCTCCTTTGTCTAGTATGAGATAACTGTACATATATGGTTTTGTCTCTGTCTTCTATTATGTACCATTCATCTTCATGTCTGTTTTGGTACAATACCTTGCAGTTTTTGTTACTAAATCCCTAGAGTATGATTTAAGTATTATGATGCCTCCTATTTCACTTTTCTCACTAAGGATTGATTTGACTATTCTAGGACTCATGTTTTTCAAAATGAATTTCATGACTGCTTTTTCCATTTATATGAAGAACATCACTGGAATTTTAATGAGAATTTCATTCAATCTGTATAGCACTTTTGCTGATATTGCCATTTTGACAATATTAATTCTGCCTACCTACAAACATGGGAGATCTTTCCACCCGCTAATGTCTTCTTCAGTTTTGTTTTGAGTGTTCTGTAGTTTTCATTGCAGAGGTCTTTCTTTTGTTAAATTGATTCTCAATGTTGTCTTTTTTTTTTTAGGCTATAGTGAACGCAATGGTTTTCCTAATTTCTCTTTCAGCTGATTCATCACTGGTATATAGACATGTAATTGATTTATGGGTGTTAATTTTACCTGCTACTTTGCTGAATTTATTTATGAATTCTAGAAGCTTTCTGGTAGAGTTTTTTAGTCTCCTAAGTATAGAATCATTTCATTGGCATTATTCCTATTATCACTAGTTTTTCTAGTGTTTCAAAGATGAATGCATGCTGCCTTTTGTCAAATTGTTTTTCTGTATCTATTTAATCACGTGATTCCTGATTTTAATTCTAGGGATGTGTTGAGGCACATGTATTGATTTCCCTATGTTCAGCCAACCTTGCATCCCTGGAATGAACTCCAATTGCTCTTGGTGCACTATTTTTTAACATGCTTTTGTATGCAATTTGCCAGTGTTTTATTAAGACTTTTGCACCTATTTCTAGCAGGGGTATTGGTCTGGAGTTTTCTTTCTTTGATGTGTCTGTCTGGTTTTGGGACCAGGATGAGTCTAGCTTCATAAAATGAGCTTAAAGTTTGAAAGGTTTTTTTTTTTTTTTTTTTTTTGTAGTGGAAATTTAATCCAGGGGAACTTAACCACTCCACCACACACCCCCAGCCCTTTTATTTTTTATCTTGATATAGGGTTTTACTAAATTGCTTAGGGCCTCACTAAATTGCTAAGGCTGGCTTTCAACTTGCAATCCTCCTTCTTAAGCCTCCTGAACTGCTGGGATTTTTAATATTTGACTGCTTTTAATACTTATGAAACTTCTCTTGATCTGTGATTTTTAGACTCCACATGAAACAGAAATAATATGCCATTTGTGTTTCTTTTCCTGGCTTATTTCATTTAAAATTTTGATCTATAGATTCATCCATAATACTGGCAATAACAAAATTCTATCCTTTTATATAGTCTTTGGTGTTCTAAAACTAGTTATGAAATGTCTCTATTTTTATGTATCCCATTTTGGAGTATCTTGTATCAGAGTATAGATGTTTTTCGTGAATTCTGGAACTCTTTGGTCATTACCCGCTGCAATGTCGCCTCTGAATATTCTTCTCTTTCATGCCTCTTAATAATTCTTTCATGACATTTTATCGTTTCTCAATTGTTTGATCTATAACCAGGTCACTGATTTGATCAGCATTTGTGACTTATTTTAACTTAATCTCTTGATACTTTTAATCTTTATTTTTTGTGTGAATGTGTTAAAAATTTGCATTTGAGTTTTTCAAAATTCAGTAATCTTTTCTTGTTCTTATGTTCAATGCAAACTTATTTTAAATGTGCTTTTGATTTCAATCTCTATTACTGCTTGGAATCAATCAATTGTATCCCTTATGTGTGATTTTTTTGCTATTATTGTTGGTTGGTTGTTTTAGTTATGATTTCACATATGTGGATTTGAAGTTCTACTCTTTAACTTATTCCTTCTACCAGTCACCCAGAAGGACTATCAATATCAACCCAATATTTAAATTAAATGCTTTGCTCTATGTTTTTGATCAAATAACATGAATTTAATCAGATCTCATATCTGTAATAAGAGCTTTATTTTCTGTAATAAGATTTATTTTCACAAATTCTTAATTTTGCTTTGCTTTTGTTTTCTTCTTATACCACTAGGGAAAAATGTGTATATTTTCTTTAGATCTTTCTCTACATAAGGCTTATTCTTATTTTAAGCAAGCTAGGTGAAAACTGTCTTCTATAGTACTTTCCACTATGAGAGGAACATATGTTTATCAAGCACTCTGTTCCTCATGAAATATTCAAAATGGAAGCTCAAGAGTTCTGTAACTTTGTGGAAATTATCATGCTGAATGCTCAATTTGATGTTTACTTGCTTATTACATCTCCTGCTTTACTTTGGTCTTAGGAATTGCAGATTTCTTTCTTTTTTTCATGATTTATCAAAAAGTCTTATAAGGTACATACATGCATATGTATAAATAATTTTATTTAATTTTTTTTCCATCTTGAAAATATCTACATAGTTTTGGCTATACAGATCCAATATACTAGCTTAAAGCAGAAAACCAAGGATTTTTGGCTTATAAAGATGATAACGCTTGATGTTTTAACATTTTGCAGATAGTATAAATAATGATATATATTTCTTCTTTTTTACTTTTTTGACTCAACTTCAATAAGTAAACTGCTAAAACTTAATTTCATACTAATTTACTATTTCTACAAGTCTCCAATCTTTTCCTTCCATAATTCTGGTTTGCTTCTATGACTTCTTTCTGTTCCCCAAAGCTTTATCACATTAATTGTACCTAACTATTCATATTTGTAAGAAAATGGGGATGATCTTTGCTTGAGTCTGTCTTTGAAGAAAGTAGAAATGCATAATCTCTGTCTCTCTTTCAGTCTTTTATATTCTTCAAAGACACCATATTAATTTTGCTGCCTTTGAGGTTCTTATAATTACCATTAATACATACTGTTTAACTAAATGGAGAATTATAAACCACCCATTCAAGTTTGTCAAAGAACTTTCCCATCAGGTTGTTGAAAAGGAGAGCTAGAATTGGATAGAACAATGCACAAACCTGTTCTTCTCTTTATCAATGTAAAAGAGGTATACATAAAGCAGCTATTGTGGGCATCTCCTGACATAAACATTTCAAATATTTCTATTGAGTAAGTTTAGATGTTGACACTTTCACACTGGTTTAAATCAGCTTGATTCATTTTTACAAAATAGTTCATTTACTATTTACTTTGTTCATTTACTATGTTCTTTACTAGAAAAACCTTTTTTTAAACTTTAAAATGCTTCACATACTATTTTCTTTTTAAAAAATTTCAAAGAAAAAATGTAAGAATATCATGACAAAATATAGAATTTGTAAAATTTGAAAATGTGATTATTGAACCCATTTTCATAATCTATTTTTTATTTATTTTTTTTACCAGCAATGTCCAGTAACAATTAGAATTCATGATAATCTATATCTTCCCAAATATTTGTAGTGTGTGGGATTCATTTTTTCTTTTGCTGTAATGGTGGGTAAGATTCTGTAGTTACATTTCCTTCTCCTCCATTTCCACTACTCCAGGTAGCCAGTTTAGCCAAAGATTTACTAGTAGCATACTAATTAGAAGAAACTAGTTTGTCCAAATAAAGTTGAATTAGTCAGTTTCACATAAAGTACTTTGGTGACTTGTTGTGCAATGAAGCTCGGATATCAGCCATGAAAATTTTTAACTCTTAGGTAAAGCTTTCATTACAGCAGATATGTTATCCCATATTGCCTGTCATACCTGATATGTATGGACTCATCAGGAATTGAGCAGTCATCCTCTCATCTTTCATTTATTTCTTTACATAAATTAGTGTAGTAAGTCATTTTCAGCTCAAAATATCCTACTTTTGATCTGGGTATGATAACATTTATGAGAAAGTTAATCTTTCCAAGTACATCATTACCACAACCACAATGGGATTCATCAATCTTCATCCACATACTAAATTTGAAAAACCTTTGAAAGGACACTCTCTATCTTAAAGTCTTTTGTTTGTTTTTATGTTCTATAGAAATTATGCTTTGGTGTAAAATTGGCAACATTTGCTTACAGATTAAATAAATGAATATTAATCAGTGTTTCTGTGTAGTAGAAATGAAGTAAGCTTCATTTTTACTTATAAAATAATAAGTCGGAAAATGACTTAACATTGCTTAAGAAATGAAAAGTATGTTCATGGTCTATGGATTTAAAGGCTATGATCTTCAGAGTATGCTAGATAAATTATGTCATAAAGAACAAAGCAAAACATGATTATTTTTCTTTAGGAACAATTTCTATTTTCTCAGAATGTAGATATGCTGCATAAAGAAAAAGTGTAGCAGTTTTCAACTTTCCCTCAGGGTCTTTTGCATTCTTAACAAAATATAAGGACTCCAAAGAGCTTTGCTTATGTAGATTCTATGATTAATACTTTATTAGAAACTGAAATAGAAATTGAAAAGTACTTGTCATTTCCTTTAACAACAACAAAAACTCTTTATTTGAAACATAAATAGTATATATTTTTGAAAATAATAAAATTTAATAAGAAAGATAGCATTGGTATGCATTTTTAGCAAATGTTTCATGTCTAATTCTGTATTCACTCTTCGAATATCAAACATAATGCATTATTTTGCAAACTCTACTATGCACTCTTTTCAAAATGAGAATTAAAACACAAATAATGTCTTAATATCATTCTGAAAATATTTTTGAATTGCACTGTGCAGAAAACTTTTTAGAGATCTCCAGGAGACCCCAAAGTTCAGTTTGGTAACTGCTGACTCAATGGCTTAAAATGCCATTTCCTTCTTGAGTCTACAGATGGAATAGATCATTCTGGACTGGGCTTGACTGAGCTCATTTGATCAGCTGTTGGGTTGTCTAGAGTATGGCTGCTCTCTGCTGGCCTCTGTTGGGATGATTAGTGCCTCTCTATATATAATCTCTGTATTTCTAGTAGCCTAGCATGGATCCATTTCCATCACAGAAAGGGCAGTTTCCAGGAGAGACAATTAAAACTCAAAAGGACTGTAAAGTTTAAATCTTACAATTGCACAAAATTAATTCCATCAAGTTCTTTTAACAAAAACATATTTAAAAGTCAAATCAAATTTATGTGTGGGAAACAGACTACCCCCACTTTTTTTTTGTACTGAGAATGGAACCTAGGGGCATTTGACCACTAGTCATATCTCTAGCCCTTATTTAATATTTTATTTAGAGATATGGAACAGGGTTTCTCTGAGTTGCTTAGGGCTTTGTTAAATTGCTGAGGCTAACTTTGAACTTACAATCCTCCTGCCTCAATCTGGAGTCACTGGGATTACAAGCATGGGCCACCATGCCAGGTACCTCTTGATGTGATAAGTTATGAAGTCATATAAAAATTGTGTGCACATGGAAGCATGAACAATATAGAACATTTCCCTGGTCAACCTATCATATCATCTTAGATTTCCAACAAAACATAAGATATTATTTTTTCCCTTGCTTTTAATTGATTTAACTCTGATGTATATGGGATAGAAATCTGAAAGTGTCTATTTAGAAGTAATGGAGCCATTATTTAAATTCAGTAGTTTTGACTCTATATTATAAATGTTCATTTATAGTCGGAGCTTCAGCTATAAGCAGACCCTCAGAGAAAGCCTTATTTAAATACATGTATGAGACCTTGAAACTGATGACAACTTTGCTCATTTCTTAATTTGTAAAAATAAATGTGAATACTACATAAATTAAAAATACATATATGTGCATAATTGGAAAATCACTCACTATCCACAGGTAATAATAAGCATTACTAAGGTCATGCCATCCAAAATTCGCTTTCACAGAGAGTAGATATATATAGCAAAATTTGAACATATATTCCCATTATATGCAGATAAATACAGGAATTGGAAGTTATGTTTGAGCCACTGAGTGAATTATAAACATTTTCCTCTATATTATAATATAACTGATTCTACTAGGAGACATTGCATAAATATTATTGCATCAAATCAATTTGAATTCTTGTCTCTCTTAACTCATTTATTTTTGTTTTTTTCCTTAATGATGCTTGGTATTGATCCCAGGGAGCTGTACAAGGCAGGAAAGTGCTCTTCCTCTGAGCTGTACCTCCAGTACATAACCTGCTTTTAAAAATGCCAACCAATTCTTTGCACCTAACAGATTTCTTAATATGTGCTTGATTCAAGTGAACTTCTTCACTGTTTTTCATTATTGGTCTTTGATACTGTGAAGGGTTTTCATTTAATGTGCTTTATAATATGTAGTAAAATCTGTAAAGAAATTCATATTCATTAGTGTGAAGATATGTCAAAATAAAAAATGTAGTCACTCTTGCTGGGAGCCATCAGCCAAGTAGGTATGACAATCTCCTTGCCAGCTTACTCCCATGCTGTCTAGTGGAAGGACTTCTGAAAGGTGACCTTGCTCAAGGACCAGGGCGGTTTAGCATATTGGAGATTAGGGTGTTCCCCCTTTAGAATAGGGCAGTTTAGCATAATAGGAGATTAGGGTGTTCCCCCTTTAGAATAGGGCGTATCCTGCTGCTGAGTTCCTCTTGAGTTCTTAGGGTCAGACAGTATATTTTGGGAGACAGAAGCCCATGTGGAGTGGATTTGGGCAGAGTAGTGGATTTGGGCCTAGTGTGGATTTGGGCAGAGAGTGGATTTGGGCAGAGAACGTGGATTTCCCCAGAATGTGTTTGTAGATGGCCGGTGTGAGTTCGGGAATAAAGAATTGCTGTTTGAATCTACAAGCTGTGTGGAGACTCGTGATTTGTGCCCAGCCAGAGACTGCGGCACACTCTCACTAATATGAAGACAGTATGGATAGTAAAGATCATTTACTCTGGCATACACTCACATTTTTATTCCATAATCAAACTTATTTCAACTTCAGAATCTTTCTACAGTCATAAGCACTACACAGATTTCTCAATATTTTTCATTGCACCAGTTCACATGGGAATTTAAGATGTATCGACCTAAGTAAAAATTGTATTTATGTTGTTATTTAGCATGTGTATGAACTTGGGAAAATTAGTTAAATCTCTGATCCTTCTTTGTCTTTTCTGTGAAATGGCACATGACTTATTTTCCTTCCTTTACAAGTTGACATATGACACAATATTCCAACATAGGAAAAAATTAAGTTGATGGATTTTTTACTTTATTTTTAATGTGTTCTTCTTAAGAGGAACAACAAACATTTGCCCGAGTCAATTGTTCTTTGTAATTAAGAAGTCTGGTGATTATCGTTAAATGGCTGTTTTTCTATACTGTCTATCCAAATCGAGTTATATGCAATTAAAATTAAACTCTAGACACTCTATGTTCTATAATCACTATACTGTCACAGTTCTTTTTAATGTTGATGAAAGCTAGACACATTCATCAATAAATAAATAGAAAATGTGAGGCAAGAGTCTAATTGCAATACATTTGGCCTACAAAGTTCCTGATTAGGTGTAAATAAGGTGTCATCACTATTATCACAGACAAACATATTAAATTAGACAAGCCATTCTCTCCTGGCCAAAGAAAATTAATTTAAAGAAATTGATAAATTAATTTATATTTTTAAAGAATTATTTAAGAAAGTTTTACCAACTCCTTTTCCTTTGGGATCCAGAATCCTGAAACTTTTTTAAGGGAGAGAATTGTAATTGGCACACATTGAAGTGTAAGTATATATTTTTACACTATCAGAAGATTTTACTCTGCTGGCTTTTACAAAAACATGCCTGTCCAAATATTTTAAAAGCAGTTTGTGTTTCTTGTAATGGGCTATTTACAAAACATTCTAAAATCAGCAGTATATCTCTAAAATTTCCATTATAGCTGTTCTTATCAGTGAAATCATATCCAATCCCACAGTGGAACTGACTATACACTGACTTTCTTTCCCAAGACTCAATTATCAACTATTTTTTTTTTTTTACCTCATACTCACAAATTTGCCTTACTATGGCACAATCTAATGGGACTGGAAAAATTCTCAAATCCATTGATTCATTTTATTTAATTTATTGACTCTGGTCAAGAACAAATAGTTTAGGAATTGAGGTAATAGAAGTTGAAAGGTTATGTAAGCACAATCATTTAACTCTTTATGACCAGTGATAGAGATTAGGGCTAACAAAGTATAGTGTACTCTTATTATGCATGATTATAATTTAGAGTTTACCTATCTATTCAACAATTACTTATTGAAAGTCCAGTTGTTCAGCACATGATTAGATTTTTAATATTAAAAAACACATAATTTTTCCAGGCACCAATGCACATAACTGTAATCCCAGCAACTGTGGAAGCTGAGGAAGGACAATCACAAATTCAAAGCCAACCTTAACAACTTAAGTAAGGCCTTAAGCAATTTAGTGAGACCCTGTCTTAAAATAAAAAATAGAAGAAGGACTGGGGATGTTGATCATTGGTTAAGCACCCCTGGGTTCAATCTCCAGTACCATAAAAAAAGAAGCATAAGTTCTAAAAATTCTGAAATAAAAATCAGAATTGGAAAGTTCTCTTCAGCTGATATCAGGATAAGGAACTAAACTGATACACAAATATTGTGTCAACCAAGCTCTGATTACTTTATCTCATTTAATCAAAGAAATAACCTTCAAAGTCAGGTATTAATGTCCAACTTTAATATTAAGAAACTAAAGAATGAGACCATTTCTAAAATCACATTAAGTAGAAAATTCAAGATGCAAACTCAGAGCTACCTGACTTCTGCATTCTCTCTCTACAAATGATGCAAAAAAGATGATATTTAGAATTGAGTCTTTAACTAATAATAATAAGAGTTAATTAAAAATCAAGGAGGAATAAAATTGCAGGCATGAAAAACAGTCCAAAAAAGGGCATACAACAGAAGTGAGTGGCATAATTCAGAAAGTGAGTTGGTCCTCCTAGCTACAATATTAATTTTTAAAATGGAATCCCTGCAAACTAAACTAAAAATGTAGGCAAGAACCAAGTTGTAACATACCTGGTACCTATGACAAGAAGCTATAATTGTCACATTTCATAGATGAAAAAAAAATAAAGTACATGTGATCTTTACAAAGAAAGTGCTAATTAAAGCATGCAGAATGGACTAAAGGAATGAGAGTTGGAACATGGCAATTAATTAAAACTGCCACGACAATGATGGCAAAGATGAGCAAGTTCTGAGAAGTATTCGTCAAGAACAAGTTTTTGCACCAATGTGTTCTAGAAGTGATTGAGGAATTCAATGTGGAAATTTTACAAAGCACTTGACTCTGGCAAATAGTGAGCCTCCAAATGTATTAGCTGTTATTTTTAAATTGTTTTGTAAATAGTGTTAATGTGTTCATTTAGTAAACATTTGTTGAAACCTATCTATATGACAAGAACCCTTCTAGGAAGTGGAGATACTGCAGTAAAAAAAAAAAAAAAAAAAAAAAAAAAAAAAAAAAAAGATATAGCTCTTACTCCCAAAAACTTGCTCTCAAGAAAGGGTAAAAGTGCCTGGGTGTGATAGGAAGGTAACAAAAGAGTAAAGAGTAAAAGAAAACTGTCACAGACATATCTGAAATAGAACTGACACACTGCATTGTCGGACAGTGGGTACCATAAGCAAGAGCAACAGAGGAAATTAGGACTCATGTCGAGATTTCTAACTTCCACAGGATAGAGACACTGTGTTATTGCCATCAGCCAAACTAAGACAGCAGAATGATTAATACTCACAGTATAATTGAGAAGATGGTCAGAATGTGAACCTGGTTTAGAAGATACTGAATTACAGATGTCTATGAATCCAGGTAGAGTTGATGTTCTCTGAAAATTGCTTTTTAACAAGGGCTTGCATATGATATATAATTTTATTTGGTTTATGTATATTTATGTCCAACCACCATCAGAATGCTTGTGCATACCTACCTATATTCCCGTGATTTGTTGTGGAAAATAATAAATGTATATTTTGCAGAATATTCTATCTGTATCTCTGTGGCTAACTTTCAACAATATTATTTTTAAATAAGTTCCCTTTATGTTCCCACTTTTATTGTTATTTCACTACGTCATCTGTCAGTCAGATGCAAGTGGCAAACCTTGTGTTGTTTGAATACCTTGTTAGGTTTACAGTTTCCCTGGGGTAGGGATAGTATTAATAGCCCTTCCTTTCTAATTTTCTCTGCTAAACATAATTACTATGAATTGATATTTAATTAGAATTGAAAAGACTCTCCAAAGCTTCTTGGGGGAAAATAATATAAATAATATATGACATTTTCAGTAACATAGATACAAAGTTGTGACAAATAAATTAACAAATAAGGAAGAAAATAAAAACGTTATGAATTAGGGAAATATATAAACAAAAGCTACATTATTTGAATTCTGCACATAATCTTATCTGAATACAAATACTCTGATTTCAAAAATCACTTCTAATACTTAAAGTTGGCTGTATTGAAAATAAGTAGCATATATTGTGTGATATTATCTTACATTTTGAGACCTTTATGTAAACAACAATGAACATCCTCAAATCAAATTATAAAAGTTGGAAGTACTTGTTGTTGTTTGACCTCATAAAGGCTGCCATTCTTATTGGAGTGAGATGGTGTCTTAGAGTAGTTTTAATGTGCATTTCTCTGATTGCTAGAGATGATGAGCATTTTTTCATGTGTTTATTGATTGATTGTATATCCTCTTCTGAGAAGTGTCTGTTCAGGTCCTTGGCCCATTTGTTGATTGGGTTATTTGTTTTTTTTTTTTTTTTTTTTTTTTTTTGGTGTTTAGCTTTTGAGTTCTTTGTATACCCTTGAGATTAGAGCTCTATCTGATGTGTGAGGGGTAAAAATTTGTTCCCAGGATGTAGGCTCCCTATTCACCTCACATATTATTTCTCTTGCTGAGAAAAAGCTTTTTAGTTTGAATTCATCCCATTTATTGATTCTTGGTTTTAATTCTTGTGCTATAGGTGTCTTATTAAGGAAATTTGGGACTAACCCCACATGATGGAAATTAGGGCCAACTTTTTCTTCTATTAGTCGAAGAGTCTCTGGTTTTATTCCTAGATCCTTGATCCATTTTGAGTTAACTTTTGTTCATGGTGAGAGATAGGGATTCAATTTCATTTTGTTGCATATGGATTTCCAGTTTTCTCAGCACCATTTGTTGAAGATGCTATCCTTTCTCCATTTTAGTCCCATTGTCTAATATAAGGTAGTTGTAATTTTGTGGGTTAGTCTCTATGTCCTTTATTCCGAACCATTGGTCTACCAGCCTGTTTTGGTGCCAGTACCATGCTGTTTTTGTCACCATTGCTCTGTAGTATGGTTTAAGATCTGGTATAGTGATACCGCCTGTTTTACTCTTCCTTCTTAGAATTGCTTTAGCTATTCTGTGCTGCAGTCTGGCTGGGCACAAATAACCGAGCCGCCATGAAGCACTGGTAGGTTCAAACAGCAACTCTTTATTCCCGAACTCCACCAGCACACTCCACACAGGCTCCTGGGGAACACTCTCACCCTCCACCAGGCTCCGCGCACACTCTCTCAAAACCCTGTGAGAACTCCACCAGAACTCCAAAGTAGCAGGCACCTGAGCCAGCAGGAGCCGCTCTATTGCCGGACAGCAAAGGTCTTCTTCTATTTCTCTCTTTAGGGTTCTATAGTTTTCATTGTATAGATCTTTCACCTATTTTGTTAAGTTGATTCCCAAGTATTTTATTTTATTTATTTATTTTTTTGAGGATATTGTGTAAGAATGGCAGCCATTATGAAGTCAAACAACAACAAGTGCTGATGAGGATGCGGGGGAAAAAGGTACACTCATACATTGCTGGTGGGACTGCAAATTGTTGCAGCCAATTTGGAAAGCAGTATGGAGATTTTTTGGAAACCTGGGAGTGGAACCACCATTTGATCCACCTATTCCTATTCTCAGTCTATACCCAAAGGACCTAAAAACAGCATACTACAGGGACACAGCCACATCAATGTTTATAGCAGCACAATTCACAATAGCTACACTGTGGAGCCAACCTAGATGCCCTTGAATGGATGAATGGATTAAAAAATGTGGCATTTATACACAATGGAATATTACTCAACACTAAAAAATAACAAGATCATGGCATTTGCAGGGAAATGGATGGCATTGGAGCAGATTATGCTAAGTGAAGTTAGCCAATCCCCCCAAAACAAATGCCAAATGCTGAATGTCTTCTCTAATATAAGGGGGATGACTCAAAATGGGGTAGGGAGGAAGAGCATGGGAAGAAGATTACCTCTAGATGGGGAAGAGAGGTGGGAGGGAAAAGGAGGGAGAAGGGAAATTGCATGAAAGGTGGAAAGAGACCCTCATTGTTATACAAAATACAGGTGTAAAGATGTGAGAAAAAAAGAATAGTGTCACCTTAGATTGGGTAGAAAGAAGTGATGGGAGGGGAGGGGAGAGGATGGGGGGAAAGGAAGGATAGTAGAATGAAATAGACATTATTATTGCTGTGTGTATATACATGACTGCATGACCAATGTGATTCTGCAACTTGTACACTCAGAAAAATGAGAAATTATATCCCATCCGATTCAAATGTATGATATGTCAAGGTCATTGTGCTATCATGTGTAACTAATTAAAACAAATAAAAAATTATTAAAAATTCAAATCCATAGATAACCAGAAATAAAAAATGTGATCCTTTACCTAATTTTTACAAATTTAATAAAAATAAATGTTGGAATGATCCAAAAAAAAAGTTGGAAGCAATTTGGAAGTGATTGTACCATACTGCAGAGATGATTTCATTTAAAGGAGTATCTATTCATGTAGAACAAGATAATGTACTAAAGCTTTTGAACAGTTCAAACTGGTTTCAACAGTGTTTCAAAAATTCTTGGGGCTGGGGATGTGGCTCAAGCGGTGGCACACTCCCCTGGCATGTGTGTGGCCCGGGTTCGATTCTCAGCACCACATACAGACGGGGATGTTGTGTCCACCAAAAACTAAAAAATAAATATCAAACACACACACACACACACACACACACACACACACACACACACACATATATATATATATATATATATATATATATATATATATCACTCTCACTCTTTCTTTTAAAAAACATTTAAAAAAATCTTTGGAAAGGAAAAACTCCAAATTACTACTAGAATTCTGATTTTTTTTCCAATTGATTCAACTGGATTTAAAACTTATTATAGAGTCATAATTATCCCAGTTAAAATAAGAGACAATCTTCTGTAAATAATATACTTTATTTTTAAAATATTTCTCCATTTACATAATTTGGTTTCAAAAATTATATTCACATGTTAAATGGTTGCTCTATTCCTAACACATTGTGAATTTTTAAATTTTTTACCTATAGATTCCCCCTATATCTCTGTATTTGGGGACTAATTTACTAATAATTTCATCTCAAGTTCAAAGATAGAAGATTATTCTCTAAAAGTGTGGGCTCTAAAATCAACTGTGTGGGTTCAAACTCTACCTCATTTGCAATTTGTATATCTTTAATCTTTTTATCTCAATAGTCTTATTTCCATGTGTGCAAAATATCAATGATGACTATGAATCCTGTAGCATGTTTTCTGTGAGAATTAGATGAGTTACAACAGATAGCATATAAAGCCTGGCACATACTGAGAACTCTATATATCAGTTATGTTTGATGCTGAAAGTCATCTGATTTTGACATGAACATCATTCTTAATTTTAAAAGTATCAGGCCATTACACTACTTCTTGTCATTAATTGATTATCTTTTAAATTATTTTGCAAATGTTAATCATGACTCACATAGTTAAATACTGCACATTATTGTTAGAAATTTGAAGATATTGTGCTTTCAATTTCAATTTTCAACTTCAATTTGAAAGATAAAATAATGAAAAAATCTCACAATTACATGTAAAGTGAAAATATAGATAAATGAGAACATGTAATAAGTGATTGTAGGCCTTATTGATGTTGTTGTTACAATACGCATTTTCTCCTCTTATTTCCTTCTTGAAAGGTTTTTGTTAGTAGAATGATCCACAACCTCCAGAATCTCCAGGCACTAGGATCAATATTTCACCCACACTTTTCCATACAATATAGCAAACAGAAGAGCAAAATAGCATCTTATAGTTTGAAACATTTTTTTTTTAGAAATTCTACTAAAGATTTCTCGAGTCTTTATTAAAGAATGCTTTTGTCTGTGTTTTCACGTGTGAAATCCAACCACTGAAAATCTATTGAAAATTGCTGGGAAATGTCTCTGAAGTATACAAAATCCTAACTCCTTGCCTTCAATGGGTCCATAGTTTATCAAGAATAAAAGAATGGGGAGGGAGTTGTGGCTTAGTGGTAGAGCACTTGTCTGGCATGTGTGAGACCCTGGGTTCAATCTTCAGCATTTCATATAAATAAATAAAATGAAAGATCCATTTACAATTAAAAAAAATTTAAAGAATAAAAGAATGTTATAAAGAAATAAGAGTCAGAAAGGGTTAAAGGTGATATGATGGACACATTACAAGTTGCTTTCTGGAATCTTGCCTCCAAATATTGATCAATTCTAATACAAACGGATCAAATCTGGCAATGTTTCATAGTAGGAGCATTACTTGAGCTGCTAAGATGAAGAGTTTGGAGTATGTCAGCAGACATTTTACTCAGAATGATATTGGGTGTGGAGTGCTGTCAAGTATTTGGGAAAGACAAGGTGACAGGAGCTTGTAATGACATGCACAAATTTTGACATTTGTGCTATCAGCAGATAGAATTATGGAATGTCTCAGGCTTGGGAGTGACATGGTCAGATTTGTTTAAAGATGATTTTGAAAAGTAGTGTAGCAAAGAAATGTGAAAGATGCAATTATCATTTAGAGACAGTAGTCGATGGAACAATTTTAGAAAAATGTGTGTGATACTTCCTTGACTAGATATATTTGCTTGTAGATGCAGGGAAAATTAAATACCTTAGGTCAGTGAAAAAATGTATAAAACCCAATATTATATTTATTATAAGCTATTAGTATAATATTTTATGTTGATAAATAATTGCTACACATGTTATTTTTCTAGAAAAAATGAAAAAACTCATAATAATTTACCACTGTCACATAAGAGATGAGTTTTGCAAAGTGAAGTGAATTTTAAAATTATTCAGATCTCTGGAAAATGATAGTGAAAGTTGTAATGATGGCCATAGGGCAATGAAAGAACTCTTTTATGAATCATGAAATATTAAATTATGGTTAACATAGTTTCAGCCCTACATGTATTTACATAAATTCTGAAATTTGATTAATAGTTAAAATAGTTAATTTCCCATTAAAAGGAATATTGTAATTGGACTATAAGTTCTAAGTGGATAGTAAAGAGTTAAACTATACATGTGTAACAACGTATAATCTATGCTAATGCTTTTCATTACATGAAATTGTGGACAAACTATGTATATTTAAAATATTTAAGAAAATTTCCTATTCCATTGTCTGGGCCAGAAACATAGAAAGGTACACTATATGATTTGATCTAATTAATTAATTTAACATTTACTATTAGAATAGAAAATGGAGCATGAATGAGTAACCAGATGTTTTTAAAAATATAATTTTAAAAATGAAAGTGCAATAAAATTTTATGTGTGGATATTTCAACTTAGTCACTGGAGGGTTTTTGAGATATAAGGAATGTAGGATAAGTCTTTTGATACTCAGTATAAGAAGAGCCAATATCCAGGAAAATACCAATAAATATGCTGCCTACAGGTTTCCCTGAAACCCCTTTATCTTCTATTTATGTTGCTCTATGTTCCGTTTGTGTATGAAGCAAGGTATGGTATTGAAGTAAAAGATCCTTCATGTCCTGAAAATTTCCTAATAATGACCCATTATAGCTTTGTTTTTTACTATTTCTCCTTCAAAAATGTGGATGTATTTATAATATTCTGAGGACTGGTTAAAAATGATTTCAGGAGCCAAATCCAATGCAGATTGAAGCATGTGTATTTTCTGTGAGGATTTCCTTATACTTAATAAGTGACTCCAGACACAAATGCCTTGCTGTTGCTGTTTAATTAGGAAGGACCCCTTTTGGTAATGTTTCTAGACTCTGGAGGAATTATAAATACACAGATTGGAAAAGCTAAGAAAGCTTATTTAACTAAGTTGTCAGCAGCAATAACTCAGATCTGCTTAAATTTATTTGGGGGAGATCATTAAATGCTGACAATAAACACAGAAGCACTTATAATAATGTTACATTCAATGCATGAGGATAAATCACAAGATTAAAGAGAGCTGGCAGTATCTAGCATGAATGTGCCTAACCTTTGACTCGACAGTTTTACTTATGGGATTATATATCAAAATATGCATAAAGGTGTATTTAAAGAATTTTAATTGCCACATTTTTGTAATAGAGAATAGCTAGAACAAAATTACATGCAATTATAGGAAAAGTTTTGAATAAATACATATTTTAACTGTTTCACAATTTTAAATAATGAAGTATATGTACCTGTGCTAACATGAAAAAAGATATCCAAAATACATTAAAAGATATGATGTAGTACAATTTATATGTGTTCTATTTAGACAGATGTGTGGGTATTACATGTTTGTATAAAAAGTCCTAAAATTTTACATTATGGTAGAGATGGTTTATCTCTAGTAGAATCTATAGAAATAGGAGTGAAGAGTGATAGTCACCCGTTTTATTTTTTATAATTATTGCATTGCTTGTGCAATTAAGCATAATGGTTCCTATTTTCTGTCTCAACTCCTTGTAAATACATTTTGGAAACTCTCTTTGCTTGTTACATTATGTGTTGTTATTTTATATTTGCAAAATTATAAGAGATCAAGATTGATGGCATAACATGCTATCACAACTGCCAATGTTAACAATAGTATTATGAACAGGATCCTTCCTAATTTAGAATTGTACATTGGATATAATGAAAACGTTTGATAAATAAATATGGAGAAAGGAGGAGAAAGATAAGAGGAATCCAAAACATGGGGATTTAGTTGATAATTAATTCATTTTACTATTTGAAAAGAAAACTTAGCATAATACCTAAGACCACAATTTTTAGAGTCAGATAAGCCTTAGGTTTACATTCCAAAAGCTATGATTTGCCCTCGTCCTGCACAGGTGATGGAATTAGGGTCCCTCTTCATGGAGTGGAGGTGGCTGTGGAATAAAAGCTAAGAAAGAGAAAACCGCGGGAAAAAACACAGTAGACAGGGAGTAATTTTTTAAAGCACAGGTAGGATGGTTCTCCGATCTCAAGGATCCAGCCTCCACACTGGAAAGAGAGATGGAGCCTGGGCTTATTTTATTTATATAGGGGCAACATCAATGGTTTTCCATGGAATATTCTTTGCCAAATAAGGTCAGTGGTGGGCTGTCTAGTTCCCAGTGGGTTGTGCCCAATTCCAGAGCTAGGAGAGCTGTCTCACTAGGACAGTGAAGATAGAGATCTCATACCTTGGGCAGTGTGATACACACTGGAAAGCTGGGATATTTCCCAAGGAAAAACCTAAGTTTCCATTGTTGGGTACTGAGGAAAGACCCCTCACATAGTTCATGGGTGGCTTCCCACACTAACACTTAACACCTTAACACTTCATGTTCTTCTTATATAAAATAGGTATAAAAATAGATATAATAAAAAATAGATATAATATCACATATTAGAGTTGTAGGAACTAAAATAGATAAAGCATTAGAATAACCCACCACATAGCATCTTCATACAAGAAGCTTCCATAAGATTTAGGTGATTTAGTATTTATTTCACAACCTTTGTTAATTAGCCTGTTTTTCTCATAAATTATATAATTCCTCAAACATATTGGAAATATTGTTCTGTAAACCTCGCAACACTGGACATTTTTGCAAACCACTTTAATTCTGTAGAGATATCTTTAGCTACTGAAAGTAGAATTACAAGCATTTTAGTATGAGAACACCAAAAATTTGCCATGGGGAGATGTACTTTATATAATTCTCTCATTCTAATTGATTGTCTACATAATGTCCTGAATCAGTGATATTTTGGTTATACATGGGAAATAATGCAAAACAGATTACAAATTAATGTAGAAAAATTGTTTTTCAGTGGTGAAAATATTAATATTATTCTAAGACGAGTTTTTATTACAGATTTTCATTTTAAACTTACACCATAGTTTCCTAATCAATAAAATAATTCATATCATGGGGAATGAAAAAGAGGAGAGACTGAAAGTTTGCTATAAAAATTATGTTTAAGGAACTGGTAACAAATGCAGGTTAATATGTCAATTTTAAAATTCATTTTTTTAATTAGAAACTATTTGATAATCTACTTTTAAAAAATTATAACTAGGAGGACAGGCAAAATTTTAATTCTGTTTCTTTGTGCGGATAAACCAAATGAATCAAGACTCTTATTTAGTTTTTAATGTATCTATATTTAATTCTTGGGTCTGGAAATTGAAAAAAAAATTAGATTCATTTATTAGAATTTTTTAAGGTTTCTTAAAAACCTTAAAAGGATGGGAATTGGGACTTTAAAATACATTTTTTAAAATGTGAATTATGTCATTTTTATAAATATCTCTAGGCCTCAGATGTTTATGTTTTCTCATTTGACCAATGAACTATGGAAATGTCCATTTCAATTTTAGTAGACTCAGGTAGTAGAATGGTTAATGACATTTTTCTTCTTATATCTAAAAAACCACTGCTAGTCAATCAGAAATTGCTTCTCATTAATGTTCTATAAGATACATTTTTGTGGCCTGATTTGTCTATTCAAATATCATAATATAATTTAAGTTTTTTATAAACAAATATTATATTTCCCATAAGGCTAATATATGAGCAATAATGTTACAAAATATGAAAAGAAAAAGAATAATTGAAATACTCTTAATCTCAGAACACAATCAATTTTTATCTTAGAAATACTCCTTCCTATTATTTTCACTCCATTTTTTTTTGATCAATCCAATGAGAAGTTTATCAAACTTTTATTTATTTAGTTATACATGGAAGCAGAGCATTTTGACACATTATACACAAATGGAGCAGAATTTCTTATTCCTCTGTGTTTCGAGGGAACAAAATTGTGACATATGCAGTCGGGGGGGGGAGAAATAAAGAATGTGCATGTGCTTCTGCCCCTGTTCAATGCTTTATTCACTCAAATTACTCAATACAATTTCAATCTATAGGTTCTTAATCAAGAAAACTATAATCCTTAATGCTAGGCACTACAATAGACATATTCATTCACAGCAAACAATTCTAGATTAATTAATTTACTGAAAACAATTCTAGATTAATGCTAAGCACTGCAAACACACTTAATCATGACAGACTAATGACAGACATTCCCTCTGCGTGCTAAATTCAAAAGTCTCAAGCCTTAGGCTTTATGTCTGACAGATGCATACTCAGACCGTATTGATCAGGTCTGGAACCAAGGCAGGCTTTTCTTGGTGTGGGGTGGACAATTGGTTGAGGAGAGGGTCCTATGGAGAAGTTGCAGCTCTTACCAGGGTCCAGACAAGGCAGTAGAGTTTGGGAGCAGTGAGGATCATGCAGAGGATCAGGAAAATGATGACAACTTATGGGGATGTCAGTCCAGGTCTTCATCAGGCTCTCCAGCTTGAGTGCATCTCGTTGTTTCGGCTGGCTGAACCCCTGTTTATTAGCTCTATTATTTATACTAAAGTTTGGGGCTTTTGATCCCCCTTTCAATCCTTATCAGCTACCACTGGATTTCTCCATGACATCATTTACCCTGGAGTCAGAAACATCTGGCCTAGTGGTCTCCACCCTGATCTTCTCACCTTTCCCTCTTATCAGGGGAGGACAGTCTGCCAAAGGCTTCACTCTGTTTCTCAGATTGCAAGGAGTAACTTGTTTGCGGCCATACTGGAGGGATCTGTTGGATGTGCCTAATGAGACTGGAGTTTTTAAAATGGAGTTGCTTAGGCTCAGACTCTGGCTGTACGTGATGCAATCACACCATTTGTGCAATCATACATATTATAGGATAATAATGTCTGGCTCATTCTACTGTCCTTCCCACCCTTACACTCCCTTTTCTTCCCTCACTTCCCTCTACCTAATCAAAACTTCCTCTATCCTTCCCTAAATCCCCTTCCATAATGGATCAACATCTGCTTATCAGAGAAAACGTTTGGCCTTTGATTTTTGGGGGATTGGCTTACTTCTCTTAGCAGGATATTCTACAGCTCCATCCCTTTACCTACAAATGCCATATTTTTATTCTTATTTAAGGCCAAGTTATATTTCATTGTGTTATATACCACATTTTCTTTATCCATTCATCTGTTGAAGGGCATCTAGGTTGGTTCTATAGTTTAGCTATTGTGAATTGAGCCGCTATAAACATGAATTTGGCTACATCACTGTAGTATACTGATTTTAAGTCCTTTGGGTATAAATCAAGGAGAGTGATAGGTTGGTCCAATGGTTGTTTCATTTCAAATTTCCTAAGGAATCTCCATACTGCTTTCCAGAGTGGTTGCACCAATTTGCAGTCCCACCAGCAATGTACGAGTGTACCTTTTTCCCCACATCCTCACTGACATTTATTGTTGCTTGTATTCTTGATATTCTTGATATATCTGACTTGAGTGAGATGAAATCTTAGGGTAGTTTTGATTTGCATTTCTCTAATTGCTAGAGATATTGACCATTTTTTCATGTATTTGTTGATCAGTTGTATTTCTTCTTCTTTGAAGTATCTGTGCAGTTCCTTAGCTCATTTAATGATTGAATTATTTGGTTTTTTTGGTGTTAAGTTTTTTGAGTTCTCTATATATCCTGGAGATTAATGTTTTATCTGAGGTGCATGTAATAGAGATTTTCTCCCATTCTGTAGGCTCTGTCCTCATGTTATGGATTGTTTCCGTTGCTGAGAAGCTTTTTAGTGTGAATTCATTCCGTTTATTGATTCTTGATTTTACTTCTTGTTCTTTAGAAGTCTTGTTAAGAAAATCAGGTCCTAAGCTGACATGATGGAGATTTGGGCCTACTTTTTCTTCTATTAGATGCAGAATCTCTTTTCTAGTGCCTAAGCCTTTGATCTACTTTGAGTTGAGTATTATGCAGGGTGAGAGATAGTGGTTTAATTTCACTTTGCTACATATGGATTTCCAGTTTCCCCAGCACTATTTGTTGAAGAAGCTATCTTTATTCCATTTTTTTTTTTGCAAAATTTTGACAATGTAGTATATGCAGATATTCAGGTTCTTCTCAAATATATTGTTCTAAATATGTTACATGCTTGCATATTTAAGCAGATAGGAAATATATAAAAGTGTAAAAAAAACAAAAATCATTTCTATTTATTTTATTAAACAAATACTATCACTGTTAATTTGTCATTGTAATCTCTATTCATTTTCATATAGTTAAAATTTTGTATCAATTGAATAATACTAAACATTTACAGGTATTAGATAAAAGGTAGCATGTGTAGGTTTTTTATTGATACATATTGTATGTGTTCTTGAAGATTTTTAAAAATACAGAAAAAAAATAATATTTCTCAAGTTTCTTGAACTTGAAGTAACATTCAGTTACCCAATTCAATTCATTCTGCCTAAAATGAACAATTATGGCAATTATTATTATAAATTTCCAAATATGTAAATATTATTCCTGTTGTAAGTAAATTCATAGATAGAAGAAATCTAGTTACTGCTTCAAGCTTAATAATGTAGTCTAATTGAATTTTGGATATAGTTGTAGTAACGTATTTCTTGATTCTGGAAAGTTCAAAAATATAAAGAGGAACCAAGCTTTCAAGTACTTCACACAAACTCCAGCCTCTCTGCTGAGATTAAAAAATCAACATAACACAATATTCTCAGATATTTTAAGTTCGGAAGCAAAACTAAATAAAGGAAGAATTGCAGCCATTTTTCACCAGGTCTTTCTGTCCATTTTTGGTTCATAATTCATCTCTGAAATGACTTTACAGAAATCCTTTCTTCTTTCTTTTTATACCAAGGATTGAAATCAGGGGCACTCGACCACTGAGCCACATCCTTAGCTCTATTTTGTATTTTATTAGTAACATGGTCTCACTGAGTTATTTAGTACCTCCCTCAATTGCTGAGGCTGACTTTGAACTTGAAATCCTCCTGCCTCCCCTTCTGGAGCCACTGGGATTACAAGCATGCACAACCGTGCACAGCTGCAGAAATCCTTTTTTAAAAAACTGTTTTGTTTCACAAGAGGTCACATATTCGAATATAATATTTTATTTTGCCCCTGAAAAATAATGAGAATTTTTTTTGAACTACAATAATTCCCTTCAAAAGTTTCAAGATATTTTCTCCTTATGTTTCTTTTTAATAAAATTATCACAGACTAGAAGCCGGAAACCAGGCTGTTTAGTCATGATCTTTGTTTTAAGGACAATGGAAAAAACAACTATTTTCAACTGAAACATATGTTTCTGTTGTTCTTCCTCTGTAACTTTTTTTTTCTGTTTTAGTTAACCTAATATGAGATTGCAATCATGGTGCCTCCCACAGTTACCTGATACCTAGTATAAACTCAATATATGCTTGAATGAAAGAATAAATAATAGTTATTAAGTATCTATAACAGTCTTATTCTTTTTTAAAAAAAAATTTTTAGTTGTTTATGGACCTTTATTTTATTTATTTATATGTAGTGCTAAGAATTCAGCCCAGTGCTTCACACACGCAAGGCAATTGCTCTACCATTGAGCTACAACCCCAGACCCCTTATTCTTTTTTTTTTAAAATTTAATAACAAGCTTAGCAATAACAATGCTTACTTTAAAATATTCTGATACTGGGAATGGAAAGCTGGAAATGGAACCACCATTTGACCCAGCTATTCCCCTTCTCGGACTATTCCCAAAAAACCTAAAAAGAGCATACTACAGGGATACAGTGTCATCAATGTTCATAGCAGCACAATTCACAATAGCTAGACTGTGGAACCAACCTAGATGCCCTTCAATAGATGAATGGATTTAAAAAATGTGGCATATATACACAATGGAATATTACTCAGCAATAAAAAACAACAAAATCATGGCATTTGCAGGGAAATGGATGGCATTAGAGCAGATTATACTAAGTGAAGTCAGCCAATCCCTTAAAAACAAATGCCAAATGTCTTCTTTAATATAAGGGGGGCGACTTAAAACACAGCAGGGAGGAAGAGCATGAGAAAAAGATTACTATCAAACAGGGACAAGAGGTGGGAGGGAAAGGGAGAGAGAGGGGGAATTGCACGGAAGAGGGAAGGAGACCCTCATTGTTATACAAAAATACATATAAGAGGATGTGAGGCGAAGGGGAGGAAAAAAATAAATAAATAAGAGAGAGTGAGAGAAATGAGTTATGGTAGATGGGGTAGAAGGAGGGAAGGGAAGGGGAGAGGAGGGGAGGGGAGGGGAGGGGGATAAGAAGGGGATAGAAAGGGCAGCAGAATACAACAGACACTTGTTTGGCAGTATGTATAAACATGGCTGTATAATCAACGTGATCCTGCAATCTGTACACGGGGGAATAATAAAAATTCATACCCCATTTGAAACAAATGTATGATATATATTATGTGAAGATGTTATTGAGATAATACAATATTTCTCTTTTATAGCATAACAGAAATTACGCATAAATACTAATAACATTGCTTTGGACAAAAAATAATCTTGTATATTATCTTTTTATATTAATGGTAGAAACATGATTGCTAAAGTTATTCATAATTATTGCTTTAAACAAATTTTACCCTGATTTGGAAGCACTTAATTTTTATTTCTGTTAGATAAATTCTTTGCGTTGAATAGGGATATGTAAGAAGTCAGAGATTTGGAATGAAGACCTGAATTGAAATCCTCATTGCTACTTAACTATTCTTATAGAGCACATAGTTTTCTTATTTGTGATGAATCAAGAATGTTTGTAAATACTCCAGTAATTTGAAAGTAGTTGTCCCCCAAGGGTTTGTATGTTGGAAATGTAGTCTCTAGTGTGTTGTTGTAGAGATGTTGGAACTTTGTGAGAGATCTTTTGGTTATTGGAAGCATCTGTCAGAAAGGATTAAAGTTGGTCTTGTGGAATTAGTTATCTTAAGAGAGAGTTGTTATAAATGCCAGCCTAGCCCCTGAATCCCTCTCTGACCTTGCCACATGATCATTCTCAAATATACTCCTATACAAGTTCTTGCCCTTGTAATGCCATTCACCAAGAGGGCTCTGCCAGAGATCAGACAGATGTGGCTGCTTGATCTTAAACTTTCAACCTCTAAAAAAGGAGTTAAATAAACCCTTTTTTTCCTTTATAAAGCATGCCAGCTTAGATATTTAGTTATAGCAACAGAAAATAGAGTAATACAAATATATTCCTATGTACCACATGAGTTTTGTGCAGGGCTTATTAAAAAAGATTTTTTTTTTGCCCATTGAAATATTTAGTTGTTATTATCAGCAGTATTGTTTCTTCATCAACATAACTTAAAACAGCATTCACTGATGTAATGTTTCTTAACATGAAGTCTGACATTTTGTTAACGTATTTCAATATTTATAGTATGGGTTCCACTCTAGTCAGGCCCTTTTTCAGCTCAGTAATCAAAACCTGAAATTTATATGGAATAGATATTCTAAAAGGGAAATTATTCTAAAGTAAGGTATAACATTGATTTTCATATTTAGCTTCAATATTGAAAAAGGTTGCCATTTCTTTCCAATTCTCATGTCACATTTTACTATATTATAGTCAATGACAAGGAAACTTCCATCATGCCGATGCTACACATTCTCTATGTTGAAAATTAAAGTAAACCAGAAAATAAATCTTGTTCAGCATTGCTGTGAACCCTATGGAAGACTCTTACTTCCATAATTTTTCACTTCACTACCACCTATAGCTAGAAATGGACAGTAAATTTTGGGACTGAAAATGAAAACATAAAATAGAAAAACAATTACATTTGTTCCTATCAATATCTGAGACCTTTGTATAAAATACAATGATAATCATGTTTTGAGAAACCTTTCTGAAGCTTTGCTATGTCAGCAACTTTCTTTCTATTCATCAGAAAGTATTGAATACTGCCCTGAAGGCATGTTCAGCCTTCCACAAAGTAAAGTGGAGAAACAAATTGGGCATGCATTAAAAAAAAAGCAAGCCAAGCAAGTCCGATAAACACAGTGGCACATGTCAGATAGATAAATGTTAACTACAACACTTATTTCATGTTTTCCTTGATGTGGGCTAAGTCGCATACAATTCCATGTAATTTGAGGAATAAAATTTACTTTTGCATTGTGTTACTTTTAACACAAATAACATATAAAATACAACTTAATGGCTTAAAGTATATTAATGTAGACACATTGTTTTAGATGGGTAGAAATTTGCTTTTCTTTTTATTCAACATCCTTATTTGCCCATACTATAGTTTTCTTTAGAGAAGTGTGATTTTTTTTTAACCTGAAAAGCTAGAGGGATAGAACTGGGCTCATTAATATTTGGTGGTTTGTTGCATATGGTCCAAAAACATGAAGTTTTTTTTTTTTTTTTTTTTTTTTTTTTTTTGGTACTGGGGACTGAACTCAGTAGCCACATCCCTAGTCCTATTTTATATTGTATTTAGAAACAGGGTCTCACTGAGTTGCCTAGCACCTTGCTTTTGTTGAGGCTGGCTTTGAACTTGAGATCCTCCTGCCTTACTATCCTGAGCTGTTGCGATTACAGGCGTGAGCCACTGCACCCAGTTACATGAAGACTTTTTGATTACATACATACACATATGCATCCTAAGCAGACAGCTCTATAGTGTAATAATTCACTTGCCACTTCATATTAGCATCAATTCTTTAATAACTGAGATTTTTCTTGAGTTGATGAAAACTAGCACACAAATTTCCACACAGTGTCTTCCCAAAGAAAAATATGCAATGAAGTTTGTATACCTACTACATAATTTGCCTCCATAAACAATGAATGATTTAAGCAAAATAATAGATATTTATAGTGTTCCTGCAGAATATTTCTATGTACATATCTGTATGCATGCATGTGCATTTATATATATAGTGAAAATAAGTTGATGGCTTAGTGGATTCTAAATAGTCTACCTAAATAGTCTGCTTAGTAAAACTTTGTACTATTTCTGAATTCTCATATTGCTGGATGTGGTATGTGTCTATAATTCCAATGGCTTAGGGAGCTAAGACAGGAGAATCCCAAGTTGGAGGGCAGCCTCAGCAATTAAGTGAAGCTCTAAGCAATTTAGACCCTGTGTTTCTAATAGACAATGGGGATATAGTTCAGTGGATGTAGTTCAGTACACCTGGGCTCATTCCCCAGCACTAAAAGAAAAAAGAAAGAAGGAAAGACACTCCTAGCATATACCAATGACCCAGTTCTGAATATCCAAAATGTCTATATTACTTGTATGTGAGTGCATTTCTTAAATATCCTAAAATATTTTGATTATAATAAAATATTTTAATTGACAATGAAACTAACAAGTGGCATTATCATGACATGTGTCCTCAATAAATTATAAATAAATTTTTTAAAAAGGCTTTTAGGATTTGTTTGTAGACTATATTAAATTTTATTTGTTTGCTTGCATTTTTGTAAGTAAAGCACCCAAAGATGACATATTAGGTCTAGGTCATGATGGAGAACCTCTTAAGGAAGTTTTAAGAATGCTGGAAATAAATGCAAATCTAAAGGTCTTGTATTTTATCTGCATCTCCAAATCCAATATTTCTGTGATAGAAAACATCAAACACACATAGACACAAATGTGCACATATACACACTCAAATCAGGGCATTAATAGTCTGCTTTTATTTTAAACATTCCACTAATTACTCAAGTTATTTGATAAAAAGTTTTGTAAAAGTATTCTATACTTAAGAAGTTCAGATACAAAATAAATAAATAAACAAATAACTAAATAAATAAAATACATATAGACAGCAATATTAAGTAGAAAGTATTAAGGAAACAAAAGAAAGCATCAAATTTGTAAGAGAGTTAAACAACAACTTGAGATTCATCAGCAAGACATCTTCAGCAAGAATGTATCATTTTGGAGACTTGAAAATTCATTTTTAAAACAAGAGAATTGGTAACAGAGGAGAACAAATCCATGGAGATTACAATGTGAGGCAAATGTGGAGAAGAGTAATTTTCTTCAACCAATGCACAGAAAGTAGCAGACCTAACTCGGAAAGGAGTAGTGTAGGAAAAAAATGAGTGCATGCAAAGCAAAGGGTAGGAAGGCCTTTAAGAAATAAACTGTTACACCGAAAACATCCTTCTTGGCTTTGTGCATTTCTAAATAATTTAATCAATAAACTCCTCTACAAATCTCTAAATTTTTCTAACTAGCACACAAATTGAATTTCACCTCCATGTTACTTGTTTACCTCTAATGTAGGGCTGATGTTACTCAATGTTCAATTTCAAATAGAGTTGTAACAGAGCTTTTTTTTGGAGAATTGCTTTACCCCAGGAGATAGCTTTGGGCTCGAGGATGTTGGTGACAGGAAATGGCCCAGGTGCCTTGGAAGTATACAGTCTTTATATGTTTGTTTCCAGTGCGTGGGCTTGTCTTCTACCAGGACTTCTACCTAACAAGTCAAAGTCTTGCAAGTTCCTTTTTCCTGTTATTTAACCTGATTATTCAGAATCTTCTGGTCCTGAAATGGCTCAGTGGTAGGTGATTTCAACCCTGTGATGAAACTTGACACAAGGAAAAAGTTTTTTGTCTTATATGATAGAGAATTAAAAAAAACTGTATAAATGTTTGTTTCTAAACAAGGATTGTCTTGCTTGGCTGGGTGTCCCATATTTAGTAGATTTGTGGATGACAGCTCATCAAACATTTTGGACCCCATTCTAATCTCCCTTACTTTTCCTTCCCTTCCCTTCCCTTCCCTTCTTCACCGATCCATCCTCCAAGCACATTTAATCCCTTGAGTATTTTATCTGAACTGTCTGGAAGATTGTCAATCCTTCCACCGTGTTCAATGTGAAGTTACAGTAGTTTAAGGGCTGCATGTATAAGGAAGGGATGGAGTTCATTGCTGTGAAATTTATGCTTGCTACCACTCACAGTCTGGAGTTTTTAAAACACAGATGGTCAATCTTGCAAAGTTTCAAGGGAATGAAATTAATTTGACCAAAGTCTTTGACTATGATGGTATGGTTTGCATTTACAAAAATGTGGAATTATTCATAAGCAAAACCCTAAGAGAAATAATTCTATGTCATTAAAAAATAGAGGAAGGCCATTGAAGTTGGAAGCTAGGATACACTGAGTAACCATTTGAAACTCTCTGATGAAGCAGAGAAAGTTTCATATTTCTTCCTTCACATTGCAGCAATTGCTAAAGCTTCTGTCTCAGCAATCCAAGTCTCACTATGGTGGCAAATTTGCAGTGTGCTTCTTCATTCTAGATGGGTTTGGGAAAAATTACATGACCTTTATAATTTCAATATTGTCAGAAAGAAAAGAATGAAAGAAAGGAAGAAAGGAAGGAGGGAGGGAGGGAGGGAGGGAGGAAAGAAAGAAAGGAAGGAAGGAAGGAGGGAGGGATGGAGGAAAGAAAGATAGAAAGAAAGAAAAGAAGGAAGGAAGGAAGGAAGGAAGGAAGGAAGAAAACAGGGTCAGGTCTCCACCTTCCGTACAAACAAGAAGAGATACTGGATCACAGTGCTTTTTCTGCTGATCCTTCAGCTCCTCAGGGTCCAGTTGAGTGCATGCCAAAGCCACAGCAGCTGGAAGAACAGTGTCAAAAGAATAAATGGCTCTCTAAGGCTACTGCCTTTGCCACAATGAGCCTCAATTGTTGCCTTAGTTGTCCTTCTCCTCTTCTTAATTTCCTGGAGAAGATTTTTTTTTACTATTGTTATTATTATTATGAAATATAAAACTACTTTCACAATTACAAAGCAGCACAAGCTTTGGATATTTTGCAAAAGGGGAAGTAGAAGTAAGGCCTAGGATGAGACCACTATTGACCACTATAGTTTCCATCAAAAAAAAAAAAAAAAAGGTTCAGGCATTTTGCTTCTTTCCCTTCCCAAATTCTCCTCAACTCTTTTCAGAGTCACTTTCTCATGAATAATAAAGTACAAATAAAAATGCAATTAATTCAAGAATTTGAAAACACACACACACACACACACACACACACATTAAAAGACATTTGGTTCCCCATCCCCTTTTTGCAAAGAGCATGACTAAAAGGGATCTACTAGGTATGACCTCAGTACAGTTTGAACAAATCTTGGGGTTCAGCCAGCAGAAAAGGCCCCGGGTGAAAGGCCCGCACCCTGGTACTTTTTACAGGGCTGAGCTTTCTGCTCACAGGTAGTGCTGCCATGTTGGTTTGTCATTGTGAACTGAGCCCATTGAGAGGCAACCTCCTAGTTTGAATCCCTGAGACATAGCAGAGATTGATTGTTATGTTTTCTCCATTAACACAGCCAAACAGGCATCTGCTGGCAACCCCCAGGCGGGAGCACATGTCCTAAACTCCCCTTAATAGCCCATCTTCCCACTTCCCTTTTGGGGGGTGGAGCTTCCAAAACTAGCTTCCCTTTTCTGGCTTAAGGGCCCAATACTAAGGAAACAAAATGATAAAGAATGAACTTGTAGAGAATACCATGGGTATTTATTACTCTAGTCAAAGTTAAAGGAAGCATCAACCTGACCTTTGATTTTGGGAATGTGAACTATATGGAAGACTTTGTGTCAGGTGAGAGATGGGGGAGAGAGGCCGCTCAGCTTCTCTGGGAGCAGAAGCTGTCATGTGTTTGGGGAAGTAATTTGAGGAGGGGACTAGAAAACCGAGCCTGCCAAAAAGGAGACGCTGGAAAAAGAAGGCTGGAAGGGAAAAATCACACTAAGGTTTTATGTACATCGTGTTTGAATGTTTAGCAGAAAAACTAGGAAGGGACAATAGTCACCATTCAAAAATAGGGAATAGCATGCAGGAAGAAGTCCTTGCTACAGGTCAAATTTAGATTTTTTCCAAAAAGTTGTTGAGGATTAGGTCCTGTAATGTCAACGGGTTGTAAAGATGAAAACAAAGAGAAGGTTGAATGGCAGAAACAGTGGGAAAGAACAATTTTATAGGAATAGGAGAAAGCAAAATTTATTAAGAAGGTCTTCTTAGATGGTGGTTTGTCAACTTAGGAGGCAGAATTCAGGTAAGACCAGTATTAAATATGGAAAATAGAATATTACTATCTTACTGATGTATTTATCATTGCTAGTGGATATAGTTTCATTTACATTTGTATATTTGTGAGTATGTGATGACATATGAATATATGTCACCTTATAAAAATTTTAATTGTATGTGAATACAGAATATTTAGTACCTGTTTACAGTTTTGAGACTCAAATTTTATTTTTTAAACTTTCAGCTTGTAAAGGATGGTGGGCTTATATCTGTCATATTCCATGTAGCAGTTTTCCCATACTCATAAGTATTATTAACAGATTGTATTGAATTTTTTTTCTTTTTTACATTATGATCCTGGATGATAAATGTTTTACAGTGTCTATAGATTTAAAATCTCCATTCAGATGGCATCAATGACTACTCTGTAACTTTATCCTGCTATCCAGATTTCGCTTATTTTAGAATCTCTCCACTCTGTCCCTTCTCATTTCCACTGTACTATCATAAGCCTCCAACATCTCATAGAATGTGCTTCTCTCTTCCTTTGTTGGAATATTTTGAATCATAGTAGTTTATGGTCATATAGGAAAAATCCTTAAACTCTCTATATATCATATATACTTGGTTGATCAAAACACAAAAATTTTAAAATTTGAATTTTTAGATTCTTTTTGTTTGTGGTAATTTTTATTTACCCAAATTATTGATTCTGAGAAAAGGATACTAATATCCTCATTGTGTTTTTGCTTATGGTCTTAATTTGTGCATTTGTCTTCTGTTATATTGAGCAATTTTTGACCTCTTGTTTTGACCTGTGTTGGGCTGCGAATACAAAAGATTGCTCTCATTAGTTTTTACTTCCTGCATTTTTAAAAATGGTTTCTGATTTAAAAAGTGGCTTGTGTGTTGTTTGGATGCATTTTATTTAGAATTGTGGCATTTAGCATTATAAAGGGTAGTTTTATGCTTTTATCATCCATAGTTACCTACATTTTAAATCAGGAATGCAAATCATAATCTCTCATTTTACTTGCTTGATACTTTTGTTCATCCCTTGGTTGCTAGTTTTTATGAATCACTTTCTTTTAGGTATGTTTCATTTATACAGTTTAGAGTTAGGCTTTATGTGTGTTTTTGTATACACAAAATCTTTTTTTTAAGTGAGCTAGAGCCATTTGCATTCATTGATAATTACTGATGTGTTTTGTCTCAATTCTGTTATCAATGGTATGCTTTGCATATTATGGGATGTTTAATATATTTCTCTATGTCAGTAGTTGTTATGGTTTGAATAGGAGGTATCCTCCAAAACCTCATGTATGAAACAATGCTGGAACAACTAGAAATGAGAGGATCGGATTATGGTTGTAATCTATCCTAATCAGTAGATTAATCCACTTGATGGATTAATAATTTAAATGGATTATATGGTAAATATAGGGTGGTAGGACATGGCAAGAGAAAGCAGGTCATTAGGGGCATACCCTTGGGGATATATTATCTCTGTCTCCTTGCTCTCTTCCTCTCTCTCTCTCTCTGCTTCCTGGCTGGGATGAACTGAGTGAGCAGTTTTCCTCTGTCACTGCCTTTCTGCCATGATGCTGTGTGTCACCTAGGACCCAGAGCTAAGGAGTTAGCTAATCATGGACTGAACCTTTGAAACTGTGAGCCAAAGTAAACTTTTCCTCCTCCAAAATTTTCTTTTCAGGTCTTTTGGTCACAGCAGCAAAATTCTGACTAGCACAGAAGTTTTGCAAGTATTTTTGTTTTACTTCTTTTAGTATTTTGGAAATTTTGTATTTTTGCTTCAGTAGCTACTTTTACTAATACTTTTAATTATACTATTAGTCTCATATTCTTAACTTTTGTTTCTGACCCGTGCCTTGTCTGTTTTAAGTAGTAGTCTTTGACTTGTACCTATACTCTACAGTGTATATGAATTTATTCTACCTTCCCCTTTAGTATCTACTCATTTTCAATTGTTTATACTTTTCTATTTTCAGAACACAGAATAGTTACTTTCTATTCTTACAGTATTTTTTCATACTTCTCTTTAAAAAACAGATCTAAAATTAAAAATTTTAAAGGTGGTCTGTTGCTAAACTTTCTTCAGTATTTTTAATCAAGAATGGTGAAGTTCAAGACATACCTGATTCTTTCACCCTAAAGTTAAATAACTATTTAACAAGCCTCTAGGCTACATGATTTAGTTATCTTTTTTGTTGCTGTGATCAAAAGACCTGACAAGAACAATGTAATTTTGGCTCCTGGTTTCAGGGCTTAGTTCCTGGTTGGTTGACCCCAGCTTTGGGCCTGAGGCAAGGCAGAACATCCTTGTGGAACAGTGTGATGGCACAACTAGACCTGATTATTAAATAAATTATAAGAACTTTATGATGAGAAACCAATGCCTGGGGAAGGGTTAATTCTCCTCTTCTTTTACCAGCCTTTCTTTAGGACTCCTAAATAACCAAGAGTCCCTACATTTTGGATTGTAAATAACTGTCTCTAGGAATCTGACTACTCCCTCTTGAAATGTAAACACCCCTGTGCCAGGCTTTCAAGGCTAGAGAGTTAACAGATGCCTATGAAAAGAGTTTCTTCTTATCTTTCTATAGACATGCTTTATGTTAGAGACACCCCCCATACACACACAAACACACATACACACACACACACACACACACACACACACACACACATACACACAAGGCTTTCAGTCATGTAATTTAGGATTTTTTTAAAGAGGAAAAAAATGCTAGGATGGGTCTAAATAACCAAATGACACCAAATAACCAATATAAATATTGTGAAAAAGTGTGGATAAGAGCTCAGAATTTGGAGTTTGTTCTCCTCTAGGCCCACTGGCATAAAATAAAGTAAAATAAAGTTTGGAGTTCTTCTCTCCGAGTGCTGCTTTCTGCTTCTAGACCAGTTGGTTTCTCATGATAGCAGAGGAAAGGAGCTCAGGCCAGGGATACCAGGAAGCAGAGAAGAGCTTCACTGACCAGAGATAGAATATAAACCCTAAAGACACACCCCTTGTGACCTACTTCTTCAGCCACAACTATTCTGACTACAGTCACCACCTAGTTAATCCATATCAGTGGGTTAACCCACTGATTAAGTTAAGGCTTTCGGAACCTACTCACTTCACTTCTTGCATTGTCTCATGTAGGAGTTTTGGGGACACCACATTTCCAAACCATAGCATAATACAACTCATTTATTTATATTTTCAAGTTACTTATTGTGGAAAGAAAAGCAGGTAGAATTCCTGCCTCAAAGTAAAAAGCAAGACAATAATGGAGCAATATTTTTTAAGAAAATAAGGTTTGGCAAAAAAAAAAAAAAAATATATATATATATATATATATATATACAAGAAAGTGCTGCTGATCATGATTGAGAAACAAGTACCAGGTTTGCCTCTCTCTTTAAACAATTAAAAAACTAGACTAAATATATGAAACAATAGTTTTCAGCAAATCAGACAACCATTTTTGATGAAGGACAAACAATACGGTGATTGCGAACAGCTTCATGCCTAGAGTGTCTAGGCTGTGACTCAAGGAAAGGGAGCCCAAATGGCAATGTGCCTGAGTTGAGGAAAAATAGTTGAAATTTGGGTATTCATTGGTGGCTGGAATTCACAGGCAGATGCCAGAGAGAAGAAAGCTATATGGAGAATACAACTGCAGAGAGGAGCACACAGAGGGAAAGCTTCAAAGATCTCCAAAGGTCCTTCCTTTCCTCAACTGAACATGTATCACTTCATGTGTGTGTGAGTAAAATCTCACACAAAAAAATAAAATAAAACTGGTAAAGAATCACTAGAAAGAAATTGCTGGAACAGTTTCTAGAATGTAAACAGGAATAATTCGGGTTTCTATTGATTGATTAGTGGAATTGTAACAGCCTCAGGACCAGGAAAACCTGATACAAGTTCCAGGTTATCCTATCCAGTTAGCATAATATTGATACCGCCAGTTATCGGTGATGAGTCCTGCTTCCCCACATGTTGAAGTTTGAACATTAGAGAACCACACCGAGGCAAGCATATAAAGCAGGATTTATTTTACAAGGGGTAACCTAGACTTCTCCCTGGAGGGAGAAGGGGGCCAGAGCTGGTATCCTGGTATCAGGAGAAGCAAGGTGTTCTGCCCTTTTTGTGTGTCCTAGGCTTCCTTGTTTCTCCTGCCTTTTCCCCCTTATCTTTCTCCTTCTTGCATAAGTGACTAAGCCCAGGAGCTTGGAGGGATGGCCAAAAGGTGGGAGACAGGTGGGCTGAAGGGGGAAGGGCAGGATGCAGTAGCCAAGGACACATTAACAACCTTATAGCTCCCTACAGGGAGCAGCAATTCCTGGGACAGGCTACCTTGGTAACAGATTGGAGCAGGGTCAGGCTCTTGATAAGGGTGGAGGAAGGGCTCTGAAGGCATTAACTTGTCTCAGAAGACAGTCTCCAACTTCCCAGACAGACTTAAAATTGGCCTCCTTGATCAGACCTGACTTGATTTACCTATCTACCCTGACTACCTGTCTAATTCTGGCTTCAATATCATCAGTGTAATGGGCCAATGTGATATTGTGTAAGTGAAAAGATGATCAAGATCACTGCGCCGTACTTTATGACATATTGCTAAGAATTATTGTAGGTAGGACAGGGCAAATGTATTGCTTACTTTGCTGGCTCAGAGCAAACTACTTCATGGGTAAGTATGGAGAATAAGGCATTTGCCCTCTCAATACCTTCATACCAGGTACCAAGGGATATGTTAATTTTCTCAAGCACTGAAACCATATCTGGTTCAACAGCTGGAGTTGGGGTGATGCATTTGATTACTTTAAAAAAAAATCACTGTTGTTCTCCTGGATCCATCTGTCTGTGGTTTTGTTTTGGGTTTTTCTATAGGCCAGATAGGAGCATTAAATGAAATTTTGGTATCACTACCCTTGTATTTTTCAAGTCCTTGTTGGTTGTACTAATCTATGACGTCTCTCTGGAAAATTGATATTTCCTTTTGAGATATTCTTTTCCTGGACCCAGGCAGTTCTAATGCATCTATTTGTCATTTCTCACTACAATATCCTCATTCCACAGATTGGGCAACCAACATGGCAATCTTTCCAGCTGTTTATATTTCAGTTGTACATTCAACAACTGGGGAAATAATCCCAGTGTGTATTCCAGGACTCATGTGATGAACTGTAATTCAGACTTGACCTAAAATTCTGTTAGTCAGCTTTTTGCTTCAGTGACCAAAATACCTGACAAGAATAATTTTTGGAGGAAGAAAAGTTCATTTGAAGCCCATGGTTTCAGATGTCTCAGTGCATAGTACAATTTTATGGTGAAAAGAAGTGGTGGAAGAAAGCACCTAAAGACATGGGAAGCAGGAAGAGACCTCTGCTCAACAGGTGCAAAATATAAACCCCAAAGACATATCCTCAGTGACTGACCTCCTCCAGCCATACCTACCTACCTATAGTAACCACCACACAACTAATTCATTTAAGTTGTTAATGTACTGATTAGGTTAAGGCTTTAAAACCAATCATTTCACTTCCAAACATTCTTGCATTGTCTCACACATGAGCTTTTAGAAGACATCTCAGATCTAAACTGTAATAAACCCCATTTATCACCTTCCTTTTTATAAAGAACCTACTATGATTGGTGAGCCAAGGTGATGTCTGCTGTCTCCTAGAATCAGTACCCATTCAAGTCAGTATTAGTAGTCCCTGAAAGATCTGATTATTTTGTCCCAGTGCAAAGTTAACCTAGTAAAAGGCCATAGGTTCCTTTGGGGAAGGCTTGGGAAGAGATGACAGTATACATATTTTGGTTCAGTACTGGAGTTGATTCTCAGAGGGACTCAGCCTCCCTTTCATTTAAGGGAGTCTGGGTTTTTTAAACTGGCTCAAGTCTAGAAATTGAAAGGCCATGAGCCTCTATTTTTTATGATTAGAAAGAATTAGAAGCTTGTTTAATTGTCCCGGAAACTTTTTGGTTATACAGATCAAGTAAAAATTTGATAATCTTTCTATTTCCTTTCTAGAAATACCACGATGAACTAGTCAATATTGCAGGTCTAGATGTGTCAGATTGGTATAATTGTTGCTTTATTTCTGTTGTTCATTATGGTAACTGTGTATACCTTACCTTTGGTGATTGAGTGTCACTATGTGGTCCCTGCTACCTTTGGATTCAATTATCCCCATTGCATGTAAAACTTACAGTTTAGTGACTAATTCCCACTATAACCTCTGGACTATGAAGAAGAGCAAAAATAAAGTTCCTGAAGGATGCTGCCTGTCCCCTTCATAAATCTGTTTCTGAGTATTAGTGAAAGGTATACCTTATGAATCCTCTCTGTGCAGATGATTTTTATGTAGCAAATTCACTTTAATATTTCAATCTCTATAAACTTCTGAGTAATTTAATAAACCAAGGGAGATTAGTCATCTCTATCACATTTATGGTGTGCTTTGATCCTTGTTGCTGTCAACCAAACAAACTGTTAGCCATCTTTCTAACTCACTGTGCTGCAGTATTAAATGTAGAATCTCTGCTTAGATGGCGCATCTGAGTCCAGTCTGATCCAACGTTATGTCCCTTGCACTGTTTTTCCACATCCTTGATATCTATATACACACACGTGTCCCTGGATTTCTGCTTGTGTAAAATAGAAAATTCAAGTAGTTCTTTTGGAATGTAGCACTTCATACTGGGTCACACTCTATACCAAATCTTTAAAGGCCTTCTGGGACTTGAGTCTAGTTATAGGTCTGGAAGTAACTATGAGTAGTGAGAGTGGGTCATGAGAATAGGAAACCGCTCTACCTGACAGCTGCCCCCTGGGAAGCCATTATGTTTCCTTAACCAATACACCACTAATCCCCTTGGGCAGAGGTGGAAAAGTCAATAACACTGAGGGAAAGAGAACAGCTGCAGCTGGGGATAAAGAGGCCACTTCTACTGCTAAAAAAATAAATAAATAAATAAATAAAAAATCTCAAAAATTTAGGAGTTCAATGTTTCCAGCATCGTTGTGATATTCCCAATCATCTCCATCCTAACTTACTGAATCACATTCTCTCTCAATCCATTTTAATATAGTACACATTCTTTGAGGATGAGAGTGCAACTTCCATTGTAGTTCAGCCAGTCCTATGATGAGAACTTATTTTTGCTTTCAACCCTGCAGCTGGTAGAAAAGATTTTCCCTTAGGACACATTCAGAAGATGTGAGCTACTTATATCAAACTGGATCTGGGAATTTGAATCCCTGGGCTCATCCTTTGTCCAGTGACATTAACAGCAACCAACATTATTACATTCTCAGTTACACACAATATTCAAAAGTATCCTAAACATAGTCACTAACATGGTTGCCTCTTAATTTGTTTGATTAGGACTACCCAATACAGGGAGATGGCTCCATTTTGCATAGCTCTATAAACAATTTAAGAATGGACTGTCAGTTTTCTCTGTATTATTTGAAGTAGAACACACACTTAGCTTGTTTAAGGCTTAACTCCTTCTCGTATGAAACTCTATGTCAGGGGTCTCCAGAGACAGAACCTATAAGAGAAAGATGATCTAGATCCACATATGGATCTACAAATAGGTGATTATTGACAGGGATATGAGAAGGGATTTACTAGGGCAATTATGAAGGTTGAGAAGTCCCACAGTGGGCCATCTGAAAGCACTAGAGAATCCATAGTGTAGAATAATCCAAATCAGAAAGCCTCAGAACCTGAGAAGACACTGGTACAATTCTAAAAGTCCAAAAGCCAAAAAGCCTAGAATTCTGCTGCCAAGGGGAAGGAGAAGAAGGGTGTCTTAGCTACAAAAGAAAGAAAGGATGAATTCACTTTTCCTCTGCTGGTTTGTTCACTCTGGGCCTTGAGCTGACTGGGTGGTACTGACTCACACTGAGAGTGAAGCTTCCTCGCTGAGTCTGTCAACACATAAGCTGATACAGATACCCTGACAGATGCATCAAAATAACTCTTTATCAATTGTCTAAGAATCTAGCAATATATTAAAGTTGACACTTAAAGTTCATCATCACAATATTTGTCAATCCCTTGTCTTGATTATGAAAAGAGGAGATATTTTTCTTTCCTTTGAACAACCTAAGTCCATTCTTGTTGGGTTGCCTTCTCTTCATTAAAGAACAACTGAACCATCTTTTGAGACTTTGTTAGTAGAGATATTTGCTGTTGAGTGTGTGTAGTTATAAATTTCATAAGTTAAATTTTGGTGAAAATTAAAAAATTAATATAGAAAACACAGTTTTTTACTCAATAGGGACGCCAAGTGGTTTCTAGACTAGAAGAAGGTTGAGAGGGAGGAAGGATGGATGAGAAAGAGGAGGAAATTTGTAATTTAAGAAAATTATTCTATGTGCAAAAATAAATATATCACAGAGAATTTCACCTTTATGTATGAGCAGAAAGGCCCAATCAAAAATAATACATGAGCAAAAGAAACATCAGTAAAGGAAAGAGAATGGGGAGGGTCAGAGGAGAGGACAGGTATTGAAATGAAATTCCACACACATAGGATTTTGTAGGGATGAACACAACTACTATGTATAACTATAATTCTTTAATTAAAATAAACACATAGCTTTTGAAGCTAGGAGGACAAATCAAAAACTTACCATCAGATTTAATTTGCAGTAACTCTCTTCTTAGGTTCCCCAAAATATCGTAGGGTTCCCAACTTGCACAGCAGAGAATTTCCTTACTCACCTAAAAGGCTGGGGAAAATCTATGCCTCTTATTGGCCAATCTTTCCAAGAGAACCTTGTACAATTTGGCCCCATGAAGTCAACTTTCATTCTTTATATCAAGTCCTATGCAAATCATTCTCAAATATGACATCATAATCAAAGCCTCAAAAATATAATCATTATTTCCAATTTTATCCTGTTATAAGGAGAAAATATTTCTATTGAACTTATACAAATAGCCATATTGTCATGAAAGTAAGAATGCTTACTATTTTCACTTGTAGAGGGATCAGTCAGTGAGAAAGGCTATTTCATTTATATTCACAAAAGTATAATCTACTAATTGTTATAAGTACAAGGAAAGGAGTTCCTTAAATTCAGAAAATACAACATTAAAGAACCAGTAAAGTTTCAAACTAAACCACAGTCCCAAGTAAATCTTTTTTCACTTATTTAGTAATTTTATAAACCGATAGGTTTCTCCATTTGGTTCTGGAAATCCTTACTCAGTTCAGGGGTATGGTCTTAAAGTTAATCACAAGGCCATCATGAAGCATTCTGGCCTGTAACAAATTGAAAATATTTTTTGAGAAGGAAAAGAGTCAGACAATAACTATATCTGAATGACCAAGCCTTAAAATTATCATTATAATATAATCAATAAAGGAATTTGCTTAACAAATTTATTCACTTGTTTACATACAACACTAAATAATAATTGAAATTATGACTGGTGACATTACAACAGGATATATAGTAGACATCCAGGATATTGACACATTACTTGGAATTTCATACAGTTTCTAAATTTCTTTTGTAATAATATTTATACAAATGTTACCTAGGAAATTTTCAAAAGTATCTCTTTTTATTTGGCAGTGTTTTCTTATGCAACGCAAACCAAAAAAAAAAAAATTTTAATGTTCTTTCATACTATGAAATAACAATCCTTTGATTTTTTCCTGACCTTCTGGGAAGGCTCAAGATCAGTTTGAGAATAAGATTTCATTTAAGACTTGATTTGAGAAGGGAATGTTGTCAAAAGTGTAAAATATTTTTGTGCTTTTAGAAGTGAAAAAATTTCAGTTCTCTTAAGGAATCATGGATATGAAAAACATTAATGTAAAGGAAGTTACTTTAGGGGACCCCAAATTCTATTGTCTTAGGAAGATTACTTAAAAGGTAAAGAAAAACTTTTACAAATTTTTCTTAAGAGAAAGATTGCCTGGCCTATAGCACAAACCTGTAAGCTCAGCAATTGAGGCAGGAGGATCACAAGTTCAGGGCCAGCCTCAGCAATTTAAGCAAGGCCCTAAACAACTTGGTGAGATACTGTCTCAAAATACAAAATGAAAAGAAAGAGGGCTGGGGATGCTGAGGATGTAGGTCAGTGGTAAAGCGCCCCTGGGTTCAATTCTAGGTACTAGGGAAAAAAATTTATAACAACAGGATAATAATTCAGAAAAATCTTTTCATTTTTGCATAGAGAAAAACAACCCCTAAAACAAATTCTAGTTTTGCATTAATACAGTATTGTGATTCTTAAAAGAAGAAATAAAATAAGAAATAACAACATTATGAGCAAATTCTGTCAATTTTACCTAGTTGACCACAAATAAAATTATTTTTCTGCAAACTTCTTGTAACTTCTTTAGCCATTTTCTTTGTCCTACTGTTTTCCTTTTTCTCATTCTGAAACACCCATTTTATTTTAGAAATAGTTTATTCTCTTTTTCCCTTAACAAAAATACATTCTATATTCCTTGTGTACTTTTCTTTATTGTACATGTCCAACTTTTCTTGCACACTCTACAAAAAAGGATTTTTATCTTTATTACTTCTAGTAGTTTTCATTGCTTGATTTGAACATAATTTTTAGCCATTAGTAATTTTTATTTTAACAGCAAACTAGGGAGTAGTTGATTGTGAATTGTGTTTTTTTCATTAGCATTCTTCAGCACACTAGCAAATTTTATGAATATACTATTTCTCTATTTCTGATTAAGTTATTCTCCCTTATACTATAATTTTTTCATGTGTCAAAAATAACATGTTTATGAACAGACCCAAACACTTTTAATCTCTCTGTAAAAAGAAGAGGCCAAAACTATATAAATTTAAACTTTTAAATGGATGTTTCAATAACTTCTCTTGCTTAAAATAGTCTAGATATTTAATGAATATCTGTTGCTTAATTTAGCTTAGCATAACTTTTAAAATGCAAATTACCAAAAAGATTTTGGAAGCTGTTTTTCAGCAAACATCAAACATCAAACAAAGCTATCCATTATCTCAAGTTATTTCCCTGTTAACTGTTTTTAAATTACAAGCGTGTTATCAAGGATTCCAAAAGCAAAAGCTGAAAAGGTAAACAATTTGTTTTGGTTTTATTGATGTCCTTGATATACTTATTTTTTACATAAATCACTGACATCAAACAATTCTTTTTTACTGCATCTTGTAAGTTTGATTTTATAATTTTTATGATCATGAACATCTAATAGACATAATATCATCTTATTCAACAAGTAAACTTAAGTAAAAGAAATGTTCATGTTATGCTGATAACACAAAAAGCATGGCTCCTTTGATTAAACTAACAACATTAAAATAGTCTTAATTACCAAAGATATTGTTGACTCATTGAACTTGAAAAGCATTTGAGTTAGTTTCTGTAGGTCTAGGAGTTCTTGAAATATTTAGCTTAAATAAGCCCTCATCTATCTTTAGCCAATTGGAACAATAATCCTTTATGGGATTTTATACAGTAACTTGGTAATACTATCTATCTATCTATCTATATATATCTATCTATATCTATATATCTATATATATCTATATATCTATATATATATATATATATATATATATATATATATATATCATGTGTGTAATGTAATAGACAGATGGTACCAGAAGCAGAGCCTGCAAAGATTCAGCTACAAGCCACAGAAGCTGGGGGAGCCATACAATTGTAAAGACAATTGTAAACAGAAAATTTCCAAATTTCATTATAAAATTTAGCCTTGAGTCAGACAATACCATAATAAACTCTTCTCATTGCTCACATTTTATTTTACCCAATTTGTTTGTCTAAGAGCTGTAACAAATTAAGATTACTTCCTCTATATGAGGGTAAAAGCTTTGTACCAATTTTTGTGGAGGAGAACTAAGACCTTCTTTGCCCAGATAGGTTATCTTTGGGAGGATATGACTATATCTGGATTAAATATTTATTTAATTTTCAATTATCTTTATTTTTCTTTCTCAGCTCATACAATTGCTTTCAAGGGTCCTTGAGTCTCTCAGAAGCACAATGGGAATAGAAATTCTAAAGTTCAAGTGATTAAGGCCTGAAATAAGAAGTAAAAAGTTCTGGCAGGACAGAGGAATGGAGGAAAAAGAGGTTTGAAGAGAAAAGTATCAAATAATTCAAGGAACTGAAGGTAAATTAAAGGAGTTAAAATGAGGAAGAAGTAGAAGAGGCAGTAAGAAGGAGGAGAGCTTAGAGGATCCAGTTTGGGGAGACTTTCTGTTCCCCAAGAACAGCTGAAGTTCCCCTTTATCCTCAGAAAAATCATTTCGAGAAGAAAGGAGTGAACAGAGTCGGTGGAGTATGTAGTCAGCAGGGGTTTGAGAAAGGGGTTTTAGTTGACTGAGAAGTTACCACAGGAGAAAGAGGATCAAATAGAGAGAACAGAGAGACCCCATAGAGAGATGGGCAATTTTCTAGGCTGGGAAATGAGGAAGCAACTTGCCACTTCAAAGAAAAGAGCCAGGAAGACAGACTTCCAACCCAGCAGGTACTTTTCAAGCTAATGGACTCCAACCCAACTTCTTATAACTGAGAACCCCAGGAGTATAACAACCTGGTTTGTCTGTGGCTCTAACATAGCTCATATTGAATACTCTGAATCTTAAGAATCAAAATCTGTTCTTTACTGTTCCTTAACAGACAGTCATCGGAAGAAGAACTGGCTTAGAAGTTGAAACCATCAATGGATCCCCCATCAATCAGCCAGGAGTAAAGGTAAAGGATCTAAAGTTTGTACTTGAGGTCCTGTTTGAGAAGTCCAGGGATCCAATGACAGATCCTATTTAAGTCACAGCACCAAAATTGTTTAAGAAAACAGTATTTATGATAGTTGCCATGAATTTCAATATGTTAGGGTACACTATTCAAGGGCCTTGGGATTTTGCGGTCCAGGAGAAAAACTCTGAACATAACTCCTGGTACTTCCATTTCTCCATTTAACCTTTCTAAACTTCCCTTCAGCTCCTTTAAATCATTTGATATTAATTTGTTCAAGCCCCTCACTGCCCCATTCCTCGATTCTGCCAGAACCTTTTCCTTTCTACTCTAGCCCCTCTGTCACTTGGACTTTAGAATTTCAACTTCCATTGTGGCTTCTGAGAGAGTCTGAACATAACAAGGGAAAGTATGAATTTATAACCAAGGATCAGGATTGAATCAATGGATGGAAGATGACTAAAAAGGCAATTGATAAAAGAACCTAACAAATTCTGAAGACAGGCTGGAATGATCAGATAATGCCTGGAGGCTGATGGTGGATGATGAACTTAATTAAATAGTGATTACCATCAGATATGGAGGCAGGGATGGGGGCATTTTGGATAAACTGACTAGACAAGATTCTTGCTAAACTTACCCCTGGCAGACATGACAAAGGATCTGACTAAAGTTGGCTAAAAAGAAAACCTTTAACACAAAGAGATAGCAGCACTCTAAAAAAATAATGAAAATGCATCAGTATAACAATATCTTAGATTAACAGTTGAGTGAACAATATATGTTTAAGAAAAAAATAAAATATTTTCACTTATAATATCATTTAGCAGGGAAAAATTCATCTCACTGTTCTGTGAAAAGAATCTAACTGCCCTATTTTGCTAAAAGATATGGAACAGTATTCATTCATCTTTTATGCACCAAAATTTGCTTGATAAGATTGTTAGCACACAATGCTGCAGCAGGTATGTAAACAAAAAGGACTGGAGGGAAGTAGATGATATAAAAATGAACTTACTGTATCCAAACCTAATAATGAAACGTATAGCAATTATGAGTCAGATAAGGTTGTCTTCTCTTCAACAAAATTAAGAGCCATCAAATTCTTATTGTGTTGAGTATAATAAGTGTAAGAAGAATCCAGGATAATGGTAAACAAGAACCTACTGGAAAATTTCAATAATGTTTGTGTTAGCTATCTTTAAATTCTTACTAATATTTCTAATAAAGTTTTCACTATCATTTTCTATTTGAATAAATTATTCATTAAATGACCTAAAATATCATAAAATAAAAATGCTTTGTTAGATCCATAGAGAAGGAATTATTTATTCCTCTTATATTATCTGTAAGATTTTGTGTAATATTTGTATCATTGTTTTTCCTTAAAAATATTTGGGAGAATTTATTCATGAAACCTTATGGACATGGAGTTTTGGAGGTGTTTTTTTTTACCACAATTACAATTTATTGAATAGATATAGGATTATTATATTTCTTCAATGAACTCTGATGATTTCTGTATTTCAAGGATATTACCTATGTTACCATTTTTATTTTTCAAAATACTCCTGTATTGTTTGATATCTGTAGAATTTTTGATGATAATTGTTTTATTCCTGATATTAGTAATTGATTCCTCTAGTTTTATTGTTTCTTGTCTTAGTCTTTGACTTTAAATTTTATCTTCTTTTCTGCTTACCTTTGGCCTAATTTCCTTTTTCGAAAGCTTACATTGGGATTAGTTTGCACTTGTTTTTCACATTTCTTGAGAAATGAGAAATTCTGTTAAGCCAGAAAAGTTACCTTAGACATTTCTTCTTCTCTATGAAAGCATTTAATGTTATAAATTTCTCTTCAAGCCTTTTGCTGCCTGCCTCGCACACATTTTATGTTATGTGTTTCAATTTTATTTGGTTCAATATATTTTTATAATATCTTCTTTGAAATATTCTTGGACATGTGGGATGTTCAATAGTGTGTTGTTTACTTTTCAAGAACTTGGAATTTGTCTACATCTTTCTAATAAACTTCTCTTGGTTGTCAGTGAACATATTTTGTATACAATTTCAACGCCATGTCTTTATGGCCCAAACTGTTCTGTCTTGACAGATGTTCTCCATGCATCTGAAAAGAATTTGTATTCTGCTCTTGCTGGGTAGAATGTTCTATGAAGGTCAATTTGATCAATTTATTTGACAGTGTTGTAGGTATCATCTATAGTTAACTGATATTCTATTTACTAATATTCAGTCAGTTACTGAGTGTTAAATACTGAAATCTCTCAATCAAATTTGAGTGTATTTATCCTTTCACTTAACAATTTTTGCTTCATTTATTCTGAAACTCATGTTTGGTTCTTGCACATTTAGGATAGTTATGGTCCTTTTGACAATTGATGTCTTCATCTATTATTAAATGTTTACTGTTGATGTTATTAATATCTCACTCCAGCTTTGTTTGATTAATGCTTGCATACTTTATCTTTTCCTTTTCCTCTATTATTAACTTACCTGGCATCTTTATACTTAAAGCAAATTTGCCATAGACAGCCATATAAAGTTATCTATTATTGCCTAAGAAACTACTTTAAAACTTGAGTGGCTGAAAACATTTATTGTCTCATTGGTTTTGTGGATCAGGAATTTTGGAGCTCTTTGATGGGATTTTTTTTCCTCTCTCTCTCTTTGCTTAATTTTGTCTTATTTCCACCACTGTGTCTTCAATAGTTCATCTTTACACCCGCTCTTCCTTATTTGTACTTAATACTAGCAAGTATATTGGCTTTTTAGATATTATGTGTTTTTCATTTTATAAGCTCAAGTTTTTAATATCCTTCATTTCTCAATTCTTGCCAACAACCCACACTGACGAGATAAACTGGATTTAAAAGAGCTGGCTCTGACATTAAGCTAAGAAAGCAGTGAAAAAGCACAGGGCACAGAAGTAATTTTTATACCTAGGGAGGGACAGCTCAGTGACCTTAAGGGTCAGCTTTCATACAGGAAAGAGCTCTGGAAAAGAGAGCCTGCACCCAGAATCTCTTTATTTTTATATGGGAACTCACAAAGGAGTTTAGATAGAATGTTCTTCACCAAATAAGGCAGGGGATAAAGTTTCAAGGGTGAAGTCCTGCTTCCTAATGTCTTGTGGTCAGCAGATTGATTGACATCTTGGCAAGTCACACCCATCTCAGGTGCTGTGTGGGATCACAGGCAGAGCTAAAGAGAAGGCACACTTGCATCACACAGCCCAGCCATTGCCAGGCCTGTCCCCTCACATGGCTACTATGTGCATAGTTCACACACACAGCCCATGGATGGCTCATGATCCTACAATTTTTGTTTTACTACATCTTACTCCTAGGGGATTAAGGACATGATAATGATAATAGTTTTAATACTATCTTCTTTTAATTTTAATTCTACCATTTTATTTATTTATTTATTTTTATTTTTTAAATTTTTTTTTAAAGAGAGAGGGAGAGAGAGAGAATTTTTTAATATTTATTTTTTAGTTATCGGCGGACACAACATCCTTGTTTGTATGTGGTGCTGAGAATTGAACCCCAGCCGCATGCATGTCAGGCGAGCGTGCTACCGCTTGAGCCACATCCCCAGCCCCCATTTTATTTTAATTCTGTCATTTGTTGATTTTTTTAATGGTTTTATTGTAGCTATGGATTATATATATTGTCCTTTACATACCTGGTAATTTACATCCCCTGGGTGAATTCTAAATATTTTGAATTTATATTCTTAAGTTCCAATGATTTTATATAGTGTAAAGAGTGCTGTAATTTTTGTTTGTTTGTTTGTTTGTTTATTTTTGTACTGAGGATTGAACCCAGAGGAGTTTTACCACTAAGCTACATGCCCAGTTCATTTTTAATTTTTCATTTTTTAAATTTTGAGACAGGGACCTGTTTGGTTGCTGACCTCAAACTTAGGATCCTCCTACCTCAGCCTTCTCAGTCACTGGAGTTACAGGTGTGCACCACCAGGGTGGCAAGAGTACTATACTTTCTAGTGACATGGACTGAGTCTTACTGGATCATCTGATGCTAATTTTTTTTTCCCCCTGTGGTGCTGGGGATTGAACCCAGGACCTTGTGCATGCAAGGCAAGCACTCTACCAACTGAGCTACATCCCCAGCCCTGATGTTAGCTTTTAAGCATATGTTAGAATAGTCCTGAAACAACTAATTCCGCCCCAATATTAGAATGATAAGCATCTGGACTATTCTTAATGTCCCACTATTCCTCAGATCTGTGCAGCTAGTGAACTTGGCTGATAGGTTAACCATATTATTGCCAACCCTGTTTAGGCTTCAAGAACTTCTGAGGCCTGCTGCTTTTTCATGGTTCTGTCTCTAGCCTTATGTAATTTCACCACACACATGACAGTGTTGAGGATAAAAAGGCCTTCTGCAGAATTCTGCCTCTTTTATTTAAGTTCCTCCCACTAAATATTCTGCCCTTCACATTCTAAATACCATTCTCTCCCTAAACTCATCTCTGTCTCAAGTCAGCAGGATCTCTGGCTTCTGTTTGGATTACTCTCCCTAACCTACCTTTTGGAAACTGCCTCCTTGCACTACACTAGAGAAATCAAGTAGCTTGCTTGTGTGTTTGCTTTCCTTTCTTTCAGGTATAATGCCCTGTGTTGATCATTGGTCAATATTTGAAAATATCCATCATCATTAGGGATAAACATTGTTCTCTTAGAAATGCAGGGTAGAACATTAATATTTTTAATTTCCAATTTTGAAGGTCAGAAGACGGGCAGATATTACCTTCACTGTGGCAAATTCAGTTTCCTGTTTTTCATTTCTCTTTTTAGCATTATCACCATTTCATCATGAATTTATATTTATCAGTATTTTACTATCAATCATAGTCATATTTTTAATCATCATTGTTCCCAAATTTTCTCAATGCAAGTGTCTTCACATTTGTTTTCTATGTCCTCAAGATACATTACACCTCCCCTAAGAGCATCCTTGCTTTGTGGCACAACTAAAAGATGACCTAAAGGAAGGGTTTAGATATGCTTATTAGCTTCCTTGATTTTTTTTTTACTATGATGTAATCCAGTGTGGGTTGTTTAATGTGTGATACATATTTTGGTCTGTCTTCTGATGTTTTTCTTGCTTTTTGGGCTTCTAATCCCATTCTGCTTGTCCTGGGTGTTAATATTTTTGCTTTTATATGAATTGAAGCTCATGCTACTGTCTTCTAGTTATCCTGAGAGTGTGACTGTGGAAGGTTTAGATATGCTTTATGTTGCTGTAAGCTGATTTTGGAGGATAGGGCTATTAGGTGGCTGCCATGATTCTCTAAGCACTTTAGCAATTTTTCTTTGTAATCTAGAATTACATCTTTGAGATTTGTTGTTGTTTTGTTGTATTTTGCATTCTGGGGGACAAAAATGAAGACTCTCCCCACAAAGCATCATTTTTAATACTTCTGAGACTGTTTGGAATATCATCTATCACTCAATTACTCATATTTTTTGTGTGCTTGTGTATATATCTGTACACATCTCTCTCTTCCCTTGTCTTTCTCTCTCGCTTTTCTTCTCACTTTCTCTCTCTCTCTCTCTCTCTCTCTCTCTCTCTCTCTCTCTCTCTTTCTCTCCCCACATACACACACACACACACACACACACACACACACACACACGCACACATACACACACACAAAACGTAAAAGAAGTAACCCTTGAGAAAAATACAAATGAAGGAAAGGAATGGTTAATACATATAACATTTCCTTTTCAGAATTCCATTCTTCATGTTCGTTAAGCCTTTATTCCAATTCCTAATATTTTTTACTTTATAAGAAATTCATAAATTCTTTCTTGATCAGTACATCAAAGAGACGTTATTTGCCTGTTGTCTTCTAGGTTTAGATCTAAGGATCTAGGATCTGGCCTCTTTTTTTTCCTGAAGTCCTTCTTATACATAAGTACTTCATCTTAAAAATGAACCCAGATAGACTACATAACCACATAGCACCATTTACAGATTATCTTTCTGTTGATTTTAGACAAAATGCAATTCTGCTGACATGACAGGATCACTCCATGTTGTATACATGCATTGTATTATAATATTGTACACCATCAAAAATACAAATATTGTATGTTGCTTAAATATGCTTCCACTAGTCTGTTGATCCTTCCAGATGTGTTTGTTCTTTTAAAATCCACAGTCAATAATCTAATGAATCATTTTTATAGTCTATCACAAAATTTAGGAATGAAATGCAAAAAAATATTAGCTTTCCAATAATTTTGTAATCTCATTTTGCTTTTGTAAAGTCCATGAATTATTCCAAATAGTCAACCTTCCAGTTAGATCAAACAAAGCAAGGTAGATATCCTATTCCAGGATTTATAATTATTTAAGGAGAAACTTTTGAAAAACACAAAAATATTAACTCAGAAGTTCTCAATACGTATATGGACCTGTCCCTAACTTGTGGCTTCTCTTTGTTCAGATTCCCACTGAGAATTTTTAGTGCCTCTTATTCTGAGACCCATATTTATGATTTCTTCCATTTTCATTACAATGTAAGTTAGGAGTTAGATTTTACCTTAATTCTATACCTCATTGATAACAATTGACATGTTTTTCTCTCTTTTATTTTTTGTTTTGTTTCTCATTGAAGGGCCTGTTTTATCTAACATTATTACTGCCAAAATTCATTTTTCAATCAATAATTTTAAGATTTTTTCATTTTGAATTATTCTACATAAATATAAATCACTGCACTGACCTTAAGGTATCTGTGTCACAATATATAATCCATATAATGGTATATGTCAGCACTATGCATAAAAATTTAAATGAAACTTTAGTTCAAATATGTGAAGAGTGAGACTCTGTAAAGACTTTATTTCATACAGATATGAAATAAATAAATATACATGTGTATGTATTTTTATATATATTATATATATATGAAATATTTATATCCAAAAGTAAATGTTAGTAATCTGTGCGTCTTTTCTATAGGAGAGAATGTTTAAATTTTATCAGATGAAACAGACTTTTCAAATACTGGATAAAATGAGATGCTTGCAAAAATGTTCTACAGTGTCATTCTTGGGAGTTCTTGTCATTTTCCTCCTATTGATGAATTTGTACATTGAAGATAGCTATGTTCTGGTAAGTTATAGAGGTTGATTATTTTTTGTTTGAAATAAAGCATATGTCAACCTAAATTGGCATAATTGTAAGCTAAATTGAATCCTCTGCTGGACAGGTAGACTTAGCTTAAGCAAAATTAAAATATATATATTTCCTACCTAGAGATTTTTTTTCTATAAATCATAATTTTTTAATATTATACTTGTTTTAACTTATGTTGCATCAATCTATTTAATACTGTATATATTGTGTTTCAAATGTCTATCTAATTACAAAGGAATTATTTATCATTATTATGCTGAGTTAATAAGGACTATAATTTGAAATATATAAAATAAAATTTGCTTCACAAGTATTATTCCTTACTTTCTCTAATTTTCTTATTGAAATTTTATTGTCTAGATAAAAATAGTACCTAATTGTGCTATTTTGTTTGTGTAACATTTTGTTATAATATTTTTGTTACTTTTGGATTTTGAATAGCTCTAAATGGCCACCATTATATATAAAAAGATCTCAAGTGATGAACGTATTATGTGGAAATTATTCAGTGGTTAAAAATATATAATAAAAGTCAGTATATAAGAATATACCAATTTGTTTTATGCAAAATATATAAAATAGAGAGTTTATTCTGGCTAATAGTGAGAAATTAGTTTGTATTTTTCTTATTTTACTTATGGTTATAAATGTCACATAATTTCATATCTTTTGATAATAATATGAACATTGTTGTTTATTCAGTTTTTTTCAACTAAGCCTAAGATATCTGCCCTAATTTTTATTTTGTTATTACTATTTGCATATTTCAGAAAATCAAGTCCTTTGCACTCACAGGGACTAAATAGTATTGTAGCAAGAAAGATTATAACAATAATCATAAAAAGCATTCCCAATAAAATGTCTTATTGTATTGAGCATGATTCATTAATTATGTACTCTTTGCCAGATAGTATACTATATCTTATGAATCCACCATAAAATCTTAGTACATATTCTTTTAGTAGGTTCTCTGTAAAACATCTCATTTCCTTTAACTCTGTATTTTTTATAATGAAATTCCTCCAGAATCCTAGCTGTTGACATTTGGCCAGATTTTTTTGTCATCAAGCAAAGACCCTGATTTTTTAGACTCTTCATTCAACTATCCATGATCAATTGACAATATAGTGGAAATCACCAGAGATTGAAAAAATTTGACTAGACATCATTTATACAAGCATAGAAAATTGAATAAACTTTCTAGTTATGTGAATTTGGGAATTTTTTTAACCTGACTCAAGTTTATGAGAATATAATAAGGTTCATGTGATCTAGCTATATTTTCTTGATAGAATTTAAGATGATAAATTAACTAAAGAGTCTCCTAATAATGATTCAGTTTTTTAATGAAAATTAATTGCATTTTTGCCTACTGTTAAAAGTATATCAAATTTTATAAATCAAGAACATGCTATTGATTGGAGTTTACTATATTTAATGACTTTTTATGTTTATAAGAAAATTTCAAGTGCATTTCTAATCTTTCATTTCGACATCTTCATAAGACCAGTAATATGGAACATATACCACTTTTTGTAACAGAATCTCTATAAACTCATAATTTCATGTAAGAAATAATATAATATTTATCAATAATAAAAATCAAATGCTATTGCCCTGTTTTGTGAATTTTTACAGTCTACTGTAAACATTGATTCTAGCCTGCCAATGTGAAAAATAAGATTTATGGAAATAACTCTTCTACTAGAGTACTTTTTCAATGCAATTTCTTTGACTATATTGAGCATGTATTTAGTTATATTTACAAATTAATCCATGTGCAAAGAAGAGATATATTTCTCAGATTTGAAAATGATTATCAAAAACAAAACAGAAAGATAATTTTTAAATATTTATGTTAAGTCAGAAACAATGAACAATGAATTAATTGTGATCTTTAAATATCAGCACCCCTCCTTATTATAAATTCAATGATAACATTTTTGTTATTTAATTTTTTTAGTTTATCATATGATTTCTAAGTAAATTTTATTTTGAGCTCGCTTAATAAATATTTGAAACATCCAATCACTAATATTAAATTTCATTTAAGATAGTCTTCTGAAAATGTATAATATCTATGGAAATCTGACTACTTTCAAAATTATACTGTGGTTCTTTTTTAATACTTCTTTCTTTTGACTTTTTCATCTGAGTTTCATTTTTAATATGCTAGCCTTGACCTCATGATTCTATAATTATATCATTTCCTAACCATAAATTTTAGGAGATCTTTTTATTATTATTATTATTATGGTCTCCTTTTATTGCTGGAAAATAATTCTTGCAATTCAGAGGAATCAAATGAAGAGTTAGAAGTAGTAAGGTTGCTGGAGTTACTCAGCACATTATACTCTGCTCTTTTAGCTAGAAAATCCAGCTGTGGACTGAAATCATAGGAATATTAACAGTTTAGTATATTAGCTTATGTATTAGAGACATATGACTTTCAGTGGTAAAGGAAGCTGAGCTCAGTGGAAGAGACAAATACTATTACAAGACAAGCTAAGTAGAAGAGAAGCTGCATGCCCAATCAACTTAGCCTCTTGGCTGTGAGCATCTTCAAAGTAGCCACTAGGGTATATATTTAGTCTGTAGCTAGTCCATTGAATTTCATTCCCATCCAGAAAATGATTGTCATAAAACTTTGTCTTATTACTGAGAAACACACTATAGCATAGTAACTACAGAAAGAAGGTATCCAGGGACAGCCTGGCTGTTCAGTTAGATGCCTCTGGAAGCAACCAACAAGGCTGACTCAGGTGAGAGGTGCATTATTTATTTATGCTGAAAAGTGTAAAGAAGGTTGTACTTGAGAATTTAATTAAGTACTTTCATATCAGTTCCATTGCATTTTATATTCTGTTATGTCCTTCAATCAAAATGAATGTATTCCATCTTATCAGAGAAAAGGCTGAGATTTTTACACTTTCAGGACAGAATTCTTAAAGAGATATTAAATCCTGCAGTTTCTTTAGAATGTAACATCTCATAAGAACAAAATGATGATGTGAATTCGGTACTGTGACTACTGTGATTTTTATAGAAATTTCTTCTACACTCTATTGATTACATACACTGTTACATTGCTATTAAAGCAGTTCATACTAAACTGAGTCCATAGATACTTCTTGGCCACTTTTAATTTTGTTTATTTTAGTCTAAGGATTTTCATAGGTTTGCTTATGGATATGTGAAAATATTTATGTGTAAATAACTTAAAATGATCATAGATCAATGGATGTTGAATTAATATATTTAGCACCTAAGGTTTAATTTCAGGTATTTTGAAAGTCTATAGCTATTGTAGATGGCAAATCCATTATAAATCTTTTAAAGATCAAGTGTTTTCTTTTTCCAAATTATCAAGGCAATATAAGATATAAAAATGCAGTATTAAAGGCCAAATGTAGATTCACAACATAATTGGATATACAGAGAATATATTTAGAATGAATATTGATTTAATAAGGTCCATATAAAAAGACCTTTTAGCTCTCTAGTCATACTTTATTCTCTTTAATTTTTATTCCAAGAAAAGTCCAGTCTGGCCAGACTTAAAATGTGAGCTAATCATCTTTTTCACATTTCAGTTTGAGACAAAGTATTGAATGTTCTCATCAAGGTAAAACTTGTATTTGAATCTTGTCCAATCTTTTAGAACAGAGGTTTAATTAAAGTTTTATTGACCACAGACAGGTAATATCAAGACTGAAGTTATTTAATGCATTGACTTTCTCTGCTTGATGACTTACACATGATTGGCCTTGATTCCTGTACTGAATATTAGAAATAGACCCATAAAATGACACACCTTACCATAAAAAATTCTCCTTAATTAGGTTGCCCCAAAACATATATTAATAAACCATATACCCAAGCCAAACAAGTCATTGTTTTGCTAATAATGTTTAATCAATAAAGACTGATCAACTATGAGTTAAATAATCAATATTTGCCATTGAACTCATACCAAAGAAATGGAGGCAATTAATGGATAACAAGACATATTTTAAACCGAAAGTCAATATTTTCATACACTTTCATAAGACTTTCTGAAGATTTAATAAAATTTAGTCCACTATCATGTGTAAAAATGATCTTAAATATTGAAACAGTATACTTACAGAATACCACAAAAAAAAAAAAACACACACATGTGCCCTCCCATACACACAAGCAAAACTATCATAAGACTAGTATAATGTTTGAACACAAATTCTTGACTTGGTAAAAATGTGTTCTCATTGAGGTTACTTAAAGACAATTGAAAAAATTTAAAAAAATTAAAACACACTACTATATCATGAGGACTTCAGTGGGCTGTTCTCAACATCTTTTAATTACAGCGGCCATATAAGTAACTTATTAAAACTCCTTACTTAATGAATTATGCAAAATCCAATGGTTGTGTCTATGTTTGCATCTTCCTAATTATTCCTAAAGTTTTACAATCATAGGCATTATATGTGGTCTTTAATTTGAAATTGTTTAAGAAAGAATATTTTACAGGATGGTATAGGAGACAAGAAAAAAATCGATTTATTATGGCTCAAATATGGAAATTCTGTGGTAACTGGCCTCAGATGAAACTAAAATAGATTACCATTGAATTTTTAGATTGGGGATTATTATAAAAATTTTGAATTCTAACATAAAGGTACTTGGAATTTCCTTTTTTAAAAATATTTTTTAGTTGTAGATGGATACAATATCTTTATTTTTATTTTTTAATTCTTATGTGGTACTGGGGACTGAACCCAGGGCCTCACACATGCAAGGCAAGTGCTCTACCACTGAGCTCCAACCCCAACCCGGCACTGGGAATTTTCATGTAGATACTTGCTTATCAAGAGAATACCATTATTTTTGTGTACACTATAGAGAAGCAAATGAACTGTAATATAAAGAATGGAATAGAGGAGAGAGAAACTGAAACAAAGGCTGTAGTAGGAAATCAGTAGAATGATGGTGGTCTTCAGCCTCTGAGTCCAGTGATTGAGATTTATCTAATGTTCTATGTTGTTGATAGTACCCATATCTTCATGGTGTAAGAAGAAAATTTAATACATGACCCTCTGTATTATTTATTTTCCTTGCCTCTTCCTTGACATTTAGGAGGGTGACAAACAGCTCATAAGGGAAACATCCACACATCAACTAAACTCAGAGCACTATGTTCATACTTTCAAGGATTTATCTAATTTCTCAGGAGCCATAAATGTCACCTATCGCTACCTAGCTGACACACCTTTACAAAGAAAACATAAGTATCCTTAGACTTTTAAATTAAAGGATACATGAAATGCTTTGTGAAAAATAATGTCTCATTTGTATAGCAATAGATGTTTGAGATTAATTAATTTAATATATATTTTGATAAGAACTTCAGTGTATCACAACTTGCAATTTTGTCACTGACCAAATTCCACTAATAATGAAAAAATTGTGTCTAATTTTAATGTGAACTTTTTGGCAGTCTGACACAGGATGGTATATGACACAAGGAAAAGATGACTTACTTTAAATTTTTAAAGTTAACTTTAAAAATTAACTATTTCTGTGTTGTTCTATTTTCAAATTTTCGTAGTTTAGTTTTATGACTTGCCACCAGTTTGAATTGCCTTTTAAACCACGAACTGAGTAGCTAAAAAAAAAAAAAACAAAACAAAACAAAAAAAAAATTGTTATTTCATGGTTCTGGAGACTGGAAGTTGAAATCAGTTTACTGGAAGACCCACAGTCCCTCTGCCCACTCTAAGGAAAAATCTACCAACCTACATGGCTTATCAACCTACATGAACCTACCAGCTGAGGTTCATGTGTATAAAAACAAAGAAATTTTTGAGGAAGATCAATATGAGGATGATCACCTGGGGAGGGGGACAAATTATAGCCATCTAAAATAAGTGTTCACTTAAAGTGGCATGAGAAGGGTGTGGGATATTAATGATGAAAAAGAACGAAGGAGGAGGTTATAGCCCCCATTGATGGTTATTGTTACATTGGTTGACATAACAACACAACATTTCGATTGTTAATTAGTCACTGATGTTATACATTCCATATAAGAAAGAAAAGGTTTTCATTGTGGCTATTTATTGTTTTTATGGAGTCAAAAGTTTGCCACTCTGGGTCTGAACGACCTGACTATCATCTCTTGCATCATGTTTTCCGGTGCTAATGAATTCTGTGTCTGACATTTGAATTATTTCTCAAATCCTTCTTAGGTTCTTCCATCTTGTGGTGGCTGCTGGCATTATATTACTTGTGGCAATGATAATTCCTGCCTCCATTATCATTGACCTCCTTCCTTTATTCTCTCTGTATATTCTCCTCTTCTTATAATGATACGATTTACTGAATTCAGGGCATACCCCTAAATGCGAGATTTATTTCATCTTAAGATTTATAACTAATAATTTCTGCACATATCTTTTTCCCAATAAGGTCACATTCTCAGGTTTTATGTAGACATGAATTCTTAGAGTAAACTTTTCATCCCTCTGTAATATGAGAAAAAATATTTGAAATTAAGAAATTGTATACTATATTTCATAGATTCCAAGACACATCATCATTTATAAAAAGTACCTTATCTGATGGTGTCCCATTAATGTATCTGATTAATGGACCCTGTAAACATAAGCATTATCAATTACATATATATATATATATATATATATATATATATATATATATATATATATGTGCATATATATGTATATATATTTAGTTAGTTAGTTGTAGTCAAACACAATACCTTTATTTTATTTATTTACTTTTATGTGGTGTTGAAGATCAAACCCAGCACTTTGCACATGCTCAGTGAGCACTCTACTGCTGAGTCACAACTCTAGCCCTAGCATTATCAATTTTAACTATAAGACACCATCAACTTACTATTTAAATGTTTTGGTATGAAAAAATACAAATTTAAAATCAATGAAACACAGAGACATCATGACATTTTAAGAGATTATATGGAGACCACAAAAAGTTTTGTTTCCCTTTTAAGAACTTTTTTATGCAAGGGAGTTTGAGATAATCAACTTGAGGAAATTGGTAAGTTAATTTAGGTTTAATTTAGATCTCTTTTCTTTTCAATTCTCCAGTTCAAATGTCTAGTTTTCTTCGGCTTTCATTTAACTGCCCAAGACTGCCATGATTCTTTTATCCCTAGGTGTCACACCACCTCTGTCTAAGCTTTACCAACTCCCCTTTTCCGGTTTAATTTACTAATGACTGTTTGCACAAATACCACCTGCTTTGTACTAAAGAGGCAATATAACAGAGCGTACGAGAGGGGCAGTTGAATCCTGACATCACAACACTTACTAAGTGTAAGTACAGTTTGAATGAGCTGCCTCATCACACAGGTCCTGCTTTCCTTTATGTAAAGCAGAATGATGGCAATAACTATCCTGTCCCAAAAGACTGCTGTGAACACTGAAGATGCATAATGAAGTTAAAAGTGCATAGACTCTTGCCTCTGATGTACAAAAGCTTTCATAAGTGTTGGCTAGTATTGGATCTTAATGAAATGTGGTGACTTAAAGTTTAATAATGATATCGTGTGACATATATGTGTTTCAGTAGAAGTCAGAGTTTTAAGCCCACGTAATTACACAAAATGTGTAAGTCTCAACTTATATAATAGACTAATACGAAAGGTCTAACCTGGAAGAGTTTTTTTTTTTTAATATTATAGAAATTATATCATGTAGGTGTCTATGTGAAATCAATAATTTTGGTGCATATTAACATTTCCTCATTTTCTAAATGGTAGTTCAAAAATTTTATTCACTGAGTTATGTGAGAATGAATTCTTTAAAAAGTGAAAGTGTTTCAATAGAAAGACATGTAACACTTCTTAGAGGTGAACTGTCTTCTCTTGGAGTTTTTTTTTTTTTTTAATCCCTAAAAATATCCTGTCTCTACTTCTAGATTCTAAATGTCTGAATAACTTTATTTAATCAAAATTTTTATAATTTGTGTCTCAAAATTAAGAAAACAATAATGTTCACGTCTTGGAACCATGTGCCATACAGTTGAACGTTGATAAGTTTTTCAAATATATCATATGATATTGCCTATTTTCTAATTAACCTTCAATGTAACTTTCAAAATAACATTGTGAAGTTTACTTATGAATTCTTCTAGTGTAGGAAAATGATCAAAGTGAAAATATGTGACATGCCCTGTGAAAAATTTAAAGACGATTAAAATAATGTGTTGCTCTTATTTTTCTTTTCTACTTGAGATTACTTTATGAGTCTCAATTGTGAATTCTCTTTCCTTTTTGTAGATTTTTGAAAATATAATTTGTATATTAGGTAAATATTTCTCTCTTCTCTAATGGGCACATATGAGAACAGTAAGCTTTAGAACACTTTAAACCTTTCTTCTGAATTTCATAAACAAGTGATCAAAACTGTAGGGTCCATATATCATTATTCTTAAGATGCATTTATTTTCAGTGGAAAATTTCAAAGAAATACTATAGGCAAATATTTTCTCCTTTTTTTTCCTGTTATTCAGAACCCTTTTCACATTGTCTTCCTTCTGAATTCTTTTGTTTAGGGTATCTTACCATTGGACTTTCATCAGTGAAACGAAAAAAAAAGGCAACTATTTACTTGAGACAATCAAGTCAATTTTTGAACAATCCAGCTATGAAGAGCTGAAGGAAATTTCAGTAGTAGTTCATCTGGCGGACTTTAATTCATCCTGGTGTAATGTCATGGTCCAGGATATTACACAAAAGTTTGCCCATCATATCATTGCAGGAAGATTAATGGTTATACATGCTCCTGAAGAATATTACCCAATCTTGGATGGTCTTAAAAGAAATTACAGTGATCCAGAAGATAGAGTCAAATTTCGTTCCAAGCAAAATGTAGATTATGCTTTTTTGCTTAATTTTTGTGCCAATACTTCATATTATTATGTAATGCTTGAAGATGATGTTCGATGTTCCAAAAATTTCTTAACTGCCATCAAGAAAGTCATTGCGTCCTTAGAAGGAACTTACTGGGTAACTCTTGAGTTCTCTCAGCTTGGCTACATTGGTAAACTTTATCATTCTCATGATCTCCCACGTTTGGCACATTTTTTATTAATGTTTTATCAAGAAATGCCTTGTGATTGGCTGTTGACTCATTTTAGAGGTCTGTTGGCTCAGAAAAATGTGATCCAGTTTAAACCATCTCTCTTTCAGCACATGGGTTATTATTCCTCATATAAAGGAATTGAGAAAAAGCTGAAGGATGATGATTTTGAAGAGGACTCATTTGACATTCCTGATAACCCCCCTGCAAGTCTGTACACCAACATGAATGTGTTTGAAAATTATGAAGCAAGCAAAGCTTACAGTATTGTTGATGAGTACTTTTGGGGAAAACCACATTCAACAGGAGATATCTTTCTTATTGTTTTTGAAAATCCAACTATAATCAAAAAAATTAAAGTGAATACTGGGACAGAAGATCGGCAAAGTGACATTTTGCATCATGGAGTCCTTGATGTTGGGGAAAAAGTTATACTTACCAAACAAATAAAACGTTGTGATTCTTTAAGACTAAGGGAATTCAAAAATGGAAACTTTGAAATGTCAGATGTGAATCAAAAAATTCCATTTTATATACACTGTATGAGGATATGTGTTACCAAAACACAAAAGGAGTGGCTGATTATTAGAAGCATTAGCATTTGGACTTCTTAGCAAAATAAATCAGTATGTTCATTTGCTGAAATAGTTCTTTCTGTTTCCTTTTTTGCTAATTTCCTCTTTTGTTACTTTTATCTTTTGGGAGGAAAGCAATGGATGTGTATGTTAAAAGAAAAGTCCATCAGTTTTGATTTACACATTGTCAATACAATTTTACTCTACACATTTGTGTTTATTTTTACTTTTGAAGTTAAATATCATTCCATGGTAGACTTAACTTTCATTTATACTTTTAGATGTTCTTAGTTTCACAATTGCAATTGTCTAACGAGTCATATGAAAGATATAAAATAAGAACTTTTGTTTGTTGGATGATAATTCTTGAAAAATAGTTGCCAACTATATGTACTTATTCAAGAAGTGATAATTTCTTGTATCAGATAGATTTTTATTAAGTATCTCTATGAATATGTAGTTGGCTATAATTATAATCTGTTTTATTTTTCTTATGAATTTAGGTTTTCATTTACTTCTGTGCATCTTCAGTGAATACGTTCACATAGAAGTGGTGTCTTTACAACATATTTTTTATTTGTAAGTAGGGCTATGGGAAAAAAAAAAAAAAAACTTTAAAATATCTTTCCCCTAATTATTTATATGAAAGGGAACCTTTATCATTGTTTAAACATTTAATTGAACATTTATTATAAATAAATTTTCTGTGGGATAAAGTCTTTTTCTAGTTTCCCTTTTACAAAAAATTTTTAAAAGAACAGTTAAACCCAATATTTTCAGATAACATTGGGCCCCTGCATTTAATAGAAAAAAAAGAGAGAAAGAAGGCCAATAGTTCATTCAAAAAGATATTTTCAGTATATACAGAAAATATTTGAAATTGATTTTATACGTTTTGTATTAAAATTTGGTGACTGAAATTATTGTAATGTATCATATAATTTTGGGGGAGTTTAAATGGTTATCTTATAAGGATAAAAGTGAGAACCACAGAAATTAGCTGATATTTCTATACTCAGTTAGCTATTTCTTAACAAATCTGTTCATCTTGGTTGCCTAGGACCAGAAGAGAACACATCATTAATCCCAAAGTCTTCCAAGATTTTTTAATTTTTATGTTTTCATAAAACTGAAATTGAAATATAGATTTGAGACCTTTTTCTAGATAATTAGATCTGAATATCTATTCTGAAAACATATTTGAAAACAGTAATTTTTATTTGAATTATTGCTTCAGCTTCACATTTTGCAGCTTGAATACTCTCTTAGAAGATTTACCTATAAGTTAAATACATTACCTAAGAAAATGACATGCACATTTTACTTGCTCATAGAAAATTACACCACATTAAGAATATAATGTGCAGATTTTCATTTCTTATTGGATTGAAAAGTATACACTTAGTAGCCATATTTTTTAATATATAAGCCAAAGATGTACTAATAAGATTCTCAATATTTTTGCTATTAAATGAAAATTTCCATGAAGCGCACACTCATTAATGTAGTATGCAGGAAAGAATCACTTTATTTCATGATTATTTATGACTGAAAAATGACAGTGAAGGACGAATATCCAGAAACATTTAATAATTTTAATATCTTATGCTACTATTATTTATTTGTTCTCTTTAGATATACATGACAGTAGAGTGTATTTTGACATATTATACATACACTAATATAACTTCTTCTCATTAGGATCCCATTCTTGTGGTTGTACATGATGTGGGGTTTCATTGGCAATATAGTCATATATGAACATGGGAAAGTTATGTCCAATTGAAGTACAATAGCCAGTATGGCTTATAACCATTTTACTCACAGGCAACTATAATTTGGATATTATAAAAATCATAAAAAAAACATCAAGGTATAAGTGAAGCAATAGAATGTGAGATCACTCATTATTGGAAGCTACTATAAAAATATTTAAAATATTTAATTTATGGTATAATAAAAGTGCTGGAAGAGATATAGAGAATTTTCCTCTTCTACTATTTTACTCACTTTACTATCTGTCATTAAGATACCTAACGTACTGCACAGAGATATATGGCAATTCCATTTTCAATCACCATGTTTTGAGCTCTATTACAAACCAGACATTTAAAATATACTTTTATCATAACTTCATCTCAGTCAATTTTCTTATTGAAGAATAATCTATTATTTTCTCTATAATGTCTCCAAATATTTAAAAAAACATTTAATGCATACTCTCTCCATAAAATACACCACATCAACTTAACTATTTAACATAAGTACTATTTTCCCATCTTTATAAAGACTTCTATAGTTTCTGATCACTTTTAAATGTATTCATTTTTTGTTATACCTAATATACTTAAATACTTGAATATTATTATTTGACACTGTTTAACTTATCTTACCAATGAGTGAAAATATGGTTTCAAAAAGTTAATTCTCTTTTGTCCTTTATTTTAGTCCATCCTTTACAGTAAATCTGCTTTGAATACAGGTTACACCTGTAATCTAACAATTCTATGCTATTGTTCATTACTGGACCATATGAGAAGGTATCAGTAGTTGGTAAGAGTTCCTCATTAGTGGTGAAAATAAACTCAATAATATACAACTACAACCTACACTTAAACACCAAATATTACTGAAAGATATTGAATTTTATAAATTTATTTCATATCACATATATTCTTGAATGATAAAAGCTTTTCTACAAATGGCCATATTATAAGAAAAGGAATAACATATCAGGGAATAAACCCCCTGAAAAGTCATTCCCTTCACTCAGAAATTATCAAAAGGGCAAAGAATCTGTGCTGATAATATAAATAAAACATTTTCCCTAAATGAAAAGATCTGTAATCTTAGTGTAAAATTACATTAAATAATCTGGGTTTTTTTGGGGGGGGGTGTCATATAAAGGCATTTTTAACTTTCCTTTTATTTTTTGAAATTTTTTAGTGTTAGGGATCGAACCTGGAATCTCAGGCTTGTTAACCATGAGCTCAACAACTGAGCTTCCATTTTGCTGTTTGAATACTTTCTCAGTGGACTTATTCATAAATTAAGCATACTATTTAATTCCTCAGTGTTAGCTTTGATTATTTAACATTTCCTAAACTTCCAATCTCATGTAATTTGACACAAATGTTTTTTTTTTTCATGTAGTACCTTTACCCGTTATATTGATAGTCAATTGTCATTAATATCCTTAAAAGTCATTTAAATGAAACAATATTTTTGATGAAACCTTTGGTAAATTTATCATTAATTGTCAAAAATATTTCCAAGATTTAATGATATATATGAAAGCATTTATAATGTAAGAGTAGTGGATATGTTCAACCATGTCCATAAGCCAGACTAAGTAGATACATGTACACACACATACATCTACCTTCTTAACTTTCTGTTGATTTACAGTAGCCAATCTTAAACAAAGTAGACAAGAAAAATCTACTCAAAATATTCCCAACAACTTATTGATCCTTTAACTATGGCTGTTGATGATTTACTTCTTTCAAATGTTGTGTAAGGAGAGTTTGCTGAGCATATAGGGAATGTAAAAGTAACAGGAGATTTGTTACATATAGAGGTGAACGTGTGTGCAGAGTAAACCTTGTCTTCATGATTTTGCCTAGAGCAAGTTACCTTTCTTGTCAATATTACAAATTACTATGATTCAACTTTTTAGTCTTTAGAATCCTCCAAATTGTCATTCAAGCAAATCAATATTCGATTCTGTGAGAATGTCAAAAAATAATTTAGGAGTCAATCTAGCGTTTTTACTACCATGATCAAATATGCCAAGCTTACTCTTAAAGAAGTCAAATTCTAAAGTAGAACTGAAGCTCTATTTTACTGCCTTCTCACTAAATGGATAAACTTTAAATGCCACACAATGAATTGTACTAAGTTGTTTGAACTGATTAGAGCATTGATGAATCTGATTCAGGTATTTGTTACTAGTCTGACACAAAATATAGGTTCCCTTCTAGTTAAAACAACCTAAATTGATCATTTTGGGGGAAGTAACAGTGAATATTGTAACTTTCTTTTTTCTAACAAGTTTCCCAACTGACCAAACTTTTAATGTTGATAAAACTCTCCATTATCAATCAGCAAACCACCAAATAAGCAGGTGCTTAATAAGTAGTGTTGATCTGACATAATACTAAAAATAGCTACCACAAATACTATTTTGCTTTATAAGAAAAAATAGCAATTGTTATTTTGATAATATCAATTTTATTTATATGAACATTTATTTTTTTACTCTAAAAGTGTTTTGTTATTATAAAAATTTCTTACAAATATACAAAATTTTCACCAGTCTTCTGACTTGCATCAATTAATAACAATTATTACAATGAAATTTACATATTAATATTAAATTTTATAAGTCACAAATGAAGCAGTAGCTAAAAAAACAACAGTCCCTTAGCTACTGCTTTATTTTATTTAAATTTCACAAATATATGATTAATTTGGTGTTTTAACCACCCATGTGTGAGAAGTCACAAAGAGTTACAAAAGCACATATTTATTAAGTCAGGAAACCAACTCTATATACTATGGTAGCATTCCAGATTAGTTAATTTATTGATACTGCCATATAAATTATTATATAAAACATTGATCATTTTTATTTAAAATTTTAAAATGCTTAAAATTTCTCCATTTGTTTCAAAGCAAACTGAATGACAAAAACAGTGGGAATTTGGAATAGTCACATCACAGTACATTTAATTAATACCGCACTAGCTTTCTTCATAATATGTTTAGGAAAGATAATTTATTAAAATGAGTATCTGCAAGGAAAGTAATTATTTCCAGGCAGACTTAAAATGAACAATAAATATGTGATAGTTACAGATGGAATATAACAATGAGGCATTCACAGGTTTTTAAGAAGTGTAAGAGGACTTTTAAATAGTGAATGTAAAATATTGGTGAGGAGCATAGGTTTTAATTCTGCAGATCTGAAAATCCATATGGCTATGGTATAGTATTCTGGAAGATAAGACTGTATTAAAGTAATATAAAAAATGAAAATTAGTTTAAATAATTTATAATTTCTTCACGTGAAACTATTTTTTTTCTAATTTTTACAAACCTGTGCATCGAACATACTTGCCACTACAATTTATTTCATCCATAATCTAATTTCATTTATTCTAGGAAAAAAAAACCAATTCATATATTCCTGGTATTTTAAAGACTCCAAAAGTAAATTTTAATTAATTAATTATATGATCATCTTTCTTAACACCAATCCCAAATCTACAAAGTTGTTAGTTTAGCAATACGTATACAACATTTTTTATTGAGTCATTGAATTTTCAGAGTTCATCTATTACTTTGGAGAAGTTGGAAAGCATCAGTAAATTCTAAAGTTGTGTTTATAAGCTGATAGTTTACATGTGCTGAATACTTTGTGTGTGTGTGTGTGTGTGTGTGTGTGTGTGTGTATTAAATTTTCCCAAGGGGTTTCTTTAATTATTTAACCAGAAAAAGGATTTTTACTATTTAACCATTAAAATAATTGTTATCACAAGTTACTGTACAAAATCATTACCATTTGATCAATTCCTTAATGAAACTGCTCATCAATTTACTGAACAGAAATACAAATATAAAAATTGTGTGTACAATGTATTGAAAGCACATATTCCAGACTATAGGACTCTTACCAAATCTGGGCAGGAAAGTTTTAATTTACTTTGGTTAACACTGATGCAGGTGGCCATCAACTCCTTTCAGAAACACTGCATGAGCTAGACCCACAAAACTGTATGAAATGAGTATTATCCTCACTTCATGGATGAGGAATCTCAGGATTACAGGTAAGTCATTTGCTCAAGGTCACATAATAGAGACGCATCAAAATCTAGACTTCGTTTGTGAAATCCTGAGCCCAGTTTTTCTGAACACCATTAATCCTCCCCATCATTTTTTATCTAAATTATTAGTTTTTTAGTCCAGCTGCTCAATACTATCATTAAAAAAGGATTTTACCTATCCCTGATCTCCACACAGAAAGTCTATAACAATTACTGAGAAGTTTCTAGGCATCACTTTTTTTTCTTTCTCCTAAATAATCCTAGTATGCAACCAGAATTGAAAACCACTGTCATTAGAAAAGATCTACACCACAGTAAAAATCTTAAGTTTCTTATTTATCCAAGTAGAAAAGGCTATAGATTAGGAGATGAATCAGACAATGTAATTACCCTTTGTTGTTTCACATCTTTTTAGGCATTTTATTATTATAATTGGCCTGAAAAAAAAAAAATAAAAGTTTCAGTCAATTTTTTATTGCTTTGTTAAGTTTTAGAGGTCAAATGCATGCTTTCCTATTAAATCTAAGATTCTAGTTGTTAGCTACATAAGTGATTTTTTAAATGAGTCTTGACATATGCACCTCATTAATTAGAGACTATAAATCTGCATTTTAACACATTAAATCTAATCATGCCATCTTTTTAGTTAGTTAAAATTATAATATATAAAAATGATGCTTCCAACCCATTGTAGTCTGTAAGCTGAATAATTTCCTTTTACAATAAAGTTGAGTACACATCAAGAAAGAAGGAGATAAATGACTACTTTTCCATAGTGGACTTTGTTTTCCCATAAATCCTCCACATGTCTGAACATATGTCTTTCTACATTCAGTCAAAGCCAATATAATCCAAATCTCCAATTAATTTGTTTTCCCTTTTTCCAGTAACAGGGAATTTAAAAAATGTATTTGTCAAGTTTTCAAATATCAGGTAACTGAAACAGAGAGCAAACACATTGGCTTACTCGGGGTGTTCAGAAGTTATTGGATATAGGCCTTGATATATATTCCCACAAAAGAAATAAAGCATTTATTTATAAATGCCCCCAAAAGTGCCAGAAACCTTAGAGAAGGCTATTTGAATCCAAAAGAACAAAGACAATGCTAGTAAATAATGTACACATAAAAATGTAATTCACATTCACATATTTATACATATTTCTAAGGAGTCTCCATATCAATTCCAACTCACACATTCTCAAAAATATCTGATGAAAGAGAAACATTTCCATTTAATCAAAGTTGCTTTTTTAAAAATGTAGTCACAATTTGAGATCAATAAATGTAGTATTTTGATGTTTTGTCTTACTCAAAACACAATTTTTTACTGCAGTGTCTAGCAAAAATGAAGTACAGTTTTCAAATGAAAAGACTTCATAAATCAAAATTTGAGGTCAATTGTTATCTTGCACCAAGCTGATTTTTTCAGATTTAATCTACATAATATTAGTTTCAAGAATTTTGTGTTACTTGTGTATTCTGTGCAAATATTATTTGAAAAGTCAGATATTATGCTTGAATTATGGGTTTTATATATTCATACATAATGTATATAGAGAGATATCATATAATTTCATAGCCTTTAGACAATCAATTTTATCTTTAACCTTTCCATTGATTAATTCT